>NC_090200.1:6755000-8200000 GCF_033026475.1 Channa argus | reverse complement strand
TAGAAATCAAATTTTTTTTTAATTAATTGCTAGAGGTGTATGAAAGGTTTTTTTTAAACAAGTGCCACAATATTGTTTTTTTAAATAATTTTTTTATTCTTTCTTGTGCTATAAAAAAATGTCTTCAAATGCTGTTTCTCAACTTTATACTTAATTTGTTACTATGTCATATTACTCAGAATTGTTGGAATACAAACTATTTATGCGCTACAATTATCACATGGGAAATTAGGACCTTCAAAATCTCTCCAAATTACACTGTATAGTTCATTAGTAGTGGCCTAATGACAAACGCATGTTGTTTAGTTCCCCGTTTGAGTTCAAGCCACTGTAATAATAGTACGACAAGCCTCAAGGACTTGTGAACTGCTCAAAAACTGACTTGATACAGTTTGTTCCTAAGTCACTATGCCTCACTGGTTGAGTTTTAAATGGTCTTTAAGGGAGAAAAACATCAGTATGTTCCTGTATCAAGTTATTTTAGCTTGGCACAAAAATGTGAAAACAAATTTATCTTAGTGAGAACTGAAAACGAAACTCTGGTTTGTTTACCAGTCAGAAGTGCTGACCTAAATTTCCTGTCTCTAACACTTCCTGTCTTTATTCCAGCCTTATTTCCTGTTTACCAATGCAGCCTACACCATCTGTACGTCATTATCATTAAAACCTGAAGACAGGGAGCAACATTACTGAGCAAAAAGGAGCAGCCACGTTTTTTCAAGTTGCATTTTTAAGGTGACAAGACAGGTTTCGAAAATTTGACAGATTGTGCTCAAATCCAATAACAGAGAGCTAAGTCAAGTTACCCAGATCAAAACACTTCCAAGTCACTAAGGTGGGTATGTGTTAGTGTTGTGGGTGCATTGTTGTAATAAATGATTTCTAGCTAATAATTACTTAATATCCTTAGTTGCTATGTTTTACATGATGTGCAACTTGTAAACAAAATAAAGGCTCGACAGCAAGATAGATGCCGAGTCAAAATGTTTAAATACCAAATTTGACCCCACCGAAGTCACATAATATGTGAGCATAATGCATTTATTGCATGGGTACATATCAACATATAGGTTGTTCATACATAAACTGCTTTTGCCTTTGTATGTATGCGATATCATAGCATAGTTGCGTCAGTGAGTTAAATGTGTACTGTACTCGATGTAACTGTACTATCCACATTACAGATGAAGGAGGAAAATTGATAATTACAGTATATTGCTTGGTCATCACTATGTTGAAATGAACCCCTGAGAGTAAACAACATTTAAAATGCAAAAATCTCTCAACCCAATCTTCACCTTACATTCAACTCCATTTTTCGAGAACACAAACACTCTTGTGCAAAAGAAACGAATCTCTCTCGCTCAAGTTGCTTAGCAAAAAGGCCGCTCCAGATGCTTGTGGTAGATTATCATGCATACTGATAGCAGCAGAGCTTTCACAGCACTGCATCAAAATGTTAATTTTCCCAAGATGAAATAATCTAACATCCTGCAATTTTAATTAGAAGTCGGTTTTCCACCATTTTGGAACAGGGGTTACGTTTGTACAGCTATTATTGAGAGCTTTCGGGAGAGAGTCAAAACCTGCGTTTGCAATAACAAATACACTTAAACAAGAACACAGAGGCTACAAAGAAACAATTTTAATAATAATAATAATTTAGGGTCACAATAAACAGCAAGGGAATTACTTCTACATTTTTCCGGCCTCCTTAGTCAAGATGACTCAGGATTATTTGAAGTTAGAAATGACAACCTTAAATGTTGTGAGCCATCAAACAAAATTACCACATGTATGAAACCTTCAGTTTGAATGATATTATTATTATTTGCAACTCGACTGTTCCTGAGCAAACTGCAGGCTACCAGACCTAAACCAAAAGAGCATTTAGGTGAACCTGTACACAAAAATGTTAAGACTGTTAATTAGAAATAGCTGATGTACAGTAAACCTGCGTCAGAATCCCTCCTCACTCTGCTCTGAGTTGTCCTCTGCTAAAATGTTAACATATTGTTCCTTAAACAGACTGGAAACAGGACCAGAACAGTGAGAGTCCATGGCTAGAGAACAGATACAACAGTGTGCTGATCAACCTTCTTACACTGACATTTCACAGTCAGTCAGTAATTGATATTAAAGGTTAAAAATCAAAATCAAACTTTGAATGTTTGCAAATAATGGTGCTCTTTCATTGCTGGGCCATATACAGTAGATTCCCCTCTGTTATCCGGGCACTAAGATGTCTGGAAAATTGTATTACAATCGATTTGATCAGTTGCCGAATAGATGAACACTAATCTAGGAGCCATTTCTATAATTCATTTTAGAACACGACAAACCTTTTTACAGAGTAAATGACCATCTCCGGCATCACTCAGACACTTAAAACGTAGTATGGCTTCAATGCCATTCTATTTTACAGTGTATGTGAGGGTCACCATGCCAACGGTTTAACAAAAGACAGTGAAGGATGATGTCTTGTACACATATAGTGGTTTTCCTCACTCTGACTACCCATTTCAACATATTTAGTTTTGGGGTGATATCCTCCATTTAAATGGACTTTTCCCCCAAAAAGTTTTTTATTCTTGCAAGTCGTTTATTTAAAATGTATTTCTGACAAATCATGTTTTGTGCATCAGTTCGATTGAAATACTACAGTACCCATAAGCCCATGCCACTGTTGCTATGGAGAGAAAAACAAGTCTGTACCAATCGCCTGGGTAGTGCGTTTGAGACATGAAAACAAAACAGCTGCATACAGAAGGTCCGAAATTCAAATCATTGTAGTGTTTAGCCTCGGTCCACCATTAGTGGAGAACACAAGCTGCAGCGATTTTAAGGTCTGTGATATGATGCACCTAGACTATGAGTCTCATAAATAATTCAACAACACAAGCAGTGGTTTGTCAACCTGTCCTTCTACTTAAGTCCACATTGGAGTATTTCAACTGTATTAAATGTCACGATTTGCTGTAAAAACTAGGTACATGGTGCTCAGAGGACGAATCCCGATAATCGGGGATTCCTGCTGATTTTTCATCTAGGGCCACATCTGTGGTGTTTTAGTCCAATTTGCCCACAATAATTTGATAGTTTGCCAGTGGGATTTGTAAGACTTCCATGTTTCCCGCAGGATGAAAAGGACGAAATGTAATTACTTTGGTGAAAGTCTGACTTTTCATTTAGCTTCAGAATCACATCCGAGACTCCAGTTTATGACCGAATGGCAACGACACAACAATAAATTATTCATGCTAAATAGGTACAGTGACAGAGTGGTCGACAGTGATTTTCACTGTGCCTAAATTTAGCACAGCCAAACACAACGCTTGTATTTATTTTTTGCCAAACCTGATATTTTCTAATATATTTTTTTCATCTTTTGCACTAATGAGTCAGGACAGCTTAATGTTCGTCCAAGCCATTAAAGTGCTCCAACCGTACAGTATCTATGAAGAAAATGAATAGGATGTTTGCTTCTGGAACAATGTGGGCCCAAAATAACTCCATCCATTTCTCAACTCTGTTAAACTCTATCGTGGCAAAGCAGCTTAACGAGACCAGCGATACCAGACTTCAGTAGGAAGACCAAGGTTTAAATGCATGTGCACACCTTCCTCAAGTGTCCTCAAATCACCAAGTACCTATCAGCAGCAGGGTGATGTGCAGGAGCTGACGTGATACACTGACCTTCTTTGAGGGTGGGCAAACAAAGTCAAAGCTTATCTGCATTGAACAAGTATCTGTAAATTTGTTTTAATCATTTATTTAGCTATAATTTAGGAATTAACGTTGATAAGCATTATCTTGTTCCTGAATAAACTTTATATATGTTTATGTCAGTTAATTCTTGATGTTTAAAGCAGTAGAAGAATGCAATGTGTAAAACCTCTTCATGTTGCTTGATTCCATTTCTTTCCCCCTGTCTTTTACTCAAAGCTCCTGGGAGCTTTGTAGGGATGGAGAGGGAATATTTTTAGCGGGTTCCACAAACCCTCCTGTAAATAATTACCCTAGTCGATGTTGAAGCTGCCAGCTCATCGGACCGGATGAATGCACAGCATCAACCGTCAAAAGAAAGCAAACAAGCAGGGTGACATCCCATCTACGCAGGTTTCTGGTAATGAGAGACCAAGGATATGCACGCACATCACAGTTTGTTGGGAATACCACAGTGATGGAACGGTGAGAAATGAGAGTTGGCACATTTGAAATGCACTGGGTATAAAATTCCACAATAATACTTTGTGTGAAAGATGGGAGTGGGAAGTGTGGTTATAGCACCAATCTGCTTAGGGAACTGTTGACTATATTCATTTTTTGCAGATTTACCCCTAAAGAGCAACATAACTCATTGCATTAAATGAACATTTTAAAATCCCAGCTGCTCTAGTGAAAGTGTTCAGTGGCCAAAACTATACTGCAGTTGTACCAAGCAGCTCCAGGATGTGAGCATTTGTAGGATGTGTAGCCCTCCCTATTTTTGTAACTTGTCCCCGAAGCCATTGCTGTAAACAAGAATATGCTCTTAGTCAAGTCGCCTGGTTAAAAAAGTATGAAAGAGAGGAAACTCAAGCAACGAGGTCAACTGATATTTTACTGTTCCCTGGTCTTGTGCAGCACATTCACAACGCTGCACCTTAATAATGAGCCTGCAGGGTCAGTTTAGGTGTTGTTACCAGCAGTGACCCTTTGTTTTTGTTCATTCGCTGTGAAACTACCGAATGGAAGTTTTCCCCAGGGTCCCACAGGCCCATGCACACCCACTACTCAAGCTGCCCACGCTTATACACTCTCATATCCGTCTATTTAATTTAAAGCTAGACCCAAACAACGGGCCAGTTTTGCATAAACACTGGAAATATGTGATGGCAGCTAACCCTGAAAATGAAACCCACTGGATCATTAATTAGAGGGCTTTACAGGTGCTGGGAGGTGGTTTTTATTTCCTACAAACTGCTCCACCTCGCAGTGTTTGTGCTAACCTAAAGTAAGGCTGCTGGCCATAGGTGGCATCAGGGGCAATGATCATTTGATGTGTAGTATGCAGAATGGTATTTTTAGATTTGCTTTGTTTGCCCCATTCTGCCTGCACAGTCCAATCACCCGACAGTAATCTACCCTTCACTTGAATGCTACAACCTACAAGCCTCATTTACCGTATGAGCAGCACTCTCTCAATGTCCACCACGTCCAGTACAACATACAGACAGAGCACTTCATGGTCTGACAAGCAGGCAAAAATTGTTCCAGTGACATCAAACAGTGTTGTTCCTAGGGTGCTCAAGAGTGATGCAAAAGGGGACCTGTGGTCACAATACAAGATACTAAAGGACGTAAAAAATGTGTAGATGTTTGATGCCTTGGGAAGCGTCTTTATCTGATGCTGTGAGATAAGAACGTGTGATACAGTATGTTATAAACAATATCTAACCAGAAATGTTTCTGGTCAAAAAGTTTCCGTTTTTGAATCCGACTGGTAAAACAGGAAAGAAATATATACTGGTGGCCAAACCATTTCATCTTAAACCAGTTTCGGTTCACAAAGTGCAGGACTGTGATTACAAACATACTGTCAACATATTCACAGGGGCTGACTTTTTTCAGGGAAGAATAGGCTTTGGTAGTCCATCATGAGTGTTTGAAGAAGCTGACGCAATTCCCCCTCCGTGATGTCACTGATGTTAACTATCTGGCTTTCATCTCTTTTTCAGCTTCACTGCATTAGCAGTAACTGCTGCATAGCTGCTTCGTTTCTTTCCATCTAAAGCCTCCCCTTTTTTCTCTGCGTGGAAGGCAGTCTGCTGATTTTTACATATCCTCTGGGCCTGCATAAAAGAAACCTAATTTGGACAAACAATGTCAAATTCTCCAGTGACATGTACCAACCATGAACCTGCTAGATCTGATCAATTATGAGACGAGAAGCATCAGACATTGACTTTCAATACCCGCTGCCAAATGCATGTCCAAGAGAATTTTCTAAGCTGTCAGTCGAATCCTTCCCAAATCAAAGCCTTGCTCTATATGTCCCGACACAATCTATTCTTGCTGTGTGTAAAGAAACAGAAAGTTAGAAGCCACCGTTGTTGCTGAGAGTTTATTTATTACTTTCTGTGATGTGGACTAGTTAACTATGACAGAGAAGAATCCTGAATGGGTAAGACCGTTATTTGACTTTCGGTACTGTACACTTCTGCTAATAGCAGAAAAAACCATTAGTGTGAAATCTGTGAAACCAAAACACAGATCACTATATAAAATCTATATGTCTTTTATTTCTAATAATGTGGCAAGGACGAAAGCTTTTATTTATTTATTGGATTTTGTTGTTTGCTTTGTTCATTTTATAAAGAAATAATAAGAAAGAAAGAAACACACACTGCAGGCACCATCCTTTCTTCTCCGCCTAACTGTCTTTATTGAAGTATGGCTTGCGGGTTAAAGGTTAATATGGACATTTAATTAAACTATTAAATCAAAAACTTGAAATCACACTAATAACCACATCAGTTGATGCACATTTTAAGTTTTGCACTGGACCATTTCTCTGCTCTCTCTTTATCGCTCATATCTGGACATCTGGGATTGAAGCACCACACTCAGTAGAATTTCAAGTCATCAGTCATTTTCTTATCCATTCTGAGCTGAACAATAGAGCTGACACAGCTGAAGTATAAGCAAGAGAACTGCTGTTGTATCACAGTATAGAGTAGTCCCGCTCCTTCTAAAATAGACGTTTCTCAAGATCTCTGCTCAATTAGCTACCTCACTTGTCTCTACTGGGAAAATGTCACTTTATTGCTTGTATCAATTAAAATTTTAGTGCAATGAAAAAGATCTTAAAGAAGGCCTGGGGATTTCTCTGGGATGCGGGTTGTGTCGACTGGTTCGGTTACTGGAAAACAAAGTTGTTTTAAGAATTAACTCCCGAACACTCCATCTCCCACTGGAATGCACAACATTATAGTTAATGAAAAAATATCCAGTTTGAAATGTTTTTGATGTTTTTACAGTATTTAATTTTGGGACTACTGTACATTCTGAGTGTAAAATTTATCTCAGTTCTAAACAAGAATGGGATGTTCGCATATATTGTCAGAAGAATACAGTGTTCAAATAGGGACCATTCCCCTATGTTTTGCCTAAAACCTAAAATCGCATAAAGCTATTACAGCTCAAATAAAGAAAGAAAGAATAACTATCCACATGGGGGATGGCTGTCTTCTTGCCTCTAAGCTGATATATAAGAGGCTTGGATGGATTTGATGTTTTTTATTTTTCTACCAGACTATAAATTTACTTACAAAAACATTAGCATAAGGTTAGATTCAAAACTTGAGAACTTTTCCTTTTGGCCTGGCTTTGAAAATTTAGCCCCCTTTTTTGCATTGCAAATGTCAACCTTCCTAGGTCAAGCTGAAGTGATCCTGTCTCCTAAAAATAATCTTCTAATGCCATTAAATTGCAGATGCAATTGTGTTTTTGTGTACATACAACATAAACAGTAGATGATTATGTTACAGCAAATGTACGCTTTTGGTTTTGTCTCAGCACCTTCACTCATCCTGTTTCCAGCAGCAGTCAGCTGTTCTCAGGAAAGAATAATTTTTTTCCAACCCACTGTTTACAACTTGCTACCCAGCAAAAATGCAGAAAGACAAGTTGGAGATGACATTAGCAGAAGGACCAATAGCAGTAAACAACAGCAAATACTGTTTTCCTCAGGAACAGGTAAAAATGTTAGCCATGTGCAATAATGCATATAATATCGAGTTAAAATGTAGGTGAGAAATACATGTAGGCGCCATGTGACTGTCAGCTTGTTTTACAGTTACTATCCTTAGTGACATTAAAGTCATGTTTTTGTTTGTAAAAGTTGGACATTTAAATCAATTATGATCAATTATCCCGTGAACCCACGGTCACTGCCAACATGTCAAAAGTGCACTTATCTATCGTATTATCATAACTGGAGAATACGCAATCAATCCCACATATACCACGTGTATAAATATGAGACGATTGGAGAGCATTGAAGAATTTGGTGCTGATCTGGCCTGTCAGCAGAGTTGGGTACTGTTAGCTGCTGTCCTTTGATGGAAACACTGCCATCTCTTTGGAGCCACCTTTATACAAAGGGTGATCTTTTAATATACAACACATAGACTCTTGGGTGGAGTCTCACTTCAGAGGTCCATTATTACAAATGCTGTAGCGTCCTGCACATCCATGTGTCTTTTAGATGTGTTTCTCAGCAACGGCCCCCAAGCTATCAGTGACACCGTTTTAAGAAGCCACAGCAGGTATACTGTAATTCTGCTGACACTAAACCCTCAAAGGGAGCTCTATGGCAATTACAAAGGCTCTTCCAACAACACAGGTCTCTTACTTTTCAGCCAGAATATTCCAGGTCTATTTTCAAACAAACTGCTGCACAGTTGGACTTTTACTTTGCCTGGATGTGACAGCATGTCGAAAAAAGAGAAATTAATAACGATAAGGGCTGAAGAAAGGAAATGGATTTGAAGAAAAAGGAAAGAGAGGCGGAATACTAAGGATTGTGTAGCGTTGAGATACAAGGCAATGTGGGAACAGGATGAAAGACCTGATGGGAGAGAAAAAAAAAGTGTACCTGAGAGAAAAGGCATAGTCTTAAAAAAATCGACAGTGGGAGAGACAGCAGAAGCTGGTTGTGAAGTGCATGGGGTGGGGGGGTATGGATGGCACAGCATCTAAGGCTTACTGTCCCTCCTTCCCTCCCACTCCCTCTCATTATCACTGTCTTTTAGCCAGCTTCTCTCAGCGTGTCAAGCTCGAGACAGGATGTCGCTGTTGTTACGTTTGCATGTAAGGCACACTTAGACGAACGTGGGTATATCTTCACTCCACCCTCATGCAGGCAGAAAACAAACACCTGTCAATCAGATCGTTGGGAAAAGTGGGGAAATGGAGTGTTTTAGTAAAAATAAGCACAAATGTAGCGGGCGCTTGGTGGATATCCAGCATTTACCTAATTATCCAGGTGGTTAGAAGAGTAAACAAGAGAAATGAGAGCTAAGTAAAACTCTACCACTTTGATTAAGGCGAACCTTAGTGCATGTGCATTTGGGGATAAGGGCTATGTCTCAAATCGATCTGTTTACTTACTTAGTGTACACGTCCAGAATTTTAAGACGTAATAGCCATAAAATAATGAGTTTAGTTCCCAGGAATTTGGTTTTCTAGAAATACATGCGAGTACATGGGAATGCCAATGACTGTCTTTGCAGGTTTGGACACGCTGCTAGACATCTTACAAATATTAAATAAATCATTTTTGTGTAAGTCAAATGAGAATTCCATTACTTTTTCTTTGGTTGAGTAAGACCGTTAAAAATTAAAGTTTGCTCAAAAACCACTCATATGGGCATTAGTGTCTGGCTGATAGACATCAGAGGTCTATGGCACACACAATCTAGGTTACACACTGATGGACGTTACCTGTGTGTAGAGAAAATTCAGTGTTATTGTGTCCGTGTTAAGAACATTGAAAATGTGGTTAATTTAGAGAATGACCAGTCAAACCTTTTATTGTTTCAATCCACAACCTTGCTATCGTTTGTTGTTTCCAGCTGTTGCATGTTGCTCTGTTCAGAAAAAAGACCGGTTAAACATGTGGACAGACACGTGATCCCAAAACAATGCCAATGCTGCTCCATAAATAGGCAACTGTTAGTGAACAGAATCATTATTCATTACAATTCTACCTTCTGGTAGTGGGATAACAAGGTGGGGTCTAGCAGCCATAAGAAATATAGAAGCAGGAATGAGTGTTGTTGAGATATTCTAAAGACAGACAAACACTGCTTAGGGAGCTGGATGGGTGAGCGTCAAAGTAGTGGACTTTCAGGTAGTTTCCCACTTCAATTTTACTGTAAGTATTTCTAATTTTGTAATTTAACCATAATCCATAAACTCTTCTGCTTTGCTCCTAAAGCTAGCCAAGTAGATTTTGTGCACAAACCTAACAAGAGCATTTGTTTTCCTAACCACAACAACACGGTTTGGGCACATAAGAATCACATTACGCACGACAAAGACCTACTGAAACTGCCCAGTGGATTCACACAGATCACGGCCCATTGAATGGCACAATACTTTTCCAGTCAGGTGGATTAATCCTCATTTGTCTCAAAAGGACGGGCCTTGTTGTTGCCTTGTACGGGGCTTTGAACCATGTGAGAGGCCGGGCTAAGAATAATTGCTACTGTTTCTACATGCCGCATTTCCTGAAAAGGATTACTAATATTAAATCCATAAATGATTACACAACTTACTCACTGAAAAATAGGAGTGAATTGACTTTTTTTTTTTAACTGTAAGCCCTAATCAAGTCAATCCTCTTAATACTGCCTTTCAATTAGATTAATAAAGAAGAAAGTGAAAGAAGCCATTAAAAACTCCATTGAAAGTCAGCCGCAAATACTAGATTATATCTCACCTTGTCACTGATGGAGGAAAACAATGAATGTGTGCACCCAAATGGAGTGAGTGAAGTTAAAGGTGATGGGATGTCTGAGGAAGCTGTTGTGAACACTACAACATAATGAAAGGCTCATTTTCGCATACAGCAGAAAACACTGTGTGTTGCCCCCACTCACTTAAGCCCTAAACAATTATAATTTTCAAATGTCTAAAAAAGATTATTTTTTCAAGTAATAAATAGGAACATTTCCTCTGATCGGATTGGTTTATTAATGTCTGTAAGATAAGATATTTCTTTACAGTTCTAAACAGTTTGTACCCAAGTAATAAATTCAGGAGCCTCTGATGACCCGTGCGCTTCTTTTTCTCCAGGGACCAATAAATATGAAAAATAATCAGCAGGTGTTTGTGTACAGTCATTAGAGCAGGTAGATGCTCTTCTTGTTGCTAAAACCTGAAATCTTCACTTATGCCTATTGTCTAACACTGCTGTGCTAAAACTAGCTTGGGTTTTATCATCAACAGTATGATGTAAAAATGATGGCACCTAAGCTGCTCACTGTAAGGCTGCTGATTGCTGCCTCTTGTTACATGGCCTCATATTGATTCATGACACGTCAGTGGTTGATTGTAATTCATGTGTGCTGTATTGACAGTTTTGCTCCTCGCTTAGCCGATATGACTGGACTGTGTCCTTGGATCATGTCTGTAACATTACTAAAGTTTACAGTCTTTATCATACATAAACTCACAAGGCCCTTTATCGGGTAGTTTCAGAAATGCAATAGTTCTTTATAGCATTGATTGCACAAGTTGCTGGAACTATTCCTTAGAGCTTTTGGACCAGATTGACATGATAGCGTCAAGCAGTTGCTGCAGATTTGTCGACTACACATCCATGATGTGAGTCTTCCGTTCCACTACATCCCAAAGGTGCTTTGGTGGATTGCGATCTGCTCACTCTGGGATTGTTTTAGGTACAGTGAACTCATTTTCCAGAAACCAGTTTTAATTGATTTTAACGTTTTGACATAGTGTGTTTTCCTGCAGGAAGAAGTCATCAGAAGATGAGGACACTGTGACCATAAAGGGTCAGCAATAATACTCAGGTAGTCTGTGGCATTTAAACAATGCTCAGTTGGTACTAAGGGGAGCAAAGTGTGCAGGTCAAATACCAGGCAACGGTTTTTCCAGTTATCCATTGACCAATTTGATGAGTGTCTGTGGATTGTAGCCACAGTTTCCTGTTCTTTGTTGACAGAAGTGGCACCATGTGTAGTGTTCTACTGCTGTAGCCCATCTGCTTCAAGGTTTGACGGGTTGTGCATTCAGAGATGCTCAACATGTCAAATGGCTGTAATGAGTGGTTGTAACAGCAGCAGCAACGGCTGCTCAGCTACAATGAGTGGTATTTGAGTTACTGTTGCCTTTCTATAAGGCTTTCCAATCAGAAACCATTAAATCAAACTCATCTAAATTAGGTGTCTTTCCCATTCTGATGCTTGGTTTGAACCTCAGCAGATTGTCTACACTATGCCTACATATCTAAACGAGTTGCTGCCATGTGATGGGCTGATTAGATATTTCTGTTAAACAGCAGTTGAGCATGTGTACCTAATAAAGTGCCCAGTAAGTGTAAGAAGTACAGACATGTAGAAGTGGTACTGCATCACAACCCACACAAGTGTTACAGTATTTACAAAAGCTCTATTGATTTCAGCCTGTGCTGATCTTTAACCCACAGCAAGGGAAACACTGTGTGTATGCTTCTTCATTTACTGCGCAAAATCTTAGATTAACAGTGGATCAAATCACGCTCGGTGATAGACTGGGGAAAATCAAATTTAAATTTGGATAATATGTCCCTCAGACTGAAGGCAAGACTGTTATGCAATTCACAGCGCACATATTTGTAACGGTATCACAAGAGTGATGCAGCAATAAAAACGTAAGGCACAGCAAAGCATAACAGATTGAGTAAAATGCTTGCCACTGCTTTTTCAATTGCAGGACACAAACATTTGTATCCGAAGCTGTATCAACACAGCTGTAAGAATGCCGTTCCTCTGAGGATGCTGTGCATTCCATCTCTAAAGCTGAAATGTGAATCAGACCTTCTATTTCCTCTGACACCAGGAACACGTTTCTCAGACACTTACTGTTTGTACAGTCACTCAGACCGTTCCGCTGCTTCTGTTTTATACTAGGTGCATTTGACAGAGCAACACATTTTTGTAATAATAATTGTCTCCTTATTTTGCATAAGGGAATGCCATTTTAAAATACAATGCTTAATTACAAATTCGGTTTGTTTCTCCAGTGGAAATGGGCTCACAGGGCTCCCCCAATATTTCCTCCAACTGCCTGTAGAGGGGGGCAATGCAACGAAATTAAAAATGTGATTTCACATGGATACGGGCAAAAACTGAGGTGTACCATCAGGGGAGGCTAACCGAGCAAATATCTGCCCAATCGCTATGCTGTAAGGGCAAATACGAACCCTCTTGAAAGCTCCCATAAAGAGCACTACAGTGCTGCTGCACCAAAATACCCCAATTGGGACCCCTTCTAGCTACTAGTAAGCCAGATGGATACTGTTAGTTAGGACAGTCAGCTACCTACCAGTAACTGTCATACAACATTATATTAGGTGTAACCATCGGTGCAATGAAACCAACATAGCTTCCTGGTCACCAGAAATACAAGAATAAAATAGAAAATGAGGGAAAATGGCAGGGAGCACCTCGATGGGCTTCTTTGCCTAGGGCCCCCTCAGAGCCTAGGATCACTCCTGGGTGCAAACATCTACATCTGGGCAGTGGTGCTGTTGAGGCCTGTTTAGTTTATTTTATGTTTTTTCCTATTGGCTTATCCTGTGAGTTCAGGGTCGTCACAGCGGATCATTGTCCACATGTTGATTTGGCACAGTTATTTTTTTATTTTCCCCTGACGCAACCCACCCCAATTTCTATTGGGCTTGGACCGGCACTGCACAGCTGGGGAGGGGAATGGGTGGTTGGGGGCTCAGTGTCTTGACATATAGCCAGGACCGGGGATCGAACCACTGTCCCTGTGGTCGTGGACGACTGCCTTACCAACTAAGCTACAGCCGCCCAAATAACTCTGTTTATTTTATATAATTCCTCACTTCAATAAAATAGCATGTTCAAAAAGATTATTAGACGATTAAATCTATTTACATCAAGATATTTTGACCTGTGACCAGACTGAGGACAGAATAGCTACTCTAAAAACCTATTAGTATCAAACAAGAGGATAGATAGTCAAGTGTATCTGCTTTAGAATGTGATGGATGATTTAGTAGAGGTCATCACATTTTTCAGGTCTAGGGAAAATAGGCAAACATAACATACAGATGTAATAGCACCACTCTTAAGCTCTGAAAGCAGTTCCACTCAGCATTGATGGCAGACAAAACATAAAGCAGTTCAACAAAAGTCAACATGTCTATATTTAGGCGATGATGTTTGAATGACTGGCTGTTTTTACTAAAGGACTCCTGAAGCTGTTCGTATTATTTACAACACGAAGAGCCATGTACTTCCTGGACCATTTTCATTAGTGCAGTTAGAAACTTCAGAGCCAATAGCCTGTCCTTCATTCCCTGTCACGTTGCCATGGAAACAAGAGGAGAAGTAGGGAACACAGGAAATAAATTTATGTTTTCTCAAAGTACAAGGACTAGTCAGGTCCTTAGGTTGAGTGATTGTGCGCAGTAATTTCACAAAAACAAAATGAAAAATACCCCTCACATGCGAAATAAAGAATGAAGAAAATAAAGGAATAACAGGAATAAATGCTTCTGCTCCTTTGTCTTATACAGACACATTTGGGCTTTTCTTACTCGAGATACTTCACAGATTAAATAAATACAAGGTTGTAAATATATAACTATATAAATATGAAGATAATATAAACATCAGACTTAGCATATTCATTTTCAAATTTTCTGCTATCTTGTAGCGAGTGCAGCTTATAACACATATTTTTGGTGTTTGATTCCAATCTGCGTAGAGATCAAGATGAGGACAACTTCTCACTGACTGTAGGTTTTAACACAAGATGTGACCAGAGGAGCCGGGGATCGAACCAGCAACTGGGGGGGAGATTGGTGGACGACTGCTCTACCGCTCTTCAAACAACACTATGTTACTTTAGACTCACTTCAGAGCTCATAACTGATTACTTACATGGCGATATTTCATTTCACATGTCACCCCTTTCAATTAATATGTATGTGTTGTCTGGACTCTCACTGAACTCACACAGTGTTTACAGTCTGCTAGCAATTAATATGAGGGTCATGTTTGTTTTAATTCCCACGTAGCAAGATTGGGTTTGGATATATAGTTGCTCTGTCTTAACAGGATACAAAGGTCTGGAAGTGGGGATGTAATTTTCCAAAAACGGCTGCTCCTAGAATTTGTAGACAAGAGACAGTCGGAGTCTATTGTTGTTATTTCATAGTTTGTGACGAGAAACAGACAGACTTGTCTTGTACATTAGTTATAGAAAATGTATCCACTTTACGCTTGACTAATTGACAATTTAAGACAAGGAGGGGGGACATCAACACACAGCTATGCATGTGCACACAGGAAGCTCCTTCTACAGTGTACGTGTACTTATGGGAAGTACCAGTAATACCAGTAATAGAATGAAAATAATTTTAAGACTTTAAAATTAGAAAGAGCCTAAAGCAGACTCAGAAAAACCATTCTCTCTCTCTCTTGAACGGAGACAGTGAAATAAGGGGATTTCATTCTATACAGCTGGCCTTCCGAGTGTGGCCCACGATTCTACAGGGAGCTCTTCTACGTATGCAACACAACACGTTTGTCATTCATAAGCAGAGTTACAAATAAATGCCAATAACTGCTCTCAGAGCTCCAGGGTCACTTGTGTTTGACTAGGACAGTAGTTAGCATCAAACCAGCCTAATTGAGAGGAGTTTTTGCAATCTGAGTTGTTTGTGAACATGTAACAATGAACTCTTCTCAGCAAGTGTCCTAAGCTACAGTATGCACAGGGGAAATTATGTGTGTGTGTGTTGGGAGGCTGAGGTGGACTTTAGGTCTCAAGTCAATAAATAATTGAAAAGCAGTTCTTGTTTCACAGTTTTCCCTCCGTCTGCTTTTGTCTTTAATTAAAAGGCCGGGACCTGCTAATTGTGAGGCTCTGTGTCAGGTCTAGTCACACAGGACAACATCAGTCTTTCAAGGTACAATCCAACTTTAGCCAAAAAGGAGCACTCAACAAGTGAGACGCTTAAAAGACAATGAGGATGCTTGCAGGGACACATTTATACTCCACGGCCTACAAAATACTCTCTGCAACATGTGACCAGTGGCACTCTACGAGACATTATCCTCTCTAGGATGATGTTAAAAGTCTAATTTTTTTGGATACTTTTCAGTTTAAAACATAAGAAGTTGTGTGACGTGTGGTGCCTAGGACCGCTCAGTTAGCCATGTGAATGCAGCTAATCAATCCAATTGTAGCGCTAAGTGGCAAGATTTAATCAAAGCTCTCTTTTTTGGAGGGTTAGCTGTTGGATAGGGCCAATGGGTTCAGACTGTTGCAGGAAAATTGCAAAAACAAACTCTTCCAATAGTGGCAGAAAATCTCTGGGCTAAAGATGTGTTATTCACATTTCAGTGTCCTAAGCTGAACAGTCACTTTGGCAATTGAGGAAGAAGGATTGTATATGAATGTTTCTCTTCATGCCTTTCTGTCAGTAAAATATACATTTTGTATTTTTTGTCCCCGCCAATCAATGCAATGAAAGCTGGATTCCTTGCTGAAACAAGTAAAACTAGAAGGGGCATAAGGTATTTATTTGTATTTCACCTTTGTTGCGCAATAATTTACCTTTCCATTTCACTTCAGTGTGCCCTGCAGTTAAATGAGCTCGACCGAAAATAAGGTATGGATTTAGTCATAAACTAAAATTTGCTGAAAATGTGTGTTGTGGTTATTTCAGGGCCAAACATTTATATCATCCTTGACCACATTTATTTATTTATTTTTGTCCTTTCAGCTTATCCCGTGGGTTCAGGGTCGCCACAGCGGATCATTGTCCGCATGTTGATATGGATGCCCTTCCTGACGCAACCCTCCCCAATTTCTTGCCGGCTTGGACTGGCACTGCGCAGCTGGGGGGGGGGGGGGGGGGGCTGTTGGGGGTTCAGTGTCTTGCCCAGTTCAGTGTCTCTAACAATAATAGAGACACTTTAACTTTGACGACTGCCTTACCAACTAAGCTACAGCCCCATCCCTGACCACATGTCAAACCTGAAATTATAGCTGGAGATAAACCAATGTGACATGATATCTTTAACCTCTACTCATTATGCTTATGCAATAGTTACACTACATCTCATTATTTATAGAAAAGAAATGCCAACTCATTGTTACCTCATTCACTGCACAAGAGGGCTCTGGACTTGAGTTCTTTCACTAAAATTATCTTGGACAGTTGACTGAGATGATAATAAAGTAACATGTTTTTAGCCTTTTATCTCGCCGTGCTGCAGTCTGCTAGCTGGAAATGTACATGTCCAATTTTGTAAAATCCATCTTTATAACTGGAAGAACTAAACGTGTGTTAGTCTCTGTATTTATCAATGTAAATCAAAAGAAACTGGCACTAAAAAGAAAGATGGCGCTCGTAAATCCACAAAGCAATTGTCCATTAGCTTTCATCTTCCCACACAAACTGACATTGACCTTTGTGTTTGAAAGAAGATAAGAGAACTGTCAGAGGCATGACTTTACACTGACTTGGTGGACATAATTCAACTGCCTTCGCCTTGGACCATCTTTTGGTGGCAGTTCATCTGGCGACGATGGGGAACAATGACCTTTCTGCAGCTCTGATAAAACCAGCAATCGCATAGCTGTATTTGCATAACTATCCCTACCTGCGCTATAATTAGTCAAATAACCTTGAGTCGGCCAGTTGAATGAGGTGTGACTAATTAGCTGTTTGTGCTCAAACCTTTAGATTGGGCCAGGGGAATGCTGGGGGCACAGAAATAGGTCTCCTGCTTTAAGAGCCATAAAACTCCTCATTGGGTACTCGAAACACTAAGTTTATGATGAAGTTGCAATTACATGTGCAGAGCTGTAGCCTATGGTGACTTTTACCATCTTAATATAATAAAAGGATGGAAGGTACAAGCTCATACGCTATAATAATCTAGTCTCATTTTATTTGCATATTGTGACTGTGAAATTGACGGCATGCACATACTCTAATTATCAATAGGACAAATTCTGTAACATAAAAAAATAAATTAAATTAAACTCTAGGTGTCAGCTTCTTAGTCAAAAAGCAAACAGAACACCAGATATTGTAATTGCACCTAAAAAGGTTCAGCTTGCGTCCAGTGGGTCTAGTTGTACATGAAACATCTTCCCATGTGTAAAATGCCTGTGCTTCTTGCTGTAAAGTCACCATCTACAAGAACTCCTCGTAACGTTACCTGGAGGAGTTTTTCAACTGGAAGTACGGACATATGTTCTATAGCTACCCTTTTTAAAAAAGAACTGTAGGAAAGCAGTTGCTCTTTGCTTCTATAAATAAATCGCACATGAATCTAATTGTGACAGGCACACGCGCAGACACCCACACACAATAAAAACATTTGGACAACCACGGCTTTAGAATGTACTTCAAGTTTTATTTTGCTCTTATATTTATATTTGCATTGACTCTTTCGTGTTTTTTTTTTTTTTTTTAATTTTGATGAAAAATAATGCATTTCACATCTTTTTCTAACAGCATTTTTGAGGCAAGCAATCAAAATGGTGGAACCCGATTTGCAGGCATTAGTGAGCTGGCAGCCCCTGATTGAAATGAGGGAAACCTGCTGAGTGAAAACATTCTGGTGAGAAATGACAAAGCAATTACTGTGCATCTAGCTGATCAGAGGGGTTAGACCAGTTGTTTAGTGAAGGATACCAATCAATACCGAGCACAGATAGAAAGACACTAGAAAATGGGTCCGATTTTGAAACAAGCTACAAATGCTGCTCAGTGGAATAAACACTGGAAAGTAAATGTGGGACTTTTAACAGTTACCTTGTCTGTTTTTGATTATGGCCCCTGTCGCTCTGTTCTCTCTCCCTCTCTTCTCATCAACAGATGGGTATAACCGAGCAACAACATGAGCCCTTTTTACATGTGAACAGGTGTGCACATAGTTTCGCACATGTGACACAACAGCAGAAGTCAGGCCTGACCTGTCAGGTTAGGAAAAGGGCGGCGGCTGTGTAGAGCATGCAGGAGGCACGATATGACACAAACGGTACAGTGTGGTGCAGCAATGGCTGGGTTTTCTTTACTGCACATTGAAGCTGCGCCCGTTGCCTGAAAGACGCATTGACAAACAGCGCAGGGTCGCTCAGACATTAGGGAACATGGCTGCGGGATGTACCGGCCACCTGATTCAAACATTTGCATTGTCGTTGAGCTTCCCCTGATAACAAATAAAATGAAGTTCAGGTTTGCATAGCATGTCTGAAAACAGCCATAGTCTTTGTTCCTTATGTTCATGAGTATTAAACAATATTACAAATTAAAGGACCTCTTGGAATCTGCAGTCTGATTAAAACCAATTCTTTTTCAAAGGTCTAAGACCTTTATTGAAGGTATAAATCAAAAAGTATCTGATATCTGCGCTCTGTAATCTCTCACGCTTTGCCGTCAGCAAAATGGCTACAGCCTGAGGGGTGGACTTCACAATAAACAACAGCAGAACAGCCATGAATTCTAATGAGATCCCTTAGAGGACATCACCTCCTCCAGACATAATAGGAATTTTGCAAGTACCCACCAAGTCTCACCTGGGAACATAACAAGGAGAAATACGGTTGGGAGGATGTCACGCTGCCTATGAATCAATAAGTAAGACAGGGGTCACTGCTAAGCATTTATTGCATAAGAAACAGTCCAAAGCATTTAGCCTAGGTGGTTGTGGTTCTGCTTCTAAAGGGTCGCCTGTACTGGAGGAGATGAGCATAGTAGGAATACATAAATAAATAAGCAGCATGCACTATGAAACCCGCCAAGGGTGCAAATTCAGTGAAGCCAAAGCCAGCAGACACCGACTGTTGGTCAGTGACTGTGAAAATGCAGCATCACTAATCACAGACTCAAGTGATTACAGCTGTGGTGGTAATTGATGGTCTTTTCCAATTAATATTAATAAGGCACCAAGCCGAGAGACTTACTAAAGAAAATAGTAACACTTCACATACTTCAAATGTGTTTCTTTTAATGGAAAAAGCAGGTTTAGTTTAAACTCAAAGTAAAAGCCCACTAACCATAGCAAATGTTACATACATCTTTGTTACATAAAATATAAAGCTTTTTGTGTTTTTTTTTAGTTTTGCAGATACTTACAAAGCTAAAGTATAAGACTAATTAATTTCTGACCCGATGATGCTCTTATACTGTATGTAAAGTCAGGGTCATCAAAGGTATTATGGTACAGTCCTGAGGGGGACATGATTGTGTTTGCCATATTTCATGAGAACCAGCCCAACAGAGGCATAAAAATACCAGAATCAGGTTTAAAGAGGTCACACTATGATGTTAGGATTTTATTTGCAACTGTTATAGTATTGGATATAGCATTTTATTTAATGCCCAAGTTCCAAAATGTGAGTTGAACATATGTGTAGAAGAAATTCTGCAAATTAAATCTTGTTTCTCTGTCTGCTACAGATCTTCCTGAGGTGCTCCTCCAGCTCCCAGAGACTTTCTGTGGACCCTTCCAAAACGTTCCAGACAGTTCAAAGGACAAATCTGGTCAGTCCATAGGCAGACTTCCCTTCTGGGTGTGCAAACTACCCTCATATTACAGGACAACCATGCTCGACTCTCTGCTCATCTTCTGGGTTCCACAAGCTGGTCAATCAGAAAAGAGTCAACTCAGGTTGAGGGGGGCTTTACACATAGCTTAAAAAGAGGTACTGCATAAATATAACAATAATAACACATAACATATTGACCAAAACTATTTCACTAGAGCCAAGTATACAAATTTAAACCAGAAATTTTCCATAACGTATACAAAAATACATAAAATACCAATAGACTTATCATAAAACAGTACATGACCTCCGTGCACTTGCCGCTGGCTACAGCCCTGACTGTAAGATTTTAAATGTTCTTTGTTAAACCGTCGTGAATTTTCAAACTGCTACTTCGAACTGCAGCTTCACCACAGCTCCAACATTAAGCACATTATGTCGACCAGGATGCAGCTGTTTTGATGAGACAAATGCTGCTATTGTCAGACTGTCAGTTACCCATTCTTTCAGCTCTTTTATTGCTCATAAAGCGACTCCCTTCCATCCAATGACGAGCGTGCACCTGTGCAACCGTCAATAAAAACAGCTTTGGCGAGTGTTCTAAGCAGCTGTTAACAACTCGTACAAAACTGGCGCAGCAGGAAAACTGATATTGTAAACTGTTTCTGGATCAAAGACGAAAGGAGATGCAGAGAAACTGACAGTACCACCAAAGACAGACACATTTAAGGACACAGCAGAAACAGTAAGATCACGGGTGCATTCAAGCGGCCTCTGCTGTGCGAGATGACTCAAACTTGAATTGGGTACGATGTCTGACTTTGACATACTGTGAAGATATTTTGGTCTTTTTTTTTTTTTTTTCCTTCATAGTTGTTTATGAGAAACACAAAAACAGTGATTTCAGGACTGAAAGGACACAAACGTGTAATCTAATTGGAGAGGCGCCAAAGACAGAGTCCTGCCAAAATAGACTTCACTCACTTCCTTTTTTTTTTTTCAAATCATTAGACACTAACAGTGGTTTCTGCCACAGCAGTGGAGCCTCATATCCATACCTGAATAGAAATGCAAGGAAACCTCTTTCTGCCCAGAAACAGGCTAAACACATTCACGTTTAGTGGGCACTACAAGTTATTTCATGTGCATTATACATCTCCAGGTAAGAGACTGTTTAGTGCCATTTCAAGCTGAGAGTAATGCAGGCATGAGTGGCAAAAGCAATTTCCGTCTTAAGTCCCGCCAACAAGAAAACGCAAATAAATATAAAATCAAAATTGCTTTTAGAGAAGACGTTGAGTTGAACACTTTGTGTGGAGGTAAAAAAGCTTTTATACTTGTATTTTGTGGCCTCAGTTGATGTCGATGACATTTAAATGTCAACTGTACAAGTGGAGAGTTTTGAGTAACACATTTCAATAAATACCACAAAATCTGCGGCTCCTTACGTAAACGGTGGAGCTGTATCTACAAATATCAAGTGTGAGGTGTGATCTCATATCATAACCACAAATCATGTTTATTTCATATAAAATGTATTGCCAAGGGAAAAAAGGCAAATGCATGCAAATTAATGTGGATTATGCATTCATGTAAGTAGGCAGAGTTCCTAGAGCTCCTTTAAAAAAATAAAATAAAAAAATGTTTAAATTAAAACTACAGAAAATACATTTGAAAAGAAAAAACAGACAGCATCCTCCTGGATGTTTACAATGACCTGTGTATTATTTTCTTCTAATGTCTGTTAAGTATGCTATTCTGTTTACTTCCCACAAACAAGGCCATATTTAATGAACACTGAAAATAAATAGCCTCTTCCAGTCCTGTGTTTACAGTGAGAGACGTGACAAGTCCCTGTGGCACACAGGCATACACCAGAACTGAAGAGAAACAACAGAAGGGACCAGGGCAAAAAAGCCCAATGGGACATGGACAGCAAAACAGCAAAAAAATTCACAAACCGCTAATTTTTCGAAATGTAAACTCAAGTGTATTTCAAAGTGCTAGTGGTGGAAGTTTTAATCAATGAGTGCTTTGCCAGATGCTTAAGTACTGTATTATGCTTTCAAACCCAGAGTTTTGGAGGAATTTGTCAATGCCCACTGAGATTTCAAAGCCAGTCTTCCGACAAAAAGCTCACATTGGAACTGCTAAAAAGCAGAGAATTGCTGCTTGTGCTACAACAGGACAGTACAAATGACAAAGAGGTGGCGTCACCCAGGATATTACATTTATCTCAAATGGTACACGCCTAACCGTAACATTTTGTCACTTTATCAGCCATTACAATCTGTGTACAAGCTGTATTGCAATTCTTTAATCAGTGGTGGAGTTCAGACTAAGTAACAACACTGCTTAATGTTCCATTAAATTAAATGCCGTACTCATTCTATTTTAGTGTCCAGGAAAAAAAAAAATAGAAACCAGAGAGACTACTATGGCCCCGGCATATATTGGGTCTTGTTGATTCTAGAAAGGTTAACTCAAATATTGTTTGTATAATATAATATAGTTTCCAGGTGCCTTGAATTGATGTCCACCACAGAATCAGATCGGTTTTGAATGCAATGCCATCTTACAGCCTGGAGACCATGATATTCTAAACTGGCTTGGGTTTGTCCCGTGCGTACAAAGTGTTTTCCAGATTCTCTGAATCTTTTAATGAGAATGAAAGTAAGAAAGTTCTGTTGAGAATAAAAATCCCCAAGTTATCTGCAAATGTTGGTTGAGAAAAATCGACTTCTTAGTTTCCCTGTGATGCTCTTTCTATACACTCATGATACCTGTTGAATCTGATTAGCTGTGAGATGCTCCACCTTTATTTTTAACTATTAGACAATGTTTTTGGTTACATGTGTATTTTAAATGATTCACAAATGATTGCATTTGGCTTTTATTTACATTTTACACTGCATGCAAGGTTAATTTTGGGTGGCTATGGCCCAAGTGACAGAGAGACTTATTCACAAACTGCAGGACCAGAAAACCCCAGCCCAGTTCAAACCCCAGCTCCTAAAGCCGGTATGTCAAACCACCCCTAAGTAAGACACTGAACCCCAGCTTGCTCTTGTGTGTGTGTGTGTGTGTGTGTCCCTCTCTTGAATGTTGCACTGGATAAAAGCAAGTTGTGATTGTTCTTGAGAACAGATTTTAAGAAAGACGTTTATATTGTTTACATCTGTTACTACGTTATTTATAAATGAAGCAAAACACAAATCTGAACTCATATTTTAGTTCATCAACAAGTTTGGCATTAGTTATCAACTTTAGTGGTTTACACTAGACCCCCATAACTGAGTTTACATTGAAGCTGCTTAGAGCCCCTTAGGCATATTATTTCAAATATTTGACAATTGGTTTACTTATTACTTATTTCTGTAAACCATGCATAGTTCCATGAGGTCAGAGAACACCAAATCCCAGCCCTTAGGGGCCTTTTAGTTGTTCTACTGGTTATATGCAAACTGCATTTACGTAAGATTAATCCTACTACTGTCACAGTTGCATAGATGAACATTTACAATTAGGATTTTAAGACATCATACAGTCGGAACATGCAACGCACTATTGGATTAAAAAATGATTAATCGGCAACACTAATTTCAGTATCAGACTGAATCATGAAATTATGCATACTTTATGTACCTTTCTTCACACAAATAACATTTATCTTACGAAAATCTTTAGAGACATTTTGAAACCATGTGAAAGCTGTAGAAATATGAGCTATCAACATGAATATTAATAAAAGGCCTTGCAATAATGTAGCAGACATGCAGATTATCAGTAATTTCTTTATCCTTATTAAAGGGCACCAAAACAGATGTAAGAGATGATCACTCTGTGAAATCATTGATTAACCAGAACAAATTAATGAAATCGGTGACATATCTGCTTATCTGCAGATGACTGATCTCTGACTTCAATCACCAAAGGAATTAACAACACTCCACCCAATATCTATTTATGAATATTTATTTATCTAATAAGTACTAATGTAATAAATAAATAAATAAATACATTTAATAAATAAATAATAAGTAATAGATAAATGTAGATAATATACAGATCAAAGAATAAACAGTTTGGTATGAATATCGGCGTCCTACACAGGAAATATAACGGCAAGGTAAACAGATTAATCCTAGTACTAAACATTGTGCTGAAAGATTACATTTGGATAATTTTCGTAAGAGGTTCAGGCAAAATTCCTGGTTACATTTTGGAAATAAACTAATAAACAATTTTTTTAAGACATCTGCGTCTCATAGCAGTCCCAACGCAGCCAAATTCAATAATGGAAAAAATTACGGCTGGGCATGGCCCTATAGAAATAAATATGAGTTATTCTAAAGCCAAAAGTCACTTCAGTCTGTTAAAAAGTTAAACATGGCTTGTTATAAAAGAAGAGGGGCAGCTATAGCTCAGTTGGTTAAGGCAGTTGCTTAAGGACCACAGGGCGAGTGGTTCGATGGCTATATGTCGAAGTGTCCCTGGGCAAGACACAAGACACTGAAAACTGTGCCAAATCAACATGCGGACAATGAACCGCTGTGGCGACCCCAAACTCACGGAATAAGCCGAAAGGAGTAGTAATAGTTATAAATAGATAAAACTTTAACAAAAACGTGCACGAGGTAAAGCATGAGGTAACACACGAAAAAAAAAACAACCTTAAGGCTTCTAATTTACAAAAAGGAAAATGATTAGACAGAGACAGAAACTACAAAGTGTTTTAAGATACAGCCCAAACTGAAGTTCAGATGACTTTCCTGGATCTTGTTTTGCGCCTTTTGATGAAAACACCTACTTTTCTTTCTCTAGAAGATACATACAATATTCTGCATATATAGGTTATTTTCCAATGACCATGTGCTCAAGACGTAAAGTAGATGATCAGATCAGATCAGAATGCAACAGAACTGCAAATCCTCTACTGACAATAAAGCAGCACATCATAGTATATAGACATATGTATTTAGACATTATGTATGTTCTTATTCTGGATGTTAAATAGTAATAAGCATACAGTGGTTATCATTGATATATATCACTCTTAACCTTTTGGCAGACAAACAAAGTATGCATTAAGTCACATGATATACGATTAAATATTAAGAATATACTGTATTTCAAAAAAATTATTTAAAAAAAATCTGAATTGGCACAAAGGCCAGATTAGTTATTGATATAATAAACAAATTACAATTTGGTGGCACAGTGGTTCTATAATACATTTAATAATTCTTCCAACATGATATTGTCTTTGCGAATCTCCCTCAGATTGCATTTACATGTCACAGGAGAACTGAGTCTGTGTTCATCTAGAGAAAGCTTATATAAGCTTTCCATGAGACAAGGTCTAGGACAGGAGGGGTTTGCTGTCCTTTGTCTTGGAGATAGGGTAAAGGTCAGTTTGGGTCTGTAGCCTTGTGTTTGTTCTACAGAGCAATAAGCAGTAGTAACACAGATATTTTTGATTTATTAAAAACAAAGTTTTCAAATGTAGTACGACTTTGCCCTGTCTAAATATAGATATCTAGCAGCACCCATTCTCTGTCACAGATACTCTTCGCCAAAACAATGTGTGAAAATGATTAACAATGAAGTTAAAGGTTAAGCAATGACAGGTACAGAACATCCTCTTCAGCTGGAAAAAAGAAAATCACTGGTTTTGTGCTAAACTGATTTCCCATATTAGGAGAGCTTCTGTTTTCAGTACCAGTCAGATAAGATGAAACTTTTATGATTTGTGCCTGGAAATTGGGCCACTGCAGCTACAAGCTGCACCTAGATACAACGAGGAAATGCAGTGCAAGTAAGAATGCAGAGGAGTATACTGACATATGTACAATGAGATAGGACAGAACTTCATTAAACCCCATTGGAACATCTTGTCACAAACAAGTCTGACACTGCAACATTAGCCAATTCTGCTAGAAAAAAGACAGTTTGTGGGGAATTAAAAAGTTGTAGCTTTGTTTGCATGAATTTTAAGCCAAATGTACTACTGGACATTATTAGGGGAGACTGTGGCGCAGGAAGGTAGAGTGGTTGTCCACCAATCTCACAGTTGTTGGTTCAATCCCTGGATCCTCCGGTCACAGCGCTATATAAGTGCAGACCATTTACCATTATTCAACTTTTATGTTTTGCATTTGATTAACGTTAAAAACAAAAGAAAGTGAAATATTCTTTCAACTAACATCATCATCATCGAGTATGTTAAATAACAATACTTGTTTTAGTTCTAAATAACAACTGCAGTAGTAATTACAGTTTGGTAATTCTGGGTGATATTGGAAATATGTAATAGGTGGGTAAAATTTGTAATAAAAATACAGCGATATTTCTATATTTATTTTGCAGTAACTGTATATACCATTTGTAAAATGCTAAATAGTTATTAAACAGACACTTCCACATGTGATTTCAGGTAATTAGTGTAGGTATTAGTGCTAGGTTTCCACAAATTTTACCCGCGTGTATTTCGCCTCATATTACCTACATATACCCATTGCTTAAATCAAGATATAACCAGCTTATAACGTCAGTAGTTACTATTATATGGTATTACTTTAATTTTCATTTTGAGATAACAACCCTGATACATAATAATACTGAACTATAACCTCTATTAGCTGTAGAACATTGTCCCACAAAGTGTTCACAGAAAGAGGAAGAACAACAAGAACAACGTTTATGGTCATTGAGCACACATATATGTTCTACTGCATTCTACCAGGCTGCCGAAATGCTTAGTCTCTAAATTTTCTGACCTAAGAAGGCAAACCCTGTTTGTGTGAACACACCCAAACATGATCAAACGTGACAGATTCCTTCCTATACGGGCTAACATTGGTGGTATCAAGATCAAGCCTTACATCCCACGTTCTATTTAAGCTAAAGCTTTAGCTGAAGCTAGAACAGGAAAAAAAAAGAAGGGCACTTATTCTTAAAAAAAAAAAATAATAAAAAAAAAAAAATGCCCTCAGTCTGTAAAGTCATGTTCAAGTAAAGCGTTAAATGAAAACTCCAGATGGAAGTTTACCGCGTACGAAAATGAGAGTGTATAGAACATATGGGTTATTGTTGTTCCTCCATAGATTATATTTGTAAACAGAAAAAACTACTGTAATGTACATATATAATGTACAGAAGTACAAAAATAAAGTATATGCAGGAATTTCATACACGGAAAGTGACAGATATTTCTTTGCTAAACAAAAACACAGTAATCCGCTTTAACAGAAGAATATTATTCTGTAGCTACATTTACAGTGCAGAACCTGGTGTGATCAAAATACACCAAAAACATTAAATTTGTAATTCAGGCGCAAAGTATTGTGCCAAAAAATGATGTCTTCAAATAGAGATGGCACATAAAATCGGTTTTTATTCTTGCTGGTCTGTTATATAGAGTTACACACACTTTTATGTTTCTAAAAATCACAATCACAGTCGGCCTTAAAATAAAACTAAAAACACTCAGATCCATTGTTCCAAATGGGACCCAAGGTGTCTCTCTGTTTTGCTTTTATAATGATTGTTTTTAACGTCATTATCTGCATTGTGGCTTGACTTTTTAATTCCATTATTACGGTTGTTTTTAGGTCTTGTGTATGTTTTTTTTTTCTCTCTGCAACCTTCATAATAGAGCCATAAAACAAAAACCAGTGCGCTCAGTGGAAATGTGTGACAGATTAATTAATGGCCTAGAAGAAGCGTGGAGTTAATAGGAACTGGAAACAAAGAAAACAAAATACCCAGGAGGAATCTCCAGAAATTACGAACGGAGTAGACAGCAGGTTTGGAAGATGGTATCATAATCATTTGAAAGTCATGGAAGTGGCTCAACCAAAGGAAGTATGGACCCACAGAGACATGCTCACATTAGAGTCACTATTTAACCAAACTTATGCTACGTGTTTTTGGACAATGGGGAAGAAGCCCGGTGAGTAAATACGAGCAACAAGCCAGCCAGCATTCTTGCCGTGAATCCTTGGCAGCCTGAATCTTGCCCATCGCCAGCCCACAACCCTCCACAACTGGGGCCTCCAAGTCATTCCAGGCCTTCGAGAGCTGTCCAGCTCGTCTCCTAACTATTCCTGTTTTGCTCAATCAGAAGATGATATATATACGCACTTATGTTTGACTTATTCTAGCCACTAGACATCTGATGTGCACATGTGCAATGGTAAGTTTGGACAGTACCAAGAGTGAGAAGACGCACTTGTTTTGGTGTTGTATTTACTAAATATTAAAAGGACAAAAACGTTTGCTTGCTAGTTTGCTTTTATGACAACAGTGCATTGGGATCCTCCAGGTTCTGACTAACTACATCAGATGTGTTCAGTCAATCAGCAGTGGATAGGCCAGGAATAGCTGGAAAAGAAACAGGACAGCAGTTCTCAGGGAACTAGAATGACTACCATTGCTGAAGGGTGGAGATCCATTATCCATGCTGAAACATTTTTCCACGCTTCATGTATTTCCTCACCAATCACACTAAGGTCCCAATCATATAAATTCTGCTGCTTCACCATTTTCAAGTGACACGAGCTGCTACATCAAGGGACAAAATGTGACTTCTTTCTCTCTTCCTCTTCTTCTAACTACACCTTGAGGGTTTCATCCACTTTCTACTCCTGTCGTAACAAGTTCTCCACACATTATCTCTCACCACAACATTCAGTTTGAACTGGAGGTACAGTACGAATTGCAAAAGTACTACTCTGTGTGAATGAGGCTTCATGTGGTCGTTAAAAGCTTGCAGTCCCACTGATACCTTATTTGAAGTATTCACTGACACACACTGAGACAATTTGGAGAAAAGTGACTAAAAAAATGGAGTGTTATGCATATTTTATGACAGTGTTGAAATCATATGAGGTTAGAATTATGCTCTGACACACACACACACACACCAATCTGTGGCCATGTCCTCCCATACAGTGCAAGTCAGATTAAAAACAAAGAGGGGGCACTTCGATTACAGCGGTAAAATGACCTGCTCCACACAAAGTTCACCTCATTTTGGTTGCAAATTAAATGTCGGCTATGGTTTGGAGAGCTGAGCAGGTTTCCTTCCAGAATACAATATTCTGTGGCCATTCTTTCACTTCAATTTTGCAACCCCATGGGATTATTTAATGAAATCAATTCAAGGTGGGGTTTGCATTCTTTTTATGTATTTAAATATTTTGTATATACCCATAGGTGTCATCATAATGTGTTGAACAATTTGAATATTCACATTGGGAATAAACACACCCATCCGTTCAATTACACTGTAGCCTCAATCACATTAAACATAAATCACCATTAGTGGATAATTATTTCAGCAATGCCTCACTTGGGTTTGACCACAGCTTTAATCAAAGCATAATGCATCTTATTTTGTTTTTATCCAAAGCCCACTAACGTACTGTGGGTGAATGCATTTTTTCATTTACAGTAGGTAGCCCCCTGGGACAATTAAGCCCCTAAATGCGCCAGTGTAACTTTGAAATGTAGTATGTACTTAATAGTGAACAGCACATCATCACAATTATCAACACGGTCTACTGAGTTATTGCCTTTTGCTTTTAAAGCGCATGATTATTTATTCATTTTGTTGTTGTTCCTATAAGATCCATAATATTATCCTAAATGACAAGAAGCTCAGCATATAATACTTCCCCAAACCCTTTCATAGACAGATCACTGCCAGGTCACATAGCTCTCTGCTCTGAGGGTCTTTTCCAATTTGGCTTAAGTGTGGAAAGCTCACCTAAACCTGGCCCCCTTAGGGTCATTACAGCTGAAGGCTGCGGCTACAGGGAGCCTTCTCCTGCCAGAACCTCTTCCATCACAATCTTCTCTCTTAGCTTCTGACAGCGCTTACTCGCTCCTGGAGCTGGTGACGAGTAGCAATGCACCGTCAATGTAATGGTATGCAGATCACTTCCCCCGCAGGTGGTGCCGATACTCACAAAAACATACTACCAACATGTGTCGTGCTGCATTATCACACGTGCTTCCAATGTATGCAGACACATACAGAGTATACTAAGAATTTCAGACTTGTGCATTTCTTAATTGTAAAAAGTAGTGATTGCCTTTATTATTTATTAAAATCAATGATAGAAGCCGACGTGCATACACACATGCATTTAGAACACATGTATTTATTGCAAGTAAACAAGGCCGTTTATGAAATAACCTACTTTTACTTGCCGCTCACCAACTACAAACTGCATACACGCAGCCTCATTTGAGGATGGTAAATACCAACTACAGACTGAGAAAGAAAGTTATGAAATCTAATCAAAGGAAAAGTTGTTACAGACTAGTCTAGACTCCATCAGAAAACATCTCTTGCTTTTTATCACATGATGTCTGTTATCATACATTAATTTCTAGTTGCCAATGTGATGTATACAAGTACAACATCAGTGAGGCATGAAGATCATACAAGTTAAGTTAAGTGCTTAAAAGCACAGAAAGGTAACTGCTAAGTGTGAAACCACCCGGATACAAGCACGCACGCACACACACACACACACTCACACACACGTACCTGGAGAGAGATCTATTCAGGCACAGCGACTGAAAACACCTGTGTAGGTGGGTCATTGGCAGGTAGAGCCAATAAGATGAGTGATACTCTTCTAAAACCATTTTGGTATCTGAACATAAAAAAGACTGATAAAATTTAAAAAAAAAAGCAAATTATGGCAGTGAAGCAGATGATTGCTACTAATTGGAGGCCTCCTTATTCGATGGTTATTAAACAGCAACGCATGCTGTTTGTTGTTAATTATGAGTTTTGGACATACTCCACACCACCCTTTGTATGTACATTACTTCCATCCATTCTAACTGGTGATCCTGTTCAGGGTCACGGAGCCTTTTCCAGCTGTCATTGGGCGAGAGGTGGGACACACCCTGGACATGTTGCCAGGCTATCACGGGCCAAAAATTGACTTATTTAGTTTCGCATTCCTTTCAAAGATTTTAAGGCAACAGGTTACTGTTTCCTAGTAAGGTCAACTCATTCAGGTTAAGGGTTCTAAAGGGATCTAAAGGGTTCTTTTCAAAGTTATCTGCCCATTAATCTATAGAAAAACACAAGACAACCAAATCTTCAAGAACACTGTGTGCATATCACCTGGGGTCTCAATGTTGAGAAAGTAGGGGCAACTAAAAACACACAGAATACAGCGGTATAGTGCATCCAATAAGTATTTGCAAAGTATTCTAACTTTTTCCACATTGTTATGTTACAGCCTTATTCCCAAATGAATCAAATTCAATATTGTTTCTACAAACAATACCCCATAATGACGATGTGAAAGAAGTTAGTTTGAAATCTTTGCAATTTTCTTTTAAATAGAAAACAAAAAAAATCAGTTACCTCACAGGACCTTATACAGACAGATGTATGCGTTTCCAAATCATGTCCAATCCACTGAATTTCCCACAGGTGGTAGAAACATCTCAAGGATGATCAGTGGAAGCAGCAAGCACCAAGAGCTCAATTTTCACTGTCATGGCAACAGATATGAAAACTATGTACATATTTTTTATTTTTAATACATGTGCAAAGATTTCAAACAAACTTCTTTCACATTGTCATTATGGGGCAGTGTTTGTGGAATTTATATATTAAATAATGAATGTGATCCATTTTGGAATAAGGTTGTAACATAAATGCACGTTCTGGATGCACTGTAGTGTGCAATAGATTTTGAATCCTGTTCTGGAACATGTTTTGCAGATCTACAGTGTCCACTGACCTGTTCCAACATAATCACATGAATAATAAGGATGACACATTTATCTCGATAATCAGGATTCAGCAAATGCACCAACTGAAAGGCACAGGCCCAATGCCCCCTATTCTCTTTCACTGACACTTAGAATGTGCTAATTAGCATTTATGTCAGATTTTCGCTTATTTCAAACTGCGCAGCCTAAAATACTGCAATGTAAAAAAAAAAAGGCTCAACATACATATTTTAGATTGGAAAATTGCCCAAGATGAGAGGACAGTGCTCTGACCACAATACTAATGATGACAGAAAACCTGATAAGGAGGAGGGAAAAAAAAAAAAAAAACTAGAACGCTTTTTCTACCATGGAAACCCTGCCTGAACCCTGTTAAAATGCACATAGACATTGGACGTTAAATCCTCTTCCTGATTTGCATCTTTTGCTGAACATCAACTTCAGCTCTTTTAGAAATTAAATGTGTTTCTATAGAGGTGGTCGGGTCATTTCCTTTCCCCCCCCCAGGGTATTCAGTAACATACAGATCAGCCAGACATCAAGATCTGCCACTTCTTTGCTACTGTAAGTGTCACTTTTAAAGTCAGAGTCCCCCTGGGGATTTTTATAGTATCAGAAAATACAGATGGGTGAGAAAGCAAATGAACCAACCAAGTAAAGTGTTGGTTCACCATGTGCCGCCAGCACTTCACATCGTGTGTCACATGACGTGACCTTGAAGAAGTACTTTTTCACAAACCCCAACATGTTTATTTAATGCCTAACCCTTAACTAACCCACCCCTGATATTTGTGGACCACAAGGTCAGTAGTTACCGACTCCCAGTCCCAGCCTACATGTTAATGTGTTCCTCGGCACTTACCATATTTTTGTGCCAAAACCAAACCAAACCACAGTGTGTTCACATGTTATATGTCACATTTATGGGTGTTTAGAGCAAAAGATTCATGTCAAACTGCTGCCATTTTGCCTTCATTGGAAAGAACAGCACCCACCATTTTGTAGTATGATGTCAAAAGGTCAACGTTTTAACCAACTGTTCATTCATTCGTGTGAGAGGGTGAATACGAACGGCATCTGTGTACATTAAAGTTAGAGGAGTTGTTTTATACTCATCAACCATTCGGTGATCTCTTGCACATTTAGGATCGGGCCATTCCCATCAAAATGAAAAAGTAACATAGAGGTGACAGACACAACGGAGCCAGCAGCTCTCTTCATTATAGTGGTCGGACATTCGTGGTTTTTCCTTTAATTTGTCACCTGTTTATAATGGATTTATATGATCAATTTTAAATTAACAATCCAATGCACATGCTCATTTGACCATGAAAATGAAAACACACTTTCACCCTGTTACATAAAGCAATTGCAGTCTGTGTAATTAAAAAAAAAAAAAAAACATCTAATTAACACTGGATTCATCCAGCCCTTATTGGACAGAGAAGTAAATAAGAGATGCTCATTGTCATTGTATACCTACAATTCACCTCCAGCTTTTATTACCTGAAACTCTGGCCATGATATGTATCATTAGCTGATGAAAGAATGAAAAAGATGTATTGACTTAATATGTCCCAGATGCAAGTGAACCCCCACACCCCAACCCCGCATTCTCCTGCTGCGCTGATCCAAAAATAAAGCTCTGGGTGCATCATCCATGATAATTAGAAATATTGGCAGCTTGCTTTAGCCTGTGTTTTCACTCTCAACTGATGCTGATCATAGTGGAGACTTCAGTACTGGGAAATGATCCAGAAACGATGTTGATGGAAGAGGCACCTCTCACCCAGCTGTGCTTACGTAATAAACTCTTTTGAGCTTGAAATTATTCTAAAACAAATGAACACTATTTTCATATTTAATTATATCTTTTTTTGAAAGCAAGCTGTGAGTGTTAATGTTTTTGAACTATTCATCATAGAACAGCTTTTGAAAGGAGTGTGTGTTCCAGGGCATCGGAGGACCGAGGGAGAGGTCTCAACTAAATATAACATTAGTTTTTGTTTACCTCCAACTGTGAGCGTGTGTCTGCATGGGTGGAGGGGGCAAAAGCAATTTCAAGATTAAAAAGCGATACCAAGCCAAGAATGCAACATTGAAAGCAGCAAACAAGCAAAAGTGCTTGCCAAGAGGCAGAGGCACTTTGGTTGCACAGATCAAGAATGCAGCATTTTAATAAAGACCATTTGTAAATCATCACCATGCTGAGTCACTGACATTTAACATTTTCAAATGCTGTATGCATATGAATGTTGCATACAGATGGTCTCAATTTTCTTTGCACAAGGCCCAATATGGTCCAAAATAGATAACCCGTGGAGACGGTGAAAAACATCCTAAACCACATGTTGGATTGTTAGAAGTACGTCCTAACAGCTGTAAAATAGCTCAGCGCTCACATGCACATCACTGAGCTGATCGTGTAAAAACAGATCTGAGGAACTGCCTTTGACACTTTATTATTCAGATTTTGACTAATGTAAATTAATTGCTAAGCCAAGAATCGTGGCAGACACTATTTGAAATTGAATAAAAATAAACAGAGTGAAGTCAGCGACTGTGCAAAGTTTACTCGGAGCAATATTTGCAACTGAGCAGAAAGTTTACCTGAACAGGACATTACATATTTACATTTAGTCATTTAGCAGACGCTTTTATCCAAAGCGACTTACAAGTGAGGTACAAGGCAGCAAAAATCTAAGTCAAGGAGAAAACATCAAGTCCTATCAGAAAATTGTTCATAGTTCACGAGATGCAAGTGCAGTGAGAAAGAGCAGAAAGGAAGTTTTTTTTTTTTTTTTTAAATAGATTTAAGTGCATAGGAAGATGTGGAAGAGTTCTGTTTTCAGCAGTTTTTTGAATATTGGGAGAGAGTCTGCTGAGCGTGCAGAGCTTGGTAGCTCGTTCCACCATCGTGGGATCATTGCGCTAAAAAGTTTGGTGTCTTCTGTGCGGTGCTGGGACCACCAGACGTCGTTCGTTGGCAGGCCGCAGTGGAAGGGAAGGATTGTAGACCTGAATGAGTGAGTGGAGTTAAGTATGGTGACGGTAAATGGTAAATGGTCTGCACTTATATAGCCCCAGTCGCCCCTTTTATAGTTGTATAGTGGAAAACAAAACAAATATGGTATAGAATTCATGAAATTGTTGTTGTTTGCAGTCTTGTTTTTATTCACTCAAAGGAATAAAGATTTATCAGAATTATCAAATAACACTTCAGTCCAATGGCTGGTATTATGATCTTTTTGACTAATTTGTCTGTTTTCCAGACAGCCCAGATTGGCTGGAGGTGGGGCCAACGGGAACATGATGTTCATGCATGCTATGTTGTGCTACTGCAGCGGCGTAACTTAAAAGCGGCTGTTTGAAATGAAAATGGAGGCATCACAGTAGTCGAATATATTTTTAAAAGCTTATTTTGATCTTTAATGTGAAGGGGAAGAAACCTCTGTTGCCCAACTGAGGTTTCAGTGGAGAACAGTTTTGTAACAAATAAGTTTTCTAAACGTAGCTGGAGGCTTAATTGTAGCACAGACATACTTTTGTAGGTTTTCAGATGGGTAACTATAAAAAAAATAAAGTATACACAGCTACGCTTGTTTCAACTTCATCAGGTAGTTACATAAGTGAAAGTGTTATACTTACAACACCCTGCCTTGCTCCTCACCCAGCTGCAATGCACACTCTGTCTACAGTCTACAAGTTCTGGATGCTCCGTAATGCTCTGTATGCTGTCAGCGTAGCTCTGAGCAATCGGGGGGGCTTATTCTTTGCATATCCGATTTCACAGCCAAGTCTGACGCCACACTTGGAGCAGTTTCTCCAGGCGGGAGATTCAAAAATTTAAATAACTTTAATACACAGTAGAAATTAGAGTTCAGCAGAGCAGCCCCCCCCCCCCCCCCCCACCCCCACCCCCACCCCCACCCCCATCATCCTAATCCACCGCAAAGCTATATTTGTTTTGTTTTCCACTATACTTTAACAATTGACTTCAGGTTATCTTGAAATAGAATAGCAACTACAAACCTCACACAATCTCTCCACATAACCTTCAAAAAAGCTAGTCTGATATTTGGGAGTTCTGCAATCCCACCTCCTCCTCCTCCTCAGTTTCAGTAGGTGACACGCTTTGTGTGCCAGCAATCAAAGAGAATTGGTTGAAGATGAACCTGGAAGTTGTTCGTTTAATGGGTAGATTGGCAAAAACTATTTTACCAAAATTAAAGGGTTGGACAAAACAGATTGTTTTGTTTTGTTCAGAGTTGTGTTAAATTCAGAAATTCTCTTCAGGTATGTCTCAATGTGTGCATCCCTCCCTTTAAAATTCTGTTACATTCAGCCGCGGTTTAGGGTCTAAAACTCAGTTCTGTGGTGGAACTAGAAGGGAACGACAGCCAATGCTTCCTTTCCCCAGCATGGTTCTAATGAACAAAAACAGTGCTGGCTCGTGTGCTTTCATTTTTTAGGTGTACAGTCCAGGAAGTATAGACACTTATTATTCACCTGCATTCACATCATGGGTTTCTGTTGCTTATTCTGATGTCTCATCAAAGTGCCTGTTCAAGAAACACTCTCCACATTATCATCAATAAAAGCAGCGCTCTGTTGTGCCCTGGTAATTTCTTTAAGCATGCTAGGCTTCATTAAGGACAAGCTTAATTATTTAAAGCTAAATTTGGAAATATAGAAGGCTTTTCCACAGTGTTTTCCACATTCCTAATTTGTAAAATAGCAAAATTGCATTGCATTTGTTTGCTTGCGTAATTATCTTATGTAATTATCGTTTAAAGCCAATTGCTGATTACATTGCACATCTAAAAACGAAGGCTCCACAAATAACAAATATTGGAACAAATCAGAAAATAAAAAAGCCAATAAAAGTAGTTTAGTGAGAAACAGCAAACTAGTACAAATGCAAAACATGCTCACCCTCGGCGACTGCATGTGTGTTAACCATAGTGAGTTTAATCTTCAGTTCCTATGAATACAATAAAACAATAGCTGTCTGTACATTAAACCAAACATTTAGCCAGCTCCTGTGCAGAGCTTGCATGTTCTTACCGCGCCTTATACTACGTGAAGTGCCTGTGCAGAGCGTAGGGGAGTGTAAAGTAAAGCTGTTCCAAACAGAGACTTACTTATATAATTAAGCAGATTTCAAAAAATGAATGCAGATTCAAAACCCTGTACGCAGTTTGAAGAACACCAAAACAATTAACAGTTGATTTGCACCTAAAATACATTTTCTTTAGAGGCAATGCATCTTTAATAAAAACTAGAGCAAGAGATGAGGCATCGGTTTGTATTTTTTTGCATTGTACAACAACAGAATCCACAAAAGGCCAAAGAGGGGTGAAAACCTTTTGGAGACTGGAACAGAGGAGTCTATGTTAGTCTATTGCATCCAAATACAGATGATAAAAGCCAGCCCTGAATTATTTACACAATTTCCAGTTTGTACCATTTAGATTCACTCAGCCGGTTGGAAAAAAAAAGTAGGCAAAGGGAACAAATATTGCTCTCTCATCCTTAAGGACATTACTCAGCAGTTGCTCCTAAACTCCCAGCTGCTGCAGATTACATTTGTATTTGACAAATCCCTAAAGTGATTGTGTGTGAACCTATGACTGTGGAGTGCCATGCTGTTTCTACAAAAGAAAAGACATTAAAGTTTGTGGCAGATTTAATAAGTGAACAACTGACCCATCTTTTTTTAGTGTCCCATAAAATCTAATTTATGTGCTTTTTAAGGCTGCTTATGTTGGACACTGCATCCAGAAAGTGTTCACGTGTAACTTGTTTCACATTTTGGTATGTTACAGCCTTATTTCAAAATGGATCAAATTATTAAAATTCTACAAACAATACCCCATAATGACAACCTAAAAGAAGTTTGTTTGAAATCTTTTTTATTTTATTTAAAAAATAAAATAAAATCACATGACATTAGTATTAATAGCCTTTGCCATGACACTGAAGATTGAGCTCTGGCACATCCTGTTTCCACTGATCATCCTTGAGATGTTTCTACAACCTGATTGGAGTCCACCTGTGGGAAATTCAGTGGATTGGACACGATTTGGAAAAGCATGCTCCTGTCTATATAAGGTCCCACAGGTAACGGTGTATGTCAGAGCACAATCCGAGCCATGAAATCCCAGGAGTTGTCTGTAGATCTCAGAGGCAGGATTGTATCGAGGCACAGATCTGGGGAATGGTACAGAAAAAATTCTGCGACACTGAAGGTCCCCTTGAGCACAGGGGCCTCCAGCCTTTGTAAATAGAAGAACTTATGAAATAACAAGATTCCTAAAGTGGGCCGACTGTCCAAACGGAGCGATCGAGAGGAAGGACCTTCGTTAGGGAGATGACCAAGAAGCCGATGGTCACTCTGAAAGAGCTCCAGTGTTTCTCTGTGGGGGGAGGAGAACCATCCAGAAGAACACCCATCTCTGCAGCACTCCACCAATTAGGCCTGTATGGTGTCCAGATGGAAACCACTCCTCAGTTTACTGACAGCCCACCTGACGGACTCTCAGACCATGTAAAACAAAATTCTTTGGTCTGATGAAACAAAGACTGAAGTCTTTGGCCTGAATGCCAAGTGTCATGTCTGCAGGAAACCAGGCACCACTCACCACCTGGCCAATGCCATCTCGACAGTAAAGCCATGCTTTACTGGCGGCAGCATCATGCTGTGGCAGAGCCTGAGCCCAACTGAACATCTCTGGAGAGATGTGGAAATGGCTGTGCCCCGACGCTCCCCATCCCACCTGATGGAGCTTGAGAGGTACTGCAGAGAAGAATGGGAGAAACTGTGCCAAGCTTTGAGCATCATACTCATACTCAAGACTTGGCGGCGGATACTTAAGTACATGTGATTTGTTTTGGTTTTTGTTTTTTACTGAAGTTGCAAAGATTTAAAACAACTTCTTTCACATTGTCACCATGCGGTACGGTTTTTTAAGTATTGAGGAAAATGATGAGTTTAATTCCTTTTAAAATAAAGCTGTAACATAATAAAATTTGGAAAAAGTTGAGTGTCAGTTTCGGGATGCACTAATTGTCTGAAGGAAAGTATTACACAGTACACTGTAGATGGATCCTCGTTTTCTTAAACATGCTGCGAGTGGGTAATTTGGAGAAGTGAATCATATTAACACAAAAAGTATCGTTATTTTAACATAAATCATGTTGGAAGAAAAACATGATTCCATCTGCAATAACAGAGTATTAAAGTTTGATTTAAATAACCAACCATTTGTTTTGCTGACTAACACAATTTACTTTTTAGCATTTTGATTAAACCTCTTTAGATTTTTCATTTATTCTCTCAACCACACAGACAAGACTCATCTGACTGCATCCTGCTGAAGGAAATCCTCAGGGCTCAGTGCTTGGTTCTACATCATTAGTCACACATGCCTCATTTATGCTACTGTGATACGAGAGATAAAACTGGTGCACTAACACTGAAACCCCAAACCGTTAACATTACAGTATGCTTTTAATAAAACTATACATTTTAAGATTTTTACTACTACTTCTACTGTTTTTTTAAAATAATAACTAACAAACTACAACAGTGAAATTTGAGATAATTATAATACATGTTACTGTACAGCTGAACAAAGACACAATGCAAAAAATACTACCTTTAACCCCAAAGACCCCCCCCACCCCCACCCCCACTGACAAGCTTTTAAGGCCAAGTTGTACAAAATGTAGCATTTATCTGGATTTTGGATTCCATATGGGCAAGTTGTCAGACTGCCTAATGGTTCAGCAAAAGATTTTTCAGTTTCTGATCACAGATTGCCATTGTGCAGAGTCGTATTACAGCTTGTTTAATTTAACCGTGAGTGTTACATTTAGGGATGAAATCGTAGTCATAAAGTGTTTTACTTGGTAGTACTAAAACAGAAAATGACATTACTTTAAATTGTGAAGCAGAGAGCACATTAGGATAAGAAACTCACGTCCGCATAACTTTATAATGCTAGTCCACCACTGTGGACACCATTAGCTGGGAATTGCTGTAACCAATGCGCCAACTTCATTTCATGCATCACGGTAAATCATGAAGCCACATCGGTAATAACCATTATTTGCTATAACAGCCTTGAGAATAATTGCCTTGAAAGTTGAGGCAAAATTAGTTGTTAACTTCTCATTTGGTGATGGGTAGTATCAGTGCTTCCTGGCTGTGGGTGGAGGTGCATTCATGGGCACTGTGAGTCACTCTTGGATGCAAGTCATCCACTGCATGACAAGCCTTTACAGCAGCCCAGTGGGGCAAAAATGACTCCTGCTGGCCACACTAATCCACATCCCGTCTGTGTGCATGTGTGTTTGGGTGAAGGAGACAGAGAGAAAGAAAGAGACGCCACTTAACTGTCCGATAAACTAATCAATTAGCAGAATACCTCTGCTTTAAAATATGATGAATCAGCTCAATTTAATAGTGATGCATCCGGTAAAACCCTCCCGATTCAATCTTTTATCCACACTAAAACCCTCATGAAAGCCTCGCTAAGTGAAGTCAGATCCGCGTTGTTTATTTGAAAACTCAAATCCATGCTGATACTGCATCAGGACTTCTGAGTATGGCTGTTAACACTGATAAAAAATTAAAACTGTGATTAAACGTGATACACTAATGAGATAAAACCATTCAATAGTCTGCCTGCTTATACAGGATGATTCACACTGACTTTGTAATTACTATTGCCAATATGACTAGAGCTCTAAAAGACATGAATAAGTGAAAACATGAACCACTGTGGCTAAAAGTGATTTAATATGCAACAGTATCAGCAAGGTTTTTAAAGTGCTGGAAAGAAATTATAAATGAAACAGAAGCAGAAGGTCTGCCCAAGGTGGGGTAATTTGATTTATCTTTTATTATTTTCCATCCCCCGTGTTATCATGGTTTCTTCTCTGAAATGGGAAATGTGATAAATATTGATGTCCCTTGCAGGAAATGCAGCCAGGCATGCGTGAGATGCAAGCCCTGCCTATCTATCAAATTTTCCTTTGGAGTGCATGGGTGTGTGTGTGTGTGTGTGTGTGTGTGTGTGTGTGTGTGTGTGTGTGTGTGTGTGTGTGTGTGTGTGTGTGTGTGTGTGTGTGTGTGTGTAAACTGACCTCACGCCAAAAGCCTGAGTCTCAGAAGAGGTCTACCCGCCTGAAAGCCCTTTGTGCGGCTTGTTAGCACACTCGGCCTCTTTCCTCTGGTCTCTGGCTTCCTGTCACTCTTTTATTACTATATTATGTCTCCTGAAATCTCCCCCTCTTTCACCTTCCACTAGCTATCACTCTCCTGTTCTCTTCACCAGCTTCCCATTTCTCTCTCGTCTCCCAGTGCCGCTCACCCTCTCCCTTCTAACAAGCTCTCTTTACTCCTCTCCCCATGGAGTTCGCAGACACAAGAGAGAGATGAACAGAGAATTAATAACAAGACAGCAGCAAAGATCAAAGGAAAGCAGCTCATGGAGCATGCAGAGGGGACCAAAATAGCAACAGCATGCTTCCGACTGACAAAGTGAAAAAGTGAATTAAACATGGCTTCTTTATCAATATGTGATCGTCATTATGTATGCACAAGTATAATAATAAACAGTCAAACTAACAAAAGACAAAGTAAAGCATGTGTGCAAGTCAACCGTCTAAATAAGCGTCTAGTGTTCTCTCATTAAGCCAAAGATGTTATTAAAAGGCTCCTTCGAATAATCGGACACAAGAACATGGTTGGGAAGCTGAAACTCCACCGCCACTGAAGCCATGGGTGTCTCTAAAAAAAAACATGTAGGTAGGCAGGCGAGCATCCAAGGAAAGAATCTAAGTCCCACCTTGTCGCATCACACCTACGAGCATCAGGCAGGCACACATTCTGCAAAATTTCCCGTACTCTCGTGCTTTTCACCCATGCTGTGAACAGAAGGCAGCACACATGTGAATACACATACAGTACGCACGTTAAATTCTGCACACCCACCCAGCAGAGTTTACCTACTTACTATTTTTTTTTTTTTTTTTAAAGTAGCTCCCTGTCAGTGTTCCCAGATGGCAAAAACACATACCGTCACTGTCAGGGAGTCCATGTAAATTTGTCTCTAAGGGACAGGAGCTGAAAATACCAGCAGATCAATAGCACGTACCAAGTTGAGCATTTTTCCCTCCAGCTTCTGACAGCATGAGCAACACTGCTGGTGTCGACACACATTTCTGTTCCCTGCCTCTTTCCTTATACTCCCCAGCCAGCTCGCAATCATTTTTCCCTCTCCCCATGTTCTAAATAGCCTGCTCTGCTTCATTTAACAGCTCCGCCATACCATAATGTGTGCTGCATGCACCTGTCAATACGTTATGAGAAGTAAATCAGGTAGGGGGGAGAGTGCAAGAAAGGGAGATGAATATGCAGAAAGAGTGAGAGTGAGAACGAGACAGGAGAGAGATATCCTCACCAGAGCTGTAATGATGGGAATCCAGAAATTGCTTGCTTCATTCCACAGCGGCTTCTTATTAAATCCAAGATACTGGGGAAATGATTGAAGATTCCATTGAGATGCTGCCCCCCGTCCACCCCCCCTCCCCCCCCAAAGGGAGGAAAATTAGACTTTTTAATGGGAGGATCTTGGAATGTTGTTAGAAAATGTGGTAAATATGCATAAGTAAATAAAGCTGGTATCCAGGTCCAGAGCACTGCATGAGTCCTTTCCGTCAGCTGCGAAGCCACACGTGTATACACACGGACACATGGGGTTCACACAGCAAGCCACACACATACATACACACTCACACACAGAGGGTGTATCCTCTGTTAGCCTCAGCTAGGCTGAAAGACTGAGGGCAGTGGAAGGAAGGATAGAGACAGACAGAAGGAGAGACATAGCGGAAGGGAGGGGATCTGGAGGAAGGCAAGGTGGAGGGAGGAGCCGCAGTATGTGATGAGAGTTTGAGAGAGGGGAGGGAAAGGAGGAGGGCAGGAGTATCTCCATCCCTCCTTATTTCTTCCTCAACCTCAACCTCAACTGCAGGATGATCTGCACAAAGAGTGGGAGTTAATGCAATTATTTTACCATATCTCCATCTAAAAAGGCTGCAGGTGATGTTAAACAGTTAAATGCGGGGACGGAAGCAGAACTTACGGAAGCCGTTACAATCAGACCTGTTTGTGTATTTGAATACTGACTAATGAACCTTACTAGTGCACAAAGCTGAACAGATAAAACAGGCTATATGAATACGGGAGGGTGGGGCTGAAGTACTGAACAGATACAGTAGCTAAGAACGACACACACCTTGAGAGGATTTCACCTAACTTTGGCATCTGTCATTATCAGATGATTGTAGATACACGCCTACCCGCTTGTCATTGTAAAATCGGATACATGAGGTACATGGAAACCTCAGCAAAATCGGGAAGCAAAAATGTAAATGATATTTTACATGGAACCAATATTAGTTTCCAAGCAGGTACAGGTAACACTACATACTTACAGTAAATGTGTCAAAGAAGAAAAACTAATAAGTTGAAGGTGTTTTTGACCTATCGTTTGGCCACAGTGAAGGATTACCAGGCCCTGCCACCATAATTCTCTTGGGTAATAAGCAGCACTATTTTTTAATGCATCCAATGACTCCATAGACAGCATTATACAACTCTCAGCGACTGAAATAATGGTGACTATTCCCTAATGTGAAATATCCACTTAGGGTTTGTTTTTCCACATGTCAAGGCTTGCAGAGTAAAAACTGTATCCTTGTCAGAAATAGCATGTTCTACTTTCTTTGACTCGGTACATCCTGGAACAGCTACGGTAAAGTTAAATTTTACCTCGTACTTTTGTGTGGGCCTTTGCCCTCCCAGCGATGTATCCTCCAACCAACCATGTACACTGCAAAATATTTCCACCAACACATCCTTTGAAAAGCACAGCGGGCATTCCTTGGCTGACATGACTCACTCCACATAATCCCACACTGATGATTCATGCTCTAAATCAGCACACACTTTGAGGCAGAGGTTAAGAGTATGGGTGGCATTAAGCGGTCAGGACACCCCACTGCGATCATCTTACAGACGGGATTAAGAATTAATGGTGGATGGATGGGAGGCTGGTGGGTAGAGCTCAGAGGAGCTCTCTCGCTTCAGTGGAGCCACAGATGTTAGCAGAAGCTTTTCAACCGTCTCCAACTGTCCTTTACACAGCAATAAATGTGAATGTTTGCACTTGCTGACAGAAACGGATTAACACCACTACGTATTTTTTAAGAATATCGTTTTTTTCCTTTTCAGAACACTTTGAAAATAGATGTGTGTGTGATATACAAAGATCACCCACAGCATTCAGTCCACCGGGGGATCAGCACTGAAAATAGGTAGCTGGCCAAGATCGACAGGTGTTGACAGACAAAGCAAGCCTAACTGTTGCACCAATAAAAGCCTTCATCCTTTGTGGTTGTAGACAGCTAAACAATCCAGGGCTCTTGAGTTTTACAGTAAAACGGCACAGTCTGGTGTTTTGACAGAGTGAGAGGCGTTCAGGAACAGTACAGAGCGTAGGTCATCTGTGCTTTGGCTGAGGAAACCCTGCAGTTTTTAGTCAGCAGCGCTAACCAGACCTAGATGCACTATTAGTCTTAATTACAAATTTAATTTGCAGTACACTAAATACTATGTTAGCATTTAGGTATGTTTATCAGAATATCTATGACTATTTAGAATTACTATAGACATAAAAAGAGAAAGTCCACCTATACATTTCAAATAATCCTACTTGGTTTGTGGTTTTCCCACAGAAATACATTTAAATTACAAAAAAAAAAAATAATAATATTACAATTGTTTCTTTGAGATTCTTTACTATGATGACTTTTGTCATTGTGATTGTGGTGGAAGTTGCCGTATGAGCATAACCTCATGTTTATGTATGACACTCCAAATCCTGATGGACAACAATGCAAGTCGTCGATCAGGACACGAATCAGCACATGCTGCTTGAATCAACAGCTCGTGTGGGATGTTTAACACAATACCACATTGTTAGAGAACTGGCTAAATGTATTTAAAATATATTTCTGTTATTGTTAATGTGCTGTAGAGAACAGGCTCTCATGTCCAGATTATGTTTAAAAGTCACAATATGCAGTGTTTTGTGAGAAATACACTCCCACATCCCATATCTAAGCTTGATTTTTTATTCTTCCTATGCAAGATTCATATCATGCTGTGTGTTCTCATCGGTCAAGCAAAAATCTCCAAATAAGGCAACAAACACACAACTTTAGAAAGATTTCTTTCATTTACAGAATGTGCACTAACAGGCCAACCTGCCAATACTGGATTACAGCTTACTTTGCTATTAATTTTAAAATGTAATGCTTCCCTTTAGCTTGTGACATCACAAATATGTGTCACTGAATCGATCAGTAGTGCCAAGTACTGATGACTCATGTGTTTGAATTTTCTATTTATTGCCCACTACTGCATCACATACAGTGTTTATTTAGTGTATGAGGGAGTGATTTCAGGTACAGTGCCAGTGTCCTCAGTTTAGTTGCCAGATTGTCTGCATAGCCTTTGTGTCACAGCTTTCAGCTGCATCTGAATCTTGTTACCTCATTGAGTGTTGCCTGAGAAGCTTACTTCCTCCTGCATGCCTGCCAGTTGTCTCTGTTGACTGTGAATTTCAATTCAGCTGCTAACTGCTTTTCAGTCCAAACTGCATCAAAATTCAACTCATAATTTCTTTTTTTGGCCAGTCGTCCAAAAGAGACAACGAGGTGAGTTTGTTTCTACAAAGTCTGCGCCCTGGCCCCTCCAAAACTTTTTAAAAAGGTAAAGCCTATGCATTTGTGTTTAAGATCAAAACATTTTATCCTTGTTGGTATAAAAATGGCAGGTACAAACCCACAAGTTTTACCCACCAGATTGATACCTTTAGGCACAGGAAGGCAAGCTGTGCTATTCCCGATTGTTTTCAGTCTTATACACAAAGCCACCGTAAACAGCCGTTTCTGAATGAGCTTTATTTTATAAGATACTAAGCTTTTAAAGAATAAGAAAACAATATTGTCATCTATTCCAAAACAGAACATTTCTTCTTTAGTCATTCTTTGGTAGGATGTGTGTTTAGACTCATCGTCTCTGATGCACTGAGCTTCAGTTCACAGATGGATACTTTAGCATTTCTCTGTACGGTTTTCTTTTAGAACTCAGTATATAGCTTCATTAATAACAGGGAGCCATTTCAGTCCAGAGGCAACAAAGCAGGCTGAAACCATGATACTAGCACAATGACCATGTTAAAAAATGGTGATAACACATTAAAGTTTGGTCTCAGCCCTTCACAGAACATTCTAATATCACTCTAGCTTATCCATTTGGCCTTGTGCAAACTGTAGATTGGTAGCAATGTTCATGTTGCAGATTAGTTATTCCTTAGTTATTAGCAACTCTGCACTGCTTAATTATATTTTCACACACTGGATGAGAGGTCTTCAGTTTCCTAAATGTTGCCCTTTCCCGTATCCTCACAGATTATAAAATGCTCTTAGTGTGATCAGCCTGGTGTTCAGACATCATCTTTGTTTGAACCGTGACACACTTCTGTATGTTGTCAAGATAAGATCGTGATAATGAAGACTCATATTTTTCTTCTTTAAATAGGCCAGGGCCTCCAAAAGTCACACCTGACTGCTCTCCCACTGACTGACTGACTGTAATTTACCATTGAAATGAACTGATAAGGCTAGTTCACATACTTTTGCCACACACACACACGTTTAAGATTAGATAAGTTTAATTAAATTCTCAATTATAATGTATTAAAGTATTTTAAGGCTTTGTGTGAATGACTCACCTTTTACTGTACCAGAGCAAACTGTTAGTCAGTCTGTGGGTGTAAAGTAATGGCTAATAAACACAGACAGTTATTGTCTATCTGCGTGTGAAGCCAATATTTACAGATAACCCAAAGCTTGGGTATTGGTTTGATGGTTCGCTGTTGTTTCAGGACAGTATCTGCTTGCATAGTGCCACCCAGAGAGCCATTCATGTGGCAGTGAATCATAGCAAGTTCTCCCTCTTCTCTTCACAGAAGATACGGCAACTATCCACAAAAAGTGTTGCACCCGCAGTTGCAAACAGCTGCTGCTGCAGAATCATGGAAAATGTTTGGTGCTTGCACTTAACCATAGATAACCATGAATTATTAAATAGTGACTCCACCAAATGGACAGTTTTGTCCATCCACATAAACAAAGACTGTCCAGTTCTTTACCATTTGCACTGCATCTCTCTCTCTCTCTCATATATATCATATGTATATATCATTTGACTGCGCTCAAACATTTGTTTTTTATCATTTATAAATGTGGAAAAGGCAACTTGATGTTGGTTAATGTCATAATGTGCTTGCATCAACATCTACAGTGAAATTGCCGTGAACCTAGGATACTAAGATTATACACCGTTTTCTCCTAATAATCTGTGAAGTTGTAAAGTTTTTTTCTTATAAATACAAATAATACATTTTCAACTCATTTAGTTCCACAGCAACAAATACATGTTGTGTATGGAAAAATATGAATATAGAAAGGCAAAAATATATAATGGCAATTGTATTCATTTAATCACAAATTTAAATAAGTAAAAAAAAACATTTTAAGAATAGTCAGTTACATTTAAAGATTGCTATGAGTTGGTCTTTTATGTTGACACAGCGGGTTCCCCAGGAAATTTAATTTTTCCAGTGCATACCTTTGGCCTTATTATCTCTTTACTTCTTTTGTTAGTAGCATCCATGCATCTTAGATAAAACAGTAAAAAAAGACATTTAAATATTGATGAGGAATAGTCATTTCCATCCCATAATGAGCATGGGTTTCTTAGACAATGGTAATGTGCGTCTCTGATCCAGCAAAGAGACACAATCCCACCAAGCAATCCAGCAGATAATTACATGCTCAAGTTGGCAGCTGGTGTTTGCAGTTTGCTACGCCATCAAACGGGCCAACTAGCCATCGCACTGTGTATAAATAAAAGCCATTTTTATTAAGAGGAACAACATTTGCACTTAAACAATGTCATTTCAGAGACAGAGGGAGAGTAGCACACAACCCTCAAAAACACAGTAAAACATTTAACTTAAGTATCATTTTAAAATACTATGGCTAGTGGACCCCTGCCAAATCTGACCAGTGACAACAAGATACATGTTGTCATTTCGCTGCTGGCTGTCTAGGTGGTGTCCAGCAAACAATGTGACAATTAGAAACCATTTTGGGGAAACGGCAACCCTCCTATTTGAGACGGTGCAGTTTTCTCATCTAAAATATGGCTTCATTTATCAGACGACCTAAACCACGACGACCAGAATTCAGAGATCCAGTTCTACGTGCATTTCTGCAATTTCCCTACAGCTGTCACCCACCAAAAGTACATAAATAAAAAGTTAACACAAGAAAAATATCTGAATAATCAAATGTGACTTCAGATCTCTCTCATCTAAATCTGTTAGTAAAAGACGTAATAAGTGACCATCAAATTGATTTATTTTGTCCTACAGAAACTTGGCTGCAGCAGAAAGAATATGTCAGTCTAAGTGAGTCAGCATACCCCCACCCCCCCCCACCCCCCCCTGTTATAAGTTAATAAATTACCACATAGCAGCAATCTTCTACCCAGACCTATTATCCAAACCTATACTTAAACATTTTTATAACTCATTGGAGCCTTATTCAGCTTCACACTGAAATTGAAAACTCAAAAACCAGTTCTATTTGTAATTGTATACCTTCCTCCAGCCGTGCTCAATTTTACTGGTGAATTTTTAGACTTTCTGTCTGGTTTAATGCCTACTACAGTTAAAATCATTATAGTTCAACTCACCGTTTCAATCACACCCTAGGACTTTTACTGGGACACAGAATTAAGACTGAAATTTTACAGAATTTCGACATATTTCTCTTTTTGTCTGACTAATTTTTAAAAACATTTGAATTCCCAATGAATTTCCAAAAAAGTTTATGTTTATCGGAAAAGGAATTGGCATTCCACTAATTTAGAGAAACTGCACTTAGTCTGAAAGAGTTTCATGATATATAAAAATCCCTCCATATAGGCAGGACACCATGTTATTAATCACTAACAGAGAAGAGTAAGAGAAAAGTTTCTTTTACCTGTAGCCAGGCAAGGAGTCATAATGCTGTAGAGCCTAGTATTCCCTTAACTCCCAGCAACAATGACTTTATGAGTTTCTTTACGAATAAAACTGTAACTATAAAGCATCTTTGACACACGTCCTTCTCTGGACATCACCCGGGGGTGGTTTGTTAGGACGCAATTGTCCTAAGGGAGAAGCTCTGGACATTACCAGATTTTATCCAGACAATTCTGCGAAATATTACAAAGCCCGAGATTATGTGAGTGGCTGCTCTGTCCTGATTGTCAGGAGGATTTAAAACGAGCAAACAGGTGTGTTGTGTATATGGGCAACTGCTATTTCTTTTTTGTTGTTCTTTAGTTTTTTTTTGGTGGTAAATGTTCATATTATGCCAAGAAATCTAGAAATAAAGCTGTTCTAAATCAGGAAATTCAGTACCGTATTTAAAGCGAGCATATGGATGTCCTCCAAGAGCTCTAGCCTTTTTTCCACCTGCAGAATATTTCTAAAATTAAGACCATCTTGTCTGAAAGGGGAGCTAAAACACCACCCCATTAATGTGTTCCTTCTAGACTGGACCATTGTAACTCCTTACCATTGCGATGCCCCAACAAATCCCCAAAATGCCCTCAATTAATCCAAAATGCAGTTGCAAATGTACTAAGTGGAATTAGAAAGAGATCATATTTCCCTGTCATTAACCTCTTTCCATTGTGTCCCCATAAAATCAAAAAATAGAATTTAAACCTCTTTACATACAAAGCCCTTAATGGTCAAGCTTATAGACTTAGTACATAAGTCTCATAATTCTCCATAGACCACTTCAATCTCAGAACGCAGGTCTACTTGTGGTTTAGAGAAATTCTAAAAGTAGAATTAAGGTTATCTTCTATGGAACCTGCTCCCTGTTCAGATTTGGGAGGCAGACACCCTCTTTACATTCAATCCCAGGCCTAAATCTTTTATTTGTCATAAAGCCCGTGGAACCATAGACTGCTGTGTTTTTCCAATGTGCAGTTACTGGCCCTGGCCCAACCTGCCAGATGTTTTATTCGTTTTGTGTTGCTCTTGTTTTTCTTGGTGCTCTTCTTTTTACTCTCTCCACACACCCCAACTGGTTAAAGTGATGGCCGTCTACCCTGAGCCTGGTTCTGTAGAAGGTCTCTTCTTTTAAAGAGAGTTTGCCTTAGTGTTTGCTCAAGGGGGATTTGTTGGTTTTTCTTTATAAATCTGTAGAGCTTTGACTACATTATAAGGTGCCTTGATAATCTTTAGTATTAGCACAATATACATAAAGTTACATTTTATTGAACTAATTGAAAACTTTGATTAGAAATACCTCACATCTCAGACATTTTACCTCAAAAAAAGGTCATATTTGGTTGCACAATAAGTTCCTGTATGAAAACCTACTCATACTATTTAATACATGTTATAATAATAAATGCTAATAAAATATGAAAATTGTTTGAGTAGAAATTGTGATACTAAAATTGTACCACGGGTCGTTCAGGTGTCACATAAATTAGCAGTATGAAATTAAGCAGACACTAATAAGCCACTAAGGCTGATGCTAATGAACTTGCAGTGAACACTTAACAGAGCCGTAGGATTTTGAGCCACATACAAGCCATTGTGTTAAAACATATTAATACAGTAAATTAATATTAAAATATGAATGTATTATCTGACACTGCAGAGAAGTAAAAAGATAGATGACCTAAAATACTGTTTAAATGCAGCAGCACTAAAGCAATGTCATGATCTTATGGTAATGCTTTCTTTATTTGTTACATTCATTTAGGTGTGCTGACACTCATGAAGGACAAAAACACTATCAATGGCCGCTTGTTTGTGCTGAATTCAGATACCAGGACCTCCAGAGGTGGTGAATAGCAGCAACCTAGAACGCATGACGGCAGAGTTGAGTTAAAAAATAGAAAACTAACCATGTTGGGTGGAAGGCTCGGTGGTAGCAGTTTGCTGTCAGAAAGCACCTAAAGACTTTGAACAAGAATTTGCACTATGTGCTAATGTGCAGTGCTTAGTGGATACAAAAAAAATGTTCTCCTGCTTGTAGAATTTCAAAAAATATTCTAATTCTGGTAACAAACAGCTCTTTGAAACATTCACAGAGACAGCCAACTCAGAGGTGACGGCATTTTCAGTAGCATCTCGAGTCCTATTCACAATTTGTTCAAAGACGTTAGGTGCTGCTGCTGCTGTTCCCATTTGCTTGGGGAAGTTTTTAAAGCCTGCTCATCTTCATTTGATGACAGCTAGCAAATGCTGAATCCCCCACCTAAATTTCCACACACGTCACGACTGTGATTTCCTGAGCAAATGCATCTTTTGAATAGATTTTAGAAATAATGGAAACAAACGCGAGCCGTTTCAGCCTCGGGTGATTTGGGGTATTCATTAGTTTACTGTGCCATGGTGTGGAAACAACCTATGTTCCAGACATCTGGCTTGGCTAATCCCTGTGTCAGTGGCTCAGCTCCCTCTCATTAGCTTGACCTCTTACCCTGCAGTTTTAATAATCCACAATATTACTACCCCTAGTGACCCATGCATATTTATAAAGCCCTCATTATGCCATCACTCAAAGTAATCATTATCGTGGGGCCCATTATAGCAGATTTTTGGCACTATTCACTGCGGGACTGTTTTTCAATACACACAGCACAAACGAGCGTCCATGGCAGATTTTTACACTTTGGGAGATCACAGGTGCACTGGAGAGTGACAGAATAACCTTGCATATATTGTTCTCCACAAACAAGCAACATATCACATTAAAATGGTCTGTCTGAAACAGTTTGCTGGAATTACACCAAACAGAAAAGAGAAAGCACTGTAGGCTCTGAGCAATTTTATCTCTCCAGGACTGGTAGAATTCTTAGTCTTTCACATACTTGTGCTTGCTTTCTGGCTCAATAACTACTCTAACAATCCTCTCTCCCTGTGCTGCTTTTATGTTTGTTTTACTTGCTTTTAGCTGTATATCGATTGCTTCTGTTCCTACTGTTGTCTGTAAGTCAAAGAGACAATGTCTATTGTCGTTTCCCAGATGTACCCTGCTGCTCATATGGTTTGTATTTGTATCTGCGTGCACTGTCTGATTATGTCCTTCACTTAAGTCGGTTGTGTTGTGCCGCTTGCTGCTGTGCTACTGTTGGCCTGCTGTGCCTGGATCTGTGCTGTACTTTGTTCTGTTGCTCTAGCTTTTGATGTCGGGAGTTACTTTATTTTTCAGTTTACTTTTTACTTGCACTCACACCCCAGTTTTCTAACACACTGTAAAACATTCAACTAACGTGTGAAGTAAATGTAAAGTACTGACAATGGATCGACATTTCAAGAGGTCATATTATGCTTTTTTTGTATTTTGAATTGTATCTTAACTGTTTTGATAATAGGTGTCCATATAAAAACTAAAAGAAAAACTCTAATGTTCTAAAACATGACCTGAATATATTTAGAACAAATTACACCAAACAACTTTTCGAGTCGACTTTTTCGTGGCTCCAAGAAATTCTCTGCCTCCAAGAGTCCTACTGTACCTATTGCATTTAGGAGATGTTAAACACGTTTTGATGCCACCAAACTTTGTGTGCTAAGAGCGCAGTCACTATATTGCTCAGAAATTTTTCAGATGTGATGTGAAATACCATTATTTTCTTTGCCCAAGTTTTTTCTTTTTTTTTCTTTAGGGAACAACCTTACTTATTCAACAAGTCCTTCAACCTCAACACCCATATATATTGGAGTGTTTTTCCCTTGCCTTTATTTTACCTACGTACAACCTCTCTTGAAATGGTACCCATTTTAGCACCAGGGACATAAATGGTAACTGTCGTTTTCTTTTACAATAGTGACATATTGACAGTCAAAAAGGTGTAGATGTAACGATATATTCTGTATTTCTTTATACCACACCTTTCCTACATCAATCTGCATTTTTTTATATATGCTATTTGTTAACAACGGGGGTGATATACAGTAACTAGGACTAGAAGGATAAAATCACAAATATGTTTTAACATATTTCATCTACATAACATTAAAACTCATGATGTACATGAGACAATAAATTTTCATCATCAATAAAGTTCAACATCCCTCTTATTTGTTGCTTATACAGTACATACAGTAAGAACTGAACCAGCTCTGCATGCAAAGGTTTGAAATGAGTCAAAACAGGCTTCTCAATATTCTTGTGCATGTTTTGCATACACAATTACTACATGGTACTACACCTGGGTATATGATTTGCCAAAAGCGGATAGAAAAGGATTATCTATGTTAAAACGTAGGTGTAGTTGACTTTACTTTGCAAATCCCCTTCTCAAAACAGCTTGTCTCAGAGATAAAAAAAAAAAAAAAAAAATGTAAATAAAGAAGGGAAAAAAAAAAAAGCCTTACGGTTGCCAGCTGAAATGTACTGCAAAGGTGGCTGATACCCCAAAACAAGTGCCTTCGGGGTGGGGATTCAATTTTTCATTAATTTACTCAGAAATATGAAGGCTTTGTCAGGAAAGCTCTTCAGGGTATTACCTGCTTTACAATGGAGAGGTTGATTAAATGAAAAGTGGCAGTGTCACACACATTGGTACATTGTGCATGCAGTGGCAGAGTGGAAGTATTATGGCTATTTTGGAGATTTAACCTTCAGTTTGTATAACCAAGGTTGTACTGTTTATCTGGTACAGGGAAGAGAAACAAACCATGGCCAATAACTAGGTTTTATTTCAGTTATGTGAATCACAGTAGAAAAAAAAAACAAACAATCTAAATTATTTGGAGATTATTATTATTATTATTTAGAGATTTGTAGACATGTATTCTATATGAATGTCTATGTTAGAGTACACGTCATGTAGCAAAAACAGTTTTGGTGCATAATCACACTGCCAGAACTCCCATTAAAGTTTAGATTTCCATGAGCATTAATCTAACAGGAAGACAAAAAAGACCCTCTTGTATCATCACATAACTGGACTGTCAGGATATGACGGTGTCATAAAGCTGGCAAAGTCCTTTTCACCCTGTCAACCAGATATCATTGTCCAGCAATTGTTCTGGTGGTGTGATGCTCATGACTCTGGGCTACCTGCAGTGGAAACTTTCTCCAACTGTTCAATTTTGCTGCCAAGGATGTTGCAATATGTGACCTTCCATGCCCTACTATGAATATTTTAAGCAAAAAGGCATAAATGTTGGAAAGATTATGAAAAAGTTAAAACCCTATCCTACTGTTAGTGACTCAAACGTTGACTATGTATCTGCATCACAGAAAACATTTTAATTATTTAAGAGGTTTAATTATCTAGGTTTGCTGCTACTTTATCCTATAAACTTAGTTCACTGTTGTGTACATTTGTTTTTATGTAATGCAAATTAAATCAAACAATGACCTTTAGCATTCGTATATTTCTGCTGGATATAGTGTATTTGACAAAGCAAACTCCTGCAGTCTAAACATATGGAGAATTCATATATTCTTACATACAAAAGGTCTATGCTTTGATAGCTTATAATTAAAGGGTGAATAGAAATTGTGGGTAACAGATTGTGATAACAGTGACTGAATTTAAAATCCCAGGGTATTGCACGTATGCTATAAACATTCTATATTTGTTTTCTCAGCAGTGAAATACTAAAAATAGAACAGGATTTTATTACAGTTCATGTACATACAGCTTATATTGTGTGTATAATTGCAGCCCTGTTAATCTGATCCCTCTTTCTGAATGAGTCCATGTCTCCACAAAGAGAGTTTTCCCTTGTCTTAGCTCTAAAATGTTCGGACTATAGAATTGAGACTGTACAAAGATGATGTTGGTACCATCGCTATGGTAACACACTGATCCTTTTTTGTTCCATTTTCAGTTGTCTCTTATCAGTTTGTGATAGGGAAGTAGCAGTAGTATTTCCATAATGATGATTAATGATTGTATCAGTACCCTGATCTTTTTTTATTTATTTATTTTTTATTTCAGTTGTCTACTGTATGTTATCATTTTCCACTGGGGGAAGGAAAAATATGGTAATGAATCAACACGCTCAACGTAGTGTGTAAAGCTGGGAGATGAATACTCAAAGATGGAGATTAATGATAAAAAGAAAGATCGAACTCCAGTGAAATCATTTATCTATATATTGCACGAGGAAGAAATAGAAATGTTTGAATAATACTGTAACACTTGTAGATGTCCTCACATGATTATATGGTTCCATGGCATTTGCATGAAGATAGTGTTCTATATTTATATCTACAGCCAATCAGATTAGATGTATCTGGGACACGTCAATATCCATGCATGTTGCCATGGTTGTTGTATTTTATTTGTCAAGTTTATCCTTGACCTGTTTCTTATGTATTAACCTTGCTGCTTCCTTTGACCTTTATGCCCGATTTAGCTACTTTGGCTTAATGGTTTGACCATAGAAAAATATCCTTCAGGTAAAGTTGTTTACTGATCATTCATCGTCATTGTGCACCCACGTGAGACATCAGCAAATGTGGACTGTACCACATTAATTATTTGAGGAGACGGCTTGTTGTGGGAATTTTAAATGTTAACAGTCTCCTGTATATCTTTGCTAGCTTTGAATACTAGTTTACCAGATATACACGGCTGTAAATGTCATCAAGTGTCCTTTGTATTCTTGGTGCCTACATAGATTTCGCTGTCAATCATTTAGGGACATGAGGACTTCTATGCTAGAAAGAAGCTTTAATCAAACCTGTGCAGTTTGTTCTATTGATTATTCAGGCTAATGGTACTGAGGTAAACTTTCAAAAATAAATTCCCAATCACCTCCTTTGCATTGGGGTAGATACCTAAATAAACTAATACTGCAAAACCCAACAGTAGGTTGAAGAAACCCTTTTATTTAATCACATGCCGCACCATGGTTTGAAGTCCAAATTGTCCTACAGTTATGGAGTTTACCTCCTACAACAAGGTGCTGAAATTAGACATGACTCAGTCCTTGGCTGCAGCAGAATACAAATATCAGACTGAACGCAGCAGAAAGTCTGAGAGACATGGATTAGATATTTTTACTGGAGTAGCAGGGTTATTCAGAGAGCCTTTTGAAGAAGGCTGGTTAATGTGGTGCCAGTGTTCATTCTGCTGTGCCAGAGCCAGAGGATGTCTGCCTCTGGGGACTCAAAGTGTTTGTGTGTGCATGTGTGTGTTTCAAAAGGGAGGCACTGAGCCGCAACCTGGAGCCTTTTCCAGATTATCCCCCTGTGTGTGGCACACATACAAACCCACTTCCAGACACACACATGTACATCCAGGAGCACCCAACATAAATGGATGAATGATTTGACTGTTCATCTTCAGGGTTTATAAAGTCAACCGTATGTTATGAATATCTTTGGGGCATCTGTGAATCAGTAGCTGAATACTTTCCTTTATGTAATAAAGAAACACTAACACACATGACTTTTTCTCTTGAGGCGAAAATGTCAAGCACAGAAACTTGTAGCCGTACCAATAGGTCATTGCAACTGCAACAATTAACACGTTTCAACCAATCGTTGTGAATTCTGCATGACTGTCATTTCGTTATATTAGTGAAACTTTGGAGAAACTTTTACCTACACTCTGTACTGTCCCTAACATCTTGCTGATGCTCCTAGGTGTTACTTTCCTAAAGTAAAACCTGTGAACATGAGCAAATGAAAAGGCTAACTTATGACAAGAAGAGAAGACATATCTGATTTCCAGGATACTGCATGTAATTTACAGGTATCGGGAAGCGTCCATTTAAATGACAGACGCTGCCAGAACTTTGAGCAAATGTCTAAAAGTTGCTGCTAAAGCCCCATTAAGGCAAATGCATGAGGGTCTGCACAAAAGCAGGGGTAAACTGCCTTGAACCACATACAATAATGTGGTGGGATAAAGCTGAAAAGCACTGGCTGACAAACACTTACTGCACTTAATGGCAAAACACATATTCGCCTGTTATCCATTGGACAAACTGTGTGCCAGCTACTGAACACACTCGCACGTCATTTTTCTTCCTGGAACAATTCTAGTAGCAATTACAAACTTTTACGTTTGTATAGTCTGAGGTGTAATTTTAATGTAAACATAGGTGCTGGTTTCATAAGTAACCCCTATAATGTGGTGAATCCCTTAAATAGCTGATTATTAAGTTATTCCATATCACTTAGTAGAGACAAAGAGTGGGGATAAAGTCAGCTTATTCTTAAAGGCACCATTCCCTTTAATGCTTACAGTTATAACTGAAGGTTACCTGCTGAAAGGAGCTGCCATGATAATTGACATTTAGTGATGAAATGCCTCACACAATGAATGCTAAAGGGGGAACTAATTACTGCCTATCCAAGTGTCAATAGCGTCATCTGTTCTCTTCTAAATGTCAGTTTTACATTGAAATGCTGGAGGCATGGCTGCCAAGCACTAATGGCTGGTCACTGGCAGCACTAGCTTTGGAACACACTCTCAGGTAGGGTATGATGGATATTATGACAGCACTCATCCCTATCCTGATGCTTGTCCCCGTTGTGATAATTTGAATTTTCAGATTTTCAGATCTTTAAATGACCACCTAGTGTCAGATGGAATCGTTTAAGCGTCGTCCTCCCGGTCTGTGGCTGGCTTTGCCACAGAATGCATGGAACGTGTCGAGTGCAGCAGTGTATTTAGTGTTCACACTTTCTGCCCTCAACATTAACCACAGCTGTGCATCGCGTGACCTCTACCTTAAACTAAATGGTATGTCCGAGCACCGATTGTCCACGAAACTGCTGTTAGTAGACCCATCAGAGTGTAGATGATACCCGCTCTGCCCACCGGTCATAAGTGACAGTATTTAAATACGTAATAATTTAAGGTTTTAGAAAGCATCATCAATTTATAGAAGTTAATCTGTCAATTCTGCTAAATTGGTCCATTGGTCCATGTGCTGCCTCTTTATTTTACAGCAGATATACTTTTTCTGCAGCATCCAGCCAGAACAACACAACATTCACATGTTTTTAAGTGAGTATAGAAGTAAGCCTTCAATGTGAAACAACCAAAAGAAAAAAAGGCGACGGTGATTTTGAGGCTAGCAAATGCTTGACTTGTTCCTTGGTAAAACCAGCTTTTAAGAATGACCTTTCTCAGAGTTGTTGAGCTATTTAGTTTTTGCCTGTGAGGGAAAAAAAAAAAAAAAAAGGATCTGCACATATTACGAAGTACTGCTGATGCATGGGAGACATGTTTTACAGTCTCGTGTGGCTGCCTTGTGTGCATTCAGAGGGCAGCAGGACACAGTAGCTTAAACACCCTTTGTAAAGTATGTTAAGGACCTAGGTCAAGCGTATTGTTTGCTTCATACATTTTAGAAATAGTTCACCTATTTGCAAAATCCTGTGATTAGTCAAAAATGGTATTATGGTTCTTACTGTGTAGCTAATCATGTTTATGGCTTTGACAGCAGCAGTTTAGCATCCAAATTGTACAGACAGTGTGAATATGGAAACACTAACAAAGAGATTTTCAGTTTCACTCCTACTCTATTAGATTTGTATTGTGCAGTACCATTAACAGCGGTAACAGCATATGCATGTACAGTGCGAGCACGCTTGAATGCACGCTCATGAAATCTGATTACCTTTGCACCCAGATGTGCAATTTGCCATTTATCGTGAACTTCATTGCTAGACGGTCGCCCTCGTTGCTCTCTTGGGTTTGTCTCTAATCTGACCCTAACACAAGGCCGTCACAGTGGAGGTCTTGATACTCATTACCAGTTGCAACAAGAGGTCACAACCCCCCCCCCCAGACCTGGAGATAGAAGGTGAAAGCTAATCACAGTGACATAGCAAACATGTCAGTTGAGAGAAAAGTGTTGAACGTCAGGGCTCATTATCCTTAGGCTGGAGCAGGAGAATTAGCAATAGCGGAGGTAAACTCTATAGAGATGGGAAGTGTGGAATATGATCTAATATCTAATAATTAAAACTAGGGAAGATCGTTTGCAAATGTGGTTATTATACTGTATGTATCACGTTAGGATCAAACAATCTCACAAAGGGAAATTTCAATTAGTAAGAAGACTGCAGTGACTGAGTGGCATCACTTTCGTAGTGTGTCATTGGCGGTTCGTGCAAACTGCCCTCACGTTTTCATGCAGCTGTGTGAGACCATCAAACATTTGAAAAATGAACTAAGCAAAAAGAATGAACCTATCTTGGAGTTTTCCAACATTGCCAGTGCTAAGACGAAGCACCTTGCACCTCTAAATACCTCAAGCTACATGGACTAAAGAGTCTCTATCCAGCTGGCTGTTTCTTAAGTGACCCAGGACCCTGATGTCATGCTACCGTGGACTGGCTCTGTAGCTCTGTCGGTTGGAGACACAGTGCCAATTCGTGGTGTTATGGTCCTGTCAAATGACCAATGGTCAATCCCGGCTAAAAGAAGACATGGGACGACACCTGCCACACCTCAACTGGTCCATTGGACCACCTTCCCCGGTCCAGGTGGATAAATGTTCACTGTGCTTGAGGAGCTGGAAAGGCCAGCCTCCCCAGAAACCAACAGATAAAACGCTTATGGATCTCAACTACACTGCTCTTTGCCCAACAGAGACTTTTTCTTTTCCCCGACCACCTAAACTACAGTGCTTTGCAAAAGTATTAATACCTCTTGAAAGTTTCCACATTTTGTCATGTTACAACCACAAATGTAAACGTATTTCATTGTGATTTTATGTTAGATACCAACACAACATGGTACATAATTGTGAGGTGAAGGCTGTATGTTTAGGGTTGTTGTCCTGCTAGAAAGTGAACCTCCCCACCAGTCTCAAGTCTTTTGCAGACTAACAGGTTTTCTTCTAACATTGCCCTGTATTTGGCTCCATCCATCTTCCCATCAACCCTGACCAGCTTCCCTGTCCCTGCTGGGGAAAAACATCCCCACAACATAATGCTGCCACCACGTTTCACGGTGGGGGTGGTGTTTCAGGGTGATGTGCAGTGTTGGGTTTCAGCCACATATATTTTTTTCCATTTAGGCCATAATGTTCAATTGAGCTCTCATCTGACCAGAGCTCCTTCTTCTACATGTTTGCTGTGTCCCTCACATGGCATGTGGGGACTTCTTATGTCTTTCTTTCAACAATGGCTTTCTTCTTGCCATTCTTCCATCAAGGCCAGATTTGTGGAGCACACGAATAATAGTTGTCCTATGGACAGATTGTCCCACCTGAGCTGTGGATCTCTGCAGCTCCTTCCGAGTTATCATGGGCCTCTTGGTTGCTTCTCTGATTAATGCTCTGCTTGCCCGACCTGTTAGTTTAGGTGGACGGCCATGTCTTGGTAGGTTTGCAGTTGTGACACACTCTTTCCATTTTCAGATGATAGCTTGGACAGCGTTCCCTGAGATGTTCAAAACTTTTTTTTTATAACCCAACACTTTTTTAAACTACTCCACAACTTTATCCCTGACCTGTCTGCTGTCTTCCTTTGACTTTATGATGCCGTTTGCTCTCTACCACAGAACAGCTGTATTTATACTGATATTGCATTACACACAGAGGTGGACTCTATTAACTAATGAGGTGACTTCTGAAGGTGATTGGTTCCACTGGATTTTAGTAAGTGGTATCAGAGTAAAGGGGGCTGAATACAAATGCACGCCACACTTTTCCATTATTTATTTGTAGAAAAATGTGAAAAACATTTACCATTCTCCTTTCACTTCACAATTAGGTACCACTTTGTGTTGGTCTATCACATATCAAAATATTACATTTGCAATTGTGTTTTTAAAATGACAAAATGCCGAACATTTCAAGGGCTATGAATACTTTCGCAAGGCACTGTATTTAAACCAAAAATGAACACAAGGGGAATTAATCATAATATCCTAAAAAAAGTTAAGACAATTGCTCATACAGAACCAACACCCAAAACAATGAAATGTGCATATTAAATATCAGATCTCTCTTATCTAATTCCCTGTTAGTAAATAACTTGATAAATGATCATCAAATTTATTTAGTCTTACTGAAACTTGGTTGCAGCAGGAAGAATATGTCAGTCTTAATGAGTCAACTCCACCAAGTCATTAACTGTAACATTCTTAGAACCCCAGCCGAGTTGGAGGAGTAACAGCAATCTTCCACTCAAGCTTACAATAAACCCTAGAACTAGACATATAACTCATTTGAGAGCTTTACTCTTGTACCTTCCTTCAGTCCCTAATTCAGAGTTTTTGACTGAATTTTCAGATTATCTAAAAACGTCACAGTAATGTATCGTCCGATTAGACCAATTCGATCCCAGAATGCAGGCGTACTTGTGGTTCCCAGAGTTTCCAAAAGTAAAATGGGAGGCAGAACTTTTAGCTATCAAGCTCCTCTACTGTGGAACCGGCTCCCAGTTCAGATTCGGGAAGCAGACACCCTCTCTACTTTTAGGGCTTAGACATAGGACCTTCTTTTTTGATAAAGCTTATAGTTAAAATGCAGTGTACAGTGTAACTTTGTGTCTGCTCTCTCCTGTAGTTGTCTGTCTCCCTGTCTCTGTCCCTTCATGCAGTTTTGTTAGGTTTCCTCTACATACTTGTATAGCCTTGACTTTATTATGTAATTAAGTGCTTTGAGATGGCTTTGTTGTGAATTGGTGCTATATAAATAAAGTTAAATTAAATGACCTTTGATTTAAATAATTTACACATTACAAAGATTTTCTGTTAGTACTGCATTTTAGTAATAAATCATTTCTTTTTAATTTTTAGTTTTACAAAGTACTGACAGGGGCCTGGTGTCTCAGTGGTAGAGCATGGGGTCAGGATGCAGAAGGCAGCGGGTCCCAAGGCCGAACTCTGTGCCGGTCCCGAACCCTGATAAAATGGAAGGGTTGAGGCAGGAAGGGCATCCAGCGTAAAAAACACCAACCAAATCAACGTGCAGACCGTGTTCCACTGTGGCGACCCCTGAAGGGACAAGCCGAAAGCTGTTGATCTTTGAGTTTTACAAAGGACTGCAATTTGTTTGTGATGTCCATTAATACAAAATCCAAAAGGAATGTTACAGGATGACTTCACAGTAAAAATATACGCATTGAAAATGCCAGTCTGACGCATCTTAGGGCAGATACGTGTCTTTTGTGCTGCTGTGTGGCATGGGATTACAGTATATCATATGTAGATGGCCAGTAGTACTGTACAGTATATATAACAAAATAATGTAGTAGAAGATATATATGATAATCAAGATGCATGAGAACAGCAGACTTTTCTTAAATATGAGGTTTCAAGGCAGCTAAATGTAGTTATAGTAAGCTAAATTTGTTAGCCAATCCCACAGATAATTACTATACAGACATGACGACATGCTTTCAGTGTGAAGTGCTTTCATATGGGGGACTCGATAAACCTTTCAGACACGCATTACCTGTTCTTTAGAATCCGTTACTCCACACACAAAGTCCCACAATGAAATGTGAGATACTTCCCTGCCCCCTGAAACTGGCTGTGATATTATCAAAAAAGGTTAAGTGTGAAGCGACTTGGTATAAACAATCTCGACTAATGTTTCGACACACTTCAACAAAGTTAAGCAAACAGACAAAACACTGACATCTCAAATTGTGGAGATCTAACAACTTATTTTGCATTGACATCAAACTGCTTCCCTGTGGTACAAGTGACATGACGTGAGGTTAAAAAAACGAACAAGGTCACTGAGAAACGTGACAGGCTGCATGTGCACACAGTCTGCAGTTTCTACCGTCACGATGACCAAAAAAATGCTCCCACAGATTTTTTTGTGTGCTTGTACACAGAGAGAAAAATGTCAGCAGCACCTGATGTATCCCAGTCCTGCATGTTCCAATCAATTAGTAATGGTTTTGCCATTATGAGCCGTCCAGACCCTGACTGATGGAGGTTAAGTGTTTAGCGGTGTCTCATTGGGTTACAGGTCAATAGCAATAAATGGACTGGTAATTTTAAGGTGTTTTCTTTGAGTCATTCCACACAAAATGCAAGAAAGAAAATCAACTTTTCTTTCTTTTTTTTATTTCGGAAACTAAAAACTCGAACTCAGTACACTGGTAGCTACTGGTAGCATTTGCTCTGTTTCTGCTGCATCAGTTTGAAGGTTTACTATATGATATATACTATCACATGTGTTATTGTAATATAAAATGCAGTGACATTTCTGCATGGATAGAGACTTATCCTTGTGCTACTTTCTCAACTATAATAGTAAATAATATTAATAGATGGTAAGAAAGCTAACTGTAGCCTACTGTATATTAAGCACAGCAGTATCAACATTTACTTACTTTGACTATAGGCAAAATATTTTCCTGTCTGCTGTACAAAATTTCTACATTGTTATATAATGTATCATAAATAGTGAGAATTTGAAGACTGCAATTAACCCAATCTAATAAACTGTGGATTACAAATCAAACTCTCATATTACACTTTAACATGGCATTGTTATATTCATTGTTACTTTTCCTGGGATTTGGAAGGAACATAATTCTGACAGAAGAATGAATGTGCCAGTATCCATGGTGACAGATGTTTCCATGGTATACTGGGGTGCAGTTTGGCATTGGGCAGTTCCCTTTTAGTTCCCTCTGTAAACAGTATGAATTTGACATGAGTTTTGAGATCTGTAAAAATGAATGGAAAAGGAAGCAGGGGAGCAAAAGAAATACGAGGGTGTAACGAGGGTGTGCGAAGAGGTTTAATGATGAGGAACTTCAGAGTCAAGAGAGTTTACACAAACTGTTCACAGACCACACTGGCTGTGAGCCTCTGACCATCTGCTGCCATTTCCCCTGCGTGTAAAAAGCACAGCATGCCCAGTTAGCTCAACTGACTGCCACCACTGTGTGCAAAATACAGTGAGTACCTGCTAAAATCTGTTGGGACCAGGTTATGATGACAGTAACACTCATGACTGTTCTAAGTACAAGCTAGGACCCAGTTTGCCTGCTAATTATCTGTTCATGTTTTGACAGGTAGTGAGTCTGTGCCTCAAAATTGGGTAATTATTATTTACATTTAGTTAATGCAATCACAGGGGGGCACAAGCCAGCAGCTTCTTGTGCCAGTCCCAAGTCTAGATAAATGCAGAGCGTTGTGTCAGGAAGGGCATCCGGCGTATAACACATGCCAAATTAAACATGTGATGAATGAGGAAAATGAAAAAGAGCGGAGAGTAGAAGAGGTGACTGGTGTGTAGCAGGAAGGAGCAAAGATTAGTGAGAGTGAAGTGAGGAGGACGTTGAAGAGGATGAAGAGTGGAAGGGCAGTTGGTCCTGGTGACATACCTGTGGAGGTATGGAAGTGTCTAGGAGAGGTGGCAGTAGAGTTTCTGACTAGTCTGTTCAACAAGATCTTGGAGAGTGAGAGGATACTGATACTCAATTTACGCACAGTGAACGTTTGAGGAGTTAAGAATATTAGGTTGTTTTTTTTTGCTTAAATATCCTGTAAACAAACATAAGCTTGTAAAAAAGCAAAGTCCGCTCTGCCTGCAGTTTCCCATTGTGCAAGTTAGAGAGTTTGTTTGTCTGTCATGTTGTCAGAGTCCTCCAGGACTGTGGCATATAAGCCTGAATGAATGTACACACAGAAACTCACCTTTTGTTTTATTATTTCCTTAACATTTGAGTACATCAGGTCCTGTGTTCTCTCCCCCACTGGTGTGACAATCCACATACTGTTTGGAGGTGGGCAGGCTCTTGGAGAGGGTTGCATTATCAAAGTCACCTGAGATCATAAAGAGGGCATCGGGATGTCGGGTGTGGAGTCTGGCTGCGACTGAGTGTATGACGTCACACATGCCATCTGAGGAGGCAGAGGGAGGATTATAGCAGCGATCAATATGACCTGTGAGAACTGAGTCTATTGGATGGAGGCCCACCTCCAACAGTAACACGACCCTACCTGGTAGTGTATGACATTACCTGTGGTTGATGTACATGACCAGGCCCCCTCCTTTCCCCTTTCAGATTTCTGTGTTTATTTTGTAACTGACATGTTATTGTTCACCATCAAATGGTCTGTCTTAAGTTTTATTAACCTATTAGGAGGTGGTTAACCTACTCAACCACATTTATGCTCTGATAAGAATTGATAACTTCTATTCAAGGGTGTGACAACAGTCAAATTGGCTGTATTTAGGCAGGACATTCTGCAAACAGCTTGAAATGAACACATTCCTGATTTTAAAAAAATGCAGCAAAGCAAGAATCAAACTCTGTTAAACATAATTAACCATAATGTACAACAACATAAGATGAAGAGTTGCAATGGTTCTGTATTTTTTGGGTACACAGGGCTGAAGTCCCAACATATCCTTTGTTTTGTGCCACAGCAAACTGCAGAAGTTGAAATTACTAAGCCTCACTTACACGTTTGTTTGCCACATTATATGTCATTACTTGTATTGTAACAGAGATTTGGAGAATGCTGGGTCTCCTTCAAATGTGTATTTTTTAAGTTCAAGTGGTACTGAACATAAAAAATAGACAATGGAAGGAGACCCAATCCGGGTGTTGTCAGTTGTTCCTGTGCTCTAATAATACAAGAGGGAAACTTACAGTCTAGCAGCAGGTAGCTGTCACTCAGGACCAGTGTAGTGCAATGTAGTCGTGATGAACAGAAGTAAAAAAGAAACAATGCGGGTGACAATCAGAGGGTGCACGAAGCCACAGTAGGGTTAGTAGTCTGACTGGGACACACCAAAAATAACATTGCCATGAAAAAGTCATGAAAACTACAGAAAAAAAAAAAGGTTTCTTTAGTTTTTTTATTTCAGCAGTTTTTCATTGATACTAAGCTTTGCAATCTACAAAGACGAAGCCTGGCAAATAACCTGTTAAATGTTCAGTAATTGATATTTGATCATTTCACAAATTCAATAGATTTCCTAATTTATTTAGCAGATTTGTTTTTTCAGCAGTGTGGGATAGTTAATTTCTTCAACATCTTCACTGAATATTGTAAACGTACACATCATTAGCACAACCAATTACATGAGGCAAAACAAGACTGGGCAAGACAAACACGTGAAATTATTATTCATATTGATGTCACACACTACTCAAATGTATTTAACGCTCAAAGAAATGGCATTTATTCTTGGAGGAAAATAAAGGTCTTAACTTGAGGCCCCTTTCTCAGACCCATTTATTATTGAAAGATGCCATTAGAGCATAGCAGATTCCTTTCAAAACAACTCTTTTGAATGTTGGATCCATTAAGTTTCCTTGAGTAATATTTTGTCACCAAGCGCTGATTAAGCCCCTCTCTGGTCTAAATGAGTACATCAGTACAGAGGAGCTAACATCTGGTTGAGGATTGCATGCACATTTCAGCATCTGTGCTCTTTGCAAATTGTCATCATCATCAAAAATCTAACCGTAATCTAAAGCTAAGATGGCTGTAAAATTAGTAATGTGGCATTATCGTTATAAAGAGTAAAAAATAACAACTAGATCATGCGCAGCTTGTTAGATTGTCTGTTAAATCATCTCACAAATAGATGTGACAGAAATGAAATACGAAGGAGAGCAAAGTTAATTTATCCTGGATTTAAAACAAATAGCATTGTGGTTACTGCACAAACATCAGACTTATGTGGGAGCTGATAGTTGGACCGTACTTTTTTTTTCTAAACAGACCTTTACAGCCACGATCAAAGCTAAATCACCCTTTGATGAAACCATAACATTTGTCCGTGAGCTTTATTCTGCTGTTTGTCCCCACCTCAGCCATTATACGAGGCAGCTGGTTATAAACAGCAGAAAAAGAAGACCATTTTACAGTGGCTATATTGAATGGAAACCCACCAAAGCCTTCATTGTTCATCGGGGCTCGATTAAACTTGCATAATGACGCAGGAAAAGAACCAAGGAAACATACCAAAAAAAGCATTATCGTGTTCGCTGCCTCCCAAAGGAAGCCAAACAATGCTTGTAAACCTCTGTGACTTCTCTCTGCCTCCTTAAGGGTAATGAGCCCGTCACTGGAATTAAGGCCAATGAATTAGCCCTCAGCCTCGCTTTTAATCAAGCATCAGATCAGCAGCAGATTGCTCATCACTACCTCTCCAGTTTCCTTAGGCTTAATTATTTAGAACTTTGTTCATCCGATGAACTCTGCACTGCCACAAATTAAAGAGTAAAGAAATACCACTAAATAAAAAGAGTGCAAATGTGACAGTATCACATAAAAACCTGCTTTAATGGAACTCCTATCTTTTAACCAGTTTAACCAATCATTTGAAGTCAAGCACATAAATTATAAATGACCTTTCGTTGTCCACTGGAATAAAAAGACAGAGGTTCCAATTAGTGTTAAAAGGAGTTTATAATAGATAGTAACTAATGATTTAGTGTCGCTTGTTAAGTAACTGTTGGTATGTGACTATATCGGTAGAAGGAGGCCGATGTTGGAGCTGCCAGGCAGGAGGTCTAGAGGAAGACCAAAGAGGAGATTTCTGGATGTAGGGAGAGAGGACATGAAGTTAGTTGGTGTGAGAGAAGAGGATGCAGAGGACAGGGTTAGATGGAGGCACATGATTCACTGTGCTGACCCCTGAAAGGGAACAGCCGAAAGAAAAAGAAGAAGGTATCTAAGTCAAAAAAACTTTATTTTCACTAGTTTGTAATCTATATAGAAGACACAGACAGAAACAGTGTTGGTGTTATTACTGTACATGACATACTTGGAGGAATATGTGGGAAGCTGGATTTTTGAAAAAACTACAGTTATGTTTATTATTACTGCTACAACTACTGTAGCAACCACTACAACTAACATGCCAACATTCATCGCTCCCTTCAAAGATTTTTATTTCAACAAAACAAATGTTAGAAAGTGCTTCAAAAGCACTGGCTTTCAAACAATACAAAGCATCAGGTAGACATGATGCAGGGCACAACATCAACACGTGCACACACACAGACTTAAGCAGCCACTCGTTGCATTTTGTTCTTGCTGTGCTTTGAGTTTTGGAATGGCTAAGGAAACATGCCTCCTGCTAACCCTTTATCACACTCACCCGAGCCCTGTGCACACCACTTTAACGTGGAGAAACGCAGGCCTTTAAGGGTTTTGCTCAACAACACAACTGTTACTCTGTTCATTATTACGGTTACTGTGACTTGACACACTGATTTGACAGATTTTTCTCCTACACCAGGGGGTGTAAAAACAGAAACAATATGTTTTTTTGATATAGCTGTCACTCAGTAAGCGTATAACCATGGCCCAAAGCGTATTTTAAATCAGTTAGAACTTCCTGCATTTACAAATAAAACCCCAGTGACTGTGTGTTGGGTGCCTAGCACTCCCAAAACACAAGTGACCTACATTCTGACTGTATCCGAACGCCTCCACTGTCACACAAGGTGCAGCGGAGAAGTGGCTGTTGATTTGCAATGGCTGTGCTCACACCTATAGAGAAGGTACAAGGCTGATTACGCAATGGCAAACACGACTAGATTTTCATGTCATTCTCAAATCTGATTATTTAACACAATTATTTTTAACAAGTCTCTAGGTTAACATGGGATGATCCAAATCTTGGTACTGTAGCTAATTGTGGCCTTAACAAACTCATAAATTACTACTGGCATTTGTTTCATAGCTGATTTTTTTTTGTGTGTGAGAGTGAGAGAGAGAGTGAGAGAGAGAGTAAGAGAGAGAAAGAACCAAATCTCAATGAAAGAACATATTCTATGCTTAACATTTGCATAACAATCCCTGGCCTTTCTCTGACATTTAATATAGCCTATGAATTATAATCAGCCCCAATAATGAGATGAGAAATACCAAGTGTGTCAGTAAAAGGTTTGTCTCAAATGAATCGCCAGGCTTTCCCACCTAGATAACTGTGTTTTATGTAACCAGTTGAAAGAAGACAACATGAATAGAACTGTTCTATCTTTAAATGCAAACTTTAACTTAAAGGTACAGTTTATAATTTGTAGAAGACCCCCCCCCCATTTTTAGTGACTACGTTTTTTTCATATTTCTGGTTGATTATTCAGATCCTTTAGTTTGTATAGGACAAAAGGTTTCATTTTCGCATGATGCTTTGTTAGGAGAAAAAAAATATATATATATATAGATATAGATATATAGATATATATATATATATATATATATATATATATATATATATATATATATATATATATATATATATATATATATATATAGATATAGAGAGAGAGAGAGAGAGAGAGAGAGAGAGAGAGGTTTTCCCCAAGTTAAACCCTAAATGCATTGGTGCTTTCAGAGAGGAAAATATGCAACTCACAAAGAAAGCATGGATAGTCACTAAACTAAAACTGTTGTGATTAGCACATTTAATTTGTGTACAACCTAATAACAGTATATGTATAATTATTGCATTAACTCCTGGGAACAGCAGAAACTGGCAAAAGAAAAACCTACAACATCATCTTTCAGGTGCTTCCTCTTACTGCTTTTTGTGTTCTTGCTGCAGGCTCAGCAATCCATCTCTCCTGCCTTGTTCCACATGCAAACTTAATCGAATCACAAAACAAAAGAGGGAAATCTCTCCAAGAGTTTATGTGTAATTAAATTTACACGTTTCCTATGTTGAAAATTTGTAGCATGTGCTTTTGTTTTGTTTTTTTTTTCCACAGAAATGGCTAAATGTTAATTGCATTGAAGTACATTGGTGATTTTTTCTTTCCTTTAGCAAAAGTGGCAAAAAGAAAAATCATGCATGTTGTTTTTTTTTTTAAAGTCTGTTCTAGTGCACTAACCAAATAACATTTTCTGTTTTCTGCATCTCTAAAGTCATTTGAGAGTTTCTTGGCTGTGCTGTTACCACCCAATTGCAATGGCAGTACAACACTTTTTGTGAATTATTAAGATTGCTTGACATTGTCTCTGAAGACGTGCTGCTGTTGCATTTTTCAAATGTATTTTTTTTTAAAGCTTTGAGCAGCACCAAAAAAATAACCAAACCTAATTTAACTGCATTGATTTGGGCATGGGTTTCAAAGGTGGGTTTCTCAAATACTTGGCACATTCCAGACCACACTCTGTGAAAACAATAGGATTCTTTATTTTTTTTAAACGTAGTAATATGGATTAACTAACTTGACACTTTTCAAGGCAAACTGAGAAAACCCCTACATATCAATCACATGTTGGATCATTCAATCATTCATCAGCTGCAATCTTTAATCTATCATTCTTTCACCAGATTTTGGATATGTTTTAATTTTAATCTCATTATTAAAATGTCACCTTTTTACAGACTTGATAATTGTAATGTTTAAAGATATGTCTAAATTAATGATATTCAGTCACAGATACAATTACCTCGTCAAACCCAGTCCTAGTTAGCTCATTCACACAACTTCAGGACATGATGCTTCAACAAAGGACCCATTAGGTTGTTTTAGTAGTGCAAGAGGAAGCCTTTCATTAGAACAACTTAAGGTGTATCGCCTAAATTACTCCCTTGTAAAACAGAATGTGGAGGGCATTAATGAAAATACTAATATATGTCAAGATCACATCTATCCATTGTCATAAAAAAAACATGCACCGGGTGCATATCAGTGACAGTCAGTTCTTGTTCAAGGTTGGCTGTGAAACAAACCTGTGACCTCCAGTCAGAAGAGTCCCTGTCATCCTCAGAAATATGAGGCCATACTATGTCAGGGCCTGAGAACAATTTGGCTCAGAGTCAGGCTGTCAGGAAAGCAGTGCAGACCCTCCAATATAACTCTGTGATTTTATTAACACAATTCTATTAACATATTTTTAACCTGTCATTATTATGGGCAGTTATCACTTTCGTGGAACACGATATCCTGAAATGATTTAACGAAGAACAAAATATTAGTATCCCACAGTGTCATGGGTTTAAACAATCAACAACAGACCTTGGCTACAAGGAAGCTTTATCACGTGCTCAAATGATTACTTAGGATATAGAATCATTTCCATTTTGATTGATAGGTGGCACTGAATGTGAATATGCTGTCTTACATTGCTGCTCTTCAGGTATTATGCATTACATGGTTCTGCAGTTAAAACACTTTATTACATGTTCATGTTTACTGGCTATTTGTAAAAAACTATCATTTATTTTAATTGTATGTATTGTTTTTGCTCTGGTTGGTTTAGTACACTCCCAACAATGATGCCAAGGTCGCCTCAGTTTCCAATTAGATGTGTCTGGCATCGGGCTCTTGCTGAAAACCTGAAAAGAATTGCTCAGAGCATGGATCACGAATGAGATCTGAAACATTTCTCTGTTCATCAAAAAAGGCACCATTAGTGGAGTGTGGAGCCGATTTGTTTTAATTCAGTTTTGTTTAATCCAGGTTGCGGAGAACAGGCAATTCATTGTTGGGCAGTTTCTTGATGGACAATGCTGAAAATTTGATAACTTAAAACAAAAAAAAGGCTTAAGTTATCCTTTAAATTAAAATTTCAAGACTTTTTTCTATTAGCAATTTTTGCTTCTTTCTGTATGAATAAATTGAACTGATGTAACATAGTTTGTTAAAACCATTTTGTTTTGTTTTTTTGGCCTTTCGGCTTATCCCGTGAGTTCAGGGTCGCCACAGCGGATCATTGTCCGCATGTTGATTTGGCACAGTTTTTACGCCAGATGCAACCCTCCCCAATTTCTACTGGGCTTGGACTGGCACTGCACAGCTGGGGAAGGGAATGGGCTGTTAGGGGTTCAGTGTCTTTCCCGGAGACATATAACCGGCACCGGGGATCAAGCCACTGATACTGTGGTCGATGGACGACTGCCATATCAACTGAGCTACAGATAAAATTATTTAGTCATTGTCACATAATATACAGTATACACTTTGTTTTAGGCATATTTTAGGACACTCTCCGTAGGTTGCTACATAATCAGCTGAAGAACTAACATTTTTAGAAGAACTAATATTTTTGACATGTTATCATTTCCATTTGCTGAAACAACTAGCTCATCATCGCATTGATCGGCTAGTTGTTTCAGCACCTAAGACCTTAGGTGTATGGAAAAAATAATACCAGGGTCAGAGTATTTGAAATACTGTATATTCATATTAACTAGGTGAAAGAAAGGAGCCAACCTTGTCTCCTAAACATTTTTGACATGCTGGGATTATATTTGGATGTGTTGCATCTCTGAATGAATTAAGGAAGCAATACATTTATCTAAACAAATCGAAAGGGGATAAATGAGATTAAATCAGATGGTGAATGTGTAGAACGCAGATCTGCCGGGCAGCGTGCGGTTGTGAAAGGAGATGTGTGTTTTGAAAGAACAGAGCTGGGGGGCTGTTCAGGAAAAAAAATGGTTCTCTCTCTCTCTCTCTCCCCTGAAGCATTTTCTGTTTGCTCATTTGGAGAAAAGGGTGGGGAGAGTCCACACAGTGCACTCCAGGTGTAGCTATTGAAAAGATGTCCTCACATTTGCCTCTAGAACACTGGTGTAGAGAGGAAATCATGGTCTCAAGGTGTGGCCGCATAACAAGCCCAAATTATCCCCCCTCCACTGCTGTGCTCGACAGTGGGTATGAGGTCTTTCCAGATTGATGTTCAGCAACAATTGCGTCTCTGAGACCATTGCTTAAGCCTTTCCCTCTTGGAATTTGGTTACTGTAAGATTGCTCCAGACCAGGAAACTGCCAAAACCCTGATACAGGTCAAAAACACGTCGCACTCCGGATAATACTGAAGGCATATGACAGTAAAGGTGTGACACTTTGAATGCCTAGATCTCCATGTTCACCTGGGAAAAAAAAACAACGTTTCTGATTTTTGTACACTTGAAGTTTGTGAATTTTCAGTGTCACCCATGATGATGAAAAATAGCAGCAATAGCATGTAATATTCCATAAACTACAAGGCTATAATCATAATTTATTTTCTGCGGCAGCATTATAAAAGAGGAATAATTGCTTTTACTCATTTGCAAAATAACACTATGACACTTCATTTTAGAAACGTACAATACAAAACCCACTGGTACTTGGTGTCTGTGCATCTTAAATTATACATTCATTACTCACAGTCAATCACCTTTAGTGCATTCCTGGTAGATAATTATAGAGTTTAATATGTTTTCATCATTGTAGTTCTTACAGCTAATCACTGTTCTGCAGGCTTGTAAAATTGAGTACACACCTAAACAACGAATCCGCATTAATCTGCAGCACAAATAATATTATGGCACTTAATCAGAAATTGAAATCAGCAACGCTGTTGTTGGCATCTAAGGACATGCGTAAACCTGTCACTGAGTAAGCTCTGTAAGATTTGTGAAACGGAGGAGAGCCGACACTGTCGGCTCATGTTCATGATTGACGAGTTCTTGTTAAAAAGGTGCTCGTGCTCGGTTTTTATCCAAACCCACTGAAATGTATGTGGGTACTAACATGGGGTTCTAATCATTCAAGATCAGTCACTGGCAATGAGGACTGTTATTAGTCTTTGTAGATGCCCTTGTTTCATTTAAGGCTTTGAAAACTCACAAGAAACACAAAGTACATGTGTAGACAGCTGGCTAAATATGCCGTGTAAAAAAGACAACATATCGAACATTTGTGGAATTGAGAAATGCTATTATTTGTGGAAAAATATTTGGTCATTTTGGACTTCATGACAGCAACACATGCTTAGTATCATGATTGCACAGAAAAAGAGCATCAGTCTTGAAGAAGTTCTGTAGAAATGGAAATCACAGACTGCACTACATTTAAAAAAGTTCTGTAACACCTCCAGATATGATTGCTAGCGAGTATAAGTTGTTGCTACAGTCACAAATGAAAGTTAAAACTTTACATTGCAAAGCGACATTAATATACAACCACCCATCAGAAACACTGCTGCCCTCTCTGAGCCTTAACTTAATTTCAAATTGACTAAGATGAAGTGGAAAGCTGACTCTGACTTGTTGTTCTTGTGCTGTTAAAAGCCTCCTTCTGTAATGCTGTGTGGTTGCATGGATTCACACAGGAGAGGTTGGGTACACGAACTGAGCCCAGCAGAACCCATCAGTAGCTGAGAGTTTGGGTCGGTTCAGACAGAACACTAGAAATCATGTTTGAGTTCGGTCACATCGGTTAAACTCTAAATGTTAAGAACTATAAATCCAATTCCATGACTCTATGTTTCTTCCTTGTTTTAAGTGCCATTAAACACTAAAATGATGAGCCTATAGGGGCTTCATTAGAAAAAAAAAAACAATGCACTAACTGTGCTTCAAATTCACAATAAGTAACAGCCCAACTTTGGCTATGAGGTCTCATTAATTATAAACAACAGAAAAATACTCTAACTAGAAACCCGGTTAGTCTTAAGGATATATAGATATGGATATATTTCTTTCTTTTTTTTTTTTTTTTTGTTTGGGTGATTGGCATCTCATGGCTCCAGACTTGATTAATGCTCAATCAATACTGCAGGGTACAACTGCTGCTTAGAGACAAAATGAATACCCTATTTTATCTTATTGCACCTTGATATCACTGCTCTCTCTCTCGAGTAAAAGTCTATAACCAAAATGTAAATGTGCAATGATAACATGTCACATCAAACCCTAAAAACAAATACAAGACACTGCGAATTATCCATAGACGGCAGGCGGCGTTCCTGCTTACTTTGGGCTAGACAGCAGGGCAGCACGACCCAATATGCACACCAAGAGGGAGTCCCCATCCCTCCCCGGCTTCCCAATAATAAATGCTAAATCAATTGCTTTCAGTAAGAGCCCAGCCCAGGAGTTGTACTGCAGTGGTGGGTGTACATTATACCGTCTTAGACTACTCTGTACATTTATAACAGATTGCACAGCACCTATTTACTCTGCAGAGTAGGCAAAATGTGTCTGTAATCAAAATGTTTTATGGTTGTGTGCATAGCGTGTGGAAAAGGAAAAATTGTGACAAACAATTGTGACAACACAGCTGTGAATCAAATTCTCTGATAGTCAGGCTTAATGTGATGTTGGAACGCCTTGGTCACCATTTCATAAAAACCGGCATCCCGTGTCTTGTTGCCATAGTTACTTGGAAAAATGACCTATTGCTTAAACCCATACTTAAGTATTACTGCGCAGTATACAGGAGTAGCGGCTGTGGTAAAATGAAGCAGAGAGATAGCGATGTGGACTAAAGGTTTGTTTGCCCTTGGCAGTCGAGCCATGTGCACACTGATTAAAAGAAAGCCAATTAGGAAATGGACACAAAACTGTGAATACAAGAAAAGCTCAATACCCCAGCTCCAGAGTAACACAATAGTTACACCTCATTTTAATTAGACTTTACACAATTAATTGCCATATTAAACTCCACAAACCTCACCTTTTAACATCTCACTGCCTGTGCTCTGATAAATGATGTAGTTATTTAGTTTGTGTTTTGTAGACTGAAGTGGAATTAATCCATATGTGAATACAGTAAATTGCTGTCTATCAATCTATAGATTGTTATTAATGGGTCATTCAAATGTTGCCCATTGGGTAAACTGCAACATAATTTTATGTTGGCTTTGTTTCATACTGGCAAGGACATGCTGTGCTGAATTTGAATGTTAAGTGTCTAGACTGTCACATCTGCAAGCAGCTCTATTGTCAGACCTTAGATGAACAAAGATACCTGTCGTCTCGCCATCTTCTTGTTTCCCTGCTAACCCCAATAGGAGGTGAAGTCTTGTCCCATTGTGGTTTTCTTCTACTTTACTGTTGATGCATGCAATTTAGAGCCACTGTGTGCGGAATACCTGCCCTGATGGTTAAACTGCTTAGTAAGCCTCAACATTTATGTGCTTTTACTCAAGGCCTACATGATATGAGCAATCATGAAAACAATAAGGCTTTTGGTAAAAGTAGCAGCAAGAATATACAAATGTATACAACACAAAAATTTTAATCTTTGTTTCAAAAGGAATTCTATGTTTTAAGTGATAAGAAAATACATTTTGTTAGTGTGAAATGCTGACTTGACGTAATCCTTTGTGTGTCAGATTTCAGTTTAAAACAGCAGATATCAGGTATTAATAAAACCACACATCGAGTGATGGGATCTATTTAATGACAGCATCTCTCGTTTGTCGGATGCTTTCATCTAAAACACTTCACAATGCTAAGCGAATACATTTTGAAGATGTTTGAACCCAGTGGGAATCAACCAGCTGTAGCAACCAAATCTAGATCAACAACAATCCACAGCACCAAAGCATGTTTAAATCAAACAACTCTGTAGCACTTCAGCTGCAATGGTGCTCTTTACAAGTGACGTTGATTGCACCCTCTCTTACTTTGTGTGAGACCTTGAAGTAGATTTTCATTTGCACACATGTGCGCACAAACACACACACACACACAGACATCGGGGTGCACTGGCTCCCTCAGGAAATAACATGTGACCTTCCACCTTATAGCTTGCAATCGATGACTAACAGTGTTTCCTTAGCACTTAGCCTCTCCGAAAATTGAGCCAATTTTTCTCCCACACAATTGAAGTCCCTTTCTATGGGGAGGGAGGCTCTGGATTACTACTCTGTTGTCAGAGTTTATTAGTTTTAGGATTTCCAGTTTGTCGTTCTTGTTTTGTCTCCTTAGCTCCTGTAAATAACAGAGATTATGGACAAATTTAGGTAGTACAAGAAAATCAGTTTAGTTGTTATGAATAGTACTAGATGGTGTAAAACGATTTGATTTTGTAACATTTTCTAAATTAATCTTCAAATATCCACATCAAGATACTAAAACCAGCCTGAATTGTGTCTGTCAATCTGCAACTTTGATTAGTTTATTCATCTGCGCCAACAATCTGCATTTTTTCCAAATACGATTAAAAAGACATCACCCAGAGACGCCACTGATGTTTTGCTGGGGGGAAAATGCCAAATTTACCATAAATGTGTAAAATATTTATTCTAGACCTTTTTTTTTTAATAAACGCAAAGATACCAAAGGTACAGACGAAAACACACTGACCAACATTACCCACGAGAAGAGGTATTCATTGTTGGTTTTACAGTCATATGTAAAAGTTAGTGCCTCCTTCCTATAATTGTATGTTGTTTGTGTAAAAACATAATAGAAATTATCTGATCATAGCAGGTCTTAAGCAAATGTTAACAAAAATGAAGCTAAAAAATTTAAAACAAACGTGGGCAATAGTAAGTGCTCCCCACTGTTTAATAGCTTGTAGATCCACCTTTAGCTGCAATAGTTTGAAAGAACCATTTCCTGTATGACTGTCCAAAAATGAAAAATTAAATTTTGGTTTCCTTTACAGCATTACTTCAGTTCATTTGGGCATTTGCTCTTGCAAAGCTTGCAGTCTCGACTTTGACTAGGCCATTCCAAAACCTTGATATAGATTTAAGGGTGTCCTTCAGATGGTTATGTGGCCCAATCTCAACCAAGCTTTAGCTGTTAAATAAGAGGGCTTCACATTTGCCTCTACCATACACTGCTATAGAGAAGACGCCAAAGACGGCGCTGGGCATAAAGGCCAAACAACTCATGTGACCATAGGACAATGTTCCAGAGGCCTCGTGCAGTTTGTGAACGTTAGTCATGCTTTCACGTTTCACGTTCATTCTTAGTAAACATTTAACATGTAGCTCTTGGGTTTCTTTAAGCATTACATGGTCTGACCTTAGGGGACTTCCAGAAATTGATAACTGTCCTGAATGCTTTCCACTTGTAAAAAAAATCTTAAAATAATCATAGCTTCTTATATCCTCTGGAAGCAGTAAGGGGGTAAAATCAAAAGGTTCCATGGTAGTTAAGTTATTCTTTCAAGGTCTGATGAGTGCAAAGGTCATAGCACACGACTCCTCTCATTTTTATACTCAAACTCTTCTGCTTTTATTATGTTTCTCTTATTATGTATTTAGTTGTTTTGTTGTCACACATGTTACACTTGACACAGATGAGTAATTATTTTGCAACACGTACTAATGTAACTATAATCGAGATCAAATCATCCAGTATTAGCATTACTTATGAAGAAGTATCAACTTAGCTGAGTGAAATTGCTTTCCTGTGAATCTGGCTGATGATATTCCAGTGATGCATTACTTCTAAATGATCTGTCCCACTGTGCACCCCCTTGGCCACATCCCACCACTCAAATCTGCAGATTAGTGTAGGAGGAAGTGAAGTGTTCTCTGCCTGTCTGCCTATAGGGCCATCCACAGGATGCTGGTGCCAGAGAGCCTCGGATGAAGAGATTCAAGTGTGCATATCGAAAGGCCAATGGAGACAGATGGAGGACAGGGACGTTTAGACGAGCCCCCATCGTATCGCCTTTGAAAACGTGTGAGGTATTTTTCTGCCTGTCATAGCCTGTGGTATAAATTGCTGCTTACTCGAAAGGGATGCCCTGCACAGTGTAAGAGAGATAAATGGTTTGCATGCTGCTTGCATGCAACACCGGCTCCCTGTGTACGCAAGTAATATTAGCTGAATATTGTTAGCAATGTTTTGCCAAAAATGTATCAACAAGACATTATATCTATCTAGCATTCCTAGGACTTTGTTCCATTGTTCATGAATTTTAAGTTTTCTAAAAAAGCCTGAAGAACTCAGAATTCCTAAATCAAGCATAATTCATGAGCAATAAAGCCTAAATGGCTTCCTGGCAAATATGAGGCTTTTCAAGTGATGTGGCTTGGCACTGGCTCTTGCTATGGGGACAAGCCTGATTGGCATTGTAGTGATGAATCACAATAGTCATCATTTAGAAGACCTTTGATACTGGTAAACTGGATCCGGCATCATCTAGCTACATCACTGCCTAGCATAATGTTTTGACAGCACTTGACCTTGCAGTTGATCCTCAGAGAGAATAACTCCTAAAGTCACCAAGCTCTGCTCTTTACAGGAGTGTAACCATCAAGACAGTGCAGTGCCAGTTCTCTAATCTCCTTTACAGCAGCGGATTAGTTATGACGGGATGTTGTTGGTGGTAGTGCCACATGCATTTCTTTGCATTCAGCCAAAGAATCGCTTTCATCTGAACTTCACAGAACCCATTTGGTCAAGGAGCAATGATTCATCAACATCGTCACGACATGATTATTTGTCTTTATGCAAATCTAATGGATGGGCAGATCATCAGTAGCAGGATCTTTATGAGGCAAAGAGTGAAAACAAATAATCTATTGTAAACCATTTTCTTGTTTAGGAGTTGAATGTGGCTTGCATTTAAAACTTTAAACCCTCATGGGGATGTTATGTTAGCGGATTAAGAGTTCTGCATATTCAGTGTTTTTGTATATAGTATTTGTTAGTAATTGAGATTAGGGCTGCACCATACTGGAGAACAATGCTGGAACTTCCAATGTGATATTTTTCATTTTGTCATATATATAAAAACAATAAAATTATTTTTACTAGACGAATTGAATAGCTTAGGTTGTTCGTGGATTGTTCTAGAACAACTGAACAACTCTGCACGGTCCTTGAGTGCCTCACAAAGGAGATAGGAGAACGGAGAAGGGACACACAGAGTTAACAACACTCAAGGTCACTTACTTTAGATGCAAATGGATACGTACAGTTGACCAGAAAAAAAATGCGAGCTCAAGGAACATTTGTAGCTTTTGTAGTTCTCTGGCAAATAAACAATCGCTGATTGTGTTGGAACTGTTCTGTCAGCTACATCTGCAATAAACTGTATTTGCTTTAAAACGTATTAAATAAAGCACACAAATGCTAAAGAGTCACCAATACAGTTGCACTCAAAATTTTTAAAAACTCTATTAAAGATTCGGTGTTTAGGCAATATTTTAAATCATTGCAATGAACAAATCCAACAAGAACAAATTAAATATCAAATGCTACACAGCTATTGTTAACATAATCTAACAAGTAGTTCCTCCAGAGTCACAAACACAAAATACAACTTTTAATGACAACTGCATCTCCAAATTATTTCACCTGCAGATTACAATACCTCATAAGAGCACATATTTGCAAATCGTCACGTAATGCTGTCTGAAAGCAAGCTAAAGCTTTGGCGTCATTAAACCTTCCATCAGTAGATAATCTAAAGCATACTTCAAACTCCACCAAGACTTGCAGTGTTTCCCCTAGAACATTTTTCCAGCTGCAGTGATAAGAGGATGGTTTTGTATGCGCACACTGAAATATTTAATTTTTTCCTCATCCAACACACTTTTCCTTGGTAATTTCCATGTAAAGGTCAGGTAAAACCAATTACTTTACATTGGAAGAAAGCAAAACAAACAATTGAGAAAAAAAAACAACAACATAATAAAGTCCATCGATCATCGGTCATTAAAAGTCGCATTCTGTGTTGGTTTTGGAAAAACCACTTGTAACATTAGTTGTGTTGAGCTGTTGAAATTCTTTTTGTTTAATTTGTTCACTACAAACAACTAAACATTTTCACATTTTGCCAAAACAGAAATTAATTTTAATGGGGGCTAAATCATTTTGAGTGCAACTATGGATTACATTGCAAGAACATTATGTTTTTAATGTTTCTGTTGCTGTGCTGGATGGAATTTCGCTGAATGCTTCCGAGGTGGCTTTGGCTCTAAATAGGTCAGTGTGAGGGTATGAATGCGGTTGTCTAAATGTGTTAGCACAGACTTATGACTTATCCAAAGTCTGCTTCTCACCCAATGACTCCAGCCCCCTGTGACCTTCAAACACAAAGAGAGGTTAAGCAAAAGAAAGGATGACTCGATGTCTCTGACCTCAACATGTTCCAAGTCCAATAAAATACAGAATCGACACTGGTCCCTGTTCAGTCACAACTGGATAAATCATCCATCAAACATCATTTGGTAGTTGAAATGTTTCACCCCCCATCATTCTTGAGAGTTATTAGGTTTTTGCATTTTTGTCATACAGTAAATAGCACTTTAACCTCCCCTAATGGACAGTAAAATATAGGCAATTGATTACAAGGATAATTGGGAAAGAATTATATATTATACTGTTATTTACAGTAGTGGAGTAAGAGATGATCTGGGGACACTGTGGCAAAGACAAAGATGTTGTTAATTTCTAACATGTTTGTGTACCGTTAAAATGATTTTGGAGAAGTCCAATTTAAAAATGTTACTCATTTACTCACTTTTTCCTCACAGCAAATTAATGTTTAAAGTTGCATTGAGATTCATAGCGTCTGAGCCATCACTAGAAAGTTGTCAAATCTACTGCATACTGCCCCTTCATAAGAACATCGCTCATTTACCTGCCAGAAAAAAATAAGGGAACTAATGGTTTGCTCCTCAGGCACCATTGGGCTCTCTTCCATGGGATCACCATTAACACAATCCACCAGTGACTAGCCGCACCGAGCTAGGTCATTAGTGGAAAGGGAGAAAGCCTTTAGTCCACAGGGGACGTCTAGGTGGGTATTGAACATGATCCAGCAATAAAACACAGCTGTACAGCCGATGACAGAGAGCATGAGAGGAAGTAAAGAAGAAAGAGAGACACAAAGACAGTCAAAGACAGAGGTGGAAGAAGGAGATGAAGCATAAGAGAGGTACATAGCAGAGGACTGATGGCCTGAAAGAGAGATAGGATGAGAGTGAGGGAGATAGAAAAGGCCTGTTATCTAGGGAGTCTAATAGTTTGAGGAAAAGGGTGGAACATGTGCAAAATGTATAGGAGCAAAGGCATCTAGAATTAAACAGGGTGACACTAACAGACACACACACACACACACACAAACTGGGATAAATGTGTGCTTCTGTAAAATGAAAGAATTAAAGGTGATAAATATTTAAGTGACAGGTGAATTGAAGAAAACAATTTAATGAATTATCGCATTAACATCTTTTGGGTCATTTTTCATACGTTCCTCAAAATAAATAAATAAATTATTAATTAAGCCGGCCACCACAACCTGCCAGCATTCTTGCCTTGCACATTTAACTGGGAACACTAGACAAACATATGTTTTAAGCTCAGAAAATGTGTTGTTTAGTAGGATATCTTTAGATGTGTATCTATAGCAATAGGACATTTTTTTTTAAGTTAAAACCATATTCAGAAACTGCTACGAAAACCCTGTATTGTGCAGCTTATGCCATGAACAAATGGAACTCAGCTATCGGATAAAAGCGCAGTAATCTTAGGAGCAAATATGGCAGAGCAAACAGAATTGTTGACATGCAAATATGTTTGACTGTTCATGATAGCGACAGCAGTCTGACTTGGTGATTAAAATCCCTCACAAGCCTGTTTTTGTCTCAGCTATGGGGACTTTACAACTGTGGCCCCGGTGGGAGGGCTGGAAATAACTGATGGAAGCGAGAGAAGTGCTGTGAGTGACGAGAGTGTTTTTTCTTCTGACAGACGTCAACCAACACTATCTGCTTGCATTTTACTTGCATGGCTGATGACCTAAAAGAGTTATGTGTTGCTTTTGATGGAGTAAGCGTCATAACAGGATATAATATTGGTTCAATAATGGACTTGTAGACTGCTGTGAGAATGTATTTCCTGGTTTGCAAATCAGCTTTAACCTTGTGGACTCTACTGCATGTGCTGAAATTGAAATCTGGACCATATGGACTCTGACAGTTGGGGCGGAAAGAGGTTCTGTACACCCATCATGTACTGGAGCTTTAAATCTCTCTACTAACAGGCTGTGCTGGGGCTCTTTGCACACTGTGTCAGCATTTTGGGAGAAAGACAGAAGGCAGCCTCTCTCTATTCCCAGGTAATTAAATGCCTTGACCTGCTCCATCACCTGGCCTTTGATACTTCGGGGTTTGCAGAGTAGGTAGGGACATTCATCTCTCCCCACAACAGAGCTTTAAGGAGCTGAGCTCAATGGAACTATTTACAGTGTCACAGTAGTGGTACATCCAGGTGAAGCAATTGTAAAGCTTGGTTCAGAACTAAAATGCCATGGCATTAACAGATGCAAGCAACAATGTGTGACAGGTAGCACTGAGAACATGAAGTGTGGCTAATGTATGAACAAATTAGAAACCTAGTCAGGAGCTGAAAGAATTTGTAGTGGATACATACACTACATAGGACACACAGCTGCCAGTGCTTACGCATGAAGAGGCAAACACTGAAGCTATGTATTTGACAATATTGGAATATTGATTTCAGTCTTTGTTGTGTTCTGCTGACAGCAGCCCTGAATGATTGACTGGCGTCTTAATAAATAATTAATATGGCAACACAAACATTGGATACAGGGACCGGGCAAAGTGAGAGGCACATACTAAACGTGCACAGTTGAAAATGTTTTGGCGGGCGAGCAACCAAAACACACAAGGCTAAGGTTCTGAAATGTAAAAAGTGCAGAATCAACCAAAAAAGGGTTAGGGGCTTGGCTTTAACAACATTTACTTTAAATAATAAAATATTGATTTGTTCTCTTTTAATCTACTCTGTTCCTGACCTTCTATCCTGTTTTACTAATTTATTCTGTTTTACATAGTACAGTTTGATTCCGTTTGATTTAAAGTTAAACCCATCCCCAGCAGTGGAAAGACGCCAAGGGCAATGGGCAGCAAGGCATCGCTCACCTGGTAAAGCAAGGAAGCTATTGTGGAATATAGAGTGGATTTTAATTATGCCGCTGTTCTAGTTTTCACTTGAACAGAGGGCCATTAATTCAGAGAGACAATCGTGCCCTCGCCCTGTAAGCTTCCCGGGAGATAAAGGCGCACTGCTTTGACGATGTCAGCTCTGCAATAAAAGACTTCATGCAACACATTCAATGAGGAGCGACGCATTTGTGCAATTCTATCTGACAATGAGTGCACAACATTCTCCACACAATCAATCCAATTACAATCCGCTGTGTAAATGAGCCTGATTGCCATTATCATTATAATATCTAAGGAAGATGCTGAAAACACAGTATCCCCATCGGTCATTGTTGTTCTGAGAAATGATGACTCTTTAAAGTGACCTATGACAGCACCTGCTCCGATGGTTTCTACATTTACAGAACCTAAGATAAGTAGATTTTGTTCCATCCAATTTATAACCTGCATCTCTGCATCGACAAATTAAATTAAGTAAATTTACACTGAAAAGTATCAGAATGTAAACTCTTGCAGTTATTATGGCATAATTGGATCAACAAATGTAGAGTGACTTGCAACACAAAATGGCATAAAGGAAAGAGTTGCTGCTATTGTTATGACCTTTCAGTGTCCAGTAAGTGCTAAGAAATCATCTGACAAAATGGTTTGGAGTTTTCTTCTGCTAAGATTAGGAAGTTAAGACCATGAGAGAAGGCTGCTAACGAGAATCTAAGGTGGCATTTGACAAAGATAAGTGTTGGCAAAACCTGCCTGGAGATGTAATCTGTGGCCTTTAGAAGTTAAATATTAGGTTTGATGCCCATCACTGATTTTTATTTTCTTCTTTTTATCAGCCAAGATTAAAAAATAGGATTATAGCCCCTCTCTTGACCACCCTATAAAGAGCTTTTCTAGTTGTGGTCCATGATAAATTCATTGTTTTTTTTGTCATCGTTGCAGTATATATGTGAGTATTTGCTCACTGTACCTATAGAAATATTTTACCTTGCTTGATAGAACTACATCAAATTAAAGATTTAAAGAATTGTCAGCAAACCAAAAGAGCTTTTTAAACTTCAAAACAACTCAAGAGTTACTCAATTATGAATACATTTTCATGATTTTAAGGTCAAACATAAATAAGCTGTGTAATGTTTGTTCCTGAAACTATTATATATTATATCTACTATATATTTATATATACCAATTTAGCTTTACATGCTAAAAGGCATTAAAGCCTTTTTTTAAAACCAAGGATCAGGACAAAGGTAAATTAACCCCGACACTGGTCTCCATTCTTTGCACTCATCTTGCATGACCTTACAGTTACATGCATGGACACGATATTAAAGATATTCAAACTATTTTAGAATCCACTAACATACTTTAGTGTGTGCCTTGAATCAATTACACTCATCCCTGCAGCCTTCCCTACCATGGCCTGCTGCGGGCACTGGAATGCAGTAACCCACAGCCATATGCTAATCAGACTCACATATGTTGCCTGTGAGACTATCAAAGCGCCAGCAGGACTCAAAGGACGGAGGACGGTGCCGACACTAGGATGGGGGGTGCCGGATAAGAGGCAAGTTGTTGCCCTGTGCATGTCTTTGGGTTGCAGCATGGAGAGAGAGGGACAGGGCAGTGACTGGGACAGTCTGGCTTGCAGTGTACTGCCAGATGGAGCGATTGCCTGCGGACATCCGCACTTAGTAGGAGACTAGTGCATTGATACTGGTGCCAGAGAGCATCCAAAATGATCTCTTCTTTGCCCAGCATTCTTTTGGACCACAAAAATAGCTTTAAATACGGCTGGAGCTTTTATCAGGGACATCTGCGCTTAAGCTTCACCAGTGTGTAAAGTCAATAGATTGTCCCTTCAGGGGGCGGCACAGCGGAGAACATTCTACGTTGTGTTCTTTTTTAACGCCGGATGCCCTTCCTGTCGCAACCCTCCCATTTTTTAAATTTTGTTTTAAAAATTCGGGTTTGGGACCGGCACCACGGTGGTGATTTAAATTTGAACCCGCTGCCTTCTGCATCACAACCCAATGCTCTACCACTGAGCCACCAGGCCGTCTAGCAGTGTGTAATGTCAATGGTTGCACAAATTCCATCCAAAACAATTTTGAGGAGTTGGTCGCAATTTCAGGCCAGTACATTTCTGAAATGACCAGCTCTTAAATGGCAATTCCTTCTTATTTCACTCAAGCTTTTTTTTTCCTGAATGGTAGGAAAACCATAAGTGTATTTTGTGACAAAGTTTCCTCTGCCTACTCACATTTTCATTTGCCTAGTGATGGAAGACAATGCAGTCAGCCAGCAAAAGCTGTCATAAGAAATTTCAATTACAAGAGCTATGAAGCCTTGCTCTCCAGCCAAAGTATTAGCATTATTCCAGTCTTTTGCATTGTGATGAATAATATTTCAGTGTCTTTTTACATTTGAGCTGAGTCTAACTCTGTTTGCTCTGTCTATAGTACAAATTTGACTTTTGTGTTAATTACATGTTCTTCTATTCTGAATAGAGGTAGGATATTAGTTGACCTTATTTTCAGATGCTTAAGTAGGCAATTATGCCATATTTACAAAAAAAAATAATAATGGAAGCCTCATATGAGGACTTTTTATTTTTTTATGAAACGCACTTCAGATAATAGAAAAGAGAATGTGTACTGCAAGGTATTATACATTTATCACCAGATGAAGAGCTGCAAATGGAAAGGATGCCAGGGTCAGGGAAGGAGCATGAATTAGTGACCTGATTGCCATGTTTGGAGCTGGTGAGCACAGTTGAGCTTCAGAGAACACTAAGACTCTCCAGCCTCTACAGCCTGGAGGCAGAGCTGCAAACCTGACAGCACAGGAGCACTCAGGGTCGCTGAATATTCCCTGGCCTCAGTCCTAAGCCGTGCCCAAAATGCTGTCATCTCGAGACGGAAAGGTCCCTGGTTCAAGACACACAAGACCACCTCCTCCAGCTTGCAGCTAAAAATGTCAGGACGGGATCTAAAAACTTACTCTGCTCCTCGTTTTACTTGATCTGACATTCATAATAATGCTTTCATTAAATTTAATAAACTGCATGGAATGTTATATAAGATGGTGAACATTGGTCTCTGTTCTGAACATCTGTATTTTACAAGAGACAAATACGTCCTTCTGGGAAATCATTTAGGTCAATGTGTGTTCTCTCTGTGAATTCCAAAGTGCTATAAGTGCAGTGTGCGGTAATTAAAAGTAGTTATTACATGTTTGTTTAGGATTGTTTTGTGACTTGCCAGAATACTTGACAGTATTTCACCTAACAGTAGGTATGGGGTCTATAGCTAGTGTTAATTTTGCCATCACTGCATTTGTTGTAGAGGTTCAAGGAAAGGAGAATGGCAGATATGGGCTAGCCTCAAAGAGTGCTTACAAAAAACTAAGTTTTAATAGAATTATTTATCATGTTTACCTCTGAGTGACAAGAAATATAGAAGACATTGAAATAAATACCCAGAGTGACTTGCCTGCTTAAGCAATCACACGGTGTCCTTGTGCAAATGCAGTTTGTTGACATGTTGCCACCTTTTAGAGATGTATTTTGAAGAAACACAGTAATTTACAGGTCAACAATAAAACAGTATTTCAGTGTTTACTACAGGTAAAAAAAATGGGTGGGTACAACAATATGACTGAATGGTTGCTGGTTCAAGACACAAGCACTCCTCCTCCAGTTGTTGTAAAATGGACAGATTTTAAAAAATATGAAATATTCAGTGTTCAAAAATGAGCATTTATACAAATACTGTTTTCTAGGTAGTGCTGTGAGTACTGCAAACTAGAGTACTGCAAACTACACTGCACCTACTGGGTGAGGCTTAACCCTTTGTCATTGCTGCCAGGTCCAAACCTTTTCACTTTAATTAGGTCAAGGAGGCTGCTGCTGGTTAGCAGGTTTGTTTGTCAGCATGTCTGAAACTCAGGTGGATCAAAACAGAGCAGAAGTGTTTTTGACATTACAAAGAATTGAAACTGCAAATTACAAAGGAGAATTACAGTCATATCGCTACACTTTTTTTCAGACTGCTTGTTAATTGGTAGCTCATCACTGTGGGAGCTGTCTCTCTATTACCTGTCTGTGTGGGCTGACAACATTTCAGATTGGATCTAATCATCCTCAGGCTTATTTAAATTGGTGCCGACTGTCCTTTTGTCCCTTTTAGATCTGGTGTCCTCCTTTTATCCCTGAAAAGTATTTTGAGTACACTGGGTTTGAGTCTTTAGTATGAGGACCTCTGCTCCAGGCCTTTGTCCAGAATCATGTTTGAATTACAAAGTTATGATTTAGGGCAATTTAGCTCATAAAGGTCAATCAACAGAGAACATTTCTTATGCTTTACAATAATACCATTATTATCAGATAGTTCCACACTTCAACTTTTTATATTCAAAGTCAAATGCTAGCCCTCACAAACAACCATTACATAGGAGAAACCTTACTGGTATTAATATTTATTTAGGGTACAAAGTACTTGTGTAACACTTTTTAAATTTGCAATCAATCAATCAATCAATAAATAAATGTATGTCTGTACAGTTTTGTTTTTGATAGTTGAAATCATACTAATTTATTCAATAAAAATTGGTAATTGGACATCGCATTCATCGAATGTTTACAAAGCTCCCATTATTAGCTCAGGCAATACGTCCTATTTGAAGCCTGTATCCACAAGAATGTCCTAGTTTTGTCAGACACATAAAAAAAAAGTTCAAAAGAGTTCAAAGCCCAGGCCAAGGAGGAAGAAAGTAAGTAAGAAAGTAAATAAGCCATGAGATTACACCAGTTTACTTCAGTGTATGCTGTAGACCCTGTGCTCCAGCTGCAGACATGTGATGCATAATGCATTTCCTACGGATCCTCTGACAATAGAAGTGGATGTGCATTTTGAAATGATACTGAATGTACAACTGCAGAGCTTTACATTACTATGTGTAGTCTTGTGCATCTTTTCCAAAGTCTGGCTTGTGGCTGTGCAGTGAGTAGTGGGAGACATTGTATTTCAGTTATTGTCAACTGCAGACTTCCTTGCAATCTCCGTTGCTTTTCTACAATTTAAACTGGATTTGAATATGTTATTCTCAATACTTATTAACATGTTATTTAATTTCTTCTGTATAGCCTTACTGCAACACTGATCTCTGAAAATAAATATTACTACATGAATTAGTTCTTAATTACACACCTCAAGTAGTATCGCATGAAAATTAGATAATTACTTCCTCGATCAATCTGCTGCTTCAACAGTTTATTTCCACGGGCAGTGGCCCTATCCAATAAGTGACCTGCCTTTAATTAAGCAACCTCAGAGCTGAAAAGACTGATCACTACCCAAGCTGTAACCCTTCAAACTGTTGTGCAGTGCTAACACCAAGCATGTTTATTTGTGATTGTTGTCATTTCTAGGATTTTATCATATGTATCATCCACTTTATAATTACACACACAGACTAATTACACGTTATTGTATGCTACTAGGCAGAAATAGCTCTCAATGTTCAGAATTCCACTGCACAGCATGGTTTGTATCATTTTGTAAGTGGGTAATTGTACATTTGGCTATGATTTGTAGTTATTACATCAATGTCGTGCCAATAATTACAGTAATACCCTTCCAGTGATTACTGCAGTAGTAACTAATGATTTGTCTCCTATGCAATCCAGCTTGTTGGCACACTGACACAGCTCTTCCAATGAACAATTAATAAGCCATGCATTTAAAGTTTGCATTCGTAGGATGGAAGATGGTATCAGACGGAAGCTGTATTATTACAGTATAAGCGCAGAGTATTGGTGGTAAGTGTTGCTGTTAAAGAAACAATCCAGTGCACTGTTGATAATGTTGCATCTTTAATTGGGTATGAATGATGTCTCTTAAATACACAGAATTCTTGTCAAGTATGTGTTTTTTATTTTCATAGTCTAAACAAACAAACCAAAAAAAAAAAAAAAATACACCTAGGCAGCTTTAATAAGCTTCAAACCCTGACAAAATGCAGAACACCCTGCATTCTGACTCAGCACCAACTAAATTGTGCTGCCTCTGGGTACTGCAAACTGTCAGTCTCACACTGGGCAACATCTGTCCTCTGCTGACACACAAAATGACTCGCCTCACATTCATTTTAGTAAAACAGCACCATGAAGGATAGATTATGGGCAGACAAACTAGTGAAGGAGAACATGAGAACAAGAATGTCAAATCATCAAAACCAGCTGGCCATATGCTACAAATTGCTACAGTAGCAGCGAAAAATAAATACATCCCCAAGATAAAACTTTAATGCGCATGAGTAAGAACTGGTAAGTCAATAAATATGATCAGCAAGCTAAAGCCTCTTTGGTAAAGAAACTAAATTTTCCTACAAATTGTAGGGATATGGTCATGGTGCATGGTGGGATTCTAAACTCTGGACACCAGAGTTAAGAGTTGGTGAGACAGCAGCTCTAACCACTACAGCCCCGTGCTGCTGTTTCTATAAATACTAATTATTATTTGTTTTGTTTGAACGAGCCAAACAGATACTGCTGTTAATTTTTGTATTGGAAGTAAAAATCTTCTTTTGATTATTAAGCACTGTGGACTTTACGGTCTGCGGTGGGAAGGAAATGTTCTCTCTTTGTAATACACAGGAGAGAGATGGGAGACTTGCATTGGAGTTTTGTTTCTACAGACAATTGTTGACAGTGCTGTTAAAAAAACAGAAAAAGTGGGTTTCATGAGAGGAACTCGTGCCGAGATTTGACAAAGTAAACTAATATCAAACCTGTTATGCTTCATGTATTTTAAAGACGTCCTGATATTGATCCCAGCATTGGGTTCAGCACTGCCCTCGTGTACTCAAACTTCTCAGATACTGCACTCCATACACCTTTAATTCTGGTTGAGGGGACGTGGGACACTGTCTGTGGTTTGGAGCTATTTTAAGATAAGTGACAATGAAAAAAGTAAAGACGACTGCAAGCTGCTAACAGTCATCGTTATATTTCTCAGAGTTTACATTACAGTTTTAGCTGAAGTTTGCTTTGCTTTACAGTTAATTTATCTTCATATTCTACTGTAGACTCTACAGACCATGTTGTTGGTGACTGTTCATCCAGGTTTTCTCCCCAAATCTGTGCTTTGTCTGTCTTTTCTCTAAAAGTTGCTGATTATGGTCGCAGCCATATTTATTGTGGCAAGAACACACAAGAATTTTCATTCTCATCACAGTCTCACAGTTTGAAAAACCTGTCACAGTGTAAACAGTCTTTTAAGTTTGAGCAGTCCAGTGTCTTTTAAAGTCTTCAGGTGTTTGTGTGTGTGTGTGTGTGCTTGCCAGTGTCTAACCGTAGACTGCAAGGTAAATTGCCCCATGGCGATAATAATCCCTTGACCTTGACCTCATCTGCTTAACTCGACAGTAGATTGATGTGAGTTATACTGTTCAGCCAATCATACTAGAGGTAGAGCAGTTTAGTACCAACATTAGTACTCTTTACTCAAATGTAAGTATCTGTACTTGGGAAAAGTGGTATCAGGACATCCCTACTAAATATGACCCTCTCATCTTCTTAGTGAGAAAATATTCTGAAGTCACAGACTTAATACATTTCATCCCTGCTCTTAGTAGCCTCCACAGTTAATAATGATACAAGGCTTAAACCACTGAAATCAATCTAATTAGCATTTAACAGGCTAGAGTGGGAAATTAAACCGAACGTACTGTAAGTCAGTTGGCATGATACTTCAATCGGGAACTTGTAGATAAGGATAAATGAATTTACACTAGCTCTGACCAAGGTACAGCAATGGTTGTGAAAATCATTCAAATGAGGAGTTTGTTCTTTTTAGAGTAAATGAGAACGTATTCATTCTTTTTCCCTTCACTTTCCTTTGTCTGACAGAAAGGGGAAGACACACAGGTGCCCTTATCACAGAACACTCTCAATGCCAAAATGACAATAAGAAGGAGTGAACAACAACTCACATCATCAGTATTTGCCCAATATTTATGCATTTACAATGCCATAATTAAGTTAAATTTTTTTTTTAAATTATTTAGTCTTTTGTCTTTGACAACACTGTATTCATTCTTTATTTCTGAGAGATTTTTTTTGGACCAGCATAGACTTCACTAATCTGAACAATAATTAGCTTTCGTGCATGAATACTGCCAGTCCCAAAATTAAACGCATCATCAAGATCAGAGACAGCTCATGTTTGCAATAACTAATAGTTTCCTGTGGGGCAGTCAGGAGCGTGGATGCTAGTAATATCATTAGATTTAGCGACGTATATAACTGCAATTTAGTGTAAGAATGTAAGTTTTGTTTCTATAGCACTTTTAAATCACAACGTGCTTTTATCAAACAAGGTGCACCGATACAGGATGAAATAACAAGACTGTTAAAATAAGAAAACGGGAGAAGACAGAAACAAAATAAAAGCATGAAATGTAAAAGCTCAGTCAACTAAAAGTCTGTCTAAATAAAAGTGTCGTCAGCTCCACATGCAGGACCAAGGCAGGGGGCTAGAGCCTGAAATGACAGGTCCCCCCAGGTTTTGGGAAGCATAGGGATGGTTTGACTTGAAGAACGGAGAGCACGCTTTGAAGGGTAAAGGGTCAAGAGGTCTGCGATGTACTGAGGGGCTTGATCGTGTAGTGCTCTAAATATTAGAGCTAATTTATTTTAAATCAATTCTGGACTTGACCGGCAGCCAGTGAAGTGAGAATAAAACCGAGGTTCCTGTTAAAAGCCTCACTGCAGCCTACTGAACGAATCTGGAGTCGATTTAGAGTCGACTTATTAAAACAAGTAAAGAGCCAATTACAATAAACCAGACGAGAAGAAATAAAAGCACGAATAATCAAAGTGTGTGATGTCTGTCAAAAAAAACACAGACATGTAATATACCTGCTCACTTTGTTTCGGGTGGTGTGATTGGATTTAAACGTTATGGAAAATTCAGATTATTTCTGTATTCAGGTATTACAGACAAATGGCGAGATCATTGTTGTGTATTCTATTAAATATGGTACTATAATTGTATACACCAAGAGCAAAAACAACTATGTGTATTATATTTCAATTTATTTCTGTGTTAGATTTCTGTTCCTTTGGGCATTAATGATCTTCCACAGCTGCTGCAATGGTGCTGATTATTTTGGGGAAGTCTATAACTCAGCAGGATGCCGTTTTACCGAAAAGCCTGAGCTCAACAAACCTTCACCTCATCACTGCTGGCCTTCATTAGGGCGCTAAGTGCATCAGGGCTGCATTGGATGCTATTCCATAATTAATTGGCCTTGATGAGGATAGAGATGCATATTAATTGGCTGGTTAGGGCTCTGTCTGAATTTGTGCTTTAACATAGGGATGACACATAACATGAACATAAATGACTTTACATGAATACGGTCGGTTAATTGCATCTACCATGACTTTGTCCTTAAATTATAATATGCATTAGTATATGTATTAATACACATTTTGATACTCCATTACTAGGCAAGCATTGACTCGCCGTCCTACCTGCCTAAAGTAAAGACCACTAGTTGGCTAAAAATCACCAAGCATTTATATAAACAGTTATCATTTCATTAAACCTCAGCAAGATGGACAAATGAATGGTACCTGCTCTGGCTCTCAACTACACTGGACAGAGAAACAGAGATTCATGTGTGTACATGAAACAAAAGGGGGAGGGGGGAGAATCACAGGAAGTAGGACAGCTTGTCCAGGGGATTTACCTGGATGATGGCCAGTTCATGGTTTATTTACAGGACTGTTTGATAATTTGCTGTTCAATCATCAGGTTTTCGAATTCATCTGACTGGAAAAAAAGCTAACGGTGACGGTGGGCACTTGTCTGTTCAGAGTTGAACTTTTTAGAACTTTTCACATTCAGGGGTCCTGGAAAGAAAATCCACGAGGCACGTAGAGGGGATATATGTAAAGCAAAGGCAGAGCGCACAACTCTTCACGCTCATTGAAAACAATTCCTAAAAGGCTGTCAGACACTGCTGACACATTCTGCCTCGTACTTACTTTAAACATTTCACTTCTAAAGTTATGACAACAGTGTCTACTCCTTTTCTACTTCGAAATACTTTTTTGGGTGTACACCCTTAATACTAACCAGCCTAACTAGAATAATTGGATTTAAAAACATTCTTCACAGATAAATGATTCGAGTAAAAACGCCCTTTGTTTTGGCCCATCAGGGTGCTGATCTTACATTATTATATACAATCTGCCGATGCCCATTGAGTAAGAGTAACTGCAGTAACACAACAGGAAACATTTTTTTGTTTGTTTGTTTGTTTGAATTTGCCTGGTTTTAATCATAATGTGCCCTAATAGTGGGTTCGGTTTAGAGGTTTCTAAACTCACTAGCAGTGTAAAGAGTCCTACATAAATAGGTTTGTTTGTTTTTTTTCTATTAAAAGGAAGGCTGGCTATTTGACACTGTGTAATTATTCGTCTCCAGCCTCTCTAAATGGCAATGCCCTTGTGAGATATTGTTTTCTTATTAAAGCTAAAACCTAAGACCTGATGGCCAGTTTCTGTTTCTGTAAATCTGAATTCAGTAGCTTGCCGGCATACCCACTGACTGTCTCTTTAATAAATCCTCAGTTTCACCCCTGGTGGAAGGTTGGGCAATCTCTCCTTCTTTTGTCTTCCTCTAATTAGACACATATTAGAAATGCAGTGAGAAACAATCTAATTAAGAGGGCCTGACTCAATTTGCTTGTGGAAAGTTCAGTAATGGAGGTGGGGAGAGTCAGGGTGAAGCACAAGGGAGAGGTGAAGTGGTGAGCCTCGTCTAAGCCGTCTATCTCTCCATCTCCAAACCAATTAATGACTCTCACCACACAGACTTGCAAAAGACGGCCAGATGTGGGAAGCTGCAACTTGTCGTGCTTGTTTATCGTGTAGGTCTTCGTATATGTCCTACCTGCCGCGGGTAAAAACCTTTCAAGATTTATCGTGCTGTGATGAGAGTAGCGATTAATCAGTACAGGTTGGGCATTATGCATAAGCAATTCCCTTCTGAGTGCTACAAAACAAAACATACTGACAAAGCAAATATATGGAGATTAAGTCATTTATCTTCAAGCTAATTTGATTCAATACCTGTAATCTCCTTCACACACAGTTAAGGGTGGAGCACATTTATCTTTTTTTGTTTATGTATTTTTTCTAATACCATCGTCAACCTAGCACCTTAACAATTGAAATACATTGTAAACCTTTTCTTTTCAAGAAAGCAGGTAGTAGACGTTATTTTGACCCAATGTCTTAGTTTTTCCTTGTACTCCTGGCCCAATGGTGTGTACTGCCTCCAGGAAAGTCACGCTCTCACACTAAAGTCTGACATTGACAAAAGTTTTCACCTTCCTGCACCTACTCAGCTATTATGTTACAAAGCTAACTGTCAGCTATATGTGCATCAGGTACACCGATCAGCCAGAACACTGTATCTACTGACAGGAGAAGCGAATAACATCGATTATCACCAGATTTGCTCGTGCACCATGGTCAGACTGGAGATTCAGTGCTTGGCTTGTCAGCCTGATCCTGATTCAGGCTGCCCTAGGACTACAAAAAAACACTGCTGCTAATCATTAAAAAAAAAAGAAAAAAAAAGCAATACTTACCATTTCGGAACTTTTATAATTTCAAGCCCATTTGGCACCTTGAGCACAACCTCTAAATAAAAATCCATATCATATTAATTTACAGCACAATCACAGTTAATTACAGAATCGTCTCACTCTGAAACAGCTCTTAACCTGTATCGTGTCTATTATCTGCACCTTCATTGCAGGGGTGAAGTACTGTATATTCAAGAGGTGAAATCAATATGAAATTATAGTTTCCACTAGATTGACCAGGTTAGTTGGGGGAAAATGTATCCAATTGTTATTTTTATACCTGCAACTCTCTTGCATTATGGCAGTCTATTGACTTTTTTTAATGACTTTGACAAAGTAAAGAAAAAAAAGTCAATTTTAGTTTTTATATCCTGGAGGAGAATTCAGATATTTAGAGTGACATTAACCCTCAAGATCAAGATCAATGCTGCATTCAGTGAACCCAGTGAATTTATCGGGATGAACAAAAGCCTTTTTATGTGACAACTGTCACATAAAAATGGTTCCAGTTGCCCAATGCAAAAAAGAGAGTCAGTCTTCCTGTCAGACATGACATTGTAGATCATTTGCACCAGCAGGCAAAAACAACCAGATAAATATTACAGTTTGGCGACATCTAAACAGTATGCTCCTAAAAAAGTGTTTCTTCACATTTACTCACATTTTAAGTTCAATGCAGTACATTGTTATTAGGCCAGATTGTAGACTTGATTTGGTGAGCTTCATTCATTTTGGCACATAGCTCCATTCACAAGGAAGTCCAAGAAACAAAAGGGTAATGGATGGACTGTCTGAAGGTCACTGCACTGCCCAATAATGGGCAAAGCACTCCCCATGGTGCCACTGAATAAGTCCCTGTTCAGGAACAGTGATTTCCTACAATGAAGCAAAATTAAGGAATCCAGTGGAAGCCCAGGGGAAAGAAGCTATAGGCCGAGTTCCCGGCCTACGGTGTATTGTTAAGATTAACACTGAAGGTGCCTTGGTGTAAGGTCAATATGCTATAGTACAGCACAGAACATGATTCCATTTTGTTAGGAACTACAGTCAAAACGGTGCATGTCCTGTATTTATGTAGCTTCATACTGACACCTACAATTCCCTGCTGCTTTATTTGTCCAACACAACATGCAATTTCAGTTGAAAAGTCTTTCGGGGATCACAACAACACCCCCCAGGGTCAAAAGGACTCAATACTACAGCACACTGTAGGTGGTGAATTCAAAATAATTTGTCAGCTAAAACCACAGCTAATGCATCGTGCACACGCTGCCAAAACAGTGTCCAAATCCATCCATAATAAAGCCAAAAAGCCACAGACACATATACCGCGAAAACAGAGGCAAAGCTTCAATGTTTTAAATGTAGGGAGTATATCTGTCGTACTTGCTTGGCCTATGATATATTTTGTACTGTCAATTAGCAACAATCTCAAACTAATCTAATGTAAAGTTAATCCTGCAATGAATTCTACTTTTATTTCATCTTACCCAATTTCAAAATAAGAGAAGTGGAAATTCCAGGTTATGGTCATTTTGAAGGCTGTAGCACATTTAAACCGTTAATTCACTAATTCACTAAACTCCCAACAGCAGCTCTCTACACAAATGTTTTAAACATCATTTTTAGCATTTTATTTAAAAGTCTTAGCCACATTACATCTTAATAATTTTAAATTAGTAAATCATTTAACTATTTACTCAAAAGCAAAATTGATTTACTTATTAACTTAAATTTACTTAGCCAAGTTCTACTGGTGCATTTTACATAACACAAATGATATGAATTTTGGAGCTACTGGGACTTTCTTTTGTTCCTTTTTGGTGGCAGCTAACCAACACTAGGCAAGCGCATACTGGCACAGTCTTTCCACTGAACACAAAACCGCCAAAGTGGCACTAATCCTCCATGAACGTGGTAACAAGTCAACCCCTAAAGTAATTTTAGTATCAACTGTAAAATAATAAGAGAATATTATGTTAATAAATTAACATACACAAGTCTTCAGGAAATCCAACATGCATAAATACATTATCAAAAAGAATAAACTGATCTGAGGGGACCTGAGGACAGATGGACCAAACCCGAGGAATACAAGAAACAGTCCAAGATCCCCTGTGTAAAACAATGATAGATCACAAATGCATCCATCTTCAATTAAGCCCCCAGAATGTGACAGTTTTTTTGTAAAAAACACTGTTTTAGTAGAGAAGTGCTCCAAAACGTCTCACGATGCAGCGTTATTACTGGAGGCAGGGCAGAGATATTCCCTTTTTAATGCTTTTAAGTGACACTCGCCTTTTTAAGTCATGTCAAACCCTGCGCGTCGCATGCTGACGCTAAAGAAAGCCTTTGCACAGGACACCGGATCCTGTCCATTTAAAATAAATAATAGGAATAAAACTGAATAAAATACTTAGCAATACTCAGCTACTGTTGTATCATTTGTATTTAGCAAAACCAGCTAAAGTAACTATTTAGGACCACCCTAATTATTTTTATCTGAAAGTTTAAATACCCCTCAAGTCAGAAATGGCTGCACAGTTTTCCTAGCCACCAAAACTTCCACACATGAGGAGGCAAAGCTGTTTCTATAGCTCACCATCATAAGAATTCACCTCAAAAAGGTACTTATTCATTTTTGCCACACTCGCACTCCTGCAATATGACTTGCGAGCTGTGACTTTTCTGAATATCTCTGAGCATATTTTATAAGTTAGCATTACATTCATAGACACTGAGCAGTGACTTGGGGGCACGCATAACAAAATTAACTACTACATAGTTGTATGACCCACTGGTACCAAGTACAAGTGAATAATATTTAATGGAAGTGGGTGATGAAATGTCAATCTGATTCTTCGTTTTCATTCAGAAAATGGCTAAATACAAATGCAAAGAAACAAACGTTTAAAGTGGAGAATTCACAAACATTTGAAACATATTTGTCTGAGCTGCTTATAACTCTCTCCCTCCACTTATTGCCAAATGCATTTCATCTGCAAGTAGCGACAATACTTGAAAATCTGTCTGATTACAATTCAAGTCATCACAATTGTACGAATTCAGATCACACAACATCTAACAGTAAGTTCACAAGTTTCCCTTAAACTATTCTGAGGCAGCATCATTACACCTAAGCAAACTGTGCCACTCAAGCAACGGTTGAAGGCAGTTCTGGCATTAGAAAACTGGGTGGGAACAGCTTGTGTTTTGGAGACAGCAAGCAGGAGGGTTAGCATAGGAGGAGAGCTCTGGGGTTTGATAAATGAGGCTGCGTGGCGGCTGCAGTACTAAACTGCTTCCCTGCTCAGCTGCGGTGACAATGTGATTAATATTTGCACAGCATTAAGCTAATTTATCATGGCCACGTGCAAGCCTATGGGAGAATAGACTGTCACATGGATGCCTGGTAGAGGAGAGGAGAGTGGGTTTGGCAATAGGAAGCAATTATTTCAAGACAAAAACAAACCAATAAATAAATACAGAAAATGTATATTAGGGTCAGTTGAGTCTGCCAAAAAAGGAATTTAGGAATATGAGAAAAGCTGAGAGGAGGACACTGAGCATTGCTGAATGGCACCATTACGTATGTGTGATAATTGTGTCATTATATATATGATATGGAAAAGGAAAATGTATAATGCTCTACACATAAAGTACTTTGTGATGGAATTATAATAAATGTGTTATCATTGTGCATGTGGAGTATAAAATATACTGTCACAGATTTGATTTTAATAGACTTTTGTCAGCAGCACATCCCGAAACGGTTGTAACTGTGATTGTAAAATGACATTTAAAATGGATTCTTCTCTTTAAAAAAATTTTTTACCACCAAACAGCAGGAATAAACAAGTAGGATTTGGTAAGTATGTTAAGACCTGTAACAGCTAAATACTAGAAGTAAGGCAGGCAGGGATGTTCCTCAGAAAGAGTTAACACTGTGGACTTCACATGATTATTTCACGACAGAATGTGTTATCTGTCAAGTATGGATTTGTTTGGTTTGTGGATGTTACAGTGCAGGAACTATTGGTATTGTCTACTGAAGCCTGAGATATGAAACAGCTCGTGTTTGATTCTGTTGTGGAATTCACATTAGACTGAGATTCCGCTCCCGCAGTGCCATGTCTGTCAGTATTCTATGTCTAGCCTCTCTGTTGCAGACACACTAGCCAGGCTGCCACTTGGCAGGGAATCTGCTGCCTTGGTCGGTATCCAGTATTAAGATGCTACTGCTGTCAGGGGGCCCTGGAAGTGAAACCAATAGCCAGGGCAGTAACTCACCCTTTAAGACCATTGCCTTGTTTAGGAAAGTAATCTACCCCCAAGCTGCTGCCTCATTCTACACACGATACATCATTGACAAACACTGGCACAGCAGTATTCACAGCAGTCACACTCAGCCTCCCTGCTGCCCAGCATCACTCAGCTTGGCCTTGCAATGTGGAACACTGTAGTTTGCTTTTAGCTCAGCCAAAGGTAGATGCTGGAAAACAAGGTGTAGCACAGGGAATTTTAATACGTCCACCTGTGTATTATGATAATACTTTATGCAAGTCACATCTCATTTCCCCTTTGTTGTAACTCGAGTGCTTCTGAATAATCCTGAGCTCTTCTGAAAGCTTTTCCCCCCCATCAGCAAAGCCACTCCACACCTTTGTTCCCAACTGTGACTGTTTCAGTGTGAGAAAATACAAGAATGTAAAACAATTGCCTTAAAGTCAAACAACAGTCAGCAGTTTCTCCAGTTTCAATTTTAAGCTTAATGCAGTTACTTTGGCCAGTTGTCACTTTAACCCAAACTATGATCTTCCTCTAAACCTAACCAAGTGGTTTTCGTGCGTCCCCCTAGGACCTTTCATCCTTATTACTGTAAGCAAGACAACAAAGAGCACAGGTTAGCATTCATTAATTGCTGTGAAAACATTCAAAGCAAGTGGGAACAAGTTGTGCAATACAGTTGACAGTGTGACAGTTGGGGCAAATGTCAGCATAGGAAGTTTGTTACTAAGAAAACTGTGTTTTTTAGGGCAGCTGTAGGGCTGCTGTGGGGCAGCTGTGCCTTGGGCAAAACACTGAAACCCCCATATTAGTGGCATCATTTACAGTATGTGCAACTCCAAGCATCAGTGACTATTCTGATATTATAGACTCTACCTGCGGCTTGCAATCATCTGCTGTGGTCTGTTGTATTACTGATAGCATCAGCAGTTCTGTAGATTTTCTTTGTGCGACACCACACTGTAAACACATTTATGCCCAGTGTTATGGAGTATGGTGAGACTTGGTTTATCGGTGTTGCCAGAGTATGTAAATAGTAATAATAGTAAACTGGGTACTTGTAGTGGTGTTTAAATTTGGTTGTGGACAGCAAAAGGACTTTGCCAAGCCCAGGAAGCTCTAACAGAACGGAATCGCCTTTGTGCACACATATATCACAAGTGTAAAAATTATGAAGTTGCTCAAGACCCTATATGAAAGCAGAGTAGTTGGTGGAGCATTGAGCCCTTTTCTCTATTTATGTCTGGCAGATGTAATTTATAGACCACGCCCAACATCCCCTTTTAGAAATGATAGACCGTATAGTATCTCTTCAGCATCCATTTTCGTTAGAGTTTGAATTAGAAAAGACAAAAGAAAAAAAGCATGTTGGTTCTAACCAGGGAAAGGCCAGTGCCTGTGCTGTAAAAAAAAAAAAAAAACTACTAACTTAAAAGAACAAAACAGAATAGGGAATCAAGTGAGGGGAAAATAATGAGGGGTAAGTTTTACACAATTTTATCTTCTAAAGCTGTAGCCCTTGTTTTTAACCACACGAGATTCATCTGACCCGGAACTAAAACAGTTAGTTTCCCAACCACTGAGACACAAGCATCTGAATAATTAAGCAGAGGGAAAAAAACAGCTCCTATGGCACTAATTTAAAGTGAATTTATGGCTTTCTACCAAGTGAACAGTGCCACATTGTTTGGCTTCTCACTTGTGCAATGGTATCTCGAAATTGGCCAAATACTGAAATAATAAACGCAGTGCTATGCTGGGAAAAATCATTACTATTTCAGTGGTGATCATGATCATACAGCATATGCTTAGCATCCAAATAAACATCCGGACCTGAAGAAAATGATGTCAGTGTACTCAGACAGTGTAGACCGTTGTCTTTACTAATCCCATTCTACTCTCTTACTTTTTTCATCAAACATGTGCATAAGGAAATGGCAAGGTTAAAAAAAACATTCCTGGAGAAACAGGCCTTTGCAGTGTCCGACCTTGTTGCTTATTAGCACCACATTGCAGACCCAGGAAGATAGACCAAAGTTAACATGGCAGAATGAGGAGGATTGCTTCACCAGAGCTGATAAATTCATGAGCCTGCAAGAAAACAGTGCTATATGCACAGTAATAAACTATCAGCTTTCACAGTTATGTCAATTACTCCACATTCGTTCAGTCCTAAAGACATGTGGTGTGCAGTTATGCAATAAAGACGTTTAATTTATGTTGCATATGCACAAAGATTTGAAATACTCAGATCTCTCTGTTGAAGCTCCACCACTTACGGCCACTATAGCATGAGATACACAACAACCACAGCAGCAGTCCCCTGAGATCAGGGGTATGTGCTTGTGCGTGTGTGTGTTGTCAACACAGATACAGGCACTGGCATGGGTTTTGGCACGTACATCAGTTGTGACCTTTGGCTGAAAAAAAAATTTTAAAAAAGGACGTGTTGTTAAAAGCTGTGAATATGACGTGCTATGTCGCTTCCAATGGGGTTAAGAGGCAGCTGACAAACTGCAACAGATGGACATCTGCCTGGCTTGTGACACTGTACAAGTCAAGATCTAAAAGCAGCGGGGGAAAAAACAAACAAAAAAAAAAGAAAACTGAGACAACAGGATGTTGACAACTGTAGCACAGACCTCATCTGTCTGCAGTCTGGAACACTTTCACTGCAGCAGCACTGGACTCTGTTCAACACGCAATGAAACATCGACATTCACTCAATGTTACATTCAGTTGGGGTAATGAGGCTGTAGTTCCCAGAGAGGGAATCGGTCCGGTATATACTGTATCCCGTGTGCTCTATTTTTTTTTTTATTGGTGCTATCATGTAAACAGTACTCCCTGCCTGAAAATAAGTTGTGTAATAAAAGAAAACAGCATTGAGGACATCTACTCACACAGTTCTTGGCTTCTAATCAAGTGCACTACACACTGCCAGACATATTTTCAGGCAATGGCAGCAAAGCTAATAGGACTAGCAGAACCTAATTACTAATTACTAACTACTAACCTAATTACAATTACTCCACACCAGGCATCTGCCCTATCATGCATCCAATCTGCATTAGCACGGCAGCAGCCATGTTGACTTCAGTCATGTTAACATCAACAAAGTCTATCTGTCAAATGATAATAGCTGCAAAAGTTATTTCTGCGGGCTTATTTTTATGATGTGGTGCAAAAGCACTGCAGAGAGATGTGAAAGCAAAACCTTTTTCAGAGATTCACATTAAAAAAAACTCTGCACAAACCTCCACGGGGTGAAATCTGTAAGTCCCCATGAGTAACAGTGTGTTTTCAACCTGCACCTCCCCCTCTTTCTGCACCATAGCCATCAATTTGTTTTCATATCTTGGGCTGTCAGAACATCAAGGTGGTTTAGCATTTCGGTGGAAAATTGTATTTGCAAACAATAATGTTCTGTATTGTGTAGTTCAAATTATAATCACTGACGCTTTACGCTCTACACTCCTTCTGAATTTGTACTTGTAACAGAACATATGGCATGTGGTGGGTGCTTTTATCTAAAGTGCCTTAAAATATCACGAGTGCCTTTCCGTTTTGTGTTTATGAGGGCCTGGCGGGCTTGATCTGTTAACCCTAGATGTGTTTATTGCATGTTTAACAAATCAAAACATACAGCATGTTGTGTCTGGACAACAGTGTGGCTTCCAGCTGATGCTCTACTTTTGTACTACAGATTTTATTCAGGCTAACCTCATTTTTGCTGGATAGCAGACAGTCAAGTATACAGGGATGCTCTTTCACTATATAATAACATAGCATTGACATAGCAGACGCTAGAATGTTTTATCAATTATACTGATTTCTAAGGATATTTATGGATGTGTATCCTCAATTGACCTTACGTCACAAATAGTGTTGTGTTCCATTGTGACTGAGGGATTATTATGAGAGGAGTGGGTGAAACTTTTAATGCAAATTTCATTAATCCAGTTTAAAGGGTCCAGCTTTGCATAATAAAGAGAATAGAACTAGTTTAACTTAACTTTCCCAAACCCATATTGATATTGTTTTTATGTGTGAGCAGCTCAGACAAAATTCAGCAGCTACTTTACTTTAAATGACAACTTCACCAATTGTCACGTTGTTCCCCACGGCTTTAGTTTAGGCTGCATATATACAGTGATGCTTTTAAACTTCTCTCTGACCTCCCTATTTTAACATGTTTCTCTTAGTCTGGCTGAAACACATCACCCAGAGGAGTTTTACATCATTAGGAGTTCAGATATTAGCTCTGGAAAAGCAGGTTGACCAAGATTACAACCTCCATAGTGTGAGCAACAAGATGTTATAATCTAAACTGAAGGTTGTTCCAAGAGATTTTTTCAACTACAAAAAGAGATATATTTGAATATAGGGAAGTCAGAGGGGAGAAAAAGCATTTGAAAGCATTATTGTATATTTACAACCTAAACTAAAGCCTTGGGGAGCAACTTGAAAATCAGTGAAGGACTCCTTTAAGAGCCGTGCTGCCTTCAGTGTTAATTTTATTAAGCAAAGCCACGACAAAAATTGTTTGCAACTTATTTTTCATAGTCGAGAGGAGACTAAAATAATAAAAATGAACTTTTGTCAACTAAAACCAATTCAAAAGGACATTCAGACTCAATAAATAAACAAGTGGACAAAAATTATGATTCATCTACCTGCAGCATCTGTGAAATGTTGTGTTTCTGTGATTTGACATTACTAGGTTTATGAGGTACATTAGACAAAATGATGCAAAAAAATAGTTGAAACAACTATGAAAATGCAGCAGCACGCCAACATAATTTAGCATTTAGTTAGTGCTGTGTTGATAACAGAAGGCTGAACTCTGGTCAACAAGGCTTCAGAGAAAATGTGAGTTAGGAAAAGGCTGCAACCAAATTCCATTCATATACATGTCTGAGTTAACAGATATATTATGAGCTCTGAATATATGTAATGAAACTTGAGAATATTGAATGACAATGTCATCGTGACGCAGGCACAACGTTGTGTTTTGAAGTGTGCTTTGTAGCCACTGGCATCGTTGACGATGTCATGTTTCGTTTATACAGACGAGACTTAAACTATACTATGGATGCTGAAAGTTTTGTTTACTAAAACTGGACTAAAACTTTAAGGGGTCAGCGAACGAAACGTCCATACTGCATTTGAATGCATTTGTTATGACAAAAGTGTGTTTCTCTTCCATGCTCTCACCGCACTGACTAGAAATGCTGTTTAATGGAAGTAATCCGAGGGAGGGCGAAGGAGCTGGGTTCACGCTGCGGACTGTGTGAGACTGATATGGACAGAGAGAGAACATCACAAGTCCCTGAGCTGGGGTTTCTCTGTCAGCCAGCGATCCCTACAGCCCGCCCAAGGGCCTGTTGGCATAGAAGGTTCCCAGTGCTTTCCACCTGCAATGTCACATTGATTACACAGCAGGAAGAGCAGAGAGGAGGTTACTGATCACATTTGCTCTCTCTTGCTGTCTCGCTTTCACAGTCTGCCTCGCATTTTTAAAAACATCTTTCTCATCTGAGCCAATCGAAAATCAGAACTCCCCAACAGAGAACAAGCAAGAAAGGGTCAATCCTCTCGATTCCAATTGCCCACAAGGCTTAACACATCTGTCAGAACCTACCAGGGATAGCTGAAATAAGGGAGGTTGCCATGACAACAGTTCTGCCACTTACTCCTACGGGAGAGGAGAAGGCAACGCCTTTCTCACCGCCATCAGGGTCTTTTCTCACCTTGCTGTCCGGGAGAAATTGTCCCACTAGGCCACAGTAATGGGTTGGTGGAGGTCATCTCACTAAATTGGACTGACACTAGCAGCAACAACCAGGTGATGCTGAGTCAAGAGGGGTGATTTTTGCCCTATTTATGGAACTTTTTTTGTTACTCTTAACTCTGCTAATGGCCTGTTGGGGAACACTTGTCCACTTGCATTCATGTTTTGTCCTCCTGCTGCCTTCCAATTGATATGAACACACCAAAATAAAGCACCCTCGGTCATCGTGGTTCCTTGTTATCCAGGTTCAATAGAACAAGAACTCGACAGCGGTCTTTTCTCTTCAAGCTGACACACCGATTAGCTTCTATATTAGAGCTGAAAAACAATGCCTGGCACTACTCTGCTTGGCTGATCTAAGAGAAGTCCCTTGTGTAGTGTACTTCTTCCTCTAATTGGTCCAACCCTCATACTCAGGCTCTCAGTGGCTTCACTTCTCCTGCTGGGGCAACCAGAGAACGGGCGACACTGCGCTGGGCAGGAGGCTGGGGGATTGGTGGGAGGATTCAGAAACATCCAGAGAGCATAATTACCAGCCAATCTGTGCGCACCCACTATGGCGGTATTGATGGGTTTTGTGGGCTTGTATTTGTTATTGGGTGGCAAGGGCTGGTGAATCCTCATTAACACTTCGCACCTTTGGAGCCAAAACCAGTTGAAGTAAACAAGTCAGAACAAGAAAAAAGGTTGGTTGCGCACACGTGCAGTCATACATGAACTCAACCACAGAGAAACACAAGTGCACATGCAAGGTTTTTTACATGTAAATACGTCTCAGTCTGTAATTTGTCCTTTTGTCTTTGCACTTTTACCGGTTTGTATGTTTTGTATTTAAGTATTTATCATCCATTTAAATATCAGACATTTTAAAACATAGACGTTTGTTAATAAAAAAAAAAATAAACCTCTGTCTTGTTTAAGAGGAAATGCCTTTTTTTTTTTTTTAACTCTCCCCTTTAGTTTTGATGGACCTGTTTGTTTGTTTTTTCAACTCAAGGCTTCAACAATTTTGATGACGTCTTTAAATGCTGTAATTGAATGGTGGATGCTCTGCAACGTTGCCTTCATTTTTGCAGTAGGCAATTAATCACTATCACCTTCAAAACTCTGCTTTACATTTACAGGAAGCCTTTTGTTTTCAATATACTTTCACCTAAAAATAAAAAGTCTTTCAGACTAGATTGAATCACTGATATTTTATAACTTCTTCTCAGTTTAATGACAGTAAATCCTTCTTAGTGGAACTGGGCCTTAAGACATGTAGAACACCTAATAGGAAGTTAGTTGTTTCAAAGACTGTAGACACTTTTTGGTTCTTATTTTCCCAAGTTTAGATGACCCCAGCACTTTTTTATGCGTGAGTCAAACATCACTCTCCCTGTGGTCAGTGATGGTGTAGGTACATGTTGTCTTAGGAGTCTTTCCGGTGGCTCTTTTACTCTAAATCCAGAAGAGATAAACAACAAAGGCAGTAGGCAGCAATTCTTCTCTCTCAATGTGTGTAATTAGTTAAAAACAGAATATAGACTTCTCTAACGGTGTAAATAGGTCAAAGGCACAGGGCTTTTAGTCCTCACAAACTTTAGTTATTCTACATCTGGTAAAACCTGAAAGTGCTCCCACATATGTATGAACATTCACAACAATAAAATTATGTCTACAACCCAAAATAGATGCTATACGTTCCATCACAAAACTGGTGCCAATCTGACAGTATGTCCTTAAAGATAAGTGTTCGTTTCTGAGTCTCATGCATCAATTAATCTTATACTTGCTTTTAAATCTTGTGTTAACTGCTACCATTTTGTTTGATGGGTAAAATTCGGAGCGTTTTAAAGGAAGCATTACATAACAGGATTTGATCATCAGAAGAAGCAACAAAGCTGGTGAACATCGTTTTAAAATGTATTGTTCGGTCACTATCTAAATACATATGGGCCTACTGCAGATTTTCTGATTAACTGTCACAGTGCAGTCCCTTTAAACCTTGCTGCTTATAGAGAATAGTGTTTCTCCTAATGATAGTCACGAAAGGTGTGTATTTTTAACAACATACATATTGTGACCAATTATATTTTCTCTGCATCTTTGTTTTGCACTGTATCCAATTTGTCCAAGTTTCAGTTGGTAATGGAGCTTTGATGTTTCTTGCTGTTTTCATACAATGTCAGAAAACTGAATTATCTGACGGGATTCGAAACATCAGGGGTGGCTGAAGATGTGAGACTAATTTTAAGAAGCGTGTCATTCAGGCAATTAGTCTTACACTGTATTCCAGAGGGACCTGCACACATGGCAGCATCAGGCTCAGTGGTTGCAATTAACATGGTGTGACTTATTGTTCGCTTATACATTTTTAATAAACCCATTATGAACATGGGTATTGTCCTTTGTCAACTAGGTCTTACTTACATAGTCCAGCACAGTAAATTAGTCTCCAAAGTTTTACTTTGCAACTACAAATTGTCTGATTACACCTTGCATTCTTATTGTACTTCATATATTTTTTGTCCATATATATTTACAGCCTTCCAAAGCACAAGCAACCCCTTGAATTGTCATACAAAAGGTTCATTTAAGCCAATTATAGTTTCTATAAGAAGATAGTGCATTTCTATTAAAAAAACAGAAGCGCACTAACAGTCATGACCAAGGTCAACATTAATCCTTCATTAAAAGGTAAACATGGCCAGTAATAGCATAACAACGTGGAATAAAAGTTTGAATAATGAGTTGCAGTCACACTATGCTATGAACTGGTCAGTGAGCACACTGAGCGGTGTGCTCTCGCACACTAATGAAATTACCGTCTGCAGGTTTCATTATGGCGCCACACGACTGATACAAATTGCTTCCTGGGGACATCCCCGACCCCGACTGATTCTGTCTCACTCTTATCAGCCTTTTCTGTGTGTTTCAGGGTGAAGGACACGGTAAAAGGCTGCAGACAGTCACTGATCTGACGCCTTTGAAACGAAAATGCAATTAGAAGTTGGCCACGACTTTGTGGGTGGTTATCGCAAAGCATGTTGCCGCACATTCAGATGTCTGAATCTGGACACACGCAGTAATGATTATTTCCTAATTACTCAGGCCTGGTTCCAGTCACTTCATGGCTGCACAGGATCGATTATAATGGGGTGTTTGTTTCATCTCGTCAATACAGTAAAACATGTCAGTGGTTGTTTTGTTCATCATTTTGCCTTACTGGCATAAAAAGCACAGCCTAATGTGTACAAAGGATGCATTTGCTGAACGTGAAAGATGAGACTTTGAGTGATATGGCAGGTTAATAAAATATCCATACTTGCTGTAAGAGTTTAACTGACCAAAATATTGATGTAAGCCCTTTTAATCGACCGTCTTTGCTCCTAATTCCATTTGATGAGATTTTTTCATGTAATTTCATTTATTTTTCTCTTTGGTAGCATTTCTTCTGACTGCTGTGTCTGTAGTTCTTTATTACAGCAATCAGAAGGAATTTTACTTGACTAGTCCGATTGCTACTCCATTACGTTAGTGTCTCTATCAGCAGTCATAAAACATTCTGATATAATAACAGCTGAGCATTGTGTGAATGCGTAGAACTAGAATGTATCAACTGAGGGATGGGAGACATATTGTAGTGCCATCAAAGCTTAACTTCTCAGTTAAGATTATGTATTTTTTGATCAAACTTTCTCTAAAGTTACCTCATGTTCAGAGATTTGGAAAATGGGTAAGGGAGCGACTTAAAATATTACAGTAGTGTAGCTTGTGAACGTGCTCACAAAGATAACACCTCTTCCTAAATCCATGAGAACTGCTTTACAAACATGCCGTTCAACAACTTTTGTACGAGCCAACCAAAAAAAAGTTTACACTTGCAACACATGCACACAGATACACTCCAACACACGATTAAGTGGAAATTGTGAATGAGTGTACTTACTGAACAGACTCAGACTTAGTTAAAGCTACAACATGCAATGTTTGGGAATCAAGCCAGCTCCAACATGACACTAGAAAACAATCCACCCAAGTGGTCACATACTGATGCAGATATCTCTGTACTGCTACCAGTGTTGTTCTGTTGTTCTTAATCTATCATGGGAAGCTTGATCTCGGTGGGAGGCTGGTACAACTCTAAGAAAATGGGTTTTAAAAAGGTACATTATGTGTTTATATTTTGAGCAGCACTTTGGGAAATAAATTTACTTTTTGGGGAAAAGTTAGATAAGATGCTAGATGTTGCTCTTGTACCTGTACTAAAAATATGAGGCTACAGCCAACAGCTACTGAGGACAAACAATGAAAACAAAAACATCTTTGCACTGAACTAGTTCGACGGGTCACTTCATGAAGGCACCTGGCCTTACTTTGCCTGTGACACTCGCAGGCATAGCAGGCACCCCCCCTCCAGTAGCTGTCCACCTGGCTCCTCTCCTTTGAACTACCTCCAAACTGACAGGCCGCAGTTGCTCTGGGGGTAGGCTTGGACTTTCACAGCAGCTCTCTATTTTAGGCCAACGGGACGGTCAACCACTGTCGTTCTGTGTGGCCATAATCTCTGTCGTGCAGAGATCGTACATGTTGGTAAGGTCCTATAGTCACACTGACTGCTAGTGTGTATGTATTTCCCTTATTGTTATACTATAAGACAGTAGCAGTGGACAGTTACTGACTCAGTTTATATGAATAACAAAGATTTAAAGATGTGACTGAAAAGCTCAGGGAAAAGAACCAACATGCAACGTAGAGCAACTGTGCAAACAACAGAGATGAGGTGAGAGGCAAAGTGGATTCAGGACGACAGCTCCAGTCTAGTACAATTAATGCCTTAAGCAGGTACGCAACCCTGTCTCCTAAAAATTATATTCTGAGCCGACTAAACTGCAAGTGCAATTGTGTTCTGAGGGAATGTGATAAGTGAACAATTATGTTCAGATACAACACTGCACATATAGCCCAGGACTGTCATCAACCAGACCCAGGTTCAACTCCACAGTCCCATGTGTGGTCGTCTTAAGTCTGGAAAGTGATTTAGGTTATGATTAGAGCAAGATCATGAATGTCTTTAAAAGCAATTCAATATTTTGTGTGTGAATTGTGTTTCTCAATTAAGCTAGCCCTCAATCTTTCCCTAACATTAGCATGACTGGTAACATCCATTTGCAACTAAAGAAAGTAAACGTGAGTGTTTTAAACACAGTAAACACTCCACATCATCCACCAGCTCTCCCTCCTTCTAGTTCCTTACTGAGGTGTTTAAGTACCGTGAAGAGTGTAGGTCAGTTGTGTTTTATAAACGAACTTAAGCCTCATCATTCTAGAATCATCAGTTCTTTCTAGATTAAACTATTCAAGTCATCTAAACAAAATGCCTCTGTTTTTCATATCACATCCCAGAAAGAAAACGTATTGCAATGTCACTTTTTTCAATATTGTGCCATCCTGACTGACACTTCTCACAAGCTGCAGGCTCTAAATTTCACCAGCCTATCGAGATCTCCATTCACCACGCAGGAGCATGCACAGCTAAAGCAAAAATCCCCAGACTACTCATTTCTTTTTAGACAAATTGCCTACTGGCGTTATGATCCAGTGTAAAAAAAAAATAAATAAAATAAAATAAAAAATAGGAATTCAACACCAGAGGGAGGGAATTTGATACTGGACATTCAGCCACCCACATTAGAAGCTGCACTTTACCATAACACCAGTTAGACACAACACAACAGGAAACTAAGTTTCCTGTCTGAGTCTGACTTTACTTATTGTGATAATGTGCCAACCCACAGCTTTGTTTTCTGATATGGATTTGTTGGAATTTGTTGGCTAATTCACCCTCTTTTCGTAATCCTTAAAAAAAATAACAACACCACAACAACAAAAACAACATGGGCCGGATCATTTGATTCAATGCAGTGTCTTTAGGAACAAATGCAATGAGCTTCTTCCACTATTTAGGCTTTTTAAAGAAGCCCAAACTTCATTTTCTGAACGCCATCATTTTTTGGTCCTGTTTTCATGTATCGATTTATGGTATGCGTTCATTTTTACTGATATAGAGGGAATTAGAAAGTGTCCAAGAGACGATGAATCATTGTGGTAATTATCAACATATTATTATGGCCTGGCCCTCACTCTGCTTCTGTACTTGTAGTCTTTTTTTTTAACCTGACTACAGCCCTGGTCACCATCAAATTGTTGTTTAAAGTGCTTATATTTCATATGATATGATGTTTACACCTGTGAAACGCTGTGACATAAAGCAGAGGAAATCCAACAATACAGAAAGAAAATGCAGAGCCTGAACTTTGCTTCGTCAACTCTCAAAGGTTTAGCCATAAGTTCAGCTAAAAAGTTCAAATCAGTAGTTTAAGTGTGGAGGTAAGGGTATTCAAGTGCGTTACCCCAATTTAAGAGATAAAGGTCAAGTAAGAATTTATGTAAAACATGCTCTCCTGCACATCATCACCTCTGCTAAGTGGAAGCCGAATCACTTTATACACTGAGAGAGTGCATTTCATTTCTGATGTTGAATTTCTTGAAGTAAAAAAATAATATAAGTATTATATTCTCTCTCTCTCTCTCTCTCTCTCTCACACACACACACACACACCCCAATCTGATCATCCATTAAAGCTGTGCTTATATAGGTATTACTGTTCAACGTTTGAGAAGAATACTTTGCTTTAATAAATGGTCTGCACTTATATAGCGTTTTTCTAGCTATTGGTACTCAAAGCGCTTTACACTGCTTCTCACTTACCTATTCACACTCCCAATCTCACACACACACACACACACACACACACACACACGGAGGAGCTGCTATGCAGCTGGCCAACGCTCACCGGGAGCAACTAAGTTGGGGTTCAGTGTCTTGCTCAAGGACTCTTTGACATGTGGAGGAGCTGGGGATCGTACCAGCAACTGGGGAATTGGTGGATGACTGGTCTACCTCCTGCACCACAGTCACCCTGCTAAAACAATACTCCTAAACAGGCTCCGATTTATGAAAAAGCCTGCCACTTAATAAGAAGAGTCCTCTCCACTAATAACGCTTCCACTAACAAACATTTGCAGCTCATTTTGCACTGTGTTGATCACCTGCACTTTTTTCCCCTTGTGACCTTGTTCTCTTCTGACCCGGTTGTGTTTCTTCTGTGGCTCATGCACCAGGCTAAAAGTTCGTTATGTAAAATGCCAGCACTGGTGCTTCTGCAGGCACTAAAGCTTGATAATCTGTGCCAAATGGAAATAAAAAGTAAAGCAATGATATTTTCTTTATTTACATTTTGGCAAACAATAAAAATGTTGAAACTGACAAATTACATATGATTTTCAAAAATATGCCCATTTTCAATTCAATGGGAGCAATGTTTTTCTAAAAAGTTGGGACAGGGGCTACAACAGACTCTACAAAGCTTTGTAATGCTAAAATAAAACGAGTAAACCAAACGACACGTCCAACAGCAAATGAGGTTAACTGACAAAAGCTCAGCATCATGTTTTTACTTTTTGAATTTTTACTCAATAGTAATCTCGGCATCTATCATCTCATCATTTGGGCTTTATGGTATAAATTTCAGTGTCTCATTGTGTTTTACAGATGAAGAGCAGTTGGTCACTTTTGCCTCGACTGACGCAGCATGGTATGTGATTGCAGTATGATGTCTGTAGGTGGCTGGTTATAACTTGGGAACTTTTGTAAAGAAATAAATGTTATTTAAAGGCGCCAACCCCCTCTCCTAAAAACTGCGTTCTTGTAATGTTTTGTATGGATCATTTTTGATGATTGGGTTACAACTAACACCTCACTCAACAGCACAACTAAAGAGCTGCATATTTCCTTCAGGAGTCTGTGGGGAGGCCATATGTCAAAATTCTGTTTACAAGTTGCTATTCTGCCCTTTTGTGGACAAAAAGAGTTGACACAGCTTCGACGATGTGTACTTCATTTAATGTCTTTATAAGATGTATTCAAAACCATGTTTGGGATTAAAAGATCACATGTCAGGGGCCACCTTTTCTCAGGGAACTCCCTTTAAACTAACCTTGATTTTTAGCACCTAACCGTTGTCATCATCTCTCTTCTGAACTCAACATTTTTTTCCTTCTTAAAAATGCTGACTGAGGCCAAGAAACCCTGCTTTCCATTAAGGTAAAAGGCCGAGTCTGATATTGAGAGTTATTCTGCAGTATCAGATGCAGCATTCAGGGGGTGGAGGGTGAGAGGAACATTGTTTACTCATGCTTCATTAGCTTTTGGTGAGGTGGCTTTCTCCCTTTAGGCACCCTCCATGCTAAGTAATGCTTTTCCTCTTTTTACTACCTGCAATTAGCCTTGTACATTAAAGTGCTTGCTGATGTCTGACTAATAGCGAGTATCTATCACACCCCGCAAAGCAGGAGGGTCTGTTCTCGACTAAGAGCATGCTGTGTCATGTGTTTCTTGAAAACACTCCATTTATTTATGCAAATCCATCAAAATGTGCAACTTGTTTTAAATTTGAAAAATAGTCTTTGGCTTCGTGAAAAGAGCAAATGGATGCTGCAATGGCATTTTTTGTGATAGGCCAAGAATGTTGCTGGAACCTACTGTAAATCTGGACACTCTTGCAAAATTCATCACGATTGCATTGCACATTTAGGGCAAAATGATGCAATATTTGTCAGATACTGTAAAGAGTATAACAATCCAGTGAGTCCAGATCTGCTGAGTTTAGCACTAAACTGACAAAAAGGGAAAAACAATGTGAACCAAAACAGTATTGTCACAAACAGAGCAATACTGGACCAATACTGAAGATTCACATGGTGCTGTGTCACTGAAGCGCCGATGGTATCACAGTCACAATATTAAATCTTTTACCGAAACTGCTTCTTCCATGCTTCTGCTGCTTCTCCAATGCCTCCCCCCAAATATTACTTACTATACAGTTCCCTCCAAAAGTATTAAAACAGCAGGGCCAATTCATTTGTTTTGCCGAATGCTGAAGGTATTTGAGTTTAAAATCAAAAGATACATTTGAGATAAGTTTAGAATTTTGTATTTGATGTTATTTACATCTTGATGTATTAAAACAACAAAGTGACCATAGCATCATTTGTATTTCATGGTTCAAATTTTATGTGAGCAAAAGTATTAGAACAGATTTAAAATACATCTGAAGTCAAGTAACATTTGGCTGCAAAACCCTTGTTTGCACTTACTGCAACAAGTCTGTGACTTACTGCCAACTTCACATTGTTGGTTTCTTCTGCTGATGTTCTTCCAGGTTTCCCATACAGCCTCATTCAGCAGTTTTTGTTTCAGGGGGTGGGGAGGGTTGGGTTGTCTCCCTTTAGTCTGCTCTTCAGTAGGTGAATTGCATGTTCAGATGGGTCTAAGGTGATGGTCAGTCTAAAATCATCATGCATGGCCTGGTGGTGGGCAGTGTCTCAATTTGTAGAGAGGCCGCCCATCGAACCCAGCGATCGTGCCCAGGCTATCCATAGCCACGTCGTGGTGATGCTGGATCGTGATTCCTTCACCCCTGCTCTGTGTAAATTGTTGGTGAGGTCAATTTTTTATGGTGAGGCTTCTTCACAGCTCTCTCACATCCTTTGTCAACAGTGGTTGCTTCCAAATGCAGACCTGTCTTTTGTATTTTACTCAGTACAACAGTGGCTTCTCTCTTTTTCAGGATATTGTATTTTGTTGTACTGGCTGTGACCAATATTTATTTTATTGATTTATTCTTTTTCAATAACAAATACAGTTCTTCACAAAACCTTTGTCTCATATTCATTTTTTGGATCCTAAACCCAAATGTCTTCAGTGTACACCAAAAACTAATTGCCCTTGCTGTTTCAATACTTTTATAAAGGCCCCTGTACATCTAAAGTAAAACACCTACACAATAGAAGAGCAGACTGTACAAGTAATTTCATCTTCAAAATGTCCACGTTGGTTTTCCCATTGTTATGCTACTGTAAACCGGTCAACATAGATGTTTATGATTTTCCTGAAATGTTTCTCAGTAGAATATTTTAAGGTACTTTAAGGTTTCTGGTATATCCAATAAGCATGTAATGTGATTACCTCATTAATTATTTACAAAGCCTCCTCCTGGCTTGAGTTTCTATACACGAGTGTCATCCAATTTCTTCAACTGCTACTTTAAATGAAAAACAGACTTGACTCAGTGGATCTTGAGCTCTTCATATTTTAACAGCTCAGTGCCCATGTGTGTCACACATAAGACCAATTTACCTCTGAATTGCCTGCTTTAAGTTATTTCAGCCATGCATCCAAGTGGCACAAAGTGAAAGAGGGGGTTGTGCATTCGGTTACAAACAGAGCAGCAGTTATTAAACTAAGCACACTATTGTTCTGATGGATCTTCATTCTGTTTAAAACATCTTCAGGTTTTTTTTATTTTTTTTTTACAAATGTGATGCTTATTCATATATGTACTCAGGATTATATCAAAGGTCTAAGAGTTTTCCTTCCTTTTTCCACATGAAGAACTATCTGGGACACAAGCTCCCAAACATGCTTATGTGCAGTTTGATATACATGTCTTTCCTTTGAAACAATCAATTGCTTTGGCAAACATTTTTGTGCATCACATACTGGGTATATTAACCTGTGAGCAACTAATGCGATTTGTAAGACATTCAGCTGAAACCTCTCATGTTCTGCGTCAGCACTGGTAGCAAAAACAGTACTGCAAACATAACACTGTAAATAAATAAGGGAGAATTGTTATTTACAACACTCTATATTGTATGCTGCATATATTCGGATGAATTTTGAATTCTGCAATAAGGTGTTAATTATTGTCTGATGCTGGCTGAGCAGGCCCCTGCAATCACCACTGCTGAGCGGAGCCGAGACTGACTTGGCCTATATAACAGCTAAGCCTCATTAGCCACAGCCTCAAACCTGCAAGAGACTCGGGAGGCACAAAAACACAGATTTCTCCTGGTGACAACGAGACAACAGATTCCCACCAGAGCCACAGTGGATATGGCATTTAATTGGACATATCCCAATTCCCCAAAAGAATTTTCCTGATGGCCTTCGCAAACACTTGCAGAAATAGTCTCTTTTGTCAAAGACCAGTGTGTTCCTTGAGAGCTATGCTCCACAGAGACAGCAGAAACCCCTACCCCCAGGCTACATCATCTGTGGGTGACTGATGGAAACATGTTGAGGGCTACATTACTGTACAAAACAAATGAAGTGTTTTGGGTTTTTTTTTTTCTTTCTGCATATCCCGTGAGTTCATGGTCGCCACGGCGGGTCACTTGTCTCCATGCTGATTTGGCACAGTTTTGACACAACGCTCCCCAATTTCTACCGATCTTGGGACCCGCACAGCGGGGCTGGGGATGGGCTGTTGGGGTTCAGTGTCTTGGCCAGGGACATGTGCACAATACACCTATGTGAACGTAAAATATGCATTTCTAAACCTGCACACTGTTGAAACTGCTTGCATTCCACGGGGACTCTGAGATCTGCCTGCTGGGATTTTTCTCCCATTCCACCACAGAATTGAGTGCCACAGCATTATGCAGGACAGTTACGTTTACACCAGGTTGCAAATAGGCCTAGATTTGTAGTTTGGTCTTTATTGCAATTAAATGCAAACGAATGCAAAATAAAAATCAGCCCCACAAAAAAGTAATTGTTACCATACACACAAACAGACACATTTGCAGTGGTTGGACATAATATCTAACATAAAGGTGTAAATTCAGAAGTATTACAATCTTTTTAAACTTTGTAGAGGCTGTTTTAAATTAACAAAAATACCCACAATGAAACAAACAAGCCACAGGCCTTCCACTGAAACTAAATCCATGTCCAAAAATGTTTATCACCTAGCTATACATGTATTTTTCATTTAAAAGCGATACATCAAGAGATTGTTACGATGTCCTGTACAAGCCCTGGCCTAGAAAGCATAAGAGCTCTGTTCTGTACTTAGTTAAAGCAATCATGAATGTATGTAACACTTTGACGTGTTATGGTTTGTAATCTGCTTGCACAGTCTCTGGTTAAAATTTAAAGTGGGAAAGAGAATTTAATGACACCAAAAGAAAAATACGTAAAATGTAGACGTTGTGGTGAGAACAATGGATCCACTGAATTGTAATAAAATGTATCCTAGATTATGAATTATGGAAGGATTGAGATTTTGTAATAAAACACATAATATGGGAAGTGGCCATGGTAACAGGCAGCCAGTGGTTGAGATTGGACAAGTAAAACACTTTCTTTTAGTGTTGTTTTGTCATTTTTATCTGCTCACTTGCTGCATTTTTAACTAGGCATATTTGTCATTAACAAAATATGTTTTACTCCTTGAATTTTAAGATATGCTTAATGGATACAAGTTCAAATGAGCGGCTGAAATAGTTTTAGCCATTTGCAAAAAACGAACAAATTCTAATTTTAAGATTTATTTTATATCTTATAACTGTCCCTAGATGTTCGTGACGATTGTAATGACATTAAGAGTGAAAAATGTCACCAATTTCTCCCACTCTTGTTTATATCACATTGCTTTTCAAATATCCCAAAATTGTTTAATAACCTAGCAGTTATGCAAACTCATGAATCTTAAACTGTCAGTCTCCCAGAGCACTACAGAGAAAATTATTTCCGCACACTTTCTAAGATCAGCAGTTAATGAGCTTGACAGTTTCTAAAGTTCGGAGTGTCGCAAAAATATGACCCAAATTTCATCCTGGTCCATGAATAGTAAAACTGTATCAACTGTAACTGTATGCATATCAACTTTTTAATATACTATAAATATTCATCAGATTGTCCTTACGCTGCACCAGCTAGTTCAGGGTATAGCTTCTTTTTCTGAGCAAAAGAAAACCTCTTACAAAGTGGGGAAATGGATTTAAAACAAGGGATACGCCTAGCAGTGAACTTTGATGAAACTTCTCTGCAGAGGAGGATGATTTTATTTTTCCTTGGGGGCCATACTGTAAGTGCATACTGAAATAGTGTTCAGTCAGCAGTTAAGTGAGGACCTGTGTGACCATTCAGCTCGAAAGTACAAATTACTTAAAGGCCCAGTCTTTAATGGCAATAATGTGCCCCAGTTGGAACACAGTCACTCCACTCCTCTACTGGCCACCTTACTGTAGTAATTAATTATACTTAAAGGATTTTTCAAGCCTAAAATACACTGTACACTGTATATCAGGGGATTTCACCACAATATTTTGCAGAAAGTAAACAGATGATTTAACACACAAGCTGAAACTACCAAAATCATAAGTTGCCACATTGTATAAGCGGAAAATTGCTAAAAAGATGGCATTGTGTTCACCAGCTATGTTACAGTATAAAGCCATGTTTAAAATAGTTTGTCATGTTGTATAACTTTTAATCAAGGTATCATTGATGATGTTAGTAGACCCACATATTGTCAATAGTCCAAAGAAGGAAATAAAGACTTTGTGGGGCTGTGGCTTCACACAACTCTCCTTGTTTCATTTTTTTTATCATCAATAGGACATTTTCAAAGTATTAGATCAATGACTTAAACATTTAGGTAAAATAAAATGATTTCTTTTTACTTCAAATTCCAATATGCAACTTGGTGGTTTTCAAAGCCCACCAAAGGGCAACCCTAAATCTCCTCCTGACTGTCTGTGTCAAATAAGTAATGTTCCTGGGCCTCCATGTTGGAAAACAAGTGTGTACAAAATATTGATTTAGTATTAAAAAAAAAATACTTTGGGGTCTGGGTTAAAGCTGCAGTGCGCACACTTGAACTAGCACCAGCACAAGACTGAAGCGGTGCACCCTGCTCAGCCCAGCCCTTCCATCTCCTGCTCTTATACAGCTTTGGTTTTGCTCATTATGCTCCTGCATGCTCTGCACAGCCCTTCAGGTATCCCTACTAAATGAAAAAAATAAAATGTTACAAAGCATAATAACCAGGCAGAAATTGATGCTCCTCTGATTAGTCAGTGAAGACTTTAAAAAGAAATATCTGCAGCTTTACTCTTAGAAAATATTCATATAGGAGATGAATTCTGGTCTCCTACATTTAAGTCTGACAAGCAAGACAACATCCACCAACTACCTTCACAACTTTACTTTCCACCCTGGAAAATAAAGTGGGGAAATGGCATGTGATATTATTACACTAAGACTTCAATGATCGTACATTATAACTGACTAAAGTTGTGATGCTGCAGGGAAAAATGAAAAATTATGATTTTTCATTTTTCATAATTTCACAACTAACTCATTATGGACTTTATTTTCCAGGGTGGAAAGTAAAGTTGTTAAGGTACTTGGTGGATGTTGTCTGGCTTGTCAGACTTAAATGTAGGAGACCAGAATTTATCTCTTAATTGTTCTCGACCTGTTCATTTACTGCATGGTCTTTCCCTAACTTTTCATAGTTTAGTGTACGTTGCCTAAGTTGATTGATATTTTCACCAGAAAACATAATGCTTACTCAAGTATTACTATATCATAAAATTTGACATTATAAAATTATATATTGAGTGTATATAGAGCTAAATGAGTCACACTGTGCATTTTAAAATAAAAATGTACTCCATATAATGAGATCACAATTATAATCTGCTAAAATGTGTATATTATACAACTAAGTTCAGCTTTTCACGCAATGCATCAGGCTGGTGAAAAGATAAAAATTAAATGAATGATTCTACATAAAATATTGATCTTGAATGATCAGGCGTGACATGCATGTCCAAACAGAACTAGATTACCATTTAATAATTGAGCCGAAAGCGTAAGGCATAAATGGACACAGGCCTTTCTGTTGTCACAGTGTTTTTACAGAGACACGCTGCAAGATTAGGGAATGTTTGTTAGATTTGGAATCAACTTTCAACAAATGAAGGTCTTTTTACAGATGTATGGTCATAAAAGATATATGGTGGTGATGGTGGATGACTGTGAAGACGTGCTGATCCTGAGCTTTCTCTGGGGTTTAAAATCAAAATTTCTGACACAAATACTCAATTGATATGATCATAGTTTCCCCTACTGGAAAAGACAAATTGGAATAATCCTTGGACACATCAGTGACACTGAACTGCTGTCTTACCTGGTTTAGTTGTGCGATCAGTTAAGCACGAAAAGCTGTTTTGTTAAGTATATTTTTTAATACTCACTAGTTAAACTAAACAATTCAAGTGAATTAGGCCAAATTCACAAAAACAAATTAGTTCTACAGAGATTTAAAATCTGTACAGCATACCAGACCCTTATTTTCCATTCAAACGGTGAGCATTTTTATGCAGATGATTCTACATTGTATGATTGATTTCAAGCCTGCCTTCTGAAGATCAGACTGATTGAATTTAAAATATCTTTTAAATACTGTTCCAAACTCTAGCTATTCCGATGCTTACTGCAAGTTATACGAGCAAGTTGGATCCATATGGCATCAGAACACTGGGGTTTAAATGTGAGATTTTATATTACTATGATTAAGTGCATAACAGATATTCTTGTTTTGATGAACATTAGCTCTTATCAGTATTTATATATTAGTCTCAACAAAACTTCCTGGATAAATGATAAAGCTTAAAAAAACAAAAACAAAACAACAAACTGAATTAATAGCTACTGTATGTGGCAAAATGATGTGGCTAATCAAACAGTAGCTCCTTTGTTTACTGGTTTTACTGATGAGTAAAATGAAAATGCGTTATACTTGGGTTAGCTATTTTAAAAAGGAAATTCAAAGGAATCATCACTTCCCGAGTAATAAAATCCAAACAAAACCAAAGCCTGCACTGTAGGTCTGATAATTTAGTGCAGCTTCTTGCACGGAGATAGATCGTAGTGTGCAGATATATATTTTCTTGCTCCTCCTAGTGCAGAACGACCTAGTTCAGCAGCATTGCAGTGTATTTAACTGTGACATGATATGACAAAAGAAGACCTTTTCATTTCCTTTTAAAAGCATTCAGGGAGATATTTTAGGTTTAATTAAATGCTTTTAATGTCCATGACAAAATATTGAATGTGTCAGCTAAAGGTTGATTTGGTAAGTGTTTGGAATAATATCAGTGAATGCTAGGGTAAAGAAAAAAAAAGGCTGAAGACAGCTCCTAGACGGCACACTGTTGAGTGCAGAGTTTGACAGCGTAAACATACCCTCATATTCATCGTTCTACAACCAGGGACTTGGCCTGAGTTTGTTTTCATCTTTCTGTATTGAAAACACGCTTTGTGCCAGGAGGTGTGCCAACTGCCTGTCAATTAGACATACACAACTCTGTTAAATCTGTTACTCGTTACAAGTCAACTGTGCAGAGAAAACAAATGCATATGGTGAGTACCGGTTTCATTTGACTGTCTTGGTCTGAGAGAGAGCTTTAGGTCTATTCAGACTTAATAGGACATAGATGGCATAGAGTGTTAAAAGGGTCAATACCAGAGGGAAGATATGCTCAGAAGCAAAAATCATTATGTCCATGTAAATGGGCTTGTAGTGAGAGTGTGTGTTTGGATTGAACTTTAAGTGACTTTTAGAAACAATCCAGCTGAATCAAATGGATGCAAACAGATGTTTTGCATTATTTTGCACATATCTGAAAGTTGTATGACTCCACAAAATAAGTACTGTGAAAGGATAAGTTCTGGACAACAACTTGCATTGACATTGAAGAATGTTTCTTACTCTAGTCCCGGTGGATACCCTTTACAAACATTTTACCTCTGCCATGACAGAAAGTGGTAGAAATAAACAATGCTGACAAAGAACCTGTTACAGACCTGTACACTACCAAGTCAGACTTAATTAAACAGTATCAAAATGTAAAGCTTGATACATATATGCAATATTAACAAACAGATCTCTAAACAAATTAACTGGTAGAGTCAGACTTGTGGGTATGTTTTAATAGATGTTTCCTTATGGTTTGCTTAATGATTATAGAGCAAAACTGCCTTTCCAATTTACTCTGAAGCTCCATTTCTGTCTCCATGTTTGCCGATGCTATTTGTACAGTAAACAAAGCAAAATACATTTTACTCATGAATGTATTAGTTACAGTTGGACTGGAGAGGCATGCTGCATTTAACGAATTAATGAATTAATTCATTACACTGTAAGTACCTCATGCATACATTTGAACCAGCAATAGAGACTTTTTCTGAAAGGAGTAAGCTGACATAAGGTATCGCATTGGATAAATAAATACTTTCATTTTCTTATTGCAGCTTTAGGGGGGCAAAGGGAAGCAACGAAGTAACGTTTGTTGTTATGTTATAAAACTTTGTACTCTAGAAAGCAAACATTCAAGTAATTGGTTCCATTTGAAGTTGACCATGGGTTTCAGGTGCTGTCAGGTTGCATATGGCTGTTTTTTTTTTTTTTGTCTTGGGGGGGGGGGTATTTCCTCAGATATTGATTCTTCCCCATGTGCCTTGTGACCAATGAGCAGTTTTTATTCTCACTTCAGGGGGCCCATCATAATGCTTATATCTTTGGGTGGACTACAACACTGAAATGATTTAATTAGTTTTTTGAATCCATGGTCGTCACTTCAGAGGTTTTCAAATGAAAATAAATAATTAAGCCTGGATTCTCCTATTCTTTTGGAGTTTTGGAAGTTCATACAACAACTTGTGTCACCCTAATCTCAAAGTAATCACTATTTATGGATAAACAGGCTGAAACCAGCAAAAGCTGGTGCCAGCTGCTTCTTTACACACCTGTCAAATCTGCTTCAACTTCTGATCTGTATTCATTTGAAGGCCTTAATTCCAGCTGAGACAGACCTCAAGAAACATGTTTGTGCCGCACCGCACCCACTGCATCTCATTTCAGATGAGGATGCCCATTTATCACTGTTATGAAACCCTCTTCTTCTATTTTTAACTGGCTGCAGGGATAAGGGATTTGTTTATGCCATACTAACAAGAGAAAACAAGTGATTTTCCTGTGAAAACCGAGGCAAACTTGAATCAGGTGTGCAGAGAAATTAATTTTCAACAAGTTGTTTTATGTTTTTATTTCACTGTGAATCTTATCAGTGGGAGTGTTTTCCTTTGCTTATGGCCCGTTTAAAAGGCGCTTGCACTCAGACTGAGTTATGATACCCGTTTTCCACTCCTTGTGTGGCAGAGGATAACACCCTCTGAGATGCACACTTGCCACAGAGGCACTGGAGGGAGTTCACCAAGGAGAGCATTATTTATTCAACGACAGAAGACCTCTGAGGTTATTACCTTGTTTATCCCATAGCTACTTCCCAAAGAAAAATAAAACAAAATCACCAATCTGTCTAGAGAAATCTAATATTTCCATATTGTGCTTCAACCACTGTGTTTTTATTGTTAGAATACTATTTCCACCACATACTACAAATAGAGTCTCTCTGTAGGATGATCAGCTTATCGCCATACCTCATGTGATTTTGCAAAGATTACAAATACACAGCTCCAAAACCAGTTGTTTTGGCTGATATAACAAACTGAAATTCATTTGTCTCCTAATATAATAACAACTGGGAACAAATATAGAAAAAAAATTAAAAAACAAGATGGAAAAAAGAAAAGCCAAGACCAACAAGGAAAGCATAGTGATATGATTTTCCTTTCTTGATGCCAACAAAATAAGGCAACCAACATTATATTTGCTAATCAGTTAAAGTATCACAGCCACAAACAATGTCCAACCTTATTTTTTATGATGTTTCTGAAGGCCGCACATAATGACGTTTGATCACAGGGCTTTTGCTTTTTCCAGGTTGCCCTGTAAAGAGGAGCAAGACAAAGCAAAACCAAAGCAGAGTATGTCTACTTACGTTTTATTGTTTTTACATTTTTTGTTAAGCTGTGCCTATGCAATTTCTGAACCACTAAATGAAGAGTTTGCAACTTTGTTTCTAACATGGCTTTTAAAGCTAGTGTAAAATGGAACCAAAATCGGAGACATACAGTACAATGCAAACTTGTGTCCATAGCTAGCTTTTACTGCTGGCTGCATTGGTAGGTTTATCTACGTCACAGAGATGTTGTTTCTTCCCCTGGAGACCCTTTGCCAATTGGCACACATTTCATAGACCTGTACTGTGACCCACATGGAAGTCGACTGCCAGGTTGAGGAGAGGCTGCAATGGCAAAGAGAGCGAGCGAAAAAAATAAAAAGAATAAAAAAATATTCACACACAGCTAATTGTGCTACCTTCACCAGTGCTCCCTCACACTATCGGTTCCCTCCTGTGCCCATCTTGAGTGATGTGCTGAGAATTGGATTCTGTCACTTAAAGACTCAGCAGGGTGACACCCCACAGACTTTTTACCGGGCCAAGACAGGGGGCCTCACCCGTGGTATTTGAAGAACGAGAATGAGGTCACTTTCAGTTTCCTTCTTAATGCTTGACTGCTGCTTCACCGGACACTGACAAATGCAAAGGACAAGGTAGTACTGAAATAACATGGTCCATTTTTTCACGGAGTTAAAAAATAAAACAGTAATGTAATGCATAACAAAACTAATATAATTAATTATTTTAAAAAAATCTATAATAATCTGAAGGACTAGAGGCCAATGTTTTATAAGAAAAGAAAATCCATTTTTAAAAAAAATCAATTATTTATTTAAAAAATAAAAATACAGTGGAAGGTGTCATGTAGCCACAAGCAGGATGAAGAATTCAGTTAAATACAAAAGGGCAACTATTCTGATTACTTGGGCTAAACAAACACACAGCCACACTGTAGGGGAGGGGGACCAAACAATGTTTTACATGTATTAAACACGGATGCTCACGTTTTCATGTTTGAGACAAAACAACCTCTCAAAAGGAAAGATGGATAATGATTATCCAGCTTCAGTGGCCTAGTCTAACTTTAGCAGTTTAAAAAAAATAAATAAAGAAAATTCTCAATTTTTTCATACATTGACATTAGGGTGCTATTATAAGAGACACCTGACACCATGCGGACGAAATCAAAAGACAAAATCTAGTGCTTTGCTGGAACTAACCTGTGTCTATAACTAGTGACCGTACAAAGTACCTCATGCACAAACTTTAAATGATTGAAAACTCATGCTCAGTTCTAACCACTCTCCATACTTCTTGTCTCTTAAAAACTATGCAGTGTCACAGCTTTTATTAGTTTATACTTGAATGTGAAATGGAAATGACTCCAAGACTGTATACCAGGAAAGTCCATGTTAAAACTTGTATAGATTTGTAATTGAATGCCATCTGTATATTTTTACTGCACATTACTATATGTTTATGAATATGCTAATAGAGGCTTTACATGCATTAACATAGAGGACAAGAGAAAGATCCTTGATGTAGAATTACAGAATAAAAATCCTCTTGTCTGCAGACGGAAACAGTGTGGTTATATCTGCTCTATATGCTATACAGGTCTTAAAAGATCTTCTTGGTGAGCATTAATATTCCTATGTCAGCACCAGAGCTCAAACGCACGGCTTAGCTGCTACAACGTCAAAGTGATGTATGTTGAGAAATGTAACTCTTAAAACAGACGATGGGGCTGCGAAAACTTCATGTTGAACCATTTTCAATTGCAATACAGCAAATTAGTGAACTTGTTTCTACTTATTTTTACTGGAATTGCTGGAATACATAAGCAGTTTTTTTTTTTTTTTTTTTTGGCTTCTTTCCATGACTAAGATGAGACTAATCTCAAGTCTGTACATAATTATGGTGATGGAATCGGGATATATTTACCCTAGATTAGATATATCTGCCCAGTGGTATCTCTGACTACAGATTTGCCAGATATGTTTCATGATAACGGGTTTTGTTAGCTGACTGAACAGAGAGGATAGTACCAAACCCCACAGCATCACAAAGATTACAGCCTCACTAAGATTACAGAACATCACAAAGCTCTACACATTCATCGCACCATTTTGTTAATCTCCAAGAAAAAGTTACAGTGCACCCCTCGCTGTAAAAACTGAAAGAGTTCTTTTTACATGTATCGGATTCTTATTTTGGATGGGACTGTGTTGTCGTTGCTGTGAATGATGTTCACCTACTGTTCAAGAAATGACCACTAATTAGAGACGCCCCAAACCAATACCAAGTATCAGTTATGGCGCAGATCCGGGCCCAACACCAAAAAGACTGGTGTTGGCCAAAATAAACCCAGTTATTTAGTTTTACTGTCATGTAATTGAGTGGATAAAGCTCTTCCAAAGCATGACTGAGCTATGGTCTGTGTGGTCCCTGAACGCCTCCCTGACACGCTGAAGACTGACATGATTTTGGTATTTTTTTTTTTTTTACCTTTATTCTTTTTAAACTGTTACTTTTTGTTAACCTACAGTATTTGTGCGTCAGATTGTGTTAGACGTTGTACAAACAATTTCATGAAAATTTCATGTTGGTAAAAATTATTTTTTCCCCGAAAAATTATAACAATATTTATTATCAAAAAACAGGATTGCTTAAGGCCATAAGACCCTGAACATGAGCGATCTCATCGGACCTTGGAAGCTAATCAGGGTCAGGGCTGGTTAGTACTTGGGTGGGAGACCACCCAGGAATACCATGTGCTGTAAACTTTTATTTTAGGGGGCCTGGTGGATCAGTGAGAGCATTGGGTTGGGATGCCGAAGGTACACCGTGCCTGGAAAAATGGGAGGGTTGCGGCAGGAAGAGCATCCGGCGTAAAAACTCCCAAATCAACACGCGGAATACAATCCTTAAGGGACGAGCTGAAAGCTGTTAATCTAGGATTGGGACAGCCCTGCCGCTAAAATGATTAGATAAAATCAAAACTATTACCTTTACATTTCAATGCAAGTGAATATAAAATATGTTTCTTGGTGATTATTAGATACATTATGTACAGCAACACCTTTATTAATGAATGGCGCACTACATTTATTAAGGGAAACAGAATCAGAAGGACCCAGTTGAGCTGCATGATGTACAATAAGCACAACTTTCACTACAGACCCAAGTTCAACTCCAGAGTCCCATGAATGATTAGGTCTATTTGATCAAGATTAGTGAAAGACAGCATTTTTGTCTCAAAGTAGAGTCACAAATAGTGTTTCAAGTCCTACCTCAATAAAGCCTCGATAAAATCTCAATAAAGCCAGTTAGTCTGATGCCTGAACACAACTATTGTTACTGCAATACTACAGTATTGTGTGTGGTAACATGTGCTTAGTATCAACTTATGGAGACAGGGTTGGGGGGTTATAGTGTGTGAAAAACTACTTTGTAATGTAAATAGGGACATGATCACACAAATACCCAAAAGACAAAGACCACAGGTTCTTGGGTTGAGGCATGAGGTCTTGCAGTGGTAGTGGAGCAGTGTGGGATAGTGATGTAATCTGATGGGGGCTCTGTATCAGAGGAAAGGGACGAATAGCTACTGTGACCTACCATCCCAAAGGGTCAGGGAGCTTAGCGCTGGCAGAAATGAGGTCGGGGACCCTGTGGGTTTTAGGCTGAAATGAAGATTGTGGTGCCTTTAAGTGCGTTCTTTCCTTTTCCAAGATAGTAAAATTGTGGCCAATAATTATTGAGAAAATCCACATAGCTTCTTCTTTTTTAAATAAAATATGCATATTTTTAACTTCTGCTGCAACTTACTAAATGTGGAAAAAGGCATTTGTTTGCCACTGCAGCTTTTTTGTAGCCCACAAACTTTGCTTTATGCAGCTTCAAAGAAAACATATTTAAAATTGTGTAAATATACATTTTAAATAATGGATAAAGTACAAACCTCTGTGCTACCTTCACACTTTATAATTTTTGATTACAACATAAGTATTCCTAATAGGCTACTATTACAAATCTTTCTACATAACTGGTGAAGTAAATGCAAGACTAAAGGTGGCGTAATTGATACTGTACTGCTATTAAGAAACCACAACCCTCTCCAACCACCAGAATAGCTTTGCTCTTGTAAAGTCCTGCAGTATCCGAGGGGGCCAGGTGTCTCAGTGGTAGAGCATAGGGTTGGGATGTGGAAGGCAGGCAGAAGGAACACATTCCGCTGTTGATTTGAAAGTCCCGTAGTATCCGAATTGAATAGTTAGCATGAAGTGTAGTATTGATAACACAGCATACACTGTAAAGGAATTTTTCACTTTGTTAGCACATGGCTAAGTGGCTGAAAAACGTCAAAATCTGAATGGAACCTATAGAAACTATTCATGGTACAGGTAGTTCATTTTATTCAGTTGTAAAAAAAAAAGACCACTGTTAGACTTGCTGTTACTTACTCGATAAAATTTAATTATAACCCTGTGACAAGATCAAGATTAGTTGGGGGCCTCTATTCTAAACCCTATGACTGGTTTTCTCAATGATGCAGCAACCATAAATCTGAAACAAACTGCAAAGACCACCTCAGAGTCTCAAGGAAGTATAAGCTCCTGGCCATCAAGAAACAACAAAGCTCAGTGAGAAGAATTCACTGTACAGACCGATCACATATTCTTCTGACTGCTTCCAAGCTGATGAAAAGCACTGAGGGTACAGAGAAACACCCCATCAGCGTAAACATGTTGTGTAATAGGCACTTTCTTCAAAATGCTAACAGCCCCAGAAAAGGTCTTAACCATTTCAGAGATTTTGATGCAAAAAAAAAAAAAACCCACCACATTCAATCTACATATTGACAGAGTAGACATGTTTGCTACAGGCTGAATTTCAAAATTATTCTGAAGGTGTACCAGCTCGTACCCTTGGAAATGTTATTCTACAAAACACTTTGAGGTTTACAGTAGCTTTTAATTCAGCATTTGGGGTAATTTGTTTTGCTTTTTTTTAAAGAACAAGGCAGCGCAGGTCCTACTCTCTTCGCTCAAAGAATTCTCACCTTAAGCGAACCGTTATTTCTTGTTCATAATTAAACGTTAATTAAAGAACCAGTTATGGGCTTCAGTTCTCTCCCAGGTTAATCTTCCCATGGACTGGCAGACAACCCACACCTTGGGCAAAATAAAGACCTAAAGTGCTGTCATGCAGTGCAGGATACTCACTTATTTAATTTATTAGATGGAGGTCAGTGGTTATTAGCCACTAAATCAGTCTGCTTGGGCAGGTTATTGGAGTTATTGTACCCGATGTTGACAATTATGAATGAAAACGGTGCAAATAACTACATATAATGAGGAGAAAAAGCCAGGAAACATTGTACTTTCTGCATCACTGTTTTTTTAACACCCTAAGGAGAGTTTAAATGTACTGTATCGTTTTATCTTGCAAAGGTGAAGAAAATAAACTCACATTTGAAAGATACGATTGAACTCACACGCCAGACTTTGTAAAACACCTCCCTCGACACCGTATTAAGTTGTAGACCCTGTAGAGTTTTTATCTGAACTTGAGTTATTTTATTTCTTTAGTAAAACATAGGGGAGCTCCTGAAAGAATTTTTGGTTATAGAAACTTTGCTTATCAGAATCATTTCAGTCTGATCAGTGCCACCTGTTCCTGAGTACCTCTGTGTTTAGGAGAAAGTGAAGTTTATTAATAGGTTTTCTTAATGCTGTTACTAGCTACTGTGATTTAGTTTCTCCAGGTAAAGTCCCTTCTCTTTCTTTTCCTCTCTTTCCAGCTTTATCAACTACCCACTGTAGCAGGCACAGATAAACATGCTGCATACTGAAGGCTTAACAAACACGTTCAATCCATTTCCTTTACAATTACACATTTTTATCATCCATTATTCAGCCTTATGGTGACATGGGTTACGTGCATTATGAGCCACTTCCAGAATGGCTCCACTGAGCGGATAAAAGTTTTTCAGCACTAAAGGTTAAATGTAAAACCAGATGTGGGAGATACTTTCATTGAAGATTTGATTTTAAGTTAATGGAACTTTGATGTCCCTCATCATTAGAAATTAATAGATTTGACAACTTTTTTAAAAATGTTAAAATGATAATTAATGGCAGCCTTTGCACTTAACTTATGCACATAAAATGGGCAAGGGTGATGAAATAACTTCAGACTGTATGTGCAACATCTTTGACATCACTTCCTGTAACATTAACAAGCAGGAGCTTGTATTTAATACTAAATTCATGGTTCATTAGCAGAAAGTGCCGGTCCCTCCGGTGTATTACTCCTGTCCTCAGGAAACCCAGTGTCTAGGTTAAATAGTAGAGCCACCCTACTATCTTCAACAACCAGACGTGCACTGTGTGCCCTGGCTCGTTGTCAAATCCATACAGAGAGCCTCTTGGTTTAAGTAATGAGAGTGGTGATTGAATATTGAAGTACCTAATGAATTTCTCTTTTTACACTGGGGAGTACGCAGCAACTTGGTGGCGCCAGTGCTTGAGTACGTATTTTAGGGCTTGTGGACAGAAAAATTGGCAATTCTGCTTTCCACATTGAGCATGATGTACAGGATTATGAGGGGCTACAAAAATGGATAGAGAGGATTTAAAGTGACTGTTGCGACTCCAGTTATGTGAGGGAAAAAAAAAATTACATTCGGGGAGCAGACACCCTCTCTACTTTTAAGACTAGGCTTAAAACCTTCCTTTTTGATAAAGCTTATAGTTAAACTGCTCACTCAACCTGAACTAGCTTTTCTCTATACATTTACTTGTCACTACTGTATACCATTAATTCTATATCCTACAACCTGCACGATGCTTTGTTGTTGCTTTTTTGTTGTTGCTTTTCTTGTTGTTTTGTTGTTGCTTTTTGTTGTTGCTTTTTGTTGTTTTGTTGTTGCTTTTTTGTTGTTTTGTTGTTGCTTTTCGTTGTTGCTTTTCGTTGCTCTTTTCTTTTCTTTCTCCACTTTCCACTCACCCCAACCGGTCAAGGCAGATGGCCGCCCACCCTGAGCCTGGTTCTGCTGGAGGTTTCTCCCATTAAAGGGAGTTTTTCCTCTCCACTGTTGCCTAGGGCTTGCTCAAGGGGGATTTGTTGGGTTGCTTCTACATACTTGTGTAGTCTGGACTTTATTCTGTAAAGTGCCTTGAGATGACTTTGTTGTAAATTGGCGCTATATAAATAAAGTTGAATTGAAAATTGAATTGAATTTCATAATAGCAAAGTGTTCTGACAGAAGCTGAAGCGTTTTTCTTATGGGTGTGAAAAGATATACAATATAAGCAGATCACAGTCTCTAAACCTATTGATGAGCGTAAACTTCCTATAACAAGAATACATTTAATAAAATGCACTCACACAATTTAATTTAAAAAGAAGGACAAAAACAATGACCTCCCAGTTGTAATTGCTAGTAGGAGGCTTTGGAAATCCCCACTTGTCAGAAACAATTATGGAAGTGAGAACGCAGTTTCCAAAATGTATTTACTGGACACGTCATTTTAAGTGTAAATAAAAAGCCTAAAATATGTAGATAATGCAACGTGTGCTCGAGAATGGGATTTGGTTGTGACAACTGGTGGGCTCTAGTTGGACTGAGTCTGTTCCAGTCAGGGTCACTCGACGTTGACAGGTAGCAGCAAACAAAAACCAATGTGTAAAGATTCTAGCATTCGGTCTTAAGATCCAGTCACTGCCTGTTTTTCTCAGGACATTTTTTTTAAATATTTAATACATTTAATACAACAGAGATTTACAGTAATGACAGCTCAACTTGAAAAAATATACGAAGCTAATTTCATTTGTTGTTCAGCAAAAATTCAGCACTTATACTATGAGAAGAGCAAGCTGCCAGTTGCCATCCAATGTGGCGGGTGGTGACCAAAAGGTTAGACAAGCAAGCTTTCGGCCAAGACTACCAGGGTTAAAATACGGGTTGGGCAAATGAAAAAGCCGTGCCTGTCTCGTCCTCATTAACACCACTGTGGTGCTGTTGAGCGAGGCCTTTAACGGCATTTGCTCCAGTGGAGCTGCTCAGTGGTTGCAGATCAACTGTGGTGATACTGGGCAGCTTCCAGCAGTGTGTGCAACTGTGTGAGTGTGATCATGGCCTCTCAGTGAATCTACCCTGAATAAATGAAAGTCAGGTACATCTACCCAATACCAATGTGGCAACAGTACAGACCCAAGACCCATGTTCCATCATCAACAATGTCGACTTAAAGGTCAAGAGTAGCTGGATCCACCCTGATGCAGAATTTGTAAGAAGTATTCCAGTACTACATGTGTATTTGTACACGTTCATGGATGTGAGAACTAGAAAGTGTTGCAATTTGACTGATCCAGAGAGGGACTACCAATCTGAAGTCTTAAAGAGAACTAATCTGATGTGCAACAAGCTTGTTTGTGTGATAATAGCTGTTCAGTGTTTGACCAGCTAAAGTATTATTCTAACCCTCATTTAAACCCATGTTAACTCCTCTCCAGTGCCATCTTTTTTTTTTCTCTCCTCGCACACTAACATGAGTGCTGCAGTAAGCACTCTCCTGCTGGATGTGCTCCCGCGATGGAGATTTCTGCTTATTAAGACATATCCAACAAAATACAGAGATAGGCAAATTCCAGCCTTGACTTTAGGGGAATACTCCTAAATTATTGCATTACAGATGTCTCCAGATGCCAAAGTTGCATTGCATCTGTAATATTTTAACAAGCCCTGCTGACACAAAAGGGAGGGGAAACTGTGTCTGAATCTGTGATGTAATCTTCTAAAGTTGCATTGAGAGTGAATAAAAAGCTCCAATAAATTAGCAACACTTTAAACATTTTGGCCACGTGTCTAAACATGCATAATTCAGTAAGCTGTTACTAGTCTTTACTTAGAATGTTCTATATTTAGCAATTTGTGCTTACACATATTGGGAGTGAGAGAAATTCCCTTAAGGCTTTATTTTGACTATCTAGTTATTCTATTCAATAGTGAGTGAAAATATTTCTGAGCTATAGAAGATGGAATCAAACAGAGCTGAATCTACTAGTGCTAAATTTAAATATACTGCTTTTGTCTCAGGCTACACCACGTGTTACATTAAATGTATTCATGTGAGTGGTGGCATGTAGTGCAAATGCCCCCCAGCACAATGATTTCAATACAATTTGGAGCTCACAGTCGTCAAAGTTATTATGTCTACACAATGATATGGTTTACATATGAGAGTCTTGCAATGTAAAGAAAATAACTGTCAAAAATATGACAAGTACATTAAAATTTGATTTAACTTTTTTAGTTTATCCTCAAGGTATATGCTCAGAAGTTTATTCATGTTGAATGATTATTCATCTGACATTTTAACACCATGTGCTCCAACTTTCCCGAAGAGAGGGAAAAAAAAGAAAAAAAAAAAGAGGAAAAGGGTAAAAGGTGTATTCCCCAAATGCTCATCAGAGAAAATCAAACACAGAGTGACTTTCAATCCTCGAAGGCAGATTATAATGAGGGGAACCCTGAAAGAAAGACTCTTTGCTATTTTCTCCTTACATCCCAGTGGGTTAGCACTCTTTAAAAATAATACAGGCTTCCTCTCATGTTTAATAGAGCAGTCACATGCGCAGTGCACACAGCAAGGACAGAAAGATTTAACTTTGTGTAGAAATTGTCCCGTTCTCCACCAACTTGAAATCTGCTTAAGAATAGAAAAATGCACAATTTGTGAGCGTGTAGAATGTTAATTGTTCTTCAATCCACACATCAAAATAGCAGAAAGCCAGCACTGCATTTATCAAATTATAAATATAAAGCAGATAAATGTGAATATACCTTAATAAACCTACATCGCAGAGTATCGCACAAGTATCGCAGAGGGGACAAACCGTATACTTTCAAGCAAATCGGCAGCAAAAGGCACATGAAGTGACGCCTTTAGGTGGAATGGATACGCAGGTTTCCTTTGTGCTTCTTGATCATCAGTGACAAGTGGAAATGAAAAATTAAATTTTACATTTGAACGTTGGTTAAATAGTTTAAATACATTCACCTCCAGGAATACTGTCGGTGTGTTCAGACACAGCGACTATACAATGTCAAAGGTTAAGATTTGTAGGTGTAAGTTCAGACTAATTATTTTAATTTGGTTAGAAACCCTTGCACGCACCCCAGGCTTTATCACTATACCGTATATTAAGAGACAAGAGGCATAAGAGAGACTAGAGAAAATAATGAACATCCTGCTCAGCTCTTAGATCAGCCATAGTCTGTCTCACTCTCACATACACACAGCCTCTGCTGCTACCAGCATCTGTACACTTTGTGTTTTTATAATGAATTAAGTTTTTGTTTTTGTTTAATTATTAATATTTTTTATTAGAAACCCAGCTTTCCTCAACAAATCTTAACTGTCACACTATACCGAACACACCGTAAGCACACGGTCTTACTGCATCAAGGCGGGATCATAAAACATGCTTTTAGAAATTCCAGCTCCTGTGGTGCCACAACTGGAATGCCATGCTCCATTGTTCGGCATTAGGAAGTATAGGTTAGAGCTCTAAACGCTTTAATTTTAGGTCCATATAACAGCCAACGTTGTTGGAGCTGAACTCCCTTTTGTGTTTCTGTGAGAAAAAAGTACCATGAAGTAAGAAGCTGACTTATTTATGAGATACAGAAACTAAAAGCTGCACACATCTAAGACCCACCTGTATCTCAACTCCCTCCCACATCTGACGCTTTTGATTTGCAGTTATTATTCCACTAGAGAATACTTGTGTGAATAGAAAAGTAAAGGACTTAATATGATAACTTTGTTCATTTTTGACTCCACGATAATCTCCAATCACTTCCATCAGTTGGATCATTTTTCATTAATGTGGCAAATAGACAATTTTCCAATTTAGAAAAAGTGCTTAATGAGCAGTAATTAAAGACTGCAGCACAGCAAAAATATTGTCATATTCAATCAGTTCATTTGTAGTTGGCAATATTCAACAGCATTTTTTTGTGCAAGAGTGAAGCAAGCAATTCAAGTGAGTCATAATGCTCCTCATACAGTCAGCATGACCTTCAAGCTACAGTGTTCCTTATATTTATTGGGCTCACTTTGTGTCCAGATTATCTACAACACTTATGAATCACTTCAATTGTGATGATGTCCCAGTCCATTTACTGCCAGATTTCCCTTTTTATGTTTAAAGATGCCAGTGTTTGTGTTTCATGATGTGAAACAGCGACTCAAACTTGTAACATGCCGTCCCGGCAGGCTCACTCTCATTTTGACGGCGCTATCATCAATCCCAAGCGTCTGAAATATACCTTTGAGATATTTGGATGGATTTGTTGATGGGCTATCGTTTTGAAAAAGAAAATGCTACACCACATAATAAAATCTCACGTTACCTTAACTGGTCATCTATAGTATAAATAATGGTAAAGTAAATGAAAGGGAAAATCAATCATCAAAAAAATAATATTTGCATCTTAGATTTAGAAAGTTACACAACGACAACAGTTTCAGACCAGTTTTAAAATTGTCATTATAGGAAAAATCCTGTTTATGGAGAGGAATTACTGAACACCAGGACAACTGCCCATCTTTGACCTTCTGTCTAAAAGTTTGCTGCACATCCTCTTACTCTGTCCATTTCTTCTGAGCACATCACTCCCATCCTCTGTCTCCTTATCCCAAAACACACACAATTCAGAATTCTCACCACATACATACAACACTTTACTCATCACTACCCCAACACTCTGGAACCCTCTCCCCATGAACATTAAACACCACCCTCCACTGCTCATAAAAGCCCTCACTTAAAAGACTTAAACTTAGAGACCACTTAACTTTCTTGTTTTCCAGTAACATTTCCTTTGCAGCTTGAGAAAAGAATCTGCAGCCATTTTTAAGCTGGGGGTGTCCTGATCCTGTTACATTACTGGCAGGAGATCAGTCAGATTGCTGTGCTCTTACCATCTGCTCTGTATAAGACCACTGTCCATCACTAGTGTAGCAGCTCTGGTTACAGAAAGAAAATGGTACGGTCCCCTCCAGGGGTGTCTGATACAGGTTTCTTCAGGGGACACTGGTAAGTGAGAAAAAAGACCATTGCATTTCAGCAAATGTGTGAATATTTTTGCGTAATCCTATTGACCAACAAAGCGCAGGTTGTGAAACCCAGGCTTTGTTGTCAAAGTCTGATGTTTATACATTAAAATAACATATCAGCTTGATTTTGTATATGAAGTGATATCCATGAAGTTGAGAAAACACCTTTCCTGAGAAGCTGGGATTTGCCTGCGATCACACACTCATTTTCAATCTCATCAGTGGGACATCAGAGTGGTCAAGATGGTTTGGGTAGCTGTAAGGAAACCGGTCACATAAATGACAATCATAATCAATTATTATGCCCAACAACTCAGCATGGCAGGTTATTAATCAGTTCAACATGCAGCACTTGCTAATCAGACAAGTATAAGGCTGGACTCAGTTTCAATCAGTGCTTTTAGAGCATTAGCATGATGGCAAGACCCTGAGGGTGGTGATAGAGATGTGCTGGCATGCTGAACACAACACGTGGTAGTCAGCCTAGGAAATGGAGCTCGACTCATAGCAACAACAAAAACCACCTGCATATTTCATTCACAATGCTGCAGTATGTCTGCTCTGAGGCTGCTTACATTTTCTTTGATTGCATAGGTACCACGGCTTTGCTCCTGTTTGAATAAAACAAAGTCACACAAGCCACGAAGTTTGCAGTTGTAAAATAGGAACTTTTTTAACTGTTAACATCATCTGGATTTGGTCTTTAAGTTCAGTGTCAGTGACACCTTGACATTTGGACAAGGTGTCCTTGAGCAACAGTGTGCACAGAACTTGAGATAAACCCCATTTATCTTCTTTTAAATGAAATGGAACGCTTCCTGTAACCAAGGCCCAACCCTCACTAATGTTCTTGTAGCCGAACTGCAGTCAGGTTCTTGTGGAATCCCTTGCAACAGAGGGGAGACTGTTATATTGCTGAACTTGTTTTAGAGTGTTTTTCAGGCCATTGTTAATGCTACATAATAAATATTCAGGACACAACAATGATTTCTAACTTGTGTGTTGAAGGTAATCCTGATGCAAATGTAAAAAAAAAAAAAATTCTGGAACATTTAGAAATGTTACACAGTAACATTGAAGCCACTTCCAATTCCCTTCAGATAATCTAGTCTTCCATTCGAATAACTCCTCATTTAAAAAGACAAAAACAGCTAATTCTTTTCAAAGGGGATCTAGTGCAAACTTACAATGAATGCAGTCTTTATATCCTAATGCTCATTTTCTCAGCTTTAATCTAATAAAGAAGCTTTTTAACATGGATTTAGGGCATTTCATTTGGAACATTCTGCTTTATTTGTAGAAAAAAAAAAATTTTTAAGTTGGAAATCTGTAAATTTGATTTAGGTACACTAATACTGAGTTGCTCACTTGTTGAAATGACTGCTACTTTAAATCACTATGCTTTGGTAGAAAACAATAGCAACAGATGGCATTAACTGCATTATGAGTTTCATCAATTAAAGCAGTTTTCCACCAAATAACTGTCTGAAGAAACATGTGAGAAAATACCAGTTTTACTGAGAATTCACATCTCATATCTCCACTTGAAAAGTAGTTTCAGTCAGGAAGTTTTCTGACTTGTGAGAAAGTAAGGGTTTGCCCTGGTGCACAAATGGGACAGAGACCTGGGAAGATGCTCTGACCACAGGTCCTCATTCACAGGACTCAAATCATACAGACTGAATAGTGTTTAGAGCTATACTGTACCTTCAAACCCAAACAAACCCCACACAGCACACAGTAATAACACACATCAAAAATATCTGATTTTCTCTGTAACATAGCAGAATGAAGCACTGTAATCATTTCACATGACAAGCTTTCAGATGTGATGCATCTCTGCTCATGAACGTGTCGCATGCTGTCCGAAATGTAGCGAAGAAATTTGCATCCAGTGATTCTGCTGCTCCAGAGGTCAGCCTGAGCAGACGCCACGCTGCATGTATGAAAGATGTACAATGGAACAAAGCTAAAATGGCACGGCTGAGATGGGGCAGTGTTCTGTGAAGAAAAGGGCACCAAGTTGTTTATTACATGTGCGGCCTCCAGGTCATCCAGAGAGATAGGATTTTCCATAACATTTAGCAACAAACTGATTGATAGCATCTGCGATAAAGGGAATATGCACTCAGTCACATGAAATCTGATTCACTCTCTGGAGAGAAGAGTGAAAATCTCCTGTTTACGTGCACTGTAGCCAGATTTCAGCATCTATAATCCCATACAATTTTTACTTTTATGTTTAAAAAAAACCCCTATTATCTCAATTCTAGAATCATTGTTATGGTTTTATTATCTGGACAATCAAGGGTCCTTTTGGACATGTTGGTTTGGAACAATCACACTGCGAGAGGTACTGCAAGTGCCGATATTTGTGACAAATCAAACATTCACACATGCAAAGCCTAGAAGTGAAACGGCAAACTGTACTGGACCCAAGTCCCAAACAGCCACCATCACGTTGACTGAGGCATCTGCAAGCGGCAAGATAAAAAGACACAACTGGATGTGGTTCCAAAATTCTCCACAGAAGGATGAGCTCTAATGCCGGCTCTCTACAGCAGACGGCCTGACACCGATGAGCCTTTCTTTCGACAGAGATGTGAGCCCAGCTCTGTAATCCCCCTCCATCCAAAAGTTCAGCCTTCGTCTGTTAGTTACAAAACTGCAGAGTCGTGCAGAGTTTGAATGTGCACCCCACTGCTGCTGTGCTGATGCCTTTTAGATAATCTACAAAACAGAGATAGTGACACCATTGCATAAGAAACACTGTTTTGCAATTTGTCCATGACACTAGTTCTTGGAGCAATTTTTTAAGTACACCTTCAAATATATTATTAAAAATGTTTTTAATGAAATTAGTTTTCTAAGCAATTGCTCTTCTTTAGTTGTGTCACCCCTGTATCCCTGCTCTCTGATTGACCAAATCATGTCCCAATTTCAAACCTGAGAGCTAGCATCATTCCTGCACACCTACTTCAGGACGACTTTTTTTGCGCTCCACTTCTCTTTTTCCGTGCTTTGCACCGCACCATAACCTAGTTAATCAATCACGTGGATCCTACCGGTTTCGGTGCCCGACTGACCCGGGCCTCTATCTCGCCCCCTCCCGTGTTCCTTTAAGCTGGCACACAGTGAGACACATCTGTCATTACGTCCCAAGAGCCTCACCTCTTTACCAGTACACAGTCAGGAAAAACATCAAACGTTGTGCCGATTCATCAAAATTATTTTAGACAGAGTTCAAAATGACAACAGGTCTTACCATAATTTGCACAAACATGGTTGTCTTGTCTCATCACGCTTCAGAAACCTAAAGACTTGTAGCTTATTACACAAAGAATGCAAGAAAAAGCAGGTAATTCCTTAAATAAAACAATATTGCATCCACTGATTAATCACCTATTCCTTTCTGTTCTACTGTGGCCGTTACCTAAACTCAGCAACTGGAACTGGTTGGTTTGTGTTTTTTGTCAATGGTCATTGTATGCTCAGTATAATCCCTTTTATTGACTCCAAATAACTTAAAGCTTCTCTCAGTTCCCACTGTATATGTGAACAGAGACCTCCCCTGTTACCTGTAAACATAAAGCCCAAACTGTAGATAACTTGGTGCCAAGTGGTTTGATCCTTTCAGGACTTGCATTTTTTTTTACTTTAGGACACTAAAGCGAGATTAGGATGAAGAGGAAGCCTGCTTAGGAGCAGGCTTCCTCTTCATTTTAAACCCTGATATAATTGACACATCACCTACATTGGAGATATTGATCCTTACTATTCAATAGAGAAGTCAGATTAACTGGGCCATGTGACAAGGTCACCTTTACCTACTTTTAGTGTCACAGTTCTGGGCTTGACCAGAAACACTGTTTGTTTTTTTTGTTTTTTGTTTTTTGTTTTTCTAATATGTGTGGTTGCTGAAGGAGTTACATTTTTGCCTCCAACAAAAGGACTAAAAACAAAGTCTAATTACTCACAGCGATATTTCAGAAGGATGAGCAAACATCCCTTTGCTGTCAGATAACAGGTAAAGAATTTTCCTTGAAAGTGCAAGAAATGAATATGGTATGTAGGTCAGTAAGTGCATCTATTTTTGCTGTTGATATCATGCAGAATGAAGGAAAGACACACTGAATTATATTATGATTGTTAATGCCATCTTCTAACACAGCCATTTACTTTTCTGTAGGCCAGGGTGACAGCCATTATAGATGGGTGAACCAATTACTTCTTCCACACTATGCAATATTTATGAAACACTTAGCCAACAGTCTGAAGGTTAATATTTCATTCTCAAATAAGACAGACTTACACCAAGAATAGAACTTCAAAGAGAATTGCTTTGGGAACCTCATTGTGTGAGTAGCATATAAAGGGTTGTTTCAATGTCACCAAACCCCCCACGAGTTAAGGGGATTGATTAATGAAGACCTTTTTCAGCACATGTTAAACATGGGCTGGGTAGAGTCTTGCATGTACTGTATGTGTGGTAAAAAGTCTCACGGCTAGTGATGGGACATTGATCAAGTTCCCCTTCCTTTTACGACCTTAGGAAAAAGGGAGGAGTGCAGATTAGTCGCTCAATAAACAATTATGCCAGAGGTGGGGTCACTTTCAACAGTAATTAGACTTTGTTGGCAGTGGACTGACAGATGTACCTAAATTGCTTTTACTACAGCAGACATCAGGCTTCTTCACTGTACAACATTTGTAACCCTCATCTTTTACTTTCACTTGGTGTGTTTCAATATGGTTCTGTGTTTTTTTTTTTTGTTTTTTTTTTTTTTAATTTCAGTTTTAGTCATAGTAGTTAAGGATAAGTCATCAAGGATCAGTCAATTACAACATTTTAACCCTGCGTATACTGCCGAACAGTCTCAATGAACAGATTGATGAGTGTGCTTTACATATTGATTGCAGCTGATCATCTTCTGCGCTGATCTTGCCTGCTGCTGCTGGATGTTGACATTTCTCTTGCTGCTCTCTCTACATTTTTTTTCCCCTTCATCAACACGTTCCTTTCGGTTGTGACTTTAAATATTACTTTGACTTCTATAACGCAAACAGAGTAAACTGAAATTATTTGTGTCCGACATGGATCAGCTATTCAGTCTGATTATACATTTTCTTTTAGCTGATGGGTTTCACCCTTTATTTGAAATAGTCCCACACATGTATCCTGCAATTTCTCCCCGACATTATGACCCCGCTTTTCCACTTCATAAAGCCTGATTTTAGATTCTGGAGCGCTATGTCGCCATCTAGCTGGCAGAGCTTGTGGGTAAGAGCAGTGCAGCTGTCGAAGCAGCACCTGGCGATCATGAACGGACCAACATACAGAATGATAACACTTTTTCTGTTATTTTACTTTAATTACTTTAATCTTTTCATTTTTGTTTTTTCTATTAGTAAATACTTTAGTTTTAGCTATTAGCTAGTTTGTGTTAGCTTTGTTTTGGTTTACATAACACCACTACTCAGGCCTAGGTGATGTTTTCTTGATCATTTTTCATAAAATACATACATTTTTTTTTTATTCATTAATAAACCATGCAATGGCTTCAGAATAACTAAATGACACGGTTACATTTTCACCAAAAAAAAAAAAAAAAAAAAAAAAGCATATTCATTAAATCAAAGCATGAACAAAATCACTCTGTTGAAACAGCTGTTTGAGTTTGCATGTCTCTCTCCAGCTTTCTCTCATTGAACGTCCTTGTCATTTCAATTCCGTCTGAGGATTACAACAGTGGTGGTAATAGAATTAGGGTCAAAAGTTCTATGTACAACTTTGAAACCCAGCGGGGTTCAGACGTGTTCTTTTTTCTTCTCCTCTGCTATATTTCAGCCTAACAACATGGCAACTACAAATGCATCCCCTACACAGAGCAAGCAGCATTGTCCATGGTTCTGAAACAAGCTCACTAAATTACTAAATCATGCATTTCAGTCAAAATGTGATTTTGTCACGCTAAGTCTATTTCTAAAATATTGAAGTGATTATTAACTAAATTTCACCTGTTGTGTATATGCAATAAGTTTTGTCTAAAATAAAATATGTTGCATTTAATATAATTAGGACTTTTTTGTGGCGGGAAAAATTGACAATAGTGATCTTCCAATATCTCATCTAGCATAACCATAAGGCTGACTGCAAAGTGTGTTTTAATTTGAGGTATGACCTATCAATCCCCATTTTATCACTGCTGTAAAACTCTTAATAATAAGCTCAAGTTTTATGTAGCCCTTCTGATTTTCAATGAGTCCAGCATGAGTTAAAGACGATGGCAAGCAGGGATTGCAATTATCTGTAACCTGCATGTTCTAGAAAAAGGACAAGAAATTGCACTTTTGCTAGTTTCAACGTCAGCAGGTTGAGCTTTTCCTTTGGCATAAATAAATATAAGGGGTAGAAATACGAGTACTGTAGATTGGGATGTATGCCCTTTTTTGATTAAATATGAATCTATTTTTTAAAACAAGGTTGGGGCGCAATACAGACTTCCCTTCTGGGATCTTCAAAAGCTGCCACATTTGTGTAAGCAAACAGCCTCTAGTGACAGCATCTGCAATTAATCAGTCAACCAATCAATTATCATAATCACACTTCTCTATTTAGCAGCTACTGGTGAGTTTGTGTGTGTTCATATTTACCCCAGGTTGTCATTACGATTGCTGTACACCCAGAGTTAAATCTGAAGCCCCACTCTGCTTTTCATCCTCTGGAATCCTGATTATTCCACTGCCAAGTGCTCAGCTGATCATAATATGTTCAGTGGGAACACAACTATGGGGTTAATACTACTGTGATGGTTTTAGCATTTCAGCTGGGTCAAAGAATGCTGCGTGCTGCACTCTACCAATTCACAAAAGGGCTTCATTTTATTATAAGAACATTTACTATAATTAACCATCAGGCTTGTTGGCAGATAAACAGGTCTTACAGCAGAACACATTTTTATCCACGTTTTGCAAGAGGGACTTACATGGTAGTATAGCACTGTAATATGTGCGGAGAGTCAAAGTCTAAGTCCAACAGGATGAGTCACCACATAATGGGGGGTAGGAGATTGCAATGATTAAACCTTGCTCAAACACAAAGTCGTGTCAGCAGTACTGATGGATGCCACAGATGTTTCACTGTCCCACATCACATCCGGCACTGCTGTAACACCAAAGAAGTCAGAGCAGATTGAACTCCTAGAAGCTCGGCCCTAGAGCTGTATGTTATTCTGATTCTTGTCCAAATCCACGAGTCATCATTACATGAAGGATCTCAATGAAGAGATGTATCAGTTCAATATTTGTTTACAACACACACACACACGCAGATGGGTTAGTTCATATGTGACAGACACCACCAACTTCCACTACAATTGCCTGCCCATCAGTTATGTTGTTACTTATGGGTAATATACCTCAATAAATGCATTTTTTGGAAAGACACATAATTTGAAACTTAACACATTTTAGAAACCCATTACATCTTGAGCAAAAATGCATTTTGAGTAAAAACTGAAAATGAACATCTTAATGGTGCCCAGCAGACCACTTGTGTCCACATTTTGTTATTGCTGCATCACTTCCTCTAGCCTATGACACAAAGCTGCACCTAGCTGGATGTGACTCCGAGCAATATTCCTGTCTTGTCTAAATCCCACAGAGACAGAAGGTGGGAACCTGTGTCACAGAAAGCAAAAAAAAAAAATCTGAGATATACAATTCAATTATGCTAACATTTTGGCATTATTTTTAGTATGTTATTAGTAATCTGGCACATCCCATATTTGCTGGTATGTCAGTATTTTTGTTTACTCTGCCTACTGTCATCTCTGTCTGTGCACAATGGGAAATCAGCAGGTTGTCTTTTAATGCTCAGCAAGCAACTAAGTTCCCTTATTAGAGTCAACAAAGTCATAAGTAAATTTAAATTTCACCATGGCTGACACGCAGTCTTAAACATGCTATAGCAAAGTAATAATTCAAAGTTCTGGGTACCCTTCTAGTTTCTATGGCATATAATGTCCCCTCTCCTCTGCTCTATCATACAATTGTTCTAATGGCAGCAGACTACAAGACCAAAAAAAAAAATAAATAAATAAAAAAAACACACACACAACACACAGGAGATTAGGACTCTTTTTGGGGCAAATAATAGCAATTACACACCCTCATGAAAACAGTGGCATCCTAGTTACCATATACAACAGGAATTTTACTGTGGGAAAACAAACTGCCCAGTGGTTTTCATAAGCCCCTTAAAATGTGAAATCCATTATGACCACCAGTCGTACTTAGCAAGCCTACAAGGGGCAGCACAATCCAGCTTGTATATAAGGTTCAATGATTCAGGGGATAATTTGCATTATCCTGAGAAATATCACAATTGAAGGGACAGTTGTTTTTCCTCTAGCAATCCAGCTCGGCCAGCTGGTACGTAAGAGAATTGTAGGGCTGCATCTGATATGACTTTTTTTGGTCTAATCAACAGGTAATAGCAGGACTTAGTGTATAGTATTATCTACTGTCACACAAGGCATATTAAATATTTAATCATCTGAAATACACAGTTTGCAGATATTCAGTCAGTAAGATTTTTATGGTCTTAAAGTTTTCCCTCAAGAGATTCTTGCTTCCTTCATATCTTCACAGATGGGGAAGTTTTCTGCCAATTTATTATTCATTGCATCTTCAGCCAAGGGAAAATTAATTCCTAACATGAAGATATCTGCAAAGACATGAAAGCAATGTCCTTAATCTCAATAGCAGGGGCAAAATAGAAAGCCAGGCTTACATCAAAGCGCTGTGTTTGTTTGCTTGGCCACTTGCAGTCACTTTGATTAGGTCCACATCAACCCCTAGTGTGATCTCTGTTTTTATTTGTGTGATCCTGACATTTCTTTGCTTCAATGAAACATCCTGTTTCCAGTGCTGTGGACACAATTCTTTCCACACTAACGCCTGCTGCTAAAGACATGTCATAACTGTGGAATTTATTTTAATTAAGTTGACCCGTTGATTGGAGTTCACTTTTTGTCGATAATAATAGTTTCTCCCTGCAATAGTAGATGTTTACTCCTATTTAGATGTTCTTCACTATCATGTCCTGCTTTTAAATCATAACCTGCAGTTAAGTGACACAACCAGAAAATCAGGTTCCATCAAGGCAGCTGGGAGCAACGGGGAACTCTAAAGCGGAACAAAAGCAATTCTAAGCTTGGGTAATGAGCTCTAATGCAGTGTTCAGACTGGACTTGTCACGTTGTGCTCTTTATTGTTAGACCTGCCTGCTGTCTCTTCTGTTTTATTATGTTGAACAAATTATTAGCTATAGCATATTTTAACATGATGCTTTTAGGGTAATTTACTAATAAGGGGCAGCACATGCTGGAATCTACCTGCCACCTTGGGCATTTCTTTTTGCAATCTTGCATGTTTTCCTCATGCTCGCATGGGTTTACCTCAGTTTCATCCAACAGTCCAAAGAAATACATGTTAGGTTAATTGTTGAGTCTATATTACTCGTAGGTGTGCATGTCTCTCTCTGAGTTGGCCCCGGCATAGACTGGCAACCTCTCACCCACTGACAGCTGAAATAGGCTTCAGCCCTTTTTCACCATCAACAAGATGGGCGCTTAAAGGTGATGGATGGATGAATGAATTTACCAAGTATACCAAAAGATCTTTATTACATGTAATTACACATCATTCATCAACTAAACTGTTCTCCACTTTCAAAAAAGCAAAGAATGCTTGTGCTTCTACAGAAAATACACGAAAAGATGTCCGATTTTATTACATCCATCAGGTGCCTTTCATATTTATTATACCATCTACTATAGCTAGATATTGCCAATTACCCATACATCTTGGTGATTATAATTATGCCAGTAACTGAGCTGATAATGAAAAAGATTTGAAAAGTCCATTCTGGATCCCAGATTACAGTGTCAGATTTAGGAAAAGAGAACCCACAGATCATCAAGAGTTTTTTGTTAATATATCAATCGTTAATATATTACAATTTGCCATTACCTTTGAGACATTTCCTACACGTCTCCACACTTAGCACACAGCTGCTGTCATAACCCTGTGTTCTGTTGACTTTGTCAGATGTGATGCACATAGGATTGTCTCCCTCTCTTTAAAGTGGGTCGTGATGCAATTTCATTACTTTTTCAAACATGTTCAGTCACCATGTCTCCTAAAAAGGTTCCTGAACAACTAAACTGCAAAGATGAAATAATTTTGTGTGCAACATTTGATTTTTGGATTATAGCCCACTGCATTGTGTTTTCAGAATGAATAAAGCAATACATTTCACCAAAGAAATGAAGAGAAAGTGTATCACAGTAATTCAGTGGCTAGCTGGGAGCGCAGGGCTTTAATAGCAGAGATCTGAAATGGATACAATGTTGTTCAGAGAAGCACTGTGAAGTTTATCATTGCTAAGTCGTCACCAGCAATCATTCAGCTTTAAATATTAACGTTACTTATTTGATTATTTCTCCTAGTTGTAACCATGGGCCTACAGCTCACCAGCATCTTGTTAGACAAACTACACAAATGCTCACAGCTGGAAATTCAATGCACTGGGGCACATTTTGTGTAAATATTGCAAAATGTTATATGAATTACTTGGATTACTTGAATTAGTTCCTATAGTTGGTTTTAGAGTTCTCATCATGGGCTTCCTGCCATGTTTTGCACACAAAATTACTGTGTATGGTTTTGGTGTCAGATCATCTAGAGCAGCTCCTCTGCAGCCTCTCTCAACACTGACTTTAGTGCATTAACAAATGATCCATAAACAAATTAGTTATCCAGTTCTTCTCCCTATAGCCTAATATTCAATACCACTTATAAATGTATCTCCTTTCCTGAAGTGATCACGGTTCACATGTCCCCTCTAAAACTGCAGGTCTAACCTGAACATGGATAACCAAGTCTGAAAAACTGACCCAACGTTAACGACATGTTTGAGTGTCAGTATTTCTGGTTCGTTTCTATTCCTTCTCACTGTCATGTCAAATTCCCCAAAACAAAAGTTCTCTACGAAATTGCCGGGCATGGGGCAGGGTAGGTAACCATGGAGATGGCCTCACACCTGCGAGGTGTGAATGGCAGTGACAACCTCGAATGAAAATCCCTAACCTCTGCAGGCAGTTGGGCTGGTTTTCCTATTGCCCAATTATTTCCAGTGGGATCAAATCCACGTCGCTGGTCAGTTGTGTCGTAAACTCACAACTTAACAACAGAGATAATTAGTGCAATGCAAATTAACCACATTTTAAATTTGGTTAATTTGCAGAAGCAAATGTACTGAGTCTCTGCTTGTAAGAGACAATAAGTATCGTGCATAACTGGAATCAATTGAGTAGAAAACCACAGCTCCTGTTCACAGCGCAAACTGGGTGGCTGAGAGCTGACCAGAATCTGATCATTAGATCAGAATCATCATTAGTTATATCAAATACTGGTGTGAACTGTATGGACTCTGCCCACCTATACTCTAAGTGAGGAAACAGAGAAAGGAAAGAGAAAGTACACTACCACCATTTCTCAGAAACAATTGGTATTAGAAAAGACAGATAGGGGCAGACGTGGAATGGGCAGAATGTGAAGAATTTAGAAGAATTTATCGCAGATTAATTATAATTATTAATTATTCCCATAATCCTGAGTAGTTTGAAGAGCAACTAAGTGGTGCCCTCTCACTTTTTTAGAGCATGTTTGAAAGAAAACTCCACTCATGCATGTAAGGAGGCTGAAGAGAAGAGATGTGGTTCTAATGTTTTTGCCAAACTATTACCAAACTACTATCTTAAAATGCTAGTACTTTATAAAATCATCAGCTTTCTGACAGGTGTATATCTTCTGCTACAGTACCTTGCTGGTGTGCAAATACAGTACCACCACGTACAGATGATATACTGTAATCACATGCCGTGGGACGAATGGCGAGAATCTGCCATAAGAGCAGCCAATTCACGGACAGCTAAAGCGGCATGTGGCTTACCAAACGTGCCAACTGTTCAACCTAATGTGCCACAAGTTCTGGTGGAGACGGAAGCCCCCACACTCACTAGAGATGGAAATTATGGCTCTTTGAGGGGAACCATCTAGTGGCTTTGTTCTTATTAAGAGCCATTAAAAAAAAAGACACTAATGCCAGTACTCAACAAAATCTGTTGTTCGTCCGCGTTTGTGTTTTACAACATGACCACTGTGACCCAATCAGAAAGTAATATTTCTCTCTTTGATGTACTGCTTTGTTTTTGCTCATGCCATCGCCACTCTTTATTTATCCACTATGTCACTAATCCACCACTGCTGCTCTTGCTGAGCCAGGGTGGACAGAGCAACTGAATATTGCATTTCGGCAAAGCAATGGACCTTTGCCTTAAAGAAAATAAGTCGGCAATATTTCAATCAGCTAAAACAGCTGGGTTTTTTTATGGTTTACGCAAAGGGGAATGAATATAGGACTTTCACGTAGAACTTGGATCCTTATCTACAAGCTGTTCAAAAGAACCTGGGTCATTTGTGAAAGTCTGTCACCTATCAGAAAGCCCCCGTCAGCAGTTGACAGAAGAAGCCAGGGATAGTGACCAATTTCAGTTTTCAATCTTTTTAAACTTCACCCAGTTTCCATTTAATTAAAGTGGATATTAGTTATAGTAAAACGTCAGTCTAATCGAAAAGTCCTGCAGTAAATCCACCTTTATGAAGTTGATAATATTTCGTTTGTGTTCAAACTCAGAGGTCGACTTGGTTTCGGAGGCCGTTTGTGTGAAGCTGTTGAAATGTAGTGCAGACAGGATATTTTTTTATTTGGCCTGTCCTCACTGATATAATACTAAATGGAGTGGACAAAATAATAGAGAGCGGGGGGAAAAAAACACAAAAAAAAAAAAAAACAGTTTCATGGCATGAATTTGCTGGCTAATTAATCAATTCTAATATTAGGTTCTACTGTAGATAGTTGTATGAGTTGGAGCATAACGAATGGTTACACTAACATTTTCGCTCTGCAGATGTAGGTAACGTACCCAGAGGAAACCCTGGGTACTGGGAACATGCACACACTCCCCACAGAAAGAAAGCAGGTGAATTCGAACTCGGGACCTTCTAGCTGTGAAGCAGCAGCACTAACCCCTTGACATAAACAAGAGACATCTTTTTTCTCAAGTAAAAAATAAATATGGACCAACAGACCAAATTTAAGAGAACTGAGTGTATGTTTCATATTTATATTTATGAAATGAAAATACCACAAAAAAAGGTATAAATCATGTTACAATCTCTTTCTTAATATAGCTATTGATTTATATATTGTGCAGTAAAGGACATGATTTTCAACCACCACTCTCTCATCTAGTTACTAGAGCATATTCATCACTGATCACTCATCACTATATCATAATATTCCATCCACAATCCAAATGCTGACGGAAAAATTCCCCTCAAATATTTATGATACTACTATTGAATCATGTTCAGCAGATACAAATGGATTTTTTCCCCACACTGTTATTGCAATCTGAGATAGCCAGTGGCATAAAATACCATTACCTTTGGTCCCTTGCTGCCAACTGTCTGTCTGACACCATATATTTAACGTTTCTGTTTAAGCCAAGTCACCTTTTTCTCTAATTCCTTTCCTAACTCACACACACAGACATAAGTCCTTCCCCTCATTCACAAACAGGCACAGGACTCCTTCATCCAATCTTTATATATTTATCCGTTTTATTTTTATTTAAACAGCTTTCAGCAAGGCATGAATTAGGTCCCAGAGAAAGCCCTACTGTATAATGTTTCATGTTTCTATCACATGCTGAAAAATGGGTTTATGTGTATGCCATGAAAAGAACAGTAGGCTAGGAAGTGCAGGAGGTTCAACACTTCTGTTACCAAGACATTGTTAATCTCAGTGATTTCACTGTGAGCTGACTGCACTTGACATTATATTAAAAAAAAAGCAGAGATGATGATGTGTTGTGTTTAACAGAGTTGTCTGTTCTAGGTGATGTGTAAAGATGCCTGAAAAATTAAACCTGCTCCTGTTTTGTCCTACCAATGTTATGATTCAATCTATTCAAATGCACAATTTGCCATTCATGTTAAAAATGATGTATTTAGAATTTGAGTGTGAGGCTTGATGTGGGAGGTGAACATACACAACAATTCAAACAATTTTGTGCAAGTCTTAGGAAAAATGATAGTAATGACTGAGGCTCCATGTTTCAGAGTAGCGACCTGCTGATTTTGTGTTTCCCATTTATGTTGGAGAGAGGATTCGTTTCTCATAGTACATCTACAACATCTCTACACAGGTTTCAAAAGTCCAACCGATCAAAGCTTTAAAGCAGCCATTAGGTGCATTTCAACAAACCATTCTTGGCAGTTTTAAGTTAACAACTCGTAGGCTAAACGTCCCCTCAATGCATTATGATTTGCAGTTCCACAGTAGGGTTAATGCCCAGGAAAAACAAAACAAAAATACAGCTCCCAAATTCAAATTGTCACTGTTATCAGACACTGGCTATTATCTGAAGGGGGGATGTCGGTTTTATTGTAGCAAGCTAACAAAACAACCCCCTTGCTTAGCTCCTTACGACCAATAAGTGATGCCCAGCACTGCAGACTTTGCCCTGATAGTTCCTGAACCTTCAAAAAGTACTACCATCAGACAAGGGACTTTTTTGGGAGGTAGAACTACAGCCTGGATAAAAATTTAGACCCTGGTTGCTATTGTTAAAATGCAGATAGAGAAAATAAGTTCCACACAAGGTTCCTGGTGCAGGTAAAAGTCTCCACTGATGGAAATGGGATCAAATGACAGCTAAGCAAACATGTATATGTTCTTAAAGCAACATTATCAGAATGTACAAGACGAATATAGTTTGTTTAACTTTGCTGGAAACCTGCGTGATTTACTGACAAAAAATAAATTAAATAAAATACTTAGATGATGGGGCTAATTAAGTATTATACGGCATTAGAAACTGTGCCTTAATTATTGACATCTTTGTAATACATGATGTATGGGGAGATAGATGTCCAAAACTGCAGTAAAAACTTTTGAAATCGGCTTGTAACAAATAAAGGCTGACCAACATGGCATTAAATTGTGATGTGTAACAAATGTAAAAAGTCAGATGTTTAACATGTGTATCATTATTAACCATGGTCCTTAGAGAATATACCAATCTTGAAGAAGCACTATAATCGCTATTTAAATGTTTCACAGTCTGTGATCATTTCAGTTGCCATAAAAATCTGTAGCTCAAGGATCAATGTCAGACACAGCTGTTTAGATTGAGCTTGTGAAACATGTGGACAGCAGTATAAACTGAAGCGCCCCAATCAAAATGCTAAATCACAAGCACTAATAAGATATTTATGACAGCTTGCTTCTTAAAGTCAAAGCTACATCACACCAAGTCACAGCAGCGGCTGCAGATAAAATCTTTCATTAAATACAATGCCAGTCCCCCTCTGCTGTTCATGAAAGGCCCTGTCAACGGCTAATCCACCATTATGGACATCATTTTAGGCCTGATAACTTGTCACATGCAATTCCCCACTTGCGCGTAGGAGGGACCCTAAAGGACAATCTGATAGTCACCCAATCAGAGGTCCGAGAAAAACAAAGGTTGTCTCAGCGTGTGCGGGGCATTTGGTGGAAAATAAGGACTAATCCCAACTCCTATTCTCTTCCCTTAGCATTTCAATTAAATTGTCGACAGTCATCATCTCAATGGCACAGACAGACAACTGGCGTGTGAAAGAAAGCAAATTAAAGATAGATTTACAACTGTGAATCTCAGCCATTAAACGTTATTTTGCCCCAGAGCTAACCTTGGGGATAATAAAGAATAGCGTTATGAAATGCCTCCAAATGACACACAGGGAATCAAACCAGAACTACTCAAAAACAACATGCCAACTAACTGATCTTCTGCAACAAGCAGTTATGATTCTCTCTCGTTTCTCACTGATTGGGTAACAATTCAAATAATGTGGATTGTGTTAAAAATGTAGCTAATCTGGTATACAGTAAAAAATAATAGTGTACGGTTTCATTGACATTTGATTTTAAAATCCAAATAGTTTATAGTTAGATTTAAAGATACATTTTTTGTGCTTAAAAATGTGGTCAACACTAGATTCCCATTCACAGCCAGTGTATTTATGTGTCTGACTTGAATGAATGAATTAAAGTGTATGAAAAGCATCAAGATAAATGTGATCTTAAACGTAATCCAGTTCATGCAGGTCCTAAAATTAGGCATTCACTTAAACAAATTAGACAAATTATCATTATTTATTGTGGAAACTCTTCCAGTTTTAAGTTTGTGTGCGACTATACGACAGAAGATTGACCCCCATGTGCAGCAATGACTAAACATTTCCAGTAGCTGTTTCAGCCCAGCATATCAGGGGTTTTAGCCCCTTCCTCTTTAAAGAACAGTCTCAAATAAAAGATGTGGCTTGACTTCCTTGTAAGACCTGCCAGCTTCTGGACCTTCAACAGAATTTATATAAGATTTTGGTCAAGACATTGACTCAGCCATTGCAAAATATTACAAGTCTTCTGCTTTAACCATTCTTTGGTGAAAACAACTTATTTTCAGGTTTGGTTTATGCCTTGATATTTTCATGAAAGATATGTTCATAGTTCAGATTTGCCAAGCTGTGCTGGTCCAGAAGCACCAAAGCAGGTCCACATCATGATACCGTCACCACCATGTTTCACAAATTTGATAGAATTACACTCTCACCTTGTTTGACCCTTATTAAATATAATGCTTCTCATTTGAGCCAAAAAGTAAAACTATTTTCCCACAATCAACAGAAAAATTCTTCTAACAGCCTTCTGGTTTATTCACATAATTCTTAGAAAATTGTAGATGTTCTTTCTGGAGAGTAAAGGCTTTTTCCTTGCTACTCTGTTACAGCACTGCTGTTAAGTGTTCTGATAGTAGACTCATGAACATTGATATTAGCCACTGCAAGAGAGGCATTTAATTTACTGAATGCTAGCCTGAACTTCCTTGTGACCTCCCAAGACTATTACAAAGCAAATCTTAGAGGTTCACATGTTTTTAATCAACAAATATGCAAGACTGGTTGTTTTCTCTTAGAAGTCTTTACCTTTGACAGGTGCCTAGTTAGCACCTGAGACGAGTACAGCAAAACAGATTTCCTTACACTTCAAAAACATTACAGATGAACAGAGCAATTTCTTTTTTCAAAAAGATGAACAGGTGTCGCCTCAGGGGAACGTGTTCGGCATGTGTATTTGGCATAAGTTTTTTATGCCTGATGCCCTTCCTGCCGCAACTCTCCCATTTATGTCCAGGCTCAAGACCAGAACCACGGTGGCACTAGGTGGATGGTTGGGGCCACCGGGCTCCCTATATGTATATCAGAAACCCTGGTATACATACATAGGCAGTATTACTGCACCTCTTTCAGACATGACTAAAACTGATCATATTGCAGGGGTTGCTGTCAAAAGTAAAACTGTCAGTCAAACTTGTTAAAGCATCTGTGGGGCATCTGCTGTGGCCTGCTGGAGTGTCCTAGAGCAAGATTCAGAATTCCAACCAGCTCTAGGGAGGCTGTTGTGCAGCCAAGTCTGACCTCTGACCTCCCTGGGGAAGGAAGTAACAGAAAATGAATATTCTTTTTTTATTTCGGTAGAGTACCAAACACAGCCAGGGGAAACGCTGTAAACCATCAGCATACCAAATATCTCAAGTCACAGGGTGAGGAAGTAGAATGCATAGCCTTTGCAATGTGCTGGAGTTGTAGCCATCATTTTGGTATCGATGAGATGGGACAGGTGAAACTCAATTGACTTCACTTACATAAGGCCAGCTGGTTCTGTAGGTGTTCTCAATGGGAACTGGAAAACCAATAATTCTTTCGTCTCTTATTAAAACTAATTATGCTCACACAGTGTATACACAAGACAGACAATCATAAATATGTAATGTGACTTTGCATAATTTAAATACACACCAAAAAAAACAAGTATGATATTAGAGCACAGGATTTCTTCTTATTCCACCAACCAGAGAACACAAACATTGGGCCACTGGCACAGCTCAATTTGTGTGTCACTCTAAGTTACACGACCTAAAGGGAAAATTAATTAAAACCTTAATTAAGTCTACACAACGGGCAATATGAACAGGCTGCTTAGAATACTACAGCGATGGGTGGCTAGGCCCAGAAGTAGAGCATCAGCATTTGTGCAACTCCACAAAAACAAAACAAATGACATGTCACAAGGAATGAAGCAGGCTTTCATTTAAAAAGGGCTGCACAAATAATCCAGCTGACTTAGCATTTGTAACTAAAGAAAAGGAGAATAAGGGATGAGAGCATATAACAGAGAGAGCGAGAGAGAGAGAGAGAGACTAGGGCACAGAGGCAAATACAAAACAAGAACGGTGTAGTAAGAAACAGTCCAACGCTGGAATACTAATGTGTGCCATTGCCCTGTTGGAAAGCCTGTAAGTCACATGAGTCATGACATTCAGTTTAGGACCATGTCCCGAAAGACAATGACAAGGATTTTCCCATCCTGGCCATTATGGGTGAATTGTATTTTATAAGGATTAATCTGTTCTGACAGGAAGAAAACTGTTGGGATTGTTGCTTGTGACTTGTAGCTTTGGTACCGTAACTGGCCTACGGCTGGTCTGGTGTTATACAGTCCACTGTAAGCTAGTAGATCCTGGGTAAGCTACAGCAAACAAAGAAAAATAAATAAAGGGGGGGATAGCAGTAGTAGCTACTTATACTAAGTAGATGCATCATTGATGTGAACTACCTGAAAATGATGTAGGGGCAATGGTGGCAACAGAAATTCTGGAGCCCATGGGAATAATGACTGGTCAGCTTGGGCTCCTGTGTTTGTTTCTACAAATGTATGCAACCAGTAGTGAATGTTGATAGTGAAGAAGACATATTTTATCAGCTCTGTCACACTGAAAAATAAATAAATAAATAAATAAATAAATAAATAAATAAATAAATAAATAAATAAATAAATAAATAAATAAATAAATAAATAAATAAATAAATAAATAAATAAATAAATAAATAAATAAATAAAGCAATTGCAATTCTGTAGGCCCCTATTTAGTGAAGAAACAAGCAACATCCAAGTTGTTCTATCACAAAGTAATTGAATAAGTGCATGGTGAGTAGACATTAAGACATTAAACTTGCATTGTGATTGGCTGTCCAGACAGAAAGCAGACGCATTCAGGTCTCTAAAGACCTTTTTTTCAAACCCTATAATTTACACTATTTATGTCACTTCTCCTCTGAACAAAGACTGAGCTATGAATGCCTTCCAGGAGAAACTGCCTGAAAATATATACCATTCATCGTGTATTTAAACAATACTGTGCCTCCGCCTCAGATATCAGTGTCAGCTTTGCACTCCATCTTCCAGTGACAGTGTTCAGAACAGCTAACTTGGTCAGACAACACAACATGAAGGCTGCTTCTTTTGTGAGCATAACCTAACCCTTAGCAATAAGTGAGTGATGCATCATTTTCAGTGCGATGACAGATATTGCAGATATTATACATCTTAACTGTTTGCAATTTAGGAGTGATTCCTTGGCAATGTGGTTACTAGCATTGTTTTCTTTTCTTATTCAAGTCCAGATACCTCATAACTGAGTTTTGAAGCTGCTGGCTGCCACAATCTGAGTGTCCTCAGTTAGCATTGATTTTGCATAGCTAAGCTGCAGTAGAAAAGAGATGAGCTTCCGTTTCCTGAGAGAATGGAAATAGGAATGATTATTTACTTCAAGGCTGATGCTTCTGGGAGTCAGAAGACAAGTTCAACTTTTGCCAACCTCCCCATGTCACACCACAGAGAGGCTTAAAATGCAAATATGGTTTCAGGATTTTATTTGGAGGTTCAATTGAAAAGAAACGACAGCCTGCTGTGTCTTTGTATGCGTCACTGGTTACTGTATGGAACAGAAGCCTGAATGCAACCTGATCCAAACACTCCATCTGGTATTGCAATGGGACTGTCAAAAGGGCAAAACTGATGCTAAACAATAAATAAAAATGTGCACCATATCTGTGGCGGCAGTGTTGTTAACTGTTGTTGTCATAATGGTTACATACCACTTAAAAACCCTACGATCGACTTTTTCTTTTCATCCGTGATCTTCAACCAGCCTGTGGGCTGCACTGAGTTTTCTCTGCAACGTGTGCTGCTGCCTAACTATCCTGATGGTTCTGCGTGAAAAGCAACTGAACCCTGAACCTCTTCGGCAGGACGGCACATGGCTAGAGTGAGCCATTAAATATAGGCTAACACTTGCCCTTTGTTGAGCCTTGATCAAAAGCCTTGACCCAAATACAAGGTGACACATCATAAAAAGGCTGTCAAAAGGTTTTACCTTGATTTTGTCATTCTGTCTCACTCTCCTCTAGACCTCTGTCAATAAATTAATTACATGCATTGATTGAAGTTGGCTGATTTGGGGTCCTACAAAGTCTCATTCAATACTATTTTCTGTTCTTCAGACATCTGTTGTTACAAATCTAGACACACAATACATATGTCTGAATTGTCAAGAAAAAAAAACCCTGCCAAATTAATGTGGCTAATAAGGAGGTGGTATATTGCAGTTTTTAAAATCTCACATAAAACTATTGAGACTCCCACACACAAAATGAGGTTGATAGTTATACACCTGCCAGCTGCATTCACAATTTTTTTTTTATTATAATTTGTTGGTTCAGAGATAGGTGTTGAATGGCTAATAGCCATTTTCCTTTAGCTCTTTGCTTAACTAAGTAAATTTTAATTGCCCATTAAAATGCAAATGGTTTCATTAATTGAGTGCTGGGTTGTGCTAACTGCTGAACACAGCTATTGTGTTTACATAGGTAAATAAAGAACCAGTTAGTGATCATAGTACACAAATTATTATGCCTAAATTGTTGTGTTGCATTGTTAAATGATTGTTTACTTTTGTTTAGATTTTGAAGGACTTCACAAATGCATGAAAGCAGCTGTAGCTCAGTTGGTAAGTCGTTCACGTACGGAGTCAGTAGGTTAGTTTGAATCCCTGGTCCCGGCTATATGTCAAAGTGTCTGTGGGCAAGATACTGAACCCCTAACAGCCCATTTCCATCCCCAGCTGTGCAGTGCCAGTCCAGGCCGGGTAGAAATTGGGGAGGGTTGCATCAGGAAGGGCATCCGGCATGAAAACTGTACCAAATGAACTTACAAGATAAGCCGAAAGCAAAACCCGAAAAAAAAATGCTAAAAGTACCAGATACTATATATCCTGGTCGCTCAGTGGTAGAGCATTGGGTTGAGATGCAGAAGGCAGCGGGTTCGAATCTCACCCCACCAATTGTGGCCTCACCCAGCCACCAAGGGCAACCTTGGTGCCAGTCTCAAGCCCAGAAAAAAATCCCAAAAAATGGGAGGGTTTGGGCAGGAAGGACATCCGGCGTAAAATCACATGCGGAACGTGTTCTGCTGTGGCCACCCCTGAGGGGACAAGCCGAAAGCTGTTGATCTTGAGCAGATACTATATCTTAGCAGTAGAAAGTGAAACAATTATATTTAAATAATTGTATTAATTATTAAATAACATTCATCTTGTGTTTTATTTCAGTGGCTGACCACACACACACACACACACACATCACACATGAATAGGTAAAATACTAAAGGCTGTAAAGTTATTTGTGCACAGTACTATATACTCCAATAACTTAAATTCAACAACAATTTTCAAGTTATTTTTGTATTAATTTTAACCAAATTAAAAACCAAAACCAAAAAACTGTAACCAAAACAAGTATAATTTATTACAAACAATGACACAATTTACTGCGGTTTTCAATAATTAATGCAAAATACCAAAATTTCTCTCTCATAACCTTTAATCATATCACATGTACAAATTAGAAATGCTGGGTTATAGTTAATAAAAACAAAAAACTGCACATTGAACAAAAGCCTAGTATAAACTGTTTGTTCACTAAATGTGTGCACAAAAGCACAAGCTTAACTGTTGCCATCACAAAGCCACAAATATTTCTCACTATTAAAGTTCTGAAATCTTCAAGGCACATAGGAGAATTATATGATGAATTGCTTTTATTTTTCAGGGAGTAAATATAATATCCACATTTAGTTGTTCATAAATGTTTCTGAATCACTTTTCAAACCTATGATGACTTCAAAATCCTACAAGCTTTTTCGCATAGAGGATGTGTTGATTTATCAAACCAAAGGTGGTTTTTCATTTTATTTCAACAGTGCAAGGTTGTTTGCGTTTGTGCAAGTCAACTCAGTATTAGAATTTACTGGCATAGATTAACTAAGCTATATTTCATATTTCCCACGCTATGGAAATTAAAAAACAAAGTCACTTCAAAGCGACACATTTTTTCAACTTTAAACCAAAATATATTAACAAATTGTCACATCAGAGAATGACACTAATCTTTCCAGATCCCCCTCTCCCCAACAACAATTTCATTTATGTGTTACACTGACTTGCAACGAGGTGAATGACATGTCAGCCTTTACCGCGGCCTCAGTCAGTTCGTGGATCTGTCACAGCGCCACGTAAAAGGGCGCTGGTTCTGTATTTTCTCAACAATACATCCATACGATACATCCGAGGTTATTCTTAGCATGGCTCAACATGGCAGGTGCTGAAAAAAGGCAATGAAACTGTGATGAGAAAAGATTGTGACTGAGCAAAAGACCAGACAAGAGTAAATGTCAGACTGGCTCGTAATTGTTGGCAAGAGGTAAAAGTGATAAAAGGATGCCAGACAGACGCTGAGCTGGTTCTTGACTTTGGACCAGTAATTAACAGCATTTTAAGTTTTAGCATTTTATCATACAATCAAATCAACAGGGTTTGCAGCTACCTCAATATTTGAAAGTTAGCAATTTGTCTAAATAACACATTAAAACTGGTAATACATGCTCTGGTGTTGGGGTCTATAACTTTGTGGCAAGACAATCCAAGTTTGGTAGGAATATTTATGTTGAATTCAGTTTATACAATCTTTGACTTGCAAAGGGCAAGAAATTCTGGTCTGTGTGTTGTTGGCACGTACATTACTTTGGGCAAGATTGTTATATAGACGTGGGATTACATCCTAATGTCAACATCAGGTGGCTGTTCATCTTTGATGTGACAAAATTATGCACGTCATGTTGTATAAAACCCAGTAATATTACTGTATCATGTCAGTCAACATTGTTAGCTGGCTTCTGATGCCTTCTTTGCTGTGCACTGGAGGGCTCAAACCATGACGTATTTACAACTGTGGTCAAAAAGTGAATTACACTCAGCAAGTCCACTGGAAGCCGAAACATAAAATTACAAAACCCTGCTTCTTGGGTCTTTGAAAATTCACTTAAACCGTTTTCATAAAGAATGTGACATTTTAAGATCTTATTCTACAGTTGTAGTCTATAAAATTATGATTTCAATTACAATAATATGATTGTCTATTTATTCCTGGCACCAGACACCAAACATTTAATCCAAGTTTGACAGAAATTAGTTGCTTGTCTATAAATAAAGACTTCTAAATCTGTTTGACTTGAATTGTGATTATTTATAGGTTAGAATTATTCACAGAAAGGAAACGCATTATTTTAACAACAACAGTTACCCCATAAATATGTATAGTCTCAGATTAGATACTAAATGTTATTTTTCCCCTCATCAGTTATGCCCTTCATCAGATAGAGCCTTCTGTGTGCTTACCTATGGTTAAAAGGAACAACTAAAACACACAACTCCAAAGAATTCATTCACCACGAGGCACAAACAAATTTGTTGTTAAGAAACAACAATGTAATGAATCTGTCCGTAGACTTTTCTTAGGGCTTTTCTTAACAAATTTAGGAAGAACGTAAAATAGCAATGATTGAGGCCTACTATTTCCAACATCACTCACTCTGTTAAAAGGTGTTCTGTCAACTGTCCAGGAGTTGCGCTGTTGACAAGAAGCTGACTGCAGACAGAGGCACTGCTTTTGGTGAACTCATTCCACTTTATTTTTGTGCTACCATCAAGTAATAGCAATACAAGCATCTTCCCATGCGACTGTCAAACATTAACACTTTAAGGAGACAACAGATGTCAGTTAAAGTCTGTGCATGTCCAAAATACTGTAGATCATCCTGGTTTTAAAAAAGCTAAAGACTGAAAAACGGCCACATCAATTAAGCTTAAGTGACAATTTAAGCCAACCGAGAAATTTTTAAACTTTGGCTTTTAGTTGATTACATAAAGGCCGCAGGGGACAAAACTTTAAATGTGTAAGTCATAATGGTGTGTATTACAGCATCAAAACAGAGGACTCATGTTCACATCACATTCGTGGACTACAGAAGGATTCTGGCTAGTGTCCATCTGGCCAACCAAAGCACGCTGCCCAGCCACAGCTGATTGACTGATGGGTCCTTACAGAGAACAAACGCTGCTGCAGTCTGAGAAGTTAAGAATGTGATTTTGAATTTCACCCCAGGGAATACCTGTGCAGGGAGTTGACATCTGTCTCAGAAAGCCACACTAAAATACTGAGCCATGGCTATACACCAGACTGAATGGAATTAGAAACTGCCTGCAGCAGGCACTGAGGTTGCCGAGAATGTAGAGAGGAGCCCTCTATCAACTGGGAGTCGAATTGAAGAGGAGGGGCAGAGTGATGGAGGGGATTGTAAAGAATGCCAAGCATGATGCTTTTGATTCTGCCACCGTCTCACTCAACAGCTTCGTATCAAAGCCTTCAGTGCCGTTATCGCACATGAATTGTAATGGCACTGTCAAGCTGACATCTTACATTCAAGGGAAAATGATGGAGACATTATAAAGCTATTAGTGACTCTACAGGTGAAACTCAAGCCCACCAACTGAACATAAGCACTTACAACCTGTGGCATCATGTCATGGAGATCACAGAGGCAGATTGCTGAAATTAACTCTACTTTTTCTTTTTTCCCCTTCTTCACAAGAAGGATTTCTCACCACCATGTCTAGTTCATCCGAGCTACTACTGTAATGGATTTCATTGGAACTACTTTTAGCATTTGCTTTGAGTTTGAAAGGCTTTGTTTCTTAGAACAAAATTCTAGTGTCTGTTAGCTTGAATTCAATTGTCAGGCAGTTTTTCTAACTTAATACACCAAGCCTTTTTTTAACGAAGTTAACATGCAACAATTAGCGGCAACAATAATTGATTTCCTTAACTCTACACCTCATGAAAAATCAGGGGCCTGCTCTTCCCGCTTTAGCACTATCCATGTTTGATAGCATCACGCCATAAGCCTTGGCTGCAGGATTAGTTAGTTGGGGCATGCTGAATAAACGATCTCATCAATCAGGGCTTGACATTAACGCTTGACCTCTTGCCCAGGGCAAAATAAAAAAAAACTATGTTCGGGCAAGTGGAAAGTGTCATGCAGTGGCCCAATAGTGCAAGTGCAAAATAAATGTGACAGTCTGCAGTATTTCCCAAACACTGGTGTATGTGTGTCGCCCTGCTACAAATTGGTTAAAATCTTATTTCATTGTAGAGCTGCATGCAGAATGTTCAAACTTAAAAAGTCCACAATCTCAGATTTCAGATAAACATGAAACATCATTTGCTTTTTATTTGATGCTGTCCAGCCCATGTTTACTACCTTTACAATTAGCATCATTAACATGGATCTGCGCTACAGAGGAAACATTAACCTTGTTTAAATGTGGCAATTTATCTGTGCTATTAAAATGTAGAAAATATTCCGGAGAAGCTTCAACATTTTGTTAATCATTTAGTGCCGATTGATGCAGTTTCAAAACTTGACCAGAATGTTGCAAATCTTAAACTTCTTAAAGTTAAAACTTCACTATACTTCTAACTTTAAATAACTGTCCAAAACACGGGTGGTACCTGCAGGTACCTCTGCACCTCAGCCACGGGAGTTAGAAGTTACAGACTGTCTGCTCTTTACTGATATCTGTAACAACAACAACAAAAATAAATCAGCAAATCGCTTTAAGCAAATGTCAGTCAGACTACATGTTATATTAATGTGACAGATACACATTTAATCAACATCTTATTTTCTGGTTTTATCAGTATTTATGCTTCACTACAGCACTGAAGGATGCTATAAGTACATGCTGAATAAGTCTTTAACATTTTCGTTTTCACATTTGAAGGTTTTATTAAAAACTTAAGAGATAAACCTTCAGTATCAGTTTACTTTGCTTTTATACAAAACGATTGCTAAATGTTAGTAAATCCATGTGACTTAAAGTGACATGAAAACTAAATATTAATAATGTGTTATGCTTTTGTCATCTTAAATGTCAGCTTTAAGTGCCAAAGGCAACACAAACCAGCAGTATGTGGAACACATGCTTTAGCAGTTTTTAAGAGAAACCCATACACTGCTAGCATTAAGAAAAATTATTGGAAATACAATTCTTTCTTTCACCAATGTCAGTTATTCTTCAGTACTCTGAAAAGGCATCACTGTGGTCTAGTGTACACGTCACATCCATTGTAGGATTCCTGAATCCTACACGTCACCTTTTACCTTTATAAGAAAACTATAAGAGGTTGGCATTATATTTTTCTAAATGCCAATAAATCCTATGAAAAGCTAAATCATTCTTTATACTCGTCCTTTTTAGTACTTTTTGGCCATTTTCCTACTCTGTATGTGCCCTTCAGCCCCAAACTTAATGCTTCTTTTAGAAGACATACAGTGCATTTACACACTTTTAAAACATTACAGATGTTTTTAAATCCTTACATTGCTTTTAGGGCATTAAAAATTATTTAGACAACGAAGCTTTATGCCACGGAGGAAAAAGTATGTACATGCGGCATACGGCTTAAAAATATTGGTTTTGGTGTTTAAATTTTGTTTTTTTGTTTTTTTTTAACTGAAGACTGGCTCATAAATCTATGAATTGTAAGTATCTTTAAGGTTTATCACAATACTTTTATCTTCAACAGTAATACAGTTCTAATAATTATAATAATAATAATAATAATAATAATAATAATAATAATAATAGAAACTGGGTAAATAATGTGTATTCTGAGTACAATCTGCACACTCCGACCATAAAAACTAAATCTCTGTAAGAACCTTTAACCTTTATCTAGCCTGTCCATGGTTTGTAGTGCCTAGTTTACCGGCAGAAGCTTTTAAATATAACAAGACGGGCCCTGCCATGACCCTTGATTCATGCTCTCCCTCTCCCTATTGCTCCCACTCAGTCTCCCTTCCCTCTCAACGGTGAATTATTCAACAACAAGAAAATGAGGAGGGGGTGGAAAGGTGCATTACTTTTCCTAAGATGAGTGCTGAGGATTGGGCTGTAGATCAACCCCCGCCCCTCCGCCCATCTACAGATTTTTATGGACCAACATGCAGCAGTAGAGTGGCCAACACCAGTGTCCTGTTTGTGTGAATTACGACAGCACAGGCACAGCACCCACCCACTAGGGACAATATTAACTGCTGATTTGATGAAACGCGCACGCACTGATTAGTAACCCATATCTTTAGTGGGATTAAGTGAGCAGAACTGTGCCATCGCCTCTGTAGGTGTGGGACTGATGTACTCAGATCTGTGCGTGTGTGGGGGTGGGTGGTTGATCCCTATGTGAGTATGCATGTATATAGTTGACTGTGTGTCTGTGTGGGAAAATCTGATTTATTTTCCTTCCAGAAATTAATAGACTATTATTTTTAGTTTAAAACATGAACTTGCTAAATCATACAGAAGCTGTAAAGCTACTATTCAAGCTGTGATGCATGGTGTGTGTCCTGACACCTGTCAATCATAGCCAGAATAAAATGTTTCCAGTGCCGAACCCCGTCACCCCCAATATTAACACCGTCAGGACGGGTTAATGTTGCCTTGTGCTACATCAGTTGCTATTTAATATCCACGACCTCTTGTTAAGTGAAATTAAACAAATTTTAAGGTTCCTTGTATGACACATGCAGATGACCCACAAATATACATAACTGTGTCACCAAACAAGAATAATTCAATACTCCTTTGGGACAGTGTAGATGTAGCTCAAGTGGTAAGGACCAGAGGGTCCGCGGACCACAGGGTCAGTGGTTCAATCCCCAGTCCCTCCTGGCTACGTGTGGTGTGTCCTTGGGTAAGACACCGAACCCCAAGTTGCCCCCGGTGGGTCAGGTGAGCGCTTCGCATTGCAGCAACTGCGATTGGTGTGTGAGTGTGTGTGCAAATGGACGAATAAGAAGCCACATTGTAAAGCACATGGGATAAAAGTATCTGGATGACTGCATCCGGGTCACCTTTCGTACTCCCCTAATATCTACAAGAAAACAAAATCTTTCTTCTGTTACCCTTGAAATACAACAACGATGAGAAACTTCAAGGCAGTATTTGGAGAAATATGTGCATGCATTTATCACCATCAGGCTGGACTACTTCCACATCTGTATAAGAAAGAAAAAAAAGTACTTCTACTGCTTGATCATGAATTATTAAACAATCTCGGTATGAGATACATCTCTCCCAACCTGGCATGGGTACCCTAGATCAGTGGGTTCTGGTTGTTCGGAGAGTCAAAAGTAAAGATTGTAAAGCTGCCTTTAGCTTCTACACAGTTCCGATGAGGAGTAAACTGCCAGAAAAGCTTGGCCTTGAAAAAATCTCGACTACGTTCAAATCCAAACTTCCTTTCTTTCTCCATTGCTTTAAGCAAATGACAGTGGAATTTCTTTTTTTTTTAACAGTGGAACTCTTTTTAAAAGCTTAGCCCTGCAGTCTCTTTGCTGCATATGGGTGCATGTGCGATAACCAGCAGCACACATGATGGGGAAATAAAAAGTTACTAAGTAATGAAAAACATGAAAAAATAGATGCTTGTTCATTTATATTTTAAATACTGAATGTTGATATAACGGATTTGAACTGCTTTTAAACAAGGCAACGAAAACAAATTGTTGGTTAAAAAAAAAAACAAAAAAAAAAAAACAACTAGTGATAATAGTGATCTTACACAGATTAAGGTTTAGTAAATACAGATTTGGGTCTAGTCTCTCTGTGTTTTCCTGCCAGAAACAGCAGTAAGAACTCACCAGGAAATCCAATTATTGGAATAAGATTATCTGGGCGGTGGATCCAGCAGCGTTTTTTCTTTCCAGCTATTCAGCTGCAGATATTGGCCACCCAACCCACCGATTTCTCTTCCCTATACCTAATTTAAGACCCCTCTCAGCAGACCTCTCACCTTTGATAATGGCTAAATTCATCAGCATGGACCGGCAAGGTCTTAAGGGCACGGCAGACTGAACTAAGCTATCCTCTCCTGCCATTTTTCAACTCATCTCTAGCAGGACCGGCAGCCATCCGTCTTCTTACAGTCAGTGGCTGACATTCCAGCTGCTGCGCAAGCTGCTGAAGAAAAAAAAAAGTAACAAAAACACGACAACTCCTCATGCTAACACTTATACTCAATAGTCGAACCCTGTGGCTCTTGTGGCTTTTCCAATTTCAATCCACAATGCTTACGGTTTCCTTTTTATACACTAATCCAGTCCAGTTGCAAAGAAAAAACAAAAAAAGCTTGAATGCTTTTTGAACTCATATATAAAATGCTTCAACATGTTCTGAGTTACGTGACTTTTCTGTCAACCTTTTGATCGAAGAAAAGAACCCTGTACGCCTAAAACATCTGACATAGCATTACAAATAAGCGTACTGCACATGAACAGATTAGCCATTTTAATTTTCAAATCTCAACCTGTACTAAAAACGTTTATTAAAGTAAAAATTACTTTATTTGTACAGTTTAAAACTTCACTGTGGCATGGTGTTTTGAAATAGCATGACATATTGTAGTGACTGTATTTGTGGCCTTGTCTTTTCCAAATGTAAATGCCAATTCTTTGTATGTTCTGGCTTATTTAAGTTTATCATTTTAGTGACACTCCATGAATGTACGATCAATTGAAAACTGCTTTCGATATCGACACTAGAGAAGACTGACATCATTAGCAACCCTCATTGGATGTGTTTGCAGGATGGCACAGCAAGGATTCTGTGGGTTTTGCACTGCAGGCAGCCTTCAGCAATCAGTAGGGGGATATGAGCACATTTGTGGGGGTTTCTTTCTGGACTGGGCTTTACAGTTGTTTGGCCATTAGTAAGTTTTATTTGTTGTTTTCTTCTTTTGTTACCCACAAAATATAACACACTAGAATGGCAAATGTCCCTGACACTAATTAATTCCTGAAATTCTTTCTTCTATGTAAGTAGGAATAAACTAAAATTTTATTTTGCCTCTCCTATGACTCCTCCACAACCAGCCTTTGTGCATTTCTGTATTTTATACTACTCAGAACACTATTTTAATTTTTTATTTTATTTTATCTCGGTGGAAATGTTTTCTCCTACACTGTCATATGATCTTTAAAGAAAAAAAAGCAGTAATAAAAAGAAATGGTTTATATTTATTCTACATACAAACAAAAAAAGGATGTGGCAAGATAGTTGATTTCTTAAGAAACTGTTTCATTTAGATTTGAAGCTTTGATTCCTAAGATACCAAATAAAGATAAAGGTTGACCATCTCTGGCTTCACCCTTTGAGTTCACCAGCTATCAACTCTCATTTTTCAAGCCAAACTTATCCCAGCAATTTCTTGAGGCAGTGTCAGTGACCCCAACACAGACCTCATCTCAATGTCCCGTTCATGACATTTAGGCTGGCCTACAGGGACAGAATGAATAAGCAAAGAAGACAATAGAGGAGGAGCTGTAAGAAGTAGACCCTCATTTGAAAAGGGTTCAAAAGTCCTGCAGGGACCAGACAGAATGTGACATGGTCAGTCGCCTCTGCTCTCAATGGGTGCTCATCTCACACAGTGCTGTGTCAGAAAGACCATGATAGCCATGGTCAGTTTAATTTGACATCTTCATATCTAACCATCTGAACTTTGGGAATCACTTCGTGTCCAGTGATCCAAAAAAGTGCTTAATAAAATTATACTGAACTAAAGGTGGTTTTAGTAGTATGAGCTAGAATTGCTCGTCTCACACGGGATGTCATGTGATTAAATATAGGGTTTGTAGGTGGCACTCAGCCTACACTCAGAGATACGGAACCCGGTGCATGCACACATCATAGTCCCCACCACAACGTGCCATACCAGTATTTGTACACCAACAAGGTACTGGAGTAGAAGATATATCCAGTATTATTCAAGAGGCATGAGAACAGCAAACATGAAGTTTCTAGAAACCTAAATGTTTTAATTAATTAGATTTTATGAAGCGATCACACAGATAATTACTGTTCAGACATGAACAGTAATTATCTGCTTTGAGTGTTTATACAGGAGACTGTGCACTTTACTGTTTTTTTTTCTTTCAAAGCCTCTCGCCATAAAAGAAAAATGAGGGTAATATGCGGTGTTGCATCCCTGTTTATAAGATCACATCAATCTAAGAATGTTCACTTTGAATCATATGCATAATTTTATATTCCTAAGTAAAATCTGGTTTTACCTGGGAATTACTGTAGCCTGCTGGTGTTTTTTAATCTTCGTTATTTTGATAACGCAAAAAATATTCAGCTGGATGAGACTGGGTGGAGTCAGGAAATATTTTCCGACCCATGGAAAATAAAAAACAAAAGAAGGAGAAAGGTGAAATTAAGTTGATAATCTTTAATTGTTTTAGCGCCGTTTTACTCTGATTCTATTCATCCTAAACAAGAAAGATGTTATGAGAAAACAGAGGACAAAGCCTTAAATGCTTTACTGGTGAAACAGACGAATATCGGACGGGTGTTACAGAAACAGGAGGAGACAGAATGTATTTGGGTCAGTGGTTCAGTATGTATTTGTTCATGAAGACAGATTGGGTGGAATCACATTTATAGCAGTTTCTGTATTTGTGTTTGTCCCCCACCTTAAAAGACACCTGCGTGCCTCTTTTCAGCTTCATGACTAGGTTCACGTCTTTTTCAGATGTTAATAACAGCACACATTCAGCCTTATGCTGAGAAACAGCAGTTACTACTCTCCGGTTTCTACTCTCAGCTCATTCCAGTTAACACCACGCTTAATGTCTTTTACAAGCAGAAACTTTTCAGTACCTCTGTTTGATGCTCGCGAGTCTTCTATATAACAACTGGGCCTCCTCCAAATCTCCTGTGTCTGGTTACAAGCACATAATCATTAAAACAGGCTGATCGCACTGGTAGTTTAGAGAAAATTCTGAATATACCGCTTCAGATTAGTTTTCATAATTAGATTAGTTTAAAAGAAATTGTTCTAAACAACACTGAACTGCATGTAGCCAATGAGGAGAAAATAAATTAATTAAATCAATCAATCCTAGCCGACAGACTGGCGGACGAAACAGCAAGATGAGAAAAAGAGTAAGAAAAGATGCCAGGGATTTATAAACAGCGTCAATTGTGAATTTTTAAATTTTAGACTCGTACAGGCAACTGGGGTCGGACTCAATGTAAAAACCAGCAGACGTCACTGCATGGTCATTAAGTCTCTTTTCTGCGCTCTGTTACAAAAAGCCGGTGGTTGTTTTAATAGCTGATCTAACAAATCTATAAACCGTGATACAATAATTTAGCTTAGTCACCCTTCAATGAACGTAAAATCTAGTCTAAAAATTATGAGCTCCTTATTAGCATCTGGAGTTGCTTGATGTACTTTTACAGCTGACACCAGCTTTTACTTTTCAAAATTAAAACGCTATGAACCTGAGCCAGTGCCGGAAAGCCACCGCTCGTTCTGTGGCAGAGAAATCCACACGAAAAAAAAAACCTAACACAGCGTCAGATGAAAATTAAACATCTTTGAGCCTCAAAAACCTGAAGTCTTGGACTTTAGCGGGGGCAGCAGACGGAGATCACCGCTGGCAGCACCGATCTCACCGGGCTGAAAACGTCGGGCCAAATTTATAGGCTGAGATTTTCTTCCATTTGTCATTGCAGTAAAAGGTCACTGCAGTACATGTTGAGATGAGAAATGAGGAGCTCCAGCTGATCTGACACCAAAACCACGCACAGTAAAACATGACCACAGCACATTATGAATAAAAATTATCCAAGTAATTCACGTAGCATTTAACAATATTTATACACAACCAGTTACAGTGCACAGAATTTTCACCTCAAGCATCTGTGTAGTTTGTCCAACACTGGTGATCTGTAAACTTGTGCTCACTAGAGGAAGAGAGGAGAACTTCTTTTAATCGAACTCACAAATCTGGCATTAAATTGCTGCACTCTGGCAGCTCGCCACTGCGGTAGAGTGATGGATAAGTGTTCACGTCTGTAGGTAAATATCAATATCATATTGTATCGATTCATGTTGCAGTGGGCTATAATCCAAATATCAAATGTGCCCTTGAAAATGATTTTGCAGTTTAGTTACTTATGAGCCTTTTAGGAGACAGAGTGACTGAACATTTATTAAATTGTAATGTAATCTCATCACAACCCACGTTAAAAGAGACAAAGACACAATCTATATGATCTCTATATATCTTATGTCCATCACATCATCTGACAAAGTCAACGTAAACACAGGGTTATGACAGCAGCTGTGTCATAGATTAGATTCAAAACAAGTTTGTAGATGCATTAACAACTTATTGGCGCAGACAGTCGGATTCAGTACTGTGGACGAGGACGACACTTTGAGATGCCTGGTGGCTTAAAATACGAATTGCAGGTTGGACTTAATGAGCCTTTTTCACGGTGCTTTCCTGACCGAACGCCACCAGTAAGGTACCGCAGACATACCACACACTGAAATCATGACACTTTCAATGGCTAAGTCTGCAAATATTTTTGAGATGCAACAACTTTGGAAGAAATCTTTAAGTTTTTAAGAAAAGTTTTATTAGCTACGAGGCCCCTCTCTGAATCTTGTTATAAAATGTGGCGAAAAATATTTCAGCCCAGTAAATAGAATGCGGCGTTTGTTAGCCATGACAGACGAATGCAAGAGTCAATCTGGCTCAAATATTCACATGTCCTTCGTTTCAAAACAAGTTTAGTCAAAATACTGTATGTAATTTTAAATAATTATGTAAAGGATGGCCTCAATTCTAAGCTTTGCTGATAGTGAATCATAATTATGAAAAAGCCTCAAGGTTCCCCCAGGAGCACAAAAACCTTGATTAATGAATCTCCAGCTATTAATGTTTGTATCATCATGGGACATAACTGTAATGCAATGAGATCATCGTGGAGCCGGTTGATTGGAGATGAAGAAAAAAAAAAAAGATGAAAAAAAAGAAGAAAAACAAATCTTTAGGGATTCTGTAATTAGATGCCTAGTTATTGTCTTGTGGTTACACTGAGATTACTATAAATGGGAACCATACATGTGACAAAAAGGGTTTAAGCCATATTTTTTAAAACAACGTAAATTGATCCCAATCGTAGTTGCACAAGCAACTCAGTTCTACTCTGCAGCCAGTAATAGTAAGAGTAGCTGATATGAAAAAGTAACAGGTGTAACACACTTACCATCTGCAAGTTGAGAGGCATGACTTTCCATTAGGATTTTGTCATTGAGCCAAAAACCTTATCAGTTTCAGAGAACAAGCCGTGAATTCTGAATTTGCCTTTTTGTTCAGCTGTGTGACAAGCTGTATCTTTCACAAGCTGCCATATCTCCGGAGATGTTGATGCATCCTGAATCCAAAAGCAGCCATCACTACAGAAGCAGCTTTTGTTTTACACACACTCAATGTGATAAACAACATTACAGTGTACACATGATACAGCACTTGACATGAGGGATTTACATGCAAAATTAACAAAAGAATTGGTAAAAAAACAAAGCAAACAAAACATCACACCACTATCATCACACCACATAAAACGTAAAATGTAACTGACTACATTTTCTGAATACGACACACTGTAGCACAGTGGTTTCAGTACTTTAGGATCACGACTACCAGCAATTTCTGCAGCATCAGCCTATTGTCTGCTGCTGACAACACACACTGCTGGACAAGCTCAGTCCCTCTGTGCTTCAAAATCTAAAAGACTTTATTAAATTCTCTTTTAGCTCAACTGACTCACTCATTACATTAAATTAGCCTCTGTTTTTTTTTTTTTCATGTCCAGAACCTTGTATGGGTTTATTAGTTAAACAGAGGGGCCATGAGAGTTGTCCAAGAGATGAAGAGGTTTCAATTTTGCAAGTTTGTGCCATGTTAGATTTTTTGTATTTGCTCAGATGTTTTCTCAAGTAAAATCCAACCTTGTCTCAACTCCGCTCTGTGCCATGTATAGATTTCATGACAGAATTTCACTCACTAATCTTCACTCACCTCATAAACCTCCATGGTACATTTAAGTTACCATAACATGGTATTTACTTTGTAACCCTGCATCATAATGTGTCAACATTTCTACAAACTGTCAATAAACTAATTTTGCCGTGTTTGCTACTTCAATGGGCTAAAAGTAGCAGAGAAAGTGTGTGTAAATCCAGCTGTTGGTTACACATAAAAAAAGCCATTTCTCTCTTGTATTGCGACTTGGTAAAGGCTAGGTGTGTATTATTACATATAAAGTTATGTTCTTTTAAATAAAAGTATATTTAAAAAAAAAAAAATCTATTTTCTAGCTTGTCATTTCCACAGTTTTTTATCAGACGATAGGAACGATGGCAAAACTGTGAAAGAAAGATCCAAAATGCAATTATGCTTTAATGTTTTAATAGTGATCTATTATACATCATAACACTTCAGAAACTTCTCTTAGAACTTTTGCAATCACAAGATTATAAAATGTGGCTCACTAGAGTTGCTGCTCTACTAACTATTGCATAACCCATTTCACAAAAAACACTTTGTAAACTAATTTTAATCAGAATAAATCTAATTGATGAGACACTGTAGTTTGTCCTTGACCTTTCATGTTCATACTTTCTAAACAGAAAAATTTGGTTTTCTATGAATCCAGGGTTGGTTAAAAGTGTTTTCATTCAAAACCAGCACTTGAAATCGCTTAAAAAAAAAAAAAAGAAGAAAAAAAAAAAAAAGGGTGTTTGGAGACCTGGCCAATAATCTTGGATCAGCACTCTTTCAAGAGATGATGCGTCTGGGAAGGACCTCCCTGTTTCTGTCCCCTTAATTCCTTCTGAACTATCTAAAATAAACCCTTCAATATTCTGTGTGAGCCAAGTCTGCAGTCTTCATTGCGACATCCATCTTTAAAGTTCTTCAAAGTCTTCTACCAGGGTGCATGCCTGAGGGACCGCTCACTGCAGGCTGGATGACCCACATATTCCTCGTTGCCATCTATATTCACTTTGGTCTCATGCTCTTTTCTCTTTCCATTTACCGGGGCCTATCTGCTCATTTACAGGCTGCTATCTTGCAGCCCATCCATCATTCCGTTTTGTACCATACAGTGGCTTTGTGTTAATGCATTTTCTCAGGGCTCTCAAACTGTGTTCCCTTACTGAGGGAGACAATCTGTCTTAAAGAACTGGGAATTCAAATAGAGAACTACCAGGTTCACTGCAAAGTCAATACAGTAATATGCTACTTTAGTGTGGCATGTTTCTTCTTTGTCTTTCTGTTCAGGTATGAACTGAAAACCAACAATATACAGTTTGACTGCATTCACTATTTTTTTATTTGTTAGGGAAAAAAACAACAACTCAACAACTTTTAATAAGTAATTTCACTTTTTAACAGACTAATGTTAAAAGCTGAGGAGGAGCTCATAAAAAAAGGAAAGGAATCATATGAGTTTGACATGAACCTTGACTTTCATGTGTGCACTTGATAAAATATATAAACGGACCACAAAAAAAAAAAAAAGAATTATTGCTTCTGGCATTTGAAATTAAAATGGAAACAATAATGACATACAGCACAGTCTTTGTTGTAAGGAGTCAGAATTTGAAAGTGCAGGCCCAAAACTACACAGGCCATGTCTGGCTGTCTTTCTCTGAAGCCCATTTGACACTACAACCTGTCAATGTATGCAGCCAGACTGAACAATGCTGTGTCTCTATGTGATAGATACAGGCATCTGTCACTTCAAATACTCAAACTGAATAAAAGTGACTCTTGGCAACAAACCCTCAGCATTTGTACTGCATGCCTCTCTGTCTCTCCACCTCATGAGCTTGCACTTTTTTGGTTCTCAAGCAGAAACAAATGGAATAGCATTCTTACATACTTTGACGGATATACAATGTTAAATAACACAAACTCCACAACGCATTACATTCACCGCTAGTGTCCTGACCAAGCAGTTTTAAAACAGGCTGGCGTGACCACGGTCCTTGTGAACAATGGCTACCAACAGAGCAAGAAATTGGATCAATACATAAGTAAATCTGACACCGTTATCCCTACAGCAAGACAACAGAAAACAAGTTTAAATCCTCTCTCAGAGTATTGGAAGTTGCTTGGCCCATCACAACATGAGCAAGAGCAGTGAACTTGGATGAAGAAATGGTAGCTGAAATTTGCATTTCATAGCATAAATTATATATATATAAAAAATTTAAAAAAAAACAATGCACAGTTCTACGAAAATAAAGGTTTGTTTGGCATAACATGCATGTGCAAAAGGAGGACAGAGCTTTTTTTGTTTGTTTTAAGTTAACAGCACAGGAAGATGAAGATTTCCATCTTTAACATCTTTTTGTCCCTGCAGTAGTCAAAACTAAATATGAATGAATAAAAGTTAATGCTAATGCTGTATTTTACTGAAGGTCTGATTGGAAAGACTAGAACATCCCCATTGGAGAAAATTTGCAGAGATGTCAGAGAGACCAGTGGGAGAACCCAGGGATGTGGTATAGATGGAGAAAAGAGAATTTAGCCCTGCAAGAGTGGAGGTGAGACCATCAGAGCTCTAAACTTGCCAACATACCTTAAAAGGTTTGAAAAACAAGATTTAGGCCAGGATTAGGTGCTTCACAGTTTTAAAGACTGCAGATAGCTTGAGTAGAATTAATACAGAAGACTGAGCTGCAGTTCTTGCATTGATTCCATGACATTGCCATTTTTGTTGAAATTAACCCTCTTGAAGCTGGACTGGTTGACATCAAGAAAGTATTTCAGAAGTGAAATCTGAGATGTGATTAACAACTGTTTGTTCAAGGGTCTTGGCCAGAAATGGAATGAAAGACAGGTCTGCAATTTTCCCCAAGGGAGGGGTCGAGAGTCTGCTTCTTAAGCAGTGAGGTAACTCAACCCTGTTTAAATGCAGTGGGGAAGGTGCCTGTTGTGAGAGATTTATTAATGTATTGTGTAACGGCAGGGATTAGTATGGGTGCAGTTTCTTGTTGAAGAGCAGAGGGGATGGGAAGTACAGACCAGGTGGTAGGATGTTTGAGAGGAGGAACATGGATGTGTTGCCCCCAGAGTGAGAAAAATGAGGAAAGTGATGCATTGTTTGATGAAGTTATTAGCAGGATAACACCAATCTGGGCAAATCTGCACCAAAATGAGGAGAAGACAGTGTTGAAAAACACCCTCGGACAAGCTACTCACGAAGGTGAGATTTTTGATTTACTGAAAGTGTTTTTGAACATTGTGGTCTAATTTTACAGGAGGAAAAATGATTTAGAGGTTAATTTTGCACAAGTGTGCAATGTGCCATTAGGGATGCAGCTAATTGGCTTCACTCATGAATTGAGCCATCTTGTCTTTTCTTAAGTAAAGTCACACTTTTGAGTTTTTACCATGGTCAGACGGAGTTGTAGGTTCGGACATATACACACTAACTCTTATCCAAACAAATGAACATGCAGTAGCATTGAGGATTAATGTTCTCATGTAGACCAGTCCTTCAGGCAGACAGCTACAAATGCCCTTGGAATTATATAGCCTTTGTTTTAAAAGGGATAAGAATCAAACCTGAAAGTTTAGTTTTTGTTACAGGTACCCGGGAGTCCTTTTTTATTTGGTTCTAATTTGGAACAAATCTCAAATCCCAAACTTAATGGTCACAAAGTCTGTTTTGTTCAGGACTGATTAAAATATCACAGCTCTATCTTCTAGTATCACAGTACATGTAAAATTCAAATACTATCATCAATAGAAGCTACACAATATCACATAATGCTGCCACGTCTAGAAGTTCGTGTTTACGTTGGTGTTTAAGTGCACCAACTTGTGTGTATAAGGCACAACAGTACTAACTGCAATAATATCCTGTCATTGCCACACATCCAAGGCTGCCAAGACAAAAACTGAATGCACGCCATGTCTTTGATCTCCTCTAGTGAAACAGCCAAAGATTGGAGTGATGGATGCAATCTGGATGTGTTGTGACGACACCTCTGTTTATCTCTTACCCAGCCATGAAGTTTAATTTACTGCTTTGAAGGTCAGAAGAACTGTCCTAGCTTCATTTATCAGTCATTTATTTCACTTTGTGCTCCATTTGTGCTACATTTGCACAATAGAAAATTCATTCATATTTTAGAAAGAAAAAAACAACCTGGGATGTTATTGGACATTCACAGCTTAAACCCCCATCTATTACAAAAGAAATTTCGGCTTATGTGGAAATTACATGACAGAAACAAGTCAATTTACCCCTGCATATCTTTTTTTTTTGGATGACTTTTGCTTGCCCCCAGCCATACTGCAGTTTGCCTGTATTTGTAAATGTAAACAGACAACATGTGACAATGGTTGAATTAGACTACTGAGCGTGTTCTGTTGTTTTTTTGTCTATTTTTCCCTTCGGGATGGACCGTTACTACTAAAGCAGTTCACTAGAGCGAAAGATATTAGTTCCCCATCTAACACCACTTTCATGCACTCTGGCTGTGTTGTGCTGGGCAGTCGTGCAGAACTTGCTCACTGAGGCCATTTGAATGGCATCTCCTGGGAAAGTGTCTAAAATCTGTGTACTGCCAGTCACATGTGTAGCCTCTCAGATGGTCTCCTCCTTGGCTTCATGTGTTGTGTTTGCTACCAGCCAATTTACCCTCTGCTCATTTGTTTCACACAGGTGACATTAAATATAAAAGTTTTTTCAAATCTGTTGGAAGATGTCAAAAATTGTTATTCCTTATATGAAGGTTTTTTGGAAGATTATACAGTATGTACATTTTTATACCTGTAGTTAGACAGAATACTATTTTATGTTTTGAATTTTAATCAACTCAACTTTCTAGTTCTAAATGTTTTAAACCAAAGACATTGTAGGTAACTCAAGAAATTGAATTTTTAACTTCATCTAAATGATTGGACCAATGATTGAAATTAAGTGAGTTGTGGCAGGTAGTGTAGCTTGAGGTGACTGGTAATTGCCACAAGCTAACAACATAATGTAATGACACAGAGTGTGAAAGGGAGTCCACAATAGGCGGGCTGATGGTCTGGGTCTGGATGCAGACTCTATCCTGTCCAGACAATTATGAAGTATGGGGTCAAGTGAAACACAGCATTTACAAAAAATAAAAAAAAAACCTTATTGTGAATTTTTTTTTGGCTACGTTATTTATCTTTCCAGGTTGTTAACTGAATATTTTAGATTGATGGCCCAGTTAAATTTTCAATGCGTGAGCTTAGTCTCAAGCCAATTGTGGTAGACATTTTCTACCCACCCACATCCCACCCTTTTCACTCTCACCAAGTGAAGTGCCAGGAATAGGTAAGAAAGAAACAAGTGGAAGACGCTCTGTCTTGAGTGCTAGTGTCCATCTTTAGAATCCACAGCTTATTTAAATCAATAAGCAGTGTGGTGGGGACACTAACTGGAGGCCAGCACAGTAAAGGGACTGCACAGATTGCTACCTGCATGTGCAGATGGTGTCGTGTCAGTGACTGGAACTGTTTATTGCTCCGTGTGATACTTGTTCAACAGGCACCATTTCGTAAGGAGCAGGCGGAGCTAAATACGATGAGGCCTGGGCTGGAGAGACAAATGCCACCTCCAGAGCTGTGGAAGTACCTGTGGTGTAATTAAGTAAACTCAAGGCATTAGTTACCCTCTGCCTTTAAGGTTTACAGTTAGTCTGCATTACGTCATAACTTATGCTAGAACTGCTTAGTCTATTTCGAGTTTCATAATGGAAAATGCAAGAACCAACAAAAAAAAAGTCAGCATTTCACTCTGACCTTTAAGAACAAAAAGAAAAGAATCCCCGCCCTGCTCTGCTCCAATGTCAGACTAAATGGGAAACAAACAGAGATGAGCACCTCTGCATGACAATCACAAAGGTATTTGGCCTGACAGTGCAAGTCAGCAGTGCTACAATATGAAAAGGCCAGTGTGGGCAGCTTGGCCAGTGTTCCCACGCATGTTAAGAACCTTGCTGCTGAATGTCTTATTGGGTTCTTATGGTAAGGTGAAGTCAATGGCAGGGCAACCCAAAGCTCAACAGCAATTAGCGTGCATTAGTGATAGGGTTTGATCGCATTTTATCAAATGTGAATCTGAACACACTTATTTAATCCCTTTCAATCCATTTTCATACTTAGTAAGATATATACAATTACCCTAATCTGGAATTTTGCTTTTACTAATTACATTTATAAACACAATTCATACTTTTAATTATTTAGAGATCAACAATCTAACCAACCATGACACTGATACAAACTTCATTAATTAATCCCTCCAATGAGTCACAATGTTGGTCATAAAACATTGCAACAGGCATCACACATTTTTTGAAAATTCCCAAACTCAGCCATTTTATGTCACAACAATCAAAAGACTTCTGTGAGATCCTGGTGGGACTGATAATGCATTCTGCATTCAGAAAATGTCCACATGAAGTTGTTTTTTTTATAGAGAGGTAACGTTCCTCTTGGCCATGCAGTATATTGTTTCAAAAGCTCTCACATAAAATTTGTATTATCCATGAGATCTCAGTCTAATTGGCTTAAGGCGTAGTTTTCACATTCACACCAAGCAAAATGAAACACAACTAGAATATATATTCTCATGCGTGTGTATTACTAAACTCATGGAGTAACACCGTAGATATAATGATCTGTAAACTGGAGTCTTATCCTGAATGTGAGGGAGTAGAACTGTTGTTATAAAGTTGACTTATTTGCTTAACAAGTCTGATGCTGAATAAAAATTTCAGCAACAGACCTGTCGTTCTCACTTTGTCAGCACATTTTGCAGTTCTTTTTATTTCCTTCTTTAGCTACAGAACATCTGGTTTACTTTCATGGCCTTTTTTTGGCCAAAGTCTATAATAACAGAGAGGTTAGAGCAACATGAATGAAATCGAAGAATGCGTTTGGCCACAGAGCTCAACACCACAAGATATTTTACCAACCTGGAACTGGATCCAAAACAGTACTATCACAACACATTCCTAACCTGTAAATCAAAAATTTTAATGCAATGATATACAAAAAAAGATGCATGCAAAAAAACAAAACCCAAGAGCAGCAGAGTTGTCTAATCCTAAAGTGAATGTCATGGCTTAAATGTCAGCTCCTGATATGGGCAGACAGTAAATTCTTGAGCAGGCATGTCAGGTTATGTAAAACCAAGCCCAGATGATTCACCAGCAGCTGATAGTGACATACTCACTACAGTTTGCCAAATGTGGGAAATTTTCTCATTTTAAATCATTCTAGCTTTGAGAAAGTGTTTGAACTTTTTTTTAATCTTTAAACCTATTCTTTTTTACAGTCTAAAAGTGCTGTGTGCACCCACAGTTATTCGTTTCACAGTCACCTTTCTTGCTTTTGGTTACCATGTAAAGCTATCAGACAAATAGTGACAGTCTGTATTTTCCATGTCATGACCAAGAACTCGGAAAGTCCCCCTTTTGTGATTTTTTTTTAGCATGTTGAAAACAGGTGTAATCATTAAAATGGAAAAGCTAATTTTCAGAGAGAACACCACCACCAGAATAATTCTGGTGCTGCATTATAAAAAAAAATAACTTATGCCCTTGGTTTTGACTTGATTATAAGTGACTTCTTTTAAAAGAGGTGCAAATTGCAAACAACATTACTGGCAAACCCTTCTCAGCTAATGCACTTCCTTTTAACTATGATGAATTGGAAAAAAATCAGTCTGTATCTAATTTAAGGCATCTATATTTATAAGAAAGAAAAAAAAAAGAAGAAGAATTCTACATGTACTGCCTTTATATTAAGCATTTTTTTCCCCCGCTTGCCTCAGGCGAAATGGTAGTCAACTTCCAGAGCACTGAACCCCTTAGTATTGGTCGCAACCGCTAACAACATGTCGACCAATTCTGGGTAGCAACCAACCGCTCATAATTACTCCTGTCTTTGGGGTACTGCTGACAAATGAATCCTGTTTTGGAACAAATAAAGCTGAATTTGGTTAAACTAGGGATAACATGGAAGACTCATGTAAAGGTTTAGTTAGCACTCATCCATATGCATGTGAAGGACTGGCTGTCCCAGGCTTCAATGTAGGCTTGTCCAATAAACCTAATTTTGATATAGGTTATCATTATGGCTTTCTAACTTGATAAAAAACACATTTCTCAAGAAAAAACTATCATTGTGCCCCGTTGCATTTTATTTCTCTTGTGTTACAAATACAGTCCATCCTCTTCTTGTAGTCGTTTTCACCACTGACTGCAGTAAAAGCTCACACTCATTCATGCTGTGGCCCGTTGAGTTCAGCTAAAGATTCTACAAAGCAAAACAGTTTAAGAGGTCAGTTGTTGGTCCAGTTTTGGACCCAATAAGGCTTGAATGTGCACCAGAAGGTGTATTGTGTTAACCCTTACTTTGTCAATATAAGAGGTAAGCTTGATAATCTTGGCAGAACTTTGTGGGTCTTGTTCTTGCTACTTTTTATCCAGGTTATCAGAAAAACGTCATGGTAAATGTTACATATACATAGACATAGAGGCCAAGGAGTAGTCAAAGGTGACATTAATTGATTTAGATTGGTTCAGATGAGTGCACATAAAAACATGCGTTTATTTGCCCTACAAAAAACAGCAAGGTCAGTGAATCTGCTCTGCTATGGATGTAAAAAGTAACAGCAGCTGAAATGTCTGAACCTAACGTGCGATATGTGCATCTGAAATAACAGTGAAGGACTCAGTCTTGGTTTAACATAATAATCGTAATAAGGATTTTAGCACAATTGGCTATATAAGCTCAAAACATTTTTGAGCTTGTAAAATAACGTACACAAATACCAACCTTTCTGCACACATCTACATTTTTAATTACAGATGAAGCAAGTCCTACTTTTTACCTGCCTAAAAAGGACCAAGACATCAAATGATAAGCTAGCTCTGGCAATTTGTAAGGAATGCTGGGAACTATGTGCTCACCTTGTGGTGTTTATACAACCCCCACAAACACAAATTCAACATGGTAACCCGTAAAATAGAAAAGTAAAACTGCAGAAAAGCAAAGACTCACTAAATAAACACCAACTCTACCACCCACTAACTTTAGTGCACAGTGTGTTACAGCAGGGTGAAGGAAACCTACTCCCTTCTGTGGTGTAATCTGAAGCCATTTAAAAATATATATATATCTTGCTGTGTTGCTTAAAACAACCACATGTCTCTCTCTAATTATAAAGTAATATTAAATACAATGACCAAAATCATAAATAGCTATTCAAAATTAAACAAACTGCACAAATCACCTATCAGATGATGAAGAATGTATTTTTTATATTTATATATATATATATATATATATATATATATATATATACATATATATATACATATATATATATATATATATATATATATATATATATATATATATATATATATATATATATATATATATATATATATATATATATATATATATATATATATATATATATGTGTGTGTGTGTGTGTGTGTGAAATTATTTGTTAATATTATTTTAAATTAAAATCTTTGTGACCTTATTTTAAGCCTGTATTGTTAGTCAAAGAACATGAGGTTACAAGAAAGTGAAAGGGCGACAGAAAAATCAAACACTATTACAGTCGTCAAGTGCTACACGTGAGACGCTTCTAGGTTTGCAAGCTGTAAATGCAGCCTAAAGTGTTCCTGGCCAGAAATAAATTTCCTATATAACAATGAGAGTGTTTGTGGTAGATGGGTGATTGAAGAAAGAAAGAGAAAAAAAAAGGAAAAAAAAAAAACCGAGGCATCAACCAAGAGTCTGCGTGGACACTGAAAGTCGTAAAAAGGAACAAACAACTAGGCAAGTGACATTTTGAACACACTGAATTTTATCATCAGTCAGACATCCCAGCCCACTTCAAACCCTTGTATTTCCACGGCTCTAAACTACTGTTCACCTAAAAGGCCTAGACTCGTGAACAACTGTATTTCCTTACTAACAAGTCACTTAATGTACAAGTCATTTCAACAACAACGGCAGCAACCTATATGAGCACTTGTGCTACAGGTAGTCATCAGTTTAAAATTACAAAAAAAAGAAAAAGACAGAATACTTATACTGTGCAATAATCAAGCAGAAATAAGTGACATTTTGCTTGAAAGTGTGAGTCTCACTCAAAACATTTTAGAAGCAATTATCTCTTTATTTCTACCAGTGCTACATTGCTGTTCTACCCTGGACCACACATCTCCACTTCTAATTACTTAATGTAATTCTGATTTTAGATATTTTTCTAGGTTTTTTATGATTATGAATACAAAATTTGAGCTAAAACGGTTGTTGTGCCCCTTTTACTGATTCCGTCAGCCTTTCACCTTTCATCAGTGGTTTCAATGGTACAATTTGACATGAATAATATTATTTAGTTACAATATTGCAACAAGCTACTGTCTTGTATTCAGACAGTGCAGTCGATTCAGATTTGGTGAATTACCACACTTTGTCCTTCTGTCAAAAGTTTTCAGTTACTGAAACAAATATTAGGCACTCCATGACATAACTATTTGCTGACAAATCACTCCAATTTTCTACAGAACTATGCTGTCAGTAGCTTCCACAGGAAGGGGCGGCATGGAATACATAAATGTAAATATCAGCAAATGTAAAATATTTTTACACTGGAGGATTTTTACATTTTCACCCTTTAACTGGACATAAATTCATAGTGTTTTAAATTAAATATTGCAAAAAATAAATAACACTAAAATGAAACTGAGCTAACATGTTGAAGTCAACAGTGTACACAGGAGAAGGTCTTGATACAAAATAAATAGCAAAAATCACGTTTATGAATTTGAATGGAGTATCTCTTTTACCCCTCTGTGCAGTACCTTAGGAGTATGCAGCCCGTTTTCCACTTTTGTGCATTTCTGGACTGACCATTAAATTGTACTGTAGCATAGGCTGTTACTATTTAAATGTACATTTTGATAGTGCAGTGAGTGTGTCAGGCCTCATGCTTTCACTCTGATCGCTGTATGTTGTCAAACCCAGAAATTACTCCCAGCCTATTTTGCTGACTAGAAAGTCAATGCTATAATGATAACCATGTACACACCGCCCAGTTAATTTGAATGGCACAGACAATCAGACAGCTCACTGCAGCGAGGCCTTCCCTGTTTGAGAGATGCCCCTAACCTGTCACTGTGTAACACATCATAAACAAGATGCCACTCTTCGGTCCTCAACCCCTCAAATGAAGGCAGCCATCTGCTTGTCATCGCACTTGTCAATGGACTCATCCATCACGAGGGAAAATGGGCCACTTTTACACTTTTCAATGACAGGCAGATTTCTAAATCACTTTGGTCACGTAGCGGTTTACTATCAAATACAAGAAAAAGTCAAGCACTTGTTTTTAGAACAAGTTTCCGCCACAAAGTTACTAAACTGAATTCTAGCAGCTATTAAAAATGTATTTATAGCCTCACTGGAAGCATTTCATTATCAAATTTATTTTGTGTGTAATCTTTTGTTGGTGTGAATTTTAGTATACAGCATTGGTAGAAATCCCACAAGGTAGTACTAACCAGCCAGATAATAGATGGTTAGGGCTCCTTTTCCTTTGGGCTGTTCCCTTTCAGGGGGGTCGCCACAGCGAATCATGTGCCTCCATCTAACCCCGTCCTCTGCATCCTCTTCTCTCACACCAACTAACTTCATGTCCTCTCTCACTACATCCATAAATCTCCTCTTTGGTCTGCAGATTTTGTTCTAAAATATTGTTGGTGTCTTGTTGAATAGGTACAAAAGCAATGCAGACAAGTAAAAACTCCGCCATAACTTTTGAAATAAACTAATTGCTGCTGAAGCTTCAAAAGGAAAATAAAATTAGGTCTGAAGTTAAGTGGTTTTCAAAATGTCTCCATTGTAAGGCCCCTTTATCAAGGACACTGTTTTTCTATAAGGTGAACTTCTCATTAACTGAAAAAGCAGTCTAACTGTAACACGATACTGCATTATGCGTAATGGTTTTTCAAGCAGTGTTTTCTTTCTTCACATGAAGGTTTGGCAGTTTCTGAATCAAAATGCTGTTTGTCGTTTTCAAATAGCCACTTATCAGCAATCCCCACAGTGGTAATCAACATAAATCCACATGAGCATAGGGGATGACAATAGAGGGGAGAGAGGCGTAAAAGTAAGAGTTGTAAGGAGAAATGCCAAGTACGTGACGGAAAGGTTGGTATTAACAGCACCAAAACTGAACCGGGTCCAAACACCATCTCACACTGAGAAGCATAGTAGGGAAGAGAATGTATGGGGCAGACATCTTGAATTACATGCTGCACAAATAAATCTTGGCACAAAAGATGAAAATACAGACTTGCAAACCTTCTCTGGCAAACCCACTGCAGCGTAAATAGATTTTTTTTTTCAAGCAATAAAAACACCATGTTGTCTATATCCTGTGACTGTGTTTTAATTTCTGATGTTGCTTTGCATAAATTAACATGAGAAAGCAATTCTGTTCCGCTACAGGAAAACATTAAAAATAAAAACAATAACTAAACATGACAGTGCAATCACCTCTGTGACAACAGTGAAGTGTTAACTAGACTTGGGATATACTGTAGACATGCCCCTGTTGAACCCATGCCACATCTCAAAAGTGCTATGTGTAAGATAAGTGCTGTAGGTGCTGCACACAGTATTAGGCACTTGGAAGGGGAAAACATTGTGTAGCATGAATACATTATACTAAGAAGAGAAGTGACATAATGGGGCTACAGTGCCTTTTGCCTGGTTTAGTGTCCCTCACTAACTGAGACTCAGGTTAGTCGTAGCAAGAAGCAAAGAGACAGGCATGGCAATTCCCTCTGTGTCTTCAACATCAGCCAGACTGGAAATAGGATTAGGATTTCACTCCCATACACAGAGTTATTTGGTGCATTTGTTTATGCTTCATATGCAGTCACATCTGAGAAGAGGCACGCACACACACACACAGACACACAGACACACACACACACACACACACACAGGAGATGACTCATTCGCTTTATGAATCACATTGTCCTATCTTAAACTCATGAGGGGTTTTCATGAGGGGGATTAAAAAAAAATTACAACAATGCATTTTCATACTGTACTCCTGTAGATCTGACGATGCAGCAAAATTTTGCAGATGGCAAATATATTAATGGAAGAATTTGTTAAAATACTAGAGGTTTCCTTTGTTTAGCACAGGTTACATGCTGAGTATTGCAGTTTAGCTACTGCATGTCTATGAGTTGAAGGGATTTTTTGGGGTCATTTTTGGAATGTATGAGTCTTGACTTTTTTGTCTGCTAGCATGTGGTCTCACTTTTGTCCATGTCATCATGAGACTGTTTGCATTTTCTGGTAGAAAAAAAATTATATTTATTTTTAAAAACAAATGTCCGATGCTTGAGGTAAAAATCAATGACGGTTTTCTTTATAAAGTAAGTACACATTTTTTGTTTGCTGCAGGTACAGTACACACTGCATTACTTTGTTACTTCATGGCAATAGACTCAATGTGTAGTGGCAAACAGGACCCACTCTACATTTTGTCAACGTTATTTAAACAGTGTAGTCTGATTGTAAATATACCACAGTATGACTTGTATCAGTTCATTTTATTTAAGGTGACTTGCATGTTGTTTCAGATACATTTACTTATTAATGACAACACTGTGCATCTGTATAGAGTTTGGGAAAATATGTCTTTACAAATCTCATCAGAGTTTCCTTGCATAATCTGACATGTTTTTTTGTTTGTTTGTTTTTTACAAAGTACACCATAATGACTAAATGATTTGAGATTTAAATTATGCAGAGTAGAACATCTAAAGTTGGTTGTTTGCTTTATAATAATGGCAGGCATTGTGTTCTTGGTCTTGAACAGAACACACAAAACTGGTTTTACTGACAGGAAATGCTAAAATTGACTGTGGCATTCAAAATGTGAGTTGCTCATCCACCAAGAAAATTTTTACTTATTTTTATTACATTACTAGATATTTGCTTAGGAAAATCCAACCTCAGCCAGCATTTCAATTGACTCAGTTCATTTTAAAGCCAGATCTCTATTTAGTACATCCCCTTATGCCTTTTCTAATTTTGAATCAGAAAAGCACAATGCTTGGCTCAGGAGTCCTTACAAATGCATTTCGATCTATTCTCACTATTCATTTATGAGATAGCAGAATGTGGCTCAGTGAATACAAAGGCTTTTTGTCAAAACACAGCACATAGCAGTACACCTAGCCTTCTAAAAACTGGACCTCCAGGAAAATGGCAAAAATGTGAAGGTACAGTAATAAACATACAAACATCCTTTGACTTTCTGCTTCAAACCTGGTGTTCTGCTAGATAATGCAGTACATGATGTAAAGTAGAGCTTTTCCATCCCGTCTCCAATTTATCTTGATATTTTGTTGCCACGTAGGAACGTATTGTTCCCAGTTGAAAAAAATATCCGGGTTAAATTTGGTTTCACATGTGGGCTTTCTGTAAACCCATTTCCTTGAAGGTTTCATGGAAAAGACTGCACCCATAGAAGTAAATAAAATAAAATAAAAAGTTAGAAAATAAAATAAAAATTTTACAAAGGAAATAAAACAGTACATTTGGATGAATTTTCTTCAAAAAACAAACAAGAAACACTTGTTAGACAAATTGGCAGAAATCAGTTAAATCACAAATAAATATTAAAACTCATTATTTTGGATTTTGGAAATTTGGACTTGGTAAAACAAAACCTTAGCAGCCATCAGCAATTTATTAACCTTATGCCCCAAAATTCACCAAATCTAAATATTAACTGGAATTACTTAGGACTCCAACTAACCCTATATTTATTTTTCAGTAAATATTCAGTCGCCCTTAGGCATCACTTCACAGGTGCACATGAGCTCCCTTGTAGAAGTTCCACTAAATGGTAAATGGTCAGGTCTTTGAAGCATGCAATCAATGAGGTGCTGAAAACATTCCATGGTACTGTTGGTCCTAGCTGACTCAATAACTTCGGTTTTTGTTGTCCCTTCCATTCACAGCAAAAGCACGCAAGCCCCAGGAGGCCGGCTGCTTCCTGCGATGGCTGCAAACAGCGTCTGGCACCAACGATCAAAGCAGCATCACCGTCACTTGGATAACACACATCAGAGATTTTAAGATTCAGTTAAACAATAAACAAGCTTAACTGCCTTTAAGCTATATAAAGTGAGTCACAGCAATCTAAAGCTATGATGTCACATATAGGGCGTGTCAATAGAGAGTTTTTTTTTTTCCCCCTCACCCTTTAGTGTGTGTATGGGGGGCAAATGGCAGTCACTGGTAAAGGTGACTGGAGTGGACTAAATGTGGTGGGGAATTGTGAGGGATTTTACTCATCAATTTCTATTTCTGCCATGGGGTTGAAGAAGAACCTTATTTCATTTTTTCATCCACCCTTATTCACTTCTTCTTTATTTATCCTGAGGTATTGATTTTATATGAGTGATGAAATGATGGGTTTTTGCAAGTTGGGAGGATGGCTTAGGATGTCAAGTGCTTTCTGATTGGTATTTGATGTTGACAGCAGAGGTTGAAATGTAAATTATGGCATGAGTGAATGAGAACTGGTAGGAGACAGGCAGCGCATGCACTGAATTTGAATTTGAACATATGATACAAAGGACCCAAGAGGTCAGGGGGCCATAGACTAGAGTCTCTGAAGTTACAATTCACACTTCTTTTCAGAAAGAGCTCAGTTGAAAGACACAAATTACCATCGAGGGATGCACAACATCCACAAAAAGATGGAGAAGGACTCAACAATAATTAATGACCTAAAACCGTCTAAAAAACGGTGCAAAAAAAAAAAAAATTAAAAATGCTCAAGATGACATAAAAGGGATGAAAAATACACACATACATAAAACATCAATAAATAGACACAATAAGCAAAGAAAAACCCACCAAGCAGCCAATGTGCCCAGGGGCACTTTTCCTTATGATCCATCCATGAATGGAACTGGCATTTATTAAAAAGACATCAACACTGTGTGTTGCCCTCAACCAAGTTAGACTAGACCAAAACTTTTATTTCCAGTCATTTTTAGTCATGTCCATCTGAAGACGGTGCCTTACTTTGCTTTTGTAATGATTTTAAAAACTTTGGCACAAATACTACCTCCATTTTTAGTCTTTTCAAACTCGTCTATCATGGTCTTCTCTAATAACTTGAAGGCATTCACAGCTCCAAGACAGAAGATGACAAAGCTAGAACTAACCAGGAGACAAGCAGCTAAAAATCTGATTTATATGTTCAGGGGAAGAATAAGAAACACCACCAGAAGAGCCCTTCACCTTATCATCATTAACTAGGATAGCCCCCACATGTGTCCTTGGCTCTCAGTTCAACTTTTAATTCTAATGAGCAGGAAAAGGCTAAAAACCTTGACAGAAATATCACTTTTTTATTTGTCGTCGTTACAAACCCGTGCATATCCATGTCTGTCTTATCTGATACAGTCCACACTTTCCAAACAAACACACAGATTTGTGCCTTGTTTAGAGAAGCATGAAAATATCACATTTTGTCTTCTTGTTTAAAGCCAGCCCTATGAATGAGAAGAGGGCATGTGAGGGTCTCTGGCCTGCCATGTTTTAAGATGCAGAGGATGGTTCTACACCCAGAGGCATGCACTTTGGTCACAGAGTGAAATCTGTGTAGTCTGTCATCTAAATTTGATCAGGCCCCAACCCTACACGATGCTGTCATAGGCAATACAACTCTGTGGGATTTGGGGGTGTGAGGAAGAAGGGGCGGAGCGTCAATGTGCGGGGGTAACATCTGTTTCAAAGCAACCCGGGGCCCATGCTTGTGTGTTTGACCTTGCGTCAGCAAAGTTGGCTGGGGCTCTGTTCCATGGACAACGCGTCGCCAGTGGCATAAACAAGAGGAAGTGATGCTTAAACAGCCCTTTTGCATCCAGAAAAGAGCAGCATTATCCCCCTGCATCACACTTGGATTCACTCACATAAACACTTATTTGCCTGTGCTTGATACACAAATATCTATTCACAGACACACAAGTTACTGCTGTGGTGTTGAGCTCCTTATTGACTTGCCTTAGGCCTGAGAAGGAGCACTGGAACACAGTCTGGTTTGCATGATTGCAATGTGGGGTCAACCTTCAGATATACAGCTGTTCCTGCTCACACATCCCACCCACTGCTAGCTGCATGTGTATGACAATTGTATTAATGTTTGCCACAGACACACATGCACACACAAGTAAGAATGCAGCGCGTGTGCATCCACAAATGCAAACAAATGTAGAAGTGTGTACGTGCCAAAACACACAGAAACAGATGCAAACAGCCCTCCAGTGTTCATTCGTATAAACAGAGGTTCTGCTGGAGCCGAGCAGCCTACCTGCTTTTCAGTGTCTGAGCTTCTATTGTTTTTATTCTGTGGTCTTAAACAGCAGCTGTCTCGCTCCTGTAGATCTGTCTATGCCACTGTCCCTCTCACTCTTCCCGTCAGCCTTTGTCATCCTTGGTTCTCTCCTAGCCACTGTCCTCTTTTGCTGTCTCACTCACTGCCCATGTGTTGTCCTGTCTGCCTTTTGCAATGTCTCGTTACCAGCCAGGCTAAGCAAAGAATGTTCTACTTCTATTTCTTTCTCTCTACTGCCTCCATTTCCCACAGCTAAGTCCCAATCCAACCCTTCTATTCCTCCGTCTGTCTGCAGTTTCTTCTCCTTGAGTCTTTCTCACCTTACTCTCCCAGCACTCTCCTTACTGTCTATCATAGGCAGGAGCTGCCAAAGATTTTTGCATCCCTGGAGCATCAGGAGGAGGAAGAGGAGGAGGAGGAAAGGGGGGTGTTAGCAGGAGGAGAGCAAGAGCTGGCACTGATGTTGGCATCTGACTGGCACAGGGAGCACCCAGTTAAGTGGAATCGGATACACTGTGCACTTCTCCAGTGTACTGCATTGTCCAAAAAAAAAACTTCAGCCATCCATCTCAGCCCTCTCTCTGTCACGGACATTCAAATTTGAATTTTAGTTACTTCGAAAATAAAGAGCGATATAGGAACAGTAGCAAATGCGTTTAGCACTAAACAGCTTGCCAGACAGTTCTGGACAAGTTGAAAGTACAGGTACAATAGATAGCAAGTTAACAACTGAACTTTTTTTTTTTTTGGTCCTTTCATCTTATCCCGTGAGTTCAGGGTTGGCACAGTGAATCAATTGTCTGCATGTTGATTTGCCGGTTTTTAGGCCGGATGCCCTTCCTGAAGCAACCTTCCCCAATTTCTACCAGGCTTGGTACCGATGCTGCGTGGATAGGGATGGGAACGGGTTGTTTGGGTGATCAGTGTTTTGCCAAGGGACACGTAAACATGTAGTCAGGAAGAACGCGGCGTAAACCTCCGGTCGGTCGGTAGGTAGCCACTCTACCAAAGGAGTTAACAACTCAACATAATACACGTAATTGTTAATTATTTTATTCTAAAATTACAGATGCAAATATACTGTTTTTTGCTCAGTTGCTAACAATCTGACTCACAGCTGATGCGTCACTTCAGCTTTAAATACGAGGACATCTTAAAATGTAATCACCTTCAAGTCTTATTAAACGTAACATGTTAAAAACAGAGGGAAGTTAGTTTGTCACCTTACCAGCACCTCTTAAACCTAATATTTCAGGGTTGCAATAAGTAATAGAAAAATCAACAGCATTTGACTTGTCCCTTCAGGGTTTGTTACGGTAGAACGCGATTAGGCACAAGATTTTTTTTTATGCTAGATGCCCTTCCAGCTATAACCCTCCCATTTTGTCTAGGCTCAGGCCAACACCTGGTTGGGTGCGATTCGAACCCGCAGCCTTCTGCAGCCCAACCCAAAGCTCTTCCACTGAGCCACCAAGCCCGCTGTGTATAAAAAGCTAATGCTAGCATAAAACTGAAATCTGTCCACTGTATTCTGCTCAGTCCTCACTCTCACTGCTCTCCTAATTTGCCCAGCTCGGACACGCCTTTCCTAAACGTTCAGGTAGGTGTCATTGTAAAGGAAAACTAAAAAAAGGATTACTGCAAATCTTAGTAATCAAGCAAAACTAGTTACAATTCTCAAAGTAGAAGAACAAGCTAGCCAGTCTATGTATTAAGTGACCACAGGAGACATCAATAAAACCTCACCACATTAAGATTTTCAAAGATTTGGACAATAAGTCAGATAAGACATTTGAGTAAAAAGTAATATGCCAAACATATATATTCAGTTACATTACTAAATGAATAAGCAATCCAATTAAACATGCAATGTTATCAAGGGGGACCAGGGAGTGAGGGTGTCAGGTCCATGCCCACTTACCAAAACACCACTGTGTTAAAGGACACCTTCACTGATGCTGAACGTGCTGCTTTTGGTTCTAGTTTGGGTAGAACATGTTACTGAACGGCATCAAAATCTCTCTCTACTTCGAGCTATACACGCCTCCAGCTGGCATCACCTTAACTCCTAATGATGAAAAAAGCCTCCAGGTGATGTCATATATCTAAGTCAGAGAAAGGTTAAAAGCATTATTGTACATTTACTCCCTAAACTAAAGCCACAGAAAGCAAGTTGAAAATTGTTAAAGTCGACCTTTAACATGCAGCACTTTTGCCCTATAATGTTGCAACTTCTATAATTAGGCTACAATAGAAGGTCAATAAAAGAAATCACTTATGTAAATGTTTGCTTCCTCTCTCTAGATTTCTTTCACTTCTGTCTCTCAGTGGAACCCTCTGCTGCCCGTTTCCATCCGTCTTCATTTCTACTCACTTCTCCTGTCATTCTCCCCCTCTCACTCCATTTCCCTTTCTCCACACTAATCTCCCATTACCAGAGATGCCATGTTAGAGAATGAGTGTTTTGAGCAAGCCGAGGCGTTTGTCTCTATGTCTGCAAAGAGACTACCTAAATCTGAGACTACTCTTTGAAACGTATACATCCAAATCTCTGCCGCCCCACACACTTCCCATTCCACACTCTCATTGCCACTTACAAAGCTATACATTTACAGAGCAGTCGATGGGAGGTGAGCTCTGTTTTCATGTTGTGTTTATCTGACTAACCGGAAGAAAAAAAGGGGCTCTATTGAAGCACAATGTGGCCCCCTGGTGACAGTGACTGGGAGTGCAGATACTCTGCAGAGGTTTTCCTCCCTTAGCCTGCTGCCCAGTGCTGTGCTCTCATTCTGTTTACACAGTCTGGGCTTTGACTGTCAAGTCTGCAACTGATTTAAGGAAGATACTACACACTGAAGTTGCTTCCAAAGGCTGCAGACGTCTATTTGGTGAGGCAGATGGTTTACCATGTTAGTGAGCCTAATTACTCAGTGGGTAAAAACATTTGCAGAGTGTTTATATTTTTAATAGTTACAGTTCAGATTATGACCTTGTGGTTCTGAGTAGCTTAGCCGAAACAGCAGGGTGCCAAACTTACCAAGGTCAGGAAAATGACACTATCCACATTAAAATCATTATATCACCCACATTCCAAAGGAATCTTTTCTATTTTCTCACTTTTAGTGGTATCTAACAATGCAGATCGTTTTGGGATGGATGCAATTTCTGTTTGCGATACTATATTTTCCCTGTAGCAATACTGTTGCCACTATGCGTGTACTATTAGGGACCATTTTACCTGCATGCTGTAGCTTTTGTTTTGCTTGGCTAAGAATCATCAAATTTGATAGAGATGCGTCAGAGGTAAGGCAGCACTCATTTGCTTCCCTACTATGGCAGCAGCACTGACCTACCATAACAAAAGGTTAAAAGATAGATTTCAGCTCACCAAAGGCAGCACAATGCACAAAAAGGTATGAGGGCATATTCCACATTATCTATACAAAACCTTCAATCTTAGTTGACATTATTGCTATGCTAGTGACTCTGCATTACTAACAATTGCCCTGGGATGTGAAGCAATTTTGGAATGGTCGCTAAAGCAAGTTACAGCAACTTCTGCACACATAACATGACACACAGGCTCAAAAAGCATATCGCCCAAAGAGAATTATCACAAATGTCCTGCTAAAAAACACTTTTTTCTTAAAGCCTTGAAGACTTTCCCAATTAACAGAAGGCTACTGCATGTGCTCTCTAGGCCCCGAAACTATTGAACTGTAGCCAAATAAAATCAAAACCAAATGAGCCTAATTGTTTATTATGGTCAAAACATTTCACATTTGAATCTCTGTTTTGAACATTAGAATACATGTAATATATAATATAATATAATATAATATAATATAATATAATATAATATAATATAATATAATATAATATAATATAATATAATACATGTAACACATACCTGTCTGAGTTTAAGGCTGCGTTTACATCAAAATCATTTTCTCCAGTCAGACTCTGTCTTTTTTAAATCGTGTAACCACGCAGCAGCTAAACTGGACTAATATCACATGTATCAGGTGTCTAACAGCTCGTTGACATTTTATGGTCCCATCCCATTCGAATTTTAAATAAAATCCTTATAATCCTACTATTCAGCTGTCAGGTTTTAAAACAGCTAAACCTCAAAGGGCCACAAAGATTGGAGATTACATTTTTTATACTGCAGTGACATAATGAAAACAATATATCCACAGGCAGCCAGGCACACATGTTGCCATGTGTCATTTTTGTATTTCCTCAAAATACGGAAGCTGGATAACAGGTTTACTGTCAATGAGGAGATCTAATCTCAGGGTGGTGAAAGTGTGAGAGAGGCATGAGAGAAATAATCAGTTAATAAAGCTTCAAGCATGCCTACAAGACATAAAGGCCTGGATGTCCCACAATTGTTTACTTCTAAACTCAGACAAAACTGAAGTTATAATATTTGGGCCCAAAAATCTCAGAGACATGATGTCCAACCATATTGTTACTCTAGATGGCATAAGTCTGGCCTCCAGTACTACTGCAAGGAACCTTGGAGTTATTTTTGACCAGGATTTGTCCTTTAACTCACATATAAAACAAATTTCTAGAACAGCCTTCTTCTACCTACGGAACATTGCCAAAATTAGGAGCATCCTATCTCAAAGTGATGCCGAAAAACTGGTCCATGCATTTGTTACCTCTGTAAATACTGTAATTCCCTACTTTCAGGATGCCCCAGTAACTCCCTTAAGAGCCTGCAATTAATCCAAAATGCTGCAGCAAGAGGGCTGACTGGTATTACGAAGAGAGATCATATTTCACCTTCACTAGCTTCTCTCCATTAGCTTACCGTTAAATTTAGAATAGAATTTAAAACCCTGCTTCTTACATATAAAGCTCTTAACGGTCAGGCTCCATCATATATAGAAGATCTCATGGCACCATATCATCCCAGTAGACCACTTCGCTCTCAGAATGCAGGCCTACTTGTGGTTCCCAGAATTTCCAAAGGTAGAATGGGAGGTAGAGCCTTTAGCTATCAAGCTCCTCTCTTGTGGAACCAGCTCCCAGTTAAGATTCGGGAAGCAGACACCCTCTCTACTTTTAAGTCTAGGCTTAAAACCTTCCTCTTTAATAAAGCATATAGTTAGTTATAGTTATGCTGCTATAGGTTTAGACTGCTGGGGGACCCACCCCTGATGCACTGAGCTCCTTTCCTCCTCTTGACCATCTCTCCTCTCCTCTCACCCCTTAATAGCACCACTTTATGTCATTAACTCTGTGTGTTCTCTCCCGTAGTTGTCTTTGTCCTTCTCTGTCCCTTTCTGCAGGTGTCCCTGGCTTTGAAGCTGTGTGTCTTCCAGCATGCAACTACTGGTCCTACCAATCTGCCCGATGTTTTGTTGGGGTTTTTTGTTGCTCTGTTCTTTTCTCTCCCCCCTTTCCACTCATCCCAACCGGTCAAGGCAGATGGCCGTCCACCCTGAGCCTGGTTCTGCTGGAGGTTTCTTCCGTTAAAGGGAGTTTTTCCTCTCCACTGTTGCCTATGGCTTGCTCCAGGGGGAATTGTTGGGTTCTCTTTATACATCTTTATAATCTTGACTTTATTCTGTAAAGTGCCCTGAGATGACTTTGTTGTGAATTGGTGCTATATAAATAAAGTTGAATTGAATTGAATTGAATTGAATGTTAAGGGTATGTCATTATACAGATATCACAAAGAACATCAACAAAGTAGTAACCGTTTGCTTACTGTGCACAAGCGCATGCATAGACACGCACAGCAAAAGTAAAAGCAGGAATCCCATAGGACAGAGCTACAGAAGATCCTCTGATCTCATTACCCCTTACCTCCGAACTCCGCAAACAGATATACGATTGCACAAAGCAGAGGTTTCCAAGTTTGAAGTAAGCAATGATATCAGTCCTCATAGTTCATAGTTCGCAAGCTGTTCACATCCCGGCCTCACTTTCACTCATTTCTGGCCTAGGTAAGGGCCCTGTGGCACTAGTTAGTCTCTGTACCTTTGTCTGCAGTACACTCACACACAGAAAGAGGCTCTGTTATGTGAGTCAGACAGAGAAACGTACTGTACATGCAAGCCCATTTTACTTTGTGTGTACTGGAAACCTTCAAAAGACCCTACTCAGGAGGTTTATATAGATTAAAATAGATGAAGCAGTAGTTTATACTCTACATGATGCATAGTGAACACTTGAGCAATCATTGCAGGAGTTTTAATTCTTCAGTCTCAATGGTTTGCATTTAATTTCTGCAAGCTGTATGTATGGAGTGGAATAAATTATCATTTACCATTTAAAGTTATCCATATTCCACTAATCATTAATAGTGGAATTTAACAGAAAAGAATAGTCTTCCTTGAAAACACTAGGTTATGTAACCACATCTGCTCCATGCTTGAGGATGTTTCCGATTAATTGTTAATACATTATGTATTTACTCTATGACTTTAAATCACGGTCTGACATAAGGCCAAAACTCATTAAAGTTGAAGTTGATATGCATCATATTGAATGTTGTTGCCATGGGCACACTACAGATGGGAGAGTTAAGGCAACAAGGAAACAAGTTTTAAACAGCACTGGGCACAGGTCTAATTAATGCAGTATTTAATAAGTGTTATTCTGTTGCATCAAAATGATTAACTTTACCCAGCTTGGCTTTTATTTCACCAAACTTATGTCAGACCAGAAACCAAGCTAAGACACAGTAAAACTAGAAGAAAAGACAGCAACTAAACTTGTTTCATCAGTTTACTGAGCCACAGGAAGACCCACAGCAGACATACTACAGACTGGCTGACTCAGACTATCCCGGAGGTATCAGCTAACTCTATAAGAACCACTAATGGAGTGGAAAAGTTTTGGCAGCAAAATATTGTGCACTTAATGTTATATGAAATCCTGAAGCTCACTAATGGCTGTGGTCAAACCCCTGCACTCTGTCACGCTCTTTTTCAGTCATTTTGCCTCCTTCGTTAAAAGCTTCTTTACACATTAAGTATAAAAAATCCAGAAGGCAGGAGTTTCATCAGTATACTGATCAGCCATAAAATTATGAGCAGTGACAATAAAAATAAATAACATTGGTTAAGGCTTTACAATAAGCTTTTTATATCTTGCCCTTTGGTTAAGTAGCATAGGTGTTTTACTTGCCCATTAGTTAAACTGGGATTTTGACAGTAATTATATTTTATTAATATACAAAACATAAAATTGAGAGTTGACATTATATGCTCTCTAGTTTTCAATTTTATTTTTTAAATAACCTAGTTGGGGCAACTGTGGCTCAGCTGCTAAAAGAGTTGTTCAGGATCATAAAAAAGTAGGACTATGACTATGGGATTTCAGTTTTGACTCAATTAACAAATTTCTTTTTCAATGCTTTTGTATTAAGGGGGATTTAAGGGATCACTTTTGAATTTATTTTTATTGACTGAGAAGGCCGAAATACCACAGTGTAACGATTACAGGTCATGATAAAATCTGACAATAACACGATTAACAAAAAAAAATAAAAAATTAAAAGGTTGATTAAATGTGTATCTGACAAATTAATACAACATTTTAGGTCAGACTTTACGCTTTATGTATAAAAAGCTAATTGATCCAAATATAAAAAGGCCTGATTCGCAAATCTAAATTAACATTTTGCATATTAAAACACTGACATCAAAAAGAGTAAGAGGCCTTTGAATACAACATAATAAGATACATACTGTACAGGCAGCTGTGTTATTCCACCCCGTGTGTGTGAAGCTACTCCATGGATATTTTCTACACTTTGCTAAAAGCAAAAATAATTTGCCACATTCAACCAGATTGAACACTTTGTTTGTAGTATGGATCCATATTTTTAAAGCTCTGGGAATTTATGGTGAAGTTTGTTAATGGGTAGGACAGATGAAACAAATGAAAAATAAAAATAAGGTTGAACAAGCTGAGCCAGCTCTACAGTGAAATCATTTTAACCAATTTGTGGCAGAGCTACACACATAACAGGAAATGTTACAAACTGTCACATATATTTTTCAGTTGCCCAATCAAGATGAATGCTGCACCTTACTTGCCTGATAATAAAGTTTACTTGCCCCAGGTGATGTTGACTAGCTTGTTAATATTGCACCTAGAAGTCTGTAGTATATATTTCGCAGGTCCCTGACGTTCATGTATTGGAGTTAGAAAACATGGACAAGGGAAAGGATTTGATCACCTTTGACAAGAGTCAAAGAAAATCCAAAACTGCACCTCTTGTGGAATGTTCCCTAGTCCACAGTGGTCACCAGAAATGGTCCTGGGAAGGGAAACTGGTAAATGGCCGACATGGTCATGGACAGCGCAGGCTGACCCATGTAGTCCAATCCAGTAGAAGTGCTACTGTAGCTCACACTCATAAGAAAAAAAAAAAAAAAAAAATGGAAATACTGGTTCATCTCACTGTACATCGCAGTTTGTTGCATATGAAGCTATGTAGCTGCAGACTGAACAGGGTGCTCATGCTACCTGTGTCCACTGTCCCAACCTTGCACAATAGACATGCGATCATCAGACCTGATGCACAGGCAATGGAAGAAAATGGCCTGGTCTGCTGTTATGTAGAAATTTGCGTATATAATAATAAATAATAATAATAATAATAATAATAATAATAATAACTTTATTTCTAAAGCACCTATCAAACATAGTGCTACATTAAAAATGAAAAAAAATTATAAAAAAATTATTAAATTAAATAAATTTATAAAATCAGGTGAAAAAAACATATGTGTACATCATTTATCCGGCGAAGTGATGGGACCAGGATGCACTGTGGCAGTCAGATGTATGGTGGGAACTTAGAGGACTAATGCTCTGCTGCTGACATCCTGCTGTCAGATACCAGAAAACACATTCAGAGCTTCTGTAGAGTTTATTCTCTGATTGGTCTGAGCCGTTGTGGCAGCAAAACAGAGACCCACTTTATATTAGGTAGGTCAGTTTGAGCAGGGTCATGCTGCTTATTCACAATGAAAATGTTCTCTTCCTGTATTCATTCAGGACTATTCTTTGTAATAAAGTTACAAAATGCGTGCTTCTTCTTCTTTTCCTTTTGGCTGCTCCCTTTCAGGGGTCGCCACAGCGAATCATGTGCCTCCATCTAACTCTATCCTCTGCATCCTCTTCACTCACACCAACTAACTTCATGTCCTCCCTCACTACATCCATAAATCTACAGTGCTACAGTTATCATTTATGGGAAGGAACCGTACACTCAATATTGAACACTACGGTGGCTTTGCAGTTACTGTCCATAGGCTCCCAAAAAGACAAAAATCTCACAGGACAGTGTTTCTGCAGTGCCAATGCAATCGCACCGACACCAACTGTAAAGAGGAGAGGAATTTCATCACACGCCTGCCATAACTAGGCACACACAGAATGAGCTGGGTCCAACTTTAGACTGTTGACTGTCATTCACCCCAGCAGTCTGATATTACCAACATAGCTGGGCTCTTACTAAATTCAGACCTTCTATGAAGGATCATAAGGCCAAGTCAATAAGGAGCTGTCAATGCCTTGTTTATCCGAGAGAGAGAGAGATTTCTCTCAGTGGGATTACTGACTTTTGAGAGCTCTTAATATAAGTTATGTTGTGATTAGCTCAGTGTCAATTATGTTATGTACTTACAGAAAGTCACCAACAGCACCTAAACTTTTGCACTGGTGTCTGCTAAATGACTAAATGTAAATGTAAATGTAAATGGATAAGATGGTGTGTAAGTGTGTCTGTGTATTAGATTTCGTATTCTCACTCTTTTGTATTGTGTTACAGTGTTATTTTTTTGTTGATGGGCATTGTAGTTCTTATCAGTTCAGTATTTTTACTTTAATTTGATAGTTTTGCGAGCACATCTATGCTGGGTGACATCCCATAATACATCATAATGACAAAGTGAAAAGATTTTTTCAAAACCTAAAAACAGATCTTTCATGTATAAAAAGATTGATACCCATATGCAGAAGCCAAATTTTAGCAGCAATTACAGCCAAGACTAGACTGGATGGGAGGAAACTGAAATCTTCTTCAGGTCTGTGCACCTACAATATGTTTCAGACAGAGTCTTGTACAGGAGCCAATGCGGTGTTGTCTTAGCTGTATGCTTTGGGCACTGCCAGGGTGAAAGGTCGACCACCAACCCAGTCACCATTCATGTGCACTCTGGAGCAGGTTCTCTTCATGTTCCGGTCTATTTGGTCACTTTCATCCATCCTACCGTTCTGAGTAGTTTCGCTGTCCCTGCTGCTTAAAAAGGCCCCTGTAGCTTGATGCTGTCACAACCATGCGTCACCATCACCATGTCAGTAACCAGGTGATGTGCACTGCCTTGTGTTTGTGTGACATTCAGTAGGGACTTGTGTTCTGAAAAACACTGACATTTTGGTCCCAAACCACTAATGAGGAGTAATGAGGCTCAGTTTGAGCCAATGAGGTTTGTAGTCATCTCCTGCATACTTAGCCAGATGCCCATCACAACAGACTACTTCTACTTTACCATTATTGAGGCCATTTTGATCCTGAGAAAACTCAAAGCCTCAGAAACTGGCATCAACTCTTGCTGCGATGTACAGTATGGCACAATTTTATTACAATTTACACATACACAAACACGTACGTTTGTCTTAGTATGCGAATAATGTATTCAATGTAACACAGGTATGTGACCATCAAATATTATGTTGAAATGTTTTTCTTTTGGGATGGAAGATTTCAGTTTGGTTTTATAAATTTACAGTAATTAAAAAAACATGTTTCTATTTTATGAGGTGTACAATCATCAATATCTATAGTCCACAATAACTACAGTGGATAACCAACAATGAGAAAGGACGACTACAAATTAACAGAAATGTGTTTATTAAGTAATTTTTTTTATAAAAAAAGAATATAACATCAGTGATTAGCTTAACAAGATATTTCTTAAGTGTTCTCTACTGTCTTCTTAGCTTGAAAAGGTCCAAGTCAAAATAGCTGCAGGCTTTTGATGATACACCTATCATTCTGAAATGAGTTCATTATCCACTGCTACATTATATGCTAGAAACGCTACTGCCTGAGACTTAACTTCTTGGCACGAGAAGTCCAATTTTATTTTGCCAGAATTCAATACCATCATTTAGTGCTTAGCTCGTCTCTTGATTCAACTAATACTTTTACTCCCACACTGACAACTGAAAAAGGAGACAGAGAGAGGGAGAGAGTGGAATAGGCATAAAGAGATAGAAAGGACATGAGAGTATGTGAGGGTCAGAAGTTGTAACGGAGGACAGAGGTACTGTAAAGACAAAGGAGGGGAGGACACATCAGTGAGAGTGGTGTGGTAAAATGGGAAAGTGAACATCAGGATAGAGAGGATGAGAAAGTGAGGGTGTGGGGACAAAAATGAGCCTCAGAGGACATACAGAAGACAGGTAAGAGGTGCTCAGGACAGTCCATTTTGACTACAACTGGCAGCATGCAGCAAGAGTGCTGCCACAAAGGCTGTACTACAGAAGGCCTAACAATTGCCTAGGACCTCTCTGAGAACAGGTTTCCCTTAGAGGCTGCTGGCTGTTCCATGCGTTAACCGCCACTCCTTTTGAAATTGCTCCTCTGAGATTTGATGATATGGGCATGATGTGCTTAACAGCAAATAATCTTCACACAGACAGGAAAACGAATCTCTTTCTCAAAACACCCAATTCATTAGATGAACAGGTGATATGAAAGTTAAACTGCAGAGGTCAGAGAATGGTTAAGTGTACGCAATTGCACTCGTTTTGAATTGTACTTGTTTCCTACCAATTTTGTTTCATGAAAACTGTGGATTTAAAATATTTGCCTCAATATAACTGTGAAAAAAAATAAAATAAAATATAACAAATTAAAAAAAAAAAAAACACACAGTACAGCAGCAGGATAATGGGACTGCAACCTTGTGAGATTACAATTTATCTCCAGTATCCTTTTTGTTTCATCTAAATTGATAATATGCAGAAGTTGAACCATCATCTGAGTGGATTTTTATTAAGGTCAACACTGAGTGACTGCTAACTTTTAAAGCTCCGAGGTTACGTCAAACAGGCTTGGGAGTAAGCAGCATCAACGCTGGAAACCACTATCAGAGACAGGAGCAAAGAAGCATTGGGTCATTCATTACAAATACTTTTTTTTTTTTGTGTTTAACTTTTTGGATACAGTTATAGAAACACAGGCTGTCACAAAGGTTGAGTCCTAACATACAAACACTGATCGTGATACAGTGAAAACACAGGGTTTTGTGCATAATATGATTTGTTGATCTTTCTTGTTGCTCTTCTTTGCTTTTCTCTTTCCAGCCTTCACTCATCCCAACCCGTCAAGCCAACTAGTGCTTGCTCAAGGAGGATTTTTTGGGTTCTCTCTATATTCTTGACTTTCTTAGGTAAAAGTGCTTTGATGTAACTTTTTGTTGAGAATTGGTGCTATAAAGTTTATTTAAATTGAAATTAGAAAAACTGTTTGTGGGCACCTAAACTAGGGCATCTGATGACAAGTTGATGACACTGGCTGACAAGTTTCAATAATCATTTGGATCATGTTGCTGAAAGGTTGCTATATAACTTCTCTACAGGTATAAAATGATGATCAACAACAATTCATCATGACAATAATTTAAAAAGCTTTCCATTTTCCCCGTTGTTTAATATCTCCATAGACAAAATGCCTTAAGAAGAAGGGAGTACAAAAAACAGCTTTAAGATATTACTATAGGGTACAGCCAGGAGAATATAAGGCGAGAAAATGAGTGGGCATGATTAAAGATAATCTGCGCCCTGAAATTGTCGATTGGCTGGGGGGTGGGGGGGGCGGAGTGGATGGCATGCCATCTCAAAATTAACAACTCCATGTGATCATCTATATTTGGCCTGTCACACGCAGTAGGTGGAATTGAATCCCACATCTCTCTCATCTTCCACTCGTGCAGCTACTAGCGCCTAGTGCTCCAACCTGCGTCCCTGGCAAACAAGGAAGCAACATCCCCTTCTGCCAGCTTCACGGCTGACTGACCCCCTCTTGCAGCTTTATTTTGTAGCCTAATAAATAATGAAGGTTTGATTTCTCAGAGGGGTCTCTGCACATTGTGCACCTGGACACCATGCATGTCAGTTGGCAGAAATTAAAAGGAACCTGCCAACAAAACTCACAGAACCACAATCACTTCCTACCATGCACTGCACTGTTAAATGGGAGGCTTTTTTGACTAAAATTATGCTTTTTTTCCCCTCGTAATCCTCATAATTTGCTATGTTGGACTCTGTGGCAGTTGCAAATAAAAATATTCTGTTGCTCTCCACAAATCAAAAATACACTTTTATAATGATTGTCTCCAAGAGATCAAAAATCACAATCCAGGTCTAAAGATGCCTTTCGATTTTTATTAATTTGCCAGTGACATGTCAATGACCAAGCGTATTTAACAGAATGATTGGCCGTATAAGCCTTGGATTTAAAACTGCCCCTGACAGCAATGAGTGAGTATGGTTTCCATCTTTTGTGACCTTTGCAGTATGAAAAAATGGTAACCATCTGAGTGAAGACCTAATCTTTGATAAGGGAATAATTTCTTCATATGGAAAATCGAGTAGTTTATTGGACATTTGGTGGCGGGTTCAAATCTCCTGACCGACTGAGCAACTGAACTAGAAAAACCACTATGTCTATAGCTTTCACTTGAGAAAGCTCTTCAAGGAAAAAGCTAGCTTTACTATTACACATCAGTCAGTTGTGTTCCGTGCATCCCAGGGGTTACTGCTTCAAGAATTGGCTTCATTTATTTTTTTGTTGTGTCCGTTTTCTTTCAACCTCTCTCATCCCCTTCTACTTCAGTAAGCGGTTTCCTACAGTGCCCAGAACGACTTCAGAATCCCTAGAGAAGAGGCGGGAACATATTGCATTTAGCTGCGGTTATGCATGTAGGTGGAGAAAGCTAAACTGATACAAATAGTATTACAAAGGCAAGAGAGCATAAGCTTTTGCACATCCTAACACAAACTATCCAGAATGCAATACTGTCACCACATGTTAATCGAGAATCCTATTCATTTAGAAATGTGCATCTTCTTGATGTATTTAACAAGAGCGAGATTATAAATAAAATAATCTAACGCTGAAATTTAGGCTAATGCTCATGTTGTACTTTAGAAATGTTAGTCACTGGATGTGATATTTTTATTACTGGAGGCACTTCTTATGATGGGTTAGGGTTAGAAAATTGTGATACTTATTCAAGGGCCTCACAGACTTGACAGCATGGCTTAATAACCCTCTTTGGAACCAAATGACAGGTCAAAGCATCATTAATATAAATACTGCATTTACAAAGGCATGGTCACCCATTCTTTAGCACACGCAAGGGGAAAGGCAGCAATTTCCTTAGAAATGCTGCCTTCTATGACAGCAAACAATTGAAGCAATAAAACTTATTATGAAATAAGCTAATTCTTTATCTTCCCAAGAGTTGGATAATAACATCAATGCCATTATCACTGTATAATGTGGGAAGATTTTTAGTTTTTTATTACAAGTTTCTACAGCTATAAAGGAGTTTATATACTGCTTAGCTTGCTGTTTGTTGTAGGGCAAGTACTAAAGGACAACAATGGAATATTTGTACTGTATGTTCACTCAACTCTGAGCACTTTGTGTTAGCTTCATTATAAACAAGCACCTGTTTCTGTGACTCACTGCTACGGGCTTATATTCAGCATTAAATCCTGAGACTCTGGATTGGAGTCTGGGGGAAACAAAGTCTGTTTTCCCATAGATATACATTTCACTTCACCATAATCTGACCTTACCTTAAGATAACAAGCTACCTCTGACAACTCCTGAGTCTTGGGATCTTTCCATAAGGTTTGATAAGCTGAAAGCCAATGAGAACCCCCATCAAGCATTTTCAAAATTAAACACAGTAAATTGTTTGGGTATACTGTACGTGTAATTCTCAATCTAAATATCAAAACCCAATAGATTTGGCATAATATAGTCTGAGAAGGCACTTTTAATAGTTTTACTTGGCTCACTGCTACACAGCTAACAGCTGGGCTTTGTTAAACGCATCGTAAACACTAAAGATTAAGTTTTACATTTGCCTGGTAACACCTTAAAAGTTCAGTTATTGTGTGGCTTAATCAATTTTATGAAGTTAATATTTCTTAAAAAGGCAGTTACTCTTGAAAATTAGTAAACGATAGGCATATTTTATTTTGTCACACTTCAGGTCTGGGACCCAAGACTCTTCTCATTGGTTTGAAGACCTTGAGGTCTCAGAAGTGGAGTCTGCAGCTGGACCTTTGTGCCTTGCTCTGTCCAAAAGTATCACTTGCAGGGCAAAAAAATATATTTAAAGAAAAAAAAGGTACATTTTGTTGAAACACGCTAGCTGCTTCAGCCATTTGTACTTTTACTAACGTATGCTAATGATAAGACAACCAGCTAATGCCTGTAGGATGGAACACACCATCTAATATAAAGTTAAGAAAAAAAAAAAACTAATCCCAACATTACAAGCCAGAAGGGCTCGGAAATAACAGAATCCCAATTAAGAGCTGTTAAAATTGATAAATTGTTTTATAAAGCGTCAGATTTGTATTTTCCCCTTTGATAACAATTCCGGTGGCAGTTGACAAGAACAAAATTTAAAAAGGTGTTTTTTGAGAATTAACTGTGTCAGGTGGGAAATGACCCAAGGCTGCATTGTCTGCTGCTGTAGAAAAGGTGGACATTTTCTGTCGAAGACTTGTATTTGATCTTGAAGTTGATTTAATCTGTTAAAATGTGTAAAACTTTTTGATGGCAGCCAGGTTGTAAACTTAAGCGAGAGAGCACAAAGATGCAGTTAGTCTGCAGGTGTACTATAGTCTGGCTGCTTCTTCATTTTCCTGCTGACCTGTATCAGTAAGTTTCATTCAAAATCCCTTTATGTTCTTTTCGCTTACCTCTTTATTAGATAAGACTGCCGATGGCCATTATTCCCCATGAAATATATTTACTCACTATTTAGGTAATATTACACTCCCTTTGTATCACTGTGAAGCAGCTGCATAGTGTATTAAAGTCTGGACACTGGTTGTAATAGCTGGGGAACAGATAAGCATGTTAGTGCATTGGATAGATTGGCCAGTACATTCCTACAGGCTAGATGAAGAATTATGCAGTAACATGCAAAGCACTTTGAGTGATTAAAACCCAATTATTATGATTATAGTTCTTGTACATATTAATACCTTGGACTGCTAATGTCTGGATGCTGGTTCAAATCAGATAAAACAGGCAGCTGGCATGTTCGTATAGGGCATTTTAATCATTTAAGGCAAGTTCTGCATATTGGACATTTTTATTTCAAAAAAGAAATGTGTCAACAAGTACAACAACTGCTCTGAGAAAACAAAGTTGAAAAGAGCATTAGTGTGCAGCAATAAAGGCTTTAATATTTAGCATTCTGTATTGGATTCCTGTACATCATCTTTTTCATATATAGTTAAGGTTTCTTCTAGCTCAGTTCAAATAACTGAAGTAATACCTCCTAGGTTTTTAATAATACCACAAAGGATGATTCTTCTTCATAATGTTTTCACACTTTTCTTCATTCTTTTACATTTCAATCAACAGATGTGGCGCAACTCAATATGTCAATTTACCCAGACTTTATTTGATAGACCTTATCTTGGAAGTGTTGGCGTAGCTCACTATTGTAGCCCACGGAACGCTGTCTGGTTTATATCCTATCGGTGTCAGATGTAGCTAAAGGCAATGTGATGCATCAAAAAAGCTCTGGGACTCATTACCAATTCTCCCTTCCAAAAGGAGGGATTAAATATTATTTATAGGGCAGGGGGTAGACTTAAGTTCACTTCAATTGCTTCTGCCCCTGTTGTCAATCTAAATGATACGCTTTCAGGCGTGAGGCCTTTACTGGATGTATTGGAGAGTTTAAATTTCCTATTTCGCCGCAGGAAGTCTTTGTGATGAGCTGCAACCTAAATTATACTGACTGCACAGGGAACAAGATATTGAAATTGACTGACAACATGAAAACAATTACTCTTTATATTGGGATTACCAAGTAATCCTGTAAATGACCACTGATCACCTCCCGTTTTAAATAGTTAATAAAAAGGGTACATTACAGGATAATCAAAGTTTCAGGAGACGTTTCCTCGTAGCAATACCCCATCTTACCCATTCGTCTGAGGTTATTGTGCACTAACACACACTCTACTGCCTCCACTGACCCTGTCTAGCATCATAGATCTATATTACAGACTTGGTCCTGCATAGGCTGTCTGTATGACTGATTCTATTGTGTGCCTTCACACACACACACACACACACACACACACACACACACTAATCTTTTCACAAGGGCAAAACTCTGAGTTCTTGTAAAGATTTGGGAGTGTGGCAGTGCAGTAATGTGCTGCAGTGAAGTTGTTTCTCACAACTTTTCATTAGTTTATGAAGACTTTCATTAGTTTGTGAAACTTCACTTAAGAAATAAAATCTTGAGATGACATCTCTTCAGAGATAAGCTCCTTCCAACAGTGATTGATGAAATGCTATGATACAAAGCTGTGCTGTTGTATCTAAACATTTATTCTATCAGTAGAATTTGTGTTTTAGAGACAGAGTGATAAGGCCAATGTCCTTCAGCACAGCCAAGTAGCACTGATTCTTTAGACGTTTACTGTGTGATCTTCTTATCAGTACAGCTGCATAGTACAGTCTGTGTGTAAAAGCTGCTCTGCTAAGCAGCAGTGTGTAATTAAAAAGGTTTCCCTTTCATTAGTGATTCTGCTCATCACTTAACTATTGTGATTTGTGCGTATGTCAACTGCCTTCTTGTTAGGGTCCAAATCTTTCACAGGACTGTGTCTTTATGAGCAGGTGTCCTGCTCGGTTTTCGAATACTGATTTAATGGCAGCAGAGGATATTGATGGGCTGTACCCAGAGGCTGTCAGAATTCATTTAAGTCGAGGGTCTTTTGATGTCTTCTCCCACAGACAAGGTATGGAGTTATTACCTCGTCGTCACTGACTGCCCACCCCCCCATCTTTGCCTCCCCCCACCCACCCCTTCTCTCCATCTGTCTGTCTTATCGATGCGTCTGTTGTCAGAGAGGATTGAAGATGGGGGGGCACCCGTATAGAGAATCTTCACAATCTCTTCACTAAAACAAATAATTGTCCTCATGTTGATTTGCCCTTCCTGACGCAACCCTCCCCAATTTCTACCGGGCCTGGACCCGCACTGCAAAGCTGGGGATGGGAATGGGCCGTTAGGGGTGCAGTGTCTTGCCCAGAGACACTTCGACATATAGCTGGGACCGGGGATTGAACCACTGAACCTGTGGTCAGCCGCCCCCAAGTAATACTTTTGCTGAGTACACGTTGCATATTATTACCTGGGTCTTTATTTTCTATTTTGGAAAAGTAAGTTATAACGCAAATAAAAAAAAAAAGAAAAAAAGAAAAAAGAAAGTAGCCCTTTTAAGGTTACTTGCCTAAAAAGGGGTTATAGAAAAAAAAAACAATAATCAAAAACAAAACAAAACAAAAAAAAACTTAATGCAAAGTGAAGTTGGCAAGTAATGCCAAGTGCACGTAACTTTAGATTAAAATTGGGCACTAAAATATGATTAGGTTGGCCTTAGGGTAAGTTTGCCTTAAAATCACTAATCCCTAAAGTTACATAATTTCTCAATCTGTGCATCTCATATCTATTTGCAACATAAACAATAGTGGTTTCACACTATTCTCACATTTCTGTCTCCTGTGGGATCGTCCTGTGTTTTGTAAAGCCACCAGATGTCGCCAAACTGTGATACGTATTTGTTGTTTATTTTTAATGTTTGTACAAAAACCAACTGCGTCATATTTTACAGTAGGACAGTGTAACAGGTGTCACAACACAGTGCATTGCAGCTTACAGCCCAGAATCTTTTGGCTCTTTTCACATGTATCCTGCATATTTGAAATATTCAACTGTCATGTAAATTAAACCAAAACAACTGACTTGGCATAATTTTAAAAGATCAAAACCAATAAGAATAAGCCATTGCTCTGCCCTTCATTCCTAAAAGATCTCCAATTCCTTATAAAGCCTTTTCATAGCCTGAATAATCACGTCATGTACATTTCCTAGAAATTTGACATGAATTTATTCATTCAATATAAAAAGCCTGTCAATCTATTTGACATTTCAACAGCTCTTGCCTTACATAAGCAAACTGACACAACACATGGCCTGTGATGTTCAGTCCAATCTTACCAAAGACCACTGAACTGTCTTATGTACTAGGTGTCAGTTGTCAGTCATATGGGAGGAAGACCGAGAGGACGAAGGGAAATAGAAAGTTGATGGGAGTGTTTAGGATGACCTCCCAATCCTTGCCATGATTAAGTTGCATTGATGAACTTAAATGAAGACCTTACGTTTTTCAAAATGTTTTTCTTAAAAGGACAAACTTGAAGAATTGCTCTTTTAGCACAACTGTTACCATGTACAATTCAGGGGTCTATAAAATATAATCGTTCAGGTGTCACCTGATATGGGCAGTGATTTTTGGTTGATTCTTTTATTTTCTGGCATCAAGCATATCTTCCCTCATGGCATCTGTTAAAAGTTCTCAGTTTAAGCTAAAACTGTCAGAAATTGATCATTCTACCATGTGTTTATTATTTAGGTCAAAGTGGGTAGTGGAGTCCTACTGGAGAACATTATAAGAAGAGATGATTCTAATGTTTTGACCACCCAGGGTGACTTGTAAAAGTAGAATTCATGGCAGAGCCACTGTATTGGATTCCATTAAATTGCACAGGTGGTCATAATGTTATGCCCGATTGGTGTATTTAAATTAAGAAATTGTAGGTTTTCTTCCATACTTACTGCATTTCCTGCCAAGAAAAGGCTCTTGATTTGCACTGATGTGTGGCCATAATAAGATGCCATAGTGATGATGGTGCATTTAAAAGATAACACTTTCATTAAAGCTTAAATAAATCAATTTAGGAAGGCAAAATTAAAACTGCCCAGCTATGAATAATTTGAGGCAGTTGCATATTAGCAATATGTAATTAAAGTGAAATGTAAAACCAGTTAGCCATGGCTCATTAAAAGGCATAAAACAAGCTTGAAACTTTAGTTAGAGGAGGGCTAAGAAATCCAGTGGAGGCGCGAGTACCTAAATACTAAATATTGGATAGGGCATGGCAAAGTTTTCAAGTACCACCGTTTGATCAGGCTAAGTGAAGATGATTTGCTGTGATCTTGAGGCAGACCTGGCCAAGCAGCTTCATGAGTTTCTTTGTCTAAGAAAGCGTAAAGCTGTGTTTAATACCTTTAATACTCTCTAGTAACTACATCTAATCCTGCTCTTCTAATTTCACTAATTCATGTTTCTTATGAATCACTGACTGCTTATCCCTTAGTGTTAATGTCATCTTCATGATAAAATTAAAAACGCTGTAAATAGACCGGGGATTTAAATATGAGAAAATGAATAACATGTAACAGTTGAGTGTTTGCATCAAAAAGGCATTTGCTTATTTCTAACAGCCAGGGCGACTGTCTGACCAGCCATTGTGGGAGGACAGGAGAGTGGCAATAAAATGCAAAGAAACTGGACACCCCCTCTATCCTCCCTCACCCCACACAAAATATAGAGGGAAATTATGCGTTAAACATCACAGAGCCACTCATTTCATGAAGGAGCAGTGACACTGTCAGTAAAAATGGCAGAAATAATAATCAGTTATTCACAGCTCTTTATGGTGTCTGTATAGTTTTGTGACTATGAGCTCCACAACTGAGCCCAATGATTACACCCACAAATCTCTCTACACAGCAGATGAAGACTAGAATCAGCAGGCAAGTAGCTAGTCAAAATGTTTTCCTCATTATTAAATGGACATGAGGATGGCTCTGCTATGTTTAATATTTTATGACAGTCTTAACAACATCCTCTTGACAAACTGTAGTTGTAAATGTAGGTCTACACTGCTGTTAGCTTGGCCTACAGCATCATGTAGTGCTGTTCAAAGATGCAACTGTGTAAACACGTGAAAATAGACGGCACCTTGATCCAGCAGCATCAAGGAAAAATGTTCACTATTGCAGTTCATCTGTTTGCTCTGAGTGTCTCAGGAAGCTGTGCATATATTCCGGTGAGCTCTTCCACGTAAACACACACCAATATGCACAATACCCACAACTTAGGGCTGGCACCTCTCAAATAGAAATACCTGAAGCAAAAATTGAATTGCTAAACCTCATTTGTCAGCAAAGCAAGAACAGAGAAGGTGGAAGTAGAAATGAAGAGCAGTGCCAGACCGAGAGAGACTGAAATTCTTCTACTGTCTTGTTTTAATTGCTTTCTGCTTCCTTTTATTTCACCCACTAGCAGATAACAGACACTTCTCCTTCCTCTTCACCATTCTGAAATCTGTATCTGTCTGTTTTGTGCAAAACTAGGTTATGTTTTATTGTGTCTGTCTCATGCACGCACATTTCATAATACATGTATTTTATCTGTCATTTTAATTTACCTACTTTTTTTTTTATATGGAAAAATAATGTGCACCAAACAATAAATAAACAGAATATATGAGCATCAGGGCTATTCTGGGTATATATTAAAGTACCAGCCAGGGCTGTAGTCGATCTATCGAATTAAGTTCATTCCAATTTTTTAATTCTCGAAGAGAAAAATGCCTAAAAACACTGATCTTGCAAAACCATGAGTAGTGTTTTCTAAAATGGCAGCAATTTTCAGGAGTTACAACAGTAATATAGCATTTTCTTGAAAACATCTTCATGTGTGTGCTTTGTCAGTCAAGAAGCTCAATGGCAGCTACAGTGTTTGGAGACAACAATATAATACCAAAGATATGCATGATACCTCAGTGACATAAAAGGCCAGTATCCCTGGAGTTTATGCCAACAGCCATCCAACTGAACCCTAGGATAAACCCAATCCTTTAACAATTTTCCAAAAATAAAATAATAATAATTAAACTAGGATAAACTTGTCCCTCTAATCAAGCCCCTTGTCAGGGCTGACCACAACCTGATGCACATCCTACCTGCAAGCCCCAGGTTCAAAGGCAGGCCCCCACCTCCAAAACAGTGAAAAGAAGGTCTGAGGGTGTCACAAATGCCTTGCAGGGATATTTTGAGGACATGGATTAGAAAACACTCTGTAATGCACCTTTCATCAATGTCCTCAGCATGTGTCTCAACTGTCTTGTTGACATCTGTATACCAACAAAAACTGTCCGCTGCTTCTCAAACAAGAAGCCATGGGTCACCAAAATAACCTTGAATGAGAAGGCGGCAGCATTCAGGTCAGGTGACAGTCTGGAGTGGCATGAAAAGAATCACTGGATACAAGACCAACAGCCATAGGACAGAGGGGAGTGTGGATAGAGCTAATGGTTTTAACATCTTTTATAATAGATGTGATGTGCCCATATCCACCCCCCCAAGGAGCTTCAATACAGGTGCCCACACCTCGCACCTGCATGACTTGAACACCACTCCTACCCATGCAGCAATGACCATCTCAGCACAGCGGGTGAGGAGAGACCTATGCAGGCTTCGCTCAAAAAAGGCTGCAGGTCCTGAAAGCCTGTGCCCCAGCAGCTATGTGGCGTTGTTTTCCTTCAGCAAATCTTCAACCTGAGCCTGCCGCTGGAACATCACACCGGGTGCCAGTACTGAGAGTGGCCCATCCGAGTGTCAACAGCGACTCTAATCTAATGGCTCTAATCTCCCACAACATCAAAGTGTTGGAGAGACTGGTCCTGGACTTCCTTCGGCTCCTGGTGAAACCACCTCCGGACCCCTTCCAGTTTGTAGGATGTATCCAGGGTGGAGATGTCAAGGAGTATTGATCAGTGGTCGACAGTTTGGTTAGCTGTTGTGAGCACAATCATCTCCAGCTCAACTTCAAATAAACAAAGGAAATGGTGCCGCTGTCTGGGGCATGAAACTGGACCCTCTCCATCTTGTGGCTGAGAGGAGAATGTTGTCCAAACTTGTCTCAATCCTGGACAATCCCTCCCACCCACTCCAATGCGTGCTGGCTGCACAGAGAAGCTCTTTCAGCCAGAGACTGATCACAGTCAAGTGCCCCACAGACCACCACAGGAGATCCTGACTCCCAGTGGCCATTAAACTATTAAACTCATCCTCCTTCTGTAAAAAGGAGGGGGACTAAATGGTCAAAATAGACAAATAGAATTATTTTCATTTCATTTATGTTTACTCCTCTAGCTGGGTTTGGTCTTATTTGTTGATCACTAGTTTGTACTTGTACTTGTTTATTGTCATGGTTTGGTGGGGTTTCCCCCCCTTTCTTTTCTACTTTTTATGTGGAAAACGGCTGAAACAAGGCAACACGATTTCACGATGGATCAATAAAGTCGCTTGAATCTTGAATAAAGTCGTTATTAATTAGCGATTAACTTTGTGTTTAAATCCTATCATAATAGTAATGGCCAAAGTATAGAAAATAAAGACCAGATTTTAGATCAACGGCTTGTCCTTTCTGGGGTCACCGCAGTGGAACTTGTTCCGCACGTTGATTTGGCGTGTGTTTTTACGGCGGAGGCCTTTCCTGCTTCAACCCCTTCTAGCCGCAACCCTCCCATTTTATTCGGGCTTGGGACCAGCACCAGGGTGGTCCTTGGGGGCTGGGTGGGGCGGCCTTCTTCATCCCAACTCAGTGCTCTACCCAGTCAGCCAGGCCCCCCAGAGAACAGATTCTACAAATTCTATTTTCTATCAAAAAGTACACACAAGGAGCAGTATACATTTTTCTGCATAACAGACCTTCACATTTTTTAGTCAACATCAGATTGTCTTTTTTTGTGAACAGCACGATTTAAACTGAGTAAATTAAGAAGACAGTAAATATTCGTAATTGCCCTCCGGACAAAGTAATACAGATCTGTGCCATGCTGTTGCTCTGTGTTTTGCACCATCTTGCCCAAGGGCTCCAAAAGTCGTCACTCAGCTGTAAGCAGACAGCCTTATTAAAATTTTGCTCAAACACACCGGGGCATCTGATGAACCTGGTCATGACTGAATGAATCACAGCACATTTGAAGTCTGTTTTTTTCATTTCTGCATCCTCCACTCCAGTGGATGCAACATTTAAGATGAAAATGACTCTAACCAACTGCAAGTCCTAGAATGTCCAAAGTAAACTGAAACTCGTACAAAAGAAAAGATGGTACAATAAATAGACATTTCATTTCAAAGAAATGAGTAAATTTAGACAGATTGTCTGGTGGTTACAGACAAGACAAGTACATGAAAGCTCGAGTGTTTGTTGTGCAGACAGCGATAGCTTCAGGTTCTATTGATTTACCAGCCAGCTCCTGGCATAATCAAAGCCCATCCCAGAGGCAGCGCCATCACTGCTTCACTGCACTCCAATCATATTTGCGCTTGATCACATCCCAAAGAGCTTGTCACCTCAGTGTTTTGTGACACTTAAACCCAATATATACACCCCCAACTTGTAAAATGGAAGTTGACCTTCCTCTCCTCAGGTAAACTGCAGGCTTCAGTGATTCTGAATGAGATGCAGTTTTACCCTGGGACCAGGGAGTCCCTGTTTATTCCTTGCATTACACTGCTTAAGACAGTATTCTACAAAACCAGCATGGTATAATAATTTAACTTTAGTAAGGTCTTGTTGATAAGTAGCTACATTATTATCTGACATTTATACAATGGATGTATTAAGAAAGCTTGATGGGTCGCTGACCTTCGGCCAATTTGTCCCAGTATCCAATTGTGGTACCGCAACAAATCTCTGGTGTCTGAAGGACTTCACTGAACACACCTGATCTGGGTACTCACCTGGAAAACAAGCAGGACTGTATATTAAGGACTTGGTATGGCCATTTCTGACATGTAACAATGTATAACAACAAGAGCCATCTGTGACACCACTGATCACAAAAGTATATAAAACATCTTACCCTTTCAGGGGATGTAACAATATTTGCAATTTTAAAAATGTTGTGGGACTGTCACAATATCTACAACAACATTATGTGATTATTTGGCTGAGTGGTTCTACGCTGATCAGACCAGGCACAGTCTTACTAAAAGGTTGTTGTGGACATGTAGCAATGTGAAAAAAATATTTTGTACCTAATTTAAATCTTGTATCTCAAGCATTGTTGAATGCAACCATCTGCTCCTTGTCCCCCAAATTCCCGCTGTTGTACTGGTCTCCAAACACAAGGTTTGTCATTATTCTTAGTTTTTCAATATTGTTAGATGCAGGGATAGTTGCAAAACAAGTAGGGCTGCAGAGCTTGAGGCCTGGAGTTCGCTACCCCTGATCTAGGTGCAGTCTGTGGACGAGCTGACAGGACCAATGCAGAAAAATAAAAAAAAAACCTTTAACTACTATCCTAAGAACTTTTTTGCTTCTATGCAATGAGAGCAATTTTCATCCAAATAACCGAAAAAAAAAAAAAAAAAATGTATTATGAGAACTGGAACCCACTCTTCGAAGTGCCAAACTGCCTTTATATGGATATTTACACAAGAAAAGAAAATTAACCAACAGCATATTTGTAAGTATTGTTAATAGAGAACACAAACTTCAGTGGCGAGTAGAAGCTGCCAGGAGGTGAGACTGCCTTAGTTAGGGGAGGGACTCTGTACTTCACAGTATAAACACGTTAACCATGTTAGGGAAACAGTGGGCAAAAGATCATGCACTCCCCAGCCTCATCTAAAAAAATAAATAATAATAATAATAATAATTAAAAAAAAATCCATCTCTTCACTGGCTGGTTAGTTTGACTATCATAAAACTGTGTGTTTGTTGCTGAGGTTAGTAAAACAAACAAGTGAGCAGGCACAGCACACAAAGAAACTAGGCTATGTTCTGCTTCAGTGAATGCAGTTAAGTAGTTCTAAACTTTTGATTAATTATTAAACAAATGTGTTCCGGACGTTCTATGGTATTAAAATATTTAATTGTGAATGTTTACTGTGCTACTTTGCATTATACTCATACTCTAGGTCTTCCCATTTGCACTGGATGCCTTTATGTCTGTTCCCAGACTAAACAATACACATATGTATTTTGGAGATTTTTTTTTGGGGGGGGGGGGTCCTATTGTAGAGGAGGTGGAAATGAGATTTGTTAAGGGTTTGCTTGAGCTGTCTGGAGTGTTCAGCATCAGTAAGCTTCAGCCAATGGAAACTCCTCAGAGACAAAGCAGTATCTCTCCCTCGTCTATCCAGCTGCCCTGGTCTGGCATTAGCTTCTGGCTGTCTCAGTCGATCCTGTCTCAACTCTTCCCTTGACTCTTCTAATCCATTTTTTCACAATGGTGATGCCTTGTCTCCACATTAAAATAGTTGGGGTTAAGAATAGGTCGAGAAAAGTTTTGCCTCCATTTTAGAGTCTCAGTCACAATGTCGGGTAAGTCGTGATTACTCTTTGTTGTGATGGTAAACTGATGTAATTTTTTGTACTCCAGGAAAATACAGCCCGTTTGCTCAGAAAATATAAATGAAGCAATGCCACAGCTCCAAACACCTACAGAGAAATAGAGTATGTCACATACAAGCTTAACCCTGGAAATGTAATCTATTGATGGCAGGTAGATTGGATTAATGACAGACAACATTCCACTAGGGATTGGCTGGTAAAAAGACATCTCAGATAAACGGTTTACGAATCGCCGTTCTAGCTAGTATGCCCCTTCCTGTCAACCTACATCTGTCTGGTGAGGCAAGAGATTGATGTCTGCTGTCAGTCTGCTATCTGCTCCACCTCGTCACCCCTGCCGGATGCCACTTCTGCCGCGGTAAGAGTCCATCTTCCTGTCCTCACTGGTTTGACAGAGTCGAGCCACCTTAAAACTCAAGTCCCATCCACCCAGTCAGCAACAGCTGTCCTTTCTTTTCCTTTAAAACCCCTATTTAAAGAAATATAGGCATGGGGGCTAGCAAGGATGATCTGGATATATTTGGAATGAAGGGTGATCAGTGACATTTAGCCATTCAGACATGCCTTAGCAATCAGTGTGAAGAAAACAAGTCAGACAATGTCAAATGTAAACCAGAGCTGCTAATAATTACAGTCCAAATTTGGACTGGTAGCAAATCAAGCTGCCAGGATGACAAGTCAAAGACTATGAATATCATTAATAATTCCAAGCACTATCAAATGGCTCAACATCTACTTCAAAGAGGGTGACTTTATTTTGCCATCAACACCTGGATGTGGCATGTAGCAGTGGAAAAAAGTGTTGTGCCTCCTTGGCTCTTGCAGGTGCCCACTGAAGCAGAATTAGCAAAAGACATAAAACCTACCCAATTTGGCTACATGTCAAAAAAGTTTTCATACAGTATGCGCTGTGGATGGACTCCAGTGCCTCTTTAATCAGGCACCAGAGCCTAGTCAAAGTATTGCTGACATGCTGGTCTTTACATTTATAAAAAGAAAGACATCTGTTTGCGTTTGTGAGTAAAAAATAATTAAAATTATAAATAAAATAAAATTTAAAAAGCTCATGTTTGTAGATTTCTATGACCCAGGAGGACATTTTACAAGGTAAAAGAAAAAACACAAAATCTTAATTTTCTCAGCATTTGCATTCCCTGTAGGAACTGACATATGTTCATTCTAATAACAATCTTTATCACATACCTTTAAATTTTTGCTTGTATGAATCATGGTACTTGCTTTACCATCTGTTTTGTACCCACATCGACCTCATCAGCCACACAGCTCCTTTGGCTGCCAGATGCCCACTGGCTGAGAGCCACAGTATTAAAAAGCTCAACATCTCACAATATGACAACATACTGCTGTATCATAGAACAAGCAAACGTAGTGGAGCTTTTCCTTAAAGCACTATAGGACAATAATATGTGAGCAATAAGATAAAGGTACCAGTGTAGTGTCACTCTGAGGTGCTGCCCAGAACTTTAATGCTTCAATTATGAATTAATCAATTTTGATTATCCATAAAAAAAATAATTATAAATCTCAATATACTTTCCATCGTGTCAGACTGTGACAGGGCCACTTGAAATCAGGATTAATCCACCAGTCTATCAACTCCAACTGTGTATATACAAATTCTACGATTCACATTTTTAGGAAGCTTATCCATTCATTACCTACTGTTGGGCCAAAACAAACAGTACCATAGTTAAACAAAAGTTAAACAAATTTGCAGCTTTTAAACCTTTGAGCTACTACAATCCTGTTTATTTCTAAACTGTGCTAACACTGCCACAATTCCTTTTAACTGTACGTTTTACTAACCCTTAAATAAAGCATAGCATGTCCCTTAACTATTTTGTTCATTATTTGACCTTCATTTCCTTCTGTATATTTGATTTAGCACAAAAACATCTTGCTCTTGCAGGATTTGGGCAGTGTGTCAATCTCTAGAACATCCAGTCATTTCATTCATTAGGTGTGTTGCCCCCAAGTCTACTCAGTCATCAGGTGTGTGCTGGTGCTAGACTTTCAGAGACTAGAAATCTGTGACAGTGAACAGTCTAGCTTTTTACAGTCTTTGCTCGTCTTCAGAATTGTCCCCAAATTTAGGCACTGATAGTCAAACAACCAAGAACCAAACAAAACTTACTGAAATTAATAACCAAGCCTACCGTCAATGATTTGGGATAAAGTTTCATTATCCTTTGCCCAGGAGTGTCAATCACAGGCACGCAAATCACAGGCATGCAACCCTTTTTGACTTTGGAAGAACTTTCCAGGTGTAGCCTTAAGTGTCCATTATAACACATCAATAAAAAGTAATGTGTCGTAAAATGGATTTGCTCTCTGAACTATGACCCAATAACTTCAAATCTGCTTTTTGTAGTAGCAGAATTCTGAGGTCAATACTTTTTACATTATGAGACAGTACTTAGCAGGTGAGGAACAAGTGAAGCCCCGAAAATAAATTATTAAAAAAAAAAAAAAGGGGGTTTTCAATTTCCAGAAGAGTGATTACTCAAAACTCATCTAAAGTTTGTCAGTCCAAGCGCTGTACAGTTATCAGTTTTCCTGCCATACTCGGGACTATTGAAAAGTAACAGAATAATCTACTTTTTAGAAACTCAAAACAATCTCATATACTGTAGCCATTTATTACAAGCCCTGCAGCTGTGATGCTCTATATATCTGAAGGTAAAATGATACAGATTCTCACTGGACTTGGTTGTTAGCCGCAGATATGCCTGTTTATATGTGCATGTTCCCTCTGGTGACTTGTCGCAGGGGATTAAAAACATAAATATGGTCGGGGAATCCAATAACCGTGTGCAGTGAAGGGAGAATATGCATCACCTACAACTCGCAAACACCAAATGTCAGCAAGCATAGCTGCAGCTGTAACCTTGACAATGACAATAATGACTATTAAAATGGAAATAATGATGACATTGCCCAGCAGGATTATCATGTCGGTTGTGTGCAACACTGTTAGAGTGTCTCAAATCATAAACCCAAATAGTGTGATCATATTACTACTGCAACCTATTGATTACCTCATAAACATGATTTACAGAGTATCATATGCAGTTTCAAAAGGGGATACCCATGTTAAAACATGGGTACATTATACTCACATTTATGGCATGATTACTAGAATTTGTACTGGCATTTTTTAGATGCAATGTGGACATTGCCTTTACAAAAAAATATATTATTGTTAGGGAATATCACAATCTAGTTAATCAGGGGTATTCTTTTTGAAAAAAATATCAAAATATTGTGACAAACTTGACACCAAATTATCAAAAAAGGCTAATGGTAGTTACTCAGTTCCCCTGTGTGTATTAGCTATAATTTTATTTTATGACTTATCTTCTGTTTTGCTGCATTGGTAGCTCTACCCAATTGATAATTACAATAGAAGTCTAACATGTTTGAACGTCTTCTTCTTCTTCTTCTTTTCCTTTGGGCTGTTCCCTTTCACCACAGAGAATCATGTGTCTCCATCTAACTCTGTCCTCTGCATCCTTTTCTCGCACACCAACTAACTTCATGTCCTCTCTCACTACATCCATAAATCTCCTCTTTGGTCTTCCTCAAGACCTCCTGCCTGGCAGCTCCAACCTCAGCATCCTTCTACCGATATATTCATAGTTTCTCCTCTGAAAATGTCCAAACCACCTCAATCTGGCCTCTCTGACTTTATCTCCAACACATCTAACATGAGTTGTCCCTCTGATGTCCTCATTCCTGATCCTGTCCATCCTCGTCACTCCCAAAAAGAACCTCAATACCTTAAGCTCTGCCTCCTGTCTTTTCTTCAGTGCCACTGTCTCTAACACCTTTACTTTCATTCTCGCTGATACTCTATTATCCTAATGTTTTAAGGTTTGAACATAAACATTTAAAAGTACTGCTTGCTATTAAAATGTAATTTAAAACCAGGTAGACCGTAGAATGGTGCACCCAAAATAGTGCCTACAGGTGGAAAGCTGTATCCTTTAATTTACTATCCTGGCCAATTTGGCCTCGAGTTCTGCTCATAACTGAATAGCAATTTTAATCAAATCTTCGATACCTGCCAGATCTGAAAAACTAAAAAAAAATAAAACAGTGCAATGTGATAAAAAGGGAACCACATTAAATGTCCTTTCCATTTAGCTCAACTCTACAACTGAATACTAATAAGGTCTGCGTTTTTAGGGGTTTTTTTGCGCTAGATTCACCCGACTTCTTTTGCCTCTGGTAGGCCATTTTTGACTTGGATTGTGCAAAACGCAACTAATCATCTGTGCGTGTCATCTGTGTCTGTGAGGAGCAATCTGCTAACAAAGCAACTACTGGGTGTTTGAGTGGCAATATAGGAAATTCTGCAGCATTTTTTGCCTTTTTCTATTTTACTGCTCAGAAGTGTACACTAAGCATTCCATAAAACACTCAAATACAACTCTGTTGAGGACAGGACCAAGAATGCATGACATGATGATACAGAGAGCTCTTGGCAGACTCATCAAATCAATACAAATGAAGATGTCTTTTTGAAATAGGGCAACAGGCCCCTGCTCCTTCCTGTTTTGGCTCCACTAACAGATCAGTCTGACAGGACCGTGTGTAAAGCAGGTTCACAAACACGAGTCACTTAAGCATAAAAACTGGCGGCTGTATTCCATCTCAGAGATTTGTCCATTTCATAGCAGCTCCCTCATGGATCCTATGTGATTGGACATAAAGCCTTCCATCTTTACACCCTGTTATTTACACTCAGTAATTCTATTAGTTCTCTAGAGGTGGGAGGATGGGAGGGCGGTGTGTGGTTGAAGATGTGTTTGTGTGAAGGGATTTAGTTGCCATTAGAACAAACAACTGAATGCTGCACACATTTAATTAGGTGCATCAGCTTTAATGGCAGTAAATATTTAAGCTGATATCAGTTTGAACTTGGATTAGAAGTATTATGGGAGGGTGCAGTGGTGTAATCAATTGGGTGGTGGGGGGGGGTTCAGATCAGCGTGCAAAGTAATTACAACTGCAACGTGTCAGTTTATTCAGTTTGCTGAGAAAACTGCAGAGGTGGCAGTTTATTTATAGCATTTCATTGTTTACCTCAGCATTCCTATTAAAAAGAAAGGAGACATTTCTAATCTCAAACTAATCTGTTGTTTGGATCAGACGGTCTAATCAGTGTAAGCATGAACAAACGACTTACTTAAAACCAGGAAAGGCTCCAGTCTCATGTTACATTGCATCAGTTACAGACCAGCACCCCTCAGTTAACATATTGTATAATAAATGAATAAGTAGTGCAAGCAGTTAACTTGTTACCTCTTTAGCAGATCATATTTGTTGTAGTGTTTTGATAATGGTGTGTGAGAGTGCTTTTACTGCAGGCTATTATTTTGCTACAACATAAGTAAACAATTTGCCATTCTCACTTAATTAATACCGAACAATCTCACAACTGAATGCATCTGAAAAGGTGAGAACATGTATCAGTACAATGTGCTATACTGTAATTTCCAGTATATGGAGCACTGTGTTTATATTAACATTACAGGACTCTGTGTATATGAAATTCAAGGTTTCAAAAGTGACAGAGAAACAAGGACGTCTCACCAAAGTCTGCAGTTACCATTGGTGAAAAACATTTTGACGGTTTTCGTTTTGAGGCCCCAAAAGCCGCACTTTTTTTTTAAACTGTTGGATGGGTAAATAGTAGAAATTTGTGAAGATTGTTCAATAAAAACAGATGTAGGTATTGAAAGGGTCAGTCTCTGCCACGTGAACTGCCAACTGCCATTTTTCTAATAAATGATGTACTGTACTGTGCTGTATTGTACATTTACCTACAGAAACCTAGAGAAAGAAAGGGATTCAGACATGATGTTATTTCAAAGTGGAGCTCTTTCATGTGTGAGACAAGACTTCATGGCAATTATGGCTCATCCTGCTTTTCTTTGAGCTCTTGCAAAAAGCTAACTGGTCGATAGTTGATCTAACAATTCTACACAGTCGCCCAGTTTTCATCATAAACTAATTGACCACATATACATGTGGATCACGCATTCAATAAAACGTAAAATTTAAAATAGTCTTATATTACATAGACTCATTGACAGCAGTGGGAGATGGTTGAGGTAGTAGAGTTAGCTGCAGCATTTTTGTTTCTGACACCAGGTTTTTTTTCTTCAAAAATTAATTGATTCCAAAATCGCTATTTTAATATTTAAACGATGAAAACTCGAGCCAGCCATAAACTGCTAAAATAAGGATGTTTGCCTCCCCAGGAATGAAGGCGGACACCAGTCTCTCATTCTCTGGCAGAGAGAGATCTGCATCCTGAAATCTGGATCAAATTTAGAACTCAAAGAATTAATAGGATGAAAGTTAATACAGATTTGAGCCTCAATCAAAGTCTCCAGTATCATCACTGAACTGGCTGTTTTTCCCCAGGGGAGCTACAGACCCAAAACAGGTGTTGCACTTAAAAGCAGGCACTGGACAGAGATCAGTGCTGGTAGCGTGGATCTCAAAGGGCCGAAAATGCTGGGTCAAATATGTAGACTTAGTTTGGATAAGCCACTAAACTCAAACTTACTGGATAGTCAGGTATTACCCAAACATCAAATGTTCCCTATCAAATTATTGTGTATGTATGTATGTATGAAAAAGTCATTTAATCTCAACACAACCCATGTTAGAGAGACAGAGACACAATCTTATGTCGATCACATCATCTGACAAGGTCAAAATAAACACAGAGTTATGACAGCAGCTATGTGACAAATCAGACAAATCATGCATCCACAGACAATAGGAGTCTGTACTGTGGACTCTGGATTAATAAGCACTTTTTCTTGTGGCTGGAAGGAGAACTGCAGAATACACTTTCTGACCCTGCTTCAGAGTTAAAACATACTGCATTCCTGACAGAAGGCCACCAGTAAAGTACTACGAACATACAGCACTAAAAAGGCCAACACTTTCAATACCTACATCTGTATTGTAAAACTGAAGGATAAGGATGCTAGTGACGATTGCTTGTACTGATATTGCATTCATATGAACCCAGTTGAATTATATTCTGTCTTGAGTTCGTGTATACAGGGAAAAACATCAATTAGAACTGTGAGTCATCTAGAACACTTGGGACAGGAAAAAAAAAAAAAAAGGGTTGTGAATGTTGTGTTTTTAGCTTTTTCTGCTGCGCGAAGCAAATTAAGTAATGCGGCTTTAAATACTGGATTAATGCAGTTAAGGTATATTTTCTACTGAAATGCGGACTATATGACCACCTTGTATTTTAGGACTAAAATAAATGCTACACAATCAGTTCATAAAATATGTAAGACATGAGAACATGTCACATCACAGCTTATATGACAGGACAAGATTTGTTCTTGTTTCCTTCTGAAAGCAGCAACACAAAATTCCCTAATACAGTTATTGGAGTACAAATGCAACACAAAGCTAAAAATCTGTATTATCCCCCTCTTAAGCCATGGACAACAAGACACAAGAAACACTCCATCAAGCTTCGGGGAATTGTAATACTCCCACACAGACTGTGCAGTATTGAATAATGGTCTGATTTAAGTGCCCATCACTGTCCTAATTGGCTTCCTCTGGCTCCGTGTCTGCTCTTCTTTCTCAGTCTCGCTAACATTCTGACCATCTCTCTGTAACTCCCCTTGAGGCGTCGGGCACATGTCTCTCGCTGTGTTTTTCCTCATATTACCTTTTTGTTTGGTCTTAGATCCTGCATGCTGGCTTGCCTTTCCACTGTAGCGACTAATTAAAACAGGGAGCCATGCACAACTTACAACAATTAGTTCTCACTCTGCCAGTTTTGACATCTGGTTGAATCATCCCTGTTGATGAATTCCTGTACTGACTGTGTCAAAACCTCAGTGAAGTTTGTCATCATAACTGTGAACTTTCAAAAGGAGCCGTTTTTGAAAAATCAATGATATTCTTACCAAATCAGGAAATTAATTGACATGCTTTATAATTATACTTTCTGCTCTACTGCATAGATATGATATCATTTTGACACACGTATTAGTCATTGTTCACTTTTGTGTGAGCAGAAAAAGTTATGCTGACACTTCCTTGTATAATTTTCTGGGTACATGGATACAGTTTATTAAAAAGAATGAAATACTAATCGGAGTCAACTTTACTTGCTATGTATATGTCTTACAAACCTCTTGCCATCTGCCCATTTCCTCAAAAGGGGAAATACTCATCTCACTCATACGAATTGACCTAATTATAGAATTTTTAAGTGTGTAAAATACAGAGCCACCATGCTTTACATGGACAATATCTGAATTGCAACAAAAAGTACAATAGACAATTATGGCGAAGTCACTTTGTGTTTTGAGGCAGTAGGGCATACGGTGAGGAACAAGGCAAGATTGTTCTAGTGTAAAAATCTCAAATAACCTTTTTGTCCCAAAAGCCAAGCCGCCTCTCATTGTCAGTGGAACAGGTGGTGTTTTGCAGAAATCACTACAGCTGGACAAGTCGTAATATTCTGAGGTACATTTATAAATGTTAACACCAGTTTTTATCCATTATTTCTATGTTTAAATTAGAATACTTTTTTTTGTGGCTAGCGATACCTTTAGCGTTATGATGAATAATGAAATTCTCATTTGTGTAGGTACAAAAAACCTACTTTAAAATTAGCTGACCCACATGAGACGTGTAATTAAAGTATGTTATGTTACTACGCATAGCAGGACAGTATTTCTTGTATGTATCAAGTGATTGACAGGAAGTGAAGCATAACATAATGTGTGCACTGTTCTTAAAAGCACACAAGCACAATAAAACAGCACATACCAACAGCGACAAACCCAAACTTAGGCGCATCTTTTGCTGTGACAATTACTCAGTCTTTTGTATGGTTTTTGTCCATACGGTGCATTTATGATGTGGACTGCAGGAAGATTAGTGACCACTATTGTGTTCCTGAAAAATAAACAAATTGAACATACTGTACAAGTATGATTGTCAGCAAATAGAGAAACAACCTCATCCTACCCATCTACCCTACATCCAGATGAATATATGTACACAACTCCAGGGGAAATGCAGACACAGGAAGTCTCTCAGAAATGCAATATTAGAGTAAAGATCTAAATGATAGTAAATTATATAATAAATAAAAACTAATGAGAACAGACTAGAACTGCAAACAAATCGGAGTTTTCGGTATCAGCACATCTCATTAATACGTTCATTTTTTTAATAAACGCGCCACATTATTACTGTTATCAGTTATGTCTTCTCTTCAATGTTCTTTACAAACAGATACATATTATTCAGTGGCCTGCCCAGAGGGCCAGTTCAGCTACAGTAGATCCACACTGAATTCATCAATCAGTCTCTACATGACCCCCCCCTCCTTCTTTGTGGTCTCCGTTTGTCATTTGTGATGGGAAAAGACCAGATTTCCATACACAGAAAAAATAATGACTTGAAGAAAGAAAAAATATCCACATATTTGTTAAATGAAGCTAAGGGAGCATCAAAGAAAAGGCAGGAGGATATTCAGGCCTCTAAAGAGGCAAGTGCCATCTACTAATCGAAGTTTAGCTGTAGACCATGTTCGAAGCGGGCCCCTCACACGCACAACGACAAACCTGTGTAACCTTAGCTCTGCGTATATTAAATATCACATTCAGCACATGATTTCCATATTTTTCCCTCAGAAGCTAGCAAACACAGCTGAGCGTGCGTTTGACTCACCTGCCGCTGACGGTGCTGCACAGGTGTCCAGAAACCACGTCCCACGTCGAGTTGCTCCATCACAAACGGCTCTTTTTAAAAGGTCCGCGGCTGCGTTGAAGCACTTATGAGTGGACTTAGTTTGTCCTCATCACTCGTTCTGAGCTTCTCGTAACTTCCACAACCTAAAAAAAAAGAATTATTTCTTCTTCTTCTTCTTCTTCTTCTTCTAGTTCCTTCTAGTTCTTTCTAGTTCTTTCTAGTTCTTTTTTTTTCTTCTTCTTCTTCTTCTTCTTCTTCTTCTAATTCTTCTAATTCTTCTTCTAGTTAGTTCGTTGTCGTCGTCTTCTTCTACTTCTTCTAGTTCTTTCGTCGTCGTCGTCGTCGTCTTCTTCTTTTTCTTTTTCTTTTTCTTCTTCTTCATCTAGTTCTTCTTCTTCGTTATAACTGTTGGTAAACAGCCACTTCCGAATTGAAGTGTGGACCAGAACCGCAAATCATTTATACATCAGTGATACTCGTATCATTGCTACTACATTTCTTTAAAAAGCCCCGTACTTTCAAAATACAGCTAAATGTCTGTGTATCTGATATCTCCTGAACTTCCTCTCAATATTTCTTTGAATATAAATATGTATTTTGGAAAGTGCATAACAAGACTGATGATGGTTTTTGGGTTTTTTTCAAGGGTCAAAGAATTTGAATTAAAAAATGAGGGTTAAAAAGTTCTTTGTCATTTTACGTCTAATTATGTACATTTTGTGACACATCTTAGTAAATCTGAACAGGATAAAGGGTTAAGCAATTTTTTTTTTTTTTTTTTTTTGGTCATTGGACCTTTTGTGTCTGTTTTTGGTCATAACCTCGTCCTTTTGGAGAATTTTATGCCACTGTTTATCATTTTCGAGTTGCTTTGCATCTTTCTGCAGTCAGCCTTAAAAGACTCTAATCCATGGGCCGGTTCACTAATCACTTATGAAAGGCGTTCAAAGTAGCATCTAACTGGCTGGTTGCTGGGTTGAGTCGGTCAATGTCCTCTCTGAATTTGGCTGTTTGCTATTTGCTGTATGAGTATTTGATGCTGTTGAGTATTTTTTCTGAATTGTGAAATTACATCTTCAGTGACTACTCATGGTCAGCATAGTATTCTTCTTACATTTTCTTAGCGGTACCTCCAAATATTTTCTCTACTCCACCCTTAGACCAAATATTCTATTCGCAGATGAAAAAAAATCTCCATCTGCACCCCGAGTTTAAAACATTCTTATTCTGGATATTCTGCCTTTTCTTTACTCCATCAAATCAAACTGTCCACTTTGGACACAACATACAAATATTAATGACTGCTGGCTTTTATATTGTCATTTACAGTTACTTTAGAGTTGTGCAAAAAACTACATTGACCACAAATTAGTTTTATTTAATTAATAAATGTATTTTTTTTTATCCTGTTGCATCCCATTCCACAAAGGTTTTAAGCTCGTCTATCTATCTGTTTGTTTTAAATAGCTACAGCAATTTAATATCTGACTTCTTCATTGTTGACTTAGTATTTTGTTTTTGTTTGTTAAAGTAAAAGACTGTGACTAGATTATTTGGATGTGCTCAATAGAGGTTCAACCTCTATAAACTATTTACTCGAGGTGCAACTTGCCCCTTCTGAAATACTTTATCTTCTTCATGCTATTTTTATACCCATTCATGGTGATGGCCAGTTGTCAATTAACCTAATTAGTTGAGAGATGGTTTTTTCGGGGGGGGGGCATCACACAACTTTTCAAATTGAGCATAACAAATGACATTCCTCAGTTTCAACATTTGATATTTTATCTTTGTACTGTTTACAATTAAAATATGTTTCAAATTATTTGCAAACATTTATATAGTCCCAACTTTTTTAGAAACAGCATTTGTATTTATGTAGAATCCAAAGTAGACATATTTTCATTAGTTTGCAATTCCACCACAATGGTCCCAAGGTTCAGTGCTACTTTCAAGCAAACCCACATTTACTTCCACGCACAGAGAAGTGACATTAGGAAAAATTGTCTCAAACTCTCAAATTCACCTCTGCCTTGCGAGAAGCTGAAAATGGAGATGTTATTGTTGTTTACACAGTTGTTATGACTACAAGCAGGTTTTGCCTCAGAAGGACGATCTCCTTGACATTAAAGATGGCATCTCCACTTTTCACTTCCTTCTCTCAGTTTCTCTGAGCTGTGAAAGAGAGTGCAATCTGTTTCAGTGATTACAAGCGGACTCACAACAACCCAGCAGCACTGAAGTGCTGGTGGTGTCTTGCTGCCTATTCTCCACAATGCATTGTGGCACCTTTTAAACGATGAAAAACAAACAGCCCGGCTCTGCTCTGTGACAAGACTTTTTGTCTATTACAGGATATTAAAACAGCGAAGTAATTCTCGACTACTCTCCCGCCATAAACCACTTCACTAATGTTTACATGAGCTGCAGGAATGAAGTGTCTTACAGCCAGCTAAATGCTTGTGAAACCACCTGTCATGTCAGCAAGATGGGTTGTGGCTTCATTTCCACTCCGATATAAAACTATGTTTAAAAAGATTTTGCAGCCTCCTTTTCAAACGCTTCATGCTGATACCTTATAACTTATTGCATTACTTAAAAAACACCCGTTGAACAAGCAAACCTGGAATAATGACCATCTTTGTACCTTAGAAAGACTGTATACTAAATATTAGGGAGGCAGTTCTTCTTAAATGCAGCATTTCTTCTGTGTAAGTCTCAGGTCCACACAGAAAAAGTCACTTGCAATGCTTTGCAACTAGATATTTAATTCAGATGATTCGATGTGAAGCTTGAAAATTTGTCATTTACATGTTAATTTGCATGTCACAGTAGATCTGTTTCAGTGTGAATTTGTTAGTCTGCAGTGTCTCTGGTGTCTCTGCATACATAAATGTGAAGGGCAAGACCGGCTGAAAAAGCAAGGAATCTGCTACATCGTTGGCTCAGTTTGGATGCTGGTTGTTGTTTGGTCTGCACATTCATTTACAGCATCTCCAATATTTACGATAGAGGTCGGGTCAGAACACCTGAGGTGGGCTGCTAACCCAAACAAAAAACACAGGGAATTATCACACAAGTCTGCGACTCTGTGACATTTTAAGGCCTCTATCATGCACTTCTTAGCGTTTAAACCACTTTTCAATCGAGCCAGTTCAAAGGCTGGTTCATAGCCAGCGGCGGTTCTTCATAGATGGCACCAACGCTTTGCTGGTCTAGAACCAACCACAGGGTGTAGGGCAGAGCGTGGGATTGCTGTGACTAACAAGAACAAATATTACTTTGTAGTTGGAAAGATTAAAATCAGTCTATCGTTTATACGTTTTTTGTTTAACTGCGATGTGATTGATACCAGACCAGTTGATGCTACCTACTGTAGCTACCTAAATGCTAGCAAAGTCTAACAATATACTGTTCAGTGTTAATACAAATCAAAACGTGTAAGGTAAAACTACACTACATACTTCGTATTGAACCTATGGGCTTTCAATAATGAAAAACAGTGGAAATGCATTGTGTGCATCAGTATACGGGCTTCATTTTTTGCAAGAGATTTTTCTTTTGCACTGATATTGTATGTGTAAAGGGCTTTTGGGGACCAAGTTGTCTCCTGTGTTTGCCCTACATTAAAAGATTAATTTTACGTACATATTTTGCTGAAAGTTTGGCAAATGTCACATCTGTTAAAGTTTAGCATTTGTGAAAGTGACATAGCTTTGTATGTAAATTCTGAAATGCCATGAGGTCTACGAGGGCATGGATCTTGAGCTGTATATAGACTCTATCATAATGATGCTCTCCAACCTTTTCAGAATACGGAAATCATTTCAGAAACATGGGAGTGATTTGGCTGAATGTCTGTCTGTTTTACTATCAAGCAGATGATGATAACTCCCAAACTGAACCCTACAGATTAAAAAAACTACAAAACGCATCACGGCTACAACTGAAATTTGCAAGCCTACAGCTTTGAAGAGGTGACAAAGAAGATGTTAGGAAAGCAAGGCAAGGGGAAGGAGGCCGAAGTTAAGCTGTTGAGCCATCTTCATCAGGTTAAGTGCTTGAACTCCTGACAGTTGGATTCAAAATGAGGTCTGTCAGCTCCCATAAGCTGTGGTGAGACAAGCTGTTTCGCAGCAGACTGAAACCGGCCTACTGAGCTGCCTGGCAATCTGCTGATCATGAGGTCAACAGATGTGGAGCTTTAAGCAACAGCTCCCCCTTCAGAACATGGTCAGCTCCAGAATTTGTGTCACAAAAATGTAGGAGGAAGTAAGGCCAATTAGTGTTCTGTCTGTTGAACTCCACAGACCAGATGTGCCCTGAAGAGGAATTTGGACCGTCTCCACTTTCTTTTCTCCATCCTGAAATGGAGCAGACAGCCGTGGAGGTCTGAACGCATACATCTTCATACTGACCACACTGACTTAGACAGATGGGAGGGTGAGCAGCCTTAAATAGATACTTTTGACCTTTATTTTTTAAGTTCTGTTTAGAACTTTCTTAGAAGTCATTTGAATTCTTCTCGTCTGGGTATACATTAAAGGGGTTAAACCTAAAAATCTAAAATTTAATTGTCTCTGGAATATTCTTTCAAGGGCTGAACTAAACTTGATCCAAAACCAAACTTACCGACTGATTAAATGTAGTATTTTATTCTTTGCTAACATCCACTTCATGGTGCTCAATGCTGGAAAAATATAACCAAAACGTGTTGTTCTGAATGAAATGTTTGTATCTGTAGCTTTTCTTTGTCTTTTTAGTCAAATTCTTGTGGGTACGTTTTGCAAAGAATCAAAGATCACCTTGAGTTCACACTCCGTCTGCTGTTTCTGTGCCAAGTCTAAAACTGTTATAAAAGATTTTTTTTAAACTTTTCTTTTACTTAAGCATAAAAGATCTAAGGTTTGTAAATCATCTCAGTAGAATGTCTTTTACATTAAATACTTCAGATGATACTTTTGATCTGTTTAACATTTAATACCCACTAATACTCTTATTGTTTTCATTCTGTGTGAGGCAGAAAGACCCGGTGGACTTTAAGTCCCACTAGCCGTAAGTATCAAACCACTGTTTCAGTTTCTAATATCAAAGCAATTCACAGACACGTTCCACTCCTCCTGAGATACTTGTTATGCTTAGTCTGCCAGCGTTGCCTACCCTCATGCGTCCTCTTTTCCCTCTGTCGCTTTGTGTCTCTCTCTCTCTCTCTCTCCAGCTTAAAGTGGAGAATGTAACATACAGTAATTCTTCCAAACATTTTTGAGAGTTTGTTCTTTTGCTTTTCATAAAAGACACGTAGACGCTCTGACCCCGAATATCGCAATCTCATTCAAAGCGTCACAATATCCTCATGGGAGACAGGTATTTATCCACTCCTGGTCCACTGTAACACAAATGGATTTCTCTGTCAGACACCTATTCTATAAGTACAGTGCCTGATGTAGCCTCACTTTTAGCTCTTTCAGGAATAATAAATTGCTGGTGCTGTACCTGCAGGTCAGCTCACTTGCTGCTGTAGACCGTAAGAACCCTGAGTGTGAAGGCACTAAAGCAGTGGAGGCAAAAGATGAAGGTAACGTGTTTTAACGTGTAACGTGTGTGTGTGTGTGTGGGTGTGTGTGTGTGAGGGTTTGCATAATATTTTTGTGTATATCTGTGTCAAATTATCAGTCATCAGAGGAGAGAAAGTATTTAGGTCCTTTGTGGTGCAAAAGACATAAGCACTTCTTCAACATTGTTAACTAACTAACTAACTTCTTAATGAAAATATTTATCGATGTGCACAGTTTGTGACTGCTCTTCTGTTGCATTCTAGAAGAGCAAACATTTAAGGTATGTTATGTTAGTATCCAGTAGTCCACACATGTAATATTTTAAATTATATCATTACATGTCACAGGTTTTGCATTACTAACACAGACACATAGTCACCTGAGGGCTTCTCCTATCCGCGCTGAAATCTCCAAGATTATAACTTTAAGTATAACCTCCAACCTAAATGACCATGCATGTTGTACATTTACATAATGGCCATGTGGTTAAAACAACAACAAGAGAAAAATGTGGTTTCCTTTGGCCCCCAACCTCATCCCTACAAAACCTCCTTACATGACCGTGTATTGCTTGACTCTAACATGTCTCTGTTGGTGTTTTAATGTTGCTGTTATGATCAACCCTAAAGAGTTATTACAGGACCGTGGTCTTTTGAATCTACTGTCTAATTAGCTCATTTAAAGGCTAATTTCTCTCACTAAATCTTCTTAACTCTTGACCTCTGTTGTTGTCCAAAAAGTATTACAAACACATCCGCAAGACGTACCCATGTACTCGGTGATGTGTTCCTTGATTCTGAAAACCAGGACCTTTATAAATATTGCCCACACTGAGCAGATCAGTGTGCTTCAAACTCTGTACTGTGTGCTGCCCCTGCATAGTTGACCAGCCGCATTAAAAGAACATTCGGATTTGAAGCATGTAGGGTTAACGTTTGTTAAAAAAATCTCAGGGTCTAGGCTTTTGAAATGAAGAAATGTGTTAATCATTTTGGGACTACAATGAAGATCACGGAGCACAGATGAAACAAATATGTCAGGCTGCAGACTGACAGACATGAAATGTGAGAACATTAGATTCTGTGTTGGTTTTACCATATGTGGTGATTTTGGACAATAAAATAAATTTAGAAAATGACTGAAATGATCCTTTAACTATGTACGTTGAGAAGTCTAAACCACTACTGTGTATCTTATGGAATACATGAACTGTATATGTTCTATTGTACGTAAAAACTCATTTAAAATACAAAAACTTTCCACAGTCTTTGGCCACATATTTCAAATGACTAATTACTGTCTCCAAGCCCCAGTGGACAGTAAAGTGTCTGCCATCACTGTGTTCTGATGATGCAGCTAGTCACCGTCTGCCGACTAGTCCACTTTATATTTGTAGAGTCCTGTGGGTCGTCAGTATGCTCATGATGCTTGTGAAAGCTCAATACTGAGCCTATCACAAAGCTCACACAACCTGTGATGAGGAGAGTTTTAGGCAAGTTGAGACGTGGCCTCCACTTTACCCTGCTTGGAGTTTCCACACTACTGTTTCACTCATTGATATTTGATGAGCTCACTTCAAAAGAGAAGTTCAAAATATTCTTTTGTCTGCCTTTTTTTTTTGTTCCCCCCACACAGTCTGTGCATGTTTGATTTGGAGAAACTGAGGTGCGTTGGGTCTGAAAAAGATCCTGCACATGAGATTAAGGTTCTTGGTTTTAAAGAGAGACATAACATGTGGCGTACACTAATTTTAAAAAGTCCAGTGTTGATTTGCATCCTCATGTTTCACCTCATAGTGTGTCCATTTTTAGCTGACTACAACTAACAAATCCTAAGGAGTTTATTGATACTCAGAAAGGTGCAAATGTAGCTGACAAAAATTACACTTTATATTTAAGGTCAGCTCTAAAGCAAGAAAATATACATATGGTACTGAACAACAATGAAACTTAGAATATTCAGAAAAGCACAAAATGGATTGGGTGCAATTGGACAACGATGGAGCTGCAATCACTTTTAAAGTGAAGAATTCTCTGAGCTAATGTGACTTTGAATTTTATGTGCTGTGACACCTTATACAACAATCTAGGTGAAGAGAAAATGGTGCCGACACATGAGAGACGAATAGAAAACCTTAGTAATTTTTTTTTTTATTATTCTTAAACAGCACCTCTGGCTTTTGGACATTGGAGTCTGTGAAACACTCTTTGGATGGCTGCCTAGTTGTATTTATATATATGTGTTTGCCCCACATAGATATACGAAATACTCACAGCAGCAGGTATAATCTCTGTCTGTAAACAAGGTCTACATTTGTTAAATTAGTGTCTTGTGGTACTTAAATAAACAAAGCAATCAATTCTATGTTGCAGTCATCAGGAAGTAATACAGGTTCTCATAACCTCTGCATAGCTAGTAAAAATGAATCCTTTAAATTCAAATGAATTCCTTTTTTGTGTCTACAGTAGAAAGCTGGATGCCTAATCAATCATAATCCAAACAAAAGAATAACACAAAGCAACTATGGAGTGCAATTTACTTCTGTCTGCTCTCACAGGAAAATAATGATCATCTCCTTCCCTCTCCTTCTCCACTTAAACATTTTTCAAGTCCTTCCTTAAAGATCTCAACACTTGGAGAAAGGATTAACAGAGAAATTATCGACTAGTTTTACTTTGAGACTAAACCTTAGAGACCATCCATTTGTTTCTCACTTGGTTTTATCTGGTGCAAAAGTCCAGCAATTACTTCTCCTCTAACCTTAAGAAGCTCAAGAAAGGCTTCTGTAATCCTGCCTATTGTACGATGGAAGTGGTTTCGTCTTACATTTGCGTGTGCTTACATTAGAATGCACTGCTCATGTTGATGGAGGCCAGCAGGATCAATCCATTCTGAAAGCCTCCGCATTGAGAATCTCTGACGCAGTATTGGCATTATTTAGCCGTCGAGGGCTACATTTAATTAACTGGCAGTATGTCAGTTACCGAGAGTCTGAAGGGTTTAGCAGCTGGTCATGTCACTATTCGCTATTGAACGGGTGTTCAAGTCCAACTTTGTCATTACTGTCCATTTACTTTATTCTTCCTCTATATTAAATTACACCTCTTTGTATTAACTGGTTATTTCAGGCCTGAAATACTGGCTCCAGAAGGCCTCATTCGCCGATTCACAACCGTGCCCAAAATGCTGAGTTGTATTTTTTTTTCTGCTTTATTGTGGGGCTAGAAGGACAGCATGATGATGAGGGGGCAAGGGCTATTTGAGGCACTCTACAATAATGTAATCAATGGCGTTAATGGAATCTGACGTCCATAAAAGAGCTAATGTTGGTCAGCCTCTGCCACTAATTTGCATGGAGAAGGCTGTGGCATCAAAAACACAGCAGAGAGCCATCTGGAACTGCAGCCCAATGGCAGCTGTCTGGGTATGCCATTAGTGATGAGTACTGCTACTGTACCTAAGCCAATCAACATCACATAAGGAGGTGGCTGCAAAAAGGGGACTTAGTCCATATCTCACTCTTGTTTGCTCCATCTCTGAATATTTGTTAGACAACAATGGAATTGCATTTGTTTTTATTTTACTTCTGCGTCTGCTTTGTACAACAAATGTCCAGTGATGTTTATACATGAAAAAAAAAAAACCTGAAAGTTCCTCTGGTTTGTTTTGTTCTGTTTTGAACACAGCAGCACCTAATCTATGCAAACGAAACCAGTCAGAATGCAAATGTTTTTCTGTCATCTGTCATTTACTGAAGCTGACACTTGACTAACAGGCCCCAGTTGTGACGAATCCCCAACAGATTCACGGCCTGCACCCCATGTTACATTTGGCATGTCTTCTCTTCCTCCTACGACTATGGAGACTTGTCTCGTTACCATCATTGTGGAATTTCACAAACATCTTTTGTATAAGTTTCCAAAATGCATTTATGAGCTTTAAAAAGTTTTGTTTTCTAAAGCATATTGTTATAGATAATCTGATATTGATTGAGCCGGAATATGTGTACCCTGGCAAAGTATTTGGAAGATTGTAACTTTCATTTTGACCTTTCGGGACCCTCTGCACACTATGCATGTCTTTGATAGAAAAGGAAACATTATCATTTTAATACTTCTATTAAATGTGCCCTTCTGTCTCCACATTCAGCCTCTTTGCCTCCATTTCACCATTGGCTGCAGGATTTGTTTCATTTTTATCACATTTGGCTCACTCTTGCTTTCTGTTTCAACCTAATGGCACTCAACTGAGAGGGCTGAGTGAATAATGAAGTGCTACTGCTAGAGCATGGAGAACATATGGACATTTTCAGAAGTAGTTGAGCTGCTGCAAAACTACTCTTTATATTTACATATAAATTCTATAGGTGCATCGATGTGTTTGTAATAGATGTGCATTGGCAACTATGCATGTGACTGTCTGTCATCATCTAATCGTTGTGTTCAGCTATGAATTAGAAACCACTCAAATATTACTTCTTTTACACATGCTTTTGTTTTTTTCTATAGGTGTGCAACACGTGGAACTTATGACCAACAGGTTTAGGATTTACATGTCTCATCTTGAAGTAATTAGATTTTAGGTAAACGATAAATATACGACATCACTGGCACCTATTTCAAACACTTGTAAAATTGCAACAAAGACATCAGCGCACTGCTAAATCTTAAATTAAGACAAATTATAAAGGGCAGAGTCAATTCACAACATCTTCAGTTGAAGCAGTGCAGAGCTCTCCTGCAGTATTTTCTTTTGGCGGTGTGTGAGGCCTTATTATTGAAACAGAAGCCAGGAATCCTTAATCCCCAGGGGTCTCAGTGGGAAGGAAAAGCTTCTTGAACAGTCTTCGTTCTGGGAGCCTGTGGTGGAATCCAGCGATCAGTCAACCCTGAGCCACTGAGCCTCCTGAGAGCTTGGGACTCAGACCAGTGTTTTACAATGGCCTCGCTGCACTGAGGAGAGAGAGACAGAGAGAGAGAGAGATAAAGAAGAGAGACAGAGATGTAGAGATTTAGAGAGACTGAGACAGCTAAGGTCTACTGGGAAAAAAACACCATAACTCACAAACATAAAAAATTGGCTCAACATCGGTGTATTCACAGAGCTGACTTACAGTACGAGGCTGACAGGACACAGGAGTGGGTGTTGATTTTGCACAACACCTACGCACATGATACAGTGTGTCTGTATCACGTCAATGCATGTGTATCTGGATGGACGTCTTTGCACAGCAGACCATTTTTGTGAACAAAACAGCCTTTCGATATCATTCAGACATCAGTGTCCAACAGAAGCCCATGGGAGGCCATCTTGTTCATTTTAAAACAGTGATTGAAAAACTATTCATGCTGCACTGTGCATAATCTTCCTGTTGCTGCTCCATATTGTTGAAATCTGAATGGACTGCCACATGGTTTTGCACAGCTCATAAAGTAAGAAAGGCAGACTTTGAAAAAAACTGGAATCCATTTTCAGATTTATTGCGGGCATGAAAATACAATTCACTGCTAAATGTCAGTGAAATTATGAGCTGTGATGAGATTTGTATTAATAAAAGGACAGGATTGTGAGGATGGAACCGGCTGTCTTTGACAAACAGTAGGAAATCACCACCAGCTAAACATATTAAATTTAGCATGGGGACATAGTCTATAGATTTCTACACAGCAGCCATGCTGCTCATATAGGACCAGATCATTTTCTGTGATTCATCCAGTTGCCGTTTAGTCAAGACAACCTTTGACCACAGCTGGCTAATGAAATTACTCACATGCATAAATATATTTTACAAACAAACTGCACTTCCTTTTTCCCACAGACCCAGAGACTAACCTTGCATTTCTGGCCATGTCCTCACATCACAGTACATGGGAAACAACTTTGGGTTTGTTTATGTGCTTAATACGTCCCACTGAACAATAATGAAAGTATCCACTATGTTTACCGGAAGCCTTTAATTTGAATGTTTTCTCATGAAATGGCTCTGGTGAGTCACACATACATCAAAACCCATGACCCTTCAATCTGGTCATTACAATAATTGTAGTCACACATTCGAGTGCATGCAGGCACAGAGGTCTTGTGGGTGGTCATCAAAGCTCATTTGATCCTCCACCAGAGGGCAGTGCTAAGTGCTCTCTTGACCTCATAGCTCTGCTTGACTCTCTGGTGGTACAGCGACTGCAGCTCATCCCACCTACCACTGTATCTCGGAACTGTGGTTTATCTGTGGCCAACTTAGCATCTTGCAGGGTCAAAATTCAAAGTCCAAAACAAAACAGCTTCTAACTGCTGCACATGTTATTGTTGTCCAATAAATCCTGAGTATTTATTTTCCCAAAGTAGAGTACTATTTAGTAAGAACTGTGCAGTTTTAACTTTCAGACAGTACGGGATGAAACTTCTTTCCTTGACTCGTCGCACTGACAAATCTCACTGAATATACATAGGAGGGGCTTTGGATCTGTGGCAGCAAAGGACTACAAGAACAGAGGATGCACAGAATTAGTGAGAGTATTGAAATAGAGCTTGTTTAATAATCACTGTGTTGCACTGTGCTAAGCTTTATATCTGAGTGTGTCTTTTGTGTTTGAACAAGCTTGGTGCAAACACAAAAGGCAGCCCAACCTTTTTAGGCTTCCAACAGGTTTCTGTAAGTGGTGAACGCTGAATGCCACTCTCCACATTGCATGCTCAATCAAGGTTCCACAATAGAAGGTAATTAAGTCATTTAAAGGGGGGTTTCACATTTTTTCAAATGCATCCTATAACATGTAAAAACACGTTTAGAGGTTGTCTCAAGACAATATGAAGCCTCCGCCTTTCAAATGAGTAACATTAGGTGGAAGATATCCACCTAATGTGCAGCATTTTCGATTCAAAATTCCCTCTTTTGGTGTCTTTATTTTTATGGAAACTTACAGACTTAAACTTGAAGATACCCAATAACTTAATATTCTCAGACTGCCGATGTCTCATTTTAGCTTTAAATGGACATTTGAAGACATTTTTGAAAGGACTGCGACCAATTAAGAAGGGACCTCTCAATGGCCTGTATAAACAAGAGAAGTGATTACAGCAAGAAAAATCTCTTTCACTGTTCATGTGGGCACCTGATTGGACACACTTGAAAAAAATGTGAACCTATGCTCTAACTGACAAGCTTGATGTATTGCAAGAAGTTTTATGTAGTAATAAAGTCAAAAAAAGAATATTATACAAAGAAAATCTGTAGCCTTCGTCATAAATACATTGTTCAATGCTAATGCTTCGTGTTTCTGTAAAGGAACACACATGATTATTATTATTATTATAACTTCAAGTTGAGGCTTTTCTCTTTTCTCGTGCTTTCACCGGTATGTCTGAGACTGTACTCTGACCCTGGCGAAGATGAGCGTCTCACCACCCACACCGTGGCATTCAAACCATCCCACGCCTTCACATAATGTGATATAAATACATCTTTCTAATTCAGGAACTAATAAAGTGCAACTCTGTGAAGGGAGAATGACATCTTAGTTAATTACTGTGGTACTGTACGATACTGTACCTGCAACGCGTAACATTCAAAAGGTGTCGCTGCAATGAAAAAAATAACATTGGCCTATATGCAGTTGAGTTGAGTCCACATCAGTAGAACTGCCAGTCAATATCAAAGAGAGACCTTATTTTTTCTAGCCTCCATGGATTCTGTACCAGTTTGATTGTGTTTTTCATAAATCCTTTAATATCTAAATTCATATTTTAGTGCCTTTTCTTCTTTGTTCACCACTGTCATTTCTGCTGAATTGTCTCATTTCAATAGGGCTCAGTTGCCTTCACGTAATGATGACAAGGACGCATCATGATTACATTTTCCAACAGCCAAATTTTCACATGCAAACACGTGAAATGTTATCACGTGTTTGCATGATCAGACCTAAAAGTAGAGTCGAGCTCTCCACAAGAAAGCGCATCAGCTTATTTCCTAAATACACTCCACAAAGCCAGCGGAGCTTAATTTTTCTTGCACGTGACTTGTTTGTTTCGAAACCTCCGGTGCAGTACTGACAAAAGCGAACCTTTCCTTTTAAGGCTAACCTTGACGTTTTAGTTTTAGTATTCCTCCTCATGTGGAATGTCCACACTTGTTGATTATTAATGAATGGAGTTTCCATGACTTATTTATCAGTTTGCCCCAAGAAACCCTCATTCATTCATCGCCCCAACATGAGAAGAATTCATCACAACTCTTAACCTTGTAGGACAAAAACCTTTTGAGATAAATGTGCAAATTAATTTCTTTCTCTCTGTGTGTGAATTTGTTATTGTAGAAATGCATGTTTCATGCACAGCTAACAATCCTCTCCTGTTTGTGCTGTTTCAGAAATATGCCGCAATGCATTACTTATTAATTTCAGGTGAGAAAATCAAAGGATGGATTCTTTTACTCCAAATAAAAAGCCTCACAGTCTCATGTGCCTTGACTGTTCTTTTATGACTGTTTCAATCACTGCCTGACTGTCTCTCCAAAGACAACTAGCGGCTTCACACGTTCTTTCTTCTTCTTGCTGCATATTTGCTGCTTTAAAGCAGTGTGATGTTCAGAGCACAGTGGGGGGACTTAGTGTTACAGTAACAACGTTGTCACCCTCCCTTCCTCCCTTCCATTTTGCAAGCTCATATGCGAGCAGCTTGAAGTGAAACGGCGCATGAAATTCTGAATTTAGTTTTGTGTACATGCTGACTCTGGCACACAACTGATTGATAGAAAGATTTCTGTCCCACTCTGTCACACTGATGATCTGTTGGCTTTAATAGAGGGAAAATCCAGTTTTAGACATTGAGCTGGTGATGTTATGCCTTACAATATCGTGCATGTGTCAAGAAATAAAATGGAATAAAAGGTTAAACTTTACCAGAGTTTAACCTTTTTAAATTGTGACAAATTAAGTTTAGACTGACACGGTAACCTGGTTTACTAAATAGATCGATGCTAATGAGATATTATTCTACCAGTCTGAGGATCCCTATCCATCTGTAGATAATGTGCCCCACAGCATCACATTTGGAACAAAGACTTAGTCACCAAGCTGTCAGAGAAAAGATAAACGCGCTGTATGCAGTGTATATTTGGAAACTTATGTGCTAACAGAGATTTTAAATGCCAGAACACAGTTTGGGTTGCAACTACTTATTACCATGTTACATGGTGTAGCTTTAAAGGCCATGGGAGCCTTTGACTGGCAAGCTTAATCCTGTCCTTGAGCAAACATACTGTATCTTAGCAAGTGATTGAAGATTGAAGATGGGGGGAAAAAAGAGAAATATGTGTATATATGAAGGTGACACAAATACTCTCATAGGATTTAGCATCATTAATAAACAAAAAGAAAAGGCTGCATTACATGTGCATATACTGCAAATGAGTCAACCGTTTTCCAGCAGTGTCATGCGTCAGCTGAAGTGATAAAATAAATTAAGTTGACACCGCCAATGAACTGTCAAAAAAGGAGAGTAATAGGCTTAAAGCAGGAAGAAAGTAACTCTGACAACTAGTGTCTGCTAATGTCGCTGCACAAAATAGAAGGCTGAAAAATTAGATTTGCCATGCTTTTTTATGATCTGAAAATGTTGGCTGTTGGTCATTGGGAGCCCTTTGAACGCTGAAAATGTGTTCTGGGAGTGAACTGACTTTATCAGTGAGTGTCATTCAGTGGCAAGAAAGTCAGTGTGGGTGCAGGACATGTGGCTTTGATCATTTATTGATTAAAATCCCTTCAGAAATTCTCCGAACTTCATTTTGGCTGCTTGACATCAGCATCAGGCTGCAACATAAAATCTGACTTTAATCAACACCTCCGTGACAATGTTAGGTGTGTTAATCAAACTGTAAAACCTCTATCCCCGTCGGGTAGGCGAGCATAGATTCAAAAAGCTCCAACAACACATTTATCTGAATTATTATTCGACTAAAGTTGATCCAAACAAGCCGTTTTACATCAGCAGTGCAAGACATTTTTTGGTGTTTTCCAGTGAATCCATGTAAATAACGACTAAACAAAGACAATAAATTGCTAATCTTATCTTGATACTGTAACTATTGTAAAGTTGTGTAAACATGCATTTAGACATTACGGAGATTTAAAGTAAAAGTGTTGAGATTTATTGTCAAATAACTTCACCATCACATGATGAAGTTATATTAATTAGGCAACAATTACAAATGAAAACTGACAATAGTCAAAAATGTCTCTGAAACCACCTAAATGTTCCCACTGGGGAAGCTGGAACCGGTGCGATTATTAATTGGTTGTTCAACTTATATTACCTGATAAAAACCTCAATATCTATGAGCACTGTAAACTATTAAAAATGCAGTGTCTACATCCGATTAACTACCAAACTGAAAAGGCATGATGATGGGTTACAAAGCTACTTCTAAGGTTCCGGAACTCCACAGATCCACAGTGACTAACACTACCTACAAATAGACATGACTTGGAACGATAATGACCCTTCCCAGATCTGACCGACCTCTAAAAGTCGTCCAAGAGCATGGCGGTGACTCGTCGAGAGAGTCACAAAAAGTCAAAAATTGAGTCGTTTTACATCTGGTATAAACCAAACTCGGGCTTCCACAAAATGAACATCAGGCTGTAGTTACATGTAGTTAAGAATGGAGGTGGTAGTGGGATCTGAAACAATTCAGTATGACGTGCACACAAAAAGAGAAGGAATACGTAGATTTCCCTTCTCTGTGTGCTGCTTTCTCTCCCAGATATTCATCAAAGTGTCCAGTGGCCATGCTAGAGTTGGGGTTGCAGTGTACAGGTGGTTTCAATTTGTCCTCCCTTTTTTTCTTCAGAAAAAAGGCGTATTGTTCACAGATTAATATTATGCATTGGGGATTCTTTTGGTCAGGCCGCTTCTCTTTGAATAGCCCTCAACGAAGAGCAGCACAAAGACAAAGAGAGCAAAAATGAACATTAATCAAACAATTAGTAAGACATTATATTGTTCTTAAGAGAAAGTGAGTGGGCTCACACGAGCAGAAAGGCTCAACTATTTATATTTCCTGTAAAAAATGAAGAATTGCTTATTATGAAACTGTGTTTTCCCACACCAGGGTCCCTGCTACCACCAGTGGGACTGAAGACGCCTCTTGATCATTAAAATGTATTTTAAAAGTGTTAAATTACAGTGATCAGACCACAGTGATTACACAGCATTTGGCTCAAATTCTTATGCTAACAGTGGAAATAAATGTTTAGAATAACATGACATGCTCACTGCGGTTACTCCTAGTCTGGAGCTTTGAGGTCATAGCGATGGTCTGGGCAGACTAGGCTGCAACAACAATTGAAAGTGGGATTTGAGACCATGTGGTGAAAACTCTGTGGAAGATAATTTGCAGATTTTTCAGCAAAACGAGCCCCGTTATTGTTCTGTGTGGAGATAAGAAATGCAGGACTGACCACCAGCATCAGGAAAGCTCCTGACATACAGTATAACAACATATAATATGAGAGAAATCGAACATGCTTTTATTACAGTATTCATGTGTACTTTATACTGAAAATAGTACTAATCACTCCTCCGCTTTAAAATGGCTGTGTGTAGTGTTTCATTTGTGCGACAAAATGCAGAGTCTTCATTCTGTATAAAACATATTATAAAAAAGAGTCTCCATCAGTTTGAGTTTGTCATATCAATTGAAGAAGATCTTCTTCAAGCCTTCAAGTCTTTTTAGTTAGATTTCTCCCAGAGGGTGCTTTCTTCCTGAGCTCCAAAATGGATAACAGTAAGACAAAGAGTGGATCTCTGCACTGTACAGAACCTCTGGAAGATACAAATACTAACTAAGATAAGATAAACCTTAATTTGTTCCACAGTGGGGAAATATCCATGTTACAGCAGCAGCAAAAGTGAACAATTGTGTGGCAGGAATTTCTGTACAGAATGAAAAACAAAAAGTACATTAAAAATATCTATATAAATAAAAAAAATAAAAAAAAACTGAGCTGAAGCCTCATATAAGCTTTCGAATTTCAGACTCCATTTTTACTGAAGGACTGTTTTCCACCATCTTTCACATTCTGTTTTAGCTGGGTAGGGGTCGCTTCACAGCCAGTAGAGGATAAAGGATGATAGTGATAAGCAAGTCCTTCATCGTGCACACCGGGCACGTGGGTATTGCCTGAGTAAAACCACATTTAGCTTTTAAAGCTGCAATAAGAGTAGTAGTACAGGTCTTTGTACCTGTGGTCAAAAATGGCAGATACATATAACATCCAACAGCTGTCACTGTGACAAAGTATTTAGATGCTGAAAGGTTTGTCTGAAGGAGGTTGGAGTGGACATTCATGAAGAAAGCACTGATTTTTAAGCCAAACTAATCGTAACACCTTTGTTTAGAACCCAACCCTAACCTTAACCAAATCCCACATTTTTTGGTGTTCAGGGCAAAAATTGGCTGTGAAACTGGCGCCATCTTGTCTCCATTGTAAGTAACAGTATTTGTCATTTTGTTGCTTTGCGCCTAAGAAGGATGTAATTTCAACAGGCAGCTACACCAACCCCACCCCACCCCCCCACAAGGCGGTGCTACTTCAGCGAATGGTTCACTACGCATGAGAGGGAGCATTGCCCTATACGTGGGTAAAGGTTTCTGTAGTAATGAGCCAACTACGGAGAAATATTCCCAACTATGCAGCTCTGAGGTCCTTGTTAGCTCCATTAAACTCCTCCTTTTCAGACACAACATTACCCCATCAAATCGGAACAAAGGTGGCAACTAGCTGGTTAATGTAACATACTGTTAGCATTTAGTGGCAAGGCAACTAGAGTTTTGCCTCCAGTAGTTGATGGAAAATTAAAACAATTTCAAATGAACAGCAAGGAATTAATGCGATGCATATTTCATCAGAAAATGTTGCAAGGCATCTAAAGAAACGAGAAAAGAAGACGACTTCACGCTGGCGTAAACAGAACAGGTTTTACAGATGTCTACAATGTGGAAAATGCATTCAACATGTTTTAAGGCCTGTAGGATAAATATAACGTGTTTGGCCGAGAATAGCTGAATGTAAACACTTTGTTTACATTCAGCTAACAAAGACTCCACACGACACCTTTAATCAAAGCACGCCCATGCATTATTAAGTCAAAGCCCTCTTTTCAATTGCATCAACTTACTTTGATAAAGGGGAGGTTCACACACATCTACTTGCATCATCTGGAGCTTATGCTGAAGGGACTAGTGCTGTTGCTGTGCTCTCACATACTGCAGGAGCCCACTCATATCAGTGGGTGACATCCCTCCAGGGCAAATTATGCATCCCCAGGGAGGCGAGAGCATGTCATTGGTGCAAACGGTTGGCTGTAGCTCAGAGGGAGCATTTTAATTGCAGCTTGTGTCATGCTGAAATAATCAGGGAGGAGGAGTGGGGGGGGGGGGGGGGGCTTGGTGTCAGAAAAGGTTGTGTGCAATAAAAAGTATTGTGTTACAGGTTTAATGTGTTATTCTACAGATTGAAGACTTTGTTTGAAGGAGATCTTGCTCTTTCTACACAGATCATTTAAATACAGATGAAAGCCCCACTCCATCAGTCATGAATGAGAAAAAGTATCAAAAGCTGGTGTTAAAGTCCGGGAATAAACACAGCCTCTCCATCCTTTATGTAGAATTATACTCTCATTTCCATGTTCTGGGATGGCTTATCACATTTCACATGCCAGCTAAATTGAACATCATTCTCGAGAAATTGTTTGTTCAGTTGAATAGAAAAACACTAGTTGAACTGTCTGGGCTGCAGTCAGTGGCTGTTGTAAAGTTATTCCGCACATGAGGGGAAGTGTTTAGAAAATTCTAATTGTATTCCAGTTTCAGCTGTCAGAAAGAACGAGGAATAATTTGCCAACCAGCTGAGTGTGAGACAGGTGAAATTGAACGTTCAGACTTTGAGAGCGAACTTGAGGTTTAATCTTAGCATCCAACCAGAAAATACTAATCCTTGCGAGGAGTTTGTGCATGTTCATTACCGAAGAAAAAAAAAAAAAAAAAAGGAAAAGCCAAGTGGAGAACAATCAGTGACAGCACTCAGCACAATTAAAGTCCCTCTGTGAGTGCTTTAGATAACTTGAACAGTAAAACTTTTCTATTGTCCCTGGCCTATCAATACGGGAGAGATAGTGAATGCAAATCCAACACACCCCACCTCTATTTCATGCTAAAGTGTGAGCTTAATTAGCTTCAGGAGCAGGTTTGTTGAACAAAAACATAAAGTACGAGAGACATTGATCAAGGGAGGAGGGCTAAGATAAAGCACCATGAGAGTTAGGCATTTTTCTTTAATTAAAAGTAGAAGGTTTATCCTTGCAGAAGGCAGCTGCTGGTCTCCAAAGGCCACTCCAATTACCGAGTGAGACAAAAGGAGGGAGACTGTGAATCCAGGAGTGGCTCAGACTGAGAGAGGAGAGAGGCAGTGTTGCGAGGGGGGATGTTTGAGCTGATAGGTGCTACAGGAAGTCTTGGTAAACCGCTGTATGTGCATGTACATCTACATGTGTCTCTTTGTGTGTGAACGTGTGATTTCATGCACGTATGTGTGCACTCGCACATTTAGATGTGCGAGTGCACACGCAGCAGGGAGAGCAGGCAGCAGAGTAGGATTTTCCAGTGTGTGTGTGTGTGTGTGTGTGTGTGTGCTAGAGAGGGGCGTACCTCTTGTGGTCCCTCCCCAGCCCTGCCCCTTCACATAGAGGAGTATCCTGTAGCAGGTCCCAAAACTGGAAACTCATTCAGTCCCTTCTGAATGGAGTGTCTTTAACGTGAGAGTGGAGGACTTAACTCTGTGCACGAAAATATGACAGCCCCGCATACGGCCGTGGTCTTCCTGACCCTGCTGCTCTGCCTCCCCAGTCCAGGTCATGGAGGTAAGTGCCACTGCAAGTCACTCTGTTACTGTCCTGCCCCCCCTTTTAACTTTTTCAGCTGATGAGAAAATGTCTCAAACTTTATCCTTCACTGTATTGGACTGAGGACAAAGTTTGTAAGTAAACTCCACATAAGGTCTTTTTTCTTTTTTTTAACATTTCTGTTGTTCACACAAACACACCCTATATCTCTCTCTGCCCCCTTGTCCTTCGTTGTTCAGCAGTGAATCCCCCTTATTCTTGTATGACACTCGAGAGGGGAATTTTGTACAGAGGGGGTGACCCCGGTCCAAAGTCGGAGACAACATCTGTTGCTTTCTCATCTAATGCAGTTTTTTCCTGTACCTTTCAGTATGTGCCTGTGAGTGTGTGTGTGTGTGTGAGTGAGTGAGTGAGTGTATTGTCTTTGAGAATGTTTGCATTGAATGCATGTTGCCAAAAGGCAGGAGGAGGTAGTGAAGCTGAAGCCCTCTGTGGTTGGGAGGTGAGCTGAGGTCCCTCTGCCGGCAGCAATGAATGGCTCTTTCAGAGGGAGCACACAGTAGCAGGCAGAGCTCCTTAACCACCCAGAGAGGAGAGATGAACGTGTGTGTGAGGGACAGAGGTGTTAGTAAGGAACGGAGAGAGCCAGGGTGTGTGTTTGGAAGGGGCGTGCTGAAAGGAAGGCCAGTACAGTGGTCCTAAAGAGCATAAGTAAAGTCTGCAGATGGCTTTTTTCTCACTATGATAGGATGCAGTTTGCCTTTGTGTGCAGGTTTGTGTGGGATGTGCAGTGTTTGGGCGAGGCAAGTGTGGTATGCTGAGGAGAAGTGTTCTCCAAAACTTAACTAACTCACCTCATCGCAAAATTGCACTGTACATATGGTGAGTTGGCAGCGTCAGCCTTGGACTTAGAGCAGCTGTTGAGCCCGTTGTCTTCTGCCGGCTGTTGGATCTTCAAACTCTCACTGCAAATTCCACTCCAATTCCGGGGCAAACCTCTCGGCGAGTGTCTCATTGGCAGCTAAAGTGAAAAAGTGTCTCTTGATCTGAACGGAGGAGTATCACTTTGTTTCAGTGGCACTGAATCAAAGCTCAGCTGGAGAGCTGGATTCAGTTCTTCTGCACTGTGATCTGTTCACCGCGAGCATGAACAGTCATCTGTTTGCTCATTTGTAGAAAAACCCACTAGCGGTGACACCTCCGCTGGAGACATTGCATTCGATGCAGAAACTTTTTGCACTAAACTGGGCAGCGACTTTACACGGGCACATTGTAGTTAGTGCTGACGGCTTAAATGGTGCTGTGGATCATATTTCGTAGATCCAAAACCCATGTTCCTCTAATCACAATGATGGCTGAATAAAATGGGAAAACTGTGTAAAGGGACAAGTGAAAAAGTGTCTCTTGATCTGAACGGAGGAGTATCACTTTGTTTCAGTGGCACTGAATCAAAGCTCAGCTGGAGAGCTGGATTCAGTTCTTCTGCACTGTGATCTGTTCACCGCGAGCATGAACAGTCATCTGTTTGCTCATTTGTAGAAAAACCCACTAGCGGTGACACCTCCGCTGGAGACATTGCATTCGATGCAGAAACTTTTTGCACTAAACTGGGCAGCGACTTTACACGGGCACATTGTAGTTAGTGCTGACGGCTTAAATGGTGCTGTGGATCATATTTCGTAGATCCAAAACCCATGTTCCTCTAATCACAATGATGGCTGAATAAAATGGGAAAACTGTGTAAAGGGACAAGTGAAAAAGTGTCTCTTGATCTGAACGGAGGAGTATCACTTTGTTTCAGTGGCACTGAATCAAAGCTCAGCTGGAGAGCTGGATTCAGTTCTTCTGCACTGTGATCTGTTCACCGCGAGCATGAACAGTCATCTGTTTGCTCATTTGTAGAAAAACCCACTAGCGGTGACACCTCCGCTGGAGACATTGCATTCGATGCAGAAACTTTTTGCACTAAACTGGGCAGCGACTTTACACGGGCACATTGTAGTTAGTGCTGACGGCTTAAATGGTGCTGTGGATCATATTTCGTAGATCCAAAACCCATGTTCCTCTAATCACAATGATGGCTGAATAAAATGGGAAAACTGTGTAAAGGGACAATTTCTCCTCAACTAATTATCTGCTGGCAGTTTTCTTGCTGCCTCAGTGTGAACAGTACTCACCCACTGACCCTGGAGAATGAAATGCTAATGTTGACCAGATGTACCAAGCCACTGATTAGATTTTGGCTCCCTACGCTCCACAAAATGCCTGCCACAAGCTGTCGGGGGACTCTCTTTCACCAGCTATCTCATTTTTTTTGTTGTTGTTTCTACATCTGTAAATGCCACAGGCCGTATGTCCAGATGACTTGGCATCACCAAATCATCTTCTGCTCTAGAAGCACTGTGCAAGTGTTCTTCAGGTGCTAAAGTGGTCTGCTTGCTCCCACTCTCACTTTATTCCACAGCCTTCGGGAACTTCTTGCACGGTGGCAGAAGCCGATTTGAATCGAACCCCGAAGGCAGCACAGAGAGCCATCCCCTGTAATAACATTTTCCATGAGCAGTCTTCAGTGGTGCAACCTACCACTTTCCCATAGTGTTAAAGCCTTTGTGCTTCGTCCGCCCACACAGCAGCCACAGGAACATTATGATGCAGTGTGAGCATAAGCAGTAGCTCACCAAATCTTATATTCCAGTTCTATAATTCTTTCTCCACATTGAATGAATAAAGTAAATGAGAGAGTTCTAATATATTTTGGTTTTCGTGCCATCTGTATAGCCTTCTGGTGATGTTACAGCACTGATAAAACAAAGTTTCACCTAGTGAAGCTCACTAAATGTCTCCTAACCTATTTGGATCCTGAATATGATTTCACTAGAGACGAGAATAAGGACACACAAAAGAAATAGATGACCGGCAGGGTTTTTGATTTAGAGACCATGTGTCGTACTTTTTGCTGAAATCAAGAAATTAAACATAAATCTGAAATTAGACATGACGTGTTCCTGGTTGGAGTCCCTGAAGCACCCTCTGTATCTCCTCAGTGCCATTAGGGCTTGTCCTTTAATCACCACTTTACCAAAGTTTGGAAAACTTAGCAAAGCAACTATTTCCAAGCCTGGAATAGTACTCTGTTGCGTATATGTTGTTTGGTTGGCCTGGTGATTTGGGTCTGTTTCCCGTTTTTCTGTCTGTTGATCTGTTTGGAAGTTATTTGCTTCTAAGGAAGTCGCGTCCACTGCCACTCCCCTCAGATGGTCAAAGGGTGTGAAAAGTTAATGACTTCTTTCTTGCCCCATTACCAGCCTTTCTACTTTCTAAGTCTTTTGTGGTTTGTTACCCAAAATAACTCTTTATAACATGTTGCCACCTTTGACAATATTAATATGAGTGGAGATATGAATACACAGACAAAACTCCTGTCCAGCTCTATTGGCAGAGCTAATGATGCCGTATACCAACATGTACAACATGACAAAGCTACTAGATAAGTTTCTAAAAGCATTAATCGAACCATCACGTACCCAATTGTGAACACTTGTGTTAAATTGTTCAAATAACGTAAGATAAGGCAAAACATCTTCCACCAACATCATCTAAAGGCTCATGCACATGAGCGTTTCAGAGATAGCGTGCTCCTGAATGTGTTTGCGTTTTCAATTGCAAAGCTTAACGAAGGGATTTACATCCCGAGACTGCATATGATCCTGCTATCTTCCCTAGAGTGTAATGTCACTATGGTAACAAGAAAAAAAAAAGGAATTTGCCTTGGCTTTGTGAAGTGCTGTACACGAGGCATCCATGTGTTCCTTGAGAGCTGGCAGAGAGAGAATGGTGGGACTAGTGTCTCTGCATGCACAGATGATTAATAAGGCCATAATTTGCATTGGAAAATTGATGAGATTAGTGTTGTGCTTGTTGTGCAGCATATGCGGACACACTTTGTGACCCTCCCATCACCCCTTAGTTTAAACACAACGCAATGTTAAAAAAGAACAGAAATGGGACTGATGGAGTAAATCCAAACAAGAAAATCACAGTGTTTATACGTGTAGAGTGGAATTTGCAGCCCCCTATCTGCTCCTGGTTCGCTCCTTCCCTGTGCACATCCCTCTACATGTGACTGAACAGCTCAGGGTCCAAAGAAAATACCTCATCCTTATGAGATGTGATCGTATGAGTCAGTCGGATCAGTGTGCACTTACTACACTATATTTTATGCAAAATATATAATCGGTAACAAAATCGTGTTTGAACCGGAAGTAGAAACATTACAATTACAATTTAAGTGGACGCGCACAAAATACGGACCAATCTCATTTTTATTTTATTCTAATTTTTATTCTAATTTTTATCCGTACAGGAGTCATGAGGTCCTCCTTTTAGTTGCATGAAAATGAGCCGCACCACCACCACGCACCCACCCACACACACACACACACACACTTCTCGTGAGATAGTTTCAGTAAGGAATGGTTTATTAACTTCTTTTTGTTGTTGTTTTGGAATTGTGGCCTGAGGCAAACATCATTACAAGAATCCAAAGTTAGGTATATGGGCAACCTGGCTCACCCTGCCTTCCCCTCTATAACTTCATCTTGTTACTATAGTTAGAATTTCATATCTGAACGGCTGCAACAAGGTGAGCAGCATGTCTGCCCTGTAATTACAGCGTATAACGGAAATGGTCATGGCTTGAGTCCTGTAACAGCAAAAACCACACTTGAGCGAGACTATGGGCTACTGCTGTTTATTAACAGGAAGCTGCTGCAGTCAGAGAAGTGTGTCAGCTAAAAGCCAGATAAGTAAAATGCAAAACAGTGCTTTGGAAAAGTCAGGGTTGCTGATCATTTTGTCATTTATTGCACTGTAGTACAGCTACAGTTAAAGTATGATTTAAATTCTGGTCTTTTTTTCATTTTTTCATATCACAATGGTATATATCAGTATGTTAACCACATTATCTAAACCACTTTATTGAGAGGAAGAACTGCAAACACACACCCTGAAATGCCCATGATTGCAGCAAGTACAGGGGCTAAAGTTGAACCAGTAAGTTGGAAAACTTTTACCCTTTGCCTGTAGTTTATCTTCCAAATAAATTTGGCCAACTTTGGGGCAAGGCTGGATGGTTAACTGGGCAACTGCCCCAGGCCTGCAGACTCTCAGGGGTCCCAGAGGCTCCAGTTCAAGGCGTGTTTGTTACTTTGTGGTAATTGAATGGTTTGGTAAAACTGCAACCTCAACACAATATAAAATGTGGACTATGTACATTGCAATCACAATTTATTGGCTCTGACCTGAGGGATCCCAAATTAGACTTCCTTCAGTTCAAACTGTGATTATGAAATAAATATTTCTGGGTAGTAATACAGTTTATAATAATAACCAATACATACACACTGAGAAACAGTTTAGGCGAAACAGAGGGATCCCCAACAGCTCAATTGTGCCCCAAGGTCGCCCAGTGACTGCTCATGTTTTCCCACTGACTTCCACATCTCAGCAAATATGCAGCAACAATTCGGGCACTGACAGAAATAATGTCCAAAACTTAAAATATGGTTGTAGTTAATCACGATTATCCCTCAAGGTAGCAGAACCATGTGACAGAGCTATTAGATGTCCTTCACAGGTTTATAGAAGTGCGGGTGCGCAACTCTTCAAAGAGAGAAAGTCGGCCTTGCTCTTCATTGTACAGTTATTCCCTGCATGGTTGTCAAACTTAAAGCAGAGTAGCTTCAAATGCACATATCACAGCTCAGTTTATTGTCATTTTGATGCAAGAACACTTAAAAAAGGGCCTGTCCTTCGCCCTGAGGACTCTCTTCTTCACTGGCAGATGATCTTTCCCACATTGCTCCCTTTGAGGTTGCTGGCTGCCGATGGCAGGCTGCTTGGATTATATTTTAAGGCCATTATCTGCGTAGAGCAGCCAGACAGCCCACACACAGACCCTGGGTGTGTACACAAAAGAGTCTCTGTACATAAACACAGGCACAGATCTCAGTCTTAGGTGGAAGGTCATCACATGGTGTTGTTTTAACCCCTTTTCTATGTCAATCAGATAAGCTGGCGTGAGGGAGTCGATGGTCTACACCCAGATTTCAAGTGCAAAATTGTCAATTTGAGTGTATTTGAAGTGTAATTACCTTGTCGCCATGCAATTGTTGGTAACTCTCAGGGCACAGTCTTACCTACCGCACTGCACTGTAAAACAGTGAAAATGGAAAATGCATTAAAGGTAAATTTCAACTGTTTAGTCATAAATAAAGCTACAAATAATGCACAAATCATTTGTTGGGTAAAGGTGATGATGTGAAAGTCAAGGATTCATCCTCTGGGAGTCCTAAAATATGTCACGGCAATTCATCCAACAGATGTTAAGATATTTCAATCAGGACCCAAACAGGTAGACAGACAGGTGTCATACAGCAACACTACTGGCATGTGTAAAAATCTAAAAGTGAACACAATAAAAATCCTTGGGACCTTTGTGGCCTTATCATCCATGAAAAACTATGAAAAGATACATTTTACTGCTTATTGTCATCTAGTGGCTGTATTTAACGACATGACAACATGACGTGCTCTTTAATTTATCAGGAGGTGGTGCTATTTCAATGATTGAGAGGGGATGTACAAACATGAGAGAGGGGGTACAAACAACGTCTTTGGGCAGTAAGGTTGGCAGACAAAAACACAGATGACCTATACACTGCACTGTCCCTGAATGCACCACCAGCAGAGAGCTGCTGATGCTGCAGAGAGGTTGAGGATACTTAATATAAAACAGACACACAAAGGCAATAATAGACCCACTTGCCACAACAATAAAGGAAATATCCTATTTCCGGGTGATTGCTTATTATTTTGTGTATATCGCTAAAGCACTATTAATATGCGGGAGAGTCACGGAACGTCCGGGAGAGGTGCAATGCCTCCCTTTGGCCAAAAGCTGGACACACTCGGAAACAGCAGGTTGGATTTGATTCAGGATAAATTTAAAGATATTGGATCTTTGAAGCAGCAAACAACAGGATATGGATAAGATTACTGCCGATTACTAAGCATTATAAAAAGTGAGCATGGTAAAATATAAGGAAGTAGCTTTAAAACAAACCAGAAAGTCAAGCATTTCCTTGATGGACTACAATGATAGTGTCATGCACATTAGGATATCTGTAAGACCACAATGGGACCAGAACCTGAACTGGAACATTAGAAATCAGAGTGTGTTATGACCCTGAGAAAGGCTTATACTTTCCCCCAACTGCAGCAACTGAAATGTGTGTTTATTTTTGATAAGAGCTGTTGGGGAGTTAAGTGCCCAAAATGAAAACTCCAGAGAAAATTCTCATCATCACGGAACTGCCAAGTTTTCAATAAGCAGGAATTATGCATGACCAGATGTCTCGATACGAATGGCCTCTGTGGGTTTTCTTCCCTCTTTTTTCATTTTTATAAAGAGAATAGTCCATTTTTATCATTTTTGTTGAATAAAGAGGATTCAGTTCTACTCTGGGAGCCATTGTTTCTCTTATCCATTGAAAATAAATTAAAAAGATAAAAAAAAAAAAAAAAAAAAAAAATCTAATATATTCTCTTCCCAAGGGGCTTTAGTACAATTAACCACTCTGTTTTCCTCCTCAAGATCAGCCAGATCTTTGTTTATCCTGAATTCTATTGTACAATAGTTATCTCACATTATCACCAGATTTATCGTCAATATTTCTGCAGTTGAACAATCTGCTTCGCGTGTAACTCACATGGCCTCACCATTGGAATCAAAGTAGTGTGTCCAGTGAGTTGAGAAAAGGCTGCTAAGACAGTGGAATCATGTGTTTCCAGTTTGGGGCTGCTTCATCTGAGATGTGACAGAAAACTAAACTCACAAAAAACATCTGGAATCAGCTTGTTCAGCTAGTAGCTGGAAGCTTTAATGAGCCTGTCCCTGTACGTCACTTACCTAATATAGACAAAACAAACGCTGTGAAAGCATGCCGAAAGTGTGCCGAATTAGGCAATACTTGGAGAATGTTTGGTGTAAGATCTGAAGTAGTTGAGTTTGTCGTCAGATCTGTTTTTATGTTCACTCAGCCAATCTACGACTCCAACTGAGAAAAGTGTACAGTAAGCCACACTCAATAGTAGCTCATTAGACCTTTAATATGTGACGTTCTGCAAAGCATTATCCCTTATAAACTTCTATTTTTACATGTCCAGCAGGGACAGTAGCTTGCACATGAATATGACTCACTGCTTTAAATATAGAGAAACCCACTGTGAGTACAGGGGACTCCCTCCAGCCCAGAGGGTGTGTGACTCATAAACACTAGGCCAGAGTGGTTAATCATAAGACGTCAAGAGTCCAAACTAATCATTTTTAATGCCTCTAATTAGCTCCTCTCTTTGAGATGTTATTCGTCTTAACCCCACAATGACGGGACCGAGCTTTAGCCACGAATCTCTGGGGATAAATAACATTTTTATTTCACTGTTTGCGAATCGGTGAAGGCTTGGACATTCTAACAAAGTTCTGAGAGTCTGGAAACCACCTGACATCTGATGCATAACTTCACCAAGAATGTGACTTAATTTTCTGTCTTTTCCACAAGGATGATTTTGAGTTGTGTGAAATAAATAAGAAAACGCCCCCTTTTTCTTCCGACTAGCGAGTCTCCTGCACTATAATTCCAACAACATGACAGCCAGAGGATGCTGTTAGGAGGGCCACTTTTCACAGCACGCTGACATAAAGGCAAATCAGCGCCAGCTCCCATCCTGTTGAAAATCTTCATCAGCACGGCCGAGGGACCATGAAGTGTTCTGAGTAATTTGACGCCAGACGGCCTCATTACAGGCTGGGTTCAGACAGAATCTACAGGGCTGGGGATAGCACAAGGCCTGGGATCTGGCAGATTACAGTCTAGAATAGTTTGTGCCAGATAAATATGGCTAGTCGGGAGGATCAACAAAAGAGCCGGGTTGCTTCATATAGAGTTGAGGGAAGACGGAAAGGGGATCCAGAGTGGGGACTTTGTGGGCGTGTTTGTGATTGAGTTTGTGGGTGTGAAGGCATTTTTTCTGCGTGTGCTCAGCTCACACAGGTCTCCAGTGTCAAGGGGCCAGAGCAAATGTCGTCATGTCTCCAGTTAGCAAGGCCTAAAATAACCAGAGGAAATGACGAAGTTTGATTTGACTGTCTGTATGACAGCAGCTTGTAGCAGGGAACAGCTGCACGGCGGAGCTGAAGCACATGCCGCTGGTTTTTGGCAGACAAACAAGCTCCTGGTTCAATCATGTGCTGAGTCTTTCACACAATTGAAAATAGTTTTATGAAACACTGTGAAGTAGAAACTGGAACATGGATCAGAGTCCACTCCCAAAGTATTCTTATATATCTGATGCTGTTTAATAGATCTGGATGTAAAAACCAGAAACCAGAGAGAACTTTACAGACAGATTTCGATAAACAGTCTGATACGTAGTATTTATTTATATAGTATCTGTATGACACAAATATGTATTTGTTGAAATGTTAAACTAATGTTATAAAAGATGGAGTGGGAACCATAATACTATGTAGCATTTTAAAGTTTAGAGAACAGTTTTGATTCACGCTGCATTGAAAGTATACACGTGTTACTTGTGTGGGGCTTTTATTTTGGTGGTTTTGCAAAGTACATATACTGATACTTTGGCCTTTCTTGGCTTTTAACAACCTTTCTGCACTCTTTACACTGTATTTGTATTAAATATATCGGTCAGAAAACAAGTCTACTGACCTTTATCCTGAAGGAGATTCTCTTTCTCTGTACAACAAACCCGATTTCTGTTTACAATTATACAATTCGAGTCTTTATCCTGCTGAAAAATGTCCGTCTCAGACATATGGATGGATTGGATTACTCAATGGGACTGCTGGGCACAGGCCCTGGGGCCCAAGAGGTCAGGGGCCCCATGGGAAAGAGCCTCTAAAGTACATCTCTGTTCATATTTTTGGTTTGAAAAAGCTCACTTAAAAGACACAAAATGACCACAAAGAGATATACAACAGTTCGAAAACGGATGCGAAACCACTCAAACTCAATAAACCATGAGACTGTCCAAAATAGACAGATATTTCTCAGAAACAGAAACGAAACAAAAGTGAAATTAGCACAGACTGAAACCAACCATACAGAAACTCTGTGCCCAGGGGTCCATTTTCTCATGATCTATCAGCGCTCAGACAGACTTGCCTCAGAGCATATGTTTACATTTGCAGACATTATTCCCATTTCATAAATTTTGGGGCACTTGAAATGAATTCACGCTTGATTAAACAAAACTATTAAAAAAAAAAAATAAAAAAAGCCTTTCCAAACTTTTCTATTATGTGAAAATAAGCAAAGATTGTGAGGAATTAAAAAAAAAAACATCACAATGCACTGAAGTCAACAAATGATCAGCCAAACCAGAAGAAATGCAGATGACAGGAAAGATGAGGGTGCACCACGAACAACCAGTATTTTTGTGGCTGACTAGGCAGACTGATGTAACATTCAGTGCCAGATCGGGTCAAGGGAATAGGTCCCTGGGGAATGTAGCGAGATGGAAGAGGGAAGCTGACTGTTTGTGACCTTGGAGCGACCTGTCACTTTACGGGCAAAAACACATTCCTAAGCGTCTCATCAGGACACACACTAGATGTTTCAAACATTGTCGAGATGAGTTTAGATTCAGTCCGCCTTCGCAGGCGGTTCGTAACAGCAGCCCAAATGACCAAACGATACACGTTATCATTTGCTGACATATTGCGGCTGTAGTGAACATGTGATCGTCATCAGTAAGCTCGCAAATTTTTGCTAGGACGGGGTTTGTTTGTGTGGATGGACCAAAGTTCAAGTCCAGTGTGAAGCTGCTGTTAGCTCTTATAGTATTGAGTCACATGATGTGAGCCATGTGACATTAAGGATCCTGTGATTTTTATGGCAAACCGCTACTTTTTTTACTAAGCCAACCATCCTCATTTAGTGCCTGAACCAAACCCTGATGTTTGTGCCTAACCCCATCTCCAAACCACTATGTTTGCACAGTTGTAATACAGTGTTTTTGGCTGTTTAGGGCAGAAATTTGTGCCAAAGCGGCGCATGTCTCCCTACACCATGGTTGCTCTTTTAACAAATAACATTGTTGGTTGTGTGAGAGGCTATGGACATGGTTGGAGGACGTGTTGCTTGATTGCAGTGCTGTCAGAATCATCTTGTCTTATACATTGGAAACAAGATGTCGTTTCTTCTCTTAAATAAAAAAAAAATAAATAAAAATACACACAATCTATTCATTCTTCCAATCTAACAGCGATGTGTTCCAATCCTTGCTCAATATGCTCCAGAGGCTGTATGGCTAATTTGCAGATGCTACACATAAGAATACCTATAACTACTGGATGGCAATTAGCTTGAGGCCAGCCTACGGGACAAAACTGAACTTTCTTCTGTGGCCTCCTCACTCTCTAATGCATGTTCATTTATTCTGAAAAACGAGCAAGCTCCTGGTGTTTTGTTGTCCCATTTCCATTGAGTGCATAAGTTATTTTTGGAGATGTGTGGAAAGGAAAAGTGGTCAAGAAAAAAACTAGATGTGTTGTGCAACCAGGCGCCTGTTTAGTCATTGCTGACTCAAGAAAAGGTCTGTCATCTGGCATTTAGTGTGCACCCTAAACACCTCCATACTGTTTAGATCCTTGGGGTGTTGAAGTAACAACCACCAATCGCTGGTTTCCATCAGTGGAAGTTCACTTACTCATATTATTGTGAGCATGGAACTTTCCACATCAGCATGCGAATCCAGGTGAACGTTATGATCCTCTATTGAGTAGACTAATTAAAGAGTTCAGGCGCAAATGGGAGATGACAGTAGGTGAAGGAGGGGGGGGCGCTTTTAATCAGGTTGAAGTTACGAGTCAACTGAGACACTATGTGTGTAGAAGCAAGTGTGGAGAGGGCGTGTTTAAAATTTCACACACACTGGCGTCTTTTCTACTTTAGCAGAAAGTGAAAAGAGGTCAGCGATTTGAAATGTGGTCCGAACTTTAAAACGGGAAGAGCTCCCTGCGATCAGATGTCACTCTCATCTAAAACCGGCCTTAGAGCCTCACCAATTCTTTCCAAACAAAATGGAATGTTTTCTGCTTTGCAACCAGACATTACCAAAGCAGAAAGCACAGGGGTTTGCTGAGGGGTGCGGGGTTCACACAACTTATGTGTCACAAGCAGTCATAGGGAGAGAAATATGAAAAGTTGGAAAAACTAAATAGCACCAAGCTATTTTCCTATCTCTGCTTAAGGAAAGAGGCACCTTGGGTAATTTATCATGTTGTGTCTTTTGGTGGAAGTCTCACAACTTGCTCGACTTGCTCAGCAGCTGTTGTTGCAGAGAAATCATAGTGTCATACTGCATGCAGACACTTGCGAGCACAAATATTTTCCTGGCAACTGAAAGTGAAATAAACTAAATTCACTGCCTTGCCAAACTGTGGATTTCACTTCCAGACATAATTGAACATGACTGTCCAAGGCAGAGAAGACCGAGGTGTTGTCCTCACGGTTCGCTGTGTCTGTTTTCCTGATGCATTTGTGTGATAAGTAAATAGGGGAGATTGTAATTACATTGGTAATTGAAACAAAGTAAACATCTAATGCCAGTAAACTTAATCAGTTTGATAACAATGATTAAAATTGCACATAATCAGGAATAAGCCCAGATAATGCATCATTGATTAGACCTAATCATGAGCATCCTGTTATTGGTTGCACAATCTGAACACAAACTCGCTCACTTCAGGCTCCCACTTCTGCTTGCAGCCTATAACAAATTACAGTATGTGCTCGTTAAACACGCGCTGGCATCGTTGTGACCTTCGCTTCTCCTCTAATGGGACACCTTCACTCTCGCTCATAATTGACTGGCTTTTTGAACAGTCTCTGCTCAGCAGCCAACTCTCGCTCGCCAAAAAATGGCACTGCAATATTTTAGTGGAAAGACTCGCCTCCTGATGGCACTGCAGAAGTGGCTGTTTAAAACATGACACCTCCAGGACTGTGCTGAGAGGTAAGAGCCAGTCCACATCCTCATAAAAACACACTTTCTGTGTGTTTGAAAAAGTGCATTAATGCCATTACCTGAGATCTGTCTTTGTGTATACAGGTCAAAAACCCAGAGCCTGTCAATGGCCTGAGCGAATACAGTTATGAAGCTGACGCAGTTTTGAAGTTGAAACTGTTTGAAAGGTGATATTTCTACTCTCTGTTTATTACTGAGGTCAAAGTGGGTAGTGGAGTTCTACTGGAGTGCATTATATTAAGAGATGTTTCTAATGATTTGGCCATCCTCATTCATTTTAAAGAGCGTGGCCAAAACATTAGAACTTTAGAACAAACTCTTCTGATAATGTACTTTGACCTCAAATAGTAAACAGGGAGTAAACATATCACCTTTCTGACAGTTTACTTTCAAGCTGTTATAAAGTTTTTAAGTAGAGCATACAGTATTAAACTCCAGAATACACTCTATACAATATATATATTCTGTCATTTCTGTAGTTTATTAGCAGCTAAAATGAGGCTGAAGCCCCAATTATAATTGTATAATTGAGGAGCTAAAACCATATATAGGAGGAGGCAATAAACTCTGGTTTAGACTGACATCTGACAACTGCAGACAGGTGAACCACATACTGGGAGACCACATGACACCAGAACAGCTTCTATGGGCCTTGGTCTTGATTCTCCAAGTCTTCTATGAATTAAAAGGATGAGACATTATTCTTCCAAAAGATATTCCCTCATTTAGTGTTGGAGAAAAGCTCTGTCTAATACCTGGCTCTAAATTCTGTGTTTAACTGGATTGAGATCTGGTGACTGCAAAGGCCTGAACATGTGATGACCATTTTCTTCTTTATAAAATCCTTCAGCTGCTCTTTCTGACGACACGACCCAAACACATCAAGTTAAGGTTACGTTCCGTCTGGGCACTAAAAAACATGGTTGGGTTCTGTTAAACTGAGGTGGCTTTGTTTTAATTCGATGACTCTTCACAAAGCAACAGCATGTTGTTTAACACTAGACTTGAACTCGTGTCCCCTTTGGGAATGTCCTCTGCTTTGTTGACCTGTCCAACTGCCTCCTGGCAAAACTTTTCTCTGTCTAAATACAAGGTGACACAGTTATGTTCTACAGTGCTACGGCTGATACCCGTGTCATTATGGTGTCACGTTTGTGTGGGCTGTTTTTTCCAGCTTGTACAAGCAGCCTACACAGAGGACAGTCTCCTTTGTGTCCTGGATTCATTTAGGGTTTCCTCTAACATGGTGCCCATCTGTACTTGTCAAATCCCCCACGACATTTTGTCTGGCCACACAAAGTCACAAGACAAAATTTCCCATGGACTTCTGAGACTGAGAAATCTCAATTATGATTATGATTTTACAGTGTCACAGTGGGATTTTTCCCTTTGTAGCATCACTTTCAGGACAAATGACACACGCCCACATAATCCTGTGAGTCTTGAAGAATGCAAACTTGCATGAATGTTGTCTTTTTCCATTATCATTCATGTTTTGGTATATAATGCAAATTCACAATTTTTTTTTTTTTTTACTTTTATCACTAATATCACACCAAGACACCACTACAATACACAAACAGGATCCCATTTAAACACCTTACACATGGAAATGTGATTTCAGCCCTGCAGTGATGTCTTACTATCAGATGTATGATTAATTCACAGACAATGATGGTTTTACCTTAACCAGAACAGACCTCCTCAGGCCTCTTTTTAAATGCAAGTCATAAACTATTGATGTTGGTCTCCGTCTGAACTTACTGCTGACTCCTGAATCACATTGCTCCTGAGTGAGGTCATTTGGAAACAAACTTAGTGGCCAAGAAAACAGGGGAGCTGGATAATAAGTACAGTAAGACTCTGATTTATGAATGGAGCTTTAAATGTGAACAGGTGTCCTGTCTTGTGGACTTATGCTTCATTCCTGTGAGTCTTCAGCCACAGTAGGAAAAAACAGAGCAACGTCGAGCTTAATTGAGATGAATAAATTTAAACTGTTGAACCTCAGAAGTCTCAGTGGAATAGTTTAACACTGTGAAGACATGAAACACACATTGTGCGCTGCAGAGATGGTTTAATGCCGGATACAACAGGATGAGCCCTGCACTTCCTGCAGGTCGTCTGGTGTCAGCACACTGCTGTCTCCTCCTCAGCAAAAAAAAAAGAAAAAAAAAAGCTTAAAACACATGTAAAAATTATAAATGTGATGAATTTTTTTCATGCAATAACAACCATGGGATTCATGATAAAATTAGGATCAAATGACACAAAGCTTTGATAAATCATGTGGCTGTGTTGCAGTTTTTGAATCTACAGAGGCTTCTTTATAAAAGCCTCCTCCTGTTTTGGCTACAAACCTTTTCACTAAAGCTCATGTTCTGTGGCTTCATCCAATGATATTCCAATTTTTTCCAACTTAAATGATCCCCCCATCCCCCAGAAGTGTTGCATAAGTAACATTTGATACCCACTTCCAAACACTATGTATGTTTGATTTATTTACTAACACTGTTCCTGTCTGAGCGTGTACAACTCATACACAACTCATTTGACTTGAACCAGAACATCCTCTGGAACCAAGACAGTCAGCAACAAATGGACTATTCTCCATAAAATCCAGTCTGTTGGCTGGGAGGCCACATAGCAAAGTATGTTTGTAAAAATGCATCACTCACGCATTCCATACTTCTGCAGTGCCTCATTCAGGATGTGTTTATTACCATGGGCTTTTCTTTCTTTTTTTTTTCTTGTTGAATCGAGCACATCTGTAGAACATCTAAGTGCCAGCTGGATGGTATTGGATGCCTTTGGCAGAATTTCAGAGCAGCATTCATTAGCAGTCAGAAAGACATGTGCTTCTTCATTGGGGCTGTGGAATTGAATTCCTCAAACTCATTTAAATTCTAATAAACAGCTACAAATATGTCCACAAGTGAAGGACAGGCTTCGTTTGCATTCGCAGGGCCAGCGTTTTGAGTTCAGCAACCCTCTGACACATGCCATGTGACATAAATGCTGAAAATCCACGTTGCCATCTAAAACAGTCGGAACACGAAGCACTTAATAGCTTAACTTGGAGAACTTTTGAATTCACAAGCATGTTAACGCGAAATGTAAGACGTGTGAGTAAACTGCATTACACAGTGTGATTCAGCAGGTTTTACATACTACACATCCAACCCGGAGCCTTTCTTCACAGCAGGCTGCTTTTACTTGGTATCCTCAAGGAACCTTATTGTGTGTTTCTGTCAGCTCGGGGAGTGTAACATGTTGCGAAATCCTCAGGGCACCAGAGGCTGGAAGTTGCCTCTATGGTACAATGTTTTGCTGGAAATGTTTAAAAAGCTTCAAGCTGCTTTTCTGCAGTCACATGGCAACAGGAAGCATCAATAGCCATTTGCAGTTTTTTCAGCACTGCAGCTAAAACAGAGGTGTGGTTTCTTGTCCCCCGTGGGCAAACAGTACTGCACATTTCTCCATTGAGTTGTCTGTCAAAGTAAATCCATACTTGTGGTTTGTGTGTGTTCCTTAGTTTAACTGCAGCTTCTCACTGAATACAACTGTTGCAGTTATCGCTGCCACATCACATAACTGAAGCAGTTAAAAATAAAACACATTATTAAGGTCTTATGAAGCGGCTGTCGCACGGAGAGTGACGCTATTGGAAACCAGACCAACGCCCAGACACTATGCCAAGACCTTCTGGTGAAACAGCAGATCAGAAGCCTCTTTTGCCCGAAATATATCTTTTGCTGCTCACCAGAAAATCCCCTCCTTCCACTGGGTACACGCCGTACCTTCTCTTTGAGTCTTTCTTTCCATTTGTCCTTTCCTCCACTGCAGTTAGTCAAAGGTTGGTTGAAGCCGATTTTTGAGAATACAAAGGCTCCTTTTACAGTAACCATCTGAAAAATAACTTTTTGTGCCATTTGTTTGGTTTGCCTTTTTTTTTTGTTTGTTTTGTTTTTTTTGGGAGGGGGGAGGTGGTTTCCTCCACGGCCTGAATTGGACGGCCCCTCCCTTCTGCGATGAAGTGCCCCCGCAGCTTATAAATGTTTAAAAAGAGCCTTCTTCTCTGCAATCCCAAACCACGTCAAATCTTGGCAGAGTTAAAGGACGAACGCAGTAAAAACGTAGCAAACACATTCCATGTCATCTACCACACAGAGCACTGCTGGCTGTGCGCGCGTGTGTGCACGTGCGTGTGGGTGAGAACTAAATCCATGTGTGCATGTGTGTAATTCAGTTCGCCAAACTTCTGTCAACCCAGTGCAAGTCTCACACTTGCTGTTTGCTCACCACACCCCGTGTGAGGCTGAGCAGTCACTTGCTGTCACTTCATGCTCAACTGTCGACTCGTACGATGACTTGGTGGACAAGGAAAAATCGAATGTATGTGCTCCATATTCCTTAGCAACAGTTCAAGTGTTTGCTTTTCTGTTGGCAACACCACGTGTGCTGCCACACTCTCCATACGGCGTGTTGAAGGCGTGATGAGTAATTCAGAGATAAGTAATTTTTCAACACCTACAGTAGCAACACTCAGCTTCACTTTTATATTAATAGGCGCATTCGCACTGGGGAGCCACCATTGTTAGCTGCAGCTTACGTGTCTTGCTCAAGGGCACCTCACTGGACCCATGTAGTGTGAGAAAATGGCATTACTCAACCCACACAGAGATCTCATTTGGGAATTCAACCTGACATCCCTGCAGGCGTAAACCCTCCTCTATAACCTGTAATCCACTAACACACACGCTGTGGTTTAATCAGGAGGACCTTTATCAGTATCAACGTCTGTCTGTGTGTCCGCTCTTGCCTGAGTGGTTCATTGAATTGATCGTGTCTGTGTCGTATTAGGAGGATGCGCGAGAGCAGGCGGTGGCGATCCTCATGTGTTTATGTATGAGATTTCCTGTGTGCGGCCATCTGAAGCATTAAGGCAGATGGATGAGTCAGACAATTTAAGCTTCTTACTTTTGTTTTTGCCAATAAATCCAGTTCTGTTGCTATATTTTTAAGCATATTTATGTGCTTTATTCTTCTGTGAGAAAAGTTTCTAACAACCCTGTTTGCCAAAAATTATGTTTAGAAATAAATGTGACTCTCTCTTTTTAATGGCAACCATTGCATGTTGCATGGTGAAAGCATTCATTTCTCCAAACCAAATGATGCTATAAGATTTCAGTTTATCTGAACATGCCCTACTATTGCCACAAAAAACCACTATATCAGAGGATGTTTAGACAAAGTTGCTGTGCAAGTTACTAAATAGAGCACTGACTTCATGCAGCTTTAACAAATATAGCAATATAAAGGACTAACTGACATTTATCTGTGCACGACCCAGAACCACACCCTTCATATGACTCAAAGATAGGAAATAATATGTCATGCAGCTTTTACAAAACTGCCAAGCTAGCATCCTTGTATGAGGCTAAAAGTCCAGGCCTTATTAGAGTGAGGAACGGCGACACCCACAGCCAACGTTTGTGCAACAACGGCTTGTTAAGCATTAATTGCGCTGCCATCTCCGAGCACGTGCACATTATTCAATTAACATGAGTATAAACTATCACCGCAGGTGGGCTCCCAGTATACACAACAACGTGGCTCCTTCTTTTTAGCAGTTTTATTTAAACAAGGTCACAAAGGAACAGTTAATTACTTGTAGTAACCTCTCTGAAAGCGGGAGGAGATTGCATTTCCACCATTAATAAGAGTAAAGAGTGTTCAAGTCAACATGGGTTTTGTGACACTAAGGTGTTGTTTTCCAACTCTTTGGCATCAAGATATGTTATTTGGAAAATTCTCACAGATGGATTGCCGAACGGTTCCGCCAGATAAAGGCCCAGAGGCCCGAGAGGTCGAGGCCCGTGGGCCAGACCTTCTGTTTCAAGTGAGTGTTGAAATTTCATTGTTCGAAAGTCACAGAACTCGGTTCAAAGACAACAAAAAAAATAACAACAAAGAGATGCAAAAGAAATAAATCACCACAGACACACAGAAATCACTATGAACTCAAATGATTTAAAAAAAAAAAAAACGTATGACAATCTAAAACATACACAATACAAACCACAAGATAAAAAAACCCAACAACAAACAGATGCACATTTACTGCAAAGACATGCAAAGTATTTCCAAAGAAGCAAAGCGTCTAAACGAGAAACAAAATGCTAAAGAGAGACAAAAAATGAACAGTTGTACAAAATGCCAGTTCCCTTTTCTCCCAATCTGTCTACAGATATTCAAAGGATAAACCAGCAACATGTCAGTCCTATATAAATTTTGTAGTATTTTTTTCAAAAACAAAAGTGAACCGTCTGAAGCCAGCCAAGAGAGGCTCTTACCCTTTTTGTCTTTTCGATGAGACTTTTGCTTGATATTAAATGTGGGTTAAGTTTGGGTGCAGGCACTCAATGACTTACAAATTGGTTCAAAGGGATTGAGTCACTGCAATCAAAGCGGGAAGGCTGCACACACTAGAGGAGATAGAAATGATATTACTCGCGCACACGATGGGAAAAATTGCTAATGAGTCTTTATGAATGTCTGACCCTAATAAGAGTATAATCGTATTGGGAGCTGTGAAATCACATGTTCACCCATTAGCAAAAGAAACACACTTCTCAGTGTTTCCGATTAGCTCGAGAAGGTCCCAAAAGGGCCGTTAGCATGCGCACTCGAGAATGTGTTTAAATCCAGAGGAATTTTAATTACTCTCAGATAGCTTTCAAGTGGGTCAGCTTATGTTGTATGGATGCTAAATGAATGGCTCTGTAAGCTGTTTTCATTTCATCTGCAAACTCAGACAAGAGTAAACACGTCAACAGCATCATCAGGAGGTGTCACCGACTTTTTTCAACGGTTGAAAAAAAACGAGGAAATTGTTATTTTGTAGTTGTCGTGGAGCCTTACTGGACTCTACTCTTCATCTGCTCTTCATAAAGACTGATACCTGTTTCAGATTTCAACAGATTTCAGTTTCTGAATCTTATTCCAGTCTGTTTACTATACAATGCTGATGATCAATTTAGAAAATGACTGATAATGACACTTTCTAGGTTTTTCAATGCTGTGTTTGACAGATGTGTTCTCCACACATAAAGTGTGTGTTTTGTTTTGTTTTTTTTTCATTTGTTTGTCTGACGTCTGGGGCAGAAGCTTGGAGGAACCCTTTTTTCTCAGGAAACGTGTTGCCAGCTTGACAGATCATCCAGATCTGTGAAATACTCAAAAAGCTAATCCTCAGATTTATGGTTATCATATCCGTTGGCATGAAATTTGATCTCCCTGTGAAGTATGAGATGTAATATATGCATGTTCAGACCATGTGGTGCAGCAGTTCTCACACATATTGACATTCAGCGAGGTTTGCTGACTTAGCCAGTAAGAACCCATGAACACATCTGCAGATGGTTTGGGTTTGTACTGCAGGAGAACTGCTGCTCCATATTCTTCAAGCATTGGGTTAAATCACATCATTTGTACTTAAATGAGGCGAAGAGAGAATGGAAAAGTTGCTTCTCATACTCTTCCTCCTCCACAATGAGCCAGATGGACCTTAATGCATGCTAATTCCCTTTTTGGAAAATGTTCAAATAGTTTTACAAAGCCAACTAGCCAAGCCAAGTGTATACAGCAAGTTCAAGTAACAACTAATTCATCAAATCAAATGTCCCGAGTACAGGTGTACTTTTTGGCTCCTCCTCAGCCTCTACTTTAATAATATTCTGTACAACTCTTTCCTACACATGGATGAGCTGAGGAGGCCATACGTTAATAGACATTGATTAAAGTGAGAATGGAAAAATAGTATATTAAAATATCCATTTTGTAGTTGTATAAATGTAAACAAAACAAATGTAAACAAATTGTATAATTCATTTGGCCATTCTGTGTGGAGTATTCTCGGGTTTCCTCCAACAGTCCAAAGACACATGTCAGGTTAAATTGGTGACTCTTAATTGCCCGTAGGTGTGAATGTGAGGTGGCTGTCTGTGTGGGTCTCTCTGTGTTGGCCTTGAGATAGACTAGACCAGTAGCTCTGAGAAATGAACAATATACCAAAAGCCAGACCACTGAGCATGATCAAACTGGGGCAGAAAGGCTTAAAATCTCATCAAGGCCTAGCGTTAGTGAAGAGACATCAGTACACAAAGGGGCAGATGAGGATGCAAACCTTGGCAAAAGTCACCACTGCCACCACTTTTAATTTAATCCTATAGGAGACTGGTGACTTATGTAAGCACACCCCAAACAAAACCACCTCTACATCCTGATATAATCTTAATTGAACTACAATTATCGAATCTCACATCTTGATAAACACTAAGAGACATGAAACCAGCAAACGAGGCCATTACTTTCGGACAAAGGGCTTTAGGATTCAGCTCTGGTGGTTGTCGCTTGATTAAAACTTCAAACCCAAGCCTTTCCTTGACAATCCAAAAAAGGTTTAATTTAGCAACACAGCATCTTTAGCCTTATGTATAATTTGTGGCATTATTTGATGTAACATTGTCAGATGAGTTGCTAAAGAGTGGGCCTCACTGATTTCTGCCGACCAGAAGTTAGATCTTTAACACAAAGCCATCCATAGCTGTCAGTCTAAATCTTAAAGTAAAAAAAACTTACATCAAAAAGTAAAAGTCTCCTTTGTGCCACTGAAAGGTGATTTAGTGCTTTTACTGTGCTGTATAATTGACCTGCAAGACTGTTATAGGAGTCACGTGGCCACGGTGTCAGTGTCAGCCAAATGACAGTATGTTGAGCACATGTTCATAAAACATTAGACGGGAAATGGAGAAGAAAGAAGGTGAAGGACAGAACATTTGCTCCAGGAGGGACCATTATCTGTAATAGCATGACATAGTTTCGCTCGTCCACAGGGATTGGGAGCAGAGAAGAGGAGTCTTTAATCAAGTGAATTTACATATTTCAAACATGGTCCAGTACATGATTCGAAAATATGCTGTGTGCTAATAAACAGAACTTTGTGACTTTAAGTTGATGGAACAAAGTGAGCAAGTGATGACTTTTGACAATGTGCATTAAAACGTGAGACATTTCACAGGTTTTTCAGTTTTTTACACTTTATCATACTACATTTCTAGTAACTTACGGCATAATCTTCCTATTGACTATTGACCACTGTGAATGGAAAACTAGATAATTACATTTTTGTTAATGATAAATGTCAGACTAAATAAATGGTTTGTGCACATATGAAATATCACGGTTCTGTGGTTTCTGTGTGAGAGCTGCGTTCAAACTAACGATAGAGCTGTTAAAGCACAACACTGTGTACAGAGCTGCTTCACAGACTCACACTTAACAAGTAAAACCTTTCATTCAATCAATACTTGGAATTATCAGCTGTCTGGATAGACTCTTAAACCCTCACGGGCTTGTGTTTATTCTTCCCTGCCATGTCAAAGTTTACAGTGGCTACCTCCGCCGAGTTCTGTTCTGTTTTCAGCAACAGGATTTTGTGAAGGCGAGGATCGATTTTAGACATGGGCTTTGTTTTAGTCTTCAGTCAAGACAGTCACTCTGTCTCAATGGAGCTTCTGCCTCCAGCAGTGAATAAAAAACATATTCCTCCCTTTCCATTTTGCCGCTGATCAGTTACTTGGCCCCGTTGATGATCCTTCTCTCACTCGATCTCACTGACACCGTGTTTCAACATTGTGCTCTTCCAACGCCTGGATTCATCAAAGTCTGACAGCCTTGTCAATATTCCCCACCCAAAGTGGGCAAAAAAAAAAAAAACATCTAGCGCCTCAGTGCGATGAACAAATGTGCTCATAAATCTAAATATAGCCGAGGAGCTGTCAGCATTGTATGTAAAACTATGTGCAGTGATGTGGGTATTATTCACCAAATCTGCTAAAGCCATCTGTGCGTATGGTATGTCTCATACCATCAAATTACTCACCCGTGTGTGGCACTTTCATTAGAGCACATAATGCTGCCGTGGCAGGATTAAAGATTAATTTTGTCTACCTGATGATGAATGACGTGCTCACAAGATGCACCCGATCTGGATTAGCGGATTCTGACAGGTCTGAGGAACATGTGCTCTGAAATACACACCAGGTACATATTAATGGATGATTTAATCGTTATAGATTTCTTCCCACCTGTAACGTCATAAAGAAACACGAAGACACAAAACCTTCAGACAGTTGAGACATATATTACGAGGATTTGAACTGAATGTCAGTTTCCACTATTTTTATCGCTGAAAATAGCTACAGAGAACTTGAGTCTGTCTCAGTTGGTTTCACTTGGTTTTCCAGAAGGTTTTACTACTACTTGGGTATTTAGTCACAGGTCAAGGAAACTTTGACATGTGGCCCAGAGGAGCCAGGGTTGGAGTCGCTGATTTTTGGACAACCTTCCCCATCATCCACTGCTGTCGCGCAATAGCATTTATAGTTTTAACCAAAGCTACCGAGAGTCATAGGACGTATTTGCATCTATCCAACTTTTCAAATGCAAGACTACCACGACGAGACAACAAACAACATAAAAAGAGACATAAAACAAAAAGGCACATAAAAAGGGTACTAAAAAAGGGACACGAAACTACTGAAGAGTCAAACAATTTTATGAAACGATAAAACAAAACAGTTAAACAGCGTTTGCAAAGTAACAAAAAAGATGCAAAACTACCACAAAGACCAACTAAACAACCAATAAGAAACACACAATATCTAAAAAAAACACAAAACTATCTACAATATGTGACCTACTGTAGAATACGTGGGGGCCTTTTAGACATCTGTGCCCAGAAGGCCATTGTCCCATGACCCGTAAATGAGTATGTTTTTTACTCACTTGCTCCTCGTGAGTCATAGATGACTTTATACTTTCTGCAGGCTGTGTGTTTGACTTCGATTTTCTGTGCCGACCAGGACGGTTTCGTGTTGGTGGATCGACTGTCAGTTACGTGTGTACAGATAATTAACCAGACTTTTACCTGAAGTAACTTCCTGTTTTCTAATCAATCCCTTAATCAATGCCTCATTGAACTCTTGGTAAATGTTCACATCCTCTTGTCCACTGTTCATCACAGTCAGAGAGCAGTTGTTTTTCTCTCCTCTGAAGATCATGGATACACCGCTCGTAGACTCTGAGCAAAGCTGAAGGCTGCATTCAGCTGTCACACACTATTAGTCTTCGTATCCACTGTTCTGGCAATTTAGACAGATCTTTGACTGCGGAACAATAGTTTCACTTTCAGCACACATACCTCTAAAGATCAGCTCTGTAGCTGAGAAGCAGTCAACCTTCAGCAATAGCTGCCCTGATCTGCTGTCATCCTCGAGGTGGGTGGTGCAGTATGGGAGGGACTTTGATTTCTCTGCAGTCGTCCGCAGTATGCACTGTTGTTTCAAACACAGCGATGAGCATTTAGTTGAATCAGCAATGCACATTTGGGGGTTACACAAAGGAAGATTATGAACAACTTCTCTGAAGAAATGAAGAACTAACACTGTAATCAGTCAGAGGCAATGAGGTGCATTACTCGTAATTACATCTGTTGGATACACGGGAAAAGTTCCTGGAACAACAGCCCATCCGAACCCCCTCTTGTTATCATCTAAATGCAAATTAGAAGTAATAGGGACCTTGTCTGTCTATCTGTTGAGGTTCTGTGCCAACTTGCAGGAAGAGCAAGAAGAAATAAAGCTGTCTGATGTTTGTCTGACTTTCTGTACTCACTCTTTGTATTACTCAAGATATTTTTCCAGTCTCCCAGACACATACTTCCCACTTTCTCGAAGTCTTTTTCATCATTCTTCTTTTCCTCTGAACATTTTCTTCTAAAGCTTTTTTGTGCATTCTGGCTTTGAGGCATCCCTGAGGTTCAGCAAGCAGTGGTGTACACAAACTTGTGGTGCTGTTGTTTCCAATATGACTCATGACCCTTGTCACAAGTTTTTTTCCCCGAGGCCCTGCACACATGAAACCTAGTAGACAAGACTGTCCTCATGTGAAATATGGCTGTATAGGTTGCTTGTACCAGCACTCTAAAATAACCAAAAGATATGTATCACCGCTTGCCGATGTCTGCCGGCTGTATTGAACATCAGTCTGTCACCTGGTGTTTACTGTAGGCAAAGGTTTGAAGACGGATGGGTCAAAAAACTTTCCTACAGAGAACCAGAATTTTAATCCAGTGTAAAAGAACCTCTACTGCTGTGATGGTGTGTTACATTTGACACTGAAAGTCAAAATTTTGAGTGTCTGTGGTGTGTGTCTCAAAATATGGCTCAAAATATGACATCAGTGACTTTTAAGGTGGGGGCGGGGGGCGCGGCTGTAGCTCAGTTGGTAAGCTAGTCATCCATGGACCACAGGGTCAGTGGCTCGATCTCTGGTCCAGGCTACGTGTCGAAGTGTCCTTTGGCAAGACACTGAACCCCAAGTTGCTACCAATGGCTCAGGTGAGCACCCTGCATGTCAGCCACTGCATCGGTGTGTGTGTGTGTGAACGGGTGAATGGGAATCAACATTGGAATGTGCTTCAGCGCCATTTGCCTTAAATCAGCCACCATTTTTGTGCCATTCTAGGAGACGCAAGCTGCCATTGTGCTGCTTGTCAGGTGCAATTTCAACTGAAGCGGGTCTCTGTGTGTTGGTGGGCGCGTGGGACAAACAACCCACATGGGCCTAAAGGTTGAAGGACTTGTTGAAGTCAGCTGAAGTTAAACTATTTCACTCTGCTTTTATCCTGTGCTGTGGTGGCCAATGCTGACGATTAGGTCTCAAATGCTCAAACTATAAGTGAATTAATCGCTTCCAGGTGTAGAAATGGCTGGCAGCCAGAGGTTTTCACTAAAGTCGCAGTGAACAGCTGATCATATCACAGCGCAATGTGACAAATGTCAGGAGGAGGAAAGAGATTCATTCTTTACCAGCAATGTAAAGGTTGAAGCAGCCGACCTTGTTGCAGATCACACTGATGCACGAAGCCCAACTGCTAAAGGACGAAAGTTATGCACCGTAAACAGTGATTTGTGTTGCCACGATGCTGCGCGGGGCCGGGGCTGGCGTGTCAGTGAATGATTTGGCTGGGATACAGAGCACTTTTGTCATCACGTTAAAATCATTACCAGAGATGGGGCATGAGCTCTTCGACCCAACAAAACCAGTGCTTACATTACACAGTATAAAAGCTCCATACTATGTTTTACCAGAAATTATTTTACAAATTGTTTGGAGGGGGTTGCTTAGAAAAAGACGCCTATTTGTGAGCAGAGGTTTGTTGCCCAGATCATCTGAATGAAAGAGCATTACCACTGCTAAGGAGCCCTTGAGCAAATGAACTTCTCCCAACTATAGCATTAGACTCCAGGTGCGTGTCTGTGTGTCACTGCGTAATACAGGGCGTTCCTGGAAAAAGGGGTTCATGCTCTGTGAATCCACTCTTTTAAAAGAAAGGTTAAATAAATAAAGAACAAAATTTCACACTGGACTAAATACCCATTTGGTCTATTTAGTGAGTTTTTCAAATATTGACTTTATTCTGTAAAGTGCCCTGAGATGACTTTGTTGTGAATTGGCGCTATATAAATAAAGTTGAATTGAATTGAAATATTCATTACAGTCTTGGTTTTATAATTTGCATTAGTACGTATAAGTAATACGTTTATCAGCTCAGGCATACATACATTCGTGGTAAAGCTCCAAATAAGAGAAAGTGAAGGCATCTCAACATCAAATTTCTGGAGACTTCCCCCCATTTCTACTTCCAGCTGCTAACATTTTCCAGTGAAATTATGCTGTCCACCTTTAGGTCAGTACTTCAGTAATGATACCAAACTGTGCAAATTTGGGGAAAATGAAATGGAACACTAAGGTCTTGTTGAAGCTGTTACGTAGCATCATTCCTTGGCTTTCCATGTTATAGGCTGCTTATTTTGGGCTGGAAACAGCACATAGAAAAAGAGTGAGAGTATTGTAGCAAGATAGGGGGGAGGGTGCTGGTGACTTCTCCTGATGAGTGGTGGACTGGGTGGAGCAGGGCGGACCTCCTCAACAGTAGCCTGGTGGAAAATGGTGGGCTGACTCAGCCAGCAGGCTAAAGAGGAATGACTGTCAGACATGGCGAAGAGTGTGTGTGTGTGTGTGTGTGTGTGTGTGTGTGTGTGTGTGTGTGTTTGTGTGTGTGTGTGTGGCCATTAATATGTGCACAGATGACTGTGGGTGTTTACGTTTGCACCATGTCGGCTACTTCTGTTTTTGGGTGTGTGCACTGGAATGGTTTAGAGTAACGCCGGCTGATGGAGGGGTTTGAGAGCTGACATCTGGATAAGGCATTATCTGGGCCACTAAATTCAGCGGAGTTAAGCAGCAGAGAGGTTTTGGGGAGTAAGGAGCGAGGTGGGGTGCTGGGCAGGAATCTGTGTGAGCTGGAGAAGGTCAGTCTGCTGCTGTGTGCTTTCAGCTGGTTCTCATTATGGGGCTAATGTGACGCTCTGATCTCAAACACACACTGACTGTGCAGACCCAGGTTAAAGCCGGATATGGGTTTTGGGAGGCCCCCTTCACTACAGCTTCTGTATCACAGTTTCCCTCCTTGGAGCATGGCGAGACTAGGGGCCTCGTTTATAGAAAGGCCTCAGTATCAGATTTAGTCTCGGAAAATTTTGTAGGGTATGAAGCCTGAAGCCGAGTCTTGTCTCTAGACATTTGATCAATGTTAAATTTAAACAGGAGACTTTTCAGATCCATTACTTGTTTATAATTCTCTCAAAAGGATAATTGCAGTTTTTTTGGAACCTGCTGTGCCTGTGCTAATTTCCCTGTCACTACCTTCACTGTGGTCATCAAAGCAATCAGTATCAGCTTCAGTCACATCTTTTTGTATGCTCATATATCTGAGTCAGAGGGGAAGCAAATAAAGGATTTGAATTTTTGTCTGTTCTAGCCATTATAGCTGAATGCTTGGGAATAAAGATGCTGAGAAACTTGCTGACTGAAATCGCACTTAGCCATAGCATTCAGAAGTAGGTGGAAGTTATTGAAATATGTTTAGTCTATATTACACTGCAAATGTCCCAAATCCTAGTGTTGAATGTTTAGTCATGGTGATAACTCTCTCTACTACTTAAAATCAGAACATATTGTGAGGGGGGGGGCAAAATACCCTTTCTTTCATTTATTCACAAACACACTAATTCCAGGGAAGCTGCCATACATGGTGCTGGTCCGGAGAGCAACTTGGGTTTTAGCGTCTCCCTTTTATATGTGGCTGCAAAAAGCCATGATTCAAACCGCCGATTGTTTAAATAATAGGCAACCCGCTCCACATCCTGCGCCACACCCGCCCAACGAAGCAGCCTTTTCTGCGATACAGAAAAATGTGTTTATCGGAACATTTTAACTGTATCAAGGCTTAAAATCGACACGCTTTTTTCAATACTTTTGACTCTAACATACAAAATTTGGCAATTACAAAGGAAAACAAAGGATGGGTTGATTTATTCATATTTAGAGGCCCAACAGCAGCGACGCCCGACATGAACCCCATTTTTACCAAGAGTTCTCCTACTCTCCAGCTGATCTGGGTTTCTTAGGATCCAGGCCCCAAGTCTGTTCCCCTGTGATTTATGACAGTGAACTGCTACTCAGCAAAGTGTTTTCCAGCCCACTGAAAAGCCAATGTCATGCTGATAATTAGTGGTGGGGTGAGTGATCCCTGCGCTGGTTCTCATAACTGCAGTCCTAAGGGCACTCGGAGCGAACGCTGAATGGAGCTATTGATATCTCAGAAATGACTCTGAAAGAATCAGGATGAGAGCAAACACACTGACGCACCTTTTCAATACCCCCCAAAAAGTGATGGAATCATCTTGCTGTCAAGTGCTTTCTTTTCTTTCATGCTCACAAACGTGACTGTTCCAGTGTCGCCTCAGATACTCTCAGTAGTCTGCAACTGTGTACCAGTCGTACAAGTGATGGAAACATTAAAACCCACTGTAAGGAACTGAGGACAAAAACCTCAAGAGCATAGTCTGACACTCAAGTAAAGTTCCAAGAACTGCAGAGGGAGTCTCCACACAGAGACACGGGCTATCAGAAATATGTGACATTTTTATGTCAAAGCTGGAAAACCCCAAAGTTGGGTCTAAAGGAGTAGACCACTGAATGTGTGCAGTATCATTATACTCTCTTCAATGCTCCTGAAGACAAAGCTCATAGGAGGATCAATACCACTCTCGTGTCTGTGCTCAGGAGTTGAAGCAACGGGGTGTTTAAGCATATTCTCCAGTGTTAAACCATAAAAATAGTTGAACCACCTTTAAAACTCAAAGCTGTTACATTTGCATTTTTATTCTGGAAATTACCAAGCTTGTTTCTTTCAAACCGTTTTTCCTAAATTTGTTGTTTTACCAATAAATCTTAGTGCCATTTGACATTAACGATCGGCGTCAGACCAGAATTCATCGACAGCCCGTGGCCGACCCACTGCAGCAAACACTTTTCAAAACACCTCAAAATGTTATAAAGCTCGCCTGCTGAACACTTCCCTCACACTGTGTTGATCCTGTTCAGTATGCTCCCAACATTTGCAGCTCTGTCGATAAACTGCAGCAGGGGTTACTTTCAGTGCAGCTTTGGAGCCATGACACGGCAACAGTGCACCATGAAAGTAGTTCTACTGTGAGAAACTACCGTTTGAGTGTTGAGAGCAACTGATTTGGAGGCACCTTTTAAGCTTCTGCGAAAGCATTTATGAAACAAAAGATGGATTTCTCAGGAAAGCGTTCGTGCGACATGAGAGAAAATGGAAAAGCAGCAGTGTGGTGATGATGAAAAAGTGCAATAATTAAAAGTGGAGTGACAGGCTATCGCACTTTAAATTGACGACTTGAAATAACCAACAATAAAATGAATTAGTTTAATTATCCTGACTAATCAGTGGATGTAGCAACAGGACACAGAACCTCTTTGCTTTGTTGACATTGTACATATTAGAAATCTAAGTGGCTGTACTTAACTGCTTGCTAATTTCCTGCTGCCATTACCTTGAACCTTCGGTGCTGTGGAACAAAGCCAGAGCAGTCTAGCCAGCTGTGCCTTACATGCTGTGCTCACGGGTTGTTCTCCCACCTTTCAGGCTTTTTTGGAATAAAGTACCGCGGGATAATGAAAATCCTTTATTGACCTTTTAATTAGATTTATGAGTGTATGTCAGGTGCGAATGAGTAGAAGCACAGGACACTTGCTATTCTGCAAGATGAGAAATACGCTGTATCACTTCAAAAGTCTGATTAGCCTGGATGTGATTTCCATTGCTACTCGGCTCTACTTTCTTCCTTCCTGTCTTCTCCCTTGACACACCGTTCTAGCCTCTTTTCACATGGTGAGACTTCACACTGGAATTCATTACCGGAGTGTTAAAACGTCCTTCAGCTCAGTCTATAAACAGCCTTTCTCTAGCTGAGGGAAAGCAGAGAAAGTCACAGTTAGGTGTATAAACAATCACTTGTTGGAACATTTCTTGCAGTACATGAGCATCTGGCAAAAGAAAGTGTGTGTGTGTGTTTGTGTGACGAGGGATATAGGTCGAAATAGCAACAGGGGAGTCAGTCCTCTGATGTCACAGGGGGATTATTTTAACAGGACCCACCCATTGGGACCTCGGTGGTTGATGGCTTCCTCGGCACGGCTCGGCCGACAGAGGCACGCTTTGTATTAGCCAGTCATAAACTACAGCAGAGCCCCGAGTCACAACAGTGCTTCTGTTCATGGCTGTTTCTCTTACTACATTGTTACTTGAGTGAGATCATCAGTCCAAAGCCATTAAGAGCAACGAGTCTTTTGGTTTAGCTCAACGAGCCAACAAACTGTGAATTTGTCACACCATATTCGGCCACAGTATTGACTCTGAGAGGAGCTGTTTACCTTGTAGCTCAAGCCTGATTTGGACATTTCAGAAGGCTTCAGCGTGTACTTTTTCAACTATCCCGCTATGTCTTTGTTCAGAATTGCCTTGAAATACAGTAAAGCAAAGGTAAATTAAAATTGCAAGGCAGCCGATGTTTTGATGGAAATGTTTTTTCAGCAGCAACTGTGCGAAGAGAGGCCCTAAAGAAAGCTTTTGAAGTATTAAACAAGGCTGTTGCTTCTGTTTCCTGTGATTTGATTGGATGTCTTGAGGTCTTACGTTACTCCACTGCAACCTTTCACCTTTCTGATCCCTCCTGACTACTTTCATCTCAATCCCGCAAAGAAAATGGCAGCAGAGGCAAACATGTCACTTTTCTTTTACAAATGTCATTAATTCTGCAGCAGGGCTTTTTTCCCCCTAGCCCTCAACAGAAAGTGGGCCTTTCCTATTCATCTTGTATAGCAACCCAGCCTTTCAGACAGCCTCTCCCATTAACGGCTCAATCCCAGACAACACTGAGGCTTTCACATCTTTATTTCCATGCTTTCCCTCCCTTTTTCTTACAGGATCGTTTTTGAAAGCTGAAATGACATTACACTGCGAATGGCCCTAGTTTTTCGTTGGCGCTGCCACTCCTCCTCTGTTGTTTAAGTGCAAGTTTTGTGTTTGTTTGTTTTTGTTGTTGTTTGTTTGTTTGTTTTTCAAAAAGACAGGCTGAAAAGTTTTAATTATTACCATTGAGGAGGCCACCCGCTGCGGCTCCACAAGCCTATTTTATTCTGTATTGTATGTACTTCACTCTGGCTAACATTGTGCTGTCTCAGAGGGAATTGAATGGTGGGCTAAAATGATGCTGTGCTCGTTTCACACTGACATAGTCTCGTTTGAGAAATAGCTCCATAAAACCTGTAAAAGTGTGTCCCTGGTGATCTCTGAAAAGTCAGTGGGGAAGGAGGGGGGGGTTCTTTAAAAACCGCTGTTGTCAAGGTATGTAAAGTGGGGGCTCTGTTTAACTCTGCTGGAGGTAGTTGTGTTTTCTGAGCCTGATGTATTCAGACTGAGGTCTATAAACATGTTGCAACCAACACCATCTTTTCCTTTAAAGAGCAGCAAGCAAGTTGTCATTCGGATCTTGTTATTGTCATTTGCATTTATGTGAAACAACACGATGATGGTCATGAGATTGCTCAGTCCACATGATATTGTAAATACATACGTTTAACGTATTTGCTGCATGGATTTGTCTCAGTGCCATCGTGTTGTTTTTTTCTTCAAGTCAGAAGCAGAATGTTTGGGGTTGATGGAGGCAGACAAAGCCTATGGCTTTTTAGGCTACAAAAGTACTTGTGATAAATGCGAGGAACAGAAACATGTTAATGCAGTAAACACATTCTGTCTCATAATTCAAGTCACCACTTGTCAAAGATTGAAGCACAGCGACGACATTAATCATGCTCCAATTGTTTTGAGGAGACTTTGCATTGCAAGCGTGAGGATTTCAGGGAAAACAAAAGAAAGACGTTTTCTCAGCAGCTCAACAGCTGAAGTTCTCTTAAGGCTTATTTTGTGTCACAAATTGTTACTACATAGATGTCAAATGTAGGGAACAGGGCTGTGACTGGGTTTGTTTGTTCCAACACTAACAAACTACAAGAAACTAATTTAAAGTGTACAACGTGACTTGCAACACTTATGATCTATATAGTATGTACAGTTGAAGTTATGCAGTGTTAACTGTTAGGGCACACGGGGGCCATCTTGTGGGGTTTCCCTGTGTTTCTGTGGGTAAATTGGATGCAATTTTTTTAACTTCCTGTCATGATTCTTAGAAGCGTCGCCCCAGCAAGGCAGTAGAGGAGTGCTGCCTTACCTCTGCAGGCATGACTGTACTCTGGCAGTGTGTGATTTACAACGTTGCCACTGTAAAACATTTCATGTATGGATTGATATTAGTTCATCCATATACTGCTGCTTGGTATTACAGGTGTCTTAAACCCCAATGTCCAGTCAAAAGATATTTGACTCATCCAGGGAAACGTAAATTGGAGAAGAGATGTCATTTAATATATGACAGATAATCTTAATAACGTTATAATTTATTGCTCTGTCGCCTGGCAATCAACTAATTTTTTAACATGATCAATTTTTGGTGTACAATTACTGTATATTATAACAGATTCAGAGGTAATATCTGCACATCTACTATTGACCCTTGTGAATAATGTGTTAATCACCATGTGGCCGTGTGCTTAATGCAGTTATGGGCCTAAAGACTCCTCAATTCTATGCTCAATGTAATTATATCCATAAGCCATTTTGTTGTAGTAGGCACAGCCCAGGAAAGGAAACAAATGACCAGCATAACCCCTATTTATAGTCAAGTTACTTTTCGGTTACTGTTTGGATTTCATGCAGTGTTACTATGGCAGAGAAACATGAAACCGGGCATCCTTACTTCTGCATGGTTAGAAAACTTCTGCATACGGTTATAGAAATAAATCATATTGTGGACCTCATTTTATTTATCTATAGATTGTCTTTGTTCTTACTGACAGATGAAAAGGTTTTTTTGCTTTTGTGTTGTTGGCGTACGAAATGTAACAAGGCAAAGTAGTAATAAAGTTTTTTGAATCGGGAACATGATATAAAAGAAACATAGACTGTCACATTAATAAAATGAATTTAAATTGCGCACTACTCGGTTTCACAGACACACTAGCAGCCCATATTTATTAGATGTCTCTTCAGGTATTTAGACTTCAGGATATTTTGCATGTGATTCAAGTATTTTCATTTGGTGACCAATGCAGCCAGGGCGGAGAAAAAAAGTCTGCAAGTGATTCTGACTCACACAAGTCACAGGACACAAAGTCGAATGAATGTCTCCAATCTTCCTGCACTTGTGGTCAGTGTGTCTGTTCCCCATAGCTTTTCTGGACATGTGTCGCTAGATTGAGAGAAAAAGAGGATGGAGAAGAGGAGAAGGAGGAGGAAAGGGAAAGAAAGACAACAGAGTAATTCATTTGGTCATCCACGAGAGAGAGGAAGACTCAGTTTCCTCCAAGCATTATAAATACAAGCGCAGTCAGTCATCAAATTATGGCCATCTGCATTGGCCTGAGACCAGGACTCTGCTTGATGTACAATAAAGTAGTGTGTGGAGGGGTGTGGTAGCTAAATGGCATTACAGACTGTCCTCTCGTGCGGTTAAACCTCCACACTCAGACTGACACCGAGGGACGTAGCAGCTTCAAAACTTTAGCTCACAGGCAGCATGGATAGTGATACCATGTCAGAGAAGTCACCTGTCACATCATCAATTTACACCCAGGAAGACGACAAACACGCCTTACGTAGCAGTAAAAATCTGGAGACTTGCGATGCCCAGTCCCAATCTAAAAAAGCCTTTCATAATTATGTTTTCCCTTCACCCTGTAGGTGCGATTCCCTCTTTGCATACCCATTGAATTGTGTGAAAACATGAACATTTTCAGCAAGGGTGCAGAGACAAAAGAAGTGTCACAGAGCAGGGCATTTGTACAGATAGCATGCTGAAAATGTGCTTTTCCGACATGAAGCCTATTCTGCACAGAGCTTTTCACAGCTTAGCTGGGGAACTAATGAATTCCAGGACCAGGTACACTGCAGAGAGTAAAGCAATTGTGTGGATCATTAGAAAATGTGCTCCTTTTCCTGAAGGCAACAGCAGCTAGCTGAATTTGAACCAGAAAATCCCCAGGCAGAATTGTCTTGGCATCGCTCTCTCCTTCAGCCTTTTATCCCCATGCTCAGTGAACAATCCAACAAAAGCTCGGGTTTAAGAACCATGGAGCACATTGCGATTTTCTTTGTTAATGCAATTGCCTGTAAAAAAAAAAAAAAAAAAAGATTCTGTTCCCCCATTTTTCAGTTTCAGCCTGAAGGCTCCTGAGCAATTAGCAGCAGTCTTTCATTTGGAATACCGTCTCCTTAGCAGAAACTTTGTGAACAGTTCCATAAAAGCCTCTAGCACAATCGGTAACAACTAACGTCAATAGCCTCTGAAAAGTGGCCATTGGGAAAATGTTACTGATAATTTAATTTGATTCACTAATACAAATGGATATTTGCATGATCAGCCTTATTCTCACTTTGAATTTTACCAGCAGGGATCTCATTGCTTTCGTTTTGCTACGTTTCTCTGATTTCTTTCAGATCATTTGTTAGCATTTACGAAATGGGCATTGCAAAGTTCAATATGTGATAATGTCAAAAACAATTTCCTGTGATATTTATTCCTGGCAACAACCAATATGGCTTTTCTATGGCTGCAAGGAGACCAGTGCAGTGTAGCAGTGTGTAATCAAACGTCTCTGTGTGTATTTAGCTCTGTGCTGAGACCGTTCATCATTGACTTTGTTCATGACAGAGCAGCCTTGGAACCAGAAGCAAATGCCTTTTAGTGAAATGACAAAAGCACAAACGCAGTGATAAAAGCTTTGCTCTTGTCCTTGCTGACATCAAAATGATTGTCTTTGTTCACATTTCCAGGGTTTGTTGCAGAACTGGGGAGGAAGGCTTCATTTATAGGATGGGAAACCAAAGGACAAATATGACCTTCGGTGTTTTAAAGTTGGCGGCGTGGCATTAATGTAGATGCCACACAAACACGGGCTGGCCTTTAAAGACTCAGACTTTTGCTCTCACTTGAATACTTTCAAACAATCTTGAGAAAATACCTACGGATGTGAATGCTTCGTATCTTAATTTCTCCTCTTCTGTTTTGTGGCTGTCTGAGAGGCTTTTCCGTGAGAATTTTGCCTCCTGGCATCAAGCCCTACCAGGCCCCTGGATTCCAATGTTGGTTCTGAGGGAACTTTTGGGCGGTCGTGATCTCAAAGGAACGTTCGAGCTTGCAACACAGCGATGTTTCACTGCTTCACTATTCCAAAAATTCCAAAGCATTAGTATTGTGTGATATGCAGCCCGCCTTCTTCACTGTGTGCCAGTGAATTTTAGCATCCCGAACTATCACCCTTATGAGGGCAAGTGGGCGGCTAATGGAAAGTCCCGTCTCTATATCTTTTGGTTAAGGCCATGGAGAAAAGCCTGCTGAAAAAACGGGGTCTTGGAGGTGGTCCAGTTTAATTTCAGAGCATGTGCACTGGGAAATAATTGACTTCCTCTGTGGTCTACATTTTGTCGAGGGCCCCGGAGAGCACAGTCCAAGGCAGGTGGCTGAATTTGCATATCATTGGAAATGAGGCAGCTCAACCATGGGAAATCCTGCACCCCTTGACTCTATATGCCCAGAAAACCTCCACAGGGGTAATGAGTGAAGTCTCAGTGAGAGAATCCCTTTGAGGCCAGAGCTTCTCTCATCCAGTAGCAGCAGGACACCTGATAATTTAGAAATCAGTCTTGAACAAGATGCACTGCAATGTGAGAGCGACAGAAATACCCATATTTCTGCAAACTTCCACATTACAATGCACAATCAGCGGCTGTAGAGTGAGCTTAGAGTAAAATATGTTGTGTTATCCTATATATAGTATAATGAATGTAAGAGCTTAGAGAGTGCAAATTGACATCATGTTACAGTTTATATATTTTTTTTTTGTAAATGCAAATTCTTCTCCATCCTGTCTTAATTGCAAAGAAAGGAGAGTGGTGATTCAAATATGAATAGTTAATTAAATATATGTCTTTGTGTGACTGCTTAAACAATGTGACTGAAACCCTGAGAGTTTTAAAGTCGATTTTTTTTTTACTGAGCATGATTTTATTTAATGCTCCACATCAGCAGAACATCAAATTAATCAATGGTATCAAATCAACTCACAGGTCACAGGTGAATTTTCATGATCTCCTTTGAAATGACACCCACTGTCCTCCGACCGTCAAATTGAATAGGAAAAAAAATCCTTCTCCCAGGGTTAAAGAGTCGGATGCCTCGGCGTTCTGGGATAACATAATACCCTGTTCTTATCTGTATTTGCTAAAACCTATTTCCACTCTTGACAGAATCGTACTTTGGGGACAGCTACTGCAGTATACACACCTTTCAAGACGTGTCCACCTTCGACCTGTCACTCCAGATCAAGACGAGTCGGCGAAGTGGGCTGCTGCTCCTGGCTGCAGGACGGGAAGACTACCTGTTCCTTGAGCTCCAAAATGGGAAAATACAGGCAAGTAGGCAGCAGACTGACATTTTATTTACATGCTAGTATGAGATAATGTAAAAGACTCTTTCCTTAAGATGGGTGTAAATGTGTATGAACATCGTTATCCTTGAATATCTGGAGGTATGTTAAGTATACGTTTCTTGTTAGCAAAATTACCAATAGTTTTACATTATCTTTTTTTAAATTAAAATTAAAGTATGATCTCCATAGGTATAATAACACATTTTTATACTAAAACAACTTCTTCCACAAACAGTACTTGAAAGAAAAGAAATGTTTGTAAGAAAGGCTTAAAATACACAAGCAGATGCAGAGTTAATTTAGAAAGAAAAAGGTGAGGTAACAACCTTACTTATCTCAGGTATGTTAAGAATGTGCATAATTAGCACCTGCCTAGCTCCGTACACATTTAAACAATATGTATAAATATTTATAAATATCTATGTAAACTCAGTGTTAAAGTACACATCTCTTTTATTATCTTCTCACTTAGTAAAAGGTGCAAAGCATCTTGGTTTCTGCTTTTTTTAGTGAAGGATAATTTAAAGCATCTTAGATACTGGTCACCTTTTAGTAATGGACATTCTCATAGATGAATGCTAATGTATTATGAATTACTGTGGGTCAGAATAAAGTGATGAAATCAGCTCAAACTTTACAGGCAGCTGCTTTTGTTGTCTCCATAGTGACACAGATGTCATATTTGTCACCTTTTGAAAGTTTATCAAACATATCGGAACTAGTCTTGTACATTTATGTGATTAATATCATTGAATTCACGAATGTTTAAAATGCTTTTCTTAGTATAGTATTTGTACTTTAGTAGCTTAGCTACAATTGAGAGCATGTACTTAGTACTTCAACGTCAGTACAAAATTCAAGTGTGCTTTCTTGCAGTGGATTGCTTTTCAGCAGTACTTGTACAGTACTTGCGTACTCCTACAACCTCTGTATGTACTGCGTAGTACTGAAGGTCATAAAGAGCAGGACATAATTTATCTTCGTTGCTGTACATGCAAATCATGACGGATACTTGATTAGGTGTCATGCCAAAAACAACCTAAAGTTTCTGTTGTCATCTTTAGTAATCTGACTGAAATAAGACCCCTGACATGTTACCTCTATAATTAAGCACTGACTGCTTTGAAAATCAGCAGAATTAGCATCAGGTGTACTATCACAGAGATTCATAAAGATTTTCCCTTGACAGGACAATATCTCTTCCTTTTTTAATGAGGCCAAATCTCAGGGTATGTGTAATCAAGGAATGTTTCCTTTCTTAGTCTTCATTCTCTTTCCTCTATGAGATGCACTGAGCAAATAGACTCAAGGCTTTTTGAAAATTAAATTGCTTTATCTGTCATTCGTGCATAAGAATCATGTCATTGATTTAAGCAAACCCCAAATCTTTGATGTTATCCGTGGAACTTCTTTGAACTAGTTCATTTAAAAAAATACAGCTTAGTCAATACTGTGAGTGTACCTCAGGATTTTTCTGGGGTTGTAGATTTACTGATTAGATCATAAATGTTAATATTATAAAAGGATGAGTCAGTCGATATATTAGCCTTACATAAATGATATGTGAGAGGATTCAGAAATGGTCATTTGTGGGTTCAAGTAATAGTTTCCTGTTTATAAATGTTTACATGGACAAAGTTGTTTTGTCATTGTGCAAAAGACCTTCCCCATTAAACCCACATTGTCAAAGACTACCAATAAACTTCACAATGATAAATGAGCTGAGCTGAAATGTATTGCACACTTTAAATGAAATGAAATGTTTTCATTTTCTTCTAGGCACGGATGAACTTGGGCGCTGGAGAGGTGACATTGTCCTCATCTCAAGGTGTACAGTTGAACAACCTGCTGGATCACAAAATCTCGCTCACATTGCAAGATGGGAAACTCACAATGACAATTGATGAGCTCTACCCGACATACGTTCCTGTGAAAGCCAGTGGGCAACAGCTCAACGTAGATCTGGGCATTTGGCTCGGAGGAATAGGAGAGCTGGAGGCTCCCTACCTCAGCAATGCCATCCCACCATTCCGTGGTTGCATTTCTGAGGTCAGATTTGAGTCCCATCAGTTCGATATTCTCGGCAAAGTGTTCAAACAATGCCAAGACACAAAGGAATCCTGCAGCAGTGAGTTTGAGGCAGGTGATGGTGAGGCAACTAGTTTTAGCACTCCTGACTCCTTTATATCTTTCCCCACCTGGAGTGGGGCTAGTGGAGCCCCAAGGGCCTTGGAATTTCTAATGAAAACCACCATTGAGGATGCGTTACTTGTTTTCCACCCGGGACGAGATTCCGACTTCATTGCTGTTGGTGTTACAAGAGGGATTCTCACAGGTATGGTGGACGTCGGCAGTGGCATGAAGGTGCTGGAGAACAATGCAGTGCAGCTGGATGATGATCAGTGGCATAGAGTTATGGTTCAGGTCAGTCAGGATTCTTTCGTCATAAATGTAGACAGCCAGTCCTCATCCCTTCGTCTTGACCCATCAGAAAACCTGGACTTGGTTGGAAACCTGTATTTAGGAGGCATCCAGAGGAAAATGAAGGACGTATTTCGTGACAGTGGGTCGTTAAATCACGTAGAGGAGGAAATAACATCTGAGTCCTTCATCGGCTGCTTGGGGGGAATCAAAGTAAATCAGAAGGACAGAAACCTACAGGATGCTGTTGTGACCAAAGATGTTCATCCGAAATGTGAAGGAGAGGACTATGAATACTCCACTTACTATGAATTGGAACCTACAACCTCTACACCTGTCCGCATTCGATATTTTAATGTGAATACTCAAAAATGCAACTCAACAGCTGATACACCAAGGCTGTTCAAAAACGTAACAAGACTTCTCGATGTCACCCCAGTGTTTGTACCTGAAGGTGAGGATGCATTTCTGGATCTCAACAACTTAAGTCCTACATTTGACCTCAGCGCTGCAGAAATGAATCAGTCTGATATTATCTTTACTCTGCAGAATAATCCATGGTACGGCATCATTGATATGAACACGGACACAAAGCACACACAAAAATTCACTCTTCTGGATGTTGTGAATAAGAAGGTTAAGTATATACATGATGGAAACGAAAGGCAGACGGATCAAATCCGGCTAGAGGTAGTTGCTCAGAGCAGTGGCTACCTACCAGAATGTCTGAAAACTCCTCAGGAGTACGTCCTCCCTGTTGAAATTCTTCCTGCTGGTGACATACTTAGTGGAGGAGAAATCACCATCAAGGAAAACGGCCGGACTCGATTGAGTCCGAGCCATATCAAAGTCACGGAGTCTGACTCCCTCTGCAATGATTTAGTAGTAACAGTAAAGTCTGCGCCTTCCTTTGAAGTCGGTCACTTCGAAAATGGTCACCAGCCAGGAAGAAGCATCTCACAGTTCACTTGCAGGGAGTTGGAGAATGGAAATATCTATTTTGTACATAAAGGAGGTCCTGCTACAGGAATTACCTTGGAAATCTCTGACGGACAGTCAGTAAGCTATTCTACTACTTTAAAGTTGTCTGTGACACAGCCACATATGACTATTGTCACCAACACTGGCCTTGTTTTGTCTCAAGGAAGTAATTCGTCCATAGGTGATCAAAATCTGGCTGTCCTCACTCATCCTCATAATGGAGACGCCTTGTATAACATCACACAACCACTCACATTTGGTGAACTGCAAATTATGACAAATGAAGGAATGTTCAAGCAGGTTACAACTTTCCATCAATCAGATCTGGATCAAAACCGCCTTAGATTTGTCAGCACAGACTCAAGTGACCAGGAAGATGTTGTGGTGGAGCGGATTCAGTTCAGCACCCACCTGGGTCAGTTTTCCCTTTGGAACAACACCTTTTTAGTAAAGATCGTGCCTGCACAAGTGAAAGTTTCAGATATGGTTGCACTGGAGATAAAGGCTGGAAAAGACCAAATAATCACATCCACAGAGCTTCAGGCCCAAGTGACAGGGAAAAACCCCAATCCACAAACTGTAAAATACATTCTTGTCAAACCTCCAACACTGGGTAGCCTCTTGTTGTCAGACAAAGAGCTAGCAGAGGGTGACATGTTCACCCAGCAGGACATTTTGGACAACAGTGTTAGCTACAGGGTCCGTGTGCGAAGGGCTGTGGATAGTATAGACCAGTTTCAGTTCAGAGTCTTTGCTGAGGATCAGTACTCTCCCCTGTACACCTTCCCAGTAAACATCCTTGGTGATGCAGGTACCCATGTTGTGACTAATGAGAGGCTGGTTGTCTTGCAGGGTGGAGAGCAGATTCTGAGCAAAAACTATCTATGGATAGAGTCACCAAGTTCAATAGATGTTCTTTATCAGGTCACGCAAGGCCCAAAGTATGGACGACTGATAAGGGACTCCCCTCCTGGGCAGCCTAGGTTTGAGGGGGCAATTAGAGTTTTCAGTAATGAGGACCTTTATCTTGACAGGCTTATTTACAAGCATGATGGCTCCAAGACAAGCAGTGATGAGTTCAGTTTCTCAGCACTCGATCAAGCCTCAGATAAAACACTGAGCGGTGTTTTCAGAATATCCATCCAGTTCAAGAACGAGCACGCCCCAGTGAGAGTTGTGGATAAAGTCTTCAATGTGGTCCGCCAAGGTCAGCGTCTGCTAACGACTGATGTTATCAAGTTTACGGATGAGGACTCTGGTTTTAATGACACCCAGATCATTTATGCTCGTGAAGGTATCCTCTCAGGCAACATCGTCTCAACATCTAATCCATCACAGCCTGTTTTCCGTTTCACACAAGCCGACCTGCGAGACAAAAAGATCCTCTTCATTCACCACGGAGCAGATCGTGAACGTTTCTCACTGCAGGTGTCGGATGGTTTCCACAAGAGCACTGCACTACTTGAAATCCAGGCAGGTGAGCCCTACCTGCGATTGGTGAACAACACAATCATCGTTATCGACCATGGAGGCACCAAGACCCTTAACACCTCTCTCCTGAGTGCTGACTCCAACATGGACATCAGAGATGACAGTGAAATCAAGTTCCAGATTACTTCACCCCCCAGCAATGGCAGGATTATTGTGAGTGGGATTGAGGCTTCAATGTTCACCCAGGAGGACCTGAAAAAAGGTGTTGTGTCATATGAGCATGATTATGATAGTCGGAGCTCCAAGGACTATTTCAGCTTTACTGTCCAAGCAAGAAGACATTCGGAAGATGGCACATTCAGGATTAAGATATTCAAGCAAGGTTACTTATCTGAGCCAAGAGTGGTAACCAATAACGTCATAATTTCCTTTGAGAACGAGCACACCATTATCAGTCAGAAGGATCTCAAGGTAACGTTCACTAATATGTAATTGCAATATGTTGAGCAAAACCCCTACATGTTAAATATCTGTACATTCGCGTAGCACAATTTGGCAGCGATTACATAACAAACCTTTTCAAGTTTATTTTCTCTTTGTGCAGAAAACGTCTTTTCTAATGTACATCACAACCACATGAAAGGGCTAAATATGACTGTTGCTGCTTTTAATCAAGTTTACGTACTAAATTACAGTCTATTAAGTGTGGAAAACAGAGCAGTAAGTACCCCTTAAGGAGCTTCCTGAAACCCACTGTAATTTATAAGATGAGTCTGTCTGCACTTCATCTTGAAAGCAATTAATGAGGTTTAAATCGTGGGTTCATTCATAAGATATTTTATGTATATACATTTTAAGTTTTAAAATGCTGAGGAGCTTTTCTGAAAGTAAAAAAAAAAAAAACTCTTTCTTTAAAACTTGAACTTCAAGACAGTGCACACATTTTAAATCAGCAGTATTGATTGGAGAACAACCTGGACACCGAGTAGACACACGGCTGAAATGTGTAATGAACAAAGCCTTGACAGAATGGCCTTTACAAGCGGTAAAACACTGACTGGCTTCTGGGAGCCTTTCCAGTGTGTGTCCTTACTACGAAGTGGAAAGTAGTACGATTTTTTGAAATATTGTCATGTGCAAGCGTGACTTCTAAACACTCCAAGGCTTCAGGCTCCTGGGAGTTTATCAAAACTCTATAAAGAGGCTGTAAATCTGCCTGTGTCTACATCTGCATGTCTTTTTTTACATTTCAGTTTACCGTCCTATGTAATACTGTGTGCCAACTCCATGAGACACAGTATGTACGGCACAGTAGTTAACGGTGCCCTATTTTAGTACAGTACAAATTAATGTAGCGGAACATTCACGTATCACACTGTGCCTGTTTTAGCAGGAAATGCTACAAGGCATCTAATTCCAGCTTTTAGTCTAATTGTGGCTTTGAAGCACGACTGATGATTTCAAATGAAATTTGTTTTTCAATGTTTTATTAGTTAATTTTGTTTTGCCAACTGTCACTGGAGAAGTTGCACAACCTTCTGCTGTTATGTCAGCAATGAGTATTTCCTCTTTTCCATTATTGTGTGCTGCATCAGGGGGCAACATCTTTGCTAACTGCTCACTGAATGTTATGTAAATGAAGTTTTTTTTTTTTTTTGGAGTAAAACTAAAAACTCACGACAGTAAATGCTCTTTTATGGCTTGAGAAAATAAAGCTACTACTCATGATACACGAAGAATTTCAGAAATAGTTGGATTATATGACAAGTGAATTATTGATGTGCAGTAAGCAGGCAGTGAACTGTTTTTCATACCTAATGAAAAGTGTTTTCAACGAAAAATGACTATGTATTAAAATGTGAAATAATAAATGAATGGCACCTTTTGCCTGTACATTGTGTTATTCTTTTCCTCGTAGGTGGAGCAAGCTGATATTCTGCCCGCAGAAATGGTGTTCACCATTAAAAAAGCTCCTCTTTTCGGTCACGTGGTCATGTCACGAGAGGTCACGAGAAAGAGTTTAGAAAGCACAGCGCCACCTGTCATCGAATACATTCACACCTTCACTCAGGAGGACATTAATGAGGGACGCATCATCTATGTGTCCTCATCTGTTACGGTTTGTCGTCATTTATTTTATTCTGTTGTGATAAATCCCATGTGGCAGCTTGTTTCCGGTCATATTGAGTTAAATCAGAAAAAACATAACCTCAGCCTCTGGTGGGGTTTTAGCAGATCAGTAACTTATTTGAACATCCGTCTCTTTCAGGGCGACGATGTCTTCACAGTGGATGTCAGCAATGGTTTCACCTCAGTGGAGGACCTGCAGATCTCTGTGATCATCTTGCCCCAGTTCATCCCCGTCCAGGTCTCCAACTTCACAGTGAAGGAAGGCCTCAGGAGAGTCATTAACGCAGACATTCTAAACATCTCACATCCTTACTACGACAGAGCCAACGTTGAATTTTTGTTGGACGAGACGCCAAAGCACGGGGACATCTACTACCTGAATGGGGACGAAATTTCTTATTTTACATGGAACGAGGTATGGAGTGAAAAAGATATGTAGAAATTAAGTGTATGCACTCTTCCTTTGAATTTGCCAGGAATATTTGACATAAGTATTTGCAAAAATATTGTCTTAGATCTTTAGTCCTGCAGTAACAGATTATTTGCAGTACTACTGTTTTTTCCACCGCTGCTGGAAATGAGATGTAAACTTAGAAAACAAAACAATGAATTTAAGGATATAAAATGTTCATAGAGATACTAATTAGTGCAGAGTAGTATCAAGTGATTGACTGATGATGTAAATATATTGGCTGTAGCTACTGTCCCATCCATCTGCTTATCATCTTACCTGCTTTTCCTGTTTAGAGTCGTAGGGGTGTTGGAGCCAATCCCGGCTGTTATTGGGAAAGAGTACACGACACATCACTAGTCTCTAAGGGCAGTTTAGAGTCACTAATTAACCCGACCTGCATGTTTCTGGGCTGTGGGAGGAAACCGGACCCCGAGTAAACCCATGCATGCATTCAGAGGACATGTAAACCCAGCCAGGCGGCGGGTTATTTTATCCACTTTAAGGATAATAATTTTCCTCGGTTTCCCTTAGTATTTTCAAAGAAATTGCACTTTTCCACTCCAAAACATTTGATTCAGCAAATGGTTGGTTTCATCAAATGGTGAACATATGTTTAACATATGAATTGCCAAATCCACTAAACATTTGATCTTTTATCTGTAACATTCTGACGATTAAATAGATTTGATTCATCAGTTTTCCATAGACCAGTGTCTTTGCCCAGCATGTGAATTTCATTTGGAAACGAATTCATATGTTTTTGCTACCCTACTACCAAAAACATCCCAGAAGACCCCCCCAAAACCCCAATAATCCACATTTTATCCTATCTTAATAAGTCCAAGGTGTATACGATCTTCTTGTCACAATTTGATCATTGTGGTTGGCTGAATCTGCTACCTGGAAAGAGACAAACCTGCTTATTTGTGACTTTCTCAGATATATTTAGAGAAAGAAAATTGCAAATTTCCTACCAGGCTACAATGAAAACTATAATCAAAGCCCTCTAGACAAGTCATGACTGACTCACTGAAGTTGGTCAAGAGGATTACCGCAGCATGGCGTCACCATGGAACTTTCCCCTGTTACTACTCACTTCTATTTTGAATTTGTTGTGTTGTACCAGAAAGAGAAGGGAGGGAGAATCTGAGAGCCGCTGCAGCACAGTTATCTGGTCTCCCTCTATGTGGTTCAGAGGCCCCAGCTTTAGGAAAATATTAAAAATGCATGAGTAGTTACTGGTGAAAAACCTCATGCATTCTGAATGGACCACATAGTTTCGTGGAGCTAGTTAGACACATATCTTATAGCTCCTACATGTAGTCCTGGTCTGCCTCTCCCGCTCTCTACTTTGCTGAACTATTGTGGAAAAACTCACGATGCCTTTGGACCGCCTGAAGCCAAAGTAAACTGCCACAGTATATTCCTATAATAATGTGTGAGTGTTCGAAAAGCTCCCGCGCTTTGCAACTGCCAGACTCACTCACAGTGTCTCCCAAAGATGCCAACGTGCAACTCGAACGGTCCGTGTGCATGGCGCTGATTACTCCGGCCGCGGGGAACATAGATAACATCGTCTGCCACTATGGAAATGTGAGAGAGAAAATGTTCTTTGTAGAGCTTTTTTAAACTCTTTCACTGTTCTCTCAGAGAATTAAACATCATCTCCCCCTAACGAGAACCACATTGAAGAAGAAATGTCCAAACCTCGGTCGGCGCAACATTTAAGCCAGACTGTAATTGTTCCGAAATGAAAGTGTGTATTATTCTGTATTGCGTTTTTTTTCTTCTTTTTTTTTTTGATGCTATTTCAAGCTCCACTGGGCAGGCTTACCCTTGCCCCTGGGAATGGACATTGCACTTAAAGGTGTGTGTAGTAATTTTCCCATAAAGCCATCATGTCGGGTGGTTCACTGAGGTTATGTAAGCATACAGTAACATGGGGGATGTGCAGACAAAAACTGAGAGTGACTCATGCAAAAAATCTACACCAACACCTACCACACGACTGTAAAGTAACTCTGTGCCATGTGGCCCAGATGTGTCCCATGAGCCTAGAATCTGTGTCAGATAATACACGGCACCTCTGCAAGCAACAGCACCGGCTGTGATGTCGTGCTGAGTCAGATCCAACTTGAAGAAATGTTAGAAATCCGAGACGCTTTGCCCTAATACACCTTAATCAGGTTCAGCTCTCCATCAGGTCTCCATTAGGTCTTCCATCTGTGAAAAACTATTAAAATCGACACAGACATTTCTATTAAATAAATGAATAATGCAGCTAGTATTCAATTTGGACGGATACATCAGTGTTTCTCTGAGTCAGTCTGAAGGCCATGTGTCCAACAACCACCCGCCGTTTATTGTCACAGCAAGCAGACGGATTGTCTCGCTGACTTTCCCCGATCAGTAATGATGATGGGGGTTGTTATTGCAGAAGGATGCCGGTCATATGGGATCCATATGGGATCAAATTGGCACTTCCTGCTCTCTGAAGCAGCTCCTCTCATACCAGCAGCTTTCTGGCCTTCGTCTAAACAAAGTTCCAACTGTCGTCTTGGATGAAGAGCACCCTGATTCTCTGTAAATTGGTCAGAAAGTATCAGAAGCAAAGATTAGGGAGCTTATGTGATCCAGATAGGACTACAGGACCCGAGTCACAGTGGAGCTGAGATTTCTGTTCTCTGTGCAGAAAGTCATCAGAATTAGATTGGCCCAACTATAAGTACTGGTTTCCATCTAGCTCACTTGACACTGGGTGACTGGTTTTTCAATGTGCATCTGGTTTTCCTCAATGTTCTGTCATACAAGTAAGATTCTCCTTGTTCCTGTGCGGCTGCCAGACTTTAAGACCTGATTATAGCTTTTATCTCACAGCTTTACTAAGATATATGATCTCCATAGAGCAGCAAAACAAAACATACAGTGTGTATTATACACAGTTTTGTTAGAGGAGAAGATTTCTATCAAAATTCCTAGATGAACAGGCATTTAAAGGAATATCTCTATAGCTAAACACATATCTCCTGTGTTTGATCCATGCAAACAAACTATAAATCAGTCTTGGTCCTAAATGAGGCTAACAGTGTCCTGGCTAACTCTGTTTAACCAGATCATTTGATTATTGTTTTATTTTTTCAAAAGCAACTTAACGAAGTGCTTTGTAAAAGTTGTGCACACTGAGTGAACTACTGTAAGCAGGGTGGTCACACTGTTTGGAATCGCGCTGGGTCTTTTTTGAATCAAATGTATGTTTGCCTGTTGAAAAGCCTTCATCTTATGAAGATCAAGCGAGGCAACAGTTTGACTGGGATTCATTTTAACGCCCTGTGTGTGGAGATGACTCGGAATAAATCGGAATACAAAAGGGTTTGAGGAGCTATCGCTTAACAGCATTTTTGTTTCCTGTTTACAAGTGCTTGTATTGACCTTACATTTATTGTAATAGCCGTGTGATGTTATAAATTATGTAGAATCGCACTCAACATTGAAACTCGTTGTTTTTTTTATCAAAATTCATAAATCAGTTGAGCAAAATCAAATCATAATCAGTTATTCTGTCCAGCATCTCTACAGTGCAGTAGAGACCTGCTCTGAAGCTCAGTAGGCCCTTATTATGCAACATTATGTGGAGCTATGTTGTTTGATTTTGGCCTAAATTCAGGAACAAAAATGAGTTCACCGTTATGGAAAAGCAGTGAAACACAGAAAGAACTTTAGAACACTGAGCACTGAACACTGACCGATGACATCAAACAGCACACAAACTGCTGTCTCTTGTCTTAAAGTTCTGTATTATGTCACCCACCCATTCACCCCCGGTGACCTCTATGAAAACACTGTGCACAAAACGAATCACACCAGCAAATTCTGTCAGTTTGTCATGTTTACTACAGCCACTGGATGCTTCCAATTCCCCACACATCTGTATCATAATAAACAGGCCAGTAGGCTGTAAGTGACCCAAGGTTCAGCTACCAATATTAGTAGAATTATCAAAGGAAAGAGTAATATTGTATTAGGCACCTACTCTCACTGAGCCTTTGCCACCAGTCAGATCGCATGCAGAATTGAGTGACAACTGGAACATTTTTTTTTTTTTGTCTTCTCCAGGTGAAACTTGGACAAGTCTACTACATGCATGACAGCACAGAGAGCACAGAGGACAGTTTTACAGTCTCTGCCTCAGTTTATGAGATTGGCCGCCGGAGTCGCCCTGTCACCATCTCAGTGACTGTCACACCAGTCAATGACGAGCCACCAAATCTGATGCGTAACACAGGACTTGAGGTAATTTTTTGCTCTCTGGAAGTGCATGAGCTGTTCCTTTGAGTTTTCCTCCAACTCCTTCACTGTTGCTTTAAGAAACTCTTTCTCTCTACAACATTGAAACTTTCAGTGAGATGAACGCTTTCTTCCCTGCATCCCACCTGATGAGAATTCAAGCTGACCACAGTTGTCACTTTCTGTGAATGAGGAGTGGGGAAAAAAACATTTTACTGCAATCTTTCAAAACGCTGGAGTGATTATTTTATGCGGAAAAGATGAAGCTGTGGAGGAAACAGCTTCCTTTGCTTCCCTCCAGGTCCACTCTACTTTCAGCCCATAGTGTCTTGGACTTATTTGCTTTGTCTTTTTACAATATGCTGAAGAAGACACCGCATTTCGCATATGCATATGTGACTGACAGGCTGCAGATATTTCCCACCTGCTCCACACTTTGCATGACTGGTCCAATGCACAAGCCAAAAAGAATATAAGAATATGATTAATGGCTTTATGATGGCTGATGCGATTCTGGCACTCTGAAAAGAGGTCAGTTTATAAAAACTGCTGCACAGTGTTTTATGCTTAGGTGCCTTAGTCTGTAATCTTGATTCTCTCATTGATTTTCTGACACAAAAAGTATGTGAAATTCAAAGTCTATAGCAACTCATTTAGGTCCCACTAGATACCAGCGCATCCATTACCTATACTGCCTATGGTGTTAAGAGTTGCAGGGGTGCTGTAGCCGATCCCAGCTGAAATTTGGCAAGAGTTGGGCTTCACCCTGGACAGATATGAAGACCCAAAACAACTTCTCTGATCTTTTAGAATGTCTTATAATTGTGGTATAAAAGTACCAAACTAAGCTGATATAGAATCACAGTTTTAAGAATTAATGAACTCTGAACTCTGAATGAACTCTGTAAACTTTACTGATCTTTCTCGCATCCAATACTGCTTACTTTCAGCTGCAGTTACAGTCCACCATCATGAATCGTGTATGAACTGTGAAATAAATTCACTTCATGCACCAGTCACATTAAATGCAGAGAATTTTTACTTAGACACTGAAGAATACTGACCTCACGGATGATGACACACGATGCATCAGTGCAGCAGTGGCCTCCACAGCATGTGTGTTTTTATAAAGAGCCATAAAAATACAAGTGAATTAGCATGTTTTGGAAAGTCTATTTCACTTAGGGCACGTAACTATAAGAGAGTGGTGATTCAGTACTGTTTGCACAGTGTCAAACAGACATGCATGTATATAGTATCTGTATGCATTTTAATGCGGTGCCAAATTTGCTGAAAAATCTGCAATTGAACAAGCAAGTAGGAAACAAAATTATTATTAGGGTAAGTTCTACAGCGATATCCCAGTCAAGTTTGATAAAAATGATTCGATTTTCAAATATTGAATAGGTCTAATTTGGAAACATGAGTCAGTCTCTATTTCATTTTAGTGCATTATTTGTCTTAGCCAAACGATTTTATCGCAGTAAAAAGTTTGTTGTAAAGCTAAATGGCTTTAGTGGTAGATTGCATCTATACAGGAGGTTCCCGGTATGTCTGAGTCTCGCTTTCAATCTGATTTACGTCAGTCATTAAAAAGTTTGCAGGATCAGTGGAGTAGATTCTACTGTAAGAGTAGCAGTAGGAAAAAGCCAGCAGTAATCAGCTCACAGAACTGGAAACCAACTGTGTCATTCAGTCATCCCTGCTCTGCCTGCGGCTTTGCGTCTCCGTGGCAACCCGTATTTTTGGAAAACCAAGATGGTCGAGGAGACCACGGCTTTCTGGCAGAGTGCGGGCGGCATCCAATCCCTGTGCCTCCTCTGCTGCGGCTGCAGAATGTAACCTAATATGTGGATGTCTAACCCACACAGAGCCCGGGTTGGCCCAGCAGCACTTGGATTGATTTAGAGCAGGAAGTCTGTGCGTTTGTGTGTATGTACTGACCTCTGCAGCAGATCATCAGATCATCATGATAACTAACATGTCCGTGATCAGGCTCTGTTCAAGCTCACCATTCATCCCATTTGGCCCAGGCCAAGGATACAGCTGATCTCGATTAGGGTTTACATTATGTCTCTGGCTGCTTCTTCTTGACTGTGCTGTATTTATCAGGAATAGTTCTCCTACTGGGTCAATATGACTTTTTGAGAGACTAGGCTCTATCTGGTTATGCTATTTTCACCAGCCTTTCTGCCATTACCATGTCTCTTTTCAGCATTTTTGATTTTTTTGCAGGATTATATAACTATCTAAAGGCTTTTGCTGTGAATGTCAGCCCAAGCCCCCTTGCTTTTTGTTCTTATGACCACTGAAGGATACTGAAATGGACTAATTTTGGTTTTTTCCTCATCAAAACACAAAGCAGGAAAAGGAGTGTGCAGTGGAGCAAATTAAAAGGAAACACCACTACTAAATTTATTCCCACATGGCAACAACAGCTCCCATCACCTTGTTTGTTTCTTGTTTTATTGTAGTATTTCCAGCTTCACCACCCACCTACTATTATGGCTTTAGGGACACACTGGCGAAACTCCTGCCAGAAATGTGGAGCCCTGAACAGTTTTGGATACAGTTCAGATGCCTGGTGATCCTCAGACTCCCAAACAGTTAAGACATTGTGGGATCCCGTTGAGTCATTAGCAAACTAAGTTATTTGCCTTTTGACGGCTTCTTCGTTACTGTATCAGGATGAAAAATCAGCTGTTGTGTCTGATCGAATTAAATTTGCAGCCGATCCTCTTAGGTGCTAAATGCATTGATTGTTATATAAACCATCAATTTGCAAGGACATTTTCAGATGTGTGCCCTAGATTGTCTGGTGCCTCACTGGGGATGTAGAGTGGGCTTATGTAGCCATCTAGTGGCGAGGATTGGGGATTGCACATAAAAGAAAAAAGAAACACCGTCCACTTAGGACTATTACTGGTACAGTGTAAATGTTTTTTTGGGGGGGGGGAGGTTTACCTATTTAAATATAATGTTGTATTTCATCAAATTGCAGAAAGGGAATCGTAAGAAAGGACACATCAGCTGCTTATCAGACTAATCCACAATTGATCCTTAAGTGACATTGCAAGCTGATAGAAAACAATGACAACAGGCAACAAAAACCGTAAAACGCATTTTCATGTGTCTATCACACACCTCTGTGTGGGTGTAATTACTGCTATTGTGTGCACTTGTTAACCTTCGTCAATTGTCTTTAAAATAGAGCAAATTATTCTTAGACCCATAATTTTCACAGCATTGGAATGAAAATACTTCAAAATAGAAGTACACTTGATTTGTCGTGCGTTCAAGGCAGAAACATATGCATGAGCTGTAAACACATGTGCTGTAGGCTGTTGGGCCCCCATTAGCATGACAGACTGTGCTTATGTCACATTTCTTATCACGCGGGGAGTTTGAGTTTCTCGTGTACGTGCACGCTCCCTTCGATTAGCCCTGAACTGAGAAATACTGCTTTTTGATTTTATGCTCCATCTATCTGGAACAAATTGCAGCATGCACACAACATTAAAGAGTAAGTAGCTGCAACACCTCCTAAAAGTCTTGTTTTTGCTCAACTCCAGTGGTTTAATTTGGCACCTTGCTGCTGTAATGCACAGGTGTACTGCATGATATCACTGATGTGTGTGATTAAAAGCACATTTCTGACCACGCATGACTACATTCATCAAGTTGAGCTTGTGAATCTATATGATGTGGTTTGTATGTAACAGTGATTCCTGTGCAAAGGTGCTGCTATCAGAATAACTATGACTTTTGTCTGGAGGCTGCAGTAATGTTACTATAATTTAACACCGCGCGTCTTGTTGCTATTTACACACAGATTGTTCCCACCTTCTCGAATCAAACTCTTCAACAGCCCCAGCTCCATTAGCAGAGGTTAAAGAAAGTTGCTGGCTGCTAGAACACAAGTTTTTGCTGTAGAAGTGGACGGTGTTATCAGCTGAGTCATCTCTGCATGCAGTCTCCATAGCTACAGTTTTAGAAGGACTACCAGCCCCTCGTGTTCGGTAAAGGGAGGGCTAAAACAAAAGGGTGGGAAAATACTGAGCAGGTGGCCAACGATGGACAGTGGGTGTTCTGCCTTAAGGCCAACAGATTCACTTCCATCCTCTCTATCAGAGTCCAGATTTGACTCAGAATGTTTGGCTTCAGTCTCCACTCCCCCACTAGGGATGTGCCCCCGGATAAAGCATCAGGCACTGCTTTCTGCCGGCCTGGGATGTAAAACTGTCCTGAGGAGGTAGAGTTTCTCTACAGTGAACACAGCGCTGCCCTGTTTGTTGATGTAGCTGATATGGTGCAGTTGTCAGCTCTCCCCAAAAATAGCCCTGCAGTGTATCTGTGGCTTAAAGGGATGCATTTTCCGTAGGATGGTATTCCCATCTTCAGGTCACTCCATGTTTATTTTCTGTTGTTTTGTATATTTTGGTCTATTTTTGGACATATTTTGGTGATTTTAGTGACCTTTTGTCCATTTTATGACTATTGTCTCTCTTTTTTGATCGTTTATTGTTTTTTTTTTACGTTTCAAACAGGTTTAGTTGTCCTTCTGTGGGTGGGAGGAGCACACAAATGTTATAAGCCAAAATACTAAAGTACTTCTAACGACTTATTGTCACAATAATCTATATAACTTTTTTATATTTAAAGAGTATATTTAATACATTTATGGGTAAATCATTTTAATGTTGCATCTTGTAACATTTCAGTTACTAAATTTAGTTGATTATATTTTAAATTATTAATCTGAATCTGAAAAGCAACTACAACCATGTTTTGCTTTTCCTGCTCAAGTGTAAAAAAAATCCTAAAATATCATAAAATGGAAAGGTTCAAGGAAAGTACAAGTATCTCCTTTATTTCCAACAAAAGCACCTCTGCTCTCCACTCCCTGGCACCTAATATAGATTTGAACGCATTACATCACAGTTGTTTAAATACGGATAGTTGGAATATAAATCATACATAATCTTACTCAGACTACGTGACAAAATCTAAGGGTAACATTTCAACTTATACAAGCTGTAATATTATTGGTGATATTTTAGCATCTAATGGGTTTGATGTGCACTGCTCTGCTTGTGAGCTGCTCTGGTGAACATTGCCATCGCCCTGCTTGTATTTTTCTGTGCTGCATTTGCAAGTTACCATGGAAAACTGGGCACATGTGGACACAGTGACATCACAGTGATTTTTTTTTTAGAGCACAGCTCTGATATTAACTGAAATTTGCAAGATTTCAACATTTTCAATATTTAAGCATATACAATAACATTAGGCTTTACAAGTTACTCTTATGTTCATGTAAATGAACTGTATCTTTAGTCAGACTGCAACACTGCTCCAAACTAAAAAAACTGTTAATTTGCTTCACTGAACAGGAGCTTGAACATCAACAGAAAATAACTCTTGATACGTGTCCTACATGTGGATGATATGTGCTTACATGTGGCATGTGTGCAGATGTTTCTGTATATCTGACTCTTGGCAAGTGACACCTGAAGCATTAATATCTGAGGCTTCTTGTCTCCTCTTCCTCCTGCCTGAGGCCTCTTGCTCTTCATCCTGGGTCTTGAGTGAAAGGAAAGAAGAAAAGCCAGAGATGTATCAGAGGGTGAATGGCTCTCGAGATCGATATGCATCTCTTAGTGCAGAGCACCCTCGGCTCACTCTCCCAACTGATTCCAGCTATTTAAGAATGTCTTTCTGGGGATCTGGCCCATTTCTTTCAATTAATGCTCCTTTCAGCCAGCCGACCATTAGAAGTCCATTAAAGCCCCTCCACCCAGGGAGAGTCATTCAGTCTGCACTGCTGTGCTCCATCTTCTGATAACAGGAGCATCCAGACTGCCACAGAGAAATAATTAACCTTTTAAATTCTTACTTTGGAGGTGGCTGTTTGTAGGATGGGTCTGCCCTTGTTTCTGTGCTTATTTTTTAATTAAACCTGGTTTTCTATTAGGAATTATCTCTCTGGATATCCATCTATCCGTCCTCTAACCATATTCAGATAATCTCTTCACCCATGGTTTGAATTACACTGCTCCAAACCTCTGACTGAGTAGTCTGCTGTTTCCTGTCATCTCACTCACTCCCCGTCCATGATATTTTACAGGTTCTTGCAGGCGAGGAGGCAGATATCACCGCCGACATGCTGCAAACCGAAGACACTGATACCCCTGCAGAACAACTGGTTTACCACGTGGAGATGCTAACAAATGGGGTGGTGGCATTGAAAGAGGGACCTGAGGAGAGCATCCTGAACTTCACACAGGCTCACATAAACAAAGGAGAGGTCATCTTCATTCATAATGGTGAGGACACTAGTTGGAAGTAAAAGCAAAAAGCCACCACACCTATAATGCTGCCTTTGAATTACTGATAATGGGCATATTACAACAGTTTCTCCCACACGAGTGTCTGAAATCTCATTGAAAACATCCTTTGTTTGCTGTTTTATTGTGACAAATAAAAGTGTATTTTACACTAGTGGCATGAAGACGAAAACCAACGTAAGACAAAACCAAAAGAAACTCAGAAGCAAAGAATTAATCAGCAGAATTTCTTCTGTCCCTGCAGGTGAGGAGTCTGGTGGTTTCGGTTTCACCGTGACAGATGGAGAGCACACATCTCCTCTCTACCGATTTGTCGTCACAGCAAGGCCTCTCACCATCACCATGGTAACAGAGGAGGAGCTCGTGGTATTTCCAGGTAAGATGCCAAAAAATCCTCCAGTCTTAAAGCTGTGAACTGATGGAAGGATAACCACAGTCATGGGTGAATGCAATGATATTTCTTTATTTATGTTTTGCATACACACAAAACTGCATGTAAAATGTATTTGGTGCAAATGACAAAACAAGTAGAGTTTTGCAATATCAAATTATATAAATATTCTGTGTGAAAATGTCTGGGTCAATGATGAAGGTCATAATCAACAACACAACAAAAAACGACACAAAATAAACTCTTTGATTACAGTGATGTTTAGCATAAACATATTTGCTGCTTGAAATTTATCCAACTATTGCCAACTTATCCTCATTATGGTAGTAACACATTACATTCCTGACAAACACAGGATAAACACAGGACACAGGGTTGGTATTTGTATACTAGTTAAAACTCGACAATCAGTTTCTTTATATGTTTAAAAGAAACAGACATTATCCACTAAAAGCCAATGATCAAGTAGACTTGTGCATTTTATTGTGCTCTGAAGGGACTTGTAGCCCAAACTGGGGTATTAATGCACATGGTTGCTTCCTTTCTATTGTTTTATAAATACTTTGAAATTCAATGGTTAATCAACAGCAGATGGACCTCTTGAGATTGCAGCTGCAGAAGTGAGATGCAACAGGCAACGGCCTCAGGGCTTCTAATAATAAATGTAACGTTTACGTTGTAGGAGATAAGTTGACAAATTTTTTAAATTAGGATAAAATGCTGGATTTGAACACTCCTCCGCACAGTAATGTGTGTGAGTTACTGTAACCACTGAAGTTTAACTCTAAACTTAATTTTACAAGCTCAACTACGCTGCCAAGAGGCCGTTTTCCACAGAACAATCTCAGCCCTCAGAGGAACATGTGTGTGTGTGTGTGTGTGTGTGTGTGTGTGTGTTTCCACAGGAACAAGGCAGTCCATCACAAGCGCCAATTTGGGGGCTGTAACCAGTGAGGATGGAAATGAGATAAGCTACTCACTCATCCGCCCACCTCGCTTGGGAAGACTTATCCTGGCCAATGACAAGAACCAGTATGAAGAAATTACCAGCTTCTCACAATCACAGGTAATTAGTGTTTTAGGGCATGAGGCTCAATGTGTGTTTTTCTGGGATGTGTTTTCTTCGAGGAGAGATTAAACTCATTTCCCTTTCTCCTCTTTCCCGTTCTTGAAATGAATGCCCTCCATTAAATTTTAATAATACAAACTTTGAAACAGCAAAAGCAAAACATTTAAAAAAAGTGGATTTATGTGTAAAAATGTTGTAACTTTAAGTATATTATTGTTAAATGAGCTGCATTGTATTGATTTTAATAGCAATTCACTTGATGAATCTACAAAAACTAATCATCAACAATAATTGATTTATAATAATCTGCCATTTCCTACAAACACTGTATAGTAAAAATGCCCAAATCTCACCGTAACCTTACCTAAGCCTCCTGCCATCCCAAATCTGAACCCGCATTTAAAGCTACAGTGTGTAACCTTTGTAACTCAGTAGCTGTTGGTTTCAGACTCATTGAACTTGCACCTATTTCTCTCTGACTGCTAACTTTTGTTCATTATTCATTGTGTACATATTTTCCATTTTATTTTGCTGCATGTGAAGCAACAAGCTATTTCCACCAGCAGGGAGCATCAATAAATTCAGCTTGTGCCATCATAATGTTCAGTACAACCATCAGCATGAACAGTTGACTCATGCTTAAATATAATATCAATGAAATGCAGGATTCAGTTTGACTGCACTGTTGGCCAATAGCCTCAAAGTAAAAACATCAAGAAAAGCACACTGAGACCTGCGTGTGATAAAATGCCCTTGGTATTTGAAAGCAAAAACTTTCATGAAGGATTCTGATAGTAAAGAGCATCTTTGTTCGTTGACTTAACTAATTGTACATAAAGCCTAAGCGTGAGACCTTATTCAGACTACATGACTTAATTTAAAGGTAATATTTCAATTTATCAAAGCTTTAATATTAGTGATGATATTTTCTGTAGGCCTCGTTTTGCCAGTATAGCAGACACTGGTGAAGATTGTGATGGCATATGCACCTCGGGCCCAGTGTGTGTCTGAAAGGGTGGCTGTGTGTTTTCACTCTCATCCAATTCAACCGTATCTGTTCATTTCCATTCTTGACATCTGACCATGCTTGGATGAACGTGAGAACAAATTCTATCTCTGACAAACTGTTCTGTTTTAGAGTGTGACAAAGAAATCTAACGCGGCGTTGAACTCCAAACACGATTTTGAGCAGCTTTTTGAGGAGTTATTTAGCAGCGTCTGTCTGTGTGTCTGTGCGTGCATCAGTAAACTTGTGCGAATGTGTGTTTACGTGTGAGACAGAGTGAGCGAGAGTTGAGTTTAGGATGCAGTGACCTCAGAGAGTGAATGCGGGCCGTCGCCTTTCAGTTTTCAAACCCATGTTCCAGGTTAGCTGCGCCAAACCCCCGTCGCAGCCGTCTGACCTCCCATCATACAGGGCCACTTAGAAAAGACAGAAGGAAAGAGAGCATTGATTTTCATGGTTTCCCTCAGGTCTCTTTCTGACTGAAAGCAAATACATTTTGAAAAACCATTGAATGTTACCAGAAACCGCTCTGTATCCTCTGATTTTGTTTTTCCTGACACACAGCTGGAGTCAGGAGCGGTCTTCTATGAGCACCAGCTACCTGAGGAGCCTTTCTGGATGGTGGGGGATTCCATGGAGTTTAAGCTGTCGTCACAACCAGCCCCAGATGTCGGTCACATCCTGCCCATCAACATCTCTTACTATGCTGCTCACAGCAACATCTCCACACAGCTGTGGAGGAACAAAGGTAGAAGAAGAAAAACAGGATGACATCATTGTAAATTACTCCAGTACACGAGTATCTAATTGAATGACCACTCATCACAAATTGCTGTATATACATCACGCAGATGTCGAGATGTGGAGATGAGTGTCTAAGCCTGTAAACCCTCATTACAACACTACCACAGTCGTGATGTGTAAATATTGTTCTCACCAGCTGCAGCTGCTGTTTATTTTTGCAGGCACATCAGATATTTATTTATTTCTTGTTTTAACCCTCATTTATAGACAGATTATTATAACCAACAAACATTTGAAAAGTTATAGAAGTCTCCCAAATTGAATTACTTGAATTAATTTAAAGAATGAGTTTATTTACTGGTTCAAGTTCTGTTGTCTGACAGTCTTCTTAATTAATGTTGATTAATCTCTGATTAATCAGCTATTATGCTGAACAATTATGGTTCTTCATTTTAGTTTGAAACTGATTTTTTTGCCAACAGTGGATAAGAAGTATCTTAAAAACTGAATTAGAAAATATTTGTTTTTGTTGTTTCTGCCCAGGTCTGGAAATTGTGCAAGGGCAGAGAAAAACCATTGATAATTTGATTCTTGATGCTTCGAACCTTCTGGCAAGCCTTCCTGAGACTGAGCGAGGTCACACAGATGTGGTTTTTGAGATTAAACGCTTCCCTAACCATGGTCGTATTACCTTGGGTGGTCAGGACCTACCACGCAACGCCCCGTCCTTTAAGCAGGAAGATTTAACTCAAGGAAAAGTGGAGTATCTTCATGATGATTCCCGGGCCACCTTGGACAGCTTCTCTTTCAGGGTCCGACTAAAGCCTGAAGGTCAAGGGGTGGTCCTAGAGGAGCTTTTCAATATCACAATCAAACAACGAGGCTCTGAGCCGCCTGAACTGGTCACAACAGATATGCTCTTGGAGGTTCTTCAAGGCTCCCTGACCATCTTGACACAGAAACATCTCAACACTCAAGACGAGGACAGTCCACCAGATGAGGTCCACTTCAAAGTGATTAGACCCCCTGCCAATGGCCGACTAGTTGATTCCCGCACAATGGATACCATCTCTGAGTTCACACAAGAGATGGTTAACCGTGGGCAGGTGGGCTTCTACAGTAATGAAAGCCTTGAAGGCAGCTTTGTGGAATTCATTGTGTCAGACGGAGAACATCAAACAGAGGCACACACACTCCACATTGGCATCTTAGCTCACACCCTGGTTCTTTACAAATCTTCAGAGATCAAGGTGAAGCAAGGAGATGATGAAACCCTTGTAACTGAAGAGATGTTGAGGGCTACTACTGAGGGCCCGGTTGAGGAGGAAATCCTTTACAAGATCACTAGTGTTCCTAAATATGCTGCTGTCATGGTGGATCGACAGCCTACATCAGCTTTTACCCAGAGACAGATCAAAGAAGGCAGAGTCAGTGTCCGCTTTGTGAAGTCCACTTCACCTCGAGATAGTGTCGCATTTGTAGCCCGCAGTCGGGCTGCTAATGTCTCCTCAGTCCTTAACATCACAGTCCAGCCTCTGGCCAACATCGCCAAGGATCCACTCTTACCCCGAGGTGCTCTTGTGCGACTGGACAGGAGGCTTCTGGATGCAACTCCCTTGGCAAACAAGACTAGAACATCTCCCACTTTTACTGTCATCCAACAACCACAAGGAGCTCGTTTTGTGAAATACGGAGGTCCTGGTGCAGGTCAGCCAGTGGAAACATTCAGCCACAAGGATTTAGATGAGGGCCGTGTTGCTATGGAAATCCTGGGTAGGTCCTCTAAATCACAAGGTGAGGTCAATCCGGATGATAAGCAGAGGTTTGAGCAGGCCCGCTTTCTGCTCAAAGCCCATGGGGTGCCCCCTGCAGAATGTGTGCTTTCCTTCATAACTGGTCCTTACAACTCCTCTGGGGTCTATCCTGCCACTCTGTTGAGAATTCCCTCAGAGGCCTCAGCAAAGGACAACAACGATGTCCCTCTCTCTACTGCAGCTAGTCCTGACAGGGGGGGCAATGTGGACTGGCCCAATGGGGGTGCCCCAACCACAGCATCCTCTGGTTCTGGCTCCCGTGAGAAAACACATGTTTCCCGACGCAGCAACATCTGGTCTATTCTCATCCCCATCCTTGTAATCCTCGCCCTCTTGCTGCTGGCAGCCATCTTGGCCTACTACCTGATCCGCAAAAACAAGACAGGCAAGCACGATGTCCAAACAGCAGCCTCCAAGCCAAAAAACGGAGAGGTGGCCAGCACAGAAACCTTTCGCAAAACTGACCCAGCCAATAACATCCCCATGTCCAATGTGAACTCAAAAGACACAGACCCGGAGTTGTTGCAGCACTGTCGGACAACGAGCCCAGCCTTGAAAAAGAACCAGTACTGGGTGTGAAACACTCCAAGATTCAGTAGGACACAAAGAGAGGTGGATCCTCAAGTGTTTGGAAGCTTCCTCAAATCATTCCTGTCAGTATTGCAGACCTCTTGCCACAGTAGTTTAAATGAAAACATTTTTGGACACCATTGGGTACTTATCTCAACTGAACTGTGGACAGATTCTCAGGCAATGAAACACTGAATTGAACTTATTGGCAAAGATAGAGGCAGTTTCTTGTTTTAGGAGGCTCAGGCCACGTCTATTTATTTTAGTTTTATCATTCCTCTTTGTCAAGAGCACAAATAAAGACATAAACATGCCAAATGTTTGCAAAAAGTATGTAGGGCGTGCTCTGTCATTGCATTCAATGTGAGATCATACACAAATTATTAAGCGGATAGGTAATTTAAAACTTTGATCATTTAGATTTTTTTGGTTCATCCGGAAAGTTAATAAGCGTGTACATACATCGTGAGATAATTATATGCTGTATTATCGACAAGATGACAAACTGCCTTTCAGTGTTTTCTTTTTTTTTTTTATCTCTTAAAGATGCAGTACGGTTGTTTGCTGTTCTCGAGGCTCAGGTTAGTTTAAAGAGCTGATGTAATGGCCCATTGTAACATATTTTCATTACCATTGAGTGTATTTTAAACATTTCTGTGTCATTTAATTCACCCACAGAGTTTAGATTCCTCTAAAGCCATCTGTGTTCCCACCTGGCTAATTCGGAATATATATATATATATGTATATATATACAGTATATTTATATCATGTTTAACCCCAGCCAATGGAAACTATCAATGCTGTCATCAAAAACTCAAGATGGAAGTAAATGGGCTTGAGTTGACCTGTTATTTTCATGTCATTACATAAAGAAATTTCGTCATTTGACTTTTGATCTAATGATGATCTAATGCTAAAATTAATTTGAAATAATAAACCTGAACACGTTTGATTGAATGGTGCTCTGAGTCATGTCATCTCCTATCAGACATTACTATTTCTGCATGCTTCTTCAAAACTGCTTAGAAATATTCACTGGACTGGCACAGCACTGACCGCAAAACTACACAGGCCACATTGGCTGACGGGCAAGGCTGAGGTCACCTCAAACTGGGAGGTTTCCAGTTTCCAAGTCTGCAATTAGGAAGTCCTAAAAACGGATTGGTGCCGGGACGGAGTTGATGAATAACAATGCACCACTGGTCAGGTCACGTTGATTTGAAATGAAGACACTGATACAGTCTTCAAAGCTGTTTTGACTTTAAGCATTCCATATGTAAGCTGAATATAGTCATATACTGAAATAATTTGTTTTTTTTTTTACCTTTTAGACTTGTTTAGTATGTTTGTTTTACTGTAAATGATTCTCTCCTTTGTTGTCACTCTGAACGGCCTTATCTGATTGTTGAATGTTGACTGAAGTAGTTAGTCTGACGTGTACAATGAGAAAATCCAATAACGTCCTGATCCACCAAGGAAAAGATGGACTCAAACAAACATTTGATTTTTTGCTGACCCTCTAATACTGTATATTGTTGAAACCATAGTCTTTTCTTAGTCATATACTGAATATACAGTTATTTCTTTGCATACTCGTTATCTAAGAATCTCCTCTTTCTGTAGTATTTGGAGAGCAGGAAATGCAGGATTTTAAAGATAGCACAGAGCTCAGGAAGTGATGTGTTTCAGGAGTCTTTTTTCAGTGACATTATCTCTATTGGACAAAGATAATGTAGCTAAGAATAAAAAGATATGTCCATTATTCAGGATATATCTCATCCACATTTTACCAGTGTTGGTAAATGTTCAGTTTCAGTATGATGTTGAAGATCCACATACATGTAGCTACATGGCCTATTGAAATACAGACTTTTTGATATTTTTTACAGGTGCTGTACTTTTAAGACACGTTTGTGGATGAGCATATATGTGCATGTGTGTTTGTGCAAGTGTCTGCCTCACACTTCTCTTTTGTCTCTATTGAAGTTCATTGCAGAGTTTCATTTTTTTTTTTGTGTGGAGGTTATGTGCTATGTCAGAGATCTAACTGTCGTCTGGTCTGTAAACTACAAGTGCTTTGGAGATAATTTGTAAGTAATGGTTAAATTCTGGGATCATAGAAATCCCAATTGAAGCTGCCTCTGGACTCTTTCTCAGCACTAGTGCAAATAAAGTCATCGTGCAACGAAAAGTGTGTTCATCATTTTGTCTGTAATTTTTGCTGAATTAGATGAAGCTCAGAGAGCACATTAGCCCCCTGTTCACCTCTGTCTAGCTTTCCATACTATGGAAACACCCCTGGGTGTTTCTCTGAAAACTTCTGCCTGTATTGAATTTTAATTATCTTGGAGACACTATCAAGTGCTTATTGCGTGTTTCCATAGTTCAGCTTTGAATGGAGACCAAGCATTTGTGCTTTGCTCCTAAACTTTGTGACAGTTAACCTCTTATTTTAAGATGGCCCAGTTCAACGGACATTTTTTTACCATTTCTACAAAAGTGCAAAAACCCCCAAATTTTATCGGACTTGGAAGGACACTTAAAACCTCCAACACTACGATCGGTGGGCGGCCTCTCTGCAAACTGAGCCACTGCTGCCCCTTTATCTTACAGTTGCATTTACAGTATATCATTTCAAAAGTGTTGAAGAAAAGGGGCTCATTTATAGTTCACATGTTTAACAAATAGCATTTTTTTTAAACATGTGAACCAATTATTACTTGTATTTAATTTAATTACATTTAAATAACATTAGTAAATATGTTCTTGTAGGTTTGATGAGGAAAACCCACTCTTACTAAAACTGTTAGGTCTAACATTGGGCAAAAAGACAAAACCAAAATAAAGAGAATATTCCTTTTATTAAATGAACTGTCCTCCTTACAAGAGACATAGCAACAATTAAGTTTAAATTTTGTTTTTCTCAACTTTTTGCCCTCTTTTTAAAATGCTTTGTGTCCTTTTGGCCACCAGGTGGCGTTAGGAAGCCAACAGCCACAGACAGAAGCTATTCTCTTGCAGTCATTCCTCAACATTCAAAAAGGCTTCCTCTCCCTCTCCCTCTCTCTCTCTCCATCCATCATTCTTTCCAAGGACTGGCCTTTGCCTTCAGTGTTTCTCTCAGCTTTTTTATTTTTTTACACTTCCTGTTCTCCTGTCTGCTCTCAGTGTCACTGGTCGGCCTCTGCTCTGCTCTGACCGCTCACCTCCAGGTTTCATAAGAGGCTTGGCACAGCTGTTCCTCCGCATGTTACTGCCTATGTCATGGTCTCTAAGCTGTCACTGTGCTGTAGGGGTCCAGACTCAAGCAGAATTTATTTTGAGAAGCGTACAGTGCTTTATTTTATCATCTGTCATCTTTCATTCTTTTTCAGTGTCACTCATCAATAATTGTCATGTTCACCAGAGAACATTTAATTCTAAACCTAAATTTGAACTAAACTAAAGTTGAATATTTACCAAATGAACTGTACAAATTTAATTTGAAAACTAATTTAAATTAAGATTAAATGTAAATTTGTAATAAATATAGCAAAATTAAGGCTGATTGTGATTGTAAAACTATAGTAAGCCTGGTCAATGTTGCCAATGTAGCTTTCAGTTCAGAGGTCAAACTGTATCTAAGGGACATAATGGTCATGTCATTATCCTTGACTTAACCAGAAATAAAAGATATGCGTAGAAAAAGTAAGAGTGAGGAACAGCTGCAGGAGAGTTACTGGCTAAAGTGAATAGCTGGTGTGAAGATCTGTTGCGGGGTTATGAATCCTCTTTGTGCTTTGCGTTATGATCTGAGATCTCAAAACTCTTTTCTGTTTAATGTCTTAAAGTCTCACACTGAAGCATTTAAGATTGCTGCTCCTACCACTTGGAATTAACTTCAAAAGAAAGTAACCATGGGTGTATTTTTGGCCATGCAAGTCTCTCTTAAAAATGAGATTTGAAATCTCAATGTTTAAATAAGGGAATGGAAAGGATTGACCTAAAATGAGTTAGAACTTGGAAGACAAACACAGAAGAAGTGATTGCAGTGTTGTAAATGTCAGCTCTGCTATCAAAAATGCGAACCATCCAGAAATAGAGTAAGAAATCACTTCCTTCTCCTAAGATTGACTGGACACGTCCCACACTCCACTTCCACATATGCTCCTGTGTTATCAAAGCTGGCTGTTGTGTTGTAATCACAGATTTGTTGGTTGATCCCAGTTTCCTGCTTCGAATTCCAGATTTTTTTTTTCTTCGAATTCCAGAAAGTGTGTTTTTGAAGGCAGGATTCCTTATTTTATTCTATGTTGGCCTCCTCAGAGAGGCTGAGTAGTTGATTGTCATCCAGTGTTGGAACAAAATGACTTCTCCTTTCTCCCAAAACACAGGAATGAAAACACTCAAGGCAGGGAGGCGGAGCCACTCTTGAGATTTTATGAAGATAAACAGACTTTTTAACAAAAAAAAGCGTGCGTGTAATTTCTTAAAATACCATTTAAAAATAAGCTGTTATCCTCAGGAGCAACAAGGAGTGTCAGCGTTACAGATGCAAGCAGAAACATACTTCTATCCAGCCGAAAAATGAAATTGTGCTATAAATGTCACAAGTAACAAAGCAATATTTTAGATAACTCAAGCTACTTTGCATCAAACAAACAGGTCAGAGCTGTGTTGTGTTGACTTTGGCTTTGGCTCTTCCAAATGGGCTTAGAGTCAGCTTCAGAAGAACAGACATGCCAGATTGCTTTAGACTACTGACTCCATCAGATCTCCACATGCAGGTGCTGGCATGCTGTTCCCACCTTCTTCTTCGGCATCGCTCACATCCGTGCAGAAGGGTCACGACCTTTCACATCAAGTTTTCAACTTGATGTGATTATCCGTGAGCTTGCGGTTTGTTCTCGTTTTGGAAACAGAGCGAGTGGTAGTATGGAGTTGTCACTTTGCACTTCTCAGGGATCATTTGTCAGTCAATCATTGCAGGTGGTAGAGTGATGTTTAATTATTTAGATTTTAAGGTGATTCATTTCTTCAGGTGACATTCATCTATTATTTTCAAATGCAGCTGTTTCTGTTGAATTCATTTTTGCAAGAAAAAAGAGGGCAAGTATGTAATTCAAATGGCACTGAGTCAGGTTTTTATGCAGCTTTAAACCTAAATTTCAGTGTTTTGTGGGTTTACATTACTCATTCTGTAGATAAATATGTAAAAGTTTAGGAATTTCTGCATTTAACAACAGACTTTGATGTGTGTACATTGCCTTTACTTGGATTGAGTTTAGTGTGATGATCACAAGGGACGACATGGTTAGCGTTGAGCATCAAGCTGGGATGCAAAAGTCTGCAGGATCAAATCCCAGCCCATGCACCAGGTGTGTCCTCGAGTGAGACACTCAGTGCCTTCCCAGAGGGGTTGGGTTAAATGCTGCAAATTTTAATATGTATGTGCTACTATTCCATTCTGCAGTGAACTCAAACCAAGTTAGGAAATAAAATGCACAGCACTTTAACAGCGTTGATGTTCAACTGTATGACGTGTTCACAGGCAGCTGTCAAAGAAGGTTAGAGCCGGGTCCCACGGCCCATGTGTCGAGGTCAGGGGAGCGGTGTATTTTGCTGGGCCAGGCCTGGCTGGGAGTCAAACACAGCCCTGCTGCTGCAGTCAGTCTTTGAGAGATTAAGACAAGCTTTTCAGTCATACAGGAAGACACACATACACACACAAACACAATGACAGTGTTTTTGTTGTTGTGTTGTACAGCTCCATACTAGTGCATGTTAGCAAGAAGAAGAGATTATCTTTACATTGTCTTGCATCAAGATCAAGCCATTACTGATGGAAATTATAGGTTTACAAAATCATCATAATACTCACCTGTCACTTCATTAGGTACACCTGTACAATTTAATACAATCCAATCAGAAATGTGATCATTCTAATGTGTGGCTACACTTTTCCGTACAACCTGGCACTACACTGAATGTATGATATAATATTAGCAACAATGTTGCTCAGTGTACTAGTATAGTGATCACAATTTTAACCTGAATACAGCTGCTGTTCCTTCTTACAAAAAACTAAATTACAAGCCTGCAGAGAAATAACTAAAGCTGAAAGCCTAAAATGACAAAAGTGGGGGGAAAAAATGCGTGACTGAAAAAGCTGAAGGATTTTCATCTTGTTGAATACTTCAGGAAGCACGATGACCTCTAATGGCCCTCGTGACTGATGGATTCTGGACTTAAGCCTGGATTCTACCATGTGATGAATCTCTCCATTGTGTCGTCCCTTATCTACAGGCAGAGAGACGAGACAACACACGAGGAGGATGTACACAGTGAAGCTAATGAGACCTGTAGGAGGTTTCTGTTGCATTATACCTGTAGTTTACATGTCTCCAAGCCACATTCCAGTCACAGTGGGCTACTTTTACGCCTGCCATGTAATTAGATGGACCGACACGCCAACCTGACTTTTAAGGAAACATTTAGTGGCTTTTCAGGAAACCAACAGGACAAAACGACGTAAAAGGAAAGGATAAAGATTTAGAGCTCGCCTCTGCTGAAGTCGGCAAGTGGGAACTTTTTTCATACTTTCCTCATATGGTGGAAAACATTATATTGGCAGGCACTTTTTACTATAGTGGAAAATGTGTTTACTTGCTGTTTTTGAAATAAATGGTCACGTGAGAAGATTGGTACAACTTCCCTCTCTGTAAAATAAACACGAAGCTAGAGTTAGCAGCTATTAGCTTAGTTTAACGTTAGCTTAGTGATTGCCTGATTCCTATTCCAAAAATTTTTTTTTTTTTTTATCACTGACAATATTTACTGCTTACACGTAAAACTGGCTGCCAATTACCTGAATGAGGAAGCGACATTCAGTCTTTTACCTGCCGATAAGTTAGCAAGTTGCTGGTGAGCATAGCATTTAGCAGCTAAAGATGCTAACATGTCCCTCAGGGGTAGAGACTCACAGATCTAAAAGAAAATGTAACATCAGAAACTAGAGTAATGTTGCTGGAAGTAGGTTGTAAATAAATATCATCTGTGATAGTGGATGTGTGTGTGCATTAATTTTCTTTTGGTCTTTTAGTCACATTAGCAGGTCTTAGCAAATAACTTGATCTGGTATTATTGTTATAAACCGTGGCCATTTTACAAAAACAGGATTCATCCTGTTAGAAAAACCAAGTTATTTAGAGTCAATAAATGTACTTCTTATAGGTTTTTATTGTTTATTGGTAAACACAAATTAGAGTAAAACCATCTAAGTTTATTACATTTTTTCAGCTTGCCACTGCTAATTTGGGTTTAGGGATTGACTGGGGGAGCAGATAAATTCTCAGGGTCCAGTGCTGAGCAAGACGTTCACCCTGTACTCGTCTGGGACAAATGTGGTCACCCTGCTTTGGCATTCCCACTGCCTGGAACACTGTTGTAATGGAAATCTGTCACAAAGTGCAGACGGAGCCAAGAACAGCACAGACTGTCGGTCTAATGTTGGCTCCCACCTTCTTTCATCCCTCCCCTCGTTCTATCTCATTCTCTACCTCCTTCACCAGCCATCCCCTCATTCCAGCGCCGTCCAAAATCATGAAGCAAGGCTTAAGAGGCTAGATCAGGCAGGAACTCATAATAGTGGACCCACCCAGAGAAGGCCGGGGGTGGGGGGGGGGTCACGTCTCAGATCTGGGTGTCATTACTCTGTCCAGCTGATATAGGTGGGGCTCTCCCTCGAGGGTTTATTGTGTTAGCACATGAAGAAGAGAAAGAAATCGCTTTGGTTTCAAGCACACGCGTATGCAAACACAAATCAGGTTTTGGTTTCTTTTCCTCATTGGAGAATATGAAAAATTGTCTATGCAGTGACAATTTTCTCCGAGCTGGCAGCCGACTGTTTTCACAATTTGTCAGAATGTCAGTCCATGTTATTTTTCAAAGGCAGGTTTGTGATTGAGGTGAAATGTTGTGCAAGATCTCCCTGTTGATGTTGGAGAATGAAAGCACTAAACTGTAACATGACCTGAGGAAGTGTGGTCCTGAGGTGTTCCTGAGCAGGGTACGAGCGGGGTGGGTTAGTCGTCAGATCAGGCCGGGCTGGGGTTCGGCACACACGCAGACGTGGTATGCGGGACCCGGCTGGGAAGTTATTTTAAGTGGGAACGTGTCTGGAAATTCACTCAGAGCTGTGCTGTCCGCCTCCACTGCTTTTCATCACCGACGTAGCCGAACAGACCAACGCATAACAATTCACACAGTGGATGGAAACTGAACTGTCGCTCACAATATGTACAACATATCACTTTGCCAGATGAATGCATAGGTTTGTAACAACGATTAATATAAAACCAGCATAGTTTGATGACACAAGTCCAAGTCAGTGTACAAGTAACGGGGGGGGTAGTGGGGTTGAGGCCGCCTGTGGAAACTGTTTTATAATCTCACCCTGTGGCTCTGGAGGAGCTTTGTCACATGGGAGAAAATCACCGGAGCTAACACTTGAGTTATCTTGTCTTGGCCTGGGAAAATATTTTAACAAACATTCTTAAGCAACTGGTGTCATTTGTACCTTAGTTTCTTAAACATGGAAGCAGCACAAACAGGCCTCCGCATAACTTCACAGCTTTCTTATTCAAATTGGCTGGTTGGCCACACACACACAATTAGGACTCATCTCATTTTCGGTGTTGGAGGTCATGTGGCTGTTCTTCTAAAGACAGGATTCCTGTGTGAAGTGTGGTCACCAAAGCTAAGCTAATGTCTCTAATTTTTGCTCAGTAATATTTTCTTTTCTGTTTTCCTAGTGTCAAATTCAAAAGTTACATACTGTAGTGGTGTAGAGTTTGGAGTTGTGTAAAGCCAAATTTGACAGAGCTGAGAGATCAGTAATAGAAATAGCAAGTAATAAGGTGCATTTCTTTTGCTTCTGAATAATTGTAATTACTTTTGTATGAGAAATGTGCAATACGTTATTGGGAACAGTCAAAATGCCCAACAACAACTAGTAGGCTACTGTTTAAAGAGCCAGCAGCACATTCTTCTAACTTAGTTTTGATAACTCTCATACTGTGTCTACACTGTTCTTGTTTGAATTACAGATGCCTTCCTGTTTTTGGCTTTTGCCTTTTTTTTAAAATATATTTATTTGCTTCCACTCACCACTTACAGGTGACAAATTCTGGATCTGTGACTGAACCAAGTTCAGTCTGGTTGTGTTGCTTAGTTTATATTTGCCTAGCGTGCAGGTTAAGGTGTGTTCAGATGGGGGGGAAGTAAAGTTTTATTTGAATATTTAACAGCTCGGTAGATTGTGAGGTGCTATACACCACAACACACTGACTCTATAGGCTATACAGACAACTCAATGTTAGATTTAGTACTAAACAACCTGTGTGTCTGTTTCGCAATGAAAAACATAAGAAAAGATAGACATAATTCATCAACCACTATTATACTCTGAACGGGCACAGACAGATAAAGGTCCCCCCCCCTTATAGCTTGGCCTTAACTTTTAGTTTAGTTTTCCTAAGTTGGAATGTAAATTCTGACTATTTTCAGATTTTGTGTCTATACTGATCCATTTGTCTCTATTTATTTGTGCCTGTTTTGAATAGTTTTAGGTTGTTGTTCATAATGTTTGAGTCATTTGCAAAGAAGCTTTGCAAAGCTTTGTCTTTGAACTGAGCACTTTCAAACAAGATATATGAACAGCAACCTAAGACGCTCTGTCCCATGAACTTCCGAGTCCCTGAGCTTGTACCCAGTAGGCCCATTCAGAAATACATCCACCAGTCTACTGCCTCTGTTGTGATAATGTAACTATTGTTCCTATGAGGCTATGAGGAGACTGAAGGAATAGAGGATTTAGAGTCTGGTGTCAAAAACAAAGAGGATGTGAATGTGTGTTGTCTACTGTAACTGTTGTGAAACCCGTTCAACAGTTTTTAATCAACCGCTGGAAACATCAAAGGAGAGAGAACAAATGTCATTACTTAGTCTAAGAAACCAAACAGACAGATAGAGGAGAAAGAGAGATGACAGCGTGAAGGCTCTTGGATCGAACAGTGAGATAACAGTTTTTTTGTGGCTTTTGATTGGCTTTTGTGGCTTTTGTGCAGGAATGTTGTTTACAGGGATTGGACAGCATCTAAGGAATGCAGACTGTGTTCTGAGGAAACGGCTGCTGTCTCCGGAGGGAACTTGTACACCCTGGCTGTGGACCCAGAAGGGGAATGCTGACAGCGATGGTCTTTATGTTTAACTCTGGGATCGTGTTCGAAAGTTTATTTTAAACAAAAATGTGGTGATACGAAATACCCGTTCATAGCCTCACACGGCAGAATATGAATCCAGTTTTCAATATGTTTATAACCGGGAAACATCCTTTCAGGTTTATTTGAGCTCAGTTTCATATGTACCAGATCAGCTACCCATGGAGGATAAATAATAACATGACTCGTCTGCTGACTCGTGGTAATTGAAAACATTACAGTATTATTAAAGTGGGGCTATGTACAGTATGGTTCAAAATAATAGCAGTACAATGTGACTAACCAGAATAATCCAGGTTTTTAGTATATTTTTTATTGCTACATGGCAAACAAGTTACCAGTAGGTGCAGTAGATTCTCAGAAAACAAACAAGGCCCAGCATTCATGAGCATTCACTCGTAAGGCTGTGCAATTGGGCAATTAGTTGAAAGGTGTGTGTTCAAAAAATAGCAGTGTGGCATTCAGGTGGCCCCTATTTAAGGATGAGGCCAGCACTTGTTGAAAGCCTGAGGAAAATGGGTCGTTCAAGACATTGTTCAGACGAACAGCGTACTGTGATTAAAAAGTTGATTGGAGAGGGGAAAACCTATAAAGAGGTGCAAAAAATGATAGGCTGTTCAGCCAAAATGATCTCCAATGCCTTAAAATGGAGAGCAAAACCAGAGAGACGTGGAAGAAAACGGAAGACAACCATCAAAATGGATCGAAGAATAACCAGAATGGCAAAGGCTCAGCCAATGATCAGCTCCAGGATGATCAAAGACAGTCTGGAGTTACCTGTAAGTACTGTGACAGTTAGAAGACGTCTGTGTGAAGTTCCTCTGTTAAAAAAAAGCCATGTGCAGAAGAGGTTACAATTTGCCAAAGAACACATCAACTGGCCTAAAGAGAAATGGAGGAACATTTTGTGGACTGATGAGAGTAAAATTGTTCTTTTTGGGTCCAAGGGCCACAGACAGTTTGTGAGACGACCCCCAAACTCTGAATTCAAGCCACAGTACACAGTGAAGACAGTGAAGCATTGTGGTGCCAGCATCATGATATGGGCATGTTTCTCCTACTATGGTGTTGGGCCTATTTATCGCATACCAGGGATCATGGATCAGTTTGCATATGTCAAAATACTTGAAGAGGTCATGTTGCCTTATGCTGAAGAGGACATGCCCTCGGAATGGTTGTTTCAACAAGACAATGACCCCAAACACACTAGTAAACAAGCAAAGTCTTGGTTCCAAACCAACAAAATGAATGTTATGGAGTGGCCAGCACAATCCCCGGACCTTAATCCAATCGAGGACTTGTGGGGTGATATCAGAAATGCTGTTTCTGAAGCAAAGCCAAGAAATGTAAATGAATTGTGGAATGTTGTTAAAGAATCATGGAGTGGAATAACAGCTGAGAGGTGCCACAAGTTGGTTGACTCCATGCCACACAGATGTGAAGCAGTTTTAAAAAAACTGTGGTCACACAACTAAATATTAGTTTAGTGATTCACAGGATGCTAAATCCTAGAGACAAAAGCATTTGTGCAAAATAGTTTTGAGTTTGTACAGTCAACGGCAGATGCTGCTATTTTTTTGAACACACACCTTTCAACTAATTGCCCAATTGCACAGCCTTACGAGTGAATGCTCATGAATGCTGGGCCTTGTTTGTTTTCTGAGAATCTACTGCACCTACTGGAAACTTGTTTGCCACGTAGCAATAAAAAATAAAATATAAACCTGGATTATTCTGGTTAGTCACATTGTACTGCTATTATTTTGAACAATACTGTAGATAAAGCATGAGTCAGCAGCTTTATGGTTTAGATCATTTCTCAGATTTATTAAAAAGAGAATTCCAAGCCAGACATTTATGGCCGGTATCAGCTCAGTGAATACCTCCTTATTCTGGTTAGGTGAGGGAAGAGTTCACAGTTATTTGTAAGCGAGGAACATAAATGTCACTCTTGCTTTGCTCAATTGGATTCAGTCATAGCTATAAGCATTTCTTATTTCAACGGTCCTCAACTTCTCCTTGACTTAAAGAAGTTGTTAAATAGAGAAAAACATTGCTGGTTAACATGTTTGGTTCCTAATCCTGCAGGGTGCAGAGGAGAAAAGGATGAGAGGCTCAAAATGTTCTCTCACTGCTGAAAAATCTCAATTCCCTAGTGTCTTTTCTTATATACAATTTTAAATATGATTCTGTAATTTATGTGCTTGTTGTATCATAGCTGTTGCTAAAACTCACAGAGTCCCAACAAACCGCATTCAACTTATAATAAAAGCTCCACCTTACTAATTAAAAAAATATATAAAATCCCAAAGCGAACAAATGGCCCATCATCTCCAGCCTGATCAAGACATATTTTATGTCTGCAAAAGGGGAGCAAGCTTAACTCTCCCCATTTTCATCATTTCATTTTTTTGTTTTGTAAAGATTGCTCGAAGTGTCTTTTCCTGTCATATCTTTCCTGTATGATCACGATTGGGGTCACACATTATACAGCCCCCTTAAGCAGCCTACACAGGATTTCACGGTTTTATTTTCAAACATACATTTTGGATTGAATATCACTTTTAAACTCTGCTTGGCAGTTGTATGGGTTCCTGTAACACTTCGTCGTTCAGCAGCTCATTAGCGGAGCCGTTTCTGGCAGCTGTTCAGAAGCCTCCAGGTTGGAGGATGTGCTCAGCAATTTGCACGTGTTCAAATCTTTTCACTTGCCAGAGGTCGCAAAAACTTTCAAACCAAATATTGGCTGTCTACTTATGCTCCTTATTGTTCAAGCCCTTTTCTACATGAACCATGAGCACAGAGAAAAGAAAATAAGAGCAGTAATCACGGAGGGCGAAGAGCAGTGTCCAGGTGACACCACCACATATTGCCTGAAACCCTACTGTTGCATTACTTCTGCTTAAAGTATGTGCACACGTGATTTGTATTAGAAAAACAAAAACTTATATGTCCCAGCTTTTGTAGCTGTTTTTTGTCCTTTCAGAATTCACCATCAAAACAACCACCACTGATGACACATTTTCCTGTAATGTCCTTCTTGTTTTGTTTTGTTTTTTTGTTTTTTTACACTTGTTTTAAATCAGCTAAAATAAGTGTAAATGGGGTCAAACTTAGCTAGACTTACCAAGCCTAAGAAAAAAAGGCAGAACCCTCCAGAGTGTTGGACCAAGGCAGCTGTCCAGGCTGCCATGTTGAAATAATTATCAACGCAACTCCACACCCCTCACCTGCACAAGCTCAGTGAGCACCACCACCACACTCGTGTCCACCCCCCTAAATCCACCTCAAGACACACATGGTCAGCTCCCTCTCCCACTTCCCCCCTCCAGACACCAAGACTGCATACACCCCCCATGCCCTCCCTCTGTATCTCCCTGTGCCAGCCTTCTGACCAACAGGACACAACATGTAAGGCATCCTCAGGGATGTGTCCTCTCCCTTCTGCTTTTCTCTCTAATGAACCTTGAGCTTGTGGACAACACGACTGTTATGCCGCCTCCGAAATGATGATGACACTGCATTCCAGTGGGAGTTTGATCAGCTGGCGCGTTGGTGCAGTCAAAACAACCTGGAGTTGAACGTGCTGAAAACTATGCAGATGACAGTGGAATTCAGGAGGAATTCATCACTCCTAGAAGCCAATGCCTTGTATATCTTGCCTAAACATTTTCAGATGCAAATACTAGTATTGAGCATAGGGCCCGATTCTGCCTATGTGTACTTGTAAATCTTCTCAGATACCGCGTCCTATACCACATCAACTTGGCAGGTAGGCAAAGGTACAAAATGTGAGGTTAAAAGCTGTTTTAATATAATTAACGAATATAAAAAATAAATAAAGTCTTAAGATCTAGTTGAATTATTCATACTCATGTTTCTCAAGAGTATTTTAAAAAGTTTAATATTTGTGAATGACATTGGCAATAAGACTAATGTATAGTAACTAGAACACTGCTGAAAGTTCACGTTTTTTCTTATTTATGTACTTAGTTATTTTACCGTTTTCTGTGTGGACAGTTTGTGTTGTCTTCATGTCTCCATCCAGGATCTCATCTCAAATGTATGCTTTGTTCGCCTTTTTTCCTTTTTATTTTCCTTCTTTTCATTGAAAAATGCTCGTTTATCAAACCCCGCTCGGTGCCATATTTGTTTTAGCAAAAGAACGTGCGGGATTTGCTTAGCCTGCAAAGATTGATGAGGATTTTACTATCTAGCAACTCATTCTAGAAGCAAAGCAGTTTAGTACCTGTAATGGCCAAATACTAAAATGTAAGTACTCGTACTTGTACTCAGGGGGAAAAACTGGTATCAGGACATCCCTAGTCTTAGCACACTTGACTTATAAGGTTGCTTGTGATTAAGCTGATGCAACTTGAAATTTGGAATCAGTCCTCTCTGGCCTTCCCTCTGTGTACTCTAATACACATTTACTTAACTTACTTCACTTTCACTTTTTGTGCTCTGCCATGTTTTAGTCAGTGTTAAAAAAACATGTACTTATCAAGCAGAAATCTTTGCTCTTCTCTGACTGATTAGAAGAGTGAGCCTCACTGGTGCTGGTCCTCATCAATATGTTTGTGTTATAGGAAGCTGTGACACCTCTCCACATTAAGATATGGAGCATTTCCTTTAAACATACTAGAAAATGTTGCATATTGTATCATTAAGTATTTGTCCCTGGCAGCAAGTATTTTATATGTATTAAACAATGAAACCACTGGTTGTATGTTAATATGTTACTGAAATTTGCCTCTTTAGGAAGGAAATGAAACTGACAACAAGTCTTAGGTGAGGTCAAAACCAAAGTGTGAGTTCAGTTGCTGAAATTGAGAAACATTTAAGTTACAGACAATTAAAAAAAAAAAACTACAACATCACTGAAAAATGCTGGATGTGACTAATTAAGTCATCTTTTCTCTGAAATGGCTCGAACAAACAGCACAGCCCAAACATTTAATTTTGAACCTTAAGCCAATGTGTAGAGCAGAAATTCTGTTTTGATGAGGTGAATTAAAACTGACAAAAGGTTTATAAAGATACAGAAGTGGTACAATCAGAAGTGCCAGCAAAGCAGTTTCCATGTGATGATGCAGCATTACAGACTGTGGTCCGGATGTGACAGCAGCACAGAAGTGTTTACGGGACTTGTTTTCTGCCTAAATCTAAGCCTGAGCTTTTGTTTTTATTGTACCGGCAGCACTTGCAATTTCCACAGCTACCTCAAGTCTGTCTCCCTCGCTATCTAAATATGTCAGATTTCACAATCTCTGGAGCAACAAGTCTTTGTTACGTGACGTCCTGAAACTGCTCAGCACAGAAACTTCTCACATGCAACTCGTGCGATACCTGTACAGGCATGTGGCAGGGAAAAGATTTCCTCATTTTAAAGTGAAACACAAAAGCGTGCACATTTAAATTCACAGCCGACTTATACAGCCGTAAAGTTCCAGGATTAGAAAGTCACATGTTTTCCTCCCAGCTACAAATTGTGTAAGAGCAAACCTAATGCACGGGGATTACAGTGTGTTTAAAGTATGTTCTCTGCACTTGAAATGCCCTTTTTTGTGACAGCACTGAGCCACGAGGTAATGAGCGTTTTCTGTTGGCTTTCCAAAAACCAGTCAGAGGGGTTTGTCACACCCTTTGCCAGGCTCTACATCAGCTTGACATCTTGGCTCTCTTTTTTTCAGTTCCATGTTGGTTAATGCCGAGTGTGCTACACAGCAAAAATGATGAGTCAGTATTTAAAGAGCTCTGTTTGTTTTATAGCACATACAACAGAAATTAGTCTTTTAGGACGCTGCTGATGTCACCCAGCGGAGATGGGCATGCTGATGCTGTTGTGGCCCAATTAACTAGTGATAAAACCTACAAAAACAAAACATTTCACTGGGACTTTCCGGAAGAATGTGAAGGCTTTTTGGGTCCAACCCACTGGAATGTCCTCTCTCATAGTCAGGCAAACAGTTAGAGCAAAAGCAGACGGTGAATCAGTACTGCAGGGCATTTTGGGATCTGTACTAAGTGTATATGGGGAAACAAGTGTTTATATGGACCTTTACCCAAATGAAAAGCACACAGTCTGGCCCATAAGATGTATTAGGAACCAGTCAGTTTAAACTAGGGTTACCCTTTCCTCTTATCTGGGTCAAGGTGCAGGAAAATGAGGAAGGGAAGTAAAGGAAAGCAGACCGGGAGGACATGGAAAGAACGAGCCAGAAAAACAAATATGCAAGATGCTAATAAGGTACAGTATGTCTTAGTGACTATCATAGGTAAAGGAATTGTACCAAGTCATTTTTTTTTACCCTGCCACAACAAAAAAAAAAAATCACTGCAGTTCTACTGCTACTGCAGGGTAAACATTGTGTGAAAAAGTTTTGCAGCTCAATAAATTCTATTGTAACCTTCCAAAGGGTCCCTCAATAAAGCACATTCTAATGGTTTCTCTTTAAAAACATCAGATATTAATACAAAAAAGACAAACTAAAAGCTGAAACTGCATCCATCCATCCATAAATCAATTATCTGCTGCTTATCTAGGGTTGGGTGAGGTTTAGCAAGGTAGTCCAGACATTTCTTTTCTCAGCCAGGTTTCCCAGCTCCTACTGGGGAATCCCAAGATGTTGCCAGGCCAGATGAGATGTATTATCTTTCCAGCGAGTTCTGGATTGGCTTTGGAGCCTCCCACCAATTGCACGTGGCTGGCAGACCTCCAATTGATCAGATCCTGATCAGATTCACGAAACACGTCAACTGGCTCTTTCTGACTCTGGGCTGAGCTTGGCCACCTTACAGAGGAAATTAATTTTCGACACTTGTGTTCATCTCCAAGAGTTGGGTGAGTTGGGTGAGTGTGAGGTGAATTGAGAGCTTTACCTTCCAGTACCACACCTGTAATACTACACACCACAGCTTGTAATACATGCTCAAAGTTAAAAATGTGGGGTCTTCACAACAGGCATTATTTGACCATTATAACCATAATTCCACTTAAACTATCTTAAGTTGTTAAATCAATGGAGTTGCCCCTTTAAATTTATGGGTCGCTGATTATGACTCATGCTCAGAGTTCCCAGGAAGGCAGCAGCGTGTTTCAAAAATAATTTCCATATGTTTAAAAAAAAAAACAAGTCTCAGCTCCACAGTGGCCATGTTTTCATTAGATTCAGATCTCCTTTGGCTCTGTGTACAAGTTGCTGTCACGTATAAATTAAACTATTAGCTGACATGTCAAACACCGACGGTATTTAGCAAGCAAAAGTTACTGTATACCGAATACATCTGTATACTGTTTACACGCCAAGCCTTTTGAATCAGGATAAAGGGTCTTGTTCGAGTTTAGAAAACTCAACCATCGTTTGCAGAAAGACTTGGTTCCTTAAACGCGTGTGCGTTATGACGGCTTATAATTTCTTTCCTGGTGCAGATTTACATCAGGCGGACACAGACTCGGGTGTTCATAGGAGCTTCTTATGTTCACAACAATCTACAGTTATTGTGAGCTAATGGTTTCCACTTGGGTGTCAGGATAACACAAAGGGGTGTTATTATTGGAATATCCATACAAGCCCTCACAAATCCTTCAAACAAATCCATCTGAGAAGGATAAATAAACTTTCTAGTTGAACAGTTCAAAATTTATGATCAGAATAAAAAGCCACCTGGAGTTTAATCTGTCTATGCTGCTAATGGTTCTTTAAAGTGGGCACAAGTTAGAAACCCAAGCATTAAGGATGCACCTGGGAAATTGTGTTTGTTTCTACATAAAACCGAATGAGAATCAAACTTAGCACAAGAGACAGAAAGAGTCAAAGTGGTCACAGTGAAAGGACAAAGCCACTGAGATTTCTCCGTGCCAGGATTCCACTGCCAAATTAGCCCCAGCGGCAAACAGGAGGAGGAGGTATTACCAACCAAACCACGTGTGTTGATTCAACCATATGTTGCCTTTGTTTCCTTCAGATGCAGGGGGAAGAGGAAGCAGTAATCCTCTGCAATGGGAAGTTCAAATGCATGTCACTGCAGTCAGTTCAGGAGTCACAGACAAACTTTCTGATTGGTCATCCATGATATGTTAAAACAACAAAGCCTTAAGTGCATCATTTTACAGCTGCACATACTCGTACACTAAGCTACACTAAACGAGTGGGAAATTTGAGATCTAAAACTTGTTGCAAAAAGTCACATTGAAGCTGCTGGGACTTGGAAACATTTGCTGCTGGTCTCTGAAGCTCAGACTGATTTTTCGTTTAGGGAAACAAATGAGGACTCTGGGTACATCGTGTCCTCTGAGGGATCCTGTCAAAGGAGTTGGACATGCAGCTCTCCTGCCCAGACTATGAAGACATGAAATGTCTCCTTTTCTTTCACTCAACATGTTGTTATAGTTTTATTTTTAAATTTTTTTTTTAAATGGACATCTGCTGGCACTCATGGCCATAAAGCTTTTACCGTGTGCCGCTGCAGCAGCAGTGCAGACCTGAAAGAAAGTTATGCATTTAGTTCAAGTTATGAAGTGAGTTTGTTGCAACAGGACACCCAAGCATAACAAGACCAGTGGTAACAGGTATGACATACCGTGATACTGTAACTGAAGGAGTGCTGTGCTTCTTGGCATTTTTAGTTTTTGCACCACGCTGGAGCCATTTCAGCCACTGCTCTCTAATCCTGAAAAAGAGGTGCCATAGTTACCTCATCCATGCTTCTGCTTCTGTCTTTGGAAAAAGCCTAAAAAAGAAGGCAAGCTTGACTCGTTTTCATCTCCCCCACTTCCTCACTCACATACAGTGGGTTGCTGAAGAGAACGGCACAATTAGTATGACTTTTCCAAGGTGTCAATTTACTGTCACCCTGCGGTTAACATTACAGAAGTGTGTGAAAGACAAAATTACTCTGAAAGTATTTGCCTCCACCACTCTAATTAGTGCAGTAATTTGGGATTCAAATTTAGACGTTGAAGTACATTTCATGACGTCTCCCCTTGGCGCGTATCACGGAGGTGACATCATCCTCATCGTCGCTCGAGCTGCATACCGAGACCTTGCAAAGAGAGCTTGAAACATTAGCATATGCTTTGGGTTCCAATGGAAACATCTGGATTTCGGAAACAAGTATGTCTGGAATATACACTAAGTGTGTTCAGCTCAGCAACTGTGATCCTTTAGCATCAGTGTACAATATATTGGTGCATAGAAACAGGACAGGCTACACAACAGTACTGTTAAGACACCTGCAGTCAGGTTTAACACAGGAGAGGCAGCTTAGTATTAATGATGTCTCTGCCAACCACTCATTTCCTTTAACAACAGAACTGTTCATTTGTGGAAATTAGATGTTTGCTTCCTTAACATCTGGGACAAATTAAAAGGAGAGGCCTGCTTTAGCCTAGCAGGCTACAGTTTGGCATTTATCACCTGTCACCGATTAACACAGTCAGTGAGCCTCAGTAATATGAGGAAACATGTAATAAAATGTTCCTGGAATAAAATGCAATACCAGAATGTGTGATAGCAGAAAGCTCATTAATAAAAAGCTTTCATTGTAACACGTCAGTTATAGTTTCATTCATAAAGCCCTGGTGTGATGGACAAACGTGCTCTTGTAAATAAAAATAAACAACTATATTAAAATGAAAACCAACATCAGAGAAGACTAAAAGGCTTCAATGTTTATAGCTTCAACACTAGCTGCAAGAGTAATTTCTTGGCTAACTAACGTGCTAAAAGCCTGGGTGGATTACCAAACAGACCTACCAGGCACGGGCCGAGGGTTCTGAACGGTCAGAAAGAATCTAGAACAAAACATCTGCACATAAGGACTGTTAAGAGTTTCGTGTTTGGAAGCCACAATGCTCATTTAAATTGGACACAAACATTTTTAAACACCAATTATGACAAAAGACAAAAACCCAAATGAAGTAGACACAAAATGACCAAAAGAAAATCCCTGCATAAAATGGTGAAAAATCTTGTCTAGTCTAAATTCTGGAAGGACATACACATATTTCTTTGTTTCATTTATTTGAGGATTGCATCATTGTTTTTACATGTTCTCCAATATTTTGAATAACAGCTCCTGGCTGTCCTTATTTTTGTTATATTCAGTGCAAACTGTTTGCATGTGTGTCACTACATCCTGCTCACAAATATCCTGACCTGCTGAGTATGGATAAAGAAAATACTGAAAGAATGCGACAATATTTGCACAAAGACTCATCACATAAAGTGAATACATGCATTAGGTCCCTATTTTATCACTTTCTGGGGCTTGCATCATAATTATACAAACAAATACCTGAATAGTCAACCTATTCATGTAAACACACACACACAAAAAAAAATCATTCTGAAATGTCAGACATACAAGTTTACAGAGATGAAGAAGACAGAGTGCAATCACCATCATTGTTTTTATTACATGTATAGGTCCCCTTCCCTTTAATCAAGTGACAAATTACTTACTAAAAATTGCCATCCGTTATTTCAGAGACTGAAACTAAGCCACAGAGCTCCTGCAACTCATCAGGTCACACATCCATGTTATGAAACAGTCACTCGTGTGAAACACCTGGCTTTTAATTTATGCAGCTTTGGAACACGAGAAGAGAGTCAATATGATGCGTAACTGGGGCTGCAGCACTTTGTCCAAAAGGATTTTCACTCTTGCATTCACTCAGTTGCACCTTGCATGTCTTTCTTTTGCCTACATTCTCTCTTTGCCTTTGGTGTCTAGTTAGTTTCTTTGTAGAATGTTTCCTTAAATCTTTCCAAATGCTCTCGTCACATTTTCCTCTCAGTGAAAAATATATTCAATTGCAAACCCATACCGCAAATTAATTTTTGCTTAAACCAAACAGTTTAAAAAGGAAGCCTTACAGAAAATATCAGACTTCTTTGGTCACAGAGAAACTGAAATGAGTGCAAATACTGGCAGAAAAAAAAAGAAAACCAACGCAAGCATAAGAAAAGCAAACATTTGTTAAGAAAATAATCCAACATAAATAACACCACATTTACAGACTAGAGTTAAAATCTCCAGATTCAGGTGCAGCAGTACCAGTAACTGAAACAACACTCATATCTGTTTACTGAGAAACTTGCGCTCCTTTGTGATGGAGGAACCATAACAAGGTTCGAAAGTCAAATTCTGAGAATCAAAAACACCAGGCAGAGATTTCACAAAGTTAATTTTTCATTTGCCTTTACATCCACACCCAAATAAACCACTGAACCATCAAAGCGTCTTCCACTGAAATGACGAATCGGGGTCTCACAGCTGACAAATAAACACTGGGAATAGATGGTGGAGAAGTGTGTCAAGCTCACAAAAAGGCCCCTTACATTTCCTGAGGTAACTGCCACGCAGACTCCAGATAAAGCCGGAAGTCAGCGTGATAAGGAGAAGTCTCGTGTAAACTGCGAGTTCCCATTAAAACAGCATGAGCAATGTTACTGGAATGGCTCTTATTTAGCAATAAACACCCACTCGGCATGGAGTGCCGGAGGTGGGGGGAGGGGGGGGGAGGGGGGGGGCTTGAATCCTCAAATCCTACTCACTGTGGACAACGTTTCTAAAATGAATGTGGAAGGTGACACTGTGACACACAACTCACAACTGCAACAAAAACACAACAGTATACAGATAATGCTGACGATTAATAAATTGATAATCACTCTCCTGGAGAGAGTCACGTGGGAAGATCGGATCTCATGTCTGCAGGATCAATGAAATCGTCCAGCCAGCAGCTGGTTAGCCTAGCTTAGCATGAGAACGTTGCATAGTGAACAGCCAGTTTGTGTCTAAAAGTAACTAAACCCATTTATTAAGACCTCAAAAACATAATAACTAATAAGCTAGGACTTGTTTTTACATTCAATAATAAAACTAAAGCATATTAAAGTTGCAGATTTATTGATTATGGTGCAGACTACTTGCTGAACAGGGACAGGCTTTGCCATCTATAAAACCACAAATTAACATTTCTAATATTATTTTTTTTTGTACAAAATAATGAAACAATACATTTAAGTGGTGAATTTAATACAAGCACGCTAGCTGTTTCACCTTGTTTCCAGCCTTCATGCTAAGCTAAACTAAGATAAGCTAAGATAAGCTGACTGCCTGCTAGCATGAACAGACACGAGCTTGTTATTGACCTTCTCGTCAAATTTTTATGGCAAAAAGCAAATAAGTGTAGGCTCTTTCCCAAAATGTCTAACTGTTCCTTTCAGCGGTTATAGCTGCACTATAAGGATATTCTGAAAGACATACATTTTGGTTTTATTTGCACATTAAAAGTCATTTTAAACTGCTTGATGTGAACATCAAACTGCTTTTTGACCCAGACTACATTAAACACCAAGCTCAAGTAACACAGTAAGAAGAAGTTGGTCTTGTGTAAACTAAATGATCTAATGCAAACACAGAAATGCCACGTTAATGTTTTACCTCTCGCAACCAGTTCATCCACATCTGCAACGTGACGACTTTTCATATTGGCTGAACCAAACTGCTGCTACATATTAATTAATTTTTGTTTTTGTTTTACGACATGAAAATGGGTTTTGACTTGCACAAAAGTGAACTCATTTCATTCAGTCCCCCACATTCACTATGCACAGTTATATCAAAATGTGCAAACTTGTGTTTGAAATCTGCTCCATAAAAACACAGTCAGTTCTACAGACAGTCAGTCCATTTCAAAAATATGCCATCAGCATTCCTCAGACCCTTAAAGGCACTCAAGCAAGTAACAAAATCAAAAACTACCGTTGTATCAGGTCTAGACAGGGTTCGATAACTTGTATTAAGGGACAACCAGAGGGAGGTGACATGAAAATGTGCAGTGGAAACCTGAGCAACACAAACCAGAGGAGACGACGGTGAATGTGACAGATTTACAGGTCAGACAAAAACACTGCCATATTTGTTTTTTGATAAAAACCTAAATAGCCGACATAAAACATCTGGAATGTTTACTGGATCTTATTAAGTAAACCACACTATGATTAATTTTTTTTTTTTTTACATAATGGAAGCAACTTGTCTCAGTCCCTGGAGAAGCCAAAGTGCATGATATTGTAGAGAAGGGGACATAAAACCCGTTTTATGGCTTTAATGTATTACACTATAGAATAATCAACTATATGAATGTCAAATCTATATTCTTAATTTAAGGTGTAACATTAAAGTATGTAAAATTAACAATATGCTTTGATATTGCCTTAGTAATGTGTATTTTAGACATAAAAAGGTACAGTAGGTACAAAAATGTGACTTTGAATCCATCAAAGTGAACAACTGACTGGCTTTCAATGTCTTTCCAGTAACTACTGCTTCGTTTACCTGCAAGTCTTTCTGAACCTAACGCCTTCATAAAAGAGCCAAGACTAGCAGCCTCCCTTCTTTCCCTCGTGCTTCTTTGTTTTTTTTTTGGCATCTTGAACCCGGCAGACAATGAGTGTCTTTACAGACAGTCATACATGCGCAGGGTGCGCTCCAGTTGTTGGACAACACGTTGGTAAAAGGCTATCTGCTCCGTGAGGTAGGCCTGCATCATGTCTTTGAAGTCCACCTCTCGCCGCTGATGGAAATGGCTCATCTCTGCCTGTAGGGCGAACCCGACCGTCCGGCAGCGTTTCCTAATGCCATCGGCCTCGTCCTGGTCCATCTTCCCTTCATCACTCATCCGCTGGCTCTCCTTTACCTTGGCGAAGGCACCTGTGTTAAGGAAAAAAATAAATATGCTAAACTGCGTTGCACAAACTAGTTAGCTACCAAAAAGGGTCAGTCGATCCAAATGACCAATAATTAGTGCTGCTAGTTTACCCCGGTTTGACAGTACAATATGTGGGCGTACTAATTGTTTCAGTTTAACTTGCCCAGTTTTGAAGCTCCATCTCTGAGATCATCTCTGAGAGATTTCCTTTCACTAAATCCACAAACAAAAATGTATTTCATCACTTGGTGATGACACATAGTGGTTTGAAGCCATGCAGACAGTAAAATGTTAGGATTGTTTGTTCTGCTCCAGTGTGGAAACACAAACATTCTAAACTGGCTCCACTTGATACTGCACAGAACATATGGTCCGTTTTTAGTAAATACTACGGTATTAGCTGATCCGTAGAGTATTAATGTGAAATCTCTTCATAACTGAATATTTGTTTTTAAAGCATTTGCTGGCTGCATCTTCTCAAATTTGACCCATTTTCTTTTTGTTACACATGACAGTAAATATTAAATATCATACGTACTATACTGTGGTAAATATACGCTTAATTTCTCTGGACTTGTTAATCAGACACAAATGTTTTTTTATGTACCAAAATTTGAAAAGAACAATAATCAAAAGATGAATCAATAAGAACATATCCATAATGGCAACAGCTCTACCATAATACAGTAGTCCTTAAGATGACTGCTGTAAGTGAACTAAGAGAAGCAGAGACACTGATTCACAGTGAATCACACTTGAAATGACCCTTTAGGGCACCGTCAGCTTAAAAATTGCAGACAATGTACAAACCAGGAGAACCAACAGGCTGTTAGTGATAATAAGATGAAGTTTTGAGTCACATATAGGCTTTAAAATGTGCAAGTGAAATGCCATAAAACAGAAGTGGTGATAAAAAATAAACGCAGTCTAAAAGCGATCTCAGATTTTGTGGCTTATGGGGTGGGTCCGTATTACTGTATAGTGGGTACAGAGCAGTAATGTACCGCCAACATCTTCTCTGTCGAGATCAGCGGTTCAGACCCAAAATCGTAACTCCCCCCCCCCCAGAAATTAACTACTGTAAAGCTGCACACTTTATAGGCGGGAGCAGCGAACATGCCACACAATTACTTTTTGTTTCACTGCATACCAAACGTCTCGTTTCAGTGGAATTAAGACGCGTTGTAACCACATTCACCCAGACTGCCATGATGTCACTTTCCAAGTGCAGAACATGGCAGCTCAATGGCATTACGCCATGCTGCATGTCTCATCAGATTAGTGAGTCTCAATCTCACACAACCTGAGCTCCAAACCAAGAACCAGATAGAGTTCAGTGAGACATTGTGCACAGTATATAGTAAGCAAGTCAAGTTCGGACAAGCTATAGTCCTTTTGCCTTGTAGATGTGCTGCAGGGTAAAGGTCTTATACTTTAATCGCTCTGCTTTGGATTTCGTATAGAATTCCTGGCAGAAGTCTGGGAAAGCATGAACAGCACTTCCAATCTGTTCCAGCGAAGAGGCGTGTGGACTACAGTCTGTGGCGCTGACCTACATTCATGTATTCTGTTTTCCACATGAGAGGAGAATGTGCATCACCAGATAGTATGTCTGTGGGACATAAAGGAAAAGCACTCATGGTTGTGTGTGGAAAAAAAAAAAAACGGGGGGGGGGGTGCATTTTTGGGATCTGCTATTGCTAAATCCTACCACAACGCTTTAAACAGCAGCATTGGTTCCCATGCAAAACCTCTAAAGCTATAACACAGGCGATTTACGTTGCATTACAAAAAGCTGAAGCTGTTCAGGTTGTGTTGTATTCTAAAAGCTCTTTGTTGCAGCTAACCCTTCGTTCTAAGCCGTATCATTAAAGCTGCAACATGCAAGCAAAAGAATGGTAGAATAAAAAGCAAAGCGGGTGGGTTTCAAACCATTCTACAAACCAATCCCTCTCTCCCACTGTAAGCCTTCTGCCTTTTTTCCCTTGAGTTAGCAATTGCTCTATGATGATATGATACATGGCCAGTGGTCTAGAAAGTCACCAGATTTGTTTATCTTGCCCAACCAGAGCAACTACCGCATGTTTTATGGCAGCTATTTTACATGTGACAGCTCCACGAGTCAGTGCTGGATATGTATTATTACTGTACAGAGGATTAAGAAAGTGGGGGAGGCAAGATGAGTAGAAGAGGAAAGGAAAGAGAAAGGGAAGCAACAACTGTGCACGGGACCTAAATGCTCGTTTAGTGGCTAGAATGTTTTTTTTTTTTCAAACTAAAAGACCTATTTTACAATCATACCAACCAAAGTATGAATATGAATCTTTATAGACATTATGGCCAACAACTGAAGTAGTCAAAATGTGAGTACTTCAGTTGAGTAATATGTCCAAATGCTAAATTACGGTAAATAATTGAACTTGGATCTGCAGGTAAGGATAAAATTGCTAGATCAATCCCTTATAAAGCAATTAATTTAAGTTCATAATCTCTTTGCTCATCTTGACTAAGTGGTAATACTTGATATATGGCCGATCACACCTCCTGACACCCCACAAAAAAAGATTCACAGGCTCTTCCACATAATCCACATGTGTAATGTTTATAACGGGTATTAACACATTTTATAACTAACACTTCAGCCAATGGCAAGCAAAAGAAAATATTTAAGGCCTGTTTTGATAAGTCGCACTGTATGTGTACGTAAGAGACGGAGAAAAAGAATGAGGCTCATTGAGATTAACTATGACCACAACGCTCTGGGCGGCTGAACTCAGGCATCTGCTAAATTCCCCATTCCCACAGCCATCCCTGGGCCTGAGGTCACGGGAGGATGAGTTCAGGAAGTACAGCACTTCTCCATGTCTACGTTTACCTTCTGTCCTTTTGATGCGAACATGAAATTTGAGAACAAAAGTCAGTCTTGTCTGCATGTGGGGTTTTAAGGCCTCGTTTATGTGTTGGTGTTGTTCACAAATTCTTGCGATTAAGTTCATTTTTTATGCAGAGCCAGCATTATTTTTCTCCCTAGACTGCAGATTCTTTTATGGTAGAAACATTAAGACACAGCGGTTTTTAGGACAAGTGGGTCCAATTTTAACTCTCATCATGAGGGACCCTGGTTTCGATTTAAAGCTAATTATATCATTTTTTCCTGTTTACTCTGACGCATCCATAAACTGGAGTGAAGCTTCTTCAGCTTAAGGTAGTTTGTATAAATCTGTTGACCCCTACAATGTGTATGCAATCAATCAGCATAACAGTGGACTGCTAGTCTCTGCTGTCTGACAAGAGCTTTTACTGTAATTGGTTTCTTTTCCCATACAGTATGGCTCATGCCTTTATTAATCAGTGTAGGTAGCAATTTGAAAAACCACTAAAAATGTCAACTTGGCTCATAAAGTATCACAACTCTTGGTTGTGCAGTGCTTGGTTTATTTTTCTTAGAATGTAATTAGCTTTTTCAACTTCCTCTGGCACAAATGCTTGGCCTATATTTCCAAAGCGAGGGCATTAAGTACCTGTTGTTTGATTCATTCAGAATGATCCATTCATTACATATAAAGATACAATCCTTCAAATGTTCCCTTTAGCTTAGATAAATACAATCTCCAGTTATCAAAGACACTGATTGCTGCTTCACAATCCGCTCGAGGTGACTGAGTTCGTGTGGGTGTGAGATTGAAATCCTATGTGAAAGCAAAGCTGCTCGTAATGACTTCACTTCTGCAGTGCAAACCACAAAACACCCCTGTTTTCCTTTAGGACTACATTTCTCTCTTGAAAAGTAAATAGGGAAAATATCATTTTCAATTCCAACCTAATTTGCTATGGTTTAGTAAACCAACCGAATGGCTTGTGCGTTGCAATGAGCTACTCTAGTGCAGTCCAAGGTAAAATGCCGTAGCCTAAATCTGACTTCTCATCTAGTTTAAGGTTCCAGTCCCTACAAAAACATTCGTGTATTCTTCTTTTTCAAATTTCCGTATATCTGAATGACTCATCAGTGTACTGTGAAATAAACTAATCTGGGAATTTGGTTCAAAGACCAAACAGAAATAACATGACATGAGTAGGATTAGTGAATGTTGTTCACAATCGCCAGAGCAGTTAACAAAAACACTGAGGACAAATGAAGCTTGTCACCACTAAACACTGACTGTGAAGGCCTCTGATGTGTGCGTGTGTGTGTTGGGGGGTGGTGGGGGGATTGACGTCTGTGTCAAGCACCACAGTGAACTGGTGAGATATTTGCTCTCTGTTGACCTGTAAGGAAAAATAAAAATAATGAAAATATCAAAAAGCCTTCTTAAAATGCTGCATTAGGTGACAAAAGGCCGGTTTACTATATGTATTTTCTTAACTCGGGTCTTTCCTGTCACTCTTAGCTGTGGCACAATGAAAAAAAAAAACAGTACGGCCTCTTGAGGGCGGAGGCTGTCTGCAGGGTTACTGTTGCACCTGCAGTCAACACAAGTAGCTCCACAGCTACTAGTCTTTTCATCTTTACGCTGCCCACTGACATTCAAAGATTCAACAGGATATGACTTTGAGGAGGGAGACAACAGTATTAGAGAGGAGAAACAATAATGCAATGATTACATATTTACCTTTACTATCTGTAAAAGGTGACAAAAATTGAGACCAAATGTACAGTACACACTGCTATTAGGTTGAGTCTATAATTATATTACCTCCAATTGTAAGAGAATAAACTCAGTGTTTATTTAGGAGACTAATCCCCTGCCTTTTAACTGCCATCTGTAAATCCTCCCTCCTTTGTGGAAATGGTTTTTGGCTTGTTTGAAAAGTTATTTGAATGTTGATGGAGAAACAATTCACAAGCTACAATCCAGTCATTTCCCACATTTTCTGGGTCTCTACCATGTTCAAAATATCTTCAGATTTGAACCAACTGTGATAGTTCCATTAAATGTAGTTCATTTATTTCCTTCCTACCCATTTTAAATGCTTGTGTGACCAGGACTTCAGATAAAATGACAAAACACAGCAAACAGTGACATTTAACCTTAACGCAACAAAGGGAAAACAGAAACCGAGACTTCAGAATAAAACACTTTAGGAGAGGAAATAAGAAACCTAACAAACAGTCTTAAGAATGCATGAGGGGGTCAAAAGGACTCTGCCATATCTGCCAGTGTTTAAAGTGCGCCTTAAAAGCCTCAGTAATAGTGTTTACAGCAGCCAATCAGATACACAGATAAAAACGGTGCTGACGTTTGAGTCCTAAGCTGGAATGTCCTCAGTCATTTACCTTCAAGGCTAATTTTTACTTCAGGGGAGGAGGAATTTTCAGAAAAGAACCACGCTCACTAGCCTGAACAGGGAATTAGTTGCTGGAAATGTTTATTATGTGATCGTGCTCAATCCTCTATTGTGCCCATCCTCAACTTTTGAAGCCAGGACAAATCACAAATTTAAGACATGATATTCCCAATAGCTTGATAGCTCTCAACTGACGCCCAACAAAGATGTTCAACAGATGTTCTTCTTTTTGAAGCCTATAGACAATCTGATCTTAAACGCTTATATACTGTAGGTCACACTTACACATATGGTGTTATAAATCCTCATGTGTCAGACATGTTGCTATCGTGTCCTGTTAAGGAACATATGCTTGGCACTGATCTTGAGGGGATGTATTACTCATCATCACTAACAGCCATGCATTTATGTTACAATGTTTATCTGGGATAAAGGATTTATTTCATCCCCTTTCAGCTCAGGTTTCCTACATTTGTTAAAAAAACAAAAAAAACAAAAAGGATGTTGTCATGGTTTCATCACGCATGAAAATATTTTCAATTTCTAGCTGACTTTTACGACTAGTAGGCTTGGCCAGTTTTAAAAAGCGTGGATAAGTAATCACATTTGGAGTAAAATAAATGACCAATGTCAACACCGTCTCTGACACCATAATGCCTTTGTATAGCTTTGTATTATCATTTTAAGCTTTGTTAAGAGCTGTGGGCTTTTGAAATCCTTCCAAGTCTTAGGGCTTTCTGTTTGTTTTTTGACTCTGACATTAATTTATTACAGCACTATTTATTTTATTATGGAACAGATGTATTATTTCCGCTGTGGGTTTCCCCTCTTACATTGTTGAATGAGTAGTGTTACAGTGCGTTAAGTCAGGTGACACAAATTATTAAAGTGAGCCAAATATTTAAAGAGACACTGTAAATATATCCCAGCAACGTGGACATCCAACCCCATGTGCCACTGGCACCAAATCAAATACTCATTCGAACAAAATGGATTTTCTTTTGTCTTAACTATAGTTGCTTAGTAATACTCACAACAACAACAACAACAACATGTCGTCCCAAGACCAGAGACAGCAGTGCTAACAATGGTTCCCTCTGAGGGAAGCCGTCTCCATGCCATCCATAAGCATCGTGCCGTTACCATGACGCCAGGGGCCTTGCTGGCAATTTAAGCCTACTTTCTATCAGGCGGAGACAGAGAGACAAAGAGGAAGATGTCTCAGTTTGGGACTATTTTAACTGTACTTTAGCTGCACTGGAGGTTGAGATGTTATTATTCTGATGAACTGAGCCAAAACTATTTAACTGGTGAACCTGATGCCAAAGAATGAACTGATCAAAACATGAACAAATACAGATGGTAATTACTTCTTATTTCCATTCCTTCATGACAACGCAAGCACTTTGAGAGTCAAACTAACACGCCATCCATCCATCCATGTTCTAATCCGATTTTCCTTTTAAGGGTGCTGGTATTCACTGGATGAGAGGTGAATAAACCCAGGTTGAGCTTCCACAGCTAACATAAATTACATATAAATAACATAAATTCAGACAAAACATTCGTACACTGAATCATACAAGGTTTCCAGTTAAAATAACCTGCACATTTTTCGAATTGAAAATATAAATGTCATAAAATAAATAGGTTTCCCGTACATATCTAACAGGGAAGGGAACCCAGGGTAGACACACTAGTAAGATTATTCTATACATCTAATCTGGCTTGCGAATGGCTCTGGATCCCTGAGGCTGGGGAGAGGGACATCTGGGCTATCTTACCGAGCCTGCTGCCACCACCAGCTGACTTTGGATAAGCAGCAGAAAATGAATGGATGGATGGATGAATGGATAAATATCCATATTGATCAGGAGTAGCCATTAAGTGTGGCCAACATAGACTTAAAACAATACCAATATTCTTGCAGCAACAATAAATAACAAATTGATAATAGTACAATTCAACACTCACAAAATCATTTTGGTGTTCAACAAATTATTACCAATTAGGTATCGACTGTCATCAGTCAGTCATATATTTGGCTCAGCTCTTTACTGTGCTGCCGTGTTATGCAAACACATCATCACTCAGCCGTGTCATCCGTTTCATGACAAGGGAGCCAAAAGGCGAAGTTTTCGAGTTACCAGTCAATCTATGTTTCCACCTTGACCTATGGTCAGGACCTGTGGGCAGGAGGTGAAAGAATGAGAACAGGAAAACGAGCAACTTAAGTGACATTCCTCAACAGGTTTACTGGACTTGTGCTCAGACAAAGGGCCGGGAGAATGTCTCCTGGATGCTTTCCATTAAGGTTAATCTTAACAGGTCCACCTAAATGTTTTCTAATTAGTAGAAAACGTAAACCCAGGACATGCTGGAAGAATCTGTCATGGGAACAACATCCTCCACTGATGTTTGTAGTACTATGCGTAACGTGCTGCCACCATGACCCAGCTTGGCAGAAAACGACATATGGATATGTGATTATGGTGTGGTTTTAAAAAGGGGCTGCCTTTGTACTGCTGCAGGTATTTATGAGACGAGTCAAGGTTTAACTTGGCTAAGGTCACTTCAGGCACACTAATTTGTTTTATTCATTATTAATGATGTTGGTCGTGTCAAGGAGAAGGAAACTCACTGAAATCAAGACGTGGGCTGAACACTGTGACTTTAATGTATACTTCCAGTTGCATTCATGAGCTATGAGCTTTGTAACATCAGCTCTGTTACCTTAGTCTAATGTTGCAAGATCTGTGGAGGTGGCGTCGCTCAAGAAAAAAGAAAAACAAATAGTTTTGGGAGACATCTGTAATCTCTTTCAGTGTGATACAGCAGTTCACTGGGGCAACATAGACAGGAATGCAGAAGCATGTGGAGAGGCAGTGTGTGTAAGGATGAGGGCCTAGCCTCAGTCAAGATTTATGAGGAAGCAAACAGGAGAGATAAAACATTTGCTCTCTATAGTCACCACCGTCAGCAAAGGGGACTGTAGCCTACAAAATAATATACAATCAATGGCCAGAGGGTGCCAGATGTGGGCCAGTGCACACTCCTCATGCCAAAGTCTGGTACCCACTCACAATGCAGGATTTTCCTGGGTGTTGAAACCAGTGCATGGAATGTTAATCAAGAACATGCTTATTAGATCACATAAACACGCCACTCATTGCTGGTCAGCTTTAAAAACACTAAACAATACTGACAAGCACAAAGACACATCTACAGTATGAGCATGCGCGCACAACCTCAGACCTCTGGGTTGGACGACCCTCTGTTATCAGTTCAGATCAATAGGAGAATTTCTCTGGAACTGGCAACAGAATATATTCTTCATTCAAACAGACAGAGCCTGCATGTGGTTTTCTAATGCGTTAACATATGGAGGACAACTAACCTCTTGTCCAGATTAAAAGTCTGGCTGGCAAACTGAAGGCATCCCGAGGGGGAGCAAGCTCATTCTCCAACTGAATAATGCTCTGCTCTGCTGCAGATCACAGGAGGTTTTAATGCACTATCAGCAACAGCTGAAGGGAGGAAATGAGCAATGCTGCACTCTAAGCTTAAAAACTATTCAAGACACTGAGTCAAAACAAAAATAGATCAGCTAAAGTCTGGTGCCTTTTATTTGGAAAAACGTACCACAGAACCTTTTAAAAATGTGGTTTTGCCTCTTCAGAACACGATGCCTGCTTCTATTTCACAAATGTAGGTTACCGGTACTTTCAATATGTCATTATTAACAATAATTCTAAAAAACAAACAAAAAGATACTGTTCATTCAACAGGGGACAGTGCATCAAAACAAATATTACCAAACGGATCGCAAAAGGCGGTGTGGTTGTACACAACGGCCTCTCACACACCAGCTCCACAGGGTCTTTATTCTAGAACAATGCAGCATAATTAACCTTTCAGTTGTGTTCAAACAAGCTTTAGGTTAGGGATTAGTTCTGGCAGGGCTTCAAAGTGCTGCAGGAGACTTTTACCGAAGGAGTCCAAGTCTTTGGACCAGACTAGATTTACCTCCTCTCTTATTGAAACCAGGGGAGCAGCTCAGACAAAAAAAAAAAAAAAGAAAAGAAAAAGAAATCCTGATATGGATGTCTTGTATGGCATAACAGAGGGAAAAAAGATTAAAAGAAGCCTGCAGATGTGAAGAGGATAAAGAAAGAGAGGTGAAGTTTTTGGGATTTGAAAGACTTGCAAAGTGAGCAACAGCAGAAACTAGATTAAAAGGCCTATTGAGTAAAAGCTGGAACAGGCCAGATAATATGAGAGAGAACACAAATGTACAGAGCACACCCTGACATTTATTTTGACATTACCCCCCCCCCCCCCCCCCCCCCCCCCAAAAAAAAACCCTTCTCCTCCCTACACCCATTTTATCAAGGCCACATGCAGTCACGGCCGAACACCTCATCTCTACATTCCTGCAGTCTACATGCTCCACAGGACACACAGTTAAAACGGCTTCGGTGAAGGAGAAAGTCAGGCAGAAAAGAAGCAATAGAGAGATGAAGAGGAAAAGAGCGCCCCGGAAAAGGCTTACTTCAGTTCTGTGTTGCCACAGCTGTATCTGGTTCAGAAGAACACAAGTCGCAACAAGGAGAGTTATGTCGCCAGGCAGGGAAGGCTCAGCAGAGGCCTGAACGGAGGCACTGCCGAACGTGGATGACGCATCACAAATACCTTTAACATATTGAATTGTTTTTTTAAATGTTTTGTCTCTGGTTTAATTAAATACAATATAAAGACAGCTAGAACCAGACTAGCTGTTTCCCTCTGCTTCCAGTGTTTATGCTAAGCTAAGCTAACTGTCACATAGGTCCTGGTTCATATTTACAGTACAGACATAAAAGTGCTATTGATCTTCTTTGTAAAAAAGAAGTGAATAAACAAATTACCCAAGACAAGTTCTTTTAGCTAAATAAGGAAAAAACCTAAATGTTACAATGTGGGGATTCAAAACTTTCCTTAAATTTAAATTTGAAACAGGTGCAGAGTAATTGAACAACAAGCAGAGGGCACAACAAATCGGAACAGGAACGTGATGCCAGGAACTTTCAGCAGTACTTCATTTCATGTCTTCCTTAAGTGACTAAAGACAAATGTCAGTCCATAAACACCATAAAAATCATGATGCCAATGTTTAGGTGATGTGTTCAATAGACACATATTTAACATGGTAACAGTAGAGAACAGGTGAGCAGCCTTTAAAGTTTTTTTGTTTTTTTTTACTCATTTCATTTTTTAACTAGAATTAAGGGGCAACTTCCCCAATTCTCAGCTTACTTCCTATAGTTCTAGTTTGAACATGTATATGTCTTCCCTATAGTTAAATATCTATAAATGCTTCTACAATAATAAAAAAAACAATGCCAACTACTAATAAAAACATACTGGAATACCCACAATATGTATGCTTCCTCTTTTTTATTTCCCCTACAGCGAGCCTAATGCTTTTTAAAACACCGTTTAATAGGAAATGTCTACATACAGGGTGTAAATTCCACTGGTACATGTTGAATAAAACAATACTAACAGTTGAATAGAATAATCATGTTTTGGGATTTGGGTGGACTTGCCCTTTAAAAATCAATCAATTTCAGATTTTGTTTTGCTCATTTATTCCTGGGTGGAGTGACTAAGTGAAGGATTGTATCACAAATGACCTCTGTAACAATGAGCAGCTGGTGTTTGAAGGAGATAACAGCATTTACCAAGAGCATTATGCCTGGTTGGCTGCAGGCCTTTCTTTGCTCCTGAAGTACCACCACTCGGCTGATATGGCAACGTGCTTGACATGCGATACAGAATGCTGATATCACTAACAAGGTTAACAGGAGATAACACCTGAGTCACAGACCTGAGCAGAACGAAAAATATTTCACCATGCGGTTTATGAAAATCAGCCATCAAACTCACAACCCTGGCCCCTGAGTATTAACTGCAAATGATAATTACATTACAATGTCGTGCTTTAGGGTTTCAGGTCAAAAAAGTTATAGATTAAACATGATTGTGCTAATGCAGGAGAGTAAAACTAGCCACTGTTGTGCTACACGTGTGACAGTTTTTAACAACTTTAAGCTCTGAGCAGTGCTTTTCACTTTGGGCAGTTGCAGTAACTTTACCAGATGTGAATACTGATAATTGCAAACAGGCTGAGCCACTTACTGGAACATTACCTGGCTGAAGGTATGATTCTTAAAGCAGATGTTTTACAAAGAAACATGGCAGTGATCACGGGACCCAGCTACATTATGCTCGTATAGAAAAACATTATCATAAGAACATTTCCTCAGAAACTTCTGGTGCTCTGAAAAACCTGGTGTTAGCTAAATGAAATAACTTGTTATATTTTCAGTAGCAGCAACATACATATTTTTAGACTTATCTCACTAAGGGAGCATAATGTTAGGTGAACCTGCAAAACCACTAACTTTCAAACTTTATATTAATGCTACAGTTTTGATAAATCTTTAGTTACATATATACTATGACACCCATCCAATCTTTTTGTAATGTCAAATTATTGAATGTCACCAATTGAATTTCGAAACTACTTTACTTTATAATTTGATAGTGTTCAATATATTATTTCTTGCATACACCACCACCTTTCCCTCACACAACTGTTGCGCAATTTGTTCAACTGCATCACAGTTACCAAAGTATGCCAGAATAGAGTAGTATGTGGGTGTGTGTTTGTGTGTGTTTCCAAAGTAGGAAGTGCAAATAATGTCCTGGTGTAGGCAAACACTAATATTCTTGTGTTCCTCCCATACGGCTGAATAAAACACGCTTGCACTAAGTTAAGGTAAATGGTTTGTGTCTGTGTGATGATGGGAAGGGAGATGCTGGAGGCAAAACCTGACCTGATCTGTTATTCATTAACAAAATAAAGAGCAAAAGATTGGGAAACATCAGCATTGTCTCTTTCCATTACAAGACACTTTGTGTGCTGTTCTTAACTTTTACTGAACTAATAGAATTCACTTGTTGCAAAGTTATTGTTGGCTGTGTTTTGAATAATAGCGGTTTGGTTAAAACATGAACAGAGATGCTGGAATAAAAAATGGAGGGGGGCCTCATACTGGACGAGAGGGTACATCCAAACACCTGAGCAATCATCATTAACATTTAACTGGATTTTCCTTTAATAGTGTTTGCAAGCACTAATACGTGAAACCCTTTGTGTATTGAAACTACTCATGACCAAATTCGTTACCTTTCTGTAGATGAATAATGTCAGGGAAGTTAGCGAGCAGGCCTTGGTAGAGCGACAGCTTGTCCAGCATATGGAAGAGGTCATACTTAGGTTGCTCTGCAAACATCTCTCCGATGTTCTCGTAAGTGCGGCCTGTATGGGAAATGGCGTTGTTGAGGGAATCTGAGCTGTGGGGAGGGTCCAGCATGAAAGCCTGGCTGATGGACTGGAAGGCGTTACCCAGCCGCTGGAACTCCTTCCTGAACCCACCGAGGTGTTTACGCACCAGCTCGGAGGCAACATGTGTGAGCTGCATCACGCTGTCGTCCATTTTCTTAGCAAAGGCCTTGAAGGTGTCGACCCTTTCCTCTACATCCTGAAGGTCCTGGTGCTCGTTAGGGATCTGGAGGGTCAGCATGAAGTGGGCGCCCACCATCTCATCCTTCTCTGCCCGTCTCTTGCCCAGTTTCCATTGCTTGTCGTCAGCGCACATCAGAAAGTGCTCAAAGCCTTCGTACTGGGAAAGGACAGGGTGGCTGGTCATGTGGTTCATCCACAGTATCAGTCGCCTCTTACGCTTCTCAATGAAGTCTTCCTCAAATCGCCCCGTGGCCTGCTTCTCAGGCAGGTGAGGCACAGAGATCACAGTGAACTTGTGCAGTAAGCGGTTGTACAGCCAGTCAAAGTGTTTGTAGCGCCTGTAAACAGGACGCCCTGTGTGGCTTGGTGTGACCCGGTATGAAATGTAGGTCTTGATGCCCTTGAATTTGGTCTGTTTTGTGGGGTCTTCAATGGAGCAGGAGAAAGGTTGTGGGTTCTCCTTCCACTGGGGCCCCAAGGGACCCATCTCAATAGTGTAGGACTCAGCTATCTTTGCCATCATGGGTACATCACCCAGAACAAAGGCTTCTACTCCTGAGCGAACAAAACTGGAAAATCTGTTCAAGTTCCTGCCCACCATACTGCCTTTCCTGGAGCTGGAGATGCTGTCCTGTCTCTCCATGTGGGGTTTGGCCCGGTAGTGAACATTGGGGTTGTTGGACATTGGGCTCTGATGGGAATGTCCATTGGCCCCAGGGCTTCTAGTGTGGTCAGCATCATCCACAACTGTGGATCTGTCATCCCAGTCATCCCAGTCATCATCATCTTCATCATCATCGTAAGACTGCTGCAAATGAGAAGGGGTGTTTGGAGAGGGGGGGAAATAGGAGACCTTTCCTAACGACCCTGGGGGGCTAATGGAGCAGTCCGTCACATTAGAGTTTGAGCGAGTGCGAATAATTTCCACATAAGATGCTGGGAAGAGACCCCTCTCCCCTCGGCTGTTCTCCCCCTGAAACCAACCGTCTACTGAGTTCTCATCAAAAATAACCAGTTCCTCGTTCTCCTGGATGCTGATTTCCTCTTTGTTTTCACTTTGAAACGTGTAGATGGCTTTGGCTTTCACTGACATCTTGATACTTCAGTGGGTCCGAAAGCGGAAGATTCTATTTGCACATAGTGCCTAGATTACATTGCTGCTACGGTCTTCGTGCATGCTGGGTTGGAAACATCTGACACTAGCTCACTGTAATATTTAAAGTCATCTTAAATTACATGGCAGCTGTTGGATCAAGTGTGCAACAGCATAAGATGACCTATGTAAATTTAATGTGATATTTAATAACGACAGAACTCCACAGTTAAATTCACTACCACGTAAAACTATTAACTCTATCTTTCAAAATAAAAGTCTAAAATGTGCCTACTGTGACCACTACCATCCTCAGCCTCATTGAGGCTATTGTTTTATTGTCTTAATATCTTAATATAATGCTAAGAGTCTGACAATAACTTTAGGCTATAAAGGCTATATACCACACTACCTCCCCCATAGCAGGGCACACAGACCCCGATTGCATCTCAAACACAACAGGTTGAAAAAGAAAACTGCTTTCACCAAAGAGCTTCTCCCAACGCGCCGACGGCGGTTTCAAACCCCGCAAACTGAACTGCGACCTCGCGTTGTTCGCTTCTCGGACACTTGTTTCTCATTGCGAAGCCCACAAATGATCCTTGAAGAAAACATTTCCAACACAAAATGCCCTGACGTGATGAGAAACACAGGAATGAGTAATGCTATCCCCGTGCATTTTGAGCCCGGTCCGCATTCCCTTACACTCAAACTTGCTTCTTTTTCCTGGTAAACAGGTTCCTGCGCATCTCCAGTCGATCCGTGAAATTCACAAGAAATGCCGGATCGGCGACCAAACACTGGGTTTCTACGGAGCACTAGCACACGCCAAGGTCCAATATTATTGTTCCGAGTTTATTCCTGTGCGCGTTGCAAAAAAGAAAACTCTTTCCATGACGTTAGGCTTGGACAATTGAATGCAAGTTCGCCCTTTTTTTTTTCATCTGCTCCTTTATATTGTTTGAAAGAGGGGAATCTGGCTCAACATCGCCCTCAGCATGACAAACGGAGTCGGTTCGTCCAAGGGGACGCGGCACGTCACCAGACTTCAGATGATGACGACAACGAGGGCGGTTTGGTTGCAAATGAAGAAACAACCACCACCACAACAACAACAACATAATAATAATAATAATATTTATAGCCATGAACAATATCATTCAATGCAAAAGTTTTCCTGCATACATTTTACTAGAAGTATACTGAATTAAACTGATTCTTTTAAACCACCGCTACAAAGCCACTATGACGTTATAGGTATCTAGTTTATATTCTCAAAAATTTTAACCATAGATGCTCTATATATATATATTTATGTACACTTTTTGATGTTTGAGTAAAACACGTTTTTACCTCTAATCAAATAAATTTAAAAGGTTGTACTTTTTACTTCAATGAATGTACAAAAACAAAAGCTGGAAGCTCAGCATTAGATCCTGCCATTACTTTCATATCATGTTTTTTGCAAGAAATAGTTTCTTGGATCAACCAACACTGTAATTATAATACTAATGAGACAATTAAAAAAAATCACTTACACATAATTTAAATTTCCAGACGTTTTAGGTTTTCTTCACATGTTGAGTTGCTGGGTCAACTAAATTGCAAACTCCGGATTAGTTTCCTGCTGTCGGCCAGCAATAGTAAATTGTTTTTTGGTATTTTTTAAAAGTTAATAGTTTAGAGGCTGTGACATTTTTCTGATACAAGAGAGGTTTTACAAAATATTTAATTGACATGCATAATTTAAATATAATCCAATTATATAAAATAACTAATTTTAACACGAAACAAACTAACTCCGGGTTAATTTTTTTGGTCGGCCAACTAAAAGTCGCTGGTGGTAGAAAGGATGACATCGTGACGAACGGGCAGCAGCGGCAGCTTCTCTGAATGTCTAAGGCAAATATTTAGCTGCTTTCTTCATTATTATCTGACAGAACCTTCTGTTCCGTAGTTAGTCTGGGTCATAAAGTTATGTTTAATGTAACGCATTGGTGAATCAGTGAGCTAAGGCCTTGGCGGCTATCCAAGATTGTGCTAGCAGAGTTAGCATGATGCTGAAGCTAACTGGCTAACGCTAACTGTAACTCAACGGCTTTTAGTGCAAGACTGGTCAGGATTTTGTTCATGTCAAAGATTCATGTTAGACACCCGCTAGATACAGGCTCAATCACTCTTTTGAGCAGATTTTTGTCGTTTTCGTGTATAGTCCTATCACGCTTAACTTTACATTCGTTCCTAATGCTAGTCCAGTGTGCATTCCGTTCCCAGTTTAATGCCAGATTACACTTAGTTTAAACTGGCTGAATAATATAAAACAGCGGTCCTGCAATAAATTCCACTTGCCTGAAGATTATATTGTTCAGTTTATGTTGAGACTGCATAGTCATGCAGTTTGTGGTGGTTTGTCTATTATTTTGTCCACAGCATTTATATCAATAAGGGTGCATTTAAAACAACTTAAACACTATAAGTTGTTGGTATGATGCATTGCACTTCAGCAGCATCACAAACAACATCCTTTTCAATGACTACGCAGTCGAATCAACTACCTAATACCTATAATCAGGTCAAAATTTTCTTAAAAAATGTCTGTTTGTGAAAATTAGATCTAATGTAGTTTTGGTGCTAGAGCGTTATAATGCTTCACAGAACACAATTTTTCTATTACAGCAGTTTAATCGGTCCTCTCACATTTGCATTCCATTATGCACTGCTAATATTGGGAGGTGAACCCAAAGAATATAGTTCTTCATTGGCAGATATTCATCAACAACCTTTTAGCACCTTTGTTAGTTTCAGAGAGGGGATTATGGTCTGTCTCAGAAATGTAGGAATGAAAATCCTAAAATCTCATGTAAACATTCTTCTGCAGAGTCCCCATGGATGACCTGACCCAAGCCCTTTCGGCCAGCTTTGCTGTGTCCAAGGAGCCCAACAGTACAGCTGCCCCCCACCCTCGGCTGGCTCAGTACAAGAGCAAGTACAGCGTGCTAGAGCAGAGTGAACGAAGGCGGCGCTTCCTTGACTTGCAGAAAAGGTAATTGTCTTGAAGATTTCAAATTGTGCATATTGTGATACTAAAATATATTTAATTTTGCCTGAATATCACATTTGTTTTGAGGTATAAAAAATAAAACGAGAATGGGTTTAGCTGTCGGATGGTTTTAGCAGCAACAAAAATGCTCATTTCTGCAAAGATGTTTAAACATGTTTTGATTTGACAAACTTGGCTATTGAAAAATTTAACTCACTGAAAAATCTGATTTACGTTTAGGAGGCTGGCATTTTGATGTTTGTCTAAGTAAGAGACTAGGAAGCTTTGTGTGCAGATGAAGTTCAGAGATATGTTTATCACAGCCTTTTCTTCTGACTAATGTCAGCAAAAGGTTAAACTACGTCAACCATGCACGACGTCTGGCTAATGGGGACTGGACGGGGCCAGACAGTGATGGGGAGGAGGACATGGAGAAACAAGAAAAGGGGGAACGGAAGCAAGGTGGTACCACAGAAGAAGAAGAGGGAATGGAGATTGAGAGGAGGAAGCTGCCAAGACATTATGCAAACCAGGTCAGGGTTATGTTTATTCTTCTTTTCCTTTGGGCTGTTCCTTTTCAGGGGTCAGCACAGTGAATCATGTGCCTCCATCCAGCCCTGTCCTCTGCATCCTCTTCTCTCACAACAGCTAACTTCATGTCCTCTCTCACTACATCCATAAATCTCCTCTTTGGTCTTCCTGTAGACCTCCTGCCTGGCAGCCCCAACCTCAGCATCTTTCTACCGATATATTCACAGTTTCTCCTCTGAACATGTCCAAACCACCTCAATCTGGCCTCTCTGACTTTATCTCCAACATATCTAACATGAGCTGTCCCTCTGATGTCCTCATTCCTGATCCTGTCCATCCTCGTCACTCCCAAAGAGAACCTCAACATCTCTGCTACCTCCACCTCTGCCTCCGGTCTTTTCTTCAGCGCCACTGTCTCTAAGCCAAACAACATCTCTGGTCTCACCACCGTCTTGAACATCTTTCCTTTCATTCTCGCTGATACACTTTTATCACACAACACACCTGACACTTTTCTCCACCCGTTCCAACCTTCTTGTATTCGCCTCTCCACCTCTTTTCCACACTCTTCGTTGCTCTGAACCGTTGACCCTAAGTATTAAAGTCCTGCACCTTCTTCACCTCTGCTCCCTGTAACCTCTCCGTTCCCCCCGGGTCCCTCTCATTGACACACATGTATTCTGTCTTGGTAAAGGTAAAGTGCTTTATTTGTCATTATACATACAAGGTGTAGATGAAGAGTGAGTCCTGAGCCGCTGTGACAATGTCATCTGCAAACATCATAGTCCATGGAGAATCCTGTCTAACCTCATCTGTCAGCCTGTCCATCACCAGAGCAAACAAGAAGGGGCTCAGAGCTGATCCTTGATGCAGACCCACGCCCACTTTGAACTCCTCTGTCACACCCACAGCAGAGCTCACCACTGTCTTACAGCTCTCATACATGTCCTGCACCACTCTAACATACTTCTCTGCCACTCCAGACGTCCTCATACAATACCACAGCTCCTCTCTCTGCACCCTGTCATACGCTTTCTCTAAATCTACCAAGACACAATGCAACTCCCAATGACCCTCTCTGTACTTCTCCATCAGCTTCCTCAAAGCAAATACTGCATCTGTTGGACTCTTTCTAGGCATGAAACCTTATTGCTGCTAACAAATGTTCACCTCTACCCTTAGCTGAGCTTCCACTACTCTTTCCCACAACTTCATTGTTTGGTTCATCAGCTTTATTCCTCTGTAGTTGCCACAGCTCTGCACATCTCCCTTGTTCTTAAAAATTGGTACCAGTACACTTCTCCTCCAGTCCTCAGCATCCTCTCACTCCAAGATCTTGTTAAACAAACTAGTCAGAAACTCTACTGCAACCTTTCCTACCCTCCCTCTCCACAGGTATGTCATCAGGACCATCAGCCTCCACTCTTCATCCTCTTCAACATCCTCCTCACTTCATTCTTACTAATCTTTGCTACTTCCTGCTCCACACCAGTCACCTCTTCTACTCTTTGTTCCCTTTAATTTTCCTCTTTCATCAGCTCTTCAAAGTTGTTCTTCCAACTTCCCATCACACTGTGGGGCGACTGTGGTGCAGAAGGGTACAGCGATTGTCCAACAATCTCAGTTGTTGGTTCAATCCCCAGCTCCTCCAGTCGCATGCAGAAGTGTCCTTGAGCAAGACACTGAACCCCAACTTAATTGCTCCCTCATTGGTGTATGAGTGTGTGTGTGATTTTGATTGCGAATGGGTGAATGATGAGCAGTGTAAAGGGCTATGAGTGCCAGTAGGTAGAAAAGCGCTATATAAGTGCAGCCCATTTACCATTTACTCTTGGCATCGGTCAATACATTTCCATCTTTATCTTTAATTACCCTAACCTGATGCACATCCTTCCCATCTCCATCTCTCTGTCTCGCCAACCTGTACAAAAGCTGTACAAAGCTATACAACATTCATCCTCTGCTCTGGCTTAGTCATCTTCATCTTCCTCACCCCCAGAGTCATTTTACACACCAACATCCTGTGTTGTCTGGCTACACTCTCCCTTACAATCACTTTGCAGGCAGTGATGTCCTTTAGATTACAACATCAACACAAGATGTCGTCCACCTGAGTGCTTCTACCTCTGCTCTTATATGTCACCCTGTTCCTGCCTCTTCTGGAAGAAAGTGTTCACTACAGCCATTTCCATCCTGCCCATCACATTCTCATCACCTCTGTTCCCTTCACCTACATGCCCACTGAAATCTGCACCAATCACCACTCTCTCACCTCTGGGGATGCTCTGCATCACTTCATCTAACTCACTCCAGAATTTCTCCTTCTCTTCTAACTCACATCCTATCTGTGGGGCATAACCACTAACAACATTAAATTTCCAGTTTCAGACTCATCAACCTGTCTGATACTCTTTTCACCTCTAGAATGTTCCTCACAAACTCCTCTTTCAGGATAACTCCTGCTCCATTTCTCTTCCTATCTGACCCATGGTAGAACAACTTGAACCGTGCTCCTAAGCTTCTAGCCTTGCTACCTTTCCTCCTGGTCTCCTGGACACACAGTATATCCACCTTCCTTCTCTGCATCATGTCAACCAACTCTCTAGCCTTCCCTGTCATAGTCCCAACATTCAAAGTTCCTACTGTGAGTCCTACACTCTTGGCTTTCCTCCGCTCCTAATTTGACCAACAGTAGCCCAATTTCCACCGACACCCTGTAGGTCAACAGCACCAGTGGCGGTCTTTGTGACCCCGAGCTCCAACCGATCCGGTATTTAAGTCAAATTTAGTGTGGAAGTCATGATTCACATGTTTAATTCGGCATGTGTTTACGTGAGATGCCCTTCCTGACACAACCCTCTGCATTTATCCAAACTTGGGACAGACACAAGAAGACACTGGCTTGTGCCCCCTAGTGGTTACATTATCAGGGTTATGTTTATTATGAGCCCAATATGCTATTCTATTCATTTTGTCCAGCAGAGGGTGCATTAGTTCCTAGAATTACAGCCCAGCTTTCTGAATTATGTTTGTATAAGCTTGATTTACATTTAGTCCTTTAGCAGAAACTTTTATCCAAAGCAACTTATTCTCATCAATGCGGAGATATATTTGAGCTATCAATCTTGGACTTTGAAATACAAATGTTTATGAAAATGAAATAAGTGTGTTCACAAAGTCCCTTCTCTCCTTCAGCTCATGCTGTCAGAGTGGCTGGTGGATGTGCCATCAGAACTGGACACTGATTGGCTGATGGTGGTCTGTCCTGTGGGGAAAAGATCACTTATTGTTGCCTCTAAGGTAGGAACCTCTTCCAGATATTCTGTTGTGTCACTGTCAGCCAAATACATCTGAGATTGTGTGAGCTGCTTCCTCTTGGTTTTTATTATTCAACATCCATTGCTGCTGCTTTCCAAATTCATTTACTTGACAATGACAACAAGGGTCTTTTCTAATTTGAATGCACTGTCATGGCTTAACTGAGTTAGAATGTTATGGTAGGACTACTGCTCTTTGCATCTCCTGCTTTTAACTGCAAGGTAAAATCCTCGTTTAGAAGAGAATGGGTAAGTTGTTTGCGTGAGTATGGTGATATGAGCAGATGCTTGGGAAGTATTTTCCTGAACCTGATGGAGATGCAAAATTTACGTAAATGTTTAAATAATGCATATGAAATATGTTAATTGTGTGTATGGAGGGCACTGTGTGAATCTGTTGCATCTACAGACACTTGCATATGCCACATCACTACAAGAATATAATGCATTAAGGTTGCTGTGGTACAGAAGTGCTGAGCAAGCTAAAACACCAGATTTACTGAAGGCAAGACACACGTACAGGAACAAATTATAAGACCATCAAAAAAAGAGATGTTTGCCCTGGTTAAAAGAAGGACATAACAGATTTCATTTGAGTACTATTTTGCACATTTTATTATCCTCTGGGGTACATTTAGCCACGAAACCAAAGTTTTAGTGTCGGCTCTTAAGCTGTAGTATGTATAGCACTGTTTTCCAAATCTAGGGCTGTGAGTCAGTGCTGGGCCTCAGAAGGTTTGCAGCTGGGCTGCATAATAATTAGTTGAGAAACATTTACATTTGAATTCAACACGGTCTGTCCTGCAATGTTCATGATCTCTCACTGTCAGGTTCACACATGATGCTTATTTTGAACTAAAGTAGGTCACAAGTACTTGATGTAATCAGTCCATCACCTGCTTAGCTGGTCTATCTTCCTGTGTTTTGTGTTATTGTTGCTACTTGCAAATATGAGGGAAAAGCCAGTGAGAGCTTTAGAAAGAGCGTTAGAGCTGCAACATTTGACTTTTATTATTTTGGTTGTGTTTCCTGAACAAAATTGTGAATATAAAATAAGTCTGCCATGCAAAAAAAGGGAACTTCTACTCGAGCGTGGAGTCTGCATTGATACTTGTTATCATCTTGTGAATTATTGGAAACAGAAAATACAAATTTGGGTGAGAGGTGATAACCGCAGTGAGGTTGAGAAAGAGGCAGTCAGCGGGGGTCCATGTTTAGTCAAACAGAAACGTGCCTTTTTAATATCAAATACATTTACTGAAAAATGTATTTTCAAAATCATCCAAATCCTAAGTTAGAAGAAGAAAAATTAGCTGTTCATTACTTCTTTTGAAAAAGATTAAAGGTTTTGTTTATGGTCTTTTAACATCACACCTTTTTATGTTGTATTGTAAGATCAAATGTATTTATTTTTTTTAACCCTGCATTTACTAGTCTTGTGGTTTACAAGTAATGAAAAGGCTTGAAAATGCTTATCATCATTTTGTGCTGTCATACTGGCACTAGACCAATTTTCCTGTCTCACTAATGTCAGCAACACTCCCTGCCCTATGATGCAACCTCTATCTATAATATGACGACTGTGGCTCTAGTCATATTTGTCCTCATTCATCATTTCAGAACTCGACCTAGTTGATGATAAATTTGTGAAAAACCACGACCCATTGCTCTTCACAAAGCGAGAACTAAAGAGTCTTTGAAAACTCAAAAACAACAGATGTTTTCCGGTACTTGAGGAAAACTGCATGAGCCCCTTTTTTTTTTTTTACCTACTTGCAAGCTTTTTTACTGATTTGTCAGTTAGTCACCGTGACAATTTTAACTTAATCTGTCCTGATTTACAGTGTAGCTCTGTGGGGACTTTGTGCCAGTACCTGGACGATGATAACCATTGAAACCACCTTCACCCAAGGCCTCTGATCTTTTTCTGAGCACGTGTCACATAGTATTATAATTTACGTGCGTACAGAACCTATAAAAAGTATTCAAAGGGGTGAAGGTTTCCACCCTTTGTTTTATTGCAATATTGGATTGCCGTCGATTTACTTAGGAAATTTTGACCAAACAGTTACAAACAAGAACTCAGATCTATACAAATAAATCTAAAACTCTAAAACTGAAAATGAGTGATTGCATATGTATTTACTCCCTGAAGATAACAGATAACAGTTGTTGTCTGTACAGCCTCTGCCATCTCAGCTGCAGAAACTCGTAACTCCTTAAGAGTCATAGGTGTCTTGGTGGCTCCATCACTAATCCCCGTTCTCTATGGTCACTCATGTTTTGAGGACACATTCCATATTCCTTATATTGTTTAGTCATTCAGAAGCTGGAAAATACCATTTCTCTTTTTTCTTACCTGGGCCCTGCTTGTTGGAATCATCTCTCTCTTTTTTTTTCCCCTGAAGGGTTCCACTGCAGCGTACACTAAAAGCGGCTACTGTGTGAACCGTTTCCCCTCCCTGCTGCCTGGTGGGAACAAACACAACTCTGCTATGGGAAAAGGTAGGTGGGGCTGTTGTACCTTAAGATAAGCATTGCACAAAAATGGTCCTAGAGAAGTAACTGTAACTTTATTTCAGTTTGCAGCAACATTCTGAACAATTTCCAACATGGGGCTTGTAATGATGTAATCACTGAGACATTTAACACCATGTATGTGCTGGTGGGACAGTCAGTACAGATTCATACCATTCTCACATGTTGTCTGTTATTGTATTGCTGAGACCGTCACCAAGGTGGCCCTTGATGGGCGGGACCACACTTGGTGGGGTGGGATTCGCCTTCTGCATTTCAAGCTGATGCTCTACACACACACACACACACACACACACACACACACATGCATTGATATATATGCATTGTCCCTTTAGAAATAAATGAAAATCACAGTTTTATTTATATTTCTAATACAGATATGGCTGAATTTCAGGCTGAATTAATATAAACAAAACCTAATGGAAATGGTATTTCAGTTAGCAGATCTTTACATTCCTAAAGCTGCTTAAGGAAAAAAAAAGGCAAAGATATGTGTGTGTGTGTATATATATGAGTGTGTGTGTTTTAATAAGACCTAAGAATATATGCAATTTCTTATACCCCTGAATTTTGTATATCAGATTATACAATCCTGGACTGCATTTACAGTGAAGTGGACAGAACATACTACATACTGGATGTCATGTGCTGGAGAGGCCACCCGGTCTACGACTGCCCGGTAAGACTGGCTTTTAATCCTCCAGCAATCCAGGAATGCTTGTCTAATTGCTTAAACAGCCCAGTCTGGGCCACAGATGTGCTTCTTTGCCAAGCTGCCCATTTCATTGGCTCTGGATTTGAAAGATGAGTTTTTTGTTTACAGTGCTTGTTTTCTCATCAACAGACCGAGTTTCGTTTCTATTGGCTTCAGTCCAAAGTCCAGGAAACGGACGGGCTGTCAGACATCGCCAAACGCAACCCGGTGAGTACCAGCACCATAAATAGAGCCTTTCCACTACATGCCCAATTTTTCCTTCCTGTACTTACTAATGTTGTTTTTAGGTTTTCTGCACTGGGTGTTTGTTTTGTTTTATGCCTTGCTGCACTTTATTTTGCCATATGGGATAAATCCAGTCCTTAACGTGAACCTTAACTTCCTCAGGGCAAAATGAGCAAAGGGGAAATTAAAGACAGGCTTCCATTACCATCTAGAAGACTAATTGTGCACTAAAGTGATTATTACTCACAAGTATTTGATATAATAGTGCATTGACAAAGCCTGAGTAAACTTCGACTTCAAGGTCCGCTCTTAATCGTCACTATTTTTGTAGGCTGATCTAGTAGGAGCTAAATCACCCGTAGTCTTAGCAGAGTAAGGTCACTATTAGAAAGCAATTTCTCACATTTGACAAGAAGACAAATTGTGTTTGGAACTAACAACAGAGTGCTCTGGTTTTGTTTGGTCCAACAGTTCCGGTTTGTGAGCCTCCAAAGCACAGACTGCACAGCAGAATCGATTCAGAAAGCCCTGGCAGCTGAGTACAGCTTCAACGTAAGGACTGATCTTTAGACCTTAAGTTGTTTTCTGCAAAATAAAAAAACAAACAAAAAAAACAAACAACTTTCTTTGCTGTGTTGGATTTAGTGTTAGAGTTGGAAAAATGCTATAAATACTAGATTTGATCTATTTAGTAAAGGATCTTTTGAAATGCAAAGAGAAATAAATTTGACTTGCTTTTTATCAGACTTGATGTATAATAATTTGATTATGAATTTCTGGCTGCAGGTGGATGGTCTCCTCTTCTATCACCGGCAGACCCACTACACCCCGGGCAGCACCCCTTTGGTGGGCTGGCTTCGCCCTTACATGGTCTCTGACATCCTGGGTATAGAAGTTCCTGTAGGACCCCTCACCACCAAACCCGAATATGCCAGCCACCAGCTGCAGCAGATCCTAGAACACAAAAAGACATCAAGTGAAGTTCGGCCTGCCAACAGCAGTGGAGGGTATGAGTTAGAGTACCTGTCCACCCCGAGCCAGGACTGTGGGGACTCTCTGAGCTTTTTAAATCAAAAGCCAATAAGGGAGGCACACATGGAGATGTGAGTGGGAGGCTAAACTAGCTGCAGATTGCTAACTCTGTATTTCTGAGTGGTGGCTGCACACATATGGCTCTTTTAGAATGTCTGCTGAATGCTTCTGCAGATCCAAGCAATTGCAAAGTATGGCTAATTCTAATCCGGCAGTTCTCTGGAAACATTCAGAGTGCAGATTAGTAGAGACATGCTTCTGGTCAGAGGACAAATTGGAGCAGCAGGTGAAAATTTAGGATACACACAGTGTTATGTTTAAGATGTTGCTGACTGGCAAAACCCTGCGAGTTGGGCTAATGCTGAACAGCCAGTGTTAAATGGACTTTTACAATTTTAATATCAATTCTAAAGTTGAAGTGTTTTAAACTGTATGTTTCGAAATAAATGTGTTTTATTAAATTACACTCCTTAACACCGGGTTTCCACTGGTTATTGCACTTTTGGAGTTTTGTTGAAAAGTTTATGGAATTTCAAAGAAAGAAAATCAAGTCTTACTAACATGCGTATTTCACTACTTTACATGTGCAATTTGAAAATATCGAACCTATAAATATATTTTGAATTTATATTTTGACAAAAATATATTTGGGGAATTTACAGAATTTAGACTCGATATGACTTCATTGAAAAACACTACACAGTTAATGTTATGATTTAAAACAAAGATTCATGTATACAACATAAGACAAAAGTCACTGAGAACAAATGTCTTTTCATGCCATTTGGCATCTGTGCCTTCTGATAAAAATGACCACAAAGTGTCCATTTCCAGGATCTCTCGATGATGAAAAGACACCTGGTTTCAGGCTTTTGTGCACCTCTCCCTCAGCTGGCCTTACAGACACATTAGATCCCAAACATGAGGTACTGGATACGCCTCATTTTGATTAATAAAGTATCTTTAACACATATCTATTTTCTCATGTCTCACTCCTTAATATATCTTCATCATTCTTACCTTGTAATACAAATACGTTAATCAGTTGACTTACGATTTACACATGATTTATAAATGAACTTAAATCTTTTTTTTTTTTAAATCGTCCTTTCTGCTGTTTCTCGCACTTGCATCTTGTGAAATGTGAACACTTTTCTGATAGGACTTTGATTTTTGCTGCCTTGTACCTCACTTGTAAGTGGCTTTGAAAAAAAAGCATCTGCTAAATAGCTAAATGTAAAGTGAACGCACCCCATATAAGGTATTTAGGACCTTAAATCAGTTTGATCTACTTAAACAAAGTTCACACAACAGTAGGATAGTATAACTATCCTGTGGGGTTGATATCTAATACATGGGACGGGCTTCACCCCCCCACAGAAAGAAGTGTCTCATAGTAAAATGGCACTAAATATGTGTGTCCACTCCAGATTATTTTTTCGCAATGACACAATACTCTTCAAATTACTCAATAAAGCTTACGCGAATGATTACATATCACATATTGATCAATCAACTACATGTCACAGATAGTAAACCATAATTCACTCAAAAATATTCCACCCATCCATCAATTTAAAATAAATCTTTCAAGTTTCAAACAAGTTGAGAAATTTGGTTGTCAATTGAAAAAAACATCTGCACACACCTTGGATCTGATTGTACATGTGCTGTAGCTGATGTTCCAGTATATAATAAGACATGAGTCATGCTGCTGATACCAGCCCTCATCAGCAGAATTCATGAGCATCTCTTCCCCTTTGCAATGGGCTCGGTGTGTGATTTGCGTAACTGTGAAGAGCTGGGCGGAAACTGTCAACAGGAAAAGACCTGAATGTTTCTGGCAGGGTTGTGAACTTGGTTTTAGTGACCTGTGCCAACAAATCCTGCATGAACTGGTTTTCAATATTTTAGGAAGGGAGTTCACCATATTCTCCTTTCAATTCTGTTTCTCCATTTTCAATTTGCTGTTCTAAGACTGTTTTTCAACACCTTGGATTGGTTTCCACCTTTAAAATATGTTTTTCGGTTATTAATAAAAGACTTTAAAGATGTAAAGCTGAGGTAGAGGTGGAACAGGAGGAAGGAAAACAGCTACTGAGACGTCTTTCTGTGTGTATATGAGCAACTTAATGTCATGCATCTCATTAAAAGATATTCATGTTTTTGCCTCGATACTCACTTTTTCTACACTGGAAAAAAAAAAAAACAACTTATATTTTCCTTTTCTTACTCTTGCCAAAGTGTCACAATTGCTCACCACCTACATGGAACATCAACAGGTGAAAATAACACTACCTTTTGTGGGGATTGTCATAACTCATTCTGGGAAATATAGGAGATTACTAACTGAAGAAGGTGCACCGTGCAGCTGAGGGAAACTTAGTCAACCACAATTACAATATCTCATCATGCGATACTTCCTGGAAAGCAACAAACACTAAAGACTGACATTGTGTAACAATAATAGATAAGAGAATAGGAGTTTCCGGTTGTGATCAGTTTTGATTATCTGCTTTCTAGTGGGATTTCACTTCTACCTAAATGTAGATAAAGCACATTTATCAATAATTGTTGATGAGGCTTGTGTTTAATCAGGTTTAAAGTGGTGCGATGCTCCTGAAAACAGATGAGCATCATTTCCAGATGGTCTTAGGATCTATCGCCAATGTTTTCATTGCATTTCTGATGTGTGCAAAGTGTACATCGCATTTCTTTAAAAAAAAAAAAAAAAAAGCTCCAAAGACGTGACGCTTCCAAATGTATAGTATTTAAAAACAAGGTATTTGACAAATGCAGTTTGTCGCGTACAGTCGGATGTTTTTTCTTTCACATTCAGTCACCGCTAAACCAAGAGGACGGAGGCCTATCAAGGAGAGCAGAGCAGGGCATGTGGTTACTGCAAGAATTCAGGTATTAGTCAGCAACACCAATCACTTTCCAGGAACTGAGCACCTGCCACAGTTACGCTTTTCAGAAGGCTGTGTTTCTCACACACACAAACACACATAGTGTTGCTTACTTAGGGCCTCGCTAATGTTTATGAAAAACCTTGTCACAAGACTTCTAGGGAGCGAAGCAGGTTTTTGAAACCCTCGAAAAGTTGTCGTACGCATGCTGTTTAACCTTGGTAAAAGTTCCTGGTATTCACTGTGGATAAAGGCAAACAAAACAGTATGATGCAAATGTAAGGTGCACGTTGACTTTATGCATTTACACACTGAGCTGTAGCTGAAATTTTAATAGGTCAAATTTTGTATTTACCAAAAACAGCATTTTATTGTTATTTACATTTTTTTTAAAAAGTTGATTCAAAAGGAATGCTAAGCTAAGCTAATAAACTCCTGGCTTTTATATATTGATTTATTCATACATACATAAAATGGGATTGATCTTCAGTCTACCACTTCCAAAGTAAAATAATACTTTTTAATCTGTATTTTAGCAGACAAACACATTAAACGTCCTTACTTAGACTTCAAATCCCACCCTATGTATTAACTGTAGACAGCTCCTCTCTACGTTACTATAACCCCCTAGTTCCCAGATCCAATAATAAGGACACATCCAACTCTGGATCCACAATGTTTTGCTCAGGACAGGATTTTTATAAAATCCAGTCTAATTGTAGTCTTATCAAACGCAGTTGTGCGTTATCTCCAAGTCTTTATTTGACTATTATAATAATACTTTGGCGTTAAAATAAACGGCCTGGAGAGGATCGTGCTGAACCAGCGCCTCAGACAGTCTCGGAGTAAACTAATCTTTTAGGAAATGAAATGCTTGAACACTGACCGATACAATGAGTTAAATCAGGTCTTCATAGAAAAGTCAGATGCATTTAGGCCTGTTTGGAGGTTGACATGCGTGGGCAGGGCTCTATGAATTTACCAATCACATTTTCCCAAACCACATGATGTCAGCTGGCTTCACAGGAAGTCTATTGTTGCCCACTCCCTTTTCCCTTTGGCTTTCAAGCCAGACTTTCTCACGCCTCATTATTTACAGTTCACCTATTGTGGGGTCTTGTTTGTTGTGGGAAAAAAATAACATAAAACGTCAGTGAATGTTTTCAACCTGTGTCTAAAATTACATGTAAGGCCAGAGAAATAAACAGTCTACCTCCCTCAAAAGGATTTTCCTTCTTTATATACAGGTGAGGATAACGCAGCATTACAAATGTTTCCAATCTTTTTGTGCCTCCTGACTCCCCGTTTTGCATTGCATTACGTTTACAACCTCATTAAAAACATATTAAGGTAACGCCAGTAATCCTGCGAGGAATGCAATCTCCTCCCCGCACTTGAAATAACCTTCCTATTGAAATATATCAGCAGCCTGTAATACTCTCAGAAAAGACCTGCAGTGTGTCTGTGGGTCATATTACAGTGACCTTATCATACTGACTGGTATTTTCTGTTTCCTCTGATGTCATGCAATTCCTGTAAAGTGTACTTTATGATAATGTAGCCTAGGGGATGCATGAGTCGAGAGTTTCACTAATTAAATTGTTATTCTTTCAACCAACTACTATGGGAGGGCCCCGTCCTATTATTAGTAATTTCCTTTTGCTTTATTTCATTCATTAGTGAAGTGCATTGATGGAGTCAGGTGTACTTCTGTGATGCATCACAGGCACAAACATGAATGTAGAGAATCTTAGCATTTACCAATGCAAATCCATCCTCTTTTAGATCTATGTGGACATGTGAAACGTTAGAAGCTTAAGTTTCTATATCACGCACCATTTAGTTTCCAAATTAGTTGTGTTGTCCTGCTTGTTAATGCTCAGCTGAAATGTGAAGGAGTAGTTTCACATTTTGGAAACACTCTTTGGTCAGACTTTGGTAGAAATATAAGCAGCAGCTGCTTCGGTAGCTTAGCTTAGGCCAAAGAGGAAAAGATGTTATCAAAATTCAGCCACCACCAACATGTTACCTAACGTATTTCCCATCAAACCACAATTTATCATTTTTACACTTTGTGGTAGTTAGCAAAGATTAAATAAACACATTAAATGCAAGCTAAGTGTTAGGTGAGTATTTAGTGACTTTGAAGGTGCTGGTTAAAGTTAGCTGCTAAGCTAAATGAAAGGCTAGGTGCGTATCGTTCTCTTCTAATCTCGGCAACAAAGCATATTTCCCAAAGTGAAGTAATCTGGATTTGAAAAATAACCTATTTATTCCCTATAAAGCCGAACTTTAAGCTTTTAGCATCATTAGTTGCTGAGCAAAAACTGAAATGTAGATGCAGTGGTTGATTTTTTGTTTGTTTTTTTTGGCGCATGGTAAATTAAATACACCTAACATGTTAATTATTGAGCTGTGAAAGTGCTTGTATGTAGATTTTGTTTTGTTGTTTTGTTTGGTCATTGTATTAGCAAGCTAAGCTAACTTAACGCTAACTGATTGTTGCTTTGTGGTACCAGTCTCCTAGCTAGTCTTAGGTCTTCGCTATAAAGTACATATATGTGTTTCAGTTGGTAAGGTGAGAACATTTAATCCTCAGCGAATTAATTTAGTTAAAAAAAATTCTAATACTATAATGTCATTCAGTTCATTATATGTGCATTCTTCTAATTTTCACATTCCTCACGTTATGCGCTCAGAAATGCCATTTCCGGTCGGGGTGTTCTATTTTCATAAACGAAGCCACAGGCCAGCGAGCTTTTCTCACGTTCTGCTCTTAACCACCAGGGGTAGAGCAACGTGCAGGGTTGGATTCGTGCCTCTGGAAGTGTTGCTCGCTACTCACTCGCCCCGGAAGCCGTTCCGGTCCTTCATGTCGAAGCACGTCCCGAAGCCCCAGCGGAGCGAGGAGCGACGATAAGAGGACACGGGAGACCGAAGACCGACTGTCCTTCGCGGAAGTCTTCTACCTCTGTTTAAAAGCCTGTTTGTGATTGGACGCTGCAGCGGATGTCAAAGCGCATCACAACGCTGCTTTATTACGGAATGACCCGAAAAACAGAACATGTTGAACGCTCGCAGACATTCATATGATTTGGTCTGATTAAACGATGATCTGATCCGACAAAGGATCCACCAAACAACTTTCTAGATTTATTAGAAAATAAAAACTTTTCTGTTCAAGATCTTTGGGTAGAAATACAGTTTGATGTCATATAATTTACATTTATCCAAAAGATTTGATTCAATAGAGCATTCATCAATACGAAACACGGTTTTATAAATAACCTAGATTGGGATATTGAATATTTAATTTTGAAACAGAAGACCAATAAACACTGATTCAGATATTCAGCAATGTGCATCCAGCATGTGATCATTGAAGACTATTTACACATGTGAGCACAGCACAAATACAGAATGCACGTTGTTAATTTACAGATGTGAAACTGTTTTAAACACGGGCAGATGGGAAGAAAAAAAAACACCCCGTGCCGACCATGAGTTCACATTGTGATTATTTTTTTGGACAGTGTGTATATGGGCGAATATAAATATAAAAACTTAAAAGGCACCACGGTAACTCGACCGGATCCGACTGAAAGGTGATCCAGCTGAGCCGCCGTCATCAGAAACAGACGTCGCTGCACATGACGGTTCAGAGGAAAGGACGTATCAGAAACACATTTCCTCGGTTCCTCTCTCTCCTCGCGTCTTTTCCTTACATCTTTCCATGCATCTTTAGTGGGAGGGACTAAGACGCAAGGAAAAAACGCGAGTGGGGGAAACGACGGCGCTTTCAAGAGACTTGGGATGTACCCAGTCTCTTTCTCGACATAAAGGCGACGTTCAGAGTTAAACGCTTGCTATTCGTGGCATGGAGGAGTCAGTGGGCAGCTGCCGCCCTCTGATCTGTGTAATGTTAGGTGGATGAGCAGCAGATCATGGTCTGAACCCTGCTATCACTGAGCCGAAGCAAAGCCTCATCTAACTACTCGAGCGTTGTCCTCTGTATTTTTTTTATTTCCTTCCTTCCTTCTTTCTTTCTTCTCTGACCTCTCGGTGGAATTTGACACAACATCAGAAATGCGATTTTCCCACTAGGGTTTGATGGCAAATCCAGGCTAAGTGGCCTCTGTGTTTCGCAGTTAAACACTTCTGCAGCGTTTCAGATGCACTCAACTTTCAGAGAGAGAGACAACCCCTAACAGTCGTTTTTTTTTTGACACGAGAGATAGAGACAAACACACACACACACTCATATATCTCCGTTATTTTCCACTTGATGAGAAGAACGCGTCTGGTGACCGGAGAACTGACGGGGATCATGGCAGCTACTTTATCGGCGGAGGAAGAACAGGTAGGCCCTAAGAGTTATGTTTACCCTTATTCCTGTTTCTGTTATATCACCCAAATTGTTCAAGCCTCGGCCCCACCTGGACGCATTTGGCCCTTGTGCATTGCTTGTGTGCACCGAGGCGAGTGGCGATGGCAATGCGCAAATGGTGGATTCGTTGCGAAATGGTCCCGAATGCCGAGCGGAAACATTGTATCGATTTCTGGCGCAGTATTGCTGCCGTTGCATCACTGTCGGGTTTTTTTTTTTTTTTTTTCAGCGACTGAGCTGAACTGTTGCGAAACAGGCCGAGTTCGCCTTTAACGGGCTCCACAGATGTAAAATAATTCATTTGGCGTCACAGTGTTGTTCGTTCGTGGGTTCAGAGCGTGAGATTCTCCGGGAAACGCTGCCTGGCTCCACGTTTGGCAGAAATGTACACAGTGGAAACGCGGCTTTCGAGTGTCGTGATCGCAATGTGGGAGTGAAAAGCTGTAAGGTGGAACATCTGAGCATCTTAATAAGCGGATAGTATGAAAAATAAATGAAATCCATTTCATTTCTCATCAAAGCCTTAAACGAGTTGGAACTTAATGACTTTAATGTGAAATATTTCTGTAAGTTTTAGAAGCTGTAAACTTTGACATGCTCCCATCATGTCTGTATCATTTTGCATATTCTATGGATCAGACCTGTATATGCTTTATAAAGCCAGGCCCCCAGAGATGGATCATTTTCTATGGAAGTTATTTTAAAACTGAAAAGCCAAATTTGAGTAAATCTGAACTACTTCTGCATTGTTGATGAATCACTCTGAGCACTACATTCGATTACATTGCATTTTACAATTTAAATAATGCAATTTTCAGTTTAGCAGTTATCTGCAAAATAATTTTATGAATGTGTAGTTTTTGGTGACACTAAATGGTTATATTAAAGACTGTATTGCTTTTTAGTACTAGGAAGTACCAGAGTAGATTCATGATGTTAAATCCACATCTCTTACAGTTCAATCAAATCCTGAGCATTAAAACCTCTGTGAATTTAGTTCATTTCTGATCTGTAGATATTTATTTTGGTTTATAGTTTAAATATAACTTGTCAAATCTAAAGTGGCATAAACTTCAACAAACCACAACATATGTAACATGGGCAAAAAAGTAAAGTTTGTCTTTTTGTACACTTTTAATTTCACTCAGAACAGAGAACAAGGGGACTAAGAATGTCAGCTACTTTTTCAACATGAGTGATTTTGCAAGTCTTCTTCTGTGGTGCCTATTCTATGCTCATGCCTTCTCCTAGCACTCACTTTCCTCATCATCTGACCAGCACTAAGCCTTATCTGGCTACTCCATTTCCTGTGTGAGCAAGGGCCCCCGCTAGGGCACCGGACACCCTTATTATTCTACAGCCCTGTGTGTGTGTGTGTGTGTGTGTGTGTGTAGCTCTCTTGGGAGTGTACACGGGTTTAGTGGAACTTTATTCTAAAGGCAGCTGTTAAAAGCATTTCACTAAACTCAGGGGAAGGGAGAGTTTATGAGTTACTATCGTGTGCTTTAGAGAAAATGTGCGTGTTTGTCTGTGTGTATGTGCTGTCTACTCCCAGGAAGCAGTGGAGTGAGAGAAAGTGGGGAATGGAGAGATAGTGACGTTATTGACTTCCTGTTAGGGTATTGACTTGTACCAAGTGGGACTCGCTGAAGTGAAGTGAAGCCACTTGGCAACGTCAGTCCTATATTTGTAAATAGTTTTTAGCATGGCATCTGTATTCAAATAGATTCTGGGAAGACAGTGGGCAGCCACCAACCCTCCCAAAACATCATAATTTGGAAATGCATCAGCCCTGTTTGTGGGATCAAGATCTGAATGTGATGCTGTCGTACTTTTCCAATTCGGTGGAATTTCCTTCAGTTGAGACATTAATATAGTCATCATCTCTGACTCTTTTTTGCTGGAATGTGAGTACAGGAGACACTGTCAATTCTGAAACAGTTTCTTGTAACAAAGGATGATGATTCTAAGTAAAACAATAAAAAAATAAATCTGGTTTCGGTGTGCCAGTAAGTCAGGAAGTGGATTAGCATTACCCTGGCACTAACACATCTAAACGAAGTGCAGCTGTTGCTAAAACAGATTTGGTGCCATGAGGAAGTTCCAAAGAACTGTATTAGTTTTAGTGGAATTAATAACAATGGCCAACAACAAAACAAACACGAAATGAATTAGCAATAGTTTTATTTGATCACCGTGTCTCTGGCTGCTTTGGGGTTTGTATTATTGGCCAGAGAAAACAAGCAATTTGAAGACTTTACATTGGGCACAAGAAAAATGTAATAGGCGAACACTGAACTGACAAATTAATTGGCAATTTACTCAATAATTTGCTGCAGCACTGAAGTCAGCTTTAAAGCAGAGCTGTTAATTGCTTTGCAACACTGCCCACAATGACTTAATGCAACTAGAGAAAGTGGCAAAATGTCTATTAGTTGATAAGTTTTTATTGTGATATTGCTCAACCATAAATTGTACATTAGGATTACTGTTGGTATTTTGAAATTTGGAAAGACATTTTGCAGTGTGCAACATATTGAAGTGAACAACAAACATTACATACCTAATTAAATTACAACCCATGTCGACATGGTTAGAAGCACAAAGCGACGGCAAACAAAGCTTAAGACCAATTATGTGTAAAAATGCCAAACATTGAGGCCTCTGGTGGGACAACCAGGGTTCTATGAAAAGGTCACTTTGAGAAAGGACAAAAGACCCATTTCTTAAAAAAAAACCAAAAAAAAAACCTCAATCTGTCAATTCATCTCTCGGTACAAGATCTCTTTCCTCTTTGTAGATGTGGAATTGGCTTTTGGATTGTTTGACCAAAAAACTACCCACATCCTCATCCACCAGCTCCTAGGGCAGCAGCATCCTACCACAGTGAACCCAATCAATAGATAACTGACAGCCATTGTCAACACCACAGATGAACAAATCCAATTTGCCAGTGAACAATCCTGCTAACAATCCAACTAATAGTATTATGTAATGTCAATTGTATACTGAAAGGCCAAAAAGCACTTATAATATCTTACTCAGCATTTCAGAACAACACCCTAAAGATATAAAGACAATTAGACAAGTGAAGATAGAAATATTAAAGTCTGTGTACATTACTGCATTTGCACTGATCTGTTAGCCTATTTCCATTCCCATCAAAATACACCTCTCGTATACACCAGAATTAATGGGTTTAAAACAAATAAAGGGTTAGGGTAAAAAGACCTCCTTCAATGTTGAGCAAATATTTATGCATCCTACAGGAATTGAATAAGTCACTCCTCCGCAGTGAGCCTTCTACTGCAGGCCGGTGAGCTATCATGAAAACAAACTGGTTCATCCTCAAATTCCACTCTGGCGGATATGGCCCCTAGTGCAGAAAAACCAAACAAGACCGTCTTCTCCAGGAACAGAGGGTCACTGCCTGGAATTGGCAGGCTCTCCTTAAAAGGCTAAGGGAGGAAGAGCAGCTGTCAGACTATTGAAATCTTGGAAACCCGAGTGTACCTGACAGCAATCTGACAGGAAGTTGTCTTTGGCCAACAGTGAAGGATTAACGGTTCACAGTGCAGCAACAAAGAACTGACAGCCCACATTAGATGGAACTCGAGCATGTTCTGTTGGACGACGGCCTAGTGAACATAAATGACCTACAAATACTGAGAGACTCTGATTACAATACTGTATAGATTAAAGACGGCGTAAAGTCTTCTTACATTACATTCAGCAAAAATCAAACACCTTTTTTGAAGTACTTTCAGGTTTTATAAATCTTGTTATGGCAGATTACATTTAATTTCTCTCTATAATTTGCATTGAAACAAACTATAATTTTTGGGACAAGGCATTCATGGAGAAGACGCGAGAATAGGGAGTTACTGGAATGCTACTATACAAGTAACGCTAGCGAGAGGGGTTACATGCAGAGGATGTGGGACCTATGGATACTTTGAATGTATATATATTTTTATAATGTATATATTTTTTCAGCTTTTATTTGGTAGGTAGGGACCATGTATAGAAACATTAAGCTCAAGAGACAAAGATGTACTAAACCAGATTATAGCTATGCAGCTAATTTCCATCTTTAGTCACTTGACAGACTGAGAAAACAATTAAACATCCCAACGCTATACGCTCGGCATACTGTTCATTATCCATTCCATACCACATCATGCACATCACCTGTTCCAGACTGCACCCTATAACCTTACACATTTTACCCACCCTGTACACACATCCTGCACTCACCTGCAGGCCATACACACTGAACCTTTAACATTATATCATACCACCATGCAAATATAAAAATGCAGAACTAGGTATTCAAATCCAAGGAAAGAATGACATGACCGCAAAACATTGGCCAATGTTGACAGGCTTGGCCTTCTAAAAACCATTTTGTATTTCTCTAGAGAAGGTTACATAGTTAGTGTGGGCTTTCAGGTCTGTAGGGAGAATATTCCACACCTTTTTATTGGTTTATATGGAAAAAGCTTGTTCTGAGTTTTGGGATGCTACACTGCCCACTAGAAGTAGTATTTGTTGCTCTGTTAATCTTTTCAGAAGTCAACTGATCATCTTATGTTGAGTGAGTATATGACCATGGTGATGCTGACATGTTTTCTTATTCATGATTTTCAGGGCTTGTTTGTAAAATGACTCCAAAGGTTTCAGGGTTGTCTTATTTGCTTGAGAACAGCATGATATGAAGTAGTAAAAGTGAGACACTTTAGCTTATGTTAGTTTTTCCACATTTATTAAAAAGTAAAGAAAAAAAAAAGTCAAACTGTTATAGTAATGCTCACAGTAAATAGGTCTCCGCAGAGAATTCGCTTGTGAGTTCTGAGACATGAACTAGTAAATTGATGATTTGTCAGTTTTGAGTCCGTTTTATTCTGTAATGCACTTAAAAGAAGTCTTTCCCCTTCACATTTTCCCTATGAGAATCGGATATGAACCAACGGCAGCCGTGTCAGGTGCAATCACCCCTCATCCCTTGCATGTTAAAGCATCTGAACAGAGCAGAAGCTGCAGGGCCTGCTGTCTTTGAAAGCGCTGGCTTTCCTGAGGAGAAACAGTGGCATCCTGTCTTAAGGCTCAGCACTTGTCACTGATCGTTTTGTATTCTTAAAGAGCCGCAGACTCCCAGAACTTGACTTCCTGTCTCCCATGCATGCCTCACCGCTCCTGTGCCTAACCAGAGAAGGGGAACCCTGTGTTTAAAGTGTGAGCTTTCATTACCTGCTCTGTCGCCTTTTGACGATTCACTGAGTGCTGACTCGTTAACTCTATGGGCGCTGAGGGTGGTGGAGAGGGAGACAGGAAGCCTCTGAAAGACTGCTGACTAAATGCATAAGGTATTTGTAAGATGACTGGAAGGCCTTTATGATAAACGCATATTTAATGAAACTAATTATCTGCTTTAAGATTTGAACTAGCCTAACCACATTTTGTTACATTTTGATTGAAAAGTGCTACAAAATGTTGAAAGCCAGCCTTTGATGAAATGTCTGTTTTAAATGTTTTTCCTATTAAAAGTAGATCATAATAGTTTATTAAATAGTCACATGTTGGGATGAAACGGCAAAAAACATAACCCAAGTCAGTATATCCCCTCAAATCCACATATCTTTGTGTCTGTCAGTTCATTGTTGGGGTGTTTGAACTTTACAGTACTGAGCTCTGGCAACTGCTCTCATGGCACCTTTTTTTTTTGTTTTGTTGTATACATGTTGTCTGTATACATATTTGCGGGGGTTTATGTGGGAGTATAATTAATGCCACATTATGAACAGTAAACCAGTATAATATACGCTCTCGTTTAAGCTGTTTGCTGTTCAGTTTCGCTCTTCTGAGGTTCTCTCCTGTGGTTGCAGCCAGATTTCACAAGAAACTAATCAGCATCTCCATCCTGAAACATGTTAGATCCACATGTGTAGGCTTTACCTCCAAAGAGTGTGATGGCCAACAAATCAAATTCTTCCCTTGGAAGAGAAAAGAAAAAAGCAAAAAGTTCCTGTAACAAATCAAACCTCTAAACACTTCAGTTACATCCTCTTACCAGACATCATCTGGCTACTAATGAACAGCTGTAGTTGAGTGCTGAGATATAAAATACTATTTCAGCCTTTAACTTCACACGACTGGTATTACTGCTAAGTACTATTAAAGGTCACAGTATATTACCTCATAATTATTACAGCTTTAAGTCGCACACACTTGTTCAACAGGATTCCACCTTGTTTCCCACTCACGTTCCTGCCTACACTTTAAAAAGTGAACATTGTTGGCTCTATGTTGGAAGTTTTCTTTAAGTGGACAAAACCACTTAGTCACCTCAATGCTGCTGTTAAAATTTTTCATTCTATAGTATTACTTGCTCTTTGTAGATCAGCCATACATTTTTTTTTTTTTTTTTTTTGTCCCTTTATGGTTTCCAGAAAGTGCCGAAATCATTTCCTCAAAATAGCTGTGGTTAACACATGAGATGAACCAGCAAAAGCGAAGAAAAGCTTCTCAGTTGGTTGTAGAAATTAGTTGAGACAGTTTCTGTACCATGTATCAAGTGTAAAGGCCAGTTTCACTTCCTGTTTGACCCTTTGATTATGGGAAATTATGATGTGTAATCTGTTCCTTTTTTCTCTTTTTTTTTCAGGCTACCAGGCAATTTCTGGAGGAAATAAACAAGTGGACCAGTCAGCATGGAGTGTCCCCTCTGTCCAGAGAATTGGCTGTTAAGTTCCTCATGGCTCGCAAGTTTGATGTCCTCCGAGCCATTGAGCTATTCCACAGTTACAGGGTAAGGAAAGACGGAGACAATAATACACACAACTTTCACAAGAACTGGTCATGAAACCATATTTGGAAAAAGAAAAAGTGTGACCAATATGGGGTAAACAGTGGACATGTTTCATGATCCCATACAACCTGCAGGTCACAAAATTGACATTATTTCCACAATGTATCTACTCGGCTCCACGTAGCCCTGCTTCTCCCCACTGCTACAATCTGCTGTGCTCCACCACTCTCTGCCTAGTGCTTCAGGCAATCATTGTTAGGAAATTACAATACATGTGAATGAGTCAAAACTTGCTGATCAAGTCGAGAACTGAAATTCTGACTGGTTCGAGGGGCTGAAAAACTTCAGCTTGATGCATGTTGTTAGCGGTGCTTTTGAATGAGTCACAGGAGGCTTAGACGGCCTCTCTTCACATTGATAAAAGTTTTGGAGCATATTTATACAAGAAACTTACAAAAGCTATATGTTGCATCTTTTTAAAAGTAGTGATGCCTTGTGATCACTCGTCATTATCCAAACACGTTTCCTTTGGAAAGATAATGTCTTGAGTCTCTCTCTCACCTGGGCACAAGGTCTTGAGTAGGTGAAAAGAGGCCCCAGTTACAGAGATGCTGCTTGCTTGAACATTGTTGGCCAATTATAAAGGTGTGACACAGCCACAGGAGGCAGACGTCATTAGGTGAAGAAACTGTTGGCCTGATTCATCTCGAGCTACAACTGCAAAACATAGTTTCCACTTTTTAGTGTTTAGTAATCTACATTTAGAGACAAACTATGTACTTCATAACTCTGAATGCTTTCTATTTCAGTATTATCAGAGAATCTACACCTACATTGGAACAATTATTCTGCTTTGCCTGACCTTTTCTTGCTTATTATGTAATACTTTAACTATTATTTCCACCGAACAAATTGTATTATCTTTGCTTGTTGTTTAGACATTTATGAAACAACTGCAAAGTCTGTAACAATTTGCCTCTGGTCCTGCAGGGTATTACCTTTCTGGTGTGTTCAGATGAATGTAAATAAGACTAAAATCCGGACGACATATAATGTTACACTGGAGCTTTTTGGTGTCTCTGAAATCTATATGAACAATTTCAAAACACCTAATAGCAGTTAAACAATGCAGAGGTAGAATGGTAGAAGAAATCTTCACCACTCCCACAGCACAGTTACACAAGTTGATTTTTTTTTTTTTTTTGTTGCTCACCCTTCTTAAGGAGCCCTCGCCCAGCAAGAGATTGCCTAAACAGATGCACCAGAAACCTCAGGCCAAACACACACAGAAACTCACACAGTTAATTAAACACTGGGGGGATATTTCAGAACACAACATACGAGCCTATTCAGCTTTTTCAGAGAGCTTGAAGCCTATCACGAAATAAGAGTTGTCATCAAAAAAGTGAAGTGTCTGGCATGTCTGAGGTTATGAGGTTTGCATAAATAAGGAATTGTTGGGAGTTTCACAGGAAAGCGCATATCAGGCCTGCATGCAAAACGACGGGGATGGAATTGGATGAATTTATATATATATATATACACACTGATCTTCTCATTTTTGTTTCTGTTTAGTTTCTTATGCTTTTGACCACCTTCCTATTTCTGTAGAGTAAAATACGGTCAAATGTATAAAAAGGCGTTGGGGCATGTGTATGTGCTGTTGCGACATTGTGAGGCCACCTCACTGTGGCCTCACAATGATAAGTTGAGAATATAATAAGTGGAGTGTTAGGACTTAATAAGGGCAGAACATAATTGAATACAGCAAAAAAAAAAAATGCCTGTTTACTACATATCACTAATATAGAAGTGGGTAATATTATTACCATCCAACTGGAAAATGATGATCTGGATGAAACCTTCAGGGCATATTCGGAGAATTAGTCTGTAGGTTTCATCTACTTTATGATCTGAAAATAACACTTACATAATAACATAATCAAGACATGTTCCTCTGAGCCATGTAATAACAACCAGCAGTTGGGGGATATTATCTCATTTTTGCGCCTAAATGGTCTATAATGCTATAAATTTCATTCTGGCCAAATTGGAACGTGCAAAATGGAATTTACCGGCTCAGATCTCCTTTAGTTTATCTACTGCAGCCAACGGAAAGTTGACAGAATTCTTACACAGACTCTAATGACCTAAAAAAAAAAGCCACTTCAGTATCCAAGGTGGATTCTTATTTCAATAATGAAAAGCTTGCTTGCATAAATGCAACTCCTTTAAGAATGACTTGAATGTGACTTTGAAAAGGATTAGTCTCCCTGGCATGCCACAGTTCATTATCTCAGTTTAATGCTGCGTCAGCACCAGGACAGGGGCTGGGGACAAGTAATTAGTTGGAACAAAACGAGGGGGAAAGTTTCCCAAAGCTTGTTTGGTTGAGGGGTTGCTCTTCAAAGAGGCCAAGCTGGCACTCAAACCGAGATGGTGGATGGTGTAAGACTTATAAATATAAATAAAATGTTCATATTTTGTTTAAATCCTTATCTAAAGTTTATTAACTTTTTTTTTTTATGTACACAATCCATCCTTAAAGTTTTATTGTATCAAATCCCAATAATGGTCAACACAATGGTCTGGCCTCACATGTGGAGTTTGCATATCCTCCCCGTGCTTGTGGGTTTTCTCAGAGTGCTCCGGTTTCCTCCCACAGTCCAAAGATATGCATGTTAGGATGATTGGTGACAATAAATTGCCTGTGAGTGTGAATGTTTTTCTGCATGTGTACGTAGGCCCTGAGCTGGATTAGAGACCTGTCCACGGTGTGCCCCTCCTCTCGTCCTGACAAGGACGAGAGGAGTGGCTGACATGAAGTTAGTTGGTGTGAGAGAAGAGGATGCAGAGCATAGAGTTAGATGGAGGCACATGATTCACTGTGGCGACCCCTGGAGACAAGAGGGTGTTTTAAATTTGCTTGACGTTTTAGAGAAACCTTATTGAGCACTTTATGAGGAAGCTGCACCATTTGACTGTGGCAAAAATTAGGCTGCTTTTACTGTATGTGCACGGGTGACATGTGTGTCAGTTTAGGACTGCAACTGTTTTCACATTGGAGCTGGATACATGTCCCTGCCAAACACTAATGTGGACCATCAACATAAAAAGTATAAAATGAAACTTTGAATGGAAATGACACCTCACAGGTTTGGCTTCAATAAGTTCAAGAAACTCCCACACAACCTCCTGAGGGGAGAAAAGAAATGGAAACCATGCAGACAGAGATCCTCTTGGCAGGAAAGTCGAGCATGTAATTCTCCATTGTTCACAGAGAGGAACTCACCTCAATGTGACAGCCTGTTATAGAAACTCCAGCGCCTGACTTCACCTGCTGTGCTCTGTTTTCTTCAGGAAACTCGTCTTAAAGAAGGAATCGTCAGACTTCAGCCTCAGGAGGAACCTCTGCGCTCAGAGCTGCTCAGTGGAAAGTTTACTGTGTTGGTATGGGTTTCCTTTAAATTTGGCTTCCCTTCAATAAAAAATTATTTCTCTTGGCATATTATACAGAACTATAGAGGGATAGGACAGGTGATATTCTATAATCTCATTATAGATCCCAACTAACGAGCATTGTCTGTAAGACAATGTTTCATCCTGAGGAGGAATCAGTGGGCTTGAGCCTCAGGCAGTATCTACAAAATGTTTCACCAGACAAATATAGAATAACACCAGTCTTATCCTTTTAATGACTCGGTTTACAATCCCTGATTCAGCGATTTACTTTTGCATGTTTTGTTTTCATTTGTTATTGTGCATTTGGTTGCATTACAGTATTTTTATACAGTATTGATATAGTTGGTCTTACTTCAGTTCTGTATTGAGTAGAGTTACTTGGGCTGTGATAAAGCTAATAAAATCCTACTGCTGAATTTCCCAAGGGTTACCTATTTTTTTTTTTATTAAAATGATTTCTTTCAGACTTGTCAAGAAAGTAGCTTGGCTTGAGAATCAGTTAGTCGATAATCTACACTTTAAAGGATCCCAGTTTGGCAATGTAATGCGAATTTATGGTAATAATCTGAAAGTAGGCTCATATAATAGGGTATTATGGTATATTGACTGACCTTCAAGCCAAGCAATGTCCCGGGACCAGATAATTTTAGCCTTTTGTTAGCCAAATCACCAAAGATGCCCACTCACACTCTCCTGCGTTTCCCTTCTTCCTTCCCCATTTCATGCCACAGTGGCACTGATGCTGCACATCCTCATGTCTGACGTCTGAGTTCTCAAGCCTCAGCAGCAGAGTTCATATCCTGTCTGAGGTATTTTTAGCTTCCATGCCCGAGAACACAGGCTTATTTGCTTACAACAGTCAGTTCCGGAGTATCTTTGGATGGAGACTTCATTCAAATATGGAGCCTCTAGTTTTTATGGCATCAGCAGCCTTTATGCTGAACAGGTTTGACATGGAGAAATATGTTCTGTCTGTCTTTTGGCAAGAAAGAAGGGGCCTTTATATGTGCACCATATTATTGACAAGAACCGTTCTTCCTGCTGAATTATTGACAGCCCCTTTTGGCAGCATGCCAATAACCGGCAGATGAATTTAGGTGCCACCATGTGGTCAGTGTTCATTTCTGCACAGCTTCCATTTGTCTGTAAAGCCATAATTTAATCTGTTATATGAATGAAAAAAGGGAACAAAATTAATATTGTCAGAATAAAATGGTACAGTACAGTCTTCTGGTTTTATTAGATGTGTTACCCGGAGTTAAAGTTGGATAGTGGAGAGTTACACTGTGTGAGCTAAACCTGTCAAACAAGGTTGACAACTGATATAACCTGTTGGTGCTGTGTACTTTCAGAGTGTACGGGACCCTTCAGGGGCCTCCATTGCCTTGTATACGGCCAAACTTCATCACCCAAACAAAACGGGCAACCACGTGGTGCTTCAGGCCCTCTTCTACCTCCTGGATCGGGCTGTAGAAAGGTGAGGACTGTGGCAGATGGAGCTTCTCTTATATTTATAAAATAGCTGCATTATTGGTAAAAACTACAAAATTTATGATTAATACGATTACATAACCCAATTAAATTTCTAAATAGGTTAGGTTCCCGTGAGGGGAGTCGAAATGACAGCAACATGTCTTGAAAGATGACTATGCTGTATTTGAAGATAGGGCTTCTTTTGAAATGTTACCCATTTGTCCTTGTGATATATATTTGTATATCTCAGAAAAATAAACACAAGTTTCGGGTTTTCCCACAGCTTTGAGACCCAGAGGAATGGCTTGGTGTTCATCTACGACATGGCTGGATCCAACTACACAAATTTTGAGCTGGATTTGAGCAAAAAGATCCTCAACTTGCTCAAGGTTAGAATTTCCTCCACCCACCCATTATCTACACCACTTAGCTGTCGAGGCAGAATACACCCTGGAGAGTTTGCTGGTCCGTCACAGGGTCACACAGATGACCATTCATGCTCACATTCTCACATCTTATGAGTCACCACTTACACTAACTGCACATCTTTGGATTGTGGGAGAAAACCAGTGCGAGCATGGAAAGAACATGGAATCTCCACATCGAAACGTTGGGATGTTTGATCCTGTCCACCCTCCCACTGTGCCACCTCAGAATTACAGTGACGTCTAAATGTCTGAGACCTAGAAACAGAGCGGAAATCTTAAATATTCCTTCAGTTTGCAATTTTTGTGTCCCTAAATCCTAAAACGTTAATTATTTCCAGGTTTTTAATGACAATATCATAGATTTTCGAGGTGGTTTCAAATTTTCAGACTGAGCAAATGAAATGCACAATCCTGGAAATTGCAAGAAAAAGCAACAGAATTATAGACGCACCTTTTGTGTTGTAAACACTGGGAGCCAAATAGAATTTTCTGACTTTGGAAATGATTCACTCTTTTCCAGGACTGGGTTAATACATACAGTAACTGCTGAGTTAAGCTTTTCATCCTGTGGAAGAGGAGAATAAAATGTGGTTGGTGTCTTTAAGGAATTTAATGCCCATCCAAAGGGCAAAATGAATGGCTCAACAAGCAAAAGAATTATATACACCATGTCTGCATAATATGTAGGAAGACATGAGACAACTGCCAAAATAAGCACTAGTCTAAGTGTTTAATGCTTTAAGGATGTGGGGTAATATGTCATCTGGAGTCAATAACAGACTTGTGTGGCCATATCCTACATCATAGCAGTGGTGTGTGTGTTTTGTACCCACATATTAAACTAAATATTGACTAGAGTAGGGAGGTTGTTCTCAGTAGAATTTGTATTTGGGTTCCACAACATTAAGGAAAGAATTCTGTATGGTTGGATTGGCTCCAAGACGTGCTTGTCTTTAAGAAATGATTAACTCAAACAGGGTGAAGGAAGTCAGAGACTGCTCAGTGCCAAGTAGCCACATCAGATTGATGACAAGAATTTGTTTATTGTTGTGTAAATTTTGAAAAGAATAAGTCCGGGAAGCCTTTGTTAACCTGCTCCAACCCAGACCCGACTCGGTATAAGTGGAAGAGAATGAATGAAAGTCTGATATAATGTAACCTATAGGTTTTTTCTAACTTGTGCTGTCTCTCTCCACCAGGGGGCATTCCCTGCCAGGCTGAAGAAAGTGTTGATTGTTGGGGCCCCAGTTTGGTTTCGAGTGCCCTACAATCTGCTGAGCCTGCTTCTCAAGGAGAAACTCAGAGAACGGGTAACAGAAGGGAGCCTCTGATTTTCTAATTTGTCGAATAAGCTCACATAAATGTTATACTTCTCGGGGATGCTAATGCTGAATCAGTTACCACATTACTGTTACTGAAGATTTTCATTAGCAAAGATGAGTCAGTCTTGAATGTAACACAAAAAAACTGTTAACTTCTCAATTCACCAACTCCAGGTTCAGATGGTAAAAATGGCTGAGTTGCGCCACCACCTTCCCAGAGACTGTCTCCCTCAGCACCTCGGTGGGTTGCTGCCTCTGGACGCATACAGCTGGAACCAGCAGCTATTGGCGGGTCAGAACGGCAGAATAGACCCTGTAGATGAGCTGGTGGGCATTCCATTGGAAGACATGTCCATTCACATCCCTGGACCCGAATCTATGCGACCGCAGGAGCTGCTGGCACACCTTGGCAGACTTCAGCGCTCAGGAATCCACCAGGAGTATGATGATCTCCGCAAAGAACCCCCACCAGGAACCTTCCACTGTGCACAGTGAGTTTGCACCAAGACAGAGCTGGGATCTTTATGCATATTGTTACTTCTTGAAAAAAGAATGAATGGCATTAAGTAAATTCCCCAGTAAATCTAGTCTCAAAGTATTATTCTAACTTCTGCTACTTGTTTATCAGGTGCATTCATGGTAAATAGACAGCACTTATCTGGTGCGTTTCTATAATTTCTCAATATTGCAGGTATAATAAATATTGAAATAAATTCTGCAATTATTGTTAGTCCACATTAATCACCAGTTTTTAATTCATTAACATGCATGGCATGACATCTATGGCACCGATTAAATGTTGTGAGTTGTATTTGAAGTTTTGTGAATGGTGCTTTTTGTGCCACATCCTGTGCCCCTCAATCTTATTACTTCAGAATATGAATCCCAGGACTGGTGGCAATCATTTTTAGAGTGACTAATTAATTTTCAATGTATGTTTGTATATCTTTGGAAAATGGGTACAATTTGCAGACTGTCATACTTTATAGGTTATAGCTGTCTGGCTATGGCTTATGTGTCACTTTTAATCTTTTGTGTTCATTGTCTACAGAGCAGCCTACAATCAGGAGAGGAATCGCTATGGAGACGTGTTGTGCCTTGATCAAACGAGAGTTCGTTTAAAACCCAGAAGGGATGAGGTTGGTGCTCTTTAAATTGCACATAATACAGGTGTCATTGCTAAAAAATGTTGCATCCATAGTCCCTCAACCACCCAAAAATGTGCCAAGGTTTAAAATTTGGAAAGGCTGCCAGTCTGGACAGCTATCAGATAGCTTGTAAAGAAGAATTCTGACAATCTTGAGTAACCAAATGTATTTTGATTCACTTCTCAGCTCTGTGGAGACTCTGTGCAGTTAATTGCTAGATTGATTCATATTGTGTTGATGAACCGATTTAATTCAGATTTGGCTGCCATCTTCTCCACAGAGATCAGATTACATCAATGCAAGCTTTATGGATGGCTACAAACAGAGGAACGCATACATTGGTACTCAAGGTACGGCACCTGTCCACAGAAATGTTGAAGATTGAAATGGAAGATTGTACTGTGTTACAGGCAAAAACAAGTTCAATCTTTTAGTATGGAAAGATTTTAAATTGGTTGTAAAAGATCCCAACATTTACACTTCCCTTGAACATGCTTTTTGTGTGTATAGCATGTTCACTAAAGGTAACAGATGCTTTTTCTATCAACATTGCAAACAGAAATACAAATGTATCAATATCCCAGCATTTGTGTAATGAAATAATCTCAGTTACAAACTTTCACGAGCACAGTGTTGAAATGGGAACATGCAGAAGGCTGCGGGTTCGAATCCCACCCCTACAAGGGCGACCCTGGTGCCGGTCGCAACCCAGATAAAATGGGAGGACAGGAAGGGAATCCGGCGTAAAAACTCATGCCAAATCAACGTGCGGGACACTTTCCGCTGTGGCGAGCCCTGAAGGGAGAAGCCGAAAGCCGTTGATCTTTGCAGCTATTAAACTCTAGTGTACACAATAAATGCAGTACTGTTGGTGATGCAGGGCCACATTCTGTCATAAGTTACGTGGCATTTAATTCACTTGTCTGGTCAATAAGGCAAGTTTTTGAAGACTGAGAAAGCTAAAAACAGAAGTTTAATTAGTATAGGTATTATATTATACAGGATTGCAATTATTGTGGAAATTGACTTAGGACCCCTGTTTCCAGTTTACTTTTTAAGCGGAGGTCAAACATTGTTCCCTTAAATCACATGGCCAAAAAAAAAAAAAGTGTGGATTTAGAAATTGGCAGGATTGTTAGGGAGACCATCTCATACAGACAGAATGGGTTGGTGAATCTCTGGATAATCAGTGTGCACAATGAAGAGTGGCCAGAGACAAACATTCCAATAAGATCAGTTTTTTAATTAAGTGTTTGTTAGCAGTAAACAAAGAGATGAGAAAATGGTCGGGGGCACCAATTATTTCACTACCATAACAAAAGGTAATTTTTGTTTCATTAGTGTTTAGTACAAGTGTAGCTCATTAGGCTACTGTCCTGAGTCATCACACAGTCCCATCACACATTTGCTTCATTACCTCGGACAATGGAACTGATTGAACTCTGAAGTCATTTTAATTTTGCTTTGAATCACCTGTTGTTCTGTGTAGGACCACTTGACAAGACCTATGGTGATTTCTGGAGAATGGTCTGGGAACAAAATGTGTTTGTCATCGTGATGACAACCAGGTAATAGAATTCCTTTTTTAAACTAGAAAAAACTAAAAAAAGTCAAAGAAGTTGTGATTTTCCAGAAGCGTGACTTAAATGTACTTAAGCATGTATCTCCTGTCTCTTCGCTGCAGGACAGAGGAGGGCAGTCGAAGGAAGTGTGGACAGTATTGGCCACTGCAGGAAGGGGGACAGGAAGTCTACGGCCACATTGCGGTGGTGAACCAGAGGGTGGACCACCACACCCACTATAACCACACCACCCTTGAACTGCACAACACTGAGGTACAGCCATGAACCACTGAATACAAATCGCTGCCTTTTCATTGTCAATGAACTATGTGGGGAAAAATAAAGAAATATAGGTTTGTGAAGAAAAAAAAAACTGGGTCAGTGGGATTTTCACAGTAAGATCCATTTTCCTTTGGTAGGCAACATAAGCAAACCTGAACACTGCTAAAACTTTTTTACTTTTTTGCCTGTGTACGGCTTAAACAAAAGAGATCTAACATGTAGTATCCAAATTCTGAGATGCGGTTGGGCAGATTTTTCACTTTTGTGCTGAGCCGGGCAATTGTTTCCTCTTGACTCAAAGTTTAACATAAATCTACTCATCTACTGCCTCCAGCTTCATCTTTTGTGTACGAATTTGAAAGCTGCAACAATTATTTCCCCTAAATCTGTGAGAAGGCAAGTAAGTCCACTTTTTAAAATGTCAATATTACTTCCCCCTTAAAATATTTTGTGTCCATCCAGACATGTGAACAGAGACAAGTGAGTCATTTCCAGTACCTCAGCTGGCCTGACTACGGTGTTCCCACCTCAGCTGTGACCCTCATTGACTTCCTTGGAGCTGTGAAGAGACAACAGAGGAAAATGGTGAAAGCTTTGGGACTTCAGTGGACAGGCCATCCACTGGGACCCCCAATGGTGGTCCATTGCAGCGCAGGGATTGGGAGAACAGGTGAGATCTTGAGATTTCAGACGATGTCAAGTGATTATTTAGTAAAATGTTTCCGTATTTTCCCGGACTGAAAAAGGACATTATGTTCACATTTATCAAACACGACTGCACTTCAGGTGTCACTGCTAACCAGCCCTGTTGTCTTCAGGTACCTTCTGTGCCCTGGACATCTGTCTGTCTCAGCTACAAGATGTAGGCTCACTAAACGTGTGCCAGACAGTGCGACGCATGAGAACACAGAGAGCCTTCAGTATTCAAACCCCAGACCAGTACTACTTCTGCTACAATGCCATTCTGGAGCATGCCCAAAGGCAGGGCCTGCTTCCAGCCAACCAGTGAGCTTCAGCCACGATGTCCCAAACCAGTCAATGGGCCCTGAGATTTCTACAGTCTGTCTGTTAATTCCGAGCCATGTTGTGTGACTAATTAGTGAATCCAGGAAAGTAACTTCCTCACAGATGTTGTTTTGTGAAACTAGGCCTTTCTTTATTTCCAGACAGTGACCATAAAAGGCTTGAGTGCTGACATTGTGCTGACATTCCGGCTGCCAACAATGTGACCTTTTTCTTTATCGCTGAACATATCTCAGAAAATATGTGGCTATGTGAACAAACTTAAATTTGTTTTGCAGTTTTTCTTTGTGTGTAGTCAGGTACACGGGTTAAATAGATCGATCAATAACATTTTTTTTAAATGTATTCAAAAATCGGGGACATTAAAGGAATAATTCACCCCAAAATACAAAAACTTACAATGTTTTATTTTTATTTTTTTTTAAGTTTGCTATATCAACTGCTGTGGAAATCTTGATAATTTGAAGTCAAACAAATCTCCCACTGGCATGATTGTCAACTCAAATTGTACTTATTGGCATTTCAAATGTTAAACCAAATTACTGACAGAATTCTAATTTGAGTGAAATTATCCTTTGAACACACTTTTATTATAAATGGCTTAATCTCCAGTCTCATTCAAGAAGAGCAGTGTAGTTTTTCCACCTCCTGTTTCCTGCAAATGTTGTTCATCGCAGTTCATTTTTATCATATGATTTATGCCACGATCATGGTACGAGCTTGGTTTGCATAGTCTCAGGAGCGTCATACTAAAACACACGGAGGTGAAAGATTCAAAGATTGTCAAGACAATTTAGTCAGAGTATTTTGCCAAGAAATTGTATTTCTTTGGAGTTGCGTGATTTGTCCTCCTTTTCCTCCATAGATGACTGCACATTAAAATACTGTATGTGTATGTTTAGTTTTGTTCCACTGAAACCCAGAGAATGACCAGTGTCCATCGCCACCTTTGCTCACTAGCAGTGCCACTGTGCTTGTGAAAATGTATTGCTAAGCCACACACACACACACACACACACACACACACACACACACACACTTAGAGCAATCTGTGCTGCAGTGAGTAACTCATTGAAGCTTACATTTGTGCAAGTCATCAGTTACGACCTCATGAGTAGTGCAATATTTTTATTTTTATTTTTAAACACAAGTCTTAGCACTTTTAAATAACTATCCCCAATGTGCTCAAAGATTAGTCCTCCTGGTGATGTGGTAAGTCGATAAACCCTAATAGTAATTCTGTAGGGCAACACGTCATGCTGGGATAACTTGATTTGTTATTAAATTTAGTAATGTTTAAATAGGAAACATTGTGTGACATTTTGGACTTACTATAAACATCTGCACAGAGCTTTATTGGGGTAAACCCGGAGGAATTTTCAAGGAAACCATAAATGAATTGTAGAATAGCTGAATAAGCATGCACAAATTTGTGCCTACAGCCTATAAAGTCCTTTGTGGGCACTTCAGTCAAATCAGAAGTATATTTTCATTATTATTGTTACTTTAAGTTCTATAGACTGTGGTTGTAATCACTGCTTTCATCTGATCCCAGTATCTTGTCATTATTATAGAGTAAATGTACAAATACTGAGTGTCTGGTTGTCATATGTTGCATTATATTGTTGACAGGTGAAAAAAAATGCGTTCTTTGCTACAGAATTCATATTGAATTTGCTTGTAGTGAAGCCTTTCTTTTTATTTTATTTTTGTTTTCCATCCTCATGCACTCTTATTTTAGAATTATTTCTCTTTCAATAATGGATGCAAAATGTGGCCTATTTTATTTTTCTATTGTATTCAACAGTTTTCATACGATTAACTAGGATATACCGTTATCTACATTAATTTTATATTTGTTTTATTATAACCTATTACTTTATCATTCGTATAAAAATTTAATTAAGCTATACTGTATTAAATATAAACTGTAAATGTGTTCATTTGTACACATTGTGTCTTTATTTTTGACGTACTAAGTTGATGTTAAACTACTGTGTTCACAGCACTAGATAGTTGGTGTCTTGCAGTGAAGCGTGTAGCCACCCAAGCTGAATGAAGACTAAAGGTCCCACTGGGTAGAATACAAATGAATTTAGCTGTTCAGCTTTAATTAATCAGATCATCCAAGTTTTTAAGCTGCATCACTTCCATTGAGCCTACACTCTAATGAATGAGAACTACCTGTGGAAATTAGCGGTGAACCATTACAAAGTTTGCCCTCATCGAAAAATGTTATGGATCACACATTATGGTCTTAGCTGTCAACAAATCTTGACTCTATTGAACATCTATTAAACCACAGACAGGGAATTTAAGGAGAATGGTTTCCATCTCAAGTACCAAGTAGTCTTCAGTAGTCTCTGACTTAGCTATTGTTCTCAAAGACCCAGCAGCCAAAAGTAAAATGTTTCCAAGTATGTACTTGTCCACTGAAACCAAATCCCACGCTCATTAAAGAGCTTGGTAATTATTACCTGTTACTTTAACCGACAAATGAAAAGTCCAAAACATCACTTTCTTTTTTGGTGGTGGTTGCATTACAACTCCTAAAATGCTGCACACACTCTACGAAGGCTCACTGCATTTACTTTAGCTACACTGTGGTGTTCACCACTACACCAAAGTAAGAAGTGTAGCAATACTGAAACGTAAAAACCAACCATGATGATGTTCACTGAATGCAGCAATGTATGGATATTTACGTTGGCTATTGCTTAGTTTTGGGTGTGGTATGACATCCTCACTGCAAATTGTCACTCTCTGTAAATTGCAGCAGAAAAACTTGGCAGGAGCACAGTTAAGTGTATGCATACTCCTTCCATTTAATATCTTACTTTTCCCTGCAGTTGAGTGAAAGCTTTTTAGCTCACACACAGTTGGCATTTAAACACTCAAAGTCAGAAAATGTTCCTTTCGAAATTTGAATCACTCTTGATATGTTTTAGATGTTTGTCTGTTATTTATTTATTTATTTTAGGTGGTGCCACACTTCACTCTGCCTGTCAGGACAAAAACCAAGCCATTGACTCCATGGTAATCTCTGTAACAGTGGCCATAGTGAACAGTCAACAAAATTAAGAGTATCAAGACATGACGTCCTTTGGCATAATGTCTGGAAAAAAAAAATCTTTATGAAATGGTGGGTGTAAAGACTACAATTAGACTAAAGCTTGCAGATGCACAAACATTTGAGTTAGAAAACCATTTAATAGATATTAATCAAAAAAGCATAATCTGATTACGAAAGAAAAATATTAACTATCACTTATATTCTAGAATGACGGGGCCAGATGGATGAAAAGCAGGAGTTGTCCTGTGTCTCAGTTCATAATAAAGACAAATAGAGTGTCGGACTATTGACAGTTACTTTGACAAATGCAGTAACAGTGTAGACAACTGCCATTAGGAGTTAGGAGTTGACAGTCATATGCTGAATTAAAATCCAATACAATAGTGGAGGACGTACTCTGGCCTGTATTAAAGTAATGGGACAATACCAGCAGGGACATCACACTGTAAAAATACAGTTACACGATAAATTCCTGGACTCAAACTGAATTTTACTGGAGTAACTAAACCCCCTAAAAATAATACTTATATATAATTTCAGCTGAAAACATTAGTACACTAATCACATAGTTGACTAACAGAAATAGCAAAGAAAACAGTTTTAATAACTGTTTAGGTAGTTTGAGGGGAAAAAAAGAACCAAAAACTACTGGTTTCAGTTTCTCAAAGGTTAAAATTTTCTGATTTTGTTTTTATTTTTTTGAGTGTAAAGATATTTAGAGTTTAAACTGTTTCACAATACGTATTTCTAATGGCAGCATGTTCTAATCTTACATTATTTGTCTTGAAACATTAAAGTTCTCGCTGCTGGGCATTTGTAGAAATCTGTGCATATAGTACGTGGAATATTATAGTATAATTGTAATAGTAAAGATCAACGGTAACCGCATGAGTTTTTACGCTAGATGCCCTTCCTGCCGCAACCCTCCCATCTTTATCCGGCCACCGGATTCTTGTGGGGTTGCCCTTGGTGACTGAGCGGGACCACGCCTGGTGGGGTGAGATTCGAACCCGTGACATTCTACATCACAACCCAATGCTCCACCACTGACCTACTAGGTCTCTTAGGAGTAAAAGGAGTAGCAGTATAAAATATATGATACGCTTTAGTAGGCCCACAGTGCTAGATGAGATTATGTTAAGGACTTTCCATCAGTGTTCCAGGTGTGTTTGTAATGGAGTAAAAATACAGCGTTTCCATGACAGTCGTGTCTCCACAGTGTTTATCTGATGGAGACAGTACCGTTTCCTCGACTTTAGCGGGTTTTATTCAAAGCAAAGTGACGTGTACCGTGGTATGCGCCAATACCAACGGAGGGGGGGCGTCTCCAACTATTTTGTTACAAACACGAATCCGGAGTAAGGAGTCTTTTTCCTGGGTATGTAACAGCTGGTTAAACTAAATAATATTCCTAGTTTTGCTGCTGTGACAGCCGAACGTTGCTCGGCTTCGAATCGGAACACCTTTGTCCCTCGGTGGCGCCGTTTGCGTCCTGAAATGAATTGAAAGGGGCTTTTGTGTTGGCAAAGGGGAACAGAATAGCCAAAAACATAACGTGGTAGCTGCTAAATTCTGCACGTCGTCATCTGGTCGCTCAGTAAACTGCGTCCCCCGGGCTGTGTGACGGTCCTCTGAGGCATCCCGCTGTCTGGAAGTCGAAACATTTTGTCTGCAGTGTTGTGTGAGCATGTAGCGCTTGTTTGCAAATGGATCGGTGGTGGTGGTGGGGAGGGCGCTTGTTGTGGTGAGATAGGTTAGACATTTTACTCCCCAGTGTTGAAGTAAACAAAGAATATTGATTTGGTGAACGCGCGGTCGTCCCCTCTGCAGGAAAATGGGGCTGATTTTGGCTGCGCCTTTGGGAACGCGGAGAATGGCGTGTCTCCGCCGCGCCGCGCTTTCCACACAGGGACGCCGTAGTTCCCGTTTCGTTTGACTTTGGCATTGTTTAGTAAGGGCAGCTGGATCGGCTCCTGCCGCCTAGAAAGGGTGCAGAGCGAGCCGCGCAGGCAATTCTCCTCCGTGTCCACCGGTGCTCAGCAGATAATGCGTTTTTGCGCTGCGAGCCCTTTAGTTTGCATTGTGCAGCCTGCAAATACGTGGAAACGACGCAGAGTGCAGGAGCTACTTGATCCTCCTGACCGTGTGGTGCGGTGTTATGGGGGATCTGCACAGCCCACACTGCTCGTTGCCCTGGATGCTTTTGGACAAAACTTGAGTAGAGGGAACAGCCGAGAAATGCTCTTATATTGTGTGTTTACAGAGCTAAAAGCAACAGTGCTGTTGATCCAGTGGCACGTCTTTGGAAATGTGCACGAAATTACAAGAATTGAGCAGTCGAGATAGTGAAGCACTACGTGTGTGCTTTAGCCCGCGGTCGCTGCTGAGTCCTCTGTGCCTGCACTGGAGGGAGGAATCCCGGGCTGGTGTTGTAGCTCCGCCTGTCGTGGGCGATGGTTTATTTTAGAAGTTCCACCTTTTGGGGGATTTGTAATGGCGGTTGCGCGCAATGATTGGCTGCAGTGTCCAAAAAGAGGAGGGACACAAGTGCAAGCTCAGACTCCTTCCTACAAAGTCACATGTGACCAGACTCCAGGAAGTGGCAAGTTATGTAGACCAGGGATTCCCAACCCTGGTCCTCAGGGACCCTTGTCTTGCTTGTTTTCCAAGAATCCCTGCAACCCTGTACTACCCACTGCTGATTACCTAAATCAGGTTTGTTCAATCCCCTACTGGAAGATACCATTTTAAATGCGTGTGGGAGGACACAGACAATTGGTACCTTCCAACTTCTAATTGACTGAACACACCTGCCCCAGGTAATCAGAGGTAGGGCACTAATTGGTTAGGGCTGGTTGGAAAAACAAGCGGTGCAGGGGACCTTAAGGGCCAGGGCTGCAAGCCCCTGGTTATTCAAGCATTAAAGAGCTTTGGTTACTTTTGAATTACATCTCGCCTGGATTTTATACATCCATTAGATCAATTAATTGACTAACTGTAGGAGCTCTTCTGTGTCATTATCTTGTATGGCAAAGTGCTTTGTAGCATAAATACCTGGGGTCAGGGAGTAGCCCAGTAATAATATAGTATAAGTATGAATACACTGCGCTATGTGCCCAGCACTGATGCAAACTTAGAGGGAATCTAATTGGTCAAACCAGTCACGAGTACACAAGTATATACTTTTCAAGATACAATATAATAGAGAACATATCAGAGTTGTTATAGTTTTGAACTTGGATGTGGTTAATCATTGTTAAATGAGTTGATCAGAATGTGATGTGGGTACTCATGGGGAAATTTTAAAATATTTTACCACGTGATGCATATATGACATGACACTAATAGTTATATTAGATATTGTTTTATTTATGTTATGAATTAGTTCTGATGGCCTTTATTTCAGTGCAGTGCTATACATTTCTTTGGAAAAAAGTTGAGGAGCTGGAACCAGAAAAGTGAATTAAATTCAAAATGTGAATTAAATGCAACACAAAACTCTTGATATCAGATCAGATTTTAAATTGTATGATTTGAGAGACTATACATTGTTTTTGATGCATGATGTCAAATGTATTTACTTTATTAGTTGGCTTATAATCCTAATAAGAAAAAAAATATTCCAAATTACAGATAAAACCAAAGTTTTAAATCACTGTCTGTTGGTTATCCTCCAAATATTGAGACCCTGGGTACATAGTTCATTATTCCCCTTACTACTAAGCCCTTGCTGGATTTCAAAGTAGGCAAACTATATTGACTCTGTACAAATTAATACTACTTATTGAGTTGTAAAAACTGCCTTAGCTTACACGTATTTGTTATAAACTTGCGTTGTGTCAAAGTCCTTCCATGTTTTATGGTTAAAGTAAATAACTCAGAATGTCCAGGATCTGGCTTCAGAGGCAATGTGGAAGTCAAGTGGATTAAATAAGCTATTAAATGGCTAATGCAATACGTTTATATACTTATAGTAGGTGTTCAAGTTTTAGTGTGTTTTTATACATGCTTATTTACCAAGTCTTTTGCAGTGGGGGTCAGTTGGGGTCCAGCAAGAATTGCTCACTGGGGCCCACACAAACACAGAAGAAAAATGTGACTGGCCCCATGATGCCTCCCACCTGAGAGACTATGAAGGTGGCAGGTACCTGGCCTATAATTACGAAAGAATCTATAAACTTCAACACAAGTACAAGTCCTAAGTGACTTTGACATTTAGTAATTTAGCAGACGATTTATCCAAAGCAACTTACAAGTGAAGTACAAGCCAAGCAAAAATCTAAATCAAGGAGAAAATATCAAACCAAAGTCCTATCAGAAAAGTGTTGTGTAAAACAAATCATTATCTTTAAGAAAGCAACTTCATATGTCAATTCATATTTTGTCACTTTACGATTTTGTTGCACTTTCAACAGGCAGATAGCATTTATGATTATGGAATTAAATATTGCAGGTTTTGCTACTTTTCCAACCCTTCTGAGAGTATGCCCCTCTGATGTCCCCATTTAAAGTAATTTTTCACCCGCCCGCGCAACTCTGACCCTACATATATATCATATAATGCAACCATTCCACTCACTGCTGGCATTGTCGCGCTTCAAGTCAAAATAGGCGTGTTTGGTAACTGTACCACAAATGCTTGACTGACAGCTCGATTTCTCAACCCTGGTCCTTCGCCCCGCCCTCCCATGGATCCTCTCACTGAACTGACCAATAGCGTCCGTCCATGGGCGGGAGTAGCTTAAACGCCACGCCTTCCTCCGCTGCTAACCGAACGGAGATTGTTTTCCTATGTCGGGGAGATTTTCACTTTGCAGCTCAGAGCTTGAATTGTTTATTTTATTATCAGACGCCACAGATAAGTTGCGTTTTCACTCATACACCGCTTTGGTATCTTCTCCAGTCTCAGGTGTAGCGGTTAATCCACAAAAACCGGATTATCAGAGCATCATCTGCGAACTTCGACTTGCCATTTAGGAGAGAGGTGAGTTCAGCTGAATTCATTCAGTAAGCTAACACAGCTAGCTACCCAACTACCATTAGCAGACGTTTTAAATAAACCAGACGGGAGATTGACGTTTCTTTGCTTGCCACTCATTTGTAGCCGGGCCTGATTTGAGCAGTCCAATAGGTCGATAGTTAATTCTTGCCTTAGATCGTCCGATTTAACACCAGCGAGACGGGTCGCTAATGATTAGCTGCATGTGCCCGACGGTGCTCTGTGTCGGGCTACTCATGTTGTTTACATTAGCTAAGAGCTAACTGCCAGCTTTACAACCCCGTGTCGACAAACAAGTCCCAGGCTAAGTAATATAAATAAACCCCTTAAATTGCTTTCTGGCTAGATAGTCAGTCAAACAGTTAGCAAGTTCACGACGAATTAGTGCTTACCTGCTTTAAATGGAGAGCAATTTGCGGCGCTCCTGCGCCACGCTCCAAATGGCGGGCGTGGGGTGAAGCGTCGTGCTGTAACTCGAGGTCGGTGCTTGTGTTGCTAGGCCATGAAGGGAATGGTGAAGAGCTGCAGTCAGACTAAGGTCTGTTAGCGTATAGCAAACAAAACTGCATCGGTTTGGACGTGATTATAATGTTAGAAAGCCAACTATAGTCGATATGTGTAAAAGCTGCAGCTTTGGCTGCGGCTGACGATTAGTTGGAGAACAGCCCCGGGCACAGCGAGCGTTCCTAGTGCACGGACACTTGAGTTTGACAGTCGTCATGTCACTTTTGCTCAGTACTATGTGTTTAAAACGGGATTTATTATTAGGTGTCTAGCGTTTTATTACAATACAGCTATTCGTTGAGTAATTTCGGAGTTTTTGCTGTCTTGAGGAAGTTGTGAATGGCATACAGACTCCGACGTTCCCGCATCACCTGTTTGTTGCATCGGTGACGTAGTGTGTCTATGTTTCATTGGCTGCGAAGACTGCAAGTTTTACATTCGGTATGTGGTAACATTTGGGTGCATGGGACGTGAGTTTCAGTGTCGTCCACCGCCTCAGAGAGCTCGTCGCTGCGGCGACGGAGTAAGAAAGAAATGATCAGGCTCTATGATAGTTTTCACCAGGGGCGCAGTAGTAAGGGGAGTCGTGGAACTCGGTACACAGAGCCCCAACGTGGCCCCACCATAACACTGGCAATTCGGAGTTTGTGTTTTGTGTTTTCTTGCAATTTTGTAATTTTTACAGTGTTGTGATTTTAAGTAATTATAATGTTGGGTGAATGATATGAATAATATGCAGGTGCAAAAACATCATTTGAGGCTCTAAAATAATCCCATTTAAACTATAATCCTTAATGTATTGTGATCTGGCTTGATAATATGTAAAACTGCAGGTGCAAATTATTACTTTAGGTGACATGTATAAAAGTAGGCTTCTACGTGGCTTTTTAACTTGAGATACTTTCATGAATATGTCTAATATGTTTGTTCTTAAATTTACCGATTGAAGTGGTACATTAGACCCCAATACCTGGAGGTCTGGAAATCAGAAGTTGTTTTTATGTACAGTTTTTTTGGAAGCTGTAAGCATCAAATGCTTAGAGATTTTGGCAACTTGCATTTTGTGGTTTGTGTTTGTTTTTTCTGCAGTTTTGAAGTTTTGTTATATAAAGAAAAAGTGTTAATAAACTGTTTTAATAAAATTATTCTTTTTCTTGCGTCAAGATCAAAGTCGGTTCTATACGGGTTAAAGTTATTGGAATGTATGTTGAAAAAATGACAAATAATTATTTTTACTTTTAAAAAATCAGCACAGTCCGTTCGTCCTCAGCAAAGTTGCAAAAGTGACTGGAGAGCATCACATGAATGCTTAAATTCAGAGTTTACGCAAAAAATATTGTTTCCTTATGTTCCACAGCATATTATAATTGTATCTGATAACTTAATAGAGCTTGGTCACTGTAAAATAGGGTCCATATGCTGTGCTTTTTTCCCCAGGTCTCTCAGCTCTCACGAGTATGAGTTCATAATGAAGCGGCGACTGGAGGATCAGGAAACGGTTTTTGCGTCCCAGCAGCGACGCCTCGCTGGCAACGCAGAGGCTTTCCAGCATCGTGTCCTGGCCCCAGCTCCAGCCCCAGCTGTGTATGAGGCCGTGTCTGACAACATGCAGCCCACAGCTGGTGTCCAGTACTCTGTCCCACAGGGATACCAGGTATATTCTCCTAATCAATTCTTGTTTTGTTGGCTGTCAGTCTGCAATTTACAGAGTTGTACAAGTATGACAATTGATTTAGTCATTTTATGTGTGGTCATTGAAGTAATTCTTCATCATTCTATTACCATAAGATATTCAATTAAATTCAACTTTTTTTATACAGCATCAAGTCACCTTAAGGCACTTTATGGTCTGTAATTATATAGCGCTTTCCACCTTATTGGTACCCAAAGCACTTTACACTGCTTCTCATTGACCCATTCAGACTCACAGTCACATACACAATCACATACAAATGGGGGAGCTGCCATGCAGCTGGCCTGGGAACAACTAACGTGGGGTTTAGTGTCTTGCTCAAGGACACTTTGATATGTGACAGGCAGAGTCGGGAATCAAACCAACAATTCTGGGATTGCTCTAGTTCCTGAGCCACAGTCACCCACTTTACATAATATCTTTTTTCCATATCTTTTCTACTGTATATCCCATCATCAAAAGTGTTTCTGCTTTTCCAGGTTCCCACTGTGGCCCAGAACAGCGGAGGGCACGGTCACACTCCAAGCCCAGCTGTCCACAGTGGGTCCCACCACCACAGCCCAGGAGTTCAATCCCATGGGCCTTCAGTGATGTCAGGACACGGCCATTCAGCTGCTCCTCAAGCATCGGTGCAGGGCCAGCAGCAGTTTCAGAGGCTCAAGGTTAGCATTTAGCTTTAAGTTTGACAAGCCCTTCAAGTTCCATTGAAAACCTGAAAATGTCACGGAAATGTCACTAAAAATCAGATTGTTTTTCTATTTACCCCTAGTTGTATTGAGCCATGCACCTTGTTCAACTTAGCTTATGGTTAAGGATTTATTTTTTGTTTTAAAAGAATTAGGGCTATGGTGCTGGAAATAAGTCTAGAAGTAAAAACCAAGTGGTGGAGTGAAAAAAAAAACGACTTTCTCCCTTTTCTCTTCCTAAGGTGGAAGATGCTTTGTCTTACTTGGACCAAGTAAAACTGCAGTTTGGAAACCAGCCTCAGGTCTACAATGACTTTCTGGATATAATGAAAGAGTTCAAGTCTCAGAGGTGAGCACATTTTTACTGATACTGTGGGTCATTGGCTTGTACACACACAAAAAAATAACTGGTCCTTCTGCCATATAAATATAGTTTGCAGATAATTAAACCATCAAACTTAAAATACCATTTAAAATAAAACAACATGCTGATAATATTCAGCATCAATTTAGCTCCAGTGTGCAAATCAGTTTTCAAAATCAGCAACAAAATATAAAATATTTTAATCAGCACATTGCGTGACCATAGACTGCATGACCACCACCCAGTGTGGGATTGCTCAGATTTAGCCTTGTTTCCAAAAATTATTCAGGAGTGATCTTTATCTCTTTCAAAACGTTACTCTGTTTTATACCAATTATACCAGCAAAATACAGCAATACGATATATGAATGATCAATTGCATTATTTAAAAGATGTATTAGTTTATGTACATTTTGTCATAAGCTGCTGGAGCAAAATGACCAACCCGAACTATTGTGCTGTGTGGTGGAGCCAGGTTTTAACAAGCCCCCAAAGAACTGCCCCAAGCTGCATACTCACAGATACTCACATACACATGCACACTGGAACCACAGGCTGCATCCAAGACACCAAAGTACTATCCAGCACAACAGACCCATCTGTGAATGTCTGTCCGTTGCTCAAGTACAGTAAAAATATCTGAAAGTTTTCCCAATGCAGTAAGGAAGTATTTTTACTTCATTACTTGCCACCTCTGTTAACAGCGTACATGCTGTCCTTTTGCTTTAATGCACCACAATGCTGGTAGCTGAAGTGTCGCATCCCAGACGTGGTGGCTAAGGTCGATGTGTTTTTGTGTTTTCAGTATTGACACTCCTGGGGTCATCAGCAGAGTGTCACAGCTTTTCAAAGGTCACCCCGACCTCATCATGGGTTTCAACACCTTCCTGCCACCAGGCTACAAGATCGAGGTCCAGACTAACGACCTGGTCAATGTGACCACACCTGGTCAGATCCACCACATCACCCCACATGGCATTTCTGTCCAGAACATCCCCATAACAGGAGCAGCTACACAACACCAAGCCCCGCTGCCATCTGCTGCAACAACCACTGCTCCACCCCTTCTAACACAGCCCACCCCTCCCAAAACGAGCAAGGTGAGTAGCATCAGCAGACTGGAAGGTGACTGATGGCCAGGCCTGTTCTATAAACCAAAATAGACAATTAAAGACAAATGTAGTGTTTTGTCCTGCAGCACCTGGTTTAACATTCCTAAAATTGTTCTTGTTCTAGCCTCTTCAGCCCCAGGCCTTGACACCGAGCAGCCAGAGCAATCCGTCCATCCCTGCGTACACCTCTCCCCGCTCCCCTCCCATGCAGCTTCATCCACCAGTCAGTGGGACCCCCACTGGGCCACCCATGCAGAACAACCAGCCTGTGGAGTTTAATCACGCAATCAACTATGTCAACAAGATCAAGAACCGCTTCCAGGGCCAGCCTGACATCTACAAAGCCTTTCTGGAGATTCTCCACACTTACCAGGTCAGAATCAGAAATAGATCTTGGAGATTTTTTTAATTAAAACATTAAATGTTACAAATGAGGATTGTCACTGTTTAAAAATAATATGGTTTTTAGCAACACCTTCTGTTTGTTCTCTACAGAAGGAGCAGCGGAACGCAAAGGAGGCTGGAGGGAACTACACACCAGCTCTGACAGAGCAGGAGGTCTACGCTCAGGTGGCAAGGCTCTTCAAGAATCAAGAGGACCTACTCTCAGAGTTTGGGCAATTTCTCCCTGATGCCAACAGTTCAGTGGTGAGTAGTCCTGAGGAAGACCCTTCCCTTTATTTCCCCAACAACAATTGATTCTTCAATTTAGAGACTAGATTCATAAATGCTTGTCTTACCAGTATTGCATTTTATCTATAGATGTTAAATAAGACCACAGCTGAGAAGGCAGAGTCTGTACGGAATGACCACGGTGGAACCGCCAAAAAGCTGCAGCTCAACAACAAACAGAGGCCCAGTCAGAATGGCTGCCAGATTCGTCGACATCCAACTCCAGGAACCACACAACCTGTCAAGGTACATATGAGAACTCCCAGCTTCTGATCCAGTTAATTACTGTTTTTTTTTTATTTCCATTTTGTTAATCTGTCTTTGTTGGACTGTTTTTTTTTTAATGGTTGTACCTATGTCTCTTTACTGGTAATTTGGTAATGCCACAGAAGAAACCCAAGTTACTGAATTTGAAAGATTCCTCAGTGGCGGAGGCCAGCAAGCATGGAGTCGGCACAGAATCTCTGTTCTTTGAGAAGGTGAGTATTTTGTTTGCTTGAGTATCAATCAGAGATTTAGAAAGACTTAATAGTTTGTACAAGTTTATTAGAAATACTTTTTTAAATGTGAGTCAGTGAAGTGTTTTCTTTTTATTTTTTTTTTTTTATTTTTTTTTTTTTTTTTACTGGAAACTCCTGGTAATGAACAGCTAAATATCAGCTGTCTTTGACTCCATATGATTTATTCTAAATAGGATCAAAGCCAAACCTTAAGTAATATATGAATTTTGTGTTAATCTATTAGGCTCTGTGATAAACAGCTTTTACATTTGTTTCTCATAACAGGTTCGTAAAGCCTTGCGAAGTGCAGAGGCCTACGACAATTTTTTGCGGTGTCTGGCCATCTTTAATCAGGAGGTGATCTCCAGAGCTGAACTGGTTCAGCTGGTGCTGCCCTTTTTAGGGTAAGTTGTGTGACTTATTAACACATTATGTTTTTTTGTTTGTTTGTTTTTTACAGTAAACTTAAGTTATATCTAACATTTTTTATGTAAATATGTCCCATAGAAAATTCCCCGAGCTTTTCAACTGGTTCAAAAACTTCCTGGGATATCGGGAGATGGCCCACATTGAAACATACCCCAAGGAACGGGCCACTGAAGGCATTGCCATGGAGATTGATTATGCTTCCTGTAAGCGACTTGGCTCCAGTTACAGAGCCCTGCCCAAAAGCTACCAGCAGCCCAAGTGCACCGGCAGAACTCCTCTTTGTAAAGAGGTGAGTTTGGTACTTAGGGAAAGTCTAGACACATCCATAAGGTTTGGAAAACAACCTAATGCTCAAAATCTTATCTTACTGTATCTCTATCCAGTAAAAAAAAATCTGTAATTATTTTAATGAATCTGTAAATGGTGACACTGTCGTGTATTTCTATGAAGTTGCCTCAGATATTGTTAGTTGGATAGAGTGTGGTAAAGATATGAATATGCTGGCAAAATGTGCAAAACACACATAATTCAACAAAAATGAGACGAACAAATGGACTCCTTAAGATCAGTAACTGGTTAGCTCACATCTTATCCTCACTGACATCAATTGTCAGCACTTTAGTATTATTAAAAATGCAGAGCTTAAAATTAATTCAGTGGGTTTTTTCCCCCTTTGTCCAGGTCTTAAATGACACCTGGGTCTCTTTCCCCTCCTGGTCTGAGGACTCCACATTTGTCAGCTCCAAGAAGACTCAGTATGAGGAGCATATCTACAGATGTGAGGATGAACGCTTTGAGGTAACCGAAAACAGGAAATGACCCGGTATATCATTTTGAATGTCACCTCAAGCGTGATCATCACAGTGCAAACGTGCATTTTATTCTAATCAGTGTTTTCCTTCCTATTTCCAATACGGATTTCATTTTCATATTTATTTCAAAAAACATAAAGACAAGTTGCTCAGTGGCAAACATTAGAAGACATGAATATTTGAAAATCCAGAGATATCAGGAGGCTTTTAAATCAAAATGAAGGGCATCCATGGTTTTTCTTTCTTACAGTTGGATGTAGTACTGGAAACCAACCTAGCCACCATTAGAGTCCTGGAGACAGTACAGCGGAAGTTGTCCCGAATGTCTGCCGAGGAGCAAGCTAAGTTTCGCTTGGATAACGCGCTGGGCGGCTCTTCGGAGGTTGTGCACCGCAAGGCCATCCAGAGGATATATGGGGAAAAAGCACCCGACATTATTGACGGCCTAAAGAAAAACCCTGCAGTGTCTGTCCCCATCGTTTTAAAGAGGTGAGTGTCGTTCCAAGGCATGAATGTTGTTATGTTACCTCTCATTTTGACAAATTAAATTTGTAATAAACCACTAAAAGTCAATATGAAGCGTTTTTATTTATTTTTTTGTGCAGAAAGATTGCTCTGCAACTTTAAAACGCAGTGCTCACACGCTCTGTGTTTACCATTTGTAAGTAAATGTGTGTACACCAGCTATTTGGCCCAGTCTGAGGTTATGAGCCACAGTTTATAAACCCAGTAATCCACGCAAGGGAGATTAAGGCAATATGTTGCAAGAGTGGCACATTTAAAAGTGGCTCCTGAGAGTTATGTTCTTTTTTGGGGGGGGAGTGGAGTCTCCATTGCTGCCAAAAGATCAGAAAAGACATTGCTCCTTTAAGGATATTGTATTTTAATTTCTGCCTCAAATGGATCATGGATCGGCAGAGTGTTTAAATTGCTCGACTTCTCTTCTAACCAGGCTCAAGACAAAGGAGGAAGAGTGGCGGGAAGCCCAGCGAGGCTTTAACAAGATCTGGAGGGAGCAGAATGAGAAGTATTACCTCAAGTCTCTCGACCACCAGGGCATCAACTTCAAACAGAACGACACCAAAGTGCTTCGATCCAAGTCCTTGTTGAATGAAATTGAAAGCATATATGATGAGGTGAACTTCTTTCTGCTTTGTGTCTCAGTATTAACACAAAATATTTTGGTAGTGTTAGAAGGTCAGGATCAGTATATAATATCAAGGAAACTGTTAATCGAACTGGAATTACTAGACCAGACCTTCCCATCATGGTCAGTATTGTCTAAACTAATATATTCTCTGCTTCCAAAATGTTGACATTGTTTTTTGCTGTGCAGCGCCAGGAGCAGGCCTCTGAGGAGAATGCCAGTCCACCCACAGGCCCCCAACTGACTCTGACATACGAGGACAGTCAGATACTGGAAGACGCAGCGGCGCTCATCATCCACCATGTCAAGCGGCAGACCAGCATTCAGAAGGAGGACAAATACAAGATCAAGCAGATCATCTACCACTTCATCCCTGACATGCTGTTCTCTCAGCGAGGTGAGCTCTCGGACGTAGAGGAGGAGGAAGAAGAAGAAGAGATGGATCAGGATGAAGGCGCTTCCAAAAAGCACAACGGTGTCCCTGGCAGCGGGAGTCCTTCCAAGTCCAAGCTGTTGTTCAGCAACACAGTAGCGCAGAAGCTCCGCGGATGTGATGATGCCTACAACCTCTTCTATGTCAACAACAACTGGTATATCTTCCTTCGACTGCACCAGACGCTGTGCTCGCGTCTGCTGCGGCTGTACGAGCAGGCGGAGCGACAGATCGAAGAGGAAGTGAGGGAAAGAGACTGGGAGAGGGAAGTCCTGGGACTCAAGAAAGAGAAAAGTGACAATCCAGCCATCCAGTTGAGACTGAAGGAGCCTAGTGAGTAACAACACGCAAACATGCGTATTCCCTGATTTTTCTAGGCTCTTAGGTGCAGCATGCAAAGCCACTGGTGTAAAACAGTCTGTAAACAGTCTAAAAATAATAACTTTCTAAAAAAGGTGACAACTTTCAGCCAAGGTTAAAAGTCAATCTTTTCTGCGCCCTCTGACCTTTGTCACCACCCAGGTGCCTCTTGGTTTTAGTAAATAGTGTAAGCATTATAAATGTCAATGACAATGAAACCTAAGTGGTTCAAAGCACAGAAGTTGACTGTGTATTGAAGTCCACGAAACACTCAAGTTTCTCAATTCAATTAAACCGCGGTGATATGTCTGTTTTAATCCATGTAATTCTTCGCATGTCTTTTGTCTAGTGGACATTGAGGTTGAGGAATATTACTCGGCCTTCTTGGAGATGGTTAAAAATCTACTGGATGGAAATATGGAGGGATCCCAGTACGAGGACTCGCTGAGGGAAATGTTCACAATCCATGCTTACATTGCCTTCACAATGGATAAGCTAATCCAAAGCATCGTCCGGCAGGTGAGATTTACCTTGTCCTCTCATCCACAGACTCCTGGGGGTTGTTATGGTTGAGGGTTTTTCAGTTAACCAACACATCTTGCTCTCCCCCCAGCTCCAGCACATTGTGAGCGATGAGATCTGCGTCCAGGTAACAGACCTCTACCTGGCAGAGAGCGCTAACGGAGCCAGCGGAGGAACTATGGCCACCCAGGCTTCACGGAGCTCTGCAGAGACTATCTACCAGCGTAAAGCCGAGCAGCTCATGTCTGATGAGAACTGCTTCAAGGTAAAAACACAAAGTTTAAAACTGGACTGAGGAGTCTGAGTAAAAGGTCCCACATTTACAGCTGAGATGAACAACTTCATAAGCTGAAATATTTCAAAAGCTATATTTTTAAGCAATTTAGGTTTCAGATTTCCCAGAGATGATGCAAAACGTGATCATCCTGTGTGACAGATGCTATAACAAGTGAGTTCCGAAGTGTGTATTTACTTTAGTTTACTTAGAAAAGTAAACCCTAAATGCAGCAATTTTATCTGTTAATGCAATTAAAAGGTTACAATTAAAGTAGTGTGAGTTGCAGAACTAGCAAAGGCAAGATTTGCAAGTAAAATCCTGGATTTCAGCCTCAGAAACTGCAGCTACATGGTTTGCACTCCAGACCCTCAGACCACCCAGAGTTATTTATCTTTCACACACTAAACTCAACTCTCACACTTGCCTCTGTCACTTTCTCAGGTGATGTTTCTGAAAAACCGAGGACCAGTGCAGCTCACAGTGGAGCTGCTCGACACGGAGGAGGAGAACTCAGACGAGCCCATGGAGGCTGAGGTAAGCAACCTTTTAATCCCACATAAACACTCTTGGTTTTGAGGTTACCAGCCACAATATCATTTCATAATAATTGCTTCTTTTTTACTTTTTTTTTTGTTTGTTTTTTTTAAACCAGTAAAGATTTTTGTAAACCAAATCAAGCCTTGGCAAACAGTTATGCAAACTCCCAACCACAGTGTTTGGTTTTCAGCTGGTCATAGAGGTGCACATTGTTTAATGGCACTGAGTTATGCTAGTTCAGAACAGGTTAAGTGTCTTATTTGGCTGCTTATATCATAATCAGTCATACTTTTGATCATTATCTTCATATTTAATATAAAGTAAATACATGCAAATAAAAGTTACTATTGTTTTTACATTCTGTCTAGTAAGAGGGTCCACTTTTCCAGCTGGAGTGGAAATACTAGTAAGGACCTGTTGCCAACCTTTTGGTAATACTGGTGTTAGTAATAGTGTTTACATACCTAATGTGTGCCTTAAACCTTTTTTTGGTTTTTGTTTTGTAATTTGCAGCGTTGGTCTGATTATGTTGTACGCTACTTAAACCAAGATTCCACTACGCCTGAACTGAGGGAGCACCTTGCTCAGAAGCCAGTTTTTCTTCCCAGGTGGGTTATCTTGAATTGTGAATGGAGTTTTGTTCCCATAGGCAGAGAAAAATAAGGATCTCAAAGTCAAATTTAAAAGTCGAGCATAAATCCTTTTAGTTAAATTAAGTAATCGATTTCTTCTGACACATTCCTGCTGGATTTCTTAAGTTGCTCTCATTGTGTTTGTCACTGTGTCGTAATCAGGAATCTGAGACGGATCAGAAAGTACCAGAAGGGCAGAGAGCAGCTGGACAAGGAGGCCTGTGAAGGTGGCAAGAAATCGCTGGAAAAGGAGAAAATGGAGTGCATGTTCAAGCTCAACTCTTATAAAATGGTCTACGTCTTCAAGTCTGAAGACTACATGTACCGACGCACTGCACTGCTGCGAGCTCACCAGGTATTTGCTTCCCTTTGATTAATACAGACGTTTTCCGGAGGATTTACTCAGTAACTGTTAACTCTTAGATTTAAAGCACTTATCCTCTGTGCACCTCTCACAGTTCCTTGGTTTCATTCAATCTCCCGGGCAGATAGTTACAACAGTGTTGACCTTGCCATATCTGGCACTTTACATTTATAAGCTCCAACAGAGGAGAACATTTATTATTGAGATAAAAACTAAGTCCACCTCCACAAGTTGTAATGGACAGCTGACGAAAACATTTCACTGGTCCATCTTAGTCACCAGCAGATACTTAGGTGAGTCACTGAAAACTAGAGTTGAGTAAAACAATGTCCAGCTAGTAAGAACAATTTAATCAGTGTATTGATAATTTAGTCCTTTCAGCGTAAGGGGATACAAATACTGTATTTGTCTGATTTGCACATTTTGACGGCCCATGGAAAGATGGACATGGTTTATTAAAAAAAAAGGACTAGGGAAATGTATCAGGGCAGAAATGACTGTTCAATAGGTTTTCAGTCACCACAAAAGCCACTGATTCAGTCGTGTACTGTACTGTTCACCTTGAGGATTTGGTATCAAAGAATAGTTTCCTTCATGCACTGAGCATCTGGGATCACTGCAGTGTTTATGTAATTCAGTAATTCAGACAGTAACTTCAATTTTGTTTTTTTTTGTTTTTTTCCTCAGTCTCATGAGAGGGTGAGCACACGGCTGCACAAGCGCTTCCAGGGCTGGGTGGAGATGTGGGTGAAGGAGCACGTCACCCGTGACATGAGCGCTGACACCAACAAGTGGCTAATGGGCGAAGGGCGCGACGGCTTATTACCCTGCACCACCACCCGCCAGCCAGAGGTCCTTCACTTCATGAACATCAACAAGTACCGCGTCAAGTATGGTACACCTGGCAAGGCACCGTAGCCGAGGAGAAAATGCGAGAGAGACTGAATTCTGGGGGTGTTTGGTCTAAAGTAAAAGAGGTCAGGAGTAGAAGTAGGACTGAGGGCTTATTAATGTGTTTTTAAGGCTTACATGGGAGCACAAATAAGTTAGCTACCGTGTATGTTGCACCCGGGGCGGCTGGATTTCTGATTTTACCAGCGTTTTTAGCTGGGCCCATTTTTTGCGCAGGGCCTTTGGTGCCAAAACTTAGGAATGGTCTTGTACTGGTCACAGACCTGAGTTCTTACCAGCACTCAGAGCAACGTCTCAAACTTCTCTGAGCCTTTTCGACAGGACTTAGCAACATGAACATTGAGCCTGTGAGAGACGGAGTGGTGCTTTTTGTACTTTATCACAGCTGAGCTTCAGTTTAGCTTTCGACTGACCTTACTTTCTGAAGCCATCAGAGTTGCATCAAAGTCAATCATGCAGGGTTTTATTTATGAGAGTGTTATTCTACAGTATACATGGAAAACAATTTGGGGGACAAGTGCACTTATTAGTAAGAGGAAAATGTCATGTCAACTAGTTTTTGTTTCAAAATTGAAGGTTCAGGAACTCTGTGAAGTCTGAGAGATCAGGTTCAGACATTCCTGCGTTAAGGCCAAATCACTATTATGTATCACTAGATGGAAAGAGGGTTCTTTTCCAAAACACGTGGCAGCATTATTAGAAACCGTGCCTGAGCCCTAAACAGTATTGTCGGGTTAACACCGAAAAGCACTGTTGCAGCAAACGTTTATTAAAAAAAAGAAGAAGAAAAAGCCTCACAACACTGTTTGGTCTCAGGCTGTAAAATTGTATAGCTCGTGAATGTCAGATACTGACATGTATTCCAGTGTATGTGTTGTGTATATATATTATATATAGTTCTATTAACACAAATGATCCTCGCCGCCCTGGAAGTCAACCTTTTTAAAATGCCCTCCACCAATACACCAGCTTGTGTACACAAACACACACAAACACACACACACACACACACACACACACACACACACACTCATCTCATTCTGGGAGGCCTGTTCACATGCCGCTCACTTTGTAAATACACTGTATATATTCTCAGACTTTTTATGCCAGATCTGTGTTGTTGTGCTAGTAATACTTTCCAAGCTTACTGTGGACTTTAGTGATAAATGGCTAAAGTTAGTATGTATATGAAAAAGACAAATGCAAGACCATTTATTACGGTTTTTACCAAAGGGAGTTGATTATAAAAATAGCTGTTTTCCCCCCTTTGTGTGCTCCTTCATGTCTTTTCTTTTTAATTACTGTAGTAAAAACGTGGAAAAATAGAAATGTATCCAGGTCTTTTGGTTTTTATATATGAAAAATTACTTTTTGTTTTTCCTTCTGAATGTGACACTCGGTTAGTAAAAATGACTGCCCCCATTTGACAACCGACACCGTCCGTGGTGATGGTGGGACTCATTTCAAAGTTCAGTCTTCAGATGAATGGACACAACAGTCTCACCTTGTGATGCACGCTTCCCTCCCTGGATAGATTATTGCTGCAAACATCACCCCACACCGTATTTTTGATAATGGAAGAAGTCACACGAGCATGTATTTAGTCCCTTTATTTAGACATTATTTAAAGTAATAATAAAAACAACATTTGTAGCCTACAGAATCCACCATGGAGTTGAGTGTTTCTTTCTTCGCATATTTATGTCAAAGTGGCAGGGACACAGTTTATCGCTTGTTATATTCTTTTTGTATTCAAAACATTCCTATTTCAACAGCCTTTTAAACAAAATAAATTTATTCTAATCAAACAGCCCAGTTTAAAATAAAACATTTAACAAGGTTAAAGCTCACGACAGTATACATACAAAGATTAATGCAGTGAAAGACGTTTTCCATGTGCCAAGTTAAAGCACACTGAATGACTCCCAGTGGGAAAAGTTTGTAATTTTTTCAAATTTATAATTCTTAACTTTTAACCGCCAGCAATGATCTGTAGTACCAACCTAAACCTAGTACACTCATTGTACGTTGTTCTAACTCTTCATGAAATGCTGCAGTTAGGGCACCTGCAGTTGAGATAAGATATAATTTATTGCCCCTGAGGGGAAATTTGTCTCGGGCACAAGTGGTGCACACAGTTACACACAAATCCATAACACACATGAGAACACACACCATCATGTTCACATAACCTGTGCTCATAAATAGTACAGAGTAGATAGACCCATTAAAATGAACAGGTGGGGCAATTCATTATGGATTGACATACATTTCTTAAAAGAAAACGAACGGTTAATAGCCAATCTGGCATATTTCATGTTGCTAAATATAAATATATAGGCTAAAAATTAGGCCATGTTGAAGCCCACAGTGCAACTTCCTGTATCCATGGCAACATAATACTTCCTGTTTCCCTTCCCTATTCCTTGGCGATCTTTAATTAAGATTGGAAATCATTCCAAGCATAAAAGCATTTAGATAAGAATTAAACTGTGATTTGCAAACAAGTAGAAATTAACAGAATGAAAAAACAAAGGTTTCTTGCCCATAAAACAGTGTGAGAAACAAAATTAGCAGCTTCATGCATGTGGGAACAAACAAAGGCTTTAATTGGTTAGTCTTTTAGTGATTCCATATTGCCTCCCAGAACAATTTGTATTCAGTGTAATATGTGGGATCCTGTGTGCCACACTCACCGCAGCTCTTTAAAAAATCGGAAGAAATTATGCCTTTTTTAAGCAAAGTGTTTAATTTACTTCGTTGCCTTTATAAACTAAAATTGGGATGTTTGCTGCAGTGGATTTTGAATTTGGGCACAAACTGACCTGTAGCTGTCACTGCAGTAGCTATATAGGAAGTTCAACAACTCACGATGGGCTTATGTTTAGCAAAAATACTGAATACCTGAATACTTTTATCATTTGAAGTGGTTAATTAGTCCATATTCTGCTGCTCATCTAGCAGATTTGAATTCTATCTACATGCTACTTTTACTGCAGAGTAGTGTAACAATGTATGAATCTGCAAAATTTCATTTACAAAATAATGTTGAAACAAGAGTATTTTTAAAAGCATTTGTGAACCCACATATATAGGTGGAAATCACAACAGAGGTGATATTTCTTGAAACCAAGTTTCCCTTTGAAATCCTGCAGGGGGAGCCCTCAAACTGTCCAACAACATAGACGTAATAAGACCGAGTCACAAAAGAACCAGGGATTGTCACAGCTTTATCTTACTTACAGATAAGAATTAAAACGTTTATAAAGTTGTTTATTAAGTTTATGTGTTATTCTTCCAGTTTCTTTGTCACTAAAGATGGTTTACATTATTTCCTCTATGACTGTTTGACCAGTTAGCTTATGTTGTGCCACCAACAGTATACAGTTAAACAAAAGAAAGCAGCAAATCTCAACATTTAACAAGCACATGGCATCTTTTGACCTTTTTCATTTATAAATCATTATTTATAAATTTGCCTGTTGGTTACATATTGGATGATTCACTAGTGAACTCCTAAACAGCCACTGCATGAGACATGACTAATAAAAAATATGAAAAATTGAATAACCGTGGCCCAAACAAAATGCAAAAATTGAAAACTGATACATGTTTTGACTAGTTCAAAGCACACTTTGGGTAACGTGGGGCACAATTATAGATTTAAAAGGCTCTGAAAATGGTTTGAGGCTGCTTCAGCTGACCTGAGGCATCAGAGAAATTTAGTGTATCTACAGTTATTCACCGTATCTGATAGGTTAGAGGTTGTTTGGTGATGCAAACTCTAGACTGACTCCTGGATTCCTGCAGACTTCACTGCACTTAACTACAGCTTTCAGACCTTTACCAAAACACATCCACTGAAGTACACACATCCTTCACAGACTTGACCGTCCCAGCACTGAGGCTCGGTCAAGAAGGAAAACCAAGACATGCCAGCAGAGCCGTCCGCGCCTCCGGCTGGCACCGAGTTTCTCACCAGCTGATTGGGAGTGGAGGGCTTTTGTTTGATTTGCTTTTCTCCCAGAGCCCTTCTGCTTCTGGTTACTTCCTTAGAGTGCGCACACTCCTGAATTTTCAAAAGCTTTCAGCTCCCTAATGTCGGGACTTCCGCAACTTCTGACTCAGAAAGCAGAGCTATTGTCACAACTACAGAGCTGCTATTGTCCTGCAAGCATGGAGGCCTTGGCACTCAGAAAGCAGAGCAATTAAATCACTGAGAATGACCACATACCTGTCTGAACTCTATTCTCGCATGTGGAGAATTTACTTTGCTCTTTACTAGTGCAAAGTAAAGTACTTGTACTCCGCTTCTTGGTGAAGTAGAACATTCTAGCCAACGTCACAAGATATTTTCGGCATTTGAAAGACATCAGAATTTCACTCTGTGTGCCGATATCAGTAACAATGCTAAATAAGGCAGTATTATCCAAATTCTTTGATTTCGAAATTATTTTTGGAATGGGTTATGAGGTTCACGGGACCACAGATTAGAAGAATAAGAATGATGACTCAACAGCTATTAATAACTCAAAGCACTCATCATCTTTCTCTGTAGGTGATCTGTTGTACCCACTTCATCTCCATGCTCAAAAGAGGATTTTTTTTTTTAAGTGTGTGTGGTGGTGGTGGTGGTGGTGGTGGATGCACAGCCCAGCTGATACGTCTACTTTCTAGGCTGATTTGTCTTGATGATGAAAAAAGTGCCACCCTGCAGGCTCCTGTCTCCCCTATAAAAAGATTAGTGAAGTCGGGCTTTCTTACATAACTGCCGTGAGCTCCTGTGCTGAGCAGTCGATTTTACACGCTCAGCTCCAGCAAACTCAGTAGTCAAGAACAACAAATCTCTCCACTAACCTTTTTAACCTTTTAATGACTCTCTTCCCATCAAAGATGTCGAACACAAGAAGCTCCCCAAGTCTAACCTGCCACGCCCTGGATCGATGTGTCCTTTGGTTCATATATATCACATGCTGCAGCAGCTAATATTTGGATGTGCTTCCTCAGTGGCTCTGAAGATACTTTGTTGATCAGACTACCACTTTGGTCCAGAATGAAATATTTCTACAAATATTAGATAGGTTGTCATAAATAAATGTAGGTACAGATGTCAGAGGATATACCCAGCTAGCATCTTCTAGGTCCTGGATGATCGGACATTCATGCCTAGAAAGAAAAAGCTTTGTTGATACCGTCACTCTTCATCTAATTCAAACTTTCAGTTCATTCTGAACTTTAGTTAATGGCTACATGCCATTCCCATCAAACTCAGCTGTACTTCATCTTTACTTAGCACCGTGTGGAAAAACACATTCCCTGCTAATGAGGTTTGTGTCATTCAAAGCATCTTCTTTGAGAAGCGAAAGCAAAAGAAGGATGTGTGCTAAGAAGTGGCCGATGTTGTGGGAGTGTCTATCAGTGGCAACTGAGTATGTAGATTACAGCAACACAGACGATTCAGGAGAGGAGAGTGACAGCTTTCATGGTTGTAAGCCTTTGGTCTTGCAATGCCACAAATAACATCACAACAAACAACATCACCATGTCTTTTGGCCTCTACCTATTACTTTGTGTGTCACTCAGGACTAAACGTTTAACAGTCTATCTCGAGTTGTATCTCACAAGTTTTTAAAACGCTTTTGTCAATACAGTGGAAGTAAATCTGATCTTTGGTGTCTGAAGTATGACTGTAACAAGCACATGGTTTCCCTTATCTTTTTTTTCGTCCTGAAGTGTATTGTATTGTATTAGAGGCAAAGCAGAAAAGCAAAAACGTGTCTATGGCTGGATATCACCAAAGATACAATTACTTTGTTGTTATTTGTTTTTATTAGTAGTAGTAATAGTAATATGCTAAACTGAACCATTGGAGAAACAATTATCATTTGGATTGAGCTGTGACAACGATGATGCATTTCATTATCATCCAGTTTTTCTTTCTCTTCTTCTGCTGCTGCTTTCCCATCTTTCCCTTCATCTTCTTTCTCTTCTTTTACCACTTCTTCTACCTCTTTTTCTCCTTTCTCCTCATTGTCTTCTTCTTATTATTATTTGTCTTATTCTTCTCCCAGAATGGTCTGAATACGGATGTCCCCTCCTCAGACAGCCATTTATTGAGACTAAAGCGTGACTAAATATATCAGAGGCATGTCAGCAGCACAATGCACGCTGGGTAATTTAATGTGACAGCAGGCCCCCCTTCCCCCCTTTCTCTTTTAGTGATATGTCTTAACAACAATTTGATGGATTCCCATGAAATTTGGTGTTCATATCCACCTCAGCTACAACTGTTAGCACGCTGACATGCTAATATAGTAAAAATGATGCAGACATTTTTGGTATGTGTACAGATAGACAACAAATTGAATTAAAAAAACACCGGAAAGTGGTTTAGTAAGGTGTTGGACCTAAAGGTGACACCAGAACAAATTCAGTCCAGCTTGACATTGGCTCTACAAGTTTCTCTTAAATCATTTCATCATGTTTTCATGATGGTGGTGGACAATGTTGTCTAACACATGGGTCTAAATACTCCCATAGTTCAGCTGGGTTGGGATGAAGATTAGATATTTTACATCATTGTTATTAAACCACAGTGTGACCCTTCATCCTGGAAGAGACCTCTCCCATCATGATAGAAAGGTGATCACTCAATACAGGAAAGAATGTCTAGTCTGACCATCTTGCCTTTAGTGCCTATGTTGTACTAATGCATATTCAAATGTACATTCTTCTTGGTAATGATGGGATTAAGTCCAAAATCCAGCTCCATGAAATTCTAGACGGGCTAGTATTTCCTTAAGTCCCAGCAACAACGTCTTCATGACTTTCTTTACAAATAAATTTCTATCTATTGGAGAAAAACACACCAGATCCTCATTTTCAGCAGCTCTAGACTCATTTTTGTATAAGACTTGTATAAGTCCCCTAAGGAAGAGTTTGTCCTCACCTATAACACTGGTCACCTATAACACATGTACAAGCATGTACAAGTGCTCTTAACCACATTTTCTAACTGTATGACATCTGTCCTCTAAACATAGATCTAGTCATTGTTCGTACTGAAAGAACCAGTCGACCAGTCGTTGAGAGTAAAGCTCATGACGTCAGAGCTCCATAAACTCTTTCAAAATCAGAATTAACTGCTCAGCAATTTTATACTGTAAATGGAGCGTGATTGGATAATTGCAGTGATGTTGCTTGTCGTCCCTTCTTGTGTACGAAGGACTGTGATGTGCAATGGGTCAAACTTATATCAGGAAGTCTGTAAACTAAGAAAGTATTTCACAAATGTTTCTTTGTTTCTGATCTACTGTTTTGTGTCAGATGTTGTTGCTTTATTTCCAGGTCTCAGCAATTAGCCCGTTGAGTACAAGCTTGTTCTTTACAATTTAAACTGTGGCTAAAACTAAAACAATAAGACCTAAGGTTGCTGGAAAGTGGAATTTCCCTTTAAGTATGCACTAATTACTAAACTCCAAAACCCACTTAGTGCTTAGGAGGACTCAAACTGGGCTGTGTATTCCACTGTACTCACAGAGACACCACTGTTTGGTGCCCAGAAGAGAGCAGTAAGACAGGCGAAGGGGCCCCTTCCCTCCAAAATGGAGCACAAACACTATTCAGCTGTTTGAATCTGCCATCTGAACAGCAGCTCGTCATTAAATTAACATCACAGCAGGCGCGCGCCCTCGCACTTGCTTCCCGGAGCATTGTGGTGCACTCAGGGGGAAACTCATTCTTTCAGGGGATACCAGGTCAAAAAGCACGGGTGGTGTAGGCTCGTCCCAGCAGCCTTGGCGTTGAGAAATGGGAACGGTCGCTGGGCCACCCTCGCCAGGCAGAGTGTTGAAAGGACAACCTTTTAATCCCTGGCAGCCGTGGAGGACAGAGACAGATTCGCTTTTTGTTTTTGATGTTGTGCCACTTTCTCGTCACGTCCACTCCAAGGACAGAACTGAATCAAAGCCAAGGCCTCCCCCTGACCGCTGGTGAGGCTGCAACACGTTTCACTGCAACAAGCGACTGACGCTGTGTTGGCACAGACCCATGTGTTGTGCGCCTGCACTGATGAATTATCTTGAATAAGTTCCCCAGTGGTTTTTCACCCAAAAGGAAGATTTGTATGCTAGTGGCTGGCTCATGTCGCCCTATAGTAAATGAAAGGAAAACTATCCAAAATATAAATGAAGCCGATTGTCTTTCATCACAGACATTCAAAGAAATGCTCAGATTGTAAGTTTCCATCATCCATCCAAATGTTCTCATTCTCACCATCATTCCATTCATCCATCACTTCACATCAGCTTCACAACCCTGTGGCAGCAAATTCATCCAGCTCTGACTCCCAGATTCCCCCAGATATCCCAGCTGGGACCATGCCCAGACTACCTTCAGATGGGGGAAACACATTTACCAGGTGCCTCAATCACTTTAAATAGCTTCAGTGATGTGTATCAGCAGCTTGGCCAACATTTCCCATCACTTTGCTGAAACTCTTATATACTGTGAAGACACTCACCATTCAGAAGAACATGAACTTGGCTGTATTTAAAGGCAGGGGCACAAAGTACAACCACAGGTGGTAAGTACATTTACTCAAGTGCTGTACTTAAGTACGATGTTTGCTTCTTATGGCTTTAGTTTAGATGTAAATGTACATGTTTCTCTCTGACATCCCTATATTAAAATATCTCTATGCTTCTAGCTTAAAATCTCCTCCAGATGACATCAACTAGAGGAGCTTTCCAATACTCGGAGTTAAGAGGATTTCATCTGGAGGAGTGCTGGAAAAGCAGGTTGACTACCAGACTAGTTTGAACCTAGTTTGAAGTTTGAACCAACAGATGACATCACTGAAAAACCTTTCTGGGTGATGTCATCTGGAGGCGTTTTTCAACTAAAACTAAAGAGAGATTTTAATGTAGTTAAGACAGATGGAAGAGTCATGGCACTCATATATAGGTGTACCTCACAATCTATAGGAAACCATAGGATGCAAGTTAAAATCTGTTAAGCCTTTCTTCAAGTAAAACTTCTGCCTGTGCTAAGTCCTTCGACCTGTAGTATTTAAGGATTGAGTACTCCTTGAGTACTTTTGTAATCCTACTCTCTCTGCTTACAACTGTTGGGCTTATTATGTATATGATTTAGGCGTGATGACTGATCAGAACCAAGTTAGACCTGCAAATCAAACTGCAAACAATTTGCAGATGGGGAGAAGTGGATTTAAAATGTTTTCTGTCTCAGTCGTGCAAACTTTAATGCAGATCCTCGGGTAAAGATACAGTATATCATCCCACATTACTAAAATTAACCCAGGTATAATAACACCAATATCAAATGTGTCATATGTTTTGGCACTTTCAATTGGTTATTGATAAAATAACGTCTGCATTCCCCTTCACTTATGTCATGGGACAGACCCCATGGGTAAGTTAAATAACTTTATTTAACCTTCACATTTATGTGAGGGTTAAATCTGTTGATTAGTAAAATACACAAATAACAAAATTATCTTGTTTTTGCGAATTTTAAACCCCTTTCTAAAAAAAATTAAAGCTCTGTTGTCATCTGTTTCTGTGAGGAGTCAATTTATTTGAATGTGAAACTGACATTAGTCACGCTGAAGCGACAGGCTCCTTCTTGGAATCCTTTGAATTTATTTGTTCTCGTCTGTCTGGTCTCATTTTGTTGCCTCAGAACTGTATCAGACACAAAGACGGGTCTCTCAGGAGTGTCTGGGAAGAAGCAGAGCGAGTGACGAGCACAGCGGGGAGTGGGAGGCTGCAGCATGATGCGATGTGCAGTTTGCAGGGGGGTAGTTTGGGGTTTTAAGACATTAGTCCAAATTCATCTGGGTCCATTTGGTTCATAGATGTATGTGTTGCCTCATCTAGAACTGAGAACGCTGACACCTTTATTCCCAAAGCCAGAAACCTGTGCATATATCTTAAATCAATAGACAAACGTTGGCAGATCCACTCCCTTAAGTAATTTATAACCAAGTATGAATGTTTGTTTATGAACCAATGTCACCTCAAGGTGCTTTTGGTAGCTTCTGGCATGTTCATTCATGTCACCTAATTTTTAAAAGCAGGTGGACTTTTTTTAAATGGTTCCAGTGATCAGGCTCAGAATCGGTTCCATCACCTTCACGCAGTCCTTAAAGTGACCATAAGTATCAATACACCCAGCAAAAAATAGCACAAAGAAAACTACATAGATAAATAGTTAAGCCAATCAAAGTTGTTTTAGCTCCTATCAACTCATAATTATGGTACAGTAGACAACCATTTACTTTGTATTACTTCCTATCTTGGCATAGAACTGTGAGATCAATAGAAAAGGTTCCGTGAGTTCTTTTCATGGGTAACACAAAGCTGAGCTCCAATCTCCTAGGTTTTGGCAAGTGTCTCCCACTTCAAGTCCTGTACTTTCCTGTACTGACCTCCTTCCTACACACACTTTGTTTGCATCAGTTAAGCCTACTTTGTTAATACTTACTACGGCCAAATAAACATATCTCTGAAGGGTAGAAGGCTACCTACTGAACAATAATTACGGGCTGATAAAGTCTGGATGATGCCCACTGAAAGGTCTACATCAGGTGTTTTTTTTGTAGGAATCAGCGACTACTCTGAGTCAAAAAAGAGGCTTTAATACAGTTTGTTCTGTTATTTTATTGTTGCTGTCATTGAACACAGGCACTGAACACAGTAACTGACACATATGGTTCAAATAGTGACTAAATTCTACGTCAACAGCTGACGGGGGTTGCAGGTATGGACACTGAGATATCCAGCTACAGTACTACAGATACAACACTCACTACAAATAACCAGATTACAAAGATATTACTATTGCATGTGGACACTATGCATATAGATGCTGAGCAATTAAGCAGGATACTCTACTGATGAGCTAACATTTTAACATGACAGAGTGTTGTTGGGGTTAAATGAGTTGTGGTCCTACTGGTTTTCTGCTTTGTCCAGACCATTGCTTCATTCCCGGATATAAATTCGTGTGCACACAACATCGTCTGCTCCAAAAACCTAGAGGAAACAAAAGCACAGTTCTGAATTTTAGACCACAGTGACTGAGCAGTGTAGCTCAATGTTTTTTGTATTCACTGAACTGCACGTACAGCTGCAAAAATAAGAGTGAAACTATTGCCAAAGAAAAAAAGTCAACATTTACAGCCAGAAGGTCAGAAAGATGTTCCAACCTTGTCATTAAGAAGTCAATATCAGCTGGAAGTTGTTAACCTCAAGAGAAGACTTTAAAGCAGAGCAGGTTAGGGTTAGGCAGTAGGGTCTCGTGGCTAGGTTTAGGGAAAGCCATGTGGAAGGCTCTGAATTATTCCAGAAGGACTAACTTCAGGGAAAGTTAACAACTTTCATCCAAAGTGCAAATGTTTTTGTAAAGCCACATTACTGCAGTTTACCACCCAGCTGTGGCAAACCTCAGTTTTGGTGAAGGTTGTCTGAGGCCTTCACATTCACACATCTGTTAGTCAAACAGAATGTCCTTGATTGTATTTCACGTGTTTGAAACCCCTCCCCGCACACCCGCCTGGCATCTGGACTAGGGTGCATCAGTAATTGGACATCCATTCACGCATCACACAGTGATTGGCCCGGTGTGACGCCATGCCACGCTTCTCACCCAATGACAGCTGCAGCAACCAGGTCCCTTGTATAATGGATGGATGGACTTTGTGTGGATTTCAAAATGAAGCAGGACAACTTGCGTTAAAATACCATCTTATTTGCAATATGAGAGAAACAAAATTAGCCTTTTGTTTTTTTTTTGAGGGGGGGGGGGGGGGGGGGGGGTTGAGTTCAAAGGGAAGAAAACTTTCCAACCCAAACTAAAAATGTCAAAGTAATCCTATTAAGCAATGGCTTATATGTCACAACAACACAGGGTGGCCAACTATAATAATTCACACCACAAGCTTTTGATGATGAAATCAGAAGAAACTGCTGTGATTGATTTACAGTATGCATCTTTTAAATGCACAAGCCTGAAATGACTGAGTCCAGTCCTTTGATGCCATTGTTTCCCATTTTATTTCAGGCTGATGTAGCAACAGAAATATTTCAAGGCTTTAAAATGTTTTTAGATTAAACCTCTCTAGTCCTCCTCTGTGTCTTGAGCTCTAACGTTGCTCTGTTGTTTCTGTGTCTGGGGGCTTTGTGGAAACAGGTTTTCGAGTTCCCCATCCAAAAACGAAAGAGGTCATATTCTTTACTTCTTTTTCTTTGTTGGCTGCAAACTGACCTCTATTGATCAGCTGCACTCCTCCCAAGCAAAACAGTGGGCCTCCCACCCTGGTTACTCAGTGTTTAAACTGCTCCCCTCAGGAAAACAGACCGAGAGCAATAAGAACCTCCACCAATAGACACAGGATCAGCTTTCTCGTCTAAACAGCTGAACAGTACAGCTGTTTCAAACCATGTTATCAGGTAAACATAACTATCTATTTAAATAGTTTTCAATATTTAAAGTTTAGAATTTAAGCTCTTCAACTTTTATCGCAATGTCCATGTTGCTTTGTGTGTTTAGTGTGAAAAAAATACTTGCTCTGTTTTATTCCTAAATTGGTTCTTTTCTTCTATGTGACAATGCAGAAACTAAGCCTGAGACGTTCTTTGTATGGTTATAAAAGTGATTCTGAGTCTGATTCAATGCCGATTCAGTTTTTGCGTGTACTCGGTGCTTCCCTTCCAAAACATCATCATCATTGGTAGGATGATAAAAATTATAGACTTCCAGCAGGGGTGGAGCCAGAGGGGGGGTCTGAGGTGGCATTGGACACCTCCAAAATATGGCACATGGAGAACTGAGCAAATCGGTAGCTGAAATAAATCACTTCATTATTCTACTATTATATACAGTCACTTTATCAGGTACCCGGTGTACCTGATAAAGTGACTGTATATAATAAGTAGATTACAATCCAATGCAACCAATACAGCAGCTCTGCCAGGGCAGAGATGGTTTTAATGTTTTGGCCACCCTGTAATGGATGAGGTGTCCAAAACATTAGAACCACGTCCTCTTATAAGTCACACCAGTACAACTCCATTACCCACTTAGACCTCAATATTAAACAGACAGCAGATTTATCACCTTTCAGGTTATCGTAGCAAGATATTTTAACTCTCCTCATCTGTGCATCAGTATTTGTTTCTGACTGTTTGTAGTAAAAACATTTTTGACACTGAATAAAAATTCTCTAAATACCACATTAGTCCGTAATTATATAGTTTATTATTCCCAGAAAGGGAATTCTGGCCAAGCCATTAAAAATGTCTAGATTCGCCTCTGTCTTTCAGTGAAGAGTGACGAGCTCTCTACATACACTGTATTTATGTTGGAAAAGATCAAGGTTTTGAGTTTGTTTTGGTCTGTCAGGATTCTCCACACAGGTCTTTATGCTCCTTTTTGAAATGTCCGCTTATACCCATTGCACTCCACACCCAATGCTTCCTTACTGAACTGCAGTGCAGGGATAGACTTTGTAAGATACTAATTTGATTTGTGTCCAACTCAGGCGGCTCAATCTTTGTGTCAAAGAACTCAAAAACATTTTTACACAGAACAAGGACTGTGGAATTTATTTCCCATCTCTTCCAAAGTAATCCGTGGTCCTACCTTTTTGTGACTGAAGGTTTTGACTGTGAATCAAAACTGTGTCCCTATATGAGCTGTAGTGGAATGGTGTGAAAGCAGGAAGGACCGAGGTGAGAAAAGCAGGGACCCACACTGTCACTGCTCAGCCGGATCAGTCTCCGTTAGTGCGTGAGTGTTTCAGCTTCGACAGGGTGGCCAGGCCAAAGTGTCACCAGAATGTCAGGCGCTGTAACACGTTCTGCTTTTAGCACTAAATCAAAACACTGAGGGACATTTCATGTGTCCTGCCTTCTTGTGGCATCGAAGACCCATTTAAAAAGGTTTCAGCCCTGCTTCCCACTTTTGCTTCTGGCTTATAAAGTAACACTTTGCAAACACCCTGTGATGATTTTCTTTTCCAGCATCTAAACCTTCTCTTTTGCCTTTTGGACATTCATCTTACAAGTTCTCGCAAAAGAAGAAAGCAGAGCGTGGGAGTGTTGAACGTCGAGAGGGGAAAGCTGTTGAGTCTCTGAGAACTGTTCATCCGGTCTGTTTGTCTTCAGCTGCTCCCCTGCACATTGCTCAAGGGGCTTTGAAACCCATTGACTCCTGCCCATATTAATCTGGGTAAATACAGGGGGTATTACTGCGATGTCAGCGTAGCAGCTCCTCTTGTTCTCCTTTCAGATCTCTCCGCGGGGTAGGTGAAAGCTCGGCTCCTAGGGAAATGGCCGCTCTCATTTCCTTTAAGGATGAATCTCCAGGGTGACCTCATACACTCCCTGCCTCGTTTTTATTAACCATTATTCAAACTGAGTGCACTAGATTGAAAATCCCATCTTAATGCATTGGAAGTCTTCTGAGCCCTTTTGAGAACAAGCCACAACGATTAGCTGCCACTTAGATCATATTCTTATCATACTGGAAATGCAAAACCTCAGCGAGAAATAAGAGTTTGTTAATCGCTAAACTTGAGGTTTCCTTTTTCCTCTTTCTAAAGGGTTTTATTTCTTTTCTAAGCAGTAATCTATTAAGAGGCTTTGGGTCAGATGATAAATCATTGCTGTGCGCTCACCAGTATGAGCTCATCGCCTTTCAGCTCTCGGGTCCAGTAGGTTTTGGGGCCATCACCATCCACCAGAGTCTGCTGACAGTGGATCTTGTTCTCTGACTCCCAGGTGGCCAGGCTCTGCAGGTGGGAAGATCAGTGTGTTGCAGTGAGTGATGGTAGGACACATTTTATTTACAGGACAATCAAATAATAGAAATTACAGTGGCCTATAGCTGATGCATTGTGGACTGTGAGCTCTTATAGTTAATGCTGAGAGTGTGTGTAGGTTGTACAATGATAATGTGCATGTGTGTATATGTGGGTGCACACTATGTATGCTAATAATATAAATGGTCAATAAGATTAGATGATACCTCCCATGACACAGATTCACAGAACAGCACTGGCAGCAGTGCAGACATCTTCTTTTCTTCTGAGAAAATCTAGATAAGGTGAAAGTCAGTGCATCACACTTATCCACATAAATGTGATGCACTGATTTTCACCTTAGAGCTAAGAGATGCCACAGATGTTGACATCGGGTTGGACTGATTTTATGTCTCATGCTACAGGTAATTTGATTGCCAAACGTTGTAGCTTTAACCAGCTGCGATCACATTAACAGTATTTCGTCAATATTTTTACACCACCCACTCTAATTCAGATTGGAAACCCGGGCCAGGCTGGTTGGGTGTGTTCACAAGTGTGCTGTGTTTTTAATCTTTGTAATGAATGTAGAAACAATGGCGACACGTCACTTTGGAAAAGGTTAGAACGACAAAGCTGAGACAGGCCTCATCACCCAGAATCACTGCTGAACCTTAGCTACTGCTCTTAGGGCTGAATAGTAGCAAATCTTTCTTAATCATTTTAGTAATAAGAGCACAATCATTGGTCCGTGATAATTCGTTAATGACCGGGTCGAGCCTCTGTGACCAAAGTGATATGATATTAGAAATGGGCAGGTTGAGAAAAAGAGTCATATCCTCTTAGGGTCTCTCTCTGCTACTTTACTTCAGTAATATTTCAAAAGGCGTCAACGGGATTTGTCAGAGGCTGCCTTCGAGACTAATTTATTCTCAAGTTGCCGACTCAAATGACCTATCAGAGAGTCACAAATTCATAAAAGATCAGGGCCAAAGGTGACGCTTTGGTGCTCTGTTAAAGGAAAAAAACTCACGTATTCTCATGTTAAATATGGAGACGCCACTGTCATATCTGTCGGGTAAAAGTTTAGATAAAGCTGAGAAAAACAATTGTTGAGATTAAACTCTAGGCTGTTAACTGCAGTTTTGTATTTATAGTAATTTTAATGTTTAGTTGTTTGTGTGTAAGTTTACAGCTACATTTGTTAAAAACGTGTTGGCCTCATGCTGTACTCTGACTTGCTTAAGTATTTTCCCACACATCTGAAATGATTTGTTCTTTTAGTAACGCCAGCTGCATGTTTCTTTTCAGCTCAGCATCTTGAGCTACTTATCCCACTCCAGAGCTTTGATCAAAGCGGCCACTGCATCATCCAACTCAAGCGCAATTTGCATCTGCACAACGATGAAAACCTCTAACATTTTTCTAGCGTCCATGAGCAATGAAAACGGTAAATTGTCCAGCGTTGCCTATTAGACGATTTGTTTCATTATTTATACACATTTGCGTTTTTAAAAAGCACCACTGCTCAGTGACAGAGCAGCAGCAGTTTCTCAGAGCCAAATGTTAATCACCATATCAAAGATAAGGAAAGCCAGCACAGATCCCTGCAGGCGGCCATCTGCAGACTTTGCCAAGCTGAACAACGGCAGCTTCTTAAGATTTTTTTCTGTAATAAAGCCAGAACCCAGAGAGTTGATTAGCCACGGCTCCATTTTAGTGCTAGCGTCAGTCAGCCTCAGAGTTGGATGGATTTTCTCTTGCACTGCACATTAGCTCACAGACAAATTCTCACACATAGTCTTTCTCTTCCAAATAACACAGCAGAGCTTGTGCACACACATTTGAGACCAAGACAAATTCATCCTGCTAGTCCAAGGCATTTGTTTTACCATGTCCTGTAGCTTTTTACCTCTCAGAGCGTCTGCTGTCTTTGGCTTTGGTTCAGTCTTTCACAGACTTTTGCATTTTCATTGCTTATCGCACACAAACAGTGATTCGAAAGCGTGAGAACATGTCATTTACTGCACGGCTTAAAGGTTTTAAAGTTAGTTTTAACAACATTTCTTTTAGAGCCCTAAAAACAACACGTTCGGCTCTCTCTTAAGTTTGATCGCATTTCCTCTTTCATTTCACTGTTTGCTCATCACATTTACCTTAAGGACACAGAAAGTGAAGAACAGCTCCTCTTTATGAAAACCGATTATTCTTTGCCAGTTGCCTTAATCTCTATTATCTTTAATATATGCCTAACACTATAACAAAAATCTGATCTGACCTGTACTAAACTCATACAGCTCCATGCTCCTTTTTGTGTTCTAGTGTCAAATACATTTCATTACATGGCCACTATTATTGAGCATAGCTAATTGATGTATTTGCATTATATGATTAGAAATGCTGTATTTGACATCTCAGTCATTTACTTATCTTTTCACACAATGCTAACTGGTAACAACAAATATTTCACACAGTTATTAGAGTGTAGTAAGTTTATTTTGATCGATGTGATATTAAGAGAAATGCCCTTGAAAAGACAACATCTTCTGCGTGATCAGCTGACTTAAATGACTCCAAATTATTGCAGTTTTTCTCATTTCCCAGCTGATAGAAATTACTTGCAAAATCCCGAATCTCTCCTGTGCAAAATTCTTCGATCAGTGATCAGTCCTTATCCATCTCTAAAAACCCCACTGTGTTGCTATTTGCAATTCTGGATCAAGGTTGCGGTAAAACAGTCAGTGTGATGTTGATAAGAAACTGTGTCCTAATGGACAGAAGCAAATGGCCTCTTGTACATTCTGATTTTGATTGCAATCTTTTTGATATTTCCACCCATTTGTAGATGTTTCATTTGGTTTCTTTTTATTTCTCTGTATTTATTTTTCCCAGTAGTATTTACAGTGTTCAGCTTTTCTGTGTTTAAACAATACGGGCGAAGAATGAAATCTGATATAATGCAGTAAATACATTTTTCTAATATTATTTCTTGTATTTTGTTGTCTACTGTGTAGTAAATGATTGAAAGAGTGTAAGTTTGACTATAGGATGTGTTGTTTGTGGAAAACATTATCTTTCGTTGCGTGTTTTAATATTTTGTTAGCTTAAGAGCATTTTGAGCGGTGATCTTCTTTTTTGGCCTGTGTGTTCACTGTTATGAAAATGTGACTGCCGAGTGGACACAGGTGTCTCAGCAAATGAGAAAAATTGTAATAAATGACATACTGTCAAAAGCAAAGAAATGACACAGATGTCTTAGGTAATAGAAATGTATTCCCACATTGCTCAATGCCATTGTTCTTTGTCAGGACCCACACATGTTATTTATCCCCTGTGCCTCTCTGTGCCCTGAGGCAGGTATTTGATACCAAAAGTCTGTATCTATGGCAACCGGCTGGGTTTAAAAAAGAGGTCACTTGTTTATGTTGCATCCTGGAAACTGAAGCGCTTGTAATCAGTGGAAAACATTGTAGCATCACCACAGATGCCGTATATTTTTCTACAGAACTGAACCTCAGCTGCACAGCACAGCTTTAATAATCACCTCTTTCTATGAGAGCAGGTACATATTCACCTCATGCTCCTCTGTCGTCACTGTGAATGACAGGAAATATCTTATCACTTTCTCCTCCTGGAAGTGAGAAGAGACTCTCTGATCCTACTACACTCACACACTAACTGGAGCGTTTTAATCTTGTGGCGGTGTTAATCAGCCCTCTGCTCTTTGCCAGGCACAGATCAGCGTGTAATCCCTTTAACCATGGGGGCAGCCGACCTTTGCCAAAACCAACTTAGTCTTTTCTTGCCAATCGTTCCACCTGAGGCTCCGCCAACACCCCACACTGCTTCCCCTTGCTGCTTCGGCACATGTGCCAGTGTCAGTAGGCACAGCCTCCTGCAGGTTTAGCTCCCGTTTGGTGTATGATTTTGGGGGCTAGACATTCTTAGAAGAGTAAGGTTGGAATAGAGAAACATTATGCATCTAAATAATTAATTAAATGAATATGTGTAATTTGAAAAAGGTCCCTTATAGTGGACACTAGCTTTATGGAGCATATTAGCCTCTTTCAGCGCATTGTTTTGGTTTGGTGCCTGTATGTGTGCAGTCTGTGGTCAACCTGTAGGTCTGTGTTGTGCATGTTATAGAGATGCTCTGCTCCAACTGGACAGCTGCACACGCCATCAGTGGAAACAGAGACTGCAATTTTGTTTTTCATTATTTTATGTGGGTTAGTAAACTTTTTGTCATGCTCTGCTGCGACCACCTTCGCCCTTTGCTTCTCTTCAAGGCTTTCAGTTTGATTTTTAATAGGAAACACACCTCCATTTGGAATTCCCAATCAGATAAGGCCACCAAAGTTAAAGGCTCAGTATTTAGTTTTCATGTATAAAGAAAGGCTACACTGCCCCAAAGCCATACGCTGTTCAGCCAGTATGGATGCAAACAATTTCCAAACAACGTCCCATTCAGGTTGAACACGATTGTGCTGGGCTTCAATTTTAAAATCCAGCATGTTCCAGAACAAAGCAATGAAAGGCAGATGCCTGTAAATATTCTCTGATTTCATTGCATCATCACCAAAAATCATTTTTGCAGGCTAATGCTCCTAAAAAAGACTGTGGCAAATGTGTGATGCCGACTTGAATCTCAAAGAGGCTGCATGTGAAAAAAAAAAAGCCAGAGTGAAAGCCGTCTAGCCCTGCCCAGCGCCCAGCATGCCGCAGGGCACAGACAGAAGGAGTCACAGTCTCCAGGGATCCAAAATAGATCATGTCTGCGCTCCCTGAATGCAACACAGAGTTAATACCTCGAAACAAAAGGTAGCAAGGAAAATCATTATTTCAGAGACTGCTGTATAAGCATATACATATACAGTATAAGCATATATGTATAAGCAAGTTCAACATGCATTGTTTGCTAAAGATGTCATTCAGACACTCACAGATTTAACCATGAATATATTCTCTACTGCAAATACCCAGAAGGCCATTGTGGTTTTCACAAAATTCCCATTTCCAGCTTCTCAGCTTGTTGGATCAGTTTTGTTAACTAAATGTACTGCAGGCACCCAAATGCACATTTTTTGTCTTTTCCATGCTCGGTATTTCTTCTCCACAAGCAGGAATCTCCCTACTTTTTCCAACCCAGGACTCAGAGCCATAAATGTCCTTTTAAGCATTTGAGAATAGAGCTAGAGACTGTCCAAGTCATACTTACGAAGAACATAACGTTTATTGGTCAGATAGCTGCTAGAGAATGTATGTGTGTGGTCATATCAGAAGACCTGCAGTTGAGAGAGACGTACGTGAGATTAAGTGTACGTTCAGTGAAAAAGGACAAACCAACAGTTTGGAGCAATTTAGATAATTATTTTGTGAAAAGGATGTATCGCAACACTATTTTGAGCTTTAATTTTGTATTCTAAATCATTTATAGCATGTCAAATTTTAGCTGTGTAACACAACTAACGCATTCTTTTAGGGTTTTTCTTTATTTCTCTCACTTCCTCGGGTAGTTTCAATCATCCTAGCCCATTAGTGAAAACCTGGATGTGTGCTATCTTGTTGTTAGCTCATTAGAGATGCTAGTACGAACAATATTATTATATTTTTATATTTGACAGATATAGTGTACAGTGAGCGTAACATAGAGCTTCTGAAAGTGCTTCACCTGTATGAATGATTATTTGCAGTATCGACTCCTGAAATGCCAAAAAGCATCCTCTTAATAAAGACCTGTAACTGTAGAGATGCACTGGTCAGAGATAGAAGAATCTCCTACCAGCCTACATTGTCAAATGTACTGCATGAATAATCTCATCCACAAAACCCAAATTTATTCAATGGCAAGAGTCTGACAAGTTATACTGCAGCTGTCAACCACTCCCCATCCTGGATGTGTTATGCAACTGTCCCCTGTGACTCTGCTGACTGCTCTTTATAAAAAGTGGATACATACTGATAAAGGGATGTACTGCAGCACAGCGCTCACTTTATTCCAGATTTCTTTTTTTTTTCTCTTGAACCTATAGATGTATATGAAAACATTTTGCCTGAAATGCTTGAATGCACACGCTTAAACCTTAAATAACCATTTTATATCATCACCTTGACATGTCATCAGTTTCAGGTCCAAAGAGAAGTGTCTCTTGGTAGCTCCATTTTACTCTGTCTCACTGAGGGAAATATACAGGTTGTTCACCGGCTGCGCTTTGGTCTTGAGCAGAGAGCAGATGGTTTTTAGAGTTTTTCCAGTCAAGTGACAGTGAAGTTGCCGATCAGATGGCAAACCAATGAGCTGAAACTCACAGTAAAACTCTGTTAAGCCAAGTGGAGCTTCAGATTAATTTGATTCTTTTTTGTGTAGGTTCATCACTGCAAACAACCTCTTTTATGAAATTCATGATTGGATTGAAACCACGTTGGACCCGTTCCCTCCTATACTGTATTTGTTACAGGCTCCCCTAACACCAGAACTCAGCCCAAAGTGAGAGAGAGCGAATGTGGACGAAGCCTTACACGCAATAGACACATTGAAAATTTCAGGATTAATTTGTGTCTATGTTTGTTTGAATTTGTTTTGTCTCTTGTTGCTCACTTGTTAGTGTCTCTTCTAACTTTTCTTTAGCCTTTTGTCGTCTTTCAAACAAGAAATATTAACACTCACTTCATGCCTAGGCTCTGGCCCAGGGGCCTATGCCTAACAGTCCTGTTCAGTAATCAATCGCTGCTGATAACATGCCCTTTTTCTTAATAGATCTATGTTTAGAAACATCTTTAATCACCTTTAATATGCGGTTTTTGTGGTCTGGCATTATAGACAAATACATTTTTTCTAATCAGAAAGAACTAAAGCCTATTATTTTCTTTCTTTCTGCAATTGCTGTGGTTGAGGTGATTATTAAAGCTGTGTTGTGCAGCTGTAATGTCAGCCAACCTATAATATGTTGGAGCAATGTCATTTGTCAGTTAATTAACATTTATGTATGTTGCTTGTTGTTTGTCTTCACATGTCTGTTTGTGGAAGAGGACAACATAGATTACATGTTAATGTTGTTTCCCCGCTGTGTCCTTACTGACCCCAAACAAGGCTCTTTTTCTCTGCGGCTCAGATGCAGGTTGCTTAGCAAAGGGCGATAAACAGATAAACATTAGAGCAAGACACTTGTTACCGAAAGTGACTCAGTGGCAGCGTGTCTTTGCCCTGACATCTTGTTCCAGAATTCTTCAAGTTTTGGGTCTGACTCTCTGCACTGTGTAGGTGCAATACCATTGTTTGTTGAATTTCCGACGATCACACTGAACTAAATCAGCATCACGTGAAAAAGAGCGAAACACGACATTATGAAAGACAGATGTGGAAGTTGATTTTTATATAAGGATGGAACGTAAAACACAACAGATGAGCCCAAAATATACAATATATGTAACAATCAAGAGTTAAGTAAGAATTGTATTTTAGAAGGTAAAGGAAAATTAATAGGAGAAGAGATGTTTTTGTGGCACAGATGGAGCTCAGTTTTGTCGAAATTATCATGATATCTTTATACTGTTAGGCTCAACAACTGAGCTCCAACCTGCATATTTATTACACAGTCAACATCCGGGTTTCACTAATCAGATCAAATAAGGAGCGTTCTCCAATAAACACGTTTATTGCATGTAACCAAACATGCGTTTATACACGTTTTTTGGCTGTAGACTGAATGTCCAGTTGTGTGCGTTTTCACATTTTTTGAGTTTATGAATTACACAGCATATTTGTGTAGTCACGCTTTTGCAGAAATTCTTATGAGAACCAGGAATTAAGACTAAAAAATAAAAAATAAACATAAAGGCTTGTCCCTGCCTACTTTTCGAACTATATCAGGATGTGAGAAATGGCCCTCGGGGCCTGAAGAGGTTCCGAGAGAAACTGTCATCATACCAGCTCGAGGTGCCTTTAATCCATCTGCACAGACATGAGGATGACACCAACAGAGGAGACTGTGAGGAGGTAATAGTTTTTAAACGAAAGCATGGAGAGAGAGTCGAAGACCCTGGACATACACACAAAAACACAGAGAATGTGAGGATATCTGTAGGTGTAAGGAATAATTTGTTTTTTTCCTTTAGTTCATACTGAAACATATTTTATCATGGATGGTTTGGAAATTAAAGGTACATATGCCCTCAAACTTCTCTCTGACTTCACTATATCAATCTATGTCTATACTGTGAAAAATGCCTCGAGATGACATCACATGGAATCTGAACTCCTAATGAGTAAAAACTCCTCCGGGTGATGTCATCTGGAGGAGTTTTTCAGCTAGAACCAGTAAAATATTTTAACATTGAAATGTCAGAGGGGACTTGAAAAACAGTAAAACACTCTAGTCGTGCTTTACCTCAATTACTACACTAATACTTTCTTAATGATAAAAGCAGCCACTGGTTTGTTTTCATTTATGTGCAATATGAACTAAAGTGCAACATATTGTGGAGCATCCCGGTGCTAATTGTTGTTCATTTCTGCTTTAGGATTTGTGTTGCACGTCACCATGTAAAATTATTTGTATTATTTTTAGACTGTAAACTGTATTTGCAGTGTAAATAATCCCTTCTTACAATTTGTTTGATGACATTTTTTGCGTATTTTTCCGTTTTTAGTCATTTCTTGTCTGTTTCTTTTTTTTTGTGCCTCTTCTGGATGAGTTCAGGTGTTCATGATGCTTGAGTAAGCATCTCTCTGTGTGGATTGTGTGTCTTTTAAATGAGGTCTTTCAAACACTTTGAGCCGTCTCATAAATATTCTGCTCAAGAAACTGTGGCTGAAAACTGTTGTAGTTCAACACTCTGCAGCTCTACCTTGCACTTTCGTCCGTCCACCGTCTCCTCGTTAAATTCTTCCCCGATGTGGAAGTTGATCTCGGTGGTGCGGACACTGGTGGATGTCTTGATGTAGAACTGCTCGCCGTCCTGACGGATCTCCACATGGGGGTTGGAGGCCGCTGCCACAGCCACCTTCCTCAGCATGATGCTGACTCCTGGGCAGGTGAGAGGGACAAACATGATTTTTACAGTTATTATTGTTTGTACGGGGATAATCAGTTAACTGCATTATTAAAAGAAATTAAAAATTGGATGTGTCATAGTCATTTCTGGTATTTTGCTCATTTCTAAACTGAGATTTGAATGGAGATAGGCTTTGTTGCTGCTCTAATTAATACAGTGAAACACTGTAATGACCTTTACTTTAGAGAAGGAAAGAGAAAGGAAAGAAAAACATACACTTTATCTCTGTGTGCAAAAGTAGTGGCATCCGGAGCGTGAGAGACAGATCAGCACACAAAGGAGGAAGATGATGACATCTGATGACAGGCAGCCTCTTTTTGTGTTGTTGGTTGTAAAATTTGCACCAGAATGACCCCCAGTGTGTTCTGCTTGTGCCGTCTGCCTGATGCTCGACCCCACCCAAATTTAGACCTCTCCAGGCTGCCATGCCACATTCGATCACACACCAAATGAAGGCGCACATATGGGCGCCCGCACCCTTTTGTTGGCGTGTTCAAAATTCACAAGCTTAAATTTTTCTCCAGCTATGACAGAAATGTGAGTGTTTCTGATTAAAACACAATAAACAGTTTTGTGGTTTTCACTGAAACCTCAACTATATGTTACAACTGAGAGAAATCTGTGGGATTGTGGCTCTGAAATGTGTGTGACGGGTTTTGCATCCACATCCAGGAGAATAACAAAACTCTTGAGGATGCAGAGTACATCGGCGCTGACTCGCCTTTTGTCTGATCACTGCAAGAGTGGTGTTTCTGTGTGTCACTGCCCGGGTCTGTGGCATTACTCTGGCTCAACTCTGCAAGGCCATCTGGCTTCACATCCTGCCAAAAGGTCCTGCAGCTTTTACCCCACTGCCCTCTCCTACCAGCTGATATGTCTTAATACGTTGAAAAGTTAATTGCTTTGAAAACAAGTTCAAGTATTTTAATTTTGTCCATCTTTTTTCTCGGAAATTAACTCTAATAAGTTCTGATTCTCAAATGTGGTCTTAGTTGGTCAACACCCAGTCATGAAAACATTAAATCAGCATTAATTTGACAGCTTAAACGTGACCCCACCCATAATGTGAGGGATCACACCATGTGTTTTTCTAGCATTAAATATGTATGATCATGTCTGCACCAAGACGTCTGCCCTTGTTTATGACAAACTGATATGTTTCCTAAATTTCATTTGCATTTTTGTGAACAATTTTGTGGATTTTTAGCTTGATGTACATCAGGAGAAAAGGATTACAAACAGCCAATGCTACAAAGTCTTACACAAACCTCTGTCACCATAACACTATTTGTGACAATCCTAATGCTCAAATGTGCTCAAGAGGAGTTCTCATAAATTGATAAAACCTTGGAAACCATCATTTGGCCTCATTATTGTGCATAAAGTGTGAAGCATTTTACAACATTCTTTGTTTAAATACAGCCGCACATGCTGCTCAATTAGCAAACTGTGAGTCTGATCAAGTTTTACAGCTCTGCACCATGGATGGAACAATCCCCTCCTACTGTCAGAAAACCACAGAGTCAACAGGTAATTATAAAGATGTTGATGGAAAGTGGCGGCCATCCAGCACTGGAATCCACACTGGTTGCCCATCGCAGCTCTCCATTGACCGAGCCCTGATGTAGGAGCCAACGAGTGATCTGCTCTGGCAGATGTGGTTTAATGTGGAGGAGGAGCTAAACTCAGACAGTGACTAATTTTTCCTTGGACAGAATCTTGTCAAGTTTTTTGAACCTTCCATCAAAATAAAACAGTGGAAGAACTGCAGACATTTTCGGAGCCTTCAGTTGATAAATTTAAACTGGCTTTCAAAGTTAAAGCATTTTGTGTTGCTTTTAAAGGCTACCTCGATAGAGTTAAGGCTAAGCCAGACATTACTCTTTCTTTTTTATAATGTCAGCAATTCCTGTGAAAAAACAACAACAAATGACTCTGTCTTTTAATACTTTCTGACTATCAGAGCTTGTCTCCAGCTGTCAGAGTGTAGCCTGGAGATACACAGCCAATGTCTATGAAGAGGTGATGAATACACGATTTAATTATTTAAAAAAGGTTTAGCTGGGCACTGTGGTTTGTAGCAAACAGGAGAACATTTTTTGGGGACTATTTTCAGTGGCGGATTGATATATATTTTCGACGCACAAAATCAACCACACTCAGGTTCATCAGGAAAAGGGAACATGGCTCACTGATGTGTTTCATTGGTTTAGTTCAAAATGAAGGTGTGTAGCACCTAAGAATATATTACTACTCTTTCTTTGTAGGACGAGTTCATGGTTTGGTCTCATATGTTCTTGGGGTTATTAGACAGTGGGAAAGTGTAACTGAAATCTTTAGGATAGGATGTAGAATTTGCACCTTTTAAGCACAAACTTTTCAAAGTGACTGTAGCGTGCTGTTACATTTGTGCAGGTTAGTGCTACTCTGATGCACAAGTAACTAAATTGTCAATTGTTTTCGAGGGACAAAACTGATCCGTTTGAACTTAACTTGCCCTGTTTCACTAAAGAAGGAACCATTCATGTTTAAGAACTTCTAATTGTAATCCAGTTTGGTTTCAATGCTTCCTGGAGAGCAGTTGAAGCAGCTCCCTGTTCTCGCAGTGGGGCTTCTCCCTAAAGAATTCGACATTATTCGAAAGACACCCAGCCCTTTGCAGTGCCCTGTCTGCTTTGGCAGTCCTGGCGTGACGAAACGCTGCAACACAATTGAGTGACCCAGTTAAATGGGTCCAAATCTAAACCATCACAATCATCAGGGAAGACCAAAAAGAGGAGAAAAAAAAAAGGGAAAAAAAAAGGTCGGAGACAAGAGAGAAACACTGGGCTCCAGAGATACCCCCCCCCACTCCCCCCACTTATGCATCGCTAATGCATGCCCTACTTAAATGCTGAACATTAATAATGTTGTGCCCCCTCCTCTGTTCATGCAACAGTACCAAGTCTGTTCAGAATTCAGCATCCGGTAAAGCCGAAGGATTTCCCTCCAGCAGCATCTCCCCACAGATCTCTGCCTCCTTTTCCCTGGGAGTTTTCTTCAAGCCATATAGTGTTGTTGAAGTCAGGCACACAATTTCCACAAAACAAAACCAAAAAAAAAAAGCCTTTTTGTATATGGACATGATGGATAGTCAGCTTCATGCAGGGTGGTGGAGCTGACTGTGGAGGCGAGAGAAGGAGGTGGGGTGGGGGTGTGGGTGGGGGGTTGAGACAGGAGAGGACTTACCCAAAGCTTTGAGAAGTTCATCAAAATTCTCGCTGCTCTTCATCTTCCAGGTGCCGGCAAAGTTAGGCATGACTGCTGAGGCTGAGTGCTGCGCAAAGAAGCTGTTCCTCGCTCCAAAGTCTCTCTCCTGTGTCTCTCGTTGACTCTTTGTCACCCTCCTCCTCCTTTCCCTGTGCTCCTCTGCTCTGGGCTCAGCCTCTCCTTCACACTGTTACACCCACTAGGTCTTTCTCTGGGTTTCTTTGACTTATTTATTTATTTCGCTCACACAGACGGAAGCTCACACTGCCTCTGCTGCTTCTTCGTCTCAGTATCCCAGTGCGCTGGCTGCAATCTTATCTTTAGCTCTTTTATAGCTACTGTCTTTAATGGGAGTCAGAGGAGGTCCCTCCTCCTGAAAGCTGTGTCTCATAATACGGTAGCACTGAGTTTGCTCTCTCTGGAGATTCTTTATAGAGCTATAATCTGTTCAAATAGTCATTTCTTAATAAAATGTGGCTGTTGGCTCACATAATAGGATCATTAAAAAAAATTGATTTTAATCAATAAACCTAATCAACCCCCTTCCTCTGGATGAAAGAAATGGATCATTACACCCATAATGTTAGCAGGGAAATTGGTATAAAAGTTTATAACATGGTCGCTGGGACTTCCACATATTCTGTGTCAAACTTCTACACTCAAAGCTACTGTTTTTATTTTGCTGCACTGGTGACTTCATTAGAAGGAAACGTACAGCAACGCGCTTACAACCCTGAGCCACAAACATGGATCAAAGAGGTGGTTTATTGCACTAATAATGACTCAGCTCGATGCTTTGATTCCCCCAAGGATTTAGCATTTTTTATGTATGCACTGTATTCTGTTTGATTAACTATGTACTAGTCTAAGTTAATATGGAACGTGGAAAAAACATTTACACTCCTGAGCCAAGGTGCCCTTGAGCCAGTGTTTCAACCTCAAAGTGCCTCAAGCAAACTGTATAATAAAAATGAAGGGTTATGAATAATAATGACAGTAAACTGAGACAAAGTGCAATCCACAAAATTGTGTCTTTTTAATTAGGCACTTAATGTTCATCTTCATCTTCAATAAGCATTAATTGAACTAAACCTAAGCATACGAATTACATAACACCTTTTTGAGAACCATCAGAAGGAGAAGGTGGACCTACACAACATTATTATTGTCCTCCTTCTTCAAATATTTCTTAAAACAAAATATTTATGGCAAATATGATCAAATACAGCTGCTTGACGCAGCAACTTCCTCTCTGCAGACGGTCGCTCACGCCCCCCTTGCTCTCCCAACATCACACTGTCAAAATACTACATCATTTATTTCTTATTTTTATAAATGTACACATTCATTCTCATTTGACATGATTATATATTTAAACGTTATTAATTCCATGGACATTGTATAAATCTTTATATAAAGTCATCTGTGTTTATTCTAATAATGATGCCGAACAGAAATGAGTTGTATGACCTGTATTAAGATGCCTTAGTACTACTACATCTGGGATAGCGACATCAGATGGAAATTTCCCTCTCAGCATAGCTCTTGCTCATCTACAGCTTTTAATTTCCTTTGTCAAACATGACAAAATGCTCCAATAATAAAATATTGTAAACGAGCAATTTCATGTAAGTGTTTATATATCATCAGTGTCCACTAAAAGTTACATACTACTGAGGATCAGAGGTGGAAAGTAATTACCTACATTTACTTAAGTGGAGTACTTGATGTATTGAGGTAGGTCTCTTTCCATTTTATACATTTTTTACTTTTACTCTGCTGCTATTCAGAGCACTTGTACTTCTTACTCAATTACATTTATTTTACATCATAGTTCTTTTTTGCAGATGCAGATTCTTATAACAGAACAAAATCAACTACTAAATGCTGATGAATATAAGTACAGGAACAGGTCAAAATTTGCTCCCCTTTTGCTGCTGTATTTGTTCCAGTTTTTGACTATTTAGCAAGTTAGTTACACAAATCTGAACTTCTACATTTATGTTGTTAACAGAATGAAATTAAATACAAATGACAACAAATAGTTGTCTTTGTGCAGTACTTCTACTTTAGCTGCATCATGTACTGCTAGAATTAAAGTGCTTCTTTTACTTGCAGTGAAGTCAAGTACTTACAATTACTGTACTTCAGCATGTGTACTTTGACCACCTCTCCTGAATATAGCAAATATTTAAAATATATATCAATATTTCTGTAGCTAAAGTAAACGTTCTATCTGCGCCTGTTAAGCAGGTGACTAAAGGAACACTAAATAATGTTTGTTTTTTCTTCCTTGTGTCCACAGTGTCCACTTTTTTTACCATTCAGATTTAAAACCACTGATAAAGTATTTGTATTAAAAACTGTCTGAGTTTATATCACTTCAGAAATTCAATACAGTTTTATCAACGTTCCACTTTATTTTAGTTTGTTGCATTAAAGTATAATTGTTTGTTTTTTACTTCATGCTTCAAAAATGTGTCACCTTTAAAATATTTTTTTCTAAGTGAGTTGAATCAACAAACTAAAAAATGTGCTTCAGAAAGATTGGGCTCCGAAAACCAGGATCATAATTGGTCTTCAAACAAAATCCCATCAGACAATCTCCCTCTCAGTGTTTTAAGTAGGTCTCGTCATCCTCACTCAGGTCCTGAGCTTTCACAAGATTCACAAATATGCATTCTCTATTATTGCAGGAGTTATTTAAAACACATTGGCCGTATTTTCCTCCCTCTGCTTCTTATGCAACTTCATCTTGACAAGGAGATGGTTTTGAAAGTAAGAGCTGAGGCAAATGCTGCTGAGGCAACTGTCAAAATGTTAGGATTTTTTTCTGCTTACTCCCCATACTAACGTTTTCTTTTCTCTGTGCACCATGGGTTTACTTTTCTTTACAATGAGCTACTGTGAGTCAGTGAAGACAGGAGCTTTTTGCCGTCTTAAGATTTACTGTGAAGTCAAAGACGAATAATTTCTGGCCTTCTCCGGGTTTCAAATAATGTCAGTCCTTAGCAAAGATGCTACAACCTTATAAACAGCTTTTCCATTTTCTTTATCCTTAGGTTTAACAAATCATTTGTCTTTGTCTAAGGTCTTTACACAATATATTGAGCCTGTTCAGCCTCTTTACTGAATTAATGGAATTTAAGGCTTTTTTTAATTAGCCTAATAATACTTATTTTAAAAGGCAATAAATGAAACACAGGATAAAAAAATTGTGTGTCTTTCTCGCTTGTTTCCCTGTGTTGTTTCTATTTTTTTTAACTTAATTTAAAAATGTAATAGCTTCTGACACCAGAAGAAAGTCCATAAGAAACTAGTCATAATCTTTATTATTAATTTAGTAATTGTTTCCAGTATTAATTTAGTAATTGTTTTTAATGTTGGCGAACAATTAGGGCCCTGGTATGTGAACCAACAGTTTTCTATGTATTTGTTCTACTTTTGGATTCTCTGCAGTCACACTGTGTCTTGAAAGGTTAGGTAAATTAGGAAGTGTATGTATAACTGTATCGATGACAGTTATGTGAGACAGTTATGTGAGTGACATCACATAACTGCCTTTGAACTTTGCCTAATCAGTGGGGCAGTTTTTTCAGGGAACAGAGGGATGTGGGCAAAGACGTTATACGTATCCACATCTACAACTTGTAGCCTTTAAATCATAATAACGTAGTTTACAGTGACTAATAAATAAAATGACACTCGATAGGCTGCACATTAAAAACTAAACACGTTTGCATTCCTCGCCTATATGTCTTTCATTTTTACAGAATATCAGTTTTCCATTTCTTCATAAATGCTTTACCTTCACGATCCGCTGGTGGCGGTAGTGAGCACTTTAAAGAGTTCGCTAAGCACTCGGAAACAGGCGACGATAAACGGATGTTACGTCACAATGTCATGGCGTCTCATATGTAAATCGCCGAGGTTTATTAAAACCAAATTTACGAAAACATTTTATTAGGAGGTTTCAAGGTACGCTTGTGCATTTTATATCCCTCATAGAGTTTAAAGTCTTATCTTCAGTTACGTCACAGTCAGGTCCGTAGGGCTGCTAGTCAGAGTTAGCTGCCATTAGCTGTGGTGTCTTTAAGTCTTTAACCTCATTCTAGCAAGTGTATCAAGTTTGACGTGCACATATACGACCTAAAATGTGTGCTCTTGGTGGTCTAACTGTTAACAGGATATCTTAATAACTTCTATAAAATTATTTTTCCAAAGAACCGCGTAGCTCGGTCACAACTAGCTAAGTTAACGCGCGTTGGCTAGAGATGATTTTATGGAAACAAATGAGAGTCGTTTGTAGGTTATCAATGATGAGATGCATCATTTTGTTTCTATTTATCTTACTTCATTGTGCTTGACAATGTGTGTCGGGCTACCGATTAAGCACCTTCTTCAAATCGGTTGCTACAGACTGTAACGGGTAGTATCCCATTTACAAACCTCAGCGGTTTTTAAATTTCTGTTCTACATTCCTCCTGAGAAAGTCCAAAAGACTAATTTCTGAGCTAATACTTCTTACCTGGAATAAAAGAAGACTCACGGGAACTTTAATTGAGACTTTCATTCAGTGTATGGTTACAGCAAAGCTCCACGTTTGCCTTTTTAATTCATAGTTATTGCAGTCACTACTTGGGTTTTTCCTTAAGTTCTGAATAAAAGTTTAAAAAACGTTAATTAAAACACTGTCAGCTTTTTTTCAGGTTTAGGAAATCCACCTTGCTGTCTGACTTTCAGGACCAAAAAAAATGAGCACTCAAGTAAGCAATAAATTAGCATGGATTCAGATTCTAATATGACATTCAGAGAGTTTAAATACTAACTATTAACTTGTGTTTTTATTTCAGTACAGCATCCTTTTCAAGCAGGAACATGGTGAGTAGTGTTAAATAATTAAACAGACCTCACTGTTCAACATTTGTATCTAAATTAATTTAAAATAATAATAAATGATCTCCATAAATAATTCTAGACTCATAGTCACATTGTTGACTGAGTTTTTATTGTTTTTTTAATCTTAAGGATCAAGAATAATTGTATAGTCCCAGAGGGTACCTGGTTTTTTTTTAGCACTCAAGTAAAACAATGATGCAGACAATATAGGGCAACATTAAACACAGAGGACCAAAGAGAAACCCCTAAATTTGATCACTGTATCCTGTCGAAATTTACCATAGTTATAGCAGACGGTAGGAAAAAATGTAAATCTTGGTTATGGCTAATGGCTTTTAAAAGAGAGGGCCAGAAGGCAGGACATGGAACCCTGAATATAGAGAGCTGTCAGACAAGATGGACAGTACTCTTAATTGATTTCCAATGCTTTTGCTACTAATTTTACTACTAATAATTCTCTTTCATGAGCATTTTTGTTTACTGGTGAAAGAACCAAACCATCATATAAATGAAAATTTGAGGACACTATTGATGAAAGATGTCATTTTGATGGTCATCTGTGGGTTGTTGTCCTTTCTCTACTTTTATTTGTGTTGTTGGAGACGTGCATTAGTGTATGAACAACTGTGGAACTACATCAGGAGTGATGAAAGAACTGCATTGTAGGTGTTTGATAAGATATGTTGTAGTCCCCCTCCTCTGTTGAGAGAGGTTTGTTCTAGGCTTGTTCAAACCAGGCATTAAGGAAACCAATTCCTTCCTTACATATTTCAAGATGATGATTCTCACACTTGCTGATAGTGGTGAGGGTAGAAAATGTATACACGAGAATAGAGAACACAGTCCTGACATTGAGGTCAGGTCCTACAGATCAAATAGTCTAAAATGAATGTGTGTGTGTTTCATCCTAGCACATGATGATGCTATTTGGACAGCAGCATGGGGTAAAAGTGAGGCGGACGGGTCAGAAACTATCGTCACTGGTTCACTGGATGATATGGTCAAAGTCTGGAAATGGTACATATTTTTTATTGTTAATTTTCTTATGTTCTCTTCCTGCCTAATTATGTGTTTGTCTATTATTATTATCGATTTAAGTGCTTTATAAATAAAGTTGGCTTGGCTATTATTATTATTATTATTATTATTATTATTACTATTAATAATAATAGTAATAATAATAAGACTTTTGAATGTGGAATATTAATATTATTTGTTTGTGCTAAAAATTAATTATCCTTTATTATATACACTTTCTGTAGAATTACAATTCCTTACGATTAATATTGTACAGAAAGTAATATTAATTGCATTTTAAGAAGCACTTGGACTAATGATTATTGTCAGATTGGAAATAAAGTAAGTTAATCCTGCTCAGGCTCTTACATTAGTGCAAAATTAATACCAGAGGAAACCCCAGACCCCAATTTCTGAAAAATATGCCTTAGAAACAGACTTCATTTGACTTGACTGTTGCACCGTCACGCAGGTCGGATGAGAAGCTGGAGCTGCAGTGGACTCTGGAGGGCCACCAGTTAGGTGTGGTGTCAGTGGACATTAGTCACAATGGGGCAATCGCCGCTTCCAGCTCCCTTGATGCTCACATCCGTCTCTGGGACCTAGAGTCTGGAAAACAGATAAAGTCCATGGATGCTGGACCAGGTCAGACATGAACGTGTATTTTTAGAGCAAACGTCCTTCAGCTCTGTGATGTGTTGGGTCTTGCAGAGTAAACATTCAATGAGTATTATGTTTTCTATTTTCTATTTCTATAGTTTTGGCCCTCTGCATAGTCTTTAAATGTGTAATTTATGAAATTGTTAAAGGAATTACTGTTTTGTTCTGTAATATTCCCACTCAGTATGTAATTTTCATTTATTAATAATATTTTTGGGTGTGTATGAAAATCTTTGAAGAGTTAAAATTATTAGATTAGATTAATAATAAATTCTAAAAATTATTGTATTTAAAATTTTTGGCCAGACTTCCCGGTATCTGTATTTTTGCAGACAGAGAGATTTTTCTTTAGAGGTGATTTCCGGGGGCCTGTAAGACCACTCCTTTCGAATAATTTGGCTCTGAGACTCAACGTGTCACTCAGTTCAGCATTAGCACAGCCCTGCAGGGGGTGACAGGTTGTTTGGTGGCTCTGCAGCACAGCAGACCAGACAGGCTCAGCTGTACTTCATGTGAATGCCACGTCCGCTTTCATTAGTGTTACTCCATTTCACTCAGTGCTTGCTTTGGGTCAATACATTAAACACCTTTTTACCCAAGTTTTGGATTGTTATCTTCAGAAGTTAAATTTGTCTGTTGTGTAAAACTACTTTTTTCCTTTTGTGCTTTTGTGGATTTATAATATTAGACATAAGCAATTGATCTGTTATGGTAGATTTTGCAGTAGAAACATAAGGTTTGGGGTCATGATTGGGGACAGTCAGGCAAGAGACGAGCTGGTTTAAATATAGATAATGCACATAAAAATAAATGTAATAAATTTTCATTGCTTTAATTTCTGGAAATAAAATGCAGTGGTAAATGATGTCATACCTCTGTCTTTCTGTTCTTTTCTAGTTGATGCGTGGTCAGTGGCCTTCTCCCCAGACTCTAAATACATCGCTACAGGAAGCCATCTCGGCAAGGTCAACATCTTTGGTGTGGAAAGTGGCAAGAAGGAATATTCACTGGACACTCGTGGAAAATTCATCCTGAGTATAGCTTACGTAAGGACCCATAAATTGTCATTTCAGTTGGCTGGGTGGTAGCTCCCCCAGCTCAGACTCATATGGGCAGAGACCTCATTGTTTCTGCTTCACATTTGACGTTTTAACACTTTGTCTCCAGGTGCAGTAGTTGTTTTATAAAGCATGTATCATCACTCTACATTTGGGACATCAATAACAGTAATAGGTTTCAACCTTATCTGCTCTTTAGAGTCCTGATGGAAAATATTTGGCCAGTGGAGCTATTGATGGAATCATCAACATCTTTGATATTGCTACTGGAAAGCTACTCCACACACTGGAAGGTAAAGTCATTTACCATTTGGGTAGTAAATATTAGGTCTCGTGTTAAATTTAGATTTTTTTTTTCTTATTGTGTAGATTATTTTTGAATAAATACTATTAGAAAATAATGAAAAAAATTTCTCAAAGCTCAACAGACACTTTAAAAAGCTTATGTTATGGGCCACAGTTAATAACTAAGAGATATTAAGTTTAAAAAGCCTTTAAAAGCTGGAACAAGCAGGTGTGTGGCCCTTTTGCTTAAAAACATTACTTAAATTGATTTAATTAAAAAATCTAAGCACTAGATGGATACAAATGAAGACCCTGAAAGCATGGTTGCATGCTAAGAAGTTATATATTTTTGCACTGTTCCCCTGCTGCATGTCATATAATTGAATTTGTTTTTATTATTATCCACAAACTGGTAATTGCTGCAGAATCAAGATAAAGAAGTGTAAGGAACCATTGCACAGCAAAGCAGAGAGCAGACACACCTAAACTTCCCTCTCTCTCGTCAGGTCATGCCATGCCCATCAGATCCCTCACCTTCTCCCCAGACTCCCAGCTCCTGGTCACGGCCTCAGACGATGGCTACATCAAGATATATGATGTGTAAGTTCAGCTTGGTTTTACTGTGTTCTAATTCCTAAGATGAGGAAAAATCCTTTATTTATTTCATTCATGTGTTACCAAAGATGCTCAGTACACATGGTAAGATGAAAATGAAATTCTAGATGCAAAACATGGGGGGGCAAAAAGGGACATCAGTGTTACAATGATATAAATTACGGGTACAAAAATATCTAATAAACATTGTTTTGCAGGCAACATGCCAACCTGGCTGGTACGCTGAGTGGACATGGATCCTGGGTTCTTAATGTTGCCTTCTCCCCAGACGACACACACTTTGTCTCAAGGTAAAACTTCATTTTTTGCTTTTTTTTTTGAAGTAGTTGAAAAACAGATCCGCACATGTATGTGAGTTTTCATGCTGTTTCCATTTCTAGCAAATGCTATAATTGAAATCTGTTGTAAACTATATTCCAATGTAGTTTGGAAGCTGAAAAATTAATTTGTGTTCATATTTAAAGCATTTTACTGTGCATATAAAAGTAACAAAATTTCCCTGGTGCATTTAAGTTAGCAGAAATATGTTTCTTCCAGTTTACTATCCCAATCTTTCACTCCCGCTGTGGAAAACTGCTTTAAAGTTTCCAGATCACACTGCTAAGAAAAACTGTGATAACACAAAGCTTGATTGATCTGCCTTGCTACCTTCAGCTCATCTGACAAGAGTGTGAAGGTTTGGGATGCCAGCTCCAGAGCATGTATCAACACTTTCTTCGACCATCAAGACCAGGTAACAAATTCAACCCGGTATCTCTTATGAGAGTGTGTTTTTTCAAATCCAGCTCTAGGTGCTGATGTGTTGGGGGAAATCAATATGGTCAGTGTCGTGGAGCAGCCCCTCCTGTAACCCCTCTCTGATGTTATAGTTTCACACTCAGCCGTCATTAGATCTCTGGCTGCAGATGCTTGTGGAGGGTTTGATCTGTATAAGCCTCTGATTGAATCGGCACAGCTCCTCAGAGTGGAGATCAAAGGCAGTGGGGTCTGCCATATTGTTTTTTGTGTCTCATCATTGTGTGACTACAGAACCAGAAAATCTACAAGGACAATTCACAGCCAATTAACTGTTTGAGCTTTGCTTTGTTTTTCTTTTTTGTGTGTGTGAGTCCGTGCTTCAGCTGCTTTAGTTGCAGCTTAAATTGGTCAAAGGAGCAACACATAAACAAGGCATTTTGTATAGATTAGACCATTTAAAGGGGAACATTTGCAACCAGGGATATGAGCAGTATTTAATTTTGAGTTTTATCTTTTATCTTTAGGTGTGGAGTGTGAAGTACAACAGCACCGGCTCCAAGATCATTTCAGCCGGAGACGACCGTGTCATCCACATCTACGACTGTCCCATGTAATGGAAAACGTTCAGTACAGGGAGAGATGTTTACTCAAATAATGGAGTTGGTAATTTGGACAGGGAGGGGTGGGATAAATGCTGTAAATGTCATGGATGTTTTTGCACTGACCTAATACGGTCACATAAAAGTGTTTTTTAATACTTTGTGTCTGTTTTATCTTTTGGATTTGGGTCAATGAAAAGAACATGTGAGAGATCCAATCTGATAACAGAACTGTGCATTAAATATATAGATAATAGTTGAATGAGGCTTCAAAATACAAATGTGGATGAAACTGCTGGTAACCTTCCAGGAAAAAAGAAGAATTCAGTTTTCTCTGAAATAACTTGAAAGTGACAAAGGTAATAAAAGAAAAATGAATCCCTACCTTCATGCAACAGAATATCTGAATCATGTCAAACTGACTATTTTTCTCTTAGTAAAATGGAATGAAACATTACTATTATCTAATTACTTGATTTACAATATTCCATTGATTCAAATCAAAGTCAAAGATTTATTTCTTAATCTATTTACTTTAGTCAATTTTAATTTATTTCAGATCTCTTCAGATTAGGTTGTTTTGTTTTTGTGGATGGCTACCAACACATCTAAAACAAGTAATTTGGTGTGAAGCCCTGAAATTGACAAAAGGCAGTTTGAGAGATTGAGAAAGTTACTTTTATACAATTCAAATGTTGTATTTTCTTGTCTGATCCCTTTTTTTGTTTCATTTTTGTGGGCCAACCTGTGTGTGTGTGAGAATCAGTGCAGACATCAGTTTTTAATTCCAATGTTGGACAAAAGATTGAACTGCTTTTCTCATGATGTAAGATTCAGAGGACTGTTTTAGCAGCAGTGTGTTAATGAATTAGTGCTCCCCCAAGTGGGCCAGTAAGTTTATATACTCTACAGATTAGAAGTTATCTACCACTGCAGTAATTCATAATTATTTATTAGTTTAAATGATTTCCCAAGGTTTAAAACACACAACTTTTTTTTTAACAGTTGTAAAGGACATTTGTTGCACAAAATAGAACCCTGCTTTATGCAAATACAGTTTATAAAAAGTATCAGTCATTGAAAGTGTTTGGCAAGTTTGTTTTTGTGCGTCACACTCATCGAGTGGTGAAATCTGAAGGCAACTCATGGATTTGAGTATGTGTGGTGCTGCTGCCTTTATTCTCCCTGTGTGCGTTAGCTACGGCCAGACAGCAGAAGTGGTTGCAGATTTGATCCCCAGTCATCAGAACAGTGTAAATGCACAAAATGCAAGATGATTATAAAGACAATACTGGATTCCCAAGGTCTGTAACCTTAACACTGCTTTTCCTATGGCACCATTTGTCTCTCACCTTTATTCTTCTGATTTCCAGCTCCTCATTTTGTAGAATCATATTTATACAGATAAAAAGAACCAGAAAGACCGGTTTGGCCATTTCAACAAGCATATGCTGAAACATATTTACACCTGCACCACTGACTTCACAAACTACTGGAAAATAAATCACAGGATACATCCATTACAGAAAGACTTGAGGTCCACCTAGATCCAGTGACCTCAGAGATATATTTAATATTTGTTGCCCTTCAAATAACGAGAACATCACACATATTTTAAAGGTAATTTTGGAAATCTAACCTCATCCTCACATGGATTTACATTTCACCGTTTCTTAATTTTGTTCTAAATTGCAGGTTCTGCGCAAACTTTCCGTCACTGCAATTCACATGTACCAAACTCATTGTTCTCATCAGGGCATAAACAAGGGATCTGTGTCCCCAGAAAAAAAAAAAAAAAAGACTGACCTCATTACAGAGGATTTAGCACACCTGTAAAAAAAAAAACAAACTCAAAGCGTTCAGAAGAAAAATGAAAAATCTGACTTGAAGAGTTCGTTTCCATATCAAATAAAGAAAACACTGGAGAATTGTCCTGTGTTCAAAATACACTATATAGGAGCAATGACTCAAAAAGGGACTTAATTTTTTTTAAGTGTACTGTCCTTTCAGAAGCAAATTATTGTCATTTTCCATAGGATACATTTTAAGAATTTGAATTTAGTTTTTGTAAGATGTGGCTAATTTTTCCAATTATTTCCCAGTTCACAGTTAGGAACACAACAAGACCAGAAAAACTTAAAAACTGGGCAATGGCAACACCCAAGTGTGCCTAAAGATTAAAACAACAGTCTGAAAGATTTGTGGTAGCAGCTACGCAACAGAAACAGTCCCAGATCATTATCGCTGAGAGGAAGCTTGATACAAGGCTGTCCTGGCTCCCTGTGGTCTTTCACCAGTGTCTAGACTCTATCAGCTCAGCTCGCAAGCTCAGCCTCTTCAGAGTTTCGTATCCCACAACAATGAGCACTGAGGTCGGGGTGGAAGAAACGATGCGTGCCGACAGCCCCTTGGTCAGTCCCCAGACGCCCTCCTCTGCCATGAGCTGCTTGAAAGTCTCGATGACAGATGATCGTCCCCCCACCTACGACAGACAGGGAGGGTTACGTCACCTTTGCTATTTGCTAATGGGTTTTATGGTGAGGTTGAAAGCTGATCCTGTGATACAATCAAATGCTCAAAAGCAGCTACTAAATGGTTTCTATGGTCAAGACTGAACTTGTGTGTTATGTGTGTCAACATCTACATATCCTTAACAACTGAGCAAACTCTATCTAGGCTTCAGAAGAAGACTGTGTTATATGGCCAAAAGGTTCAAAAATGCTAATAGAACCTCATATCAAAATTATTTGGCAGCTAATTTTATGGTGTATAGTTTGCAACTTCTACTTTAAGTCAAAGTACTACTATTCAGTCCTTTGTTTTTTTTAAATATATGAGCATGAAATTAAATTAGGTTTGGTCTATTTACATGTGTCAATAACAGTGGAATATGTGGCAGACGCCACTGTGCCAGCTGGACAAGTGTGGCCACAGAGAAAAAGCAACTGACATAAGCTCCAGTGTCAGAAAACCTGCCAAAATGATCCAATTGATCCATGATAAATCCTTCCAGTGTGGCTTTCGGAGTTTACCTGGACTCTTGCACGAACAACATCCATGGGGTTGGTGATGGTGGAGGCAGTAGCTGCTGCCATGGGACCTGCAACAGCCTGCAGAAGTAGGTGGGGGCACTCATTTGGTGCTAACAGTGACAGCTGCTCTGGGAATATAAAAAAAAAAACGGGTAAGGCCCAAAAGTTAACAGGGGGCTTGTTTTTTTTGTAGATTTTATTGAGGTTGCATTTTTTCCAGAAGCTGTAAATTTTTGCATAAGTAACAGGTAACAAAGTGTTGATTTACCTGCATAAAAGTGATAAAAGGGCCACCACAGTGCACTGTTTGGGATGTACGTGAGTAGCGACGCTATGTAGCCCCTGTAAAATCCTCTGAAGCCGTCGGCTGATAAAATCTGCACGGTAATGTCACGTGTTTGCCCAAACGTCGGTCTGCGCTTAGTTGCTGCAAGCATCATTTTGGGTTTGGCTTTGAAGCGAGTCAGGTGCTCCCCCTGTCCTTGCACCATCAGGTGCTGGGACACCACGTCTATGGGCACAGTGATGGTCTGGGCCACCAGGGATGCTGCCCCTCCTGCCACCACTGACTTCACCGTGTTGCTGGGTGAGTACTGCGACACATACTTGCGCACCAGTTCATAGGTAGTGATGTAGGCCTGTCCTGCGACCAGGGTGAATGTATTGACCATGAATCCACGGTAGAGGCCCCACACACCCTCTACGCGCAGGATTTTGCAGAAAGCATCAAAGGTGCCTGAGTACAGAGCCTTCCCCTTCTGCACCTGGAGCCGAGTGCGGATGAGGCTGGCTGGGTAAACGGTGGCCCTGGTGGTCAAAGTCATGAACACACCCAGAGAGTAAAACTTCCTCTTGTCCAGGTCCTCCCATTCGATAATTTGGATTGCACCTTTCTGCTGCATGGTGCCCTGCAGGACAACACACCTAAAGCCACGTATCTGCAGACCCTCCAACTGCCATCATGCCTGTAAGATTCAGGATCAATGATAAGGCCAACAACTTGTATGCAACTAGGGCAGTATGTTGTTGTTGTAGCCTCTACATGTTAGGCAAATATCATATATTATGCAAATAAATACAAATAGTGTTGTAGTGATCAACACCTTGGCTTTGCAAAAAGTGAATTCTTAGCATTTCCTGCATTTTTCTTGACCATTACTGCACTATATGGGGGAAAATACCACTGGTTAGCAACTAGTGGAAAAATGGATTCCACTGAATGTCAGCAAATTCTGGACGCAGATTTAAGATGAAATAGGATCTAATCATCCTGAAAGTGCCACACTGTTAATGAATATACACTAAGACAATGAACAAAAACACTCCTCAAAATCTTGTGCACATGTCACATTTTTTTGTCTTTTCCAAGGTCATGAATCAACATGTAAAGAAAGGCTCTTATTATGTTTCTTTAACTGACATTTGCGTATTTTCACTTCAATCTCCAAAATACAAACGCTGCCTGAAACTTTTGCGCAGTTACTGTACGTTGTGAAACAGACGAGCAACTTTTTCAGTGTTTGTTATCAGAAAAACACAAGTCTATGCGGAAGTAAGTAGAAGAATGCTCGACACGCTGTATCAACATCGCATGACATGCTAACGTTACATCACAGCTAATACTAAGTTAATGCTAGATGAATGCACAGAAATGGGCTACTTTGACTTGACATCATGCTTGGTAATGATTTACCGAGTAGAGGACATGACAACATCTGTGCATTAATCAATGCATTACAGGCCTGCAAAACACACACACACACACACACACACACACACACACACACACACACACACACACACACACAGAGAGAGAGATATGTGTTGCTGTCGACAACACATTACCAGTTAAGCTCCATTTCGCACCAGAGCCATGTTAAAGTCTAATCAGTCCATCTAATGTTTTCAGCTGATGGTGGCATAAAAGGGGAAACACGTGCTATGTCACATTGCGTAACGTTAACGTATGTAAGCTAGCAAAAACAACAGTCCTACTTTGTTGTGTACCGAGGATTTCCCGTTAAAACACCGCTAAAACTGACCTGTTGACGGGTCGTGGAGCTCGGGTTCACCTTCCGCCTTGTCGTAAATCGCATCTGCTCCGTTAAAGACATTCGGCCTTGCTCCGCTACAAGCTGGGTCGTGTCTTCCGTCCATTACACTGCTGCAAACAGACGCTGTCAAAGGTTAAAGGTCATAGACTGAGTTTATCCTTGTAATATTACATAATATTATTGTCGTTACGTCAAAATCAACACGGTATAAATGTGATCTGAACAGCTTTTTCTTTTTTTAGGTGGACCCCTTTAAAAGCTATACTTTGCTAACTGTTATCGCTGTTATTACAATGATGCGTTCTCGGTTCGACGTTAACGTAGGAGTTTGCAAACACATAGAAATAATAAAACAAACACGACGTTCAGGTGCTCAAAGTACAGCAGAGTAAAGTTAGCAAGTACAGTGAACTCAAAGTGATTTAGTATCAATAGAAAGCACGACATGAGCACGGATCAAACAGCAGCCAGTCTACTGTCAGTTAGACAGTTGCGTTAGACTGACCTCTAGACTTCGTATGGATGGTCTATGTGCCGACATTAGCATGACAAAACTAGGAGTGTGCAAACAAGCAAAGTAAAAATAAGTATGAATGTACATCTAAATAAGAATCTTAATTATATTGTAAACAAAACTAAATGTGTGCATTGATATGTATGAATGATTGTGTATATATGTAATATGTGTTTAGAATACATTAATAATAATAATAATAATAATAGTATAAATGGAAGAAGTATGGGCTTAAAAGTTGAGTTGATATGTTTAAAGGTACAATATGCATCCTAAGGTAGCAACAGCATGGGACTCATAATCAATCCACTCTTCTTCATCCCGCCCGCCCTCTTCCTGCTCTGATCTTGCTCAGCACTGCAGCTACAGCATTAGTTATTATAAAATTACAGTAAATAAGAATGCTGCAAAACTTACTAGTCAATTAGAAATCACTGACATTCTTTGGTTTGTTTGAAGGAAATATCCCTGTCTGACTAATCTGTTGGTGTCCACTGCACATCTCCACAATGAGATAAGCTTTGGATGCATTTTTGCTATAAACACTGATGTAGTTTATGTAGTTTGTAATGTGGCTATACAGAGAGAATATAATTTTTAACAAAACCAAGCATAATACATAAGCTTCATAATATATAGTTAATGATTTGCAAAGTAACTAAAGCTGTTAGTGTGGTAAAAAAAAAGTAAATTTCTCTTTCTGAGTAAAAGTATAAAGTTTATAAAGTAGAAATACCTAAATTACGTCAATATTGACCCTACTGCCTTGAACATAATGTTTGAAATGTTTTTGTTACATTTTATTGTTTTAACGTTTTTTCTGTAAATGTTTTTGTTTTTATTTTTATTTTGTCAGCGCTAGTGGGTGGGCGTGGCTTCGAAACTTTGTATTCTATTGGTCAACTCGGGGGTAGCGTGAGCAGTCTTGAGAACGGGTCGTGTTGATTTCAGAAGTCATCATGGCGCTCACTTCCCCTGTCAAAGGTAAAGACGTGTCTTCTGCTAATCTTACCTATAGAGCTGTCACCGAGCAGTATTTAATCCTTAAGGCTAACGTAGACTAAAATACCAGTCCCCTGCGAATATCTGTCGTTTGATTAAAGGCAGGTGGTACAATGTGTACCGGCCACAGACTGTTGGACACATAAATGCTAACGTTAGCCGTTAGCTAATTTGGTAACGGCAATGCTTTATTTACAGCTGACCCGAAGCTGTTCAGTTGTCTAATGTCGTAACGTTATGCTAGAGGTGGCATTGTTCAGTTTACATCATCACAACCGTAACGTGCTTTATATAGCTATATTTTGTATTCCTTACATTTCTCTGTCTTATCTACTCAAGCCAGTAGCACGATAAGTGCTCTTAGTTAGCCTTGACGATGGTGTGCTTCGCGATAAGGAGCAGCGTTAGCATGTTAAACCCCAGCTAGGTTTGTACCTTGTCATCACAAACACATGCTTAACGTTAGGGGATGTTAGCAGACTATGAACTGCGTAGATCTCACTGGTTGACAGCCACAGTTTCTTTTTTTTCTCGTGTCTCTTTTGCACTTATTTAAAGATGCGTGCACACAAGAAACCACAGAGACGTGAATATAAGAATTTGTCATGGTAAATCTAAGAGACCTTGATCAACTGACCAAAAAAAAAAACAAAAACGAAATTTTCAGAAAACGTGTCATTTCACAAAGCTTCGTGTTAATAAATATTCTACTCGGCATATTTAAATCCTTCTGCCAGTGCAGAATGCAGCCAATGGTTTTGATTCTCATTCCTGCCTTTAGTTGCAGTGGAGTATTTCCAAATGATTGGACTATGTTAAAACCGTCTTTTAAACTGGTTTATACCTGCTTAGAAAAAACTGAGCAAAATAATAATGTTTTGTTCATTTGCATTCATCTTTAGCAGCTCTTAATGCACTATTAAACATGTTTAGAGGAAATATTGATACAGATGAAGCCTTTTAAAATGGCTTATCAGATCTGTTGGAATTAGGCTGGACTAGTTCTATGAAATGTGTGCTTACATTTCTTTTGCGAGTAAATGTGAAGGCCTCAACTTTTATCTCTGTATTGCAAGGTTGCACGATTGTCTTGCAAAAAAGGACATTCTTCCTTTTTATTTACTATGAAAACACACATTTAAGAGGCGAGTAACCTGAAACTTCTGATCTTAAACTGCAGAGCATGGTTTCTATTAAAGAAGATATTTCTGAGCTAGTCCTGTGTTTTCTATACAGCTTTAGTTTTATAATGATTAAAAAGTGTTACATTCAAAGCAGGTAACCTGAGAACCAGAGTTCCAGCATGAATTCCTGTTGGGAGACCAGAAAGTAATACCAAGACTGAAAACATTGTTCTGTCAATAGGGCTTAGCACTTGCTGTTTCAGCTCTTTTTTTTAAAATATATCTTGTTTGAAATTCCTATTTTATCAGTATTAAATGGCTACAACCTGATTTGAAAATAATCCAGGTTTTGGTCCAAAAACAAAAATTACACCAGAAATGGAATTTAAAACAAGTTAACATGGCTGCAGCAAACTTTTATGTAAAAAAAAAAAAAAAAAATGAGGGAAAGGTTACCACATCCTTCATGTGCACCACAAAAGAAAGAAATTAAATAAAATTATTTTTACATAGTATTCTCTTTTTTCTGATTTGTATTGTTGACCTAAAATGTACAATAAATGCAATTTTCATTGTCCCATAACGTATTTGCTAACCATAAAGGTTTTAAGAGTACATGGCCGCTGTTCCTGATACTACAATGCTAATAACAGCGCCAAATACTATAGCTTGGTAATAAGTTCATTGTATGGGTGGTACAAAAAAATGTAGGCTTCATGCCAGTTTCTTAGATCTTGACTTAATCCTTGTCATTGCCTGTGTTGTTGTGAGGGGAACTCCACTGGAAAATGTCAGTAATGTAGTTGACTATGTCTTTGTACCACTGAGCTTAATTTGTAAGCTTTTCTAAAGCAAAAAGCAGATTAGAGTTGATTTAGGTCTTTGACTTACACTTCCCCCCCTTTGCAGAGCACCCATACAGCCATCTGATCGACACATTGAAGGATGGCAAAACCAAGTTCTTCAATCCACAGAAACTAAATGATCCAAGATATGGTGAGTTCAGGCCCTCTGACCTGAAGAAAGGGCACAGGTTTGAAATACATGTTCTTTGACATGCATGCAACGTTTAGAGTAAGTTGGTACATTGTTCAGGAAAATGATACACTATTTTTCAATAGGGTTGTATTCCAGATTAGCAGCATAAACGTATGCAACCTCCCTGTAGATTAAGATTGTTTTTGATCAATTGAAGGTTTACACTTTATCAGTAATTTATGGTCTTAACAAGTTCAAAGTGACAGCAAGAAGAATAATTCTTAAATGAACAATTACATTTAACTGCTCATTGTTTACTGAGGGGGAAATGTACTGTATGTCATCTCCTCTTTCTTTCTTTGTTCTGTGTAGATAAACTGCCTCTGTCCATCCGTGTCTTGCTGGAGGCAGCAATTCGTAACTGTGATGGCTACTACACGAAGGACGTCGACGTCCAGAGCATCTTGGACTGGCAGCAGCTGCAGAATAAAGCCGAGGTGCCATTCTCTCCAGCGCGAGTCCTTCTGCAGGACTTCACGTGAGTTGGTTTACTTCAGCTCCAGCCTCCTGTGCTATAAAACATGACAAACACAATTAGATGCCAGGCAGTCCCGGATCCAGTCAGTGTTTTATATGATTTGGGTAATTATTTCTTCTTTAATTATAGCATTTAGAGCAGTAGGCTCATTTATGGGTTGTGGGCAAAGCAACTCGTCAATTTGAGAGTATAGAGAGGTAATTATAGTCATTAGCTTATTAGATATTGTGCCACCCTGGTATACTGCACCTTATTTGCACTGAAAATTGAATTTAATTATATTTTATGATCTTCTGGTTTCTTTTAACAGTGGTATTCCTGCCATGGTGGACCTTGCAGCCATGAGAGATGCAGTGGCCAAACATGGTGTGGATCCCAGCCTTGTTAACCCTAAATGCCCCACAGACCTCGTCGTAGATCACTCATTACAGATTGATTATAGCAAGTGGTGTGTTGGCATTTATATTATTCTTTATTTTTTCTTCCAGTATTACCAGTAAGTTTAAGTAAGTAAGAGCACAGAATTACTTTGACTTTTAATGCATGCTTTATTATTCCATAGAAAGTTGAATTTGAAAGTTAAATTTAGTTAAGTCAGACTGCGCATGTACTTTAATAATATTGTAAACCGCACTTCTTGTTGCTGCTTTTAATCCACAGTGCCATACAGAATGCTCCAAACCCCGGTGGAGGAGACGGCCCAAACCCGAGTCAGGGTCTCTCTCGTTCCACGCCGTCCAGGCCTTCATCCAGAGGAGGCTCTCAGTGTGGAGGTCAGCAGACCTCCTGTAATAGAGCTGCCTGCAGTGACCCTCCAGCCTCCTCAGGTCAATCTTCAGCCTCTGTCCAGCAGATCGAGAACACACCTCTCCTCTGCCCTTTCCACTTGAAGCCTGTATCTGAGTGAGTTTTGATAGACGCAGCTCTCATTGTATTACATGCATTCACTTAAACTTAAAGGGCCAATAAAAAGAGGAAACTAAACTGGTAGATGTGTTCACTTCTGCATTTGATTCAGTTTGCTTGTTCATTAGTTTATTCTTTAAAATTGGTTAAATGGAAAAGTGCAGATTGACAGTGTTTTTTTTTTTTTAAACATGTCACAGAGTTCCCCTTTATCATGATTGCTGTTGATTTTATTCATTTTTTTACAGAACTGAAACAACTGTGAAGAATCAGGAAATGGAACTGATTAGAAACAAAGAGCGGCTTCAGTTCTTTAAGGTACAGAAATGTAATAAGACCTGAGGAAAAGCTGTGTTTCATGCAATCATTTTATCAGATGCAGTACTTAACAGCAGTTGGAGCTGGTTTCTACCTTTTCATTAATGTACCTGACACCAAAGCGAAAAATGATGCCAGTATTTTAAAACTATTTTACAAGAAGTTTTAAATCTTCCTACTTTCAAACAGGACAAAACAGTATTTATACTGTTGTGAGTCACAAAGGTAAAAGTTTATTCTAACTGTTGTCTTTTTCCTGCACGTGTGCCATATAGTGGTGTTCAAAAGCATTTAAGAACGTGAACGTGGTTCCCCCGGACGTCGGCACTGTCCACCAGGTGAATCTGGAGTACCTGTCCAGGGTGGTCCAGTTCAGCAAAGGTTTCATCTACCCCGATAGTGTGGTGGGAACCGACTCTCACACCACCATGATTAATGGCTTGGGCATCCTTGGATGGGGTGAGCCACTGTTCGTAGAAGTTGTTTTTATATTTATATTAAATCTTGTCGGCCAGGAAAATTGTAGAGCTTAAAGCTACAACCATTTTTATATATGACTGTGTACAACCAAAAGCAAAAGAGTCAAATGAAAAATTAAAAACTGTCAGGATAAAAGGTAAAAAAAGAGTTGCTATGCAAGTCTAACTAGTGGTCAACTGATTTGGGTTTTTAAAAGCCCAGTTCTGATTTTTAGATTTTTAGCAGGGAGGCCGATTTAGAAATGCAATGACAAGTTATTATTCAAATAGCTGCTAATTTACCATAGGTTCATTACAACCTGACTGATCCTGTTTGGATGGTTTTCTGGATGTTTCATCCACCCACACACTCTTATGTTATGAGACTGTATTAAAACAATCATCCACGCGTTTTTCGTTTTGATATCGATTAATATCTAAACTTACTTGGTTTCCACGGAGGGATGCTGTTCTTGAAGATGGACGAACACAATTGCTGCGTTTCTGCTTTGGCAGCAACTATATCCACAAGCTGGATAAGGCCGTTTTTGGGATTTCTAAAGTAATTGCACGCTGCTGATTTTAATTTCTGTTTTGGAAGATTGTGTTGGTGAGATCTGCCTGGCTTTCGGGCCTTTTCTTTAGCTGTGTGCAGCTCCAGTGAGTGTGTTTCTACCCACATTGAAAACTACATTAGGCTTAACACTGTTTTGTGTTTACTGCTTTTCCTCCAACAGGTGTTGGGGGAATTGAGTCAGAAGCTGTGATGTTGGGCCAGCCAGTGTCTCTGACCCTTCCGCAGGTGGTGGGCTGCAAGCTGGTGGGCTCAGTCAACCCCCTAACCACCTCTATAGACATTGTCCTTGGCATCACAAAGGTAACTCTGCTCTGCTGCTCCAGACATGTTGTTTAGGATCTGTTTCTTCGCACATTGTATACAGAGGCAGAAAGTTAACTGGACAAGAAGGCATTCATGGCTACAAACTACAATAATTAAAAGACAAGTAAATATTTAGGTCCTAATTATAAATTAGATTATAAATATATACAAAGTGATGGGTCTGTTTAACAGCATTTATTTTGGCCTTAAAGTTTGTAGTAATATATTGCCTGCTTTGATTTTCCAGCACTTACGGCAAGCTGGGATAGCTGGAAAGTTTGTCGAGTTTTTTGGACCTGGTGTGTCCCAGCTATCAGCCCCTGACCGAACCACCATTGCCAACATGTGCCCAGAGTACAGCGCTACTGTCAGCTTTTTCCCTGTCGACCAAGTCACACTAAAGCACTTTAAAAAGACAAGTGAGTCAAGTAAAGGACTTTTGCTTCATTCATTTCATTTCATTCACACAGTGTCTGTGTGAAACTGCTATAAATGAACTGGTTCTGTTCAAATTCTAAAATAGTAGTTTGGTAATTGTCCAAGTCTGTATAATAAGCAGGTTGTCAGCAACTACTGTATGTAATGTAAACTCTTCTAATATTCCTTCTAGCTTTTATACCAGAAAAACTTGAATTGTTGGAGTCTTACATGAAAGCTGTAAAACTTTTCCGAAGCTATGAAGACCCCTCACAAGACCCTGAGTATTCGGAGGTACCAATATTAATTGCAAAAAAATTTGAGGCTCTGGAATATTTATGTGCAGTAAAGAGCAATTGTCTTTTATTTTGATAGCACACTTTTGGTTTATTTAATAAAATGATGGTGTTTTATCAGTAGTATGTTTTTATGGGGAAGATAATTCTTTTAAATAATTTTTGCATATTTGAAAAACGTAGTGTCCAAAGAGCCGTGAATTGGCAAATAAAACCAATGGTCTTTGTGCAGGTGATTGAAATCAACCTGAGTTCCATGTTGCCCCATGTGAGTGGACCGAAGAGGCCTCAGGACAGAGTAGTAGTCACAGACATGAAAGAAGACTTTCAGAGTTGTCTTAATGAGAAGGTAATACACAATAAAAGTTATATTTTCCTTCGCCAATCCGCAGACAATTTATTTATTCAGCTATTTGCACTGACGTTCAGGTTTATGATGACACCTTTTATTGACATGTCAATGATGCTCCGTTCACATAATTTTTCTAGCTGATAGCCGAGTGGGGTTTCACTTTCTTTGGTCACTTTGTAGGTGGGATTTAAAGGCTTCAACATCCCCAAGGAGAAGCAGGAGACCCGTGTTCCTTTCGAGCACGGTGGTCAGGAGTACGAGCTGGCCCATGGCTCAGTGGTCATCGCTGCTGTTATCAGCTGCACCAACAACTGCAACCCAACAGTAATGCTGACTGCAGGTAAAGAAAACTTGGAATTCCTCTGTCTGGGTACTTACTACTTGTACAATTATGTAACATAACAGAATTTGCGATCATCTTATTTTTTTCTTTAGGTTTACTGGCCAAAAAGGCTGTGGAGGCAGGGCTAGTTGTTAAGCCCTACATCCGGACCAGCCTGGCTCCTGGAAGCGGCATGGTCACACACTACCTCAGTACCAGTGGAGTCCTGCCTTACCTAAAGCAGCTGGGGTAGGCATGTGTACACAGTGACAAAACACAAATACACTGCTAACACCAAGGCAATGACCTGAGAGGATCCCATATTTGCAGTTCAGTTGCAGCCTGCACTGGACTTAGCCTTTGGTTTTAAAAGGGTAGGATTCAATGGGTCTAATACAGGTTAATTGGCAGTAGAGGTCTCATCAAAAATGCAATCAGTGTAAACCTTTCCAAACTTAGAAAATGATAAATTAGGGTTTGTGGATTATTTCCTCTCTCATCTCTAAACACACCTGATATCAAGTAGCTTTACTTGGGTCTATTCGTATTCACTTGGATACTGGATGTTCTAAGACCCAGACACGAGACCCATGGAAGTAGATCTAGACCTGACTAAGCAGAACATGCAACAGAAGGATGTCTTAGCTATTAAAACATAAGAAATTGGTCAGTCAACTGCTAGAAAGGATCTTTAGCATATTACATATTTAGGGTGTTGGAAGATCCGCTGTGAATGTCCTGACACCAGAGGTTTGCTGAGTCAATGCCTCAGTGGGTCAGAGCTATTTTTGAAAAACCCACTACATGTTAGACAACAGCGATCTGGTTCTGGCTCCTCTTTGTGCTGTCTATTGTGATGGTTTTGTGATATGTAATTTTAAAAAGGTTATTGTTCTTCAGTTTAAGCAGATTATTAGTTCCAACACTAAACTACTCTAGGAACTAGTTTGTGTGGTGGGCCTATGCAGTGAAGTGAGGTTAGAAGTAGGGTAGGTTTGGTCTTATGAACTGCTAGTGCAGCTTGTTGTTGTTTGAATGAGTAAAACAGGGAAATGTGTTCATAATTGTATCATATAATAAGGATTGTGTGTTATAATAGTGTAACACAGTAACAGAACTCTGAATGATTTAATGTACAACACAACACTGTTTTTCCTTTACCTGACAGGTTTGAGGTGATTGGTTACGGCTGTGCCACCTGTGTAGGTAACACAGCTCCGTTACCAGAAGCAGTTGTAGATGCAATAAAACAGGTGATGTTTTCATGACCCCACATTCTACTTTGGCTTTTGATGCCATTATAAAGTTTACAGCTCACAATAGTCAAATCCTGACGGTATCTCTTATTTTAATTTTTTTTTTAGGGGGACCTCGTGGCCTGCAGTGTGTTATCTGGCAATAGGCACTTTGAAGGCCGTCTGTGTGACTGTGTCCATGCCAACTACCTGGCCTCCCCTCCCTTGGTTGTGGCTTATGCCATCGCGGGTACTGTGGGAATCGACTTTGAGCATGAACCTTTAGGTAAAGATGGCATACGTGAGCAACACTCTTTAAGCTGTTTCAGTCAAACCCTGAGGTTCATTAGGGGATTTTAGGACTTGGTCTGATTACAGTGAGCAAGCCTGTAATGAGTTAGTGTCTTGTGCGGACATGTCAACCAGAGAGCAGGTCAAAAAAGGAGCCTGCGTAGGTTGTAGATTTAAATTTAGATCTACTCAATAATATTATGTATAAAAGAGAAATTCAAAGACGTTAAACAAGAAAGTATAATTCTTTGTCTGCCAATGTCTACTTTTAAAGAACAAACTAAACTGTAACTGAAGGCCCTTGTTAAGCTACAGACATCGTGCTTCTTGTTGTCAGGTGTGACACCAAGCGGGAAGGAGGTGTACCTCCGGGATATCTGGCCGTCCAGGGAGGAGATCCAGCAGACTGAGGAGGACACAATCATCTCCTCCATCTTTAAGGATCTCAGGGCGAGGTTGGAGGTGAGGGGAGAATCTTCACTGGCTCATTACTTCTCCTTCTCTCGTCCTGACATTGATATGTGTCTGTCTTGTTTTACTGACGTCACGTGAACGGGATTGCACTGTCTTTCAGAAAGGAAACACATTTTGGAAAAACATTGAATGTCCAGATTCTGTACTATTCCCCTGGGATCACAAGTCCACATATATCAGTTCACCGTGTTTCTTTAGTAAGTTGGTAAGTAGCTCCTCCTGCTTTTCAAAATTAAACTAACATTGAAGAGTGAGGTATCAGCAGTTTAGATGATAAACACCTTCTCATTCTCTGCTTGCCGCCGCCTTCTTTTTTTTTTTTATTTCTTCAGACTAAAGACGTTCCCCCTACTCAGTCGATAGAAAATGCTCATGCCTTACTGTTCCTCGGTGACAAAGTGACCACAGACCACATCTCACCAGCAGGCAGCATTGCCAGGGCCAGCACAGCTGCCAAATACCTGCTGAGCAAACGGTTAGTAACCAGCTCCAGCTACTAGTTTTATTTCTCAGACTCAGACTGCAGCTGAGATTATAGTCAGATGTCTAACTTGCAGACTGGCTTGTGAAAGTTCGACAAAAGTTTGCTATTTTCTGTTAAGCACGGCACATTTTAACTCCAAGATACGATCAACTTTAAGTTCACTCAGGAAGATTTTTCTGTAAAAAAAAAGCAGAATAACCAAACTAATAACATTTTAATGTCAAAAAGTGAGATGATTTGAAAAACTATGAACAATTAGCTGCAAAAAGCAGATAAACAGAAATAGCTGTTCTAGGCACTAAAGATGCACCTGCAGTATCTTTTTACCACTAAGAGAATTCAAATATATTCACTTATCACTTTCCCCCTCATATCATATTTCCCCTCAGCCTGACACCGCGGGAGTTTAACTCATACGGCGCACGCAGAGGGAATGACGCAGTGATGACCAGAGGGACATTTGCCAGCATCAAGCTCCAAAATCGCTTCATAGGCAAACTAGGCCCCAAGACTTTGCACATTCCTTCAGGCCAGACAGTAAGTGGAAACCACATGAGAGTCAGGTGTGGATTTATTAGCGGACGCAAATGTGGTTTTTCCACATTTGACAAAGATTCTGGGTAGAGCTTGCCGGTACAGGTGGTCGGACTTTGGGCTGTAGCTTTGTGTACGTCTGCTATTGTCAGTTGCTATGGCTTTGTGGCAGATGGAGCCATGTCAGACCTGCTGCTGATAAGCTGTCCCCGTCCTGTTTTTCTGTTTAGCTGGACGTCTTCGAGGCAGCTGAGCGCTATCAGAGAGACGGCATTCCTCTCATCATCCTGGCAGGCAAAGACTATGGCTCTGGGAACTCCAGGGACTGGGTAGCTAAAGGACCGTACCTGCTGGTAAGCTACTGTTGGCTTTGTGCATTGTAGTTTAAATACACAATAAGAGAGCACCACTGTCTGAATCAGTGCCAGCCAGGTTTACACATTTCTGATTTGTTACAAGCCATTTTGGAGGATAAGATGATCATGAGTTTGCTTCCTTTCACATCAAAATCTCACATGAAACAAATAAAATGGTGACTGGCAAGTAAACCTTTCCCTACTCCGTGTCCTCACTTGTTTTGGGGGTTCTTCACGTGCCTTCTGGGGGTTAACAGGGGGTACGTGCAGTCATCGCCGAGAGCTTTGAGAAGCTGCACAAGAACCAGTTGGTGGGAATGGGCATCATGCCGCTTGAGTTCCTCCCCGGCCAGAATGCCGACTCGCTGGAGCTCAGCGGAAAGGAGAGGTTTACCATCACTCTGCCCGAAACTCTGAGTCTGAGAGAACAGCTCACTGTCAAGGTAGGCAGCAGACTGTCAAAACCTTTTTTTATTTTATTTTAGTTTTTGTAATGTATGGACTCTCTGGAAAACAATAATACACTAATTGGATTATCTTGGGCAAACTGAACATATTGTTGATACTAGTCTTTATGGAGGTGACAGGACGTTTTAAACACGTACAAATTTTTGTCATTTTTTTATGTGAACCTATCTAAAAAAATTAATCCAGTCTAACAACAGTCCTGCAGTAAATCCTCCCTAATGAAGGTGAGAAATCTGTTTTACAGGTGTCGAATCAGTGTACAATGATCATCTTGTGCTGCTATTGCATATGTTATGTCAGCTTATTCGTCAGCAGGAAAATTGATTCATTCTGTAATGTGAAACACTGTAAATCCACGTATTTGCAGGTTTAGGGACCACAATGAATTGTTTGTGTGTTTTTTGCAGACCAGCCAAGGAAAGTCCTTCTTCGTCACCGCCCGGTTTGACACCGAGATGGATGTTATTTTTTTCCGGCACGGAGGGCTTCTTAGATACGTAGCTCGGGGTTTTCTCTGAAAAACATTTCTGACCAGTGTCAATTCACTGAATGTGCACAAGGTTCATGAACTGCAGCTTTCGTCATTTCACCAGTTTGTCTTCAGCGTGGAGAAAACAGGCTCATTGGAGGGTTATAAAAGCTGGTTTGTCTGAACTGGATGAACGTTTCTGGATTTTTGAAGAGATGCAAAGTGAGTTTTCAGACCTGAGTTGCTTCACTGTCCCTACACACAGCTGTTTGCAACAAGTGCAGGAGGAGGAGTTAACCATGACTTAACGAGGAGATCCTGCTCTAAGCCAAGCCCTGATGATCTTTGTATTTTAACATTGAAAACTGCTGAGTACTAAGTTGAGCCAAGAAGAAATAAATCCCGTCGGCTTCTGTTGTTTAACTGAAAAAACAATCCTGCCTCAAAAGGCTTAGATGGTGCTAGGTACTACAGCATGAGTACCTTGTTTTTAGGCTGCCATACAACCACAACCTGGTTTTCCCAACAATCAAGCAAAGAGAAATACAGCATAAATGATGTCAGCTGCCCATATTTCCAATTGAGTCCAAACAGTCTTACGTAAATTCAAGTTTTGTTCATGTTTATTTAATCAACCTTTGGCAATAAGTACAGTTGCCCTTAATACTTAATTTTTATTATATGGAAAAATGTGATTGATTTTCTTTTGCTGTTACTTGTATTAATAAGCTCCTACTACAACTGACAGTCCTCATCATCACATTAAAGGTAAATTACAAAAGCCTTCTGCACGGAGAATCCATTAATACCAAAGCACAAACAAGCAACTGTAACTGTTTTGGGTCAAATAATAATTTTGTTCTAAAGTGTGACGGTATATTAACTTTATAAAGTCAAGGTTTTTAGTTTGTTCCTGGTGCTGAGGTGGAGAATAATTAATGTTGCTTTTCTGGCTAGTTACAGTTGTCATGCACATTTGTCTTTTGTCAATTTGTCTGATTGAAAATGCACCAATTTTGAGATCACAGTGTAGAATGCTGGACAACCTTCAGCAATGTTCAGCATAGCTGGCATCAAAATTCATTCAAATAGGTATAAGGATAAGTACACTTGCAAAAAAGCCTTTTATGTCTCTGGATGGAGCAGTTTGAAAGTGAGAGATATTTGGATGCGTGGTATTCGAAGAAGTGAACTTAAGCCTGCTCCTCTTCCTGGTTTGCAGCTAGCAACTCAAGGCCGCACTAGCTGCTTGTAGTACGGTGCCAAATTCAAATCATATTATTATTTGCAGATTGGTGAAATGACATCATTTTCTACAAACAGTAGCATGCCAAATGTTGAAGGTTACTATTCATTAAAAGTCCCATACAGACACTAAAATCAACAATACAATATCTACTCGTATTTAGAATCACCCAGTCTGTACGTGGGAGTAACTTACGTGTCTGTGCCTGCTCCATTGTTGTACAAACATTAATACAAACTGTCCCCAAACCTCTAAGTTGCCTACAGGCACCTGCTGCAAGACAGTCAACTGAATGTCTGGGATGTCTAGTGGAATGATAAATATTCAAATTGCTTTTTTTATTTAAAACAATTTGATCACAAAGTTTTGAATAAAGAAACTGGTCACCAGAAGATAATCCAGGTTGCAGATTTGGTAGATACATTTCATTGTTGCTTTAAGTGTCTGTCTGGCCATTGGTAAAAAATACAATTTGGAAAATAAAGTTATCCTTTAAAAATTGTAGGTTTATATTTTTAACCTTGTGTTTTAGTGCCCTCTAGTTTTGACAGTGATGTATCACCATACGTCAACAAACCTGACAGGATGGTTTATATGCACCACCACTGACATGAGTAATAATAAAATGCATTATTAACACTAACATAATTAATCCAGCAGGTGTTATAGGAGCTATTCACGGTTTGTATTCAAATTGCCTTAAATGTGTAACAGAAGTAGCAAACTTGGGCAGTTTATCTCATCAAGGTGGTGGTTAACACTAAGGCTAACAACCATCACCTTGGGTTAAAGTGCAAATAGTCCCACTTTGGTATTTGAGTTGCATTGTGGCTAATATGAGTGTAAAGTTTCTTCCTTTGTAGGAAGAATTTTGTAAAACATAATTAGTTTGCTAGTGGAGCATCAGTAATTATGAAACTACAACTTTTGTTTTTAATTAGGAGGAAATGGGTCAACACAGTCAAAATGGTGTCCAAGAGGCAAACCAGCTGCAGACCACTCAAAGTGACCCCTGTGCAGCTCAACATTAAAACTACCAGGTGGTGGTAATGCTGTGGCTGGTTGATGGATATACTGCAGCTTAATATCACAAAACATACTGTGAATGTGCCTCAAGGGGGCATTACAACGTGTCTCAAATCTGATGGACATTTGAAAAAGCAAACTTCCCAAAATTTGGTCTTTTTCAGCTGGTCCTCTTATTTTACCTGATTTTGGATGATGACCCTTGGTGCTGTACTGTATGTTACTCTATGTGCGTATAGACAGATTGGATCAGTTCATTTCCTCACATCACGTTCACCTCTCAGTGAATATTACAAAAGGTGTTTGCATGAGTTTGTCCTTCCATCCATGTGACTGATAATCTGTGCTGCTTCATTTGTGTGCAGTTTGAACTGAGTAACTTGTCTTTAGTTTCTGATCCATCACAAATGACGTGTGTTGGGGTACAAAACTTTGTTAGGATTCAAGATGAAAGCATCAGCTCTTTATGATTTAATATTTGTGCACAAGGCCATGTTGACTCAGTAAAGAATAATTTGATAGATAAGAGCACTTTTTCTGAAATCATCCATCCAGCTCAACATGTTACATTATCTAGAATATGGATTGGCTCTTTTTAAAGAGCATGATGTTTTGCTGGCTGAGTTTTTTTTTTAAATGATACCTACACTATCTGTTTGACATGTTAAACCATTAACTGCTTATAACGGCTGTAAAGCTGCATAGTTTTTATCACTTAAACTTTGTCCAGCTGCCAAAATGAGCTGAGCCAAGAAGCAAACTCGTGATGATTATGTGACGATCCTAGTTTTTCCACTGCTTCATATTAGAGGACACCAGCCACATGTCACTGTTTGGCTTCTGTTACAGCAGGTCGTTTTGGTTTGTCAGGAGTGTGAAAACACACCTGTGGCAGTTAACTGGTCGGCTGCTGCTTCCCTTTATCAGTTTAGGGAAGCTAAAGTATGCAAACCTAGCGTCTCGCTGCACACAAGAACAGGTGTTTGGGACTTTTTAATCATACTGTAAATCGTTTTTAATAAACGGTAAACTGCTAACGTGATGTCTGTGAGGAGTCCAGAGTGCCGTTAAAAGGTCACTTCATAGTCTTTCGTACAATGTGGAATATTGTGCTTTGGAGCTACTAGCAAGAAGTCCAAGTTTCTGTGCATCCTAAAAATAAAAATACACATGCTTGTAATATATACCCCAAATTCCCATCTAGCTACAGCATATCTCCTTCCTCCACCCAAAGATGAGTGATTGATTGAACACCTTTCAGTGATAGCATGACAGAAGACATTTAAGCTGATACGCATTTTTCTACGTAAACACAGACACAATATAAAATAACCAAGATAGAACTATGTACTGTGTGAGTGGGATTCTAAAATTATCTTGGTGCTTTCTCATGGTCAATCTATAGATGCATGAGAGCTGAATACATGAAATTAAAAGGTAAATTGCCAAGGTGGCAATGTTTTGTTTATTATTGAGGTCATAATGGCTGTTGGCCCCTTTTAGATTAGAACCACTTAATACGTTCAATCCAATGTGACCCCACCCACTATGACCTCAATAATAAACACTTGCTCTATCACCTTTATGCAAGTTTCCATCTAAAAACTGAGAAATCATAACCTTGTAAAATGTGGTGTTTGACATTTTGGTCAATGGTAATAAGACACTGATGTTCTTAATTTAATCTCCAAGTGTAAACAGTGCAACTTTATTGATTTGTTTCAAAAGAAATTTCTATGACACAAGTCAAATGTTGCTGACATTGCTCTGCACAGTGACAAGTGATGACAAAGAGTGTGAGGCCACCCTGACAAACAGTTCCATCTAACAGCAGCTGTAAACAATGCTGTAAAAAAATAAAATGCAAAGAAATGTCTGCAAGTTCAGTGATGCCCTAATAACAACATATGACACAGTGTAGCGCAAATGTGAAATTAAAGCTGTAATCAAAAGACGGCTGCCCTGCTACGTAAAGCTGTGACACAGTTTGTTGGTAAAGCTCAGTTGGCAAACTTCAGACTGAGGCATCAAGGAAGGATTAGGTTCATTATCAGATCAGTACATTTAGTTTTTGACATTACTCTCATGTGTAAAAGTCGACATAATCAGTCCAGGTCTGATGCATTAAGTCGGCCTTTTAAAGGACATTCTGGTGTTTTTACATGCAGGCAACTTCAAAAAACAAAACCAAAAAAAAAGTTTTGTTTAGTGCTGAAACAATTTGACGACTGACAGAAAAGGTGTCTGCATTGCGGCCAGTGGACTTGAAACACTGAAAACATTCCCTGGTTGAAAAAACATCAGCAATGCTTATTTTTGGTAATAAATTCAATTCTTAAATCGTTTCTTTTTTTGCTGCTTTGTAGATTTTTGTCTTTTTCTGCTTTTTTTTTTTTTTTTTGTTGGCATATTGCTACACATTTTGGCCCTAAACTGTTAAACTGTAGAAAAGGTATGAAACCATTGGCAGGACTGTATATCGTGCATGACCTGTGTCAGATATGAACAATCATGGGGACTCACAATTAAAAACACTCCAACTACAACTAGTGAAAACTCCACTTTCAATATCTTTGTGTGTTGGACTGATACTGATGTCTTCTTGGGCTTTGGATTACAGTGCATTTTTGTGACACTACAGGATTAATGAAAATATTGCAACTATAACCTTAGTATATATTTACATTATTACCAACCAAATTTCAAAGCAGACTGCTGCCATCCAGGTACCCACTGCTTCAATTTACTTCACTACAATACACTGAAAACACAACTTGCTGAGACTTGAACTTGCTTGAGGAGGATAAACCATTTAATGAAAACATGTCAGCACTGTTATTTTTCTCAAAGTTACTCAACGTTACTAAGTAATGGCCTAAAGAGTATCAACGGACGCCTACTTCACAGTATTACCACACAACAATGATGATTCAACTTTGCCAAAAACGCTGTCAGGCGTGTGAGAATTGCTTATTTCAAACCTCTGCATGTTGATTCACATACACCTGTGAATCCAAAAGCTTATGCAAAGTAGAAAAACAAAGTACTGCATGGGCTTCAACATGAAAACACCAGTATGGTTCGTTAATCTCATCAACATTAACCATATCATTATGGCTGTTGTGGAAACTCTGCTCTGTCGACAACTGCCTCCCAAACCGGCTTTAGAATAGTGTCTGGAAACAAAACCTTTTCTTTTCTCACTTAGAAGGCACAGACATGTGTAGTAAGAAGAGTAAAGTTTGTACAATGATTAAAATCAAAACTTTAAATTCACAAGCTTCACCTACAGAATGATTCAACCCCTGACCGTAACTACTCTCTTTACCTACACTCATCTCCTCAGGATCAATACTCCTTTAATTAAAAACATTAAGTACTTTATCCACCTGGTGGAAGTGCTCATATTGTTTAAGTGTTATTTTATCCCTTTGAATCGTTTATAAAAAGAAGAAACACAGTGAGACTCTTGGTCACTTTCTTTATCTGGGTCCCCAGAAATATAAGATGAGAGAGCAGCAGCGATGTAAACAATGTACTACTGCGACTGTGAAGCTCCTAAACACATGGAGGACAACAGACAGACGCCGTTCATCTGTCTTCTCTTGCGGAAAATAATGGAATCGTTCATCTACACTTTCTCTCTTTTCAGGTCTATATCTTTGTATATGCAAATTCTTTTCATCTAATAAGAAAATATTTGTGGAAGGTTAAATGAAAATATACAATAATTAATACAATAGAATATAGAGCTATATGTTAAAGGTGATTAAAAAACAGGTTGATTGTATCTCCCTTTACAATGCACACGTTTTCCTTGGTTTAAAGGCAAAAGAGGTAAAGTGTATAAGAAAAAGGCAGCCTGTTTTGTCATCTGATAGGCTGGTGCTCGAGGATTAGGCGATTGCTTTAGCTTCTGGTAAGAAAGCTTCCCAGTACTTTATCAGCTGGAAAACAAACAAACAAAAAGAGAGACAGTCTCAGGTTCATTCATAACCAACAGGCATGAAGTGGTTAATATTCATGATTCACAACAAACCATGCAGAGCAAATTTCTATACACTTATACATATATCAAACCCGATATGAGTCTTTGAGGAAGCCTTTAAAAATGTATCAGCCATTTAGTTTTCATATCGAATGTCAGTTAACTAAGTAATCTGGCATCCTAACATTATAAACATGCGTTGTTTCCCCACTTCCTATTGCAAATTCAATGATTTAGGGGCTTTGATTTCCTTTTATTTGGTCTCAAATGCCAATGGTTCCACCGGCGTATTTCAAGCATTTCTCCATAAACCCATGAAAAATAAAAAGGCACAATTTGTCTCAACAATGAATAATTGTATGCAAACAACTGTATTAAGAGATTGTAAACCAGTTCTAGTCTGTTCTTCTTTTCTCCCCATATGTCTTAAATGATATTAATATTCATGAAGCAATGTTGGAGTTCTCCTCCTAATAAATAGGATTCACATTTTGACCATTTGGAATTCAGGATCATTGATCAGTTAAATATAAAATATAAAGCATGTGAAGCCAATCAGGACACGCTGCAAAGCTACATTCCTTAGTCTATTCAACTATAAGATTTATTATGACTTTGTGACATGTACGCGACTGGTTTGACAAACAGAATATTTGAATATGTAAATAGTAATTATTCATGTTTGACTACAGAGACACACTCACCTGTTGCTGAGACTGCAGCAAACACTCCAGATACTTGATTATCTGACTTTTGAAATTCTTGGCCTTTTCTTTCTGTATGAGAAAATTTAAAAAAAAAAATGACTTCCCAACATAAAATATTCACAAGAACATTTTCAGCTCTCCACTGACAAACCAGGGAATACAAATGGAAAAACATCTGCACCTCAAAGCGAACGACTTCCTTGCGCACAGTGGCTGAAACCCTTTCAAATTCTCTCTCATACTGAGTCACTTTGGCCTCCCACTGTTTGAGAAGAAAAAGACGCTCCGTGTCAGAATGTTAAAAAAACACAATATGCCAATATAACCATATTGGATTTTGGCCTGGGTTGTACCTCCACAATTTCCTCTTTGGCCAGTTGGAGTTTATCTGGCTTGTTGGCCCACAGCAGTTTGGCTTCAGTCTCTCTCTTTTTCTGCAGCATGGCCTGAGCATCCTGCCAACGCTGCCACGCCTTCATCCGGTGATCAAATGACCCCTGCAGATCACAAACACACCCAACCCTCTAATGTTAACACTAATTACTACATTCATGAAAAAAAAAAAATCAATAATCCAATTTCAGAAATGAATATCAAATTTGACATACAGTATATATATAACAATGTTTTTTATTTTGCAATACATTTTGAATGTGATGAGTGAAAGTATGCATAGATGCATGGCCAACACCAAAGTACTCTGTCATATTTGTATTGTCCAATACGAAGAGAACGTTAATCATGAGGATTCTACACAAGCTGGACTCAATATAAAGACAATGAGCCACAGTGACAAATGAAAAGGTTTAGAGTTTTTGAGATTGTAATGAATGTAGCAAAAAGCAAAGTAATTAAATAGAAATGAGAAAATACACAACTCCAATCTGTTATTTACACTTCATGTAGTTCTGCTTCAAATGACCTCCTAAGCTGTGAAAAGGGAAGGAGCCGAAGCTACTTTAACAAGTTGCGTGTTTGGGTTTGATTAATGACAAAATTAGCTTCGAAGTCCAGGAATTAGTTTAATCTCGATTTTTCCTGTACCTTCACTGCTCCAAGCAGGCGGATGTAATCTGCAATGAGTTCAGCAAAGCAGAAGGTGTCGTTTTCAGCCTGGACATGGTGTAACTGCTCCATCTTGTCCTCTACCTCAGCCAGCTGAGAAAGAGCTCGGGACAGAGCAGTGTTGTCCTCAGCGCTGCCCAGCATGGCTGCACTTTTGGCAAAGCTTGCTGTGTTTAATGAAAGCTCTAGGAGAGAAGACAAGAAGGCCAAATGTTAATAGAAGCAGAACCATTTTCCCACCAGTTACAAATCTGTGGATAAATCTATGAGATTACGAGCATGGGTTTGAGGGAAACAAAAGGACTAATAACCTTTCCTGTGAACAACTAGGGTTTCGACCAGTGCGTGGAGCTTCCTGAACTGTTGATCTGCAGACTCCATCTCCTGTAGCTTCTCCTCAAACCACTGCAAAAAAAACAAAACAAAAAACAACATTGTCAGCACAAGTCATGGGCCCAACAAGTTTAATGAAATTATTCTGCATAACGCCTTCTAAAATGGTTACACTACCTGTATTCTACAACACAATCACATTTGTGAGTGACAGCTGGGATCTTTGACATTACATAACAAATTTCAGAAAATGAGGCAGAGATTTGTATAAATGATTTTTCTATAATAATTTCTTAAAGTGAAAATTACTCTGACCTAGCATTGTATGCAAACTAAACATGATTTAATAATTATGAATATTATATGAAGGCTCTATTATACTTTACTGAAGTGGTTATACGGCAGATTCTGCTGAAAAAAACATGTGAAGGAAAATCTAATTCATTTTAATGCATTACATTTGTTCAGCTTGAAGAACCATTTACTTGTAGTCATGGCACAGTGACATTCAGCGAGTACAGTATGAGCTCAAATCAAACAGGCAACAGTCACAGTTCAGTTTCTATTTTATGTAATAACATTTGACAACTAGGTTGGCAGGACTGGTTATCTCCCCTTCAACATTACAGTTACAGACTATAAAGGTCAAGACATACATACATAACAAGAGAACACAAATGGAAGTACACTTACAAGCTGATGTAAAGCAAGTGCCATTTAGTGCTTCAGCCTGATTCAGCCTTTTAGCTGAAGTATGAAAGATTATTGTGTTTTTTTTCCCCCCAGAAACATGTACATTTCTTCATTATGCACATGAGGGATTCTCAGGAAAACAGTGGTCTGTGTTTGCAGCCGAACTCACCACGTCTGACTCATTCATCTTGATGGTCATTTTACTGACAGCATCTGTTGCTCTGTTGATCATTTTCAGGAAGCCTGCACCGCTCAGGGCCTGGGTGCTCACTGCTCTGGGCAACTGAAGAAAAAAAGTCTAAGTAAATGCTAAAAGAAAATACACCCTTTGACCAAATAGATAATTCATTTAGGAAATTATTTTAAGACTCAGATAAAGTATTTTCCAAGTAGTGCAATAGACATTTTAAAACGAATGAATCCTGGCAAAAACCGGAGTAAATGCCCGTCTTCCAGAAAGGCCTCAATCCCAATCGACCTACCTCATCTCTTTCGAGGAACTCTCTGACATCTGGATCTTGGAGAAGTGATGGGTGATTGACCACCCTCTGGAGATATCTGTCAAATGAGAAAAATGGTAAAAAAAAATAAAAATAAAAATGTTCCAGCAACATTCTAACACTTTGTTAGAATGTTGCAATGATTTCTTAAAGAAGATTAGGGGCAACATTAGTTTTTACCTCTCTAAAGCACCTCTTCTTCTCTCAACAAAGTCTGCAGATGAGGAATCTTCCTTTCCCACTTTCACTTTTGTCATACCTGTGCAAGACAACATCTATTTTTACAACTGCTGGAGATCAGATTTTTAGCTACAAGCACAAAAAAGAATGGTGGCTCATATAGTGGCTCAGTCTACCCAGAATGCTTTTCTCTGGAGGCGGAGGCACAATGAATCCATTTGGTCCATGTTTTTCTGAAAGCTTTTCGTAGAGGCCGAGGAAATCACTGAAGCGCCGCTTCACTGTAAATGTCTTGTTGCGGAACATGGGCAGCGCGGTCTAAAAGAGATCATTTTCTTTATTTTAAATGTTCATATTTTGGGATTTATTGTTCATAAAAGCCTTAGGTTTAGGGATCTGATACTATAAACTTCTGACATTCTGTATAGGTTTGGTATTCAATAACGGTTCACAAGTGTTACAATACGCTGACTACAATTTCCTATCTTTGCACTGTGTTACCACACATCTAATGACTAACTGGACTGACTTCCTCTGAATAAAGACTCCACATCAAGTGAAATGGAGAGAGTTTATACCTCTGTAGAAACTTTGTAGGCCATGTAAGCATTCATCCCATCCCCTGGAAAAAAAAAGATTTTAAATAGTGAATTTATAGTTTATTTATAAACATCTTCCCTTCTTGGTCTTCCTGAATTTTAAAATCAAAGACTTCAAAATAACTTTTGCTTTTTTTGATGTTCATAGTAACTTTATGTTAAAACTGTTAATATTTTTGTTCAAAACTGAATACAAATGATAAAAGTTCACCTATTTTTTCAGGGTCTTTGACCGTGACACAGATGTCAAACTTGTCATCCTGCTCTTCTTCTTCCTCCACCTGAAAAAATTAGAAAACAGGAACTGAAAATTTCGAATCACAACATCAGCAGACCTGTTTCTTTTTTTGTCCAACTAGTACCAGCCTGTAAGCAGGTACATGTAACCTCTTTCTTGTATGACATTGGACAATTTCTGAAAATTCTAACATTCCTGGGAACTTTCAAACAAAACAAACTAAAATTAAAATCACACAATCAAACAGGTTTCCAGTCATCATTTTTGTTGCATTGAAATAGCGAATACACTTAGAATGTTACAATGTACAGCATGTACCTCGTCTGGTGCAGCAGACTGCGGCTTGACCAGGCTAGCAGAAGCTACGGTGGAGGAGTCAGGCACAGACGGTTTAGCCGTCACCTCTTTTCTCTTTTCCTGTGGACTGTCAAGAGAAAGTTCCACTGTGGCTTCTGAATGAGAGAAAACACAGCAAAATGAAAGCAGGTTCTCACATGCCTGTAAAACACACAGTTTTGTTATTCTAAATAGAAACATTTGTACTGACTTCAATATTTGACAAAAAAACAAAATACTGACAAATACAGAAAATTGACATACAATTTAGTTAGTGGAGTTAGTTATTTAGTTTAATAAATTCTGAGTTTACAATGTGCAGGAATTCACAACCTGTCTACTGTATAACTTTCTAAGAAGAAACCATTTCTTAGATGACAGAACATTATAAATTTTCACCTTGACACAGTTGTTTATTTTCACTTATATGGCAAATCTATTAGATCTATTAGGTGGTCTCAACATGCTTCATGTGAACACTCCCTTTGTCAGTAATAAATAAAAAATAAAAATAGTAGACCCACCAGCAAAAATATCCGTCTCCTCTTCAGAGTGGACTCCATTGGTCTTGGAGTTGACAGTGCTGCTTTTTCTGATGTTCGGCGCTGTGGAGGTGGCTTCTTCAGTGAAGATATCAGCAGGTTCTGCAGGATTACTGACCTGTAGAGGTCCAGATATTTTCACACCATCACCGGCAGCAGCTTTAGAGGTAACAGATTTGTCCTTCAGCTCTTTACTGTTGGGTTTTTTTGTGGTGGCACCCAGTGGCTCACCAAAAAGGTCTTCGTCAGGTTCACCAAAGAGGCTCTTCTGTGGTTGCTTGGCTGATTTAATCTGCTGTGGGTCTGCGAACAAATCGCTCCCCTCATCCTCAAACAGCTCGGCTGCCTTGCTGGGCTTTTTGGCAACGCTAGTGGGTGGTGGCTCACTAAGGAAGTCAACCAAAGGATTGGCAAATTTGTCAAAGCCAGGTGGCAGCTGTTCTTTGCTGGCTGATGGATCATCACTGAGGTTAATGATTGGAGCAGTGGAAGCTTCTTTTACTGCCTGTTTCCCAACAGCAGGTGGACCTGTAACACTGCTGGTCACTTCAATTTTATCTTTCACATCTGTAACTCTGACATCAGTTAACACTACTTCTTCTTGTAGTCCCCGAGTTTCACTTCCCAATATGTCAAAAAAATCATCTGAGGGCGGATCTGAAGGGATTTCAGTAGTGTCCTTTGCTGCAGCTGCAACTTTGTCAGAAGCAGCTTCAGTTACGTTGTTTGTTAGGTCAACAAAATCATCCAAAGGTTCACTGACAGTCTCACTAACGGCTTTGTTTTCAGTTTGGCAGCTGATGGGCTGGATTAAAGGATCATTTTTGATGTCAGTGGGAGGCTCCATTAAAACATCTCTAGGTAGACTGGCAGGTGTCAGTTTGGTGTCCATATTGGTAACTGGAGGGCTGCTCTGGAGATCAGGAGAGAAAGGAGGAAAGATTTAAAGCATTAAGAGTATTTGTATAGGCCTGTGATTAACAAATAGATAATCCTCGAAGCGGTTTGAGGTGTGTGGTGCTATTTTATTATACAGTACTGAGAAGTATTATATCTAACTCACCCGAACACCTTATCATAGGTGTTGGGGTGATATGGGTCTACTTGCTAATTATCACATTTAGTAACACTATTAAATAGTTAATATGTGGAAAGCCACTCTTGAATTCACTAATAACTACTAACTGGTCCATTTCCAAACATTGACTTCAGCAACAGTATTTGTTAAATGTAACATCCAAAACTGCTGAGTAGTGTTTTCGAGGTAGCGCCATCTCTCATACACAAGAAAAGAGAGAGGGGGGGGGGGGAAAAATCCAATCTCTCCTCTGAACTTTGACAGTGGGAAAACATCCGGGTTCCTACCTTGTGCCAGCAGCTGACTCACATGACAAGAGGCTGCCTGGGCTAAAATTTCAATCCTAGTTCAAAAGGAGTCTGGATTTCACCCCACTGATGAACGTAAAATAACAGAATCACTTCCCATATACTGCTGGCTTTCACTGTAAAGGCACACAAACATTACTTGCTGCAGGCTGCTACAATGACACTGCTTCTTACTTTACCTAACACATGACTTAAAAGCTTGCACACCCAAAGACTGTGGGAGAAAGGGAGGGGAGATTTTACAAATGTGAATAGTATCTGATTGGGCAATATCCACATAAGTTATAGTCAAGAGATGGAAAGAAAGATTTAAAGTACATTGAAAAAAAAATGACTTCAACAATTCTTCTAAAGTAATCTGCCCGCTGTTTTCCCAATTAATCAGAGACTTTTGAAAAGCGCCAAACAAGAAGTTTGTGGCACAGCTAAAAGGTAAAGAAATTGATTGATCGATCGACGACAACAGTTAATCGACACTTCGTTTCAGGCTCCAAGTACACAGATTTCACTGACATGTTTCCAAACGCCCAAATAGATTAGCTACATCTAGACAGTAGCATTTTAACTTTACAGGCACAAACTCACGCAGAAGAGAAGCATTTACAAAAGTGTCAATGATCGCTTCGACCGCATCATGTTTTCCGCATTAAGATGTCGATGCTGTGTTGATATTTTAAGTTGCAGTTAACTTAATACTGTGAGTGCAGCATTAATGACCTGAAATGATACTTGCTTAAGTCAACTCGATTTTCTTGGTGTTTTCTATACGGTTAAACTAGCTAAATGTGACTCAACACCCTCACAAACTAAAGTAAACTTGGTCAAATTAGCCTTCGCCACCGAGGTTAGCTCCATTGGCAGTTACTGTCAGTTAATGTCAGTTAATGACAGTTAGCCAAATCAGAGGCTAGTTAGCTAGCGGGAATTTTCCCAGCAACTCCACAGAGACATGCCGGTCTTACGAAGAGGTTGTCCCCATTGTCTTCATCACTGTCTGTGGCCTCTACTTCTTCCATCACATCTTGGTCCTCGGAGTCCGGGAACGGAGGTGGACTGCGTTCCGAGCTGGTCGCCATCTTCAATCCTGTCTCGAACACAAGGGGAGGTAACGTCAGCTGCTCGCATACGCGCGCGCACGCACGCACACACAAAGACACACAGTGACGGCTCGGCTTTTTAATTAGCTAGCTGCTAAGCCTGCTCATGCGAGGCTAAAGCACGGCCGACACACCGCTGTCCTAGTAACGTTGGATTACGTCAAGATCAGTGCACCCAACTTGCGGCTGCCTGTGGAGACGCTGGCCCTGCAAACCGCCGCTGTCCCTTTACTTCCTGATCCTCCTTCTTGGCAGCTTAGCGTTAGCTAGCACGCAGTCATGGGACCGATGCAGCGGTTGCAGCAGTGAATATGGGCTGGGACTGGGGCTGCAGCTGAAGTTAGCTAATCTGCACACAGTTCCGTAAACTTCATACTATAGCTAGACATCCGATGTGTAGGGGGATGTCTCGACATTTTCCTGCACCAGACAAGGAGGCGCGACAGCCGCTGCTCCTCACCAGAGATCACCTGGAGCTAAGCGAGGTGGACTCAGACGAAGGTATAAGTTGGAACCTCAGCGCTGCACGTTTCATTGACTTTGATTGAAACCGCGGTGCGAGAGACGTTTTCCGTATCTGTAACGTTACCACGGGAGAATAAAATGTGGAAGAAGTACACAAAAAAGTAAAAGTCCAAGTACTTGTCTAGGTAGCAAAAGTATTCAGTTACAAGTGTGTACAAAAACACATTAGCTTTTGTTAAGTTGAGACAATAAGGAAATAACTTTTAAAGTAATTAAACAGCATTGATGCTTCAAAAGGGACGTTTAATTTCTCTGCAGATAGTCAGATAGTGCTATTTCTGAAAATGTCATTAAACACATTCAAATTCGTGACATTTCGTCTATTGAGAAACTGCAAATATTGGGGTATAAACACCAGTGAAACGAGGTTTTAAAGGAAGAAAACATTTGCTCCAAACTCATTTTACATTTGTGCTGTGCTGCAAAACAAACTCTGAAAAGTGAATAGTATGCCAAAAAAAAAAAGCAAAATGATTGAATATGTGTGTTTTTTACCACCTCTGAGCAGAAGTTAACAACACATCAATATAAAGTACTGTAGTAAAACCTCTGGAGGAACTAAAATTGCAGATATATTATCAGAATGTGCTTAAGTGCAGTTCAGAAGTCTTATTCTTTGCTTTATTTTTCCATGTCACCCCAAACTGTATCCATTGTAAAGTAATTAAAATTTACCAGCAATCAAAATTACAGTGATGTATACATTGTGCATTATTAATTATAATCCTATAATGTAAATCTGCACAGTGGTTGGTCAAGTGTGGATACTTCAAGTTCATTTTGCTGATAATACTACAGGACAAACCTGGTTATAAATTTGTTATTCATAACAAATGATTTTTATTTCTACTTTTTAAGCACAAATGCCAAACATTTGACTTAATACTGTAGGACCCAGGTTGTATTTAATTTGTACTCCAATGATGCAGTTCTCATTTGAAAGTGATGAAATAACCAAACAGCAACAAACACAAAGAGAACCTGGTGCCCCTGATGTGGATCATGCTATTAAAAAATGTCTGCTTACTATAAATAATAATAAAAACATAAAAAAAACATAACTGGTACCTCTAATCATAATCATCATTGGTTTGTGTGGTAAAGTTCTAGAGGATGTGAGGGTGATATTTTCCAACTGCAAGAAAAGCATTTAAATAAAATAAGTTTGAGACTGGAAATTCACCACCAAACCTCAAGTGTAAAGCAACTTTAATGTAATCTCAGATATTCAGTAAATGTGTCACGTGTATTTTGCTGCTTGTTAGGGGACGTCATTTTTGACAGAACCACATCAAACATCAAACACAAAGCTGAGGGGAGCCCACAGAGAAGATTGACTTATGAGGAGGCAGTACAGGAAGCAGGTAAGCTAAAGATTGATGTGACTGTGTGATAAAATCAAAGTCCACTGTACTGTACTGGGTATTGCACTGTCAGTTTTCTTTTTAACTTGATGAGCAACTTGATGTAGAACTTGGACTTGTAAGTCTTAATTTGTTCCTTTAGCTGAAAACTGTGTTATTCACAAGGTAAATTCAACTTTTAGGTGTAATGGTGAGGTTTCCGTTAGCAACCATAGGCACCTGGAATTCATTGCTGGTGATTATACCCAAAAGATCCGTTATCACATAACTTCTACGTTTGCTTTCAGGTTTTGGTTTGTTCCACTGGCTGCTGTTGGCAGTGTGTGGTTGGGCCAATGCCAGCGATGCTGTTGAGATTCTCTGTGTATCTTTTCTCCTGCCAACGGCACGCTGTGATCTGCTGCTGAGCTCTTCAGACATGGGTCTCCTGACTGCCAGCATTTTTCTTGGTGAATCACAATCATTAAGTCATTCAAAATAAAATCCTAGTTTGTAATTTGTGTTGAATGATTTCTAACCACATCAAAAAGTTTTTAAATTGGACACAAAATTACATGAAAAGCTTAGTAGTTCGGATAATTTAAACTTAAAAAGATAAATGTTAGTTATGAATGAAACCTTTTAAACAGCTAATTCCAACAAATGGTTTTAGCCACTTGGTCGTGTTTTTAATTTCTGTTTTCTAGGTATGATGGTGGGTGGCTATATGTGGGGATACTTGGCTGACCAGAGGGGGCGTCGCAGGGTCTTGGTCATATCACTGACGGTAAACGGGTTATTTGGAGGTCTAGCTAGTTTGGCTCCATGGTTCTGGCTCTTCCTGTTGCTGCGGTTTATCAGCGGCATCGGGTAAGGACATGATTTACATTTATTTACATTTTACTTGCATGGTAGTCGGTCCTGAACTGACATCCACAGGCTGAATGGAGTGTGTTATAATAGTTGGAAAATCCTAGTGCCTTCAGGTTAGTTTGATAGAGAATAGGAACAAAAGGAAGTTGATAGGTGATAAAAGCTGCAGATAGTTTCACGTAACAAGCTGGAACCAGATAATATTTGTCACTTTTGTTTGAAAAGTCTTATTAGCAGCCAGAAACTAGTAAAATGAGATCATGTCACATCATCGTATCATATTGTTAGTTTCTAAACTGCTACAATATGACAAGATTTCAAGAATAAAAGCTGTTTTCTTCTGCTTTCTAGGGTTGGCGGGTCTATCCCTGTTATCTTCTCCTACTTCTCAGAGTTTATGCCACGCTTGAGAAGAGGTGCAATGATCAGTGCATTGGCCACCTTCTGGATGGCAGGAAATATTTTGGCTGCAGGTGGGAAGAAACATAATTCCTTAAAATAAACTGGGAGTGCATTGCACAATCCATCACTTCATAAAAGCTATAAGCTAACGTACCACCGTCATTGATAAAGTGAAAAACTGTAATCATGTGCTAACACTAACTTATTGAGGCTAATCCAAAAAATGGTGAACAAGTTGAAATCTTTAGTTGCAGAAAATCAATGGAGCTTAAGCAGAACACCAAATCGTGGTTCTTCATAGTAGAGCAGCATCTTTCATACACTACTCGCAATATTAAAAAAAAAGAGAGACATAAAATGAGCAAGTAGACATGACAAATGCAAACCGACACAAAAGGCATTTTTCCCAGCTGTATTAGACTTTACATGACACTAATCAAATTCAGACCCTGACAATGATGCCACTTAGTACATGTTAAAAACTATAGTCCCAAGTATTGCATATACCTACAGCCCATTTTCTCATAATGTATCCATGCTGCTAACTAAAATAATTTCTGATTTTGGGCTCTATTCCGTCGATCATTGAGCTGGCACACAAGGAAAGCATCTTTCTTAAAAATGAGAGAAAACAAAATACTGGAAATGAAAAAGTAGCAGTGCTGTGTGTTTTTTGTTTCATTTTCCTGCAGGTCTGGCCTGGCTGGTGATTCCAAAAACCTGGACACATTTTTCTTTGGGAAGACTAGACTTCCAGAGCTGGAGATTATTTGTGGTGCTGTGCTCCGTCCCCAGCATTACCTCAGCGTTCCTGTTTAAGCTGCTCATGCCTGAAAGCCCTAAATTCCTCATGGAGGTATTCAGCAGCCAGAGTAGTTCTCATATTTGTGTGATGCTTCCTCTTCCTCTGTCTTTTAACTGGTTACACTGTTTTTTTTTTTCCCAGGCTGGTCAGGAGAGAGAGGCCATTAATGTCTTTAGATTGATGTTTGATCTGAACATGAAAGGAAAAGGAAAGACTTTCCCGGTACAAACTTAATACTGTTATCAAATCTTTGGTTCAAGCGTTTGGTGAGTTTAGCCTAATTTGACAATGATAAAGGATTGAAGTAATGATAAACTTGTACACAACCAAAGAAATGCAGCATATGAATAGCACAGAAAAATGATGGGAATATTAATGTGCACTAAATGAAAAAACATGGGATGTTTTATATGTGTAATGAACAAGTCTTGGTGTGTTTTTTTTCATATTCTGTAAACCTGTACTTCATTCAAGAGTCTCATCTTAACATCTTTCTTACAGGAATTTGGTTTGTTTACGAGTTCCAAGCAAAGAGGGGAACTGGAGGAGACCAGAACTTCATGCAGAGAACGGCTCACCAGTATTTTGAAAAGGGTAATGTTACAAATGCAGATAATGATGAGCCATCTGGAGAGAAGATTCGAAAGTTTTACAATTTTAATGGTTTTGCTTAAAGTGGACTTTTATCTGTGGCCTATATGACAGTCCAGATATCAGACATTTATTCCGAAATTACATCACATAAGCATTAAGTTAAGAAGATGTAAATGCGTAAATATCTAAAAATGATTGGATGGAATCAAAAAACCTTGTTTTGAAATGTTTGTGAGATAAAAGTATGCGACAATGACCCTAAACACACAAGTCATTTTATCAAAGTTTTAATGTTTTGGAATGGCGGAGTCAAAGTCCTGACTTTAGTCAATGTGCAGGGCTGATTAAACAGTTACGGGAAATGTTTGGTTAATATTATTTCTGCAAAAGCAGTAACTTTTGCTATTGCACTAGTTCACATAACTTTGTCACAGGCATTTAACATTGGGTCATTTGAAAGTATAAATGAGTTAAGACAAGTAAAGGGCATGGTACATGGAGAAGCATGCCCAAACATTTACCCGATGTTTCATTTAGCCTAAAGTGATGAGTCAGAGAATGGAATAACCACTATTATGATTTTCAATGCAACTGCTTGAATATTTTTGGGGGGTTTGAGCACAAACCAGGACACATTGTTGAAGGAGAAAACGCTGGCGAAGACGTGATGATTAAAGTCAAAGCTCCTCAGTTAGCATAGAACAAGTAAAAGCTAATTGAATGGTGTTTTTTTTTTTTTTTTTCTATTCTGTTATTTTAAAATGTTTCTCTTGTTTAACTTGCAGGTCTTGTTGCCCATTAAAGAGATATTCAGAGGTCAGCTCAAATCTAGGAGCATCGCTCTGCTCATCATCTTCTACTGCATCTCCTTCGGGTGAGAAACCCCATCTGACTTTCTACATATAAAATGTCCAATGTGAAACTGAAGTTCTTCTTTATGTTTAGTTTATGCTGCGCTTACACTTAGTCAGACTGCAGGGCTTAAATTTAGCGTGTGTGTTTAAACGCTGCTAATGCGATAAAAGCTCCATCAGCCAAAAGTGATAATCACGCGAAATATCTTATCTTCCCCAACCAGAAATCATGGTACCTAACCGAAAAACTCTGCTCAAGAAATATGTTTTTAAATGCAATTAAATACACGTCTGTGTAGTTTTACATCAAAGGACAGTGACCAGTCACCGGAAGAAAAGTGCTGAACACTACTGACTCCAGTTTGACTTTCAGGGCATTAAAAATGCACTGGGGTTTAGGAGCTATTTTGTATTTTGTGTTCCTCTCTGATGGAGCCCCAAGTGGAAAGAGATGTTTCTACAATTTAAAAACTAGCCTACTGTGTGTTAAAATTGTGTGTGTGTGTGTGTGTGTGTGTGTTTATAGTTACTACGGACTGTGGATGTGGTTCCCTGAGCTGTTTGCGAGAGTTGAGGATGGAGGTTCGCCCTGTGCCAACGTATCTCTCCCGTCCCCACTCCACAACCAAAGCTGCTACCCAGTCAAAACAGCAGGTGTGTTTTTGCGAAATGTATCCAAATACAATTAAAATGAGTAATTATGAGTTCAATTTAATTTAATAAAAATGTGTTCAGATTTTCATGAAAGCCTTAAAACTAGATAAAGGTTAGCACAGTTAAATAACTTAGACAAAATATTCAAAATATTTAGTGTGGAAAATAACTCAATCTCTTGTGTGTGTGTGTGTCTGTGAGATAAAAGTAAGCGACAATGACCCTAAACACACAAGTCATTTTATCAAAGTTTTAATGTTTTTGAATGGTGGAGTCAAAGTCCTGACCTTAGTCAATGTGCAGGGCTGATTAAACAGTTACAGGAAATGTTTGGTTAATATTATTTCTGCAAAAGCAGTAACTTTTGCTATTGCACTAGTTCACATAACTTTGTCACAAACATTTAACATTGGGTCATTTTCCACAATAAATTATTCCGTGTAATTTGTTTACATTGGTTGTCTTTATCTCATATTCGAATTTGGCATAAAAAGTTGACCATGGTTTAAGTCACAATTATGGAGAAATATTGAAAAATTCACAAGAGTTTATAAACTTCCAAATACAACCGTATGTTTGGTTGCACAAAGCAGACCTGCATGCTGGGATAGACCCCAGGCCCACATGACCCTTCATGTTTTTTGTATCTTCCTCAGTGTACATGGAGGGATTTGTCATTGCTGCATCAAACTTACCAGGCAACATCTTCACCATCCTGATGATGGACAGTACTGGAGCAAAGGCTCTACTGTGTAAGTCCGGTGTTCATAAAACATTGTGATGTGTGTGTGTGTGATTGCATCTTTTCTCCTCAGTTTAAGAGTTCGCTCGGTTGTTACTGTATGTTCTGCAAAAACCTTTCCGCGTACGTTCATCTTGCTTTACGATGCTTCTTCTGACTTGTAAAATTCCTCAGGCAAGTAATTTTTAATGATTGGGAAACACTTACTCTGAGGTAAAATTCTGTCTCATTCAGTGTGATGTTACTGATTTTTCCTTGAGTTACTTGTGTTAATTCCATAACTCAACAGTGCTTGTGGATACTTGCAGATATATTGAGAGAAAACATGACAGTAAACATTTTATAGCCACAGATTTAAAGCTTATTTACAGTCTTTCAGTGAGCACAATGTGGATGTCATAGTACTTCTACCTTTAAGCTAAAACATGAACCCTTTGAATTTGAAAATATAACATGAACAAATTTTGGAGAAGCATCATCCACCCACTATATAACTGGCCACTTATTTTTGCCCTAACGTCTATTCTCCAGCCTGCAGTCTGCTGGTTTCCAGTCTGACTGTCTTCACCATTTATGTGGTTCAGACAAAAGCTCAAAGCCTGGTTCTCTCGTGTGTCTTCAGCGGCGTGTCTGTGATCGCCTGGAACGCCCTGGATGTGGTGGGAACAGAGCTCTACCCAACCCAGCTACGGTAACTTTTAAACATTTAAATATTTGTTTTCTCATAGATTACTGGATACTTTAACCTCCTCAGACCTGTAAAATCCTCTGAGCATGAGAAATTAGTCTTTAGTTGAACTGCTTGCTTATTTCATTTTTGAGCCAAAACCAGTGGTAAATGGTCAAAAGCCTAAAACATCTGATACAACCGTCATAGACAAAATGTAATGAGAATTAGATAAATGTTCTAAAAGTGATGAGTGTTGATACTTCTGTTTATTTTTGGCCCCATTTTTTTATGTCTCGCCTTTAGACAACCATGTTACTTCTTGCATCGTTTGCAATTTTTAGGATACACAACTCAACACCTTTCTTTTCGTCCTACCATTCAGGTTTTGTACTGCAAAAAAGTCTCAGTATGTCATAGAAAGATTTAGATTTTTTTTTTTATGCAACACATAGCTGTTGGCATTAAAAAACGTTGCAAAGATGTTAAGTTAAAAACGCATTAAACAAGACAAACTCTTTCTTTCAGGTCCTCTGCTCTCGGTTTCTTCACAGGAGTGGGACGAGTGGCAGCGATCATGGGTAACCTAGTCTTTGGTAAGTTAGTGGACAACAACTGTGCTGTGCCGATCCTGCTGGTCTCCACTCTTCTGCTTACTGGAGGACTGGTGGCTCTTCTGCTTCCCCAAACCAGGCAGACTGAGCTTACCTAACTGTGCAGGCTCCACCTCATGTTATTTCACATTAAATATTACAAACATCCTCTTAATGTCCTTCAAGAAGCAAACTGGCTTGCTGGCTTAGACGTTGATGTTCTTTGGTGGAATATCTTGTGCTCCCAGTAAATCACGTGCCTTCTGTCATCGCTCTGTGCCTTTTTATGGTGCTGCATTTATATTAAAAATAAGCCGACTTGCCGAAGGACCACAGGCTCTCAGAAAACAAAATGCAGTCATACTTCACTATATATAGCGAGCTTGCGAGGATTAAAATCTCTAACATGCAGCATCAAGGATGCTTTCAGAAAGTTTATCACCTGCAAAAATTGTATTTTTCAAGTGAAAAAACTTTTGAATTAAACACAATGTTGAGTTTATGGAGTGAAATCTGTGACTAATGTGACCAATGAAGCACTACAAAAAAAAAACTGTTATTCTTTGTGTTTTGGCGTGTAATCTATTCAGTACTTTTACTTACAATATGTAAAAGTCACTACTTAAGGTTGCAGAAAGCTTGCTTCAGACTAGAAGAAGGCTTCAGACTATTCGAAGTGGAAACAGAGTGAGAAACCAGTAATTGTTTAGTAATTAAAACTGCCATAGGAAGATTTGACAGGCAGTCTATAAAACAGAAGACAAATGACAATACATCTGTACTTTTTATTTGTATAATAAATAAACCTGTAATACTTAAGGACCATGTTTCACAACCACACACAGGGTGTAATAAACAGTACTTTGTGAATTGGAAAGGCAACATTGCCAACAATTCGTTTCTGTGAAAGTGGACTCCTTTACATTGGATTTTTACATTACAGTAATATTTCTTCCTATTTATATTCTTCATTGACTTGACCTTTTGATAAATAAAAAATAAATACAGCAAAAATAAAACTTGTCAACCACGAATCCTGCAGCAGTTATCTTTGAGGAGTGAAGTTTTACAGCAATATACTGCTTTGGTAAAACGAAATTAAAGAAAAAAATGTTTGAGTTGCAGCTACTGGACATGTGACGTGAAAATATAATGACAGGCATTTACACTGTGTCACCTGCAAGCTGTTATTCCTGTAACGTTAACGCACATTCAAACACATCCTACTGTTGGGGACTTAAAACCTAAAGAAGGTATTTGAGAAGCAAAGGCTACTATCATTTTTTTCTTCAACTGTTGCAGTGAAGTGATGCAGTGATGTCACTTTTCTTGAGCACAGAATTTTTTTTTTCTACTCTATAGCGTTATTAGTAATCCCCTACTGTACATTTGAAAAATGGTGTATTGTCCATTATATATTGGATCAGCCTACTTTGCAGATCTGTATTATTGATGCAAATTATTTATGATCCTGCAGATTATTCTGCCCAGCAACATATTATCAAGGGTAAAGTTACTGCAATACTGGCCTAAGTAATTTATAATTCAGACAATTTTGCATTAGTACCCTATACTTTCGGTACTTTGTGGTATATTTTGATGCTAACATTTCCTTACTGGAGTAAACCGTATTCTTGCATTTTATTAAACAATGAATTTGAGGAAATAATGACAAGATAAAAATGATTAATATGTTAACTTTTATGTGAACTTTTGTTAAGCCAATTTGTTCCTGTCTTTAATAAGATTTTTGTTACAATATTCATCTCTTTGATAACTTGGATTTTCTATTTTACCAAAATTCGGGGGGATGCATTCAAGCTAAAAATGAACCTTTAAATTAATCTAAGAGGTACAGGTAAATAATAAATACTGATAATATAATCCTAAATGGCAGCAGAATGTTTCACCTTTGTGAATAATGTGCCTCTTGCTAATCACTTTTAAACATGGTTAGTTAATATTTGACAGGTCAGTGTCATCACTCCCATACACACACACACACTACTCTTATAGTAGTACTGTTACATGTTGCAGTACATACAGCATTTATACATCTTTAGGTTTTACAAATGCCCCCTTTGTGATGAAGTATGGAGTATGACAGCTACTGTAACCAATGCCAGAATTCCAGAAACTCAATGAAAATAATTTAGTGACCTATTGAAAACAAAACAGAAGAATTCCTCTATAGGTAGTTGTTGTGTCGCTCGAGCCTTCAATCTTCATTCAAGTAATGACTTCCAATAATTAGATTTAGTTTTGTAGTGATGTGCTGTAGAGGAATTTGTAACTGCAGTACAGTGTATTTTCTAATACCTACACTTTTTTCATCTAAACTCTAAAGTCTGATAGAAGAAAACTAAGAAGGTAAAAATATGAGTAATGTGCATTTGTTTGTCGATTAATAAAAACCTATTTATGAATAATTTTACCCAAAAAATGGAGAAACAAAAACTTTCTGTAAGAGTTGGACATCGTTGTTATAATCTGGCGTTGTGGCGGAAGGTTACTGCTCCTCTTTAATCTTTACTGCCTCAGATGCCACAAAGACTTCACTCATTCTGCCCACTGACTCTGAAGCTTTCGACCACATCTCATGGCTTTCCATTGGCAAAAAGCCCATTTGTCATGGAGATGGTTTAGTTTTTGTGCAGATGTGATGCATCTCTGTTTATTTGTTTTGCAGGTGCTGAGTCAAATATATCGGAACTTTCAGAAAGATCGCAAGTATGCTATTAACTATAACATTTTTTCAATATCTGAACACAACATAACCGCCGTCTTAGATGATCTCTGTCCTCCAATGTGAGTGTCATCAGTGATTTCAACCCCTTCCCAACTATGACTGTTTTTGGTCTCATTCTTACAGACAGCTGATGACATTTTCAAATGTCTATTAAGTCTCAGTCAATAACATCTGAGCAACTCCATCTAGTGAGGAAGACTGCAAGATCCGGCTGATAGCTCCGGAAAAGTTTTTGTCGAACGGCTGTTTCTAGACTCAAGCATTACCGTTATGCTCCTGACATGTTTGTCCAGTTATTTCACAGTTTTTATCAAATTTAAATGTAACATTTTTGAAAGCTAAATTTATGATATTTTTTTAAACCCACGTTTTTAGTCTGCACAAATTTAATTAGTTCCTGAAAAAGAATTGTGTGAGAAAATAATTATTTCTAGATAACGACATTTGAGAAAGTAATGAATAAGGGCAGGGTTTCATATCCAGCCTAATATCAGTCACGTTTGATTGTCGTTTTTATAACCTTCAGTTGCTAAGTGTAATTTCTAAAATTGTGGGCTCTTTAACAAAAACGATCTAGAAACTTCCTCACTTATGCTGTCTGCAGGAAGGCGGACGAGTTGCTACGTGATGAGGGTGAGCGATGAGAGGCTGGTGGGTGTAGGGAAGGGGCAGAGGGCGAAAGTCGAGCGCAGATGCAGGTCACTGAGTCAAAGCCAGGAGGATGTCCTTCACCAGCATGGTGCCGATCAACATTTTCTCACAGTTGACAGTCAGCTGGGCGGCACCCTCATCTTTGGTGGCGACGGTGACCAACACCAAGCTGCTGCTGGTCACCGTCCTGCCGGCAAACCTATAGACAGGATGATCAGGAGGAGGAACAGGAGGACTAAAGGTCAACGCAACAAAGATCAGAAATGAAGATGAAGCCACAGAATATAGGAGGGATACATATGTCACCGGCAGGTTTTAGATTCAAATGAAAACAAGAACAGTTCTCCAGAAATTTGTGATTTTGAAAATTGCAACAATTAATTCGTGAACATTAGTGGCTGACTATCAACCTACTAATTGTGAAACCATTAATAAAACATTTATTTCATTTAACTTAAGGCCAAATGAGATCAACACCAGCTCCAATTCATAAAATTTCAGACTGCAATTTAACATTACTACATTATTCGTAGCAAAAGAAGAAGGAAATGATAACATTTAGTATTTTCCAGCATTTGGAACCAATGCAGTGATTCCTCAGATAAGGGCGCAATAATTGCTAGTTGAATTTTTCATCAAAAGGACATAAAACTCACAATCCAGTTACTCTTGGGATTCTCAGTGGTTACTTGATATGTTACTCTGTCTGTCTTCACTACTAAAAGGTAAGAGTAAGGCTTTTTGAAATTTGCATAAGCCAAGCATTAAAAGCTGAGCTCTGCTCCAACCACACAGTGTCTACCTACCTAAACTTGCTGTGTGCTTTAGGACCGACAACAAACCCTTTTTAACACTTGGATTAAAAAGCAGCCCCTGCGTTGGTTCTTCATATCCTCTCACCTGCACTCTTTATCCGAACCACACGGGACTCTGCTGAGGTTGGCAGCAGCGATCACCCTCTGGACGATGGCGTGTTCGTTCCGACACTTGGCGCCCAGAGTCAGCTTCTCTGTGATTTCGTTCATTCCCATCAGCTGACCTGCAGGAGTGTGAGCAGAGCACTGGTTAAACTGTAAATCTCGAAAGTTAGATGATGCTTCTTCTCACTCCTGCAGTAGCATAAAACAAAGCCATTATTAATAATACAACAATAAATAGCCGGGTGCTGCTCATGCAGTATCAGTCCAGGGACTCATTACAGTGCTATTATACTTGAAAGTAATACCCCATTTTTCAGCATACAGTACAGCTGCATTTATATACAGTATTATGTATAGATACTGTATATAATTATGCAAAAACTACAGTAATTTCTAAATCACTGCAAGCATCTTCTACAGTTCTCCAGGATACTGATGTAATACTTTATACATCAGTTACTACAAAATGGTGCCTAAACTGGAATGTACTGATGCTTCCCACTGAACACTGTAGAGGAACAGCTCAGTTTTCTCATTGAATGCACAGCACAAATGAGCCTGTTTAAATGGCTAATGAAATTTCATGCTAGCACAATAAAGTAAAAAAAATTAACTTTTCACCAAAGCAGTTTTCTGTCCAAGACCAACTGTAACACTGTAAGGTGGCAGTGGATGTCTCCTGGTGTGCACTGACTTTGGTGTATTGCAGGTCAAAAACATCAAGACATCTGGGTTAATACCTGTATCATTAAATGTAATTGTTGCATCAAGAGCCCTTAAATGACTATTTTACCTCTTAGCTAATGCTGGAACAAGAGAAAGAAGAGTAGAAGAGGTGACTGGTGTGTAGCAGGAAGTAGCAAAGATTAGTAAGGTTGAAGTGAGGAGGATGTTGAAAAGGATGAAGAGTGGAAAGGCAGTTGGTCCTGATGACATACCTGTGGAGGTATGTAAGTGTCTAGGAGAGGTGGCAGTAGAGTTTTTGACTAGTTTGTTTAACAAGATCTTGGAGAGTGAGAGGATGCCAGAGGACTGGAGGAGAAGTGTACTGGTGCCCATTTTTAAGAACAAGGGAGATGTTCAGAGCTGTGTCAACTACAGAGGAATAAAGCTGATGAACCAAACAATGAAGTTGTGGGAAAGAGTAGTGGAAGCTCGGCTAAGGGCAGAGGTGAACATTTGTGAGCAGCAATATGGTTTCATGCCTATAAAGAGTCCAACAGATGCAGTATTTGCTTTGAGGAAGCTGATGGACAAGTACAGAGAGGGTCATAGGGAGTTGCATTGTGTCTTCGTAGATTTAGAAAAAGCGTATGACAGGGTGCCGAGAGAGGAGCTGTGGTATTGTATGAGGACGTCTGGAGCAGCAGAGAAGTATGTTAGAGTGGTGCAGGACATGTATTAGAGCTGTAAGACCGTGGTGAGACCAGAGATGTTGTTTGGCATAGAGACAGTGGCACTGAAGAAAAGACAGGAGGCAGAGGTGGAGGTAGCAGAGCTTAAGATGTTGAGGTTCTCTTTGGGAGTGACGAGGATGGACAGGATCAGGAATGAGGACATCAGAGGGACAGATCATGTTAGATGTTTCAGAGATAAAGTAAGAGAGGCCAGATTGAGGTGATTTGGACATGTTCAGAGAAGAGACTGGGAATATATCGGATGATATATTTAAGTCGTGTATCAGCCAGACATGAGATGAATTTGATGCTTATTTTTGCTTCATATCATAATTAGGCAAAACTGCAAATTAGGCAAAACGAGTATTTAAAGTCGTCAAATCTGACAATTTATTTATTAAGCAACCATATGTTTGTGAGGTAGCAACATGACAGATAGGAAAGTAGTAAACAACAGAACAGAAGATGTTCATTTTTCTGTCTGTCTCTTCGTTGTCAAGAAGAGTATTTAGATAAAACATTTTGATTCAGAGACATATCATGTAAGATCTGGGACATTTCGTTGGCTATGTCACATCTCAGCAGATTCTCACGGAGGGCACATGTGATCTGGAGATCTCAGTCTTCTTTCCCTCCACTGCATTTTCCATCCACTTGTAGCATCCAGCTCAAACATCAATTATGCAACAGTGAAACCAATGAACATTAATCTGTTAATGTTTTCTCACGTGTGAAAACTCTGTTTAAAATGTCAACACGGGTTTGTTTTAACCTCTGAGTGGGTTTTGTTTGCCTGATTTTTACAGTTTTAAGAGGCAGGGCAAACACAGACTTTCTGAGGTTAATTCCTTTAGTTTTTTCTACTTCCATTAATTTTTTAGATAAAACAGAGCTAAATAACTCATTAGTTGCAGCCTCACTGAAAACTACCCATTATTATATATCATTAAAACCCAAATGTCTTTAAAAAAAAGGGGGAAGGGGTTGCTAATACTTCTATAGCTTCTCTTGGTTTTATGAAGCTTTAAGGCAAGTTTCAGCTCTGTGTCATTCTCTCACCGCTCTCAAAGCGTTGTTTTCAGGTGTGGTACATAAGCAGTTAAGACCAGAATCCCCCGCTGCACCCTCCCTGTTTGCACCATATAACCCACAGGTTAAACCTGGCCAGTGATCAGCTGGTTAACACGACAGCATTTGGCAGCTAAAGAGCGTGTGAAGAGTTTAATGTTGAATGTGTAAATAAGTACTTAGAGATGATGTGTCAGTGTTTTTGCCATTGACCTTAAGATGTTTTTGACCTGCAAACTCACAAAAACTTCGCTTTGGAAGTTTGAATATGGAACAAACCACTTAGACAAAAACACAGTGTGACATTACAACACTTCAGCCTCAGCAGGTTGAAAAGCTCAGATAACAGAAAGATGAACGGATGCAGTGCACGTGATCGAGTGCTGCTCTGAGTTCACTGTTATTACTTGTGTTTCACACGGTGCTCAAAGGAGAGTGAATCGGCATCAGTGGATGGGCATTTCCAGTCATTCCTGCTGAGCAGAGTGTGAGCTGCTTTTATAGGGTGCAGGTTAGCACAGGTGAGTTTGTCTGCTGCTACAGACCTGAAGATGTAGGGAAGAGGGGAGCAGGGGGAGTCAGCAGGGGGTGTTAGAGGAGGGATGAAGAGGAGGAAGGGACTGGGAGTGTTTTGGGAGGGAGGTGGGCACACAGATGGCTGGGAATAACAAATCTATCAAAGCCAACTTACCTAAGTTCTGTAATAGCTTCTCTATTGGGGACAGTGCGAAGAGGGAGGAACCGTGGACATGACACATGTTTTAAAAACCACTATGAGTTTGTGAAGAGCTCTAAACTCGCTCGGTGTCAGGATGGAAACATGCTAGTAACTGTCCGTAGCTGCTCTGACAAACTCTTGGGTCATATTTTGGTGTATTTAAAGTGAGATTCATAGTTAGTAAACATTTGTTTCCTGCAATGGTGTCAATCAAGGCAAAAATAAATAAAATAACATGCAACACTATGGTTATTTATGTATTCTAACTGTGTACAATAATAATAATAATAGAAATTTAAAATATATGTCTTTTTGCTCTAACTGCACACAGGAACTACAAAAACGTGTTCCAAAAATAAACTGGGTCATATGACGTGTTTAATTACAGGAGTTGCAGTTGTTTCAAGCTATGTGACACTTGCAAAATCCTAGACGCTGGTGATGAGAAGCAGTGACCATGACACTGTTTTCTTCTTTTCATTTTACAATTTTAGATTAATTTATTTATATTCAGTTTGAGAATATGACTAAGAATGTCTATGTTTTCTTCTCTTACTGGAGAAACTGAAAGACATTTTTTTTTTTTTTTTGTTCTTTCAGCTTATCCCGTGAGTTCAGGTTCGCCACAGTGGCTCATTGTCCGCATGTTTATTTGGCACAGTTTTTACGCCGGATCCCCTTCCTGACGCAACGCTCCCCAAGTTCTACCGGGCTTGGACCGGCACTGCACAGCTGGGGAGGGGAATGGGCTGTTAGGGGTTCAGTGTCCTGCCCAGAGACACTTTGACATATTTACTCAAACACATTACGATGCTCAAACTCCTCAACACGGAAACATTAACAGGGTCCTAGATCACTCGACTAGTCAACAGTTGGGACCCACAGAACACGGAAAGCTATAATCTCAGTATGTCTCAGGACCTATGATCTAGGTGTTTAAAGAAATAATAATAATGTAATTATAAAAATGTTCTGTAAAAACAGAAATTAACTGTTCTTTTTATCTCATTGCACCCAGGAACCAAAGCTCAAGTCTTTATCCCGTAGCTACTGGAAAACCTTCCACCATTAGAGAGGCTGATCTGATCTTTATCTTAGATTTGATATGATTAATGTGTTAATTTAGAGTGGAGCATTATAGCACTGAGGTCCATATATATATGGACAGCAACACACCTGATTATTTTGGCCCTGTGTGCCACCACACACAAACAATGACATTGTGGTTTAGATGTAGGCAGTCACCAGATGCTAAGTTTTGCTCTGCACCTGTCATCAGTTCCTGTTTGTTTTAAGGGCATTTTCTCTTTATGAAGTACAATATACAGTCACTTGGATCCAGCTCAGGTGATGGACTTGGTCACTGCAGAATATGACAGAAGCCAATAGTCATCACTTTGACACATCTTAAGTGTTTCAAATCAAATCCAATGTGGTGGCATCCAGAGCAAAAGATGATGACCACTGTGTCATTGTCCAAATACTTATGGCTCTGTATGTCACGTTGCATGTCAACCCACTATTTGTGCCTGGTAAAAACTATTAAAATAAAGTTGCAACAGAATGTTAAAAATCAGCTTCTCAACCCCCTTACAACAACATACAGTACATAACTAACTTTCCTTCTCCATATGTACTGACTTGGTGTAGGGGATGGTTGTAAAGTCCTCTTCTTTTTATACGCAGTATTCCTTTATAGATTTATTTGCTTTGCTTTAGTCACTCACCTTGCTCCTTTTTAAATTCGTTCTCTGTCATAAAGGACGACCTCATCAGCTCCCCGACCGGTGGCTGGATTGACACGAAGAATTTCCTGGTGTGAGTGCTGAAAATGGAGAAAGACACAAAGAACTTATTACACTTGGCCTGCGCACACATGCAACACTTACACAAAGAAAGTTGGTGCAAATTCCAAACTCGGCAGATTCATAAGAGGAAGCTTGTTTCAACATCAGCTCTGTCTCTGTTTTCACACAGCAGTTTAGGAGGCCTGCAGGGTCGTGACACAGGCTTTCTGCAGTGTGAATCACAGAATCCATCTCACCACAGCTGGAAGTTTGCTGCTTGTGTAGAGTCACAGAAATCGATGCCCATCACAGCTGTGGCCGTCTCACCTGCTGGCAGCAGGTCTGCCAACACAGACAAACAGGAAGAAAATAGTATTGACACACACATACAAATAAAACAGCTCATCAATCAGCTACTTTGCTTCTTTGTTTTGTGGGGACTGGATGTGTCCTCCAGACGGTGTTCCCTAAAGACACAATCTGGACTTCGGACCACTTCATCCAATGACTCACCAATCTCTGGGAACTCTTTGACCCTCATCCCAGACTGTAGCTTCACATCCTCTATGTGCAGATTCTTGGCGTCTGAGGTGGCGTTGTTAGTGAACTGCATCTGCACCGCTACCATGTTAGCGTCAGGGCTGAATGGCTGTCGGCTAAAGCAGTACTCCACCGACAATCCCTCTCCTGTGATCCGATGGAGCAGCTCATAGTTCTTCAGCGCGCTAGATGGAGCAATTGTCTGTGGGCCAAGTTGAAATTGAAGAATCTTCAAACACTTTGTGAGTAAGTTTAGTTTTTTCTTTGCTAAGATATCAGTCACTGCACCGTTTTCAAATTCAGTTCGAATTAGGCAGGTTTCTGACTAGTCTTTTTTTCTTATATTTTATTTTTTACAAACAATGAAACAATACCCTCAACCTTCCAGAGTCTCAGGTTAGGACCTGACTTATTTGGTTTAGTAAAAAATGGTCCAACACTTAAAGATAAAGACTGTCACAATAAAAAGCATCTGACAGAGTCTCAAGGGTTTGGCTCCTTTTGCTTTAAAACACTGAATGAAAAGACAATTGTTCTGCTGATAAACTCAAGGATGATTTTCAATTCTGTCTACTGCCATCTCAGCCAGATGATGGGGATACAGGCTAATGCAGACAAAGTTTGGTGTGTAAAAGTTTTTTGGGCCTATGGAAGAAAAGTTATTTCCCATATTCAATCTGGGTGATCCTAGCTAGAACATTTTAATACATTTAATAATTGATTCCTGCTTTGCCTTGTCTTTAAATTTGATCATTTCCTTTAGAATAATTTACTGCTCATTTCTTTACCAGAAACTAAAGATGCTCACCAGCAAGGTCAGAGACATGACAAGCACTTACTGCTGGGGAGAGAACGGCGTCAGACAAAGACAGTCCCTCCAGGTCGGTCACAAGGCTGTTGGACAGGAAGGTGTTGACGGGTGTGACTTGAGGAGAGGAAGCAGGTTCAACTGAGAAAAGATGAGCAGAAAGATTCAGCAAGCTCACAGTATGTGTTATCATACTGGAACGTGTTTTTGCTTTTCTTCCTTGCTCCCTGATTACAAGACTTTGCTTAGTTAGGAGTCTACTGCATCAGCTGTATGTAATCAAATTAAATGTAATACAGGAATGTATAAACTCACAATCGTCAAGGTCGAGGAGAGACATTTCTTTCTTCTCTTTCTTACTCTCTTTCTTAACAGGTTTGGAAGGGGGCTTAGACTCAGCTGCCTGGAACGAGATGAAAGAAAACTGACATGAAGAAATGAAGATTCTAATGTTAATGTGTTTGAACATGGCCGTCTAAATATAGGAGGGCTTTGTTATAGGTTTAATTTAGTTCTATGGTTTGGTATTAAATGCTGATTGTTGATTTTCCAGAACAAAAAGCTACGACACCTTTTTTTTCTTTTTGACTTCCACCTCAGAGTCAGATTCCTCAGACTCTGATTGGCTGCTTTCAGACTCGCTCTCATCCTCATCGTCAGAGTCCGACTCCGAGTCATTCTTGGTCGTTTTACTCTTCCGCTCATGCTTCCTTTCCTCTTCTACGCTGCTCTGCTCGCTGGAGAACAGTTCAAGGTAGGTGGAAAAGTTCAAGTGTGCCATTAGTATCCCAGAGTTGTTATTGTACCAGATATAACGGACAAAAAAAAAATGCCAGTATCCACCATTCTGAACCAGGTCTAATAAAAATGGCTGCACAAGGGCATCTAGAAGATACTAAATTGTTTTTCATAAAAACATTTTGTAACATAAAAGCATTTAAAATTTTGTAAAAAGGGGGAGTTACTTCTTTGTGTTTAGTTGAAGTTGCATCTATAATTAAAAACTGAAGCATCTGCTACCTTTCACTTTCTTGCACTGGCTTCTTTAATTCCTTCTTTTTCTTCTTCTTGTTTTTCTCCTCATCCTGCTCCTCTTCCTCAGACTCAGAGCCTTCCTCACTCTCTTCGCTCTCTGATCCAGAACCGCTCTCCTCGCTTCCGCTGCCGCTCTCCGAGCCACTGCCAGTGTCGGACTCTGAAGGGGGAAAGGTCAGAGTCAGAGGTCAGTTATTTTACACAGAACAAAGGGACGTGCAGCTATAGTATCGGCGTTTGTCTTGTTTTTCAGAGCACCGACTGTGTGTGAACAAATGAGGTTGAACCTGAAAGCCACAGATAGAAAAGCCAGAGTAACACACTTTTGGTCTTAAACCTGTTCTTCATTAATCTGCAGGATTTTTATCTCAGCACGTTTGTCTTTGCATGCTACATACCTGTTGTCAGTTTAACCTTGTGAAATTGTGTTTTGCAATTTTTGGGCAACCATTAAGAGCTTTTTGGTTAATCATCTTTGTCAAAGCTACAGTAGAGAAAGTACAAATCTGCTCCACAATTTATCTTATAGTGAAGAGTGGCTGTCGACTCACAGAACACCAGGGATTTTAAGCAAAGCTCAGCCTGCTAATCACTCAGAAGTTAAACCATGTGCATCACATTCTGGCATGAAAGGGAAACTTGACTGTATCTGACAAAGCAACAGTATTGCTGGGTTGGTTAAGCCTCATGCTACAGCTGACTTAATTCCCACATGCTGCATATAGTTATGCTGAAATTAGCTGGGATATATTAATTATATTAAGTGTCTGCTTCATATATAGTAGCTTTGGTAGTACGACATTTCTGCTCTGTGTTGTTCTTGAGTTATTGTGTTCATAAAAATATGTCTACGGACTCACAGATACTATTACGACAACATAAAGTCCGCTATACCAGGTGCTATGCTACATGTCCCATGGGAGCTGACCATAAAAAGCTTAACTGACTCTTCCTGCAAAATCACATGCTTGCAAGAGAACGTTTTTGTGAGGAATATTGACAAAATTAGAAACTTGTATCAAAGTGATACTAAAAACTAGTCCATGCATTTGTTACTTCCAGACTGGACTGCTATAACTGCTTATTAGGATGTCCCTCCATAAAGAGCCTTTAGTTAACTGTAGAGTGACTGGAATTTTCTCCTAGCTTTTCTCCAGTGGCTTCGTATAAAATCCAGAATAGAATTTTAAAACCCTCCTCCGTACCCATAAAGCCTTTAATGGACAAGCTCCATCGTATCTCAAAGATCCAAGTGCCATATTATCCTAACAGAACACTCAGAGTGCAGATCTACATGTTTCCTTAAGTAGAATGGGAGGCAGAGCCTTGCGCTATCAAGGTCCTCTCCTGTGGAACCAGATCCCAGCTTGAGTATGGGACATAAACAAGACAACCTCTCTACTTTAAGACTAAGTTTAAAAATGTCCTTTTTTTAAATAAAGCTCATAGTCAAAGCTGGGTCCAGTGACTCTAATCCATCTTTTAGTTATGCTACTATAGAATACACCTGCTGGAGGCAAGATGAAAGTTACCACTGTCAGCAGACTCCGTTGGCCCAGACTCGCCCTCCGAATCCGAGTAAAATGGCTTCTCCACCTTCTTCTCCTTCCTCTTCTCTCGGCTGCTGCATTTGGTCCATTCAGGCACCTGGCAGAGGTAGCAGAGTTCAGTAAACAGCCTGTTCCACCTTCGTAAAAAAAGCCCCTCAGACAGAAGCAGAGACGTGGGCAGATTACAGTACAGTAGCATGGCCATGAATGCCTCTGCCTGGGCGTGATGCAGCCAGATGAAGCCAGCCATCCCTGCTGCAGATCAACTTTTAGATCTGACAGTCAGACAACAAATTCAGAACAGACCAGACAGTAACGCTTGTATGGAGTTTTTTTTTCTTCTTTTTTCACAAATAGATGTTAGCACCAGGTGATGCCTTCATGACCAGGGGCAGAGATGGTTTTCTTTTACTAAAGGGAGCAGGTCCATTAAGAGAAGTGATGTCTTTCAAGAGAAGCGGTTGTCCTCTCACAGACAGGAGTTGTTTTTGACCCAACTCATTAACCTAATGAGTTTGGCCATCTTCAAAGGCTGTTGCTCATATATCTCAGAGTGTCAGAGGACTGCACGTCCTAATGAAGGAATCACTTCTTTAATGGTGACGCCCAAGGAAGTGGGTGCTGTGTTTCAGGTAGCTTGGGCTGAGCTAAGCACAGAACAGCAACTACATTATAGCAGGGTGTCAAAAAGCACTTGGGTTTTGGCAGCTATATGGGTTGAGGTTCAAGTAAGAGTGGCTCTTTGCCGGCTAACTGACTCACACTCGTTAATGTTGTGACTCTTTCAAGCAGCGTAAAAACCTGGCAAACGTAGAAAAGAAAAAGATTGGGATGGAGGTGAGATGAGAAAAAGGGAAGGAGAAACTTTTAGAAAAAACTCAGGAAAGTGAGACAAACTGCCACAGGAAGGTTTCTGGGTCTAAAAAGAAAAAATGTGTGAGAACAGTTTTGATATAACAGAGACAAAAAAATAACCCCAAATCTCACCACACCATACCTACTATACTTAAAATAACCGTCAATTATGTAGCTATTACACACTAAACGTTCTTATTCTGGGAAGGTACACTCCAATATAACCTAATCACACTGTATATACTTAAATACTGCAAAAACAAAAACAACATTCACTAGTTACTAATACACTGAGCAAAAATGTGACGATGCATTTACTGTGAATGTCTTTCATCAGTATGATGTCGTAATGGCAGGGATTAATGAAGTGAATGAAAAGTGAAACAGGACAGTCCTGGAGTAAGGCAGAAATCCTAGAGAGTTCACTCAGTACCACACTACATTTGTTACACTTTCATTTGCTCAATTAGGGGCTTTTGGCAAATGGCTGCATATGGTAAAACTTTCTGACACTTGTATGACTAGCAGATGTTAGCAGATGTTTCCAAGGCCATAAAGGACCTGTCACACTCCACCTCATCATTCATCTGACAGGTTCAACATACAGCTTGCATCTGCTTTCTCTGTGAAAATGTTTAATTCTATGATTTTCTCTTGGAAGAGGATAAGGGGTTATTTGAGCTTCCACTTATCTCTGAGAAGCAAAATCCCATTATTCTGATCTAATGGACATCATTATCAGCAGTTACTGGATAAAATGACAACCAGAGAGAGACTATAGAAAGAGAGTCGTCAAACAAACACCACTGCACTCCCAAACTGAGGGGGGGGGCACCTCTCTCCAGTCTCCTAACAAGCCGATCTGCCCCTCACCGGTGGTTATGACTTCTTCTGTCTGTGGAGATGTATAAGAGGTCAGTGCTTCAGAAGATCCACAGACCCTCTGAGTGGACATAATGGGACACTCAGTTGGATAATGACCTTATTATTAGGTTTTTGAGCAACACAACTGCAACTCCAAGGTCAAAACTGGTGACTTAGCTTGTTTGCGGCTTTTACCTACAAATTATGTATAATACAACATTGCTGACCATCTTTCAAAGCTTGTTTTTACTATGGTTTCCTGCTGTTCATATCCTCATTTTAGTTGAATACACTTTGAGACAGTGCATTCATTATTTTCCTCACATTTACATTGTTATTAGGCAGTAATCCGTGTCTTCAATACACCATTTATGGTGTATTCAGTGTGTTAGTTGCTACTTTGTGGCCGAAAAACACAGAAGAAATTTCCACTGATTTCCAAAGATGTCTTTTGACAAATTTTTTATTTTTGCTATATTATATTTCTGTATTTTTCGTACACAGTAGTCGAGGCAGGAAAATTCAGTCAAGTCAAATGCAGATAGCGCGTGCGTGTGTGTGTGTCTGTGTGTGTGTGTAATTCTTGCCAAATCACTATGGAAAAAGTGGGGGCTGGTACTGCAAACCTTGTTGCAGTAATGTGGTACGTTGACAGAAAATCAATCAAATGCTTCTTCGAATGCAGGTACAGAGGGAGCTTTCAAAACAACAGATGCACACAGCTGCATGTACTCTGACAACAGAAAAGATATGAAAATATTCACTGTGATGGACCAATTATCTCTAACAGATCTCTAACACAGTTCTCATATTAGAAGTGCATTAAAGGCTTTGGAAAATGGTCAGCATTAATGTATCACAGTATACAGTACTGTATATATCATAAAATCTACACTGCACTGTCATAGTGCTCCTGCCTCTTTGCAGGTACTTTTGTTTGTCATCTGTCCGTAAGTAAAAAACGAGTAGTGTATTAGCTATACAACAGAATAACTATATTCATTTATCAGACTACTACTCTTTTATAACAAACAGTGATATCAATAGAAAATGCACCTGTGGCCTCTTCTCTGCATTACAAGCAAGTTAAGACAGGGTGTGGAACATTGAGTTGTGAGCAAAGAAACTGCAGTGTAAAAACAATAACTGATAAATAAAACAGAAAAATCAAGCGTTGAGGGTCATCCCCGAAATTTACAATTAACTGGTTTTATGAGCAATGTCTGGATTTTGACAAGGTGACCCTCTGGTGTTGATTTTTTTGCCATTTTAAAAATACATTGTTGGTTATGATCCGATGGCACATGGAGTGACTGTGATGGAGAAGAAGAGGAGGGAATTCTGTGAGTGGGGGAGCCAGTATGCTGGATTTGTTTTTTGCTCAATCAGTGCAAAAATAAACTCAGTAATGTCAGAAGCAATGTATGAACAATTGGCTGCATCTGTACTAAAATAGTTGTGTTATTGTAGGTACCTGCCTCTAAAAACCCTGTCTTGTGGAGACTAGATGAAAAGTGCTTCACTGCCATTGATAATAAATGCACATGTGCTATTGGGTCAAACAACAATGAGAAATCAACTGGAAGAAGGGAGTGAGCTGCTGCTGAACAGATGCAAGTGCAGCAGAGAGGGTGAGTAGTCTGGTATGACTGACTGTTTGAAGGTGAATCGGGAGTTTTTTGTCGAAGTTGTGCTATGATTAGTAAGTATGATAAGTAAGAAAATAATCCTCTTTTCTCCTTTGTGACTCATTCTCCTCCATGGATGGGTGAGTTGTTAAACAGCATCCATGTGGAGAAAAATGGAGGCCAAAAAGGATGCATGTTACTGATGAGCTGTTAATGCTAATGAGTTGTAAGTGAATGAAAGATGGCCAGTGAAAGAGGACTCAATGTTATATTGGAGCCAGTGTTATATTGGACGTGAGGTTCAGGTGATTCGGGTCAACCCCTCTGAAGGCACTGCTCTGGGGCAGGAGCAACCCTCGCTCCCCTCCATCTTGTGTCTCTGTATGTTACTGTTCCCACTGCACGCACAGACTCCTTCACCTCCACGTTGCGCACGGAGGGATCAGGGGCCGCCTCAGGCCAGTCAGGCAACTCTTGGTAGCCCCCAGCCTTGGCATTGAGCAGGTGGGACAATGAACCCAACTGGAAATGGTCTCGATCTGCAAATCACAAGACAACATATACAGTAAGGCATTTTAAGGTGCTAGAGACTATACCCGTTTGCATACTCTTATTATAATTCTATAATTAAGAAAAGGATGATGCTGATAATTTTTGGAACTACAGATTCCATAATCTAGGGATGTAAAAATGTAACCGTCTTAGATTAGAGCACCTACTATTGTATCTCACTGATTGTAGGATTGTCTTTTTATTCTCTCTGATCAAGTGAAGAATATCTGTACCTTTAAATGGAGACTCGAGGACGGGCGCGGGTTTGAGCGCGAGGAACAGTTTCTTAGCATACTTGCTGAGAGCTCCACTCTTCTCAGTGGGCACGATAAGCTGACGAATGAAGCGTGCCCGATCACGGATGTCGTAGTTCTGGTCATACTTGGCCAAGTTGAGAACATATTGTGTCAGCAGTTTAGTCTGTGGGGTGAAAGAATTTGAATAAGATATTGGATGTTGACAGTGTACCTACTATCTTGGGTGTTACTGCACGTACAGTATACAGTATTAGCTTGTCTGAGTGTACATACATTTTGCAGATACAGTAGGTAAACAGTAAGTTGTACAGTATAAATACTATAAATATTCTGTTGTTTGTATATGTACATTTTCAGTGACAGGAGAAACAGCAAAACAGCATAAATAGCACACTTGAATATTGGTTAAAATCATGACAACATTTCAGTTATATTAATTCTATTAAGTACTAGTGATGGAGTGACATTGATTTGTACCTGTTTAGAGTTTGTGAGATACAGTTTGGCAGCTAAATTGATTATTTGTAGCTTCACAATGTCTTCTTCATTAGTGAATGACTTGGCCATCTTTCTCAGGACATCGGGGGCAATTTTAGGTACATGCTCACAGTATTCTCCAATCAGCCACAGGATACTGGCCCGAGCCATCGGCACCTGACAACACAGGTAAAATTACATGGACATGTACACATCTGCATATTCTGTCTTGCTTATTGTTTTATTATCAGTTTCCGTTTATTATCAGTTTCTCCAACCCACCTTCTTTTCACTGCATGTCTTGTATTTCCTTTGCTGAAACAAGTAAAAGCCATACAATGAAAATAAGACTCACCTGTATGTTGTCTGTTAGTTTTGCCATGTGCTTGATGATGTCGCTGTGCTTCTCTGGCTGCATCTGCAGCAGCTTTTTAATAACCACCACCGACTCAGCTACGACCAATTCTGTGCAATAGGAAAAAGTCATTCATTGAATTTGTAAAACATAAAACATTGAATGCATTTCCTATCATCTTCTATTAATCCTAAATGGAGTTACTGAAAAAGAGCTCAGGTTCAGTCCCTTATTTTTTTCACGGTGCTAAACATGTATTTATCTTTTTTCAAATGCAAAGCTGTGTTAAAGCAAATTGTTGATCCATTATCTCATGCTGCTATCTGTATTATTGTGCTCCATTATAATATAAACAAAGCATATCACATAAAAATACCATCGCGGTTGGACAGCAGCTGCACTAGGCCATTAAGACATGTGTCCCTCACTTCGCCAATGTTGGTAGCACAACGACCGATGGCTTGAATTGTGGCAGCTACAAAGTCTTTATCCATGCTTTTAATGTATGTCTGTGGGAGAAAAACCAACAAGTAAAGATGACTGCTGCTAGCATTCACTCATTCTCATTCTCATTCACTCATTCTTAACAAAACATCTAAAGCTCAGCAGACTTACTGTACCTGAAACTCTCTGAGAATGGTGGAAATGTTGGTCTCATTGGCCAAATTGGTAAGAACCTCAAGCTGCAGAAGAAAAAAAAAGCAGTTATTCTAAACGATGCAAAATTCATCGGCACCACCACAAAATGCACTCTGACAGTGTGTCTAAAAACATCAGTTTAACCTTTTTTTCTGTTCCTGTCATGGCAATATTCCTCCACTGATTCAGAATTAAGATAAATGAGAAAATATTTATGGCCATTTAGACCAAAGGAACAACAGAGTAGAACAGATTAGAAAAGTACCTTCAGGATTTTGATCTGGGTTGGGTCGGTGGAGCGGATGTAGAAACTCTTCAAGTATGGCTCAAACATCCCCTGTGAACCATAGGGATGGAAAAAAAAAAAAAAAATTTCAAGTGAACATGCAGCTTGATTAGAGTTTAATTTCATGGTCAATAACACCCAAAACACCAGCAGATGTAGCTCACCCTTCTCTTGATGGTCATCGTTGCTACATTCTGAAGAACTACGTACTGAACTTCACTGGAGGAAAAGACAAAAAGTGGAGAGCTCAGTGGAAAACACAACTAGAAAACAGAATATTCTGGAACACAAACAAGGCCAAAAAATTTTTTTTAAGGTGTGTGACTATTGTTATATATCTATCATTCATTTAGCAGCAACCAATATAGGAGCTTTGTCTCTGACTCTAAACAGTACAAATAATGAAGTTTATTGAAGCATTGCACCGTGGAAAACATTTCTGACAATACCCCACAGAGAGATGCTACTGTTTGGTGGTTTCTGAATGATAATCCCATTACAGCACACCTAGACCCACAAGGGCATACATTCAATAAGAAGCTGACAATCTGCAGGACTTACAGCCAAGAAGCCACCTACGTGCCATCATCACTCCTTATGGTTTATGCTTTTATGTTTACCTCAGTCTCACTGAGCTCCCTGTTTAATTTCACTTTTAGCTTCAGGGCGATAGCCATTTATTTTACAACCCTCACTTGTCATGTTCTTGTTGTCATGGCATTTTCCACTTTGCTGAGTTTCATGGTCATTATAGCTTTCTCTCATTGCATTTTGCTCGGCATTGTGTTCGCACTTTGACTTGTTTTATTTTTGTACCTTTTCTAGTGAGACTGATAAATGCAGCTCTCATTGTTTTCAAAATTAGCTTCATTCTCAGCCCCTAGTAAAGGGGCTGACTTCAGAAAACTGAGTTAGTTTTAAAAATATATATAGCATATCAATCTGTTATGACAATGTATCTGATATTATAGACAGTTCACCTGTGGCTCCTCAAGAGACGGACAAGGGCCTTGGCGATTACCCCAACCTCTGCTTTGGGGGCAAGATGAAAATACAGCTGAGCCACAGCCATCACCACCTGGAATTGGCAGAGGATAAGAAAAGGGAAAAGCATGTCATAGGCAGAGATATAAGTTCACAAAATAAAATCCAGTGAAAAGCTGGATACACTATACTGACTCCCTTCAGTGAAAACCACACTTCGTTACTAAAGCATCGCTGCCATACCCTGCCTTATGTTGCACTGTAGATGTGAAATCTATTTGATTTATTTGGCTGATGTGTTGAATATGCATGAAAAAACTAAAGCAAAACCTGCTTTGCCCTTTTCTTAACAAGTGTGAAGAGTTATTTAAAGCCCAAGAAATGATCTGGCAATGAGTCATTTAAGTTTGTGTGTCTGAGGTCTTTTACACAACAAGCTGTAAATACAACACTGACATTCTATCTTATAGGATTCTGGCTAACATGTCAACACATGGAGCAATATTTGCATTAATTTAGAGAAAATAACATTTCAATATTCACTTCTAGTCCCGTTTTTGTTCTCTGTCTACTCCTGTGGGAAACATCTGGCTTTCTGGCTCACATTCGAAAAGTCCACTGTTACTTAAAAGATGGCTTCAATGCTGTGTTAGCTGAGGAACAGAGTTATTGTCAAAGTGTGTTTTGTCATTTTTATGTAGCCTAGAAGCAGAAGCATCAAAACGTCAGAGTAATGTGTGATGAGTGGGTTTGATAACATTTAACATGGAACAAAACAGGCCACCCAAGCTGACCGGGGCAGCACTGACATGGTGTGAGGCTTTATGATGCTTCCTTTGGGAAAGTGTCACTTGTTCCCATTTCGGGGAGAGAGGTCAGCGTTGATTAAGTGTTTTGTTCAAGGACTCTTCAGCTGGATGGATTTAAATGAACAAAGGCTGCATATCTGCAGATGTAGACTACACACAACACCAACCTGCGGCTCAGCGTAGAAAAAATGTCTGAGAGAAAACAATTATAATCTCTGCCATGGCAACTGACTCAAAGGAGAGTTAATGGTCTGTGCTGTGTTATACTGATGTAAAACTGTGTATAATGGTCTTACAGCTGCGTTGCGGCTCTGCAGCAGTGGCTTTGTGTTTCTCAGCAGCAGGCGGTGGTCTGGGTCCATCACATACGGCTTCCTCTTGGCCATAGCAGCAGGCTCAGCTTTCTTCTCTTTTTCCTCCTCGTCTTCATCCGAGCCATAAAAAGTCTTCTCTCCACCGCCTCCCTCTTCTAGTAGAGACTCCTGCAGAGACAGAGATTAAACAGGGTATTTGAAGACTAACAGAATGAAGACAGAACTCTCTCTCTTGCACTGAGACTAGTTGGCTGCATAAAAAGTCCGTAGAAGTCACCAGATGGTAATTTGCTCTTGAATAGGTTTATTAATAAGCATCAATTTGCACAAAAAGCATTAACATTAGACCTTGCAGTGTTAGACAAAAATGCAGTGCAAGTTGTAGCAATTTGTCACTCAATAGACTGAGAATTACTACAATAACAATGTTCCCCACAGCATGAATAATTTCTCAATTCAGTACTAGTTGCTCGTGAGAAAACAAATTGACAGGTGGGTCTGAAAAATGATAAATATAGAGAAAGAAATCATCAAGTTGGCAAAAGTGAAAAAGGAAAATGGTGAGGGAATGATTTCAATTTGTACCTCTGCACACCAAATGGCAGAACTAGAAAATTACTCCAAACAAAAAAGTACCTATACACTTTTGTTGCACAGTAATCTCCTCAAATCCAATTCCTATGCAAATTACTTGTAGGTGACAATACACAGTTCCTAAAGTTCTTTCTAGGTTTTATGTGTTTGCTTGGACTTCTGCAACATGCCACAAATTTGTATATAATCTTTTAAGTAATCACATTAATCACAGTGCTATACAGTGTCAGCTGTGTCAAGGTACATATTAGTAATTTACATTTAAGTCTTAACTTTTTTTTATTGTGTTAACATAATACACACAGTGCCCATAAATTAAAACATATTAGAATAAATATATTAGACTTAGCTGTGCAAACAATAAAAATCAACAAAAAAATGTGTTTGCCCACTATAATTGTAATATTTCCAGCTCAATTAGTCAGAATTGGTCAGAAAATGAATTCACGACAATTCTGATAATCAAATAATCTAACTGCCTTATGTGTTTTATTTCACTGCAAAATAAAGATTTTGGCTCTTTAACACTTAAACAACATAACAATTTTAAGAAATGAAATTGGACTCACGTTGATGTTTGGGTTTAGGAATTGGGTCCTTGCGTAGCGGGTTAACATGTTTATGATGACCACTTGCCCCCACTCCTCCACATCGATCAGGAGGTTACACAACTTCCGGTAGTTCTTGTGGATCAGGTCAATGCGCTCTGGACACACCTCCTCAAAAGCCATGACAACGCTTCCTGCCACCAGCTGCAGCACATTATTAACCGCACAGCTTATATACTGTACTGTTCATTCATACAAAACCTACAGTACATATAAAACTCCTGTAAATGGTCACTGAATTCGTCTATGTTTGGTATATTTCAGTTGCAAATTACACCCCAGATCATGCAAAAACTTAAAGGCAAAGAGGGACAGGGGTTAAACAAATAATAAGCCTTGGAACAACTGGTGTGTTGAATCTTCAGCCTGATGCAATTCTGCACTCTGCGCTTTTCAAACTTGTATTTGCAGTTGCCGAGTAAAATCTGGTGAATAAAGGCTGAATCAACTAAGTGAACAAAGGATAAAAAACCCACCGTGGTTTTGTCTGCGAGGAGCTTCTCTATAACTTCAATCAGCTGGTCCTTCTGTTCTGGATCCAAACTGAGAGCAAAGAGGGATAAATCACCCAGGTGCGGGAAAGAGCTGGCAATCAGTTGTAGCTAAAATAATACTCAAGAGTAAAAACACATGGATATAACTGCCAGAACAATAATGGCTTTCTGAAGGATGTGCCTTCCGCTACCATAAAGAGCTTTAATTTTACAAGGGCAACATGTCAGGTACATTTAATTTTATCCTTGTGGTTATGAATCTGAAGATTGCTGCGGTGTAGAAAGCTGCAAAGTGGCCTATAAATTCTAAAAAACTTCCAGCTCTAATTCATAAATCAAACAAAATTTCGAGTTCACTGCGGTGAGAAAAACTAAAACGTGATAAGTCACCTGTAGAGTTTAGGAATTGCGTGTGCAGCAGTCTTTCTGACATATGGAGACATATCTGAAGCGGCTTCTTTGATGGCCAACATCATAATAGGGACGATGATAGTGACTCGGATGCTGGAGAGAACACGCAGAGCACTGGCTCGTATTAACTGGTTCGGATCCTGCAAAAGTACAGAGGAAAAAAATCAAAAAGCAATATTTCTGCCATTGGCTGACAAGGTGCATTTGCATGGCTCATGCAAGAGTTATTAAGCCCCTAGAGGAGCGTCAGGCCACACCCATGTTTTGAGGTAATGATGACACAATCACGCTAACATGCTCATAATAATATTAACCATGTGCATTTTAGTTTGGCATGTTAGTAAGGTAATATTTCCAATTAGTTCTAAAAAGTAGAGCTACAGTAATTAGATATCAAGTTTGCAGAAATGTAATTATAATCCAAAATATTGTACAACAATGAAAAACCTTTTCTCTCCCATTAGGAAGTTTTTTGGGGGAACCTGTCTATTCGAGGATCGATTCGAGGATCTAAGGAAGAAGGTCATTGCTATTGTACTCTAAAACCCCTTAAACCAAATTCATGCTTTGTGATTTTGGGCTGTATAAATTAATGTGGTTTGATTTGATTCAGCGCGGCGAAGTTGGATCTTTAACTTTGTGGCAGTGCTACAGAAATTGAAAAATATCCAATTCATTACAGTTTATTCTTTAGGAAACTTAATAAGGAACAAATATTGACAGCAATCCAACTAACATTATGATTCCTTGAATACCTGTGCGAAATTGCACAGGTATGTGAATGGATGTCTGTCTGTGCGTGTCCTTCTGTGTTGGCCCTGAGATAGACTGGCAACCTGTCCAGAGATGGGGTCCAGCCCCTCCGCCACCCAACACAGGATAAGCAGTTACAGATAATGGACGGATGGAATATATTAATATTAGACCCTCAAGTTGAGAGGGAAAATCAAAAGCGGAGGGAATCGACACATGTGAAACCGGTTTTACCTTTAGTCCTCGCTGGAAAGTGGAAATTGAGAGCAAAGCGAGATCCTGTTGCTCCTCAGCATAACGCACCAAGTAAACATAGACCAGCTTCTTTACCTAGCGTGAGGAGCAAGAAAAAGGGAAAGAGAAGACAAAAAAAAGTGACATTGCATGAATTACATGAAAGCAAAGTAAATAAACTAAAATATAAAGTATACAAATTATATAAGCATAAGAAAATGATCACATATGACAGCATAAAGCTGGCTTCATTACAAACCTCTATGTTTTTACAGGCCACATTCTTCACCACAGCAGGGAAGAGATCTGATGCGTTTTTACCTCGGGCGATCATCTGCAAAGAAAACACACCATGAGGTTTTAACAAGGTGACATTTCTGAAGTGTTGCAATCATTTAGCGCATACTGGAATGTAAAATGGTACTTTTTGTTTTATTTAACTTTATTTTGATGTTTTTCCAACTCTTTCAAATTCTCTGTCCTGCCAGGATAATGAATGAAGATTTGGACGTGGAGCCTTAGACAGAGCAAATCTGACACAGAGTATGAATATTAAACAGCTGAGTGTGCAGTCTGATTTTCTTGCCACTGTGGTTTTATCATCTGTGTTTCGCAGCTTTAAGATCTTAGCTACACTACAGTTGTAGCTGGAATTTGATCTGTGTCTCTCATTAGTGCAGGATTTTACAGATATCTACATCAAAATTCCGAAATTACATTTTGTACCAAGAGGAAGTTTTGTGCTTTAAATACAAATAAACGGATTTGCTCAAAACCTTCACACTTCTGTATTTTTGTATCTCAATGTGCAGCTGTACCTGCCAATCAGCTAAATCCCTTTTTTTTTTTTTCCTTTCAGCTTATCCCGTGAGTTCAGGGTCGCCACAGCGGATCATTGTCGGCATGCTGATTTGGCACAGCTTTTTACGCCAGATGCCCTTCCTGACAGCTGGGGATGGGAGCGGGCTGTTAGGGGTTCAGTGTCTTGCCCAGAGAAACTTATAGCCGGGACAGAGATCGAACCCCTGACCCTGTGGTCCGTGGATGTCTTACCAACTGAGCTACAGCCGCCCCTGATCAGCTACATCCCATAGTAAAAATTATTTGTACTCACAGCCACGATGCGCTTCATTGCCTCCAGCTTCAGGGAGTCTTTGTTGCTGTCCAGCATCTCCTTTAAGTCATCATGTCTGAAGAAGAAAACTCAAAAAATTAGCTCACATGTTGTTAAGATTTATTGCAGAGAACTGTAAAACAGCAAAAGACTCTAATTACAGAGGCTTCAAACAAGAAATACAAACATGTTACAAGTCTGCAAGTGTGACCCAGAAATCATTCTCTTTGAAGCGGAAAATCGAGGTTGTAAAATATGGAATCATTTGAAAATGCAGCTCATGAAGCCAGGGCTATTGGAAAGTGAGATAATCCCGAAAACATGTTGCTTTCTCACCGAGAGATTCTGTTTAGATATGAATTAAATCTGAAACATTTTTTTCAGGATGCGAATGCAAAGCCAGGAGGGTCAAGTGCACACACAGTCACACAGTGTCAGTTTTTAATACTTCAGCATCCAGCCAACAATCATTATGTGAATAAATGCAATTACGCTTCAATCATCATGGACAGTTTATGGTGTTTGGGGAAAAATGTAAAGTAAAGGCCAGTCTGTGAAGGGGGTTAAAATGAAGTCATGTCAAGATAATCCACAAAAACCTCATAAAAAGACTCCTCAATGCAAATTACGACATTTTTGTAGCACCTCAAATGTATTTATAGCATGGATTGTTTAAAACTGTTAAGTAAAGTAATATTGAATGTTTGTTACTGAGGAGTGATCTTCTGGGCACCATGGTTATCACACAGTGGTGTGTTAGCATTGTTTCTTACTTCAAAACAAAGCATTTCTATAACCAAAGAATATATCACCTAGAGTTTGTCTCTATTTGTTTTTACACGGACAAAAGCGGCTGCTCTGCATCCAAGCTACTGAAACCCAGTTTCCATGTAAATCTTCATCTACGTAGATCTATGACTCCTGAGACAATGGAAACAAACCGGTCACATCACACATGACGAGCAGGGTCTTTTTGTGAGCTCACACCTCCACCCGCCGCAGAGCAAACACACAAGAACGACACTGACAGATTCCACCTGCAAACAGCAGTTAGACAGAGGCAACAGACTGGTGCAGACAGGATCGCTGCTGAAGCTCCTGAGATAAAGAGCATCAACTACTGATCAATGGCAGACAGGCAAATTATCGGTTCCTCTGCCCTCTATTGGTAACCAACAGAAACCAATAATTACTTCACCTTTTCTGGTTCATGTAAACCATTGAACTATTAAGTAGCATCTGCTCTTGATGTCTGGTGCCATTTTAAATGCTTTTTGTACTTTTATATTTTTGGAATAAACAAAAACATATATAAAAGTGACATTAAATATGCTGCTTTAAAGCAACAAGGACATTTAATTTTGTCATGTGCATTAGTTAACGACTCTATGTAATGATCTTTGCCTACTGGGGGCAGCAGAAAAGAAATGACACATCACCTGTCTGCAAAATGTTTTAGGAAACAGCTGTTTTTTTACACAACAACAGCATTAATTAGAACTCATGACTTTCTCCAACTGATGAATATAGTTCAATATTCACTAACTCTTATGTCTATATGCTCTACCAAGGACTCAGGGAAATTTTTTAAACCTTTAGCTGTTAAATAATCCACTGTGTTCAACAGATTTAACTGCCTGCAGCTTGGAGCTAAGCAGATGTGCATTCATTTCTGTAGTGTATCGCCATGACCAAATCACTTTCCTTAACACTAACCACTCCACCCTATTGCCTTACCCTAGCTATCTTTATATTAAGTCTAACTCTGCAGTCCACCATCTTATTCTACTGAAACTCAATTAAAAAAAAACATACAGCTTCTGCTAATTTCAGTGATAATTTTCTGCTGAGATTGTTAAAATCCATATCCCTGCTTTAACTGGTATTGACTGCAGATAGACTACTGTGGGTACTGAAGATGTAAGGACCACTTTAAATAGGATCAATGTGAATCAGTCGAAAAAGCTGTGTTAAATCTGTGTGAAATGGGCTGTAATAATCAAATGTTGTGATACTACTATGAAAATGTTACAACCAGTTCTATGACCATCATAATTTCATTTTCATTCGTTTTTACAGACATGATGTGTACTAGAACTGTTCTACACTATAAATATGACAGTGTAGCAAATAATTTCCTATTGTTGCTCAATAATCAAGTTTTAGGCAGGCAGGCTGCTGAAACATAAAGCTGGATGAATAAAAGTCCAGTTTGTGGATGAAACTAAAGGTTTTATTAATTTCAGAGTGGCCACAATCTAGTTTTTTCATAACAAAACTAAACTACCAAACTGACGATGAGTTTTAACTATAGCACATGTCATTTTGGGGTCGTGCATATGGGTTCTGTTTGCCCCATGGTGGGTGGGATGATTAAATAGCTGCAGAGCTGCACATTTTCTCCCAGTAGTTTCCACGGCAACAAAGGATGCAATAAGATTAAGTTAAGTGATTTCCTGGCTTCCTAAACCTTTGTTAGATCTGAAAGAGTTTCCAAGAGGGACTGATGGTCTGTGGCTCTGAGCTGAGGAAACACTGATCAGTGCATTTGTAAAACAAATGACAGTGAGTGCTCTTGTATAAAAAGTTAAACACTTTTTTATGTAGGTATACTAAAAAAGTTAGTTTTGTTTGTCCGGTCTACCCATTAGAGTTGTTTCAACAAGAACAAAATGGTTTGGAGAGTACTGTCTCAGATTTTTTTAAACATTTATGTGTTACTTAAAGCACACAGAAACCCATAGTACGAATGCTATGCAATGCTATACTGTTTAACCCAAATATTTTACATAATTTCTCTGCATGAGTGGGAAGCTGCTGGGGTATACAACAAATAGTACTCCATCTGTTTTGGTTGTGTGACAACAGTGAATGGAGGAGGTGGGGTGAGGAGGTGGCCACTGCAGAACACACTTGATTTATCACGACTCTGCCCTGAGTTTAAAGTGTGTTTACCCGTGTGCGTGTGTGTGTGTGTGTGTGAGTGCATGTGTGTATGTGCGTGTTTTTCCATGAGAGAAAAATGTTGTCTCCAAGCTTCAAAGTGTAAAGGCCTGCATTGCATGAATAACACAGTTGACTTAATCATGCACTTCAACTCCTAAATTTATTAAAGATTGTCAAATTGAATCTGATAGTATCGTTTTCTGAGAGATTATTTTTGGACTTGAGTAGTAAAGTGAGTGATGCTGGTTTCTAGAGTACAACTGTGGTGACCGTGGTGCAAGACAAATTTTAAAAGAAGGAAAAAAATCCAGAGCTAAGATTTTTCAAAGCTCTGAAAAATCCAGACATGAGATGAGCAACATGAACACAAACGAAGGTCTCACTGGTTCATTTCTCTCTGTGAAGTTGTCCACTGCAGATATGTGAATATTTCTATCAATAAGTCCCATTATTATAGCCTGAAACCTGCTCTGAAACCTGAATTGTTATTTCATTCAGTTTCTGCATGAGTTTAAAAAAGAAATTAAAAAATCTAAATATAACCCAAAAGCAGCTTCTGGTGACATATCTTTTTGAATTCTTTGGCAAGTTTGTTGTTTAGTTAAACATTTTCCTACTTTTGTGAAGACCCAGACAAAGATGATAGACATATTGTACACTTGCTGGCCACTTTATTAGGTACACCTGTACAATTTAATGCAATCTAATACAGCAGCTCTGCCATGAATTTTACCTTTACAATATTATAATTTCTCAGTTTTTTAAGTTGAAACTGTCAGAAAGGTGATAATTTTACCCTCTGTTTATTACTGAGGTTGAAGTGGTTAGTGGAGGCTTACTGAAGTGCCTTATAAGAGGAGCAGAGCTGCTGTATTGGATTGCATTGGATTGTACAGGTGTACTTAATAAAGTGGCCACTGAGCGTAAAAAAGATATAACAGATTTATGAAGTGTTACAGCCACAGCTCTTATAGGTAAGAAAGTTGTTAAATGAAAAGTTAAGAGGTCATCAAGGGGCTGCAATGTGTGTTTCTATCCCATAACAATCCATCTGATAGTTTTGGAGACGTTCACTCATAACAAAAAAAAAAATCCATCTCTCTATGAAGCAGGAAAAAATTCTGATGATCTCCAAAGTTTCATAATTAGTTCTCATAATTCTCCACTTCTAATGTTTACTTGTCAAAATGTAATAGCAGGGTACAGAAATGTACCAACCAAAGGCTTTATTTATTGTACAGCTTATGTTAATGTTCCACATCGATCAGCCTCACTAATTAATGAGGAGACAGAAATGCACATGGCTTATTTGAAGACAAACAGATCTTTACGAAATCTAATTAAAACTGCACCCGAAAACACTGATTACATTTGCTGTGGCGGTGGGCAAACATCCAACCTAGTAAAATTGTCTGCAAATTTTTAGATGTGGAAAAGTTGTGCATGAAGAGTAACAGGAATGGCATCAGAATTTAAAGTACAATAATAAATAATAAAAATGTGACACTGTTGAAACTCTATGACAACAAATCCTTTTTTCACCACTAGTTAAGGTGTTCAGGCCTACAGTATTATCTGTCCGGTGATAAAACAAACAGTTTCAATGGTTGAAAATAAGAAAGAAAGAGGAAAAGAGGGAAAAAGGTCGCAACCTTTAGTACCGCGCAGTCTGTATCCCCACAAAGCCTCTTATCAGCCATTGGCAGGCTGTGCGACCACTCAGTTTCCCCGTCACAAAATAGTCCATTTGTAGGCTGCAGTACTACATATGCTGTGAATGTGGTGGGAGTGTATAACTGGACACATTGTTAGATATGTGACTTCTAGCTTTCCACCTATTCCATTACATATCTGAAGCACATTATGCAATGGATGTGCCCAGGAGACAGATTACTGTCCCACCTGTAATAATTGATGCTGACTATGTCTGTGCAACCCCTCTGCATAGTTAACCGAGCCAGGAGGAAAAAACTTGTCCTTACATTCAATCTCAAGCATTACAATATAGGACACAACAACAACAGCTTCAAGTGGGCACATAACCCTCTAATGCCAATACCCCTGTTCTGGGACAATATGGAGCAGATACTGTGGATTCTATCCAAGTTCTTAGCTGATACCTCTTCGCCAACTATCAGCCACAAGATGCATGAAGTCCAACATGTTTTGGCACAAGACAAATCCCCAGTGTGGGGTCCCTTCTTCATATTCAGGTTGTGTTGCGAGGTGTGTTGGGAGGGTGGGGTCCATTTAAGTTTATCCCTGTAATACTAGTGATGATCCTGATTTGTTGCTGCCTAACTTGTTGTGTTGTCATGCTGATAAATACTGCTTTGTTGTTCTAGCCTGGTGTCACCGAGCTAGTGGAATATCATGAAAAGTACAAAATGTCAGATGAAAGGGAAGAAGTCCAGACTGCACAAGGAGTATATGTGTAAAAGGCTCAGGCAGACAAATAAATTTACTACAGAAGATAAAATAGATGTCAGCTTGTTTGTTATAGAGTGAAAACTATTCCTGCAGGAACTGTTCTTGGTATATGTGTGGAGTTGTAAAACAGCCTGGCTGGAATTAGCTGCAACGAGCCCAGTACATGAAAAGCAACCCTGTGGCTGGGTTTAGGCTTCTCTGTTGGTGCCCCAAGGACCCACAGTAATTCTACACCAACACCGCTGCTCTCGTTTCTCTGGATTTTGTCCTGTCCTGCCGAACAACAGCTGAATTTACAAACAGCTCTGAATTATTTAGTCCACTGTGGTACAACAGAGTGCTCCGGTGGTCAGGTTACCTGGCACCGAATCCAAGAGATCACCGGGGCTGTCCAGCTGGAACCCTTTCATGGACGTAGACCAGTGTTCAACAATACAATTTCAGAAGCAATGGCTTCTCATTTCGCTTACAAAAAGCCGCATGACTGCAGTAGCGTGACAGGGGTAGCCAGGAAAATGTATTTGCGTGAATCTTAGTGAAAGACTTGTTTTACATAATCTGAGTCTTTCTATTATGAAAGATCCAAAAATGCTTGAAGAAACCAACAAAGACTGCACTTCAGTCGACCTCTCACCTTGTAAAATTCGAAAGAATCTGATTTTCAACCAACTCTACTGCATTTCTCAATGAAGTCCATATTCACACTTTTGTCTATGGCTTTAATAAACTCTAATAAGTTTTACATCATATTTGGTTAAAATAATTCAGCTAAAGCATCTATTTTGCTATTGAATTATCCGCTTAAGTCACTTTCTAACAAAACTTTCTGCTTCAGGGAAAGGCCATTATTTCTTTCTGCTGAAACCTTTGGCTCTGTAAACTGAGTATCTTTGGCTTTTGGGTTGTTGGATGCACAACCGACATTTGGGTTTCAGTAAAACACTGTCAATATGTTCGGACATTTTATAAAACATACAATCTATTAACGAAAACATACCTTAAACAATAATAACAATAATCATTAGTTGTAGCCCTAAAGTGTATTTACATTTTTTCTGCCTTCAGTTTTTGTTGGACTGCTATGACTTTTTATCTTGTGTCCCCTTTGCGGCAAAGCATGATTTGTCCGCTTTGTAAGACCTTGTCATACATACATATGTTCCATATGTCTGTGAGCTGTAAGTTGTTCTTGAAAGAGTAAGGTCATTTTAGAAACCCGATCACACAAAATGATTAAATATTTCATTGTACAAAAGCTAAATATTTGTTGTCAACAGTCAACTTAAGGCCCGTAAGAACGTAGGGATTACTGCCTCCTTGGTTGACTTGGCTCATCATTTAGTTGCACTTATTATAATCTCCCCCAAAAAGAAAGCAGCTTAATGCCCCTAAATGTAACTGCAGTGTGAAAGGTTAGAACAGGCCTGGATCATCCTACCGCAAAGGCTGAGTTTGGAAGCTGCCACCACCTCCGCCACCTCCACCGCCTTCCTCCAATGCTCCTCGTTCCTCCTGGTCTCCACCACCACCTCCACCACCTCCTCCTCCTCCACCTGTACCCCAAGATCGGAGGTGGCGTAGCTCATCGGGTTGCAGGGCGCTGTACCATGCCTGCTGCCCGCTGTCAGGGGTCAGCACGGGGCTTTTGTCTTCCTCCTGGCCCTGAACCTGGCTCTGCACCGTCTTCACAATGTTCACTGCATTCACTGGCAGCTGCAGGAGCCTTTGCATAGTGGTCATGTTTGAAACTCAACCAAGTGCTCAAGAGCAACCTGTAGAATCCTGGGCAGACTTGGGAGTAAATAGTAATGCAATGAAATTCCTAAGATCCTGAAGAGAGTTCCAGTTCCACACAGCAAACAGCAGCTTTATTAAGAGGCTGTGTTATAAATACCCCTTCCCTCTGAGGTTAGGTATATGGCAAGGTTGATATACTTTCCTGCCAGAGTGCTGTAATCCAAATCCAGTTTTTTCCTCCCGTTACTGCTGACTCTTTACGCATCCAATGAAGCAGCAGACGTCGGCTACTCAGTAAATGGATGCTTGGCAGAGAGGGGCGTGGAGTTTTGTTCGCCACGAAGCCTCTCCTCTTGCGACTCCTCCCGCAGCTCATGTGGTTCCTGTTGCTGCACCAGCCTCTTTCTGCCTCTGTGTGTGTACACAGTGTGTCCACATACACATATCCCTGCTCTTTAACAATGAAACAGCCTCTCCCATCTTGTGCCACGTTATCACAGCCCCCTTGTCGTCCGTGGTCCACCTATTCGCTCTTCCCAGGCAGAATTCTCCTTCATTCATGTTAACACCCACTCTATCACAGCTTTCTTTCTCGGGTCCATCTCACTGCCAACAGACCTTTGCTGATACCCGACAGCTGCTTTTAAATATTCCTCGCTGCTCTTGCTCATTATGTTTAAAATTTGTCCTTGCTTATTCATTTTTAATATTCAGTGTGGTGCCTTTTTTTTCTCGCCTTCCATGACTCAGCTTTCTTGGTGGTGTCGTGATAAGGACATCTTTCTCTCTTTCTCTCCCACTCATTTCTTTTTGGCTCAAACCAAAATAACTGCCTTGGAGCACAATTCACATACGGCTGTAATCTGTAACAGCTCAGTCACGATATGTTGACATTTGCTTGTCAAGATTTTAAACCCATGATGTCAACAAGAAATGCAGCATTTATGGTTTGTTACATTAAGACTTGGAGTGTCCTATGGTCCTGTAAAAAGTATTAAATATGCATTTGAGAAATGTTCTTCCTGCACAAAAATAAAAAACATCACAGCAATTATTTAAAACCTTGTACAAGGATACAGTTCTAAATCTTTTATCATTTTGACTACAAAAGACTCCCGCTGTCCTACTCATTTAAATTTACTCCCTTTCATGTCAAAAGTTTTGCCTCTGATTTGGCTGCAGTGCAGAGGATTTGAATTCTCCAGCCTAAAGTATCAAAAGGAATGTATAAACCTTTTATGATGAGTTCTTTAATCCAACTCTGAACTGGTGAAGACTGGCTTCCAATACTGCAAAGCTTGCAGTAAAAGAAACTTAATTCCTCTGAGACATTTTACTGCTTTCTTACTGTAGCTCATTTTACCAGTAAATGTGTTATTGTTTAACCAGTGTTAGTTTGTCGATTGGTGCGTTTCATGGTTGTTTTGGTGAGATAACTGTATAGTTGTATTGTTTTCTTAATATGCATAAAGTATGTTCTCTACATTCGTAATTTGAAAATCTTGATCTCTGTGACATCTCCTAAAAAAATAAAGCTGAACTAACTCAGACTGAGTGCTAAACAAAAGGTGACATGAGGCACACAAAAAGGAGCTGCTGACAGCCAGCATGGCTTTATGCAAATGAAACAAAATCTATACCAGCACCTCTAAAGCTTATTGATTAACACATTAAAAATCATTTGTTTCATTATGTTAAATGAATCTTGCAGCGCTTTTCACATTCAAATCTCAGCTGAAAGACATTTTCAAAATGTTGAGCTTCTCCCTTAAAAGGCCATTTTTGACATTCATTAACCATTTGCCTGACAAACAACATAGATGTGTCATATTAAACTTAACACAGTCCTTTTGCACTGAAGGACAGTAAACACTTCTAAGAGGGCAAGGGCATTTATTCAGAGAGACTGACATGGCGTAAGGACTAAACCAACAGTCCACATCTGTCGTGTTTGATGACAGTGAAGGTCGAGTCACTGCTTCCACTGTCATGTTTACAGACAAACTGGTTAGTCCTCCTTCACTGAGGAGACCTCGAGGTCTGCAAACACAGATCTACATTACAGTCAGCCTGAATTGGAAAAAATTAGTATATGTTGATTTAAATACATATTGTTAAAAATGAATGACTAACGTTTGACAAACAGCATCAAGCCAAAACCCCCTAATCCCAAGCCAAAGGTCACAGTTCCCAGCACTTAATTCTGGCAACTATGAGCAATGAGCTCCATCTGCTGGTGGTTTGTGTTAATGCAGTGCTTTTATTTTTGAGTTCTGTTGAAGCAGCTGTTGATGCTGCTGCTGGACCTGATAGTTTCATTTCTGATTTCAGTGATGCAACATAACAGTAGGCACATAACACCGTTTCACATGTTTTTACACTGACATGTACACATAGAGAACGTGTGTAGAAAAAAGCAGCAGGATGCTGGTTACACAAGACCCTAAAGGGCCAATGCTTCAATCAATTGGTTTCAAAAACAATTAGAATGACCAAAGAAAAAAACTTTAAATGGCTCACAGCAATTACCAAAGTAAAAGCTGGAAGAAATAAACTCTGTAACATATTATCTGAAGAGATTCCTAAATTTTACTGTACGGCCACATTCAGGTGAATTAGATGTAACATTTTAAATTAAACAACCATTCTGTTTCCCAACCTAAGTGTATTGGTACAGAAAAAAGTGATGAAGATTACTGCAGCAAGTTGAAGCAATAAATGATATAATATATAATCTTGTGACATAAATAAGACAAAATCAATACTTCCTCCCAGTAAAATCACACCTAACCAAAATCTCTTTACTTTTCCTTCCTCAATATGAATTAATGTAGGTACCGTAAGGGTACTTGTCAAAACTAAGGCCAACTACAGTGACTTTACTCTTTGAAAATACTGGTGTACTGATTTCCTCCATCGTCCATTGATCAGACTTGGGATGATCGTCCTGGGTGTCAAATCAAACTCTAAAAGCAAAAAGTAGTTCACGTTTAAGACTCTTTCTATTGCCCTGGAATTATTAGCCGCTTTGTTGATTCATTCTGTTAAGAGGCCTGTTAGCTGTCTCCTGCTGCTTTAAAAGCCCACCAATCAAAGTGCAAACAGCATTTCTCAAATACCAACACATGCTTGATTGTGCATAGGTGCAGTTTTAGGAAAAACCTAAAAAAAAATGGCAAGTTACCATCAAGTCTTCCTCACTGTAATATGGTTTTAGACGTATTATAAGTGATTTTTGTGTAGATTTTAGTGAGTATAATAAGTGACATGAAGTTACAGATTTGACTCCATCTGATATATGCTGAAACATACATTTTCATGGCTATGTACCATTTCACCAGATCATTTGGATGCTAACCTTTGATTATATTACTATTTTGATTAAACATCAAGCCAATTAACTGGTGGACAAGCAAGTAATCTGCAGTATAGTTTTATTTATATTTTAGAAGTCATTCGGCTTAGGTATTTTCACCTTTTTTGCACCTACAGTAAGTAGTAGAACCCAGGACATCTTCGGGTAGAAAGTATGCTTCTTCAGACTAACCAAGCATTTTAAAGCCACCGCTCTGCGCGCTGTCCAGCAGGGGTGGTGCTGAAAAGCTGGAGCTGCTGAGGCCTGGCATCCCCTCTGCCGGGCCTTGCACATCTCACCACATCACTACGGCCAATATACACACCACAGTCTCGCATTCTTTTAAACACAAGCCTACATGGCAAGCGAGCACCGGGCACCAGGCCTACGTTTGCACTAGGAGCTCAAATCACAGCGAGGGAAGCGGGCGCCGCGTACAATCACTGGCCTCACGATCAACAAAGGGCAATCTAATGTATTTTTTTTAATGACTGCATAAACTGACACCGAAATACACTTTCTGTGCCTTATAACAGACAGGAAACGGCATCCGACTGCGCCTCCGCCGCCATAATCTGCGCCGGTGTAGACCCCATCACCACCGACACAATACGCCAAATAAAAACAGCAGCACCGAGGCAGGTGGCTCCGTACCTTTTGTAGTCGGAAGAGAAAATCCCTCCGCTCGCCGGGTCGTGACCATATTCAGGCTCCCCCACACTGGACGAGCCCCCCTTCTCGTCGTTAAAAGCAGAGCTGGCGGACATTGCCGTGGTTTTCTGTCGTTTCTCGCCCGCACGGAGCAGAGATGGAGATTTAATACAGAAGGCAGCAGGATGTACGGGTCTTAAAGGCGCACAGACGCACAGCCTATCTCTGGGATGCTCGGCGCGAGGAGGTGGGGGTGGGGGGTGATGGGTGGGAGAGAGGGGGGGAGAGGAGAAAGACACTTCTGGTCATGTGATTTCATACATTTTGCTTCACATTTTCTCAGATTAATGTCTTACATCTCATGTGGAAATAGATTGGGTTTCACATAAGTCGTAACGTTTTGTGTTTAGGTTTATTTAATTATCAACAATTTCCCGAATGCATCAAATTGACCAAAAGGATCACTCACTCTATCCACCTATATATATGTATATATATATAAAGAGAGATAGATAGAATGTAATACACACATAATAACATAAAAAGCTTATTTGTGTCCTTTATAAAAATTGATGGAATACCCTTCTCAAGTACAGCCTGTTATTAGCCTCAAATTATTTACATAAATGGAAAACTACTTTTGCGTTTGACAAATAAAATATGTTTGTTGCTGATAACAAACCTTATTAAAATTATTATTCTAATATGTAGAAATAAAACTACAACCTGAGAGAAAGAGCAGTAGTTTACTAGGTAGTTTACTACTGCTACTCACCTAGTAGCAGCAATGATCATAGCAGCAATATTTCACTCAGTTATTGCTTCTTGGTGGAGACACCGGCTGCACGTAAGAATCTGTTAGCAGCCTTGAGCTGCATATCCAGGGTCAACATTGAGAGAGGCCTTAAAACAGTGAAAGAAAAGCTTTGATAGATGCACGTGGTTTAGTGTATTACTGCCACATGTCATTGACAAAATTGATCAATCTCGATGCATAGTACACACAGGCAGCAAAAGTAAATTCAAGCTACCAAAAGAAGGCAACGAAACAATCATATGGAAAACAGATTCTGGCGCTTAAAAATTAAGACATGTAAAAAACATTTTCTACAATGTTCTACAGAATGATCTGATTTGGGTTTGCAACGTGGCTCTAAGCAACTAGAGCTCACGCCTGCAACTGCATCCCAATCTTCTCATTTTACAGTGGATGTACAAAAAGTTAAGTTCATTAAGGGGCTAGTAAAAGTCATTAATATAATTTATGCAGTTTTGCAAGCCAAGTCAAAATATAATAACTTTACTGTTGCAGTCTAAATTGTTTTACTGTTTGTCTTTCGACTGTTTACTGGTGCAAAAAAAAAGCTTCAGTAGCATCAGAAAGAGTCAAGCAGTTTGAGAGTAAGTCGCGTAACTTGACTAAATGTACGTCGTTACGTTCCACTACTGTGATTACCTGGGTAAAGAGTGCTTGAAGTCAGATTCAGGTTTATAGAGACCGTGTTCAAAACCGTAGATGCTTGGATTTGAAAGAAAACCACCTGAGCCAACTTCAACGTCCTCAAGATGGCTCCTAGCTGACAGCGCGCGAGCGCGGCACCGATTACTTTAGCTAAGAAATGGACAGACACGTACATTTAGAAAAACATCCACAGCACAGAATGTGTGCCTGTGTGGAAAAGGTGAAGAAAACAAGTTTGGTATTTAAATCGTAAGTTTACAGATACACAAAGACTGACTTTGGCGACGGTAACGTTAACATGACTTTCTCATTTGAAGCACACGACGCTAGCTTGTAGCTAACTAACTTACCGCTACGCTAACCTAGCTGTTAACGCCTTTTTCTTTGCCCTAAAGCTCCCTGACGAACTTGCATTTCGGAATCAGGTAGCCATCAAGTCAGTCAAAGATTAAGGCGTCAGTCAAAGTTTAAGGTGTACATGGAGCTTCGCGGGCTCTTGAGTTCAAACAAGCTCTTTAAGGAGGTAGCACCAGCGGCAGCAAACCCTTCAGTTGGGGTAGAAGCGATAGAAGCGTTCACGTTTCCAAAAGAGCACTACGGGTAACGGTAGCTATCGTGAAACTAAGCTAATGAGCAGTAGCAGAAGAAACCAAATGTCCTCACCTGTGTACTTCTACTTTACCTACATGTGTGTATTCTATTTAATGCTGCTTTAGTTTTGTGCTGTACATTTTCAGAAGCAAATGCACTGGTTAGCTTGGCTACACCACACACTCCATTTGACAGATGTAGATAACTCCCATGCAGAACCAAACTGTGGTTACATGCCCTTTGGGAAAGCTATGAATAGCATTTTTAAAGAAAATAACTCATCGTGCTCCACCTTTTTTTTTTGGCCTTTTGATCTCTTACATAAAACGTTTTGAGCCCCTTGTCAGTTTACATGTATGGGTTTTAGTAGTTTCCTCTAAACTATCTAAATAATTGTCCAAAGCCCATAGAACTCCTTGTAATATACCTTTTATATTTACTGAAAGATGTATTTTTCTGGCTAAACTGTGTTTTACAGATACAGTAAAGATCAGAGAAAATTCAAAATTACAGTTTGCATTTACGTACAATAATATTGTGTTTTCTTTATATCTCTCCCAATAATCATGTAAAAAACCCTCAGATTCATTTGGAGAGGCCCCACTTTTTGGGTGGGCATCCACTGGACTAAACTCCCAAACTATACGCTACATAAATTACTGACATTAACATAAATTAGATGACAGTTCACTATTAGACCAGCTTAGCACCTTAGTGTCAGAGGATGCTGATGATGCAGAAGCATTTAGGTGACTAAGGCTGTTCTGCTTTTTTTTTTTTTTTTTTTTTAAATACCTTGTTAAACATTTTACAAGGTTTAAAATGTTTAACACTTGGGAACTGCTTGTTGCATACTCATATCACGTTTAAAGATACATGTTGCTTTACATTCTGTAAAAGCATATTAGTTATTGACATGCAGTGCTTTTCTTTGGGTGTAATGAGCTGTTGACATTCTGGTCTTGGCTTTGCAAGAGCCGAGTAGACAACGATAAGTATGTAGAGCAAAAAACACAGATATTTAGTGGAGCACTTAAACACAAACAGATCCAGAGTGACAACATTGTCAGCGTGGATAAAGGAAAGGCCTAATTCTTGTCTTTCTGTACAGGTTTTTTTAGCAGTAGAAGTCATATTGGTAATAGAAGTAGTAGCCGGTAGTAAGAATAGTAGGCAGTCTAATTTTTATGCTGTGTCAACCCTTAAGCTTGCAATGCAGCTCAGTTTTGTCTGACAGTGACATCTCACTAACTCAGTTCTCAGTAGAGAATATGAAGTTGCATCGTGCTGATTTAGCAGTCGGGAGACGGGCACCATCTTGTTGGGTATGCGTCTTGTCAGCCTGCTACAATGATTACAGTCGGCAACTTGCATATGTACCTTTACTTTGATGGAGATGGGGCCAGTGAAAGGCAGCACTCTGCTTACCTGAATTGTCTCAAAGCTTTTCAAATCATGACACACAGTCAAAACACAGACTTCAACTACCAACAGAAAGACTGGAATCCTCACAACATGACACATGAAAGAAAATGAGTTTGAAGTATTTTCTAGTTGATATTACATGGTAAACTTTTCGTAAAGGAACACCTGGAACTTAATATTATTTTGAGGTGATCAGGTGATCTTCTGAGAATTAACCAAAGCCCATAAAGATTGTGTATTTAGGTAGAACCTAACTTAACTTTGGTGCTGAGTTATTATCGTAATTTTTAAAAAGTGGACGGTTAGTTTAATCTCTCTCGTGTCCACAGTAACAATTGCTTCTGTTTTGGACATCTATGAATTGGGTTCTTTCTGGAACCCAAAGGAAATAGCAACATGTGTGATGATTGCTGCTTGGTAAAGCCAGAGAATGATGAACAGAGTGAAGAGGATGTCCACCTGTGTGTAATGTAATCTCAGTATAAATACAGCTGTTCTGTGGTAGAGAACATTAGTGAACAAACAGCAACATGAAGTCCAAGGAACATAGCAGGTAGGTCAGGGATAAAGTTGTGGAGAAGTTTAAAAAAGTGTTGGGTTATAAAAAAAAAATATCCCAAGCTTTGAACATCTCAGGGAGCACTGTCCAATCTATATTCTGAAAATGAAAAGAATGTGTCACAACTGCAAACCTAGCAAGACATGGCCGTCCACCTAAACTGACAGGTCGGGCAAGAAGAGCATTACTCAGAGAAGCAGCCAGGAGGCCCATGGTAACTCAGGAGGATCCGTCCACAGGACAACTATTATTCGTGTGCTCAACAAATCTGGTTGGTAGATTATTTACTTTCTCTATTTATCTAATCTAATCTAATGTCATATAAGCAATATTTCATACACATTTTAGTAATGATTATAATTTATTGAGGTGTGTGAAGCATTTTATGGTAAAAACTACAGACAGAAGCAAATGATTGTTTAACACAATGGCAGAACTGTAGGGTTGACCCTTGGTACCATTTACATTGGGCAAACATTTATGGTTTATGGTTCTACTACTACCAGTCTTTGTTTAAAAGCTTGAATGGAGACTTCTTATTCAGATCACTTCTATGTCTGTTTGTGCTTTTTTGTGTTTTTGTGTTTACTTTTTTCTTTTTTGCCTGCTTTATTTACTTTTAATTATTTATTTTTAATTATTCAGATAAGACACCAAATTTCTACGAGCTGTTATAGTGAATTGGATTCAGTTGTTTTGGGATAATTGTAACTGTAAATGTGTTTCCTGTGCAGATGTGTGACATCATTGGACATTTCAGCCATCAACCCCAGCCAGTTGACTGTTGGGATGTTTGATGGCACTGTTTCCATCTTCAATGTGCAGTGTTAAGACAACACTGGATGGACAGTGGAACATGGACGTGAACATCACATGTTTTAAAAAAGTAATTGTTGCGCACCCTTTTTTTTTTGTTAAATAATATGTATTTTGCAATGAGTTTTACAGGTCATGTGGCAGGTCATCTGGACAAAACAAGAGCAGTAATTATCAGGTGATGAGAGGCTAGAAGCACTTGTGTCTGTCAGCAGATGGCAGGATTACTAAGTGGCTCCCCTGAAGCACTGGTCTTGACTGTACAGGTGCTCTTGTTTTGTAAATGGCCCATAGTTTTAGGTGTCATTAATCTTTTCCATTTATTAATGAAACATGCTCTTTAATCATTTTTGGTTTAAAAGGTAAACAATAAAGCATAGTATCAATTCTATCACTTGACCTAATGTATTATCACCTCTACTGTATATCATCTAGATCCTGTTTATGTCATTTAGACAAAACCGTTAATAATAATATGAAAATTAATAATCTATATTTTTTTTAAAAAAACTTTCCTTAGACCATATTATTCTACAAAGATTTGTAGAGTCTAAAGAGGATGAAATAAAAATCAAGGGGAAAGACGATGATTTGTGTTGATTGTTTGTTTTTTTTGCAATAACTCCTGGTCTTCCATCTAAATTAAGTGGCTACAGAAACTGAGTTGAAACTTACCCATTTTCACACAAACAAGTTTTCTTTTAATTAGCATTCAAGAGTTTAAAAAAAAGGTAAATTAGTGTACAAGGGAGGGATTTATATTGCTTTCACTCTTGGTGAAATAAATAACTTGTTTTTTCTGAACCCTATAGAATTACAGCATCTATCTGTAGCACAGCACAGGGGGCGGCCTCATACACACATGCTCATTCGCCAACAGGCAGAATATTGCTATGGCTTACACACTGGGATAAACCTGAACAAGCTATAAGAAAAAAGTCAGTAAAAGTACATGTACATATGGGCAGAAAAAGTCTATTCACTTAAACACAACATCAGAGCATGTAACAATAACACAAAATGGTAGTGTTTCATATAGCAGTCAGTTATTGCAATATTGAACCCCATTGAATGGTGTCCATGCAGTCCTGATATGTTTCTATGCTGCTCCTCTTACTGGGCCATCCAGTTGTGGAAGCAGGGCTACTTTACCCCCATGTTAAGATTTTCATCCACCCAGAGGGCGAACAACACCTCCAAAAAGGTCCATGGTGTTTACAGCCATTAATGAACACCAGGTGGAGATCTGGGACTTGAAAACAGAAATCTGAATCTACACATGCATGTCGTGTTTTGGTTTTCTCTTATTTGAAACACGTGCCACAAATTATTTTGTCTAAATGCACACTTCTCCTTTTAGCCAGTACCCAAGCACTGTGCCTGTTTTCCACAAGGACAGACTGTATCTAAGTAGGAGACAGTTTTGGACAAGTGCAGCGTAAGGTGAAAGTAGAGGTGGCAAAGGCCAAACAAAGAGCATATGAGGACTTGTATGCTAGGTTGGACACTAAAGAGGGAGAGGTGGATTTGTACAGGTTGGCCAGATAAAGAGACAGAGATGGGAAGGATGTGCAGCAGGTTAACAAGATCTTGGAGGTGAGAGGATGTCTGAGGAATGAAGGAGAATTGTACTGGTGCCTATTTATAAGAACAAGTGAGATGTGCAGAGCTGTGGCAACTACAGAGGAATAAAGCTGATGAGCCAAACAATGAAGTTGTGGGAAAGAGTAGTGGAAGCTCAGCTAAGGGCAGAGGAGAACATTTGTGAGCAGCAATATGGTTTCATGCCTAGAAAGAGTCCAACAGATGCAGTATTTGCTTTGAGGATGCTGATGGAGAAGTACAGAGAGGGTCATAGGGAGTTGCATTGTGTCTTGGTAGATTTAGAAAAAGCGTATGACAGGGTGCCGAGAGAGGAGCTGTGGTATTGTATGAGGACGTCTGGAGTGGCAGAGAAGTATGTTAGAGTGGTGCAGGACATGTATGAGAGCTGTAAGACAGTGGTGAGGTGGACTGTAGGTGTGACAGAGGAGTTCAAGGTGGAGGTGGGTCTGCATCAAGGATCAGCTCTGAGCCCCTTCTTGTTTGCTCTGGTGATGGACAGACTGACAGATGAGGTTAGACAGGAGTCTCCATGGACTATGATGTTTGCAGATGACATTGTCACAGCGGCTCAGGACTCACTCTTCATCTACACCTTGTATGTATAATGACAAATAAAGCACTTTACCTTTACCAAGACAGAATACATGTGTGTCAATGAGAGGGACCCAGGGGGAACACTGAGGTTACAGGGAGCAGAGGTGAAGAAGGTGCAGGACTTTAAGTACTTAGGGTCAACGGTTCAGAGCAACGAAGAGTGTGGAAAGGAGGTGAAGGTAAGATGTTGTGGTTCTCTTTGGGAGTGACGAGGATGGACAGGATCAGGAATGAGGACATCAGAGGGACAGCTCATGTTAGATGTGTTGGAGATAAAGTCAGAGACGCAAGAGGACAGAGGAGATTTATGGATGTAGTGAGAGAGGACATGAAGTTAGTTGGTGTGAGAGAAGAGGATGCAGAGGGACAGGGTTAGATGGAGGCACATGTTTCTCTGTGGGGACCCTTGAAAGGGAACAGCCCAAAGGAAAAGAAGAAGAATTTTAGCGTGTGAGTCATTTGAATTGCACAGGTGTATTTGAGAGAGATACATTCTTTATTCTATCTGCCTGCAGAAAAAGATGACACCCTAACCCTTGACACAAAGTAGTAGGCACTAGTGGAAATGTTTCAATTTCGGAGGAAAATGGGCGAAAATAAAGACAATAAGGCAATAAGTTTGGGTAGTTACGTTTTCAAAAAGCCACTGTAGATGGCTAATGCCCTCGGCTTACAGCGTCCCCAGCCAAATGTGGCCCTTCTGTGAGGAGAACAGTTTTTCTTTTTTCTCTTTTTTAAAATTTTTTGTAGTATTAAAACAAAATACAATGTTTAGCATAGGCCTTTTTCTAGGTGGTCAGTTTGGAAGACATCATTCACTCTGCAGTTTTCAGGTTCTTCTAGAGTTTGAAATGTTGCTGTTGGAAAACATTTGGCATTTGCTTGTAACACAGCCAAGGCTGACCTTAGTGTGGGACGCTTAAAGTTTGTTATTGCAAGTAAATCTCCAAAGTGAATTTAACAGTTGCCAGTTGTTGACATTTTTTGGAAGTTGTATAAAATATTACAGCATGAAATAAATCCTTTATTCAGTTTGTCATGCAGTGTTGTATATCAGTATATCAGGACCAGAAATGACAGAACATACTGTATGGAATAAAGGCTGGTAGTAAGAAGAGTTTATTGCTAATTTAGATACATTTAAATTGTGTATAGTACTAAAAACATGTATTTATTTTTAAGTGAACTGCTTAATGCCAGGACCAGTTTTACAATTTATTAGACCACATTAAGTTTCTTGCAGTAAACAACTGCAACAGTTGAACTGTGTGCACAACGGAAGAATGCATCAGCTAACACAGTTATTCTGGATGACAGTGCTTTCTTTATTTGCGTGCTGGCTCGGACAAATTGTATCACGCTCCTCAGACCAGCTGGTATGTCTATAAATGACGAGCTCCAGTGCGTGAAGTTGTGGACACTTGCCTTCACATTCCACTGAAAAAAAATTCAAAAGAAGGAATTCAAATGGCAAAACACATGTATTATAGTGGGACTTACGTGTATGTCCAGCTATTCAAAAGCTTTCTGAGTCTGGAGATCTGCATCTGCAATTTAATAAAAGATCACTTTCATTTATATCCATCAATAAAACACATTTATCTTATATAAGTCACATATTTCTGTCCTTTTGGTGTAAGGACACAGATTAACATGTTATAATATCAAAATTGTTGTAATGGTTTAATTGCCAAAGAAAAACCATAAACCATTCAGCATTATCTGAATGCATGAGCTCCATTTGCTGTGAAGGTTTGGAAGAAAACCTTTAACATTTCCACATTCATTCCGATTGTCAGACTATTTCTGCAGTGTCTTACTGCAGTGTTTGAATAATTACACTAAACTAGAAAATTAGACATTAGACATACATTTTTAATTATTATACATTAACAATGAGAAACATCTTTATTAAGGCCCGTATGAAGATAGGAGATAAGGTCGCCTCACTCGGAATCTATACACTGACAAATGGTTGATGGTAACATTGGACAGTGTTTCTCAACATTGTGAAAGTCATTGTAGTGGCAGGCAGCTGTGCCTCAGTTGGTAGAGCAGTTGTCCAATCTTGGTTCCTATTGGCAAAGTAAGGCTCTTGTCCTTGAATGTGACACAGTAGCGACATCACCCATGAGTTTTCTACGCCCATTAATAAAGTATATTAAAAAAAAATTTTTTAAAGTTTAAGAGACTCAGGCAAAAAGATCATTGGTCAGATGTGATGACGTTGGCACGGTGAAGGAAGGTTTTTAGCCCTGTGGATGAGCAGAGGTGAGGGGAGCGAATTAGACCAGCAGTGTACAGCCTACATTACTGTAAGAGGCAGAGTGGGAAGGAAGAGATTCAATTTAAGTTTTATACATTTCTCTATTTAGTCCTTTAATAAAAAAAAAAAAGTGTCCGTTAAGATTGTCTAGATAAATCAAAGAGTAAACACATTTTAAGGAGGTCACCCGTGAAATTTGCTGTGTTTTGTTTGATTGGTACAAAAACAGAAGTGTAAAACCTAGTTGTGTTTTTCAAGAGAGTTGTGTGTCTGACAGAACTTGGGTCGTTTTTCTTCCCGTTTCCAGTGTTGGTTAACCGTCTTCATGCCATATAGTAGCTTCAGAACATTTGCCCTGATCTAGCAGTTTTCCTTTCAATAACCCCTTTTGTAAACAAACTAAACCTGAAATGAATTAGCAGTTCCAGGGGTCCCTGTGCATCCAGCTGGGGAACAGGGTTATGTTTCATTAGGGTTACACCTCAAACCGAAGTGCATTTTAACACAAAAAGTCTATTGTTCTGCATTTTACAGATATAATAACAGTGACTGTGTACTGCTCTGAGCACTTTCAAAAGAAAATACCTGACTACCTCCTGAGTAAACACACGCTCAGACAGTTGGTTCAACAAACAGCTGAACCAGGATCTGGAAAGATGAAGTGTGGAGCACACAGTAATACTGAAAGCTTTTTATTATTAAGTCACTGCAGCCTATTTAAAAAAAAATGTTTTCCCTGCTCTCAAACTTCTGAATACGCTTATGAGCGAGGCAAAGGTTGTGTCCAAGAGAAGAATTTGTGAGACTTGAGAAACAAACTTCATTGTTGCAGCTACAAATGAAAACTAACTTCCTTTTCCTTAAAGTTTCTGTATCTGCTGACTGTGTTTTCAGACAGTGAGTGTTCTCTCTGAGGTCAGAGATTCACATGTGTTGTAGTAAAACACAATGGTGAGGCAACACACAGCCTTGTTATATTTTTACCCGACTGTGATCTTTAAGGTCACCTGTGGTTGCACAGAGTTGCTTCAGTCAGCTCTTCTGTCCCTTGATTTAAAACTGAGTGAGCAACATCCGGGAATGGGAAGATATAAATCCCATGATGACAGCTCCCAGACGGAGCATGTGATTCTGGTTGTAAAATGATCGGGCTAGAATTGCTGAAACCTTGGGCGCCTTGGGAAAATAAACAGTTTAAGCTTATTGTGAGACAGTTTTCTTTTGAGCAGTTGGTCTGAGAGGATGTAAGACTAGTTTTTTGCTTTGCTTTGAGCTCTGGGCTTACATCCCTTTTCATATCTAGTAGACTGTTTTTGTTTAACTTTGTGTTTCAGATGTACTGGGAAGTGAACCTGGATTTGAAAATGAAGTGGGACTGTGTTTCAATCTGAGGCTTGTGGCTTTTAGTTTCAAACTGAGTTTGAAACTAAACTGAGGATATAGTCTTTGTCTACCTCCGATCAGCTGTTACCACTTTATGGGTTAGTGTATTTATTAGTGAAAAGGAATTTTTATTTCAGTGTGGGTAAGTCCTCTTACTAGCTTTTGTTACTGGGCCCATATAACTATAACCCAACTCAAAATTTCCTTATAGTTTTGCACAAATTCCGGGTTTACATTTGCATTATTGCGTTTCTCGCAGCAGCAGACATGGACAGGAGTTTTATGCTAAATGTTGGACTGCACCTTTAATGTTTGTCCAATTAGTGTGGAGGTGGAGCGCAGGAGGAAACCGACGAGAGGGCGATAACGTTACAGGCGGACACGTTTACTGTTGGGTCAGTTCCTGGACGCGGAGGAAAGCGTACGTCTTTGGGGTTCCTGCTGAGCTGCGGACCCGCAGAGTCCCGGACAACCGAGAAAGTCTGACGCTGCTGGAAGGCGCTTTTCCGATGATTGAAGTGTCGATACCATCAATGGAGAGAGAGGTGGATGAGTCGGGAAAATCCAAAAAGGTAAGGACGCTGTTTTATTTGCTCATTTGTCACATTTATCGTCAGCTAAAAACTATTTTAGGCCGTTTATGTATTTTTATTTTTTTTTGCCCGTTAAATCACTGAAGGTGACGCCAGGTGAGCTGGTTTACCTGGAGGAGTGAAAGTGAGGTCAACTCACACTTCAATGCTCCAAACTGCAATAACGATAGATTTAGGCAATTGAGTAAAAGTGGATGAAGAGAACCTAAAATCCCACAGGGAGTAACAGCAGCAACGCGATTTTCAAAAAGCATGAGGAAATAAAACGTGTTTAAAGTATCAAAACTAAAAGCACAATTTTTTTGCAACATTGCTCCCACTAGGTGCTGGTTATTTATATATGCAACTCCTCCAGCTCAAATGCATGTGTGGAGATGTGTGATAACTGAGGTCACTTATTAAGTGACATGTGAGTTTTCAGTGGTACATTCTCCTTAAGCACAGTTTTAAAGTCCTATAAATATAGTATTAGCATAGTAATATGGGATTACTTTTACTGCACATGTTTTGCACAGCTATGGTTACTACTTTGTTTAAAAGAATACCTACAAAGCATATCATGAAATGCATTTTTACATATAAATAATAAAAGTTGTGTTGGCTACAACATCTACGGTTGGCATCAGTAGTGCATCAATACAAAAATCATTCAGTCACGGCCTTTAAAACACTAATGGTTTTAACGTGATGGACGGAGTCAGCGTTAGTGATGATGGACAGCTGTCATAAATCAGTGTATCGCAGCTTGCTGTGCACAGGTCATGTAGCTCAATACAACAGATCTAACACAGCAGCACATTTTATCTACGTATTTACATTTGGCTGCAGACGTTTGCATCCCCTCATTTTCAAATGGTAATGTAATCAACGTTGAGCTAGTACATATGTTAGTTACTGCATAGAAATTAATGCTAATTTTTAAATAATTCATTAATGAGGATGCACTGATATCAAAAAGTTTAACAGCTTTTGGCTTGACCCTTCAGGGGTTCTGCACAAATTTGTCCGGGCTTGGGACCGGCACCAAGGTTGCCCTCGTCATTAAAATACTCCATCATCATAAGGAGACAAGTAAGTCATCCATAAGTCGTATATGCGACATCAACCTAATTTCATCCACCTCTGACTTTTGTATTAATCTGAAACTTTTAATTAAGCTGCAGTAAATATGCAGAGATTTTGTTTTTCTTTTAATCAAGCACTGAGTAGCTCTGGTAAAGGAAGAAACTGCACAACTGTAAAAATGCTCCAAAAGAAAGTCTTGAATTGAAAATGTTGCTTCAGTAAAAGAAAATATCATGTAATAATAGGAAAAATTGTATATTAAAGTAGTAAGTAATAAAAATCAGTAATGTGTTGTCCCTGATTTATTAAGACATCAATTATTTTAACTGTTGTAGTCGGTAATTGTTGTAATGTCGCTGAGGTTAGCGAATGTATATGCATATGTATTTGGCTCTAACATACAATTTAGTGTCATATAAATACAATTATTATTATTATTACTTTAAAGGTGATGTATCGGAAACCTATGAAAAATCATCATTGTCAAATTCTACAACAGCATAGTTGAAGTTTTGATAACTTTTTAATGTTTTTCATTCATAAAAACTATAAATGGTTTTGCCTCTATACTCTCATTGTGTACACTTACACTTTGTCTACATACAGTAGCTGTGTTGCCATGTCAGGGCTGGTGGTGTTGACATGGTTTTGTGCAATGCACACACAGAAATATCTGCATATAAATGTTTTTTTTTTTTTTCACAAATTTAAAAAATGTTATTAGTTTTCATCTAAAAGAATTAGCTTTGCTCTATGCACGTTACTTAAAACCTTAATACTGCACTCCTGGTTTAGCTGTAACTTCACTTACAGTAACATGCAGTATTCAGGACGGAACTGAGCCTTTAAGGGTTCACACATCCAGAGATCATGAATTTGCTTCAAATCACATTCACACTTAGATTTTAAAATGATCCCCTGACACTAGGCTGGGGAATTTGTTTCAGTTGACCCACAGTGAAGAGGGCATGTTGTGTTGACTGACTGCACTTCCTTGTACTGTATCAACCAGACTCCATAATATTTTCTGCTGGTATAACTGTATGTTTTATTTGCATTGCCATAAAATAATTTCGTCCAAAGTTCATTCATGTGCAAAAGAGGACAGTATCAAATATATCAGGTGTTCTTGCTGCTACCACTTTAAAATTATTAAGCGAAAGAATTACAGATATTTCACTCTGTGCAGATGTTTTCACGGTGCAGTGGCGTGAAATTATTCTATGTGTCAGTGTAAATGTGGATTTTGCAGAACTGAGGCTCTTCCCATGTGCTGTACTATTTTTAAAATGGTAAGGCAATACATCTATAGGCTTTGACCATCCAGTTTTGAAAACAATGGAAACTGAAGGTTGCGAAACCACATGAGAAATCATAATTGATCATATAGTCCAAATGTTAGTTGGTAAAGTTATGTATTACATTTCTGTAACAAGGTGTAGAGGAAAGTAAAAGTGAAGCATGTCATCTACATGTAAAGCTGTGGTTATGTGATCATGCTTATGCATTTGCCCTAATAGTAACTCTAGACATGGAAATGTGAAGCTCTGTTTCACCTCCTGGTGGAGAAAGGATGTTTTAACATGATGTGTACAGGCCAGTGCATGCTCACACTATACAGGGAACAAGCTTTGAAAATCACTAAAAATGTAGTTTCCTCTTTGTATAGGTATTCAAAATACATTAGGCCATAGAAGAGAATTATGTCTGTTTACAAATAGTGAACTTCAGGTTTACTTCCTTCAAAACTTGGAAAAATATGACACAATACTGGTTAACTATGAATGATCAACCTGAGCAACATTATATTCGGTGAACGACTAAATGGTTACTTCTACTTTTTCTTTTAAAGCTTTTCAGAGTTGAAGTCTTGTTCAATGAGAGGAAACACTATGTGCTCAGAAGAAACAGCGAATTCCAGACTCTTCACAGAAAAGTAAATTATTTTTGAAGTTTTGTTTTGTCCATTGAACTTGTGTTATAGCTACAAGTTTGTGGTGTTTTATTGTTTTCTTCTCTTCTATCTTGTCTTTTAAGGTTAATAAATTGTGTAATATATATTTTGGTATCTGCAGCTCAGAAAGATCATTCACACTCCTGATTTCCCAAGCAAAAGGAACCCCCACCTTAGGACCAAACCCCTGGAGCAGAGGAAGCAGGAGTTGGAAGATTACATCCAGGTACAACATACACATGTCCATCGAGTAAGGTAGAGCCTTCTGTGGGCCCTGACAAGGAGCCTCTGTCCTGCTGCAGTTTGTCCCTGTGCCAGATAGATGTCTTACACATCCTGGGACAATTTCACTTTTCAAGTGCGTAACACTGTTTAGCTGGCTGTGCTTTTAGACCACACCTATGCAAACAGGTGAGTAGGTGAGCAAGTGTTTTATTTAAGTAAACAGCACTTTTGAAAACAATTTAATAAGTGATTTAGTAGAGTAAAAAAGAGAGGCAGAAAAAAACAACATTTAAACTACAAAGTAAAAGTTATAAAACCAAGAAAAGGTAAAAGACTAAAATGTGCATTGATTTGCTGATGGCTTTTAAAGAGTTGAGGAGTAACAGCAAACGCAAAAGTCATTATTTAGATGACATTCCCCAGCAAAAGACACATTTTAATATCAATCCGAGAAACAAGACAAGGAGACAGTGGAAAGAAAGTAAAACTTGTGTAGAGTGTGACCTAGATTTTGGTCTGAAGCAGCTGCAGTCAAGCAGAGCACCTACCTGCAATGTTTAGTATCACTTACTAGCTGCTATGTAGCTGTTGATTTTTTCATGATAATTCATGCTTTATTCAGTACCTGCTTGTTGTTTTGGATTTTCAAAGAAATAAATATGTAATTGAGGAGAAAACAGGTCACAAACTGAAGTCAGTAACAGATCAAATGTTGTAATTGTTGATCTGCATGGAAAATGTCTCGCACCTGAGGGACCTTAATTTATAGATCCAATATGTAGAAATTGGGTAGAAATATTTCTGGGGTGGTTTTTTTTTGTTTGTTTGTTTTGTTTTTTGATCATAGCAGTGTAAAACCAAACTGCTGCCAACAGTACTTGAATCTTAAAATCCAAAGTCCAAAATGTATCTTTATATAAAAATATCCTAACTTTATTCTACTGAAAAAAATGCAGCTGTGTGTTATCATTTGTACATTAAACAAGGTGGAAAATGTCATTTGATATGTGACTTTAATTGTTTAAACTTTTTTTTTTCAAGATAAAAAAACACGGTTCAAATATGTGTCTTCTCAGTTGTTGTTGTTTTTTTTATTCTCTGTTATATAGAGTATCATCTGTCAATATGAAGATGTGCCACAGGTGCTGCTGGACTTCCTCCACATTAAACACTTTAACACAGGGCGCAGGATGAGCAGCGTGGAGTAAGTCCTTACGTCTTGGCTCCTCTGACTGCACCAACAGATGCTGGACATATTACTATATTTAGGTCCTCTATTTTTGGATTGGGGGCAATGCAGCATCATAATAAAACATCTCTCACAGTATCGTTGAGCTGCAGCACTGGCTCTGACCCACAAGATAAAATTAATTGCTGATTGTTAGTAGATTAATGTGCCTCGAAGTTCTCAGTGTAAATGAAAAGTTTATTATTTTCATTGTTGCTCTTTTAAATCTGGTTCACATTCCTCACTCCAGTTTCTCTGTATTTCACTGAATATGTAGGACATATGTAATTATAAAATACAAATTATGTGAGTTTCCTCTTTGTAAACATGCCTTTTTTTCATTTTGACAGTATCTTTGCAATAAGCACTTTGTGCTTTAATTTCAGATCACTTGACATGGACAGTCACACTTGCAGGTAAGACGCTGCAGTGTCTATTTTTTATGTCTCTGTAGTTTTGCGGGATAGTTTGGACCTTTTATATCTGCAGCTGACATGCGTGAAAATGTTACAAATGTCACGTTCACGTTTCCCACAGTGCCCAATCACATCAACTTTTGCAGAAAAGTAACGTTTTTATTACCAGTTCTCCCCAAATTGGACATATCGGTTACTAGACTTTAAACATTTTCCCTGATTTTAAAATAAATATGTCCTTCGAAAATCGATATTTTATCTTTTTTCTGCAATTTAAAATATATATTTGAAACCCCTAAAAATTTGGATAAATAATAATAATTCGCCTGTTGTTCACACATTGCATGGTGTAAGGTTTATCCCTCAGCATAGGGGCATGTGCACTGAACCCTGTCTTTAGTACTTTACCACCTCAGCCAGAGCTCATAGTTCTGCGGAAGAACGAGGTCAGGCTTGCTCCTGTTTAAATCATAATATCATAAGTGTCCACCAAACCCATTTGGCAAATACAAACCCTGCTGAGATGTGCACATACCGCCATCCTAATGGATAAACATGTTTTACCCATGATGGGTACGAGATAATACAACACTTAAAATAAGTCTAAGTACTAGTGCATGAGATTACCTAGTGTTCTGCTTTTTCTTTCCTCAGTTGTCAGTTACCACATCAGCGAGTATTGGGATTTCTTCAGGATCCATATCTCTCCGACTGCACTTCAGGTATGAAGAACAGACTGCTTCTCTCATTCGTCTTCAAAGTGGGTATGAGCTGAGCTGGGCCCCAAGAAAGGCAGCTCCATTACTTAGCCCTAAGCTATAGATGCCTTTAATTCCTACCCTGACCCAAACAAAAATTACCCTTCAGCTTAAGCCAGCCTCATTTCTACATGGTATTTGTTTGGCCTTAGCTGTGGTGGCTGACCCCAGAGACTTGAAGGACAATTGTCTCCAATCATTTCATCTTAACGACTAAACTGCAATTGCAAATATGTTTTTGTGACAGTCTGATACACGTTCTGTTAATATAGTTTGGAAATGTTGACAGTGAACATTCAGCCAATACAGCCATGTTGTAAATGTAAAATGTAAAAATGTAGTCCCTACTTTGGTTCAAAAATATATTGCTTCTGAACATCAATCACTGATTACCATTTCAAAAACATAGTCGCGTTTTGAGTTCAGATGCTTGAGTAGTTTTTAGTAAACAGAGTTGCCCTATCAGATTTATAAGACAATTTCCATTGTCTGACCGAGTGTACCAAACAAAGAGCAGATACTTGGCAGAAAGACTGGGCCTTCTATCTGCATTGCATCTGCTCGGGCTAAGCAGAAGTCGCTTACTGTAAGCAGCTTCATCAGATAGCCTGTGCATTTACCATCACTAAACAATTCCAACAATCTCACCAACAGTCGGTTTGTAAATTTGAACTGAAAGGTGGCAGACATAAGCAAACCATATTAACCCTGAGCACTGTCTTGCAGGTCTCCCAGATGTTGTTGTGGATGGAGTTCTTCAGGGTTTCTACCCCCGGGACAACAGAGTCACCTTCACTGCCCCAGTTCTCACAGAGCCAGACCCCACTATTTCAATAGAGGCCTGAAATTTCAGTTGTTGTTTTTTTTTTTAGCTTTCAACACAGTCAAATGCACAAGACAGCAGGACGTATGAATAAAAACGCCATCAGCATAAACACTATAACATGTAATAAAACCAGTTTTGGTACACTTGGCCCCAGATGGGTTGTAAACTTATCACCCAGGCATTGTTGTTGCGGTGCTACACCTAGTCTTCAGACAACAATCTGAGGATCTCAAGTTTGGGTCGACAACCAAAACACGTGTTGAAAACTTGTTCTGAAGATGTTGTCAGACTCACTCTGTAAATTATTATTCAGTGTTTTAATCCATGACAAAGACAGAGAAGAAAGATGTGACAAGATGTTCTAAGTACCAGCAATTTGGTTGGGGATGAGAAAAAACACAGAGGCTGATGCTAATGCCTTAGGTCAAACACAAGCTTACATTTCTCCAGTGTCACACCCTCATTCGAAGTCTCTAATTTTTCTTAGTCGTTTGAGGCTATTTTTAGCAAAACAAAACGTTTTTAAAGTTAGGCTATATAGTGCAGATGTTTTTTTAGGTCAATCTTTAATGAGGAAGTTTGAATAAATACACTACTCAAACATGACTCCTGTGTAAATTCAGTATTTAAACCTGAAGAAAATCAATGTTCATCGGGTTGAGAAACTAAAAGTGGGAAATTGATAACAGATTATAACACATTCATTGTATTATTGTAGGCCAGTAATTAGGCAGCCTGGATGAGATTACAGTATTTTTACAGCACTATTATTCTACATGATGTGTTTTAATTTTTACTACTAAGATGCTTTATATTAACTATTTCATACCTCAGTGCACAAAATTCAGAGATTTATTTTCCGAATTGAGTTTTTGCCTGTGTTGTAGATTGAATTTAAAATAAATGAAAAACAATGGAAATTGTCTCAAGCCCCATGAAACTACTCTCACATATAGACTTTCTCCACAACCCCAAATATTTAATAAGCATCAATCGAGTTTACGTGTAAAAAATTGGATATTTTGATCAGATATGGAAACATGAGCAAAACTCAACACAAATCAACACAGATAGACTTTTGTCATGTAAATCAATCAATAAACAATTCTATTTGAACTGAAAAATACTGTGCTCATGTACGATCCTTTCACTCATACGTTTACAGACTAGGACCATATAATCAGGTTTTATAATGAAGGGAAGAATTTCGGTATGTGAAATGTCAGATTAACACCGAATGCTATGAAGATGGTGTCAGGTTTCTGTACCTCTGCCATGCCTCAAACTAAATAGCTTACAAGCAGCAACAAGCGGTTTGGATTGAACAAGACATGCTCATTGCCTGAAGGAAAAAGGCCAGGAAGAAAGGGGTTAGGTCTTTAATTACGTTATGTAGTTTCAAATTACTCTCCTGTTTGCTTAATCTCAACACCTGGTTGGACTTAAATTAAAAGTCCTTAAATTCATAAATTCAACGGGAAAAGTTAATCTTCTGAATGGTGTTCAGTTCCTGCATTGCTTCAGACTGAAATAGTTAGATGGGAAGATGGATACAACTTTAAAATGAATTGATTATGATTCCGTGGGCTCAGACATACTCAAGCTGCATTGTTAGTAGTAGTTTTCTGTAACATTGTAGACATTTTGACTTTCTTTGTAGTTTTGTGTCTGGTTGGAGAATTTTGCCTTTCTTTGTAAAAGCACTTAGCATTGTTTTTGCCTCAAGTTTCAGAATATAAGATTATGATAGTGGAAAACATGGTTTCACAACCAAGTGAAAGTATCAGTAAAATTGTTATTCTATGCAAAGAGGGGCTTGGTCTTTGTCATATCATAGTTCAATTCAATTCAATTCAATTCAACTTTATTTATATAGCGCCAATTCACAACAAAGTCATCTCAGGGCTCATAGTTCTGAACAGAAGGTTTACACATGTTTCAGGGTGGGAGTATGACTGTGGAACCTGCATAAGTTTTATCCAAAGCAGAACAACTGTAACTACACCATTTGAAAATTCATCCATCAAATTTATTCTCTGATTTCAAAGGATTGCAACTTTAGCACACACACAGAGTTTACAAAATAAAAAAAAACTAAACTTCGATGAGCCCCGCCAAAAGACGGTTGTCTTGTGGTTTCGGAAGACAAGTAGGGTTCTCGTTTTTACTATTAGAGCAATAAGATGTGCAAGTGCTTTTGTTTTGTCTTTGGCACAATCACATTATTTGTGAGAACAAACATGTCACCCTTTGTATTGATGTGATTCACTTATGTGTGTTTAGGATTTTGAGCAATAGTGGAGCTCTATAGCACAAGCAATTAAGCTAAAGGTCATGTTCTGTAATCGCAGATACTTAAACGAGAAGATGCAATTCATTGTTCTCTTTAGCTGTTTTATGGGACTTATGGCAGTAACAAAAATGTTTTAGAAATTCCTGACTTAACCTTTTAACATTAGTGTCATAAATTTAATTAAAGTAGATTGTTGTAAATAGTTGTAAATGAGTTTAGATGCCATAATTTTTTTTTCAATAATATTACCGATATCAGTGATTTATTAAGTTATTCCCCCCGCAGCGCAAGGATTCGGTCCGTGCAGATGCGCATGCGCAGGGCGGTCGCAGGAAGCCGCTGATGCGCGTCCAGCTCCCTCCTTCTCAGTCATTGCTGCTCCCACAATGACTTGTACTGAGTGTCACCTTTTCACCTGCCTCTCCTTTCACCGGTAGCTCTCAGCAGACGAAGTCATCTGCATGTGAAAGACCAGGAAACAGGATCTTCTTCCTGAGTGACAGACTTGGAACCTGCACATTATCGGTACGTGCCGCTAACAACTAACGTTAAACTATGAAGCTACTTCTTCCTTTTTCTTTTGTCTTTTAACTAAAGCTGGAAACAGAGATGAGGCTCATGTTGTTGTTAGGGTGTTTGACTGTTATTCTCTGAATTAGGCTGTGTGCTAATCCGATCTGGATAAAGTCCGCTTAGCTTTAATGAACTGTAGCTAAAGATATACCCAGTGTGCTGGTGTTAGCATGTTAGCTAATGCATTCACTGTGTCCACGTTAGCAGTAACTTAACCCAGGTTACACACTGTACCACCGTTGATGCAACTGTAAGAGTAGAGACCGTGGGATTATTGTGGTTACGGACAATATTTGAGGACACGAAGACGTAAATTTGAACTTGCATATGTGGGTTAGTTGGTTGGCTTCAACGACTTTCAAGCCGCTTCCTGTGTTTCCAGTTTGGGGAGCAGCTACGTGTAAATGAACGGTGCTAAATTTCCTCGGTCGTCCCTGTTATTAAAGGGTGAATGCAGCCTAAACTATAGTTGTTGTTTTGCTTGTTTGTTTGTTTGTTTGTTTGGACTGTCTGCATAATCACGTGCTTCTAAAAACATCCACATTGTTTTTCAAACGAGGACTGGACGACGAACTCTAAACTTTAATCATACTATTTCACAATATTTTTAATAAGTGAAGATGTGAAAATGGTGTCATTCACCAATATGGTGTTGACTGTCACTCACATCAGCATTCATCAACACTGTTAAAAAAAAAAAATAAAATCCAAACCAGTTAATACCCAGTTTGTTATTGTTATTGGTTAACCTGCTGCCATGGTGTTTGTGGTTGAGTTGTGGAACAACTGTCATATTACAGATTCACATTATTTCCTGGGCCATTTCCAAACAACAGATGACGCTCTTTTGTTTCACAATTGACTTTTCCTTCCCAGACTCTTTCATTATTTGCACTGTGCCTCCCACTGTGCTTCGTAGGCCTATATATGAAATAATCACATTATGGGACATATGCAAACCTGTTATCACGCAACTACATTGGTTATGTACTACTACAAATTCTTATAATGGACAGGAATTAGCATGATGTAGTGTTAGAAGCCTCTGGGCTGAATTTTCCAACAAGTCGTCAAACCTTACACCCATTAAGGTTTTTTTTGCCCCATCTTCTCATATGAAGTTTTTGAATCAAAATACCAGATGCCATCTTTTAGAATGGCACGAAAATGATGCTGGTGTAACTAACAGACCAAAGCTGCATTACAACAGTGATTTGACGGGGGTGGGCACAAAGACATCAGGGTTAGGTTTAGATACTATGTGACAGCCATATGTTCAGTACAGCTGGTAGGGGCTGCTAAATGGTAATGTGCATCTTTTGGTCTTTTTTTGGCAGCTGGTACAACTGAACGTTACAGTTGTATTTGACAGTGTCCAATTTAAATTATGTATGAAAACAGTAAAACTGATTCACTAAGTGTAGAATCTGTGACTCCCCTGCAGAGCCTCACACTCCCCCACAGACACAACAGACATTCTTCTGTAACGGTACTTATCTACAACACACACACACAGTAACTCAGAAATGTTTTTCCAGTGAATGTCGCACTCGGTCTTTGCAGCAGAGAAAAAGAAAGTCGGAAAGACGGTAGCTTCTGGTGGGTATGCTACACTGAGCAGTGGTGAGTCAGTTCTCACGATGATGACATCTGAAGGAGCAGGGAGATGTTTTATTGTAGTGAGGTCAGGGCAAAGTCTAATGCCGGCTAAATACATTTCGCATTGTCACATTTTAAAACTTAAAACCATCAAATGTTGAAAAGTGACAATAAGATAAATCAAATAATTTCAAATTAATTTTCAAATACCCGGACTAATAGTTGCAGCTCTTGTGATAATTTGCTAGTAAATGACATGGATTCAGTTTCAGACCCAAAAAAGCCTGGAACAATCAGCTCTATTGTTTGTGTTTGTTGTTTTGAGTCCAGTGTCACTCACTTTGTCGTCCATGAACCTCAGGGCTGGTGGTTTGATACCTGGTTCCTCCTGGCCACACGTCAATGTGATCAAGTAATTGGTGGAGCTCTTATATAAACCCTGATAATTTAGTTTTATTGTATATGATGTCACAGGTATTTATTTCAGGCAAAGTGTAAGGACTAATTAAGGTGGTGGTTTTGATTGATAAAAGACTTTCTTGCTAGTGTTGCCGGTTTATTAGGTACACCATCTTAAACTAATACCATCTAATAAAAGATTTTTTTTGTGTAATTTACTTCAACACCACAACAGTCTACTTTTTCCAGCATGATAATAAAGCTGAATAAACATGAACACGATCACCTTTCATGACGTTGTTATGACTTTGTTACAGTACGTGGGGGACGCATCATGTGGAGGAAGGCTACAGTAGCGGCCCTGCTGGCGTTAGCCGTTGGTTATTTCTACTACGGTGGCTCAGACCTGCCGGAGCAGATTCTGCAGTATGTCAGCCTGCCAAGCTTTCAGTCGCCTTCTTTTAGCCTAAACAGACAAAACAGCTTGGAGCAGGTGATATCTGCTGCCTGGGAGACTCTTATAACATTACCGACCCGACAGTGGAGCAGAGTGGCAGTAGGGTGAGTAACAGACTCATACAGATGGAATATGTGTGTGGTGTTATGCTGTCCTAAATATTCAGTATATTCACCAAGATGCCATGATTTCTCTGCTGCAAGTTTAATCATTCAGTTTCAATGAGGTAATATAGGAATGGATTAATGGGCAGAAATCAGTTATTCTTAATTTTTTGCTTCCTCTACCCAAAGGGAAAAGGTCTGTAGTTGCCACAAGGTCAAGAGATTTTCCCACTCTATTCTGCCACAAAAATTGTTGTTGAGGGAACCAGGAACATGCCAACTCTCCGGTTGTCCTATTGAAAAGTCATCCTCCCCATGGGACTCGTACTTTTAGGAATTAGTGTTATCTTAATCTGCAGAGCTGTGACAAAAATATGATATATGTGATATATTCTAGCTACATTGGTGCCACTCTCTAGAATCAATTACCAGATTAACACACTCCTGATATTCAAAAAGAATCTCAAAGCCTTTGTTTTCTCTGACTAATGAATTACTCTGGATTCTAACACATTACTGCTACACATTTATCTGTGTGATGGGCAGCTCTGTGCTGGGAATAAGGTGTGTAGACTGTACATTTTTACAGTAGATTTGTTTTATTATCCATTGTACTTTAAAAACATGTTTTCCAAATGTGCCAGTTTGGCTTACCTGCTGGTCCATTTATCTTTTTTATTTTGGGGGGCTTATGTAAGGCACCTTAAGTTGGCACTGTGTGCCATATAAAGGCAGCATATAAATAAACATGACTTGACTATAAATGCTAGAGAAGGTTCATGTGCAGACAATCTAAACTTTTGAGTTTCCTAATTATCTTCCAAAGCTGCAGTCGTTTTAGTTCATAATTCTCTCTTTTTGTTTCTTTCCTTCTGCTGTAACTAAACTTTAACTTTGAAGATATCCCCTTGATTTTAATTAAATCAAACTGCAGTGGATGCATATTAGCATCAGATAGAAATGTAAATTTTGGCCCCCATGGTTTCCATTGAAAGAGCTTTTTAAAACTGGATGAATGATTACAGTGTTCATAAAGGCACCTGGCTGTAATGAATCTGTCTTTAGGATTTAACTTGATGAACCTGGAGAAACACTGGTTATTAAACTAGGAGGCAGCAGCTGAAGGAGGAAACTATTAAAAAGCAAACAAATCTCGGCCAGGGTCTTTTCGAAAAAAAAGGTTTTTGTCACCTGTTGTTTAAATACACATCTCTGACCCATTAGGCTTCATGGGTCAAATGCATTGATGGGTGGGTTTATTATAACCTCAATTCTACAAGACAAATTTAAAAAAAACTGGGATGTTGTGTAAAGAGTAAATTAAAAACAGAATGCATTGATTTGCTAATCTCATCAACCCATATATCATTAACAATAGAACATAAACAACATATCAGCTGTTTAAACTGAGAAATTTCACCATTTCATGGAAAATATTAGATCATTTTCAATTTGATGGCAGCAACACATCTCAAAACGATGGAACAGGGCAAATTTTACCATTGTGCAGCATCCCCCTCTTCTTTTAACAACTTTGCATTCTGTTTTTAATTTAGCCATTTATAAACCATTATTTTCGTTTCGTTCAGTGTGAACGCCTGTGTTGATGTGGTCGTGTCTGGAGTGGGGCTGCTGCAGGCTCTTGCTGTGGATCCTGGCACTGGCCTGGATCACGAAGTGTTGCACTCTAAAGAGGATTTGAAGGAAGCCTTCATCCATTTCATGGGACGTGGAGCAGCTGCTGAGCGTTTCTTCAGTGACAAGGAAGTTTTTCAGAGGATTGCACGTGCAGCTGCAGAGTACCCCGGTGCTAAGGCAAGGCTACTCCTCCAAACTTTCCCACAGATTAAATTATTGCTAGTATATTAATTTAAAATTCTCTTCACGCGTCTAAAATTTACCTTTGTCTTATTCCAGCTATATGTTGGAGGGAACGCGGCCCTTATTGGTCAGAAGCTCGCCAGCTACCCGGATCTGATGGTACAGAAGCATGTTTCTACTCTTGCACTTAGCCTAAAATGATGAGCTCTTAAATATTTGTCTGACGCATTTAGAAACAGGATTTTATTATGTTTTATCAGATTCAAGCCTATGCACACACAGCCTAGGTACTAACTTTGCAGAATTCTTTAGAAAATTGGGCCTAAAGAACGAAGAACGTGTGAAAGACGTTTTTCTGCCACTTCCAAATGTCAAAACAAATTGCGGCCATTACAAGCTTCTAAGCATAGTACTGTAGTTGAATTCTGAATCTCATTCAGCCATCCATACAATTCATCTAGCATGCATGTCTTTGAACTATGGGATGAAAAGCCAGAGGAAACCCATGCAAGTACAGGAAGAACATGCATACATATTCATACATGTTCCCAAAACTTCTGAGCATAAAAAATCTGATTGCAGAGCCGCATTTCTAAGAAAAATTAACCTTTTTTAGACGGAACAGTGCTTGGTTCAAAGTATTTTTTTTTTTACGTTGCAGGTTTTGTTGTGTGGGCCAGTTGGTCCAAAACTTCATGAAATGCTGGATGAACAGATAGTTGTTCCCCCAGATTCTCTCCAGGAGACAGATGAATTCCACCTCATCCTGGAGTATAAAGCAGGTAATGATAAGAACAAGGATCTGTTGCACTTCCCTTCATCCCTTCAATAAAGATGTATAACACAACAGTTGTATTTTGTCATCTTCTGTGTTTCCAGGTGAACAGTGGGGTTCAACCCAGGCACCTCAAGCTAATCGCTTCATCTTCTCTCACGACGTTTCCAATGGGGAGATGAGCTCATTGGAGACGTTCGTGGCAAGTCTGGAGGAGTTTCAGCCCGACTTGGTCGTTCTGTCGGGGCTCCACATGATGGAGGGTCAGGGCAGAGAGCTCTGGGAAGAGCGTCTGGAAGAGGCCAGTCATTGAAATCTGTTCTTTATATAAGCTCAACATTTGTTTTAAGCAACAAAACTTTTGGAGCTTTAACTGTTTTGCTTAGTGACTCTTGACCATACACGGTTTCACTTCATGTTCACCAAACTCTCTTTAAGTGCACGAATTTGTCCTACATTGTTCGTTTCAGTGTGCTGAATGCTACCTGCTAAGAAAAGCTAAAAAGAGTAGCTAAAAAAAGCCCTGAAATTGGAATAAAAGCCTACCAGTTCTTTTCTGTTTGTTGGAAAGTGTCATTCACAAAAATGTCACTGACACTGCTGACCTTTATGTCAACTTTCAAAAATCATCAAATGAAAGCCAATGGAATTAGCAAAATTATGTATTGTATTAGGAGGCCAGAATATTTTAGAAAATTCTGTGAGGTGTTTTCAGGGCAGCACTATGATATGACATCAACATGCTGCATGCTCATTCATTTTCAATGGGGTGGCCAAAACATTAGAACCACCTCTTCTTATAATCCACTCCCATTGGGATGGACCTTGGACCTCAATAGTAAACAGAGAGTAGAATTATCACATTTCTGACAGTTTCAACCTAAAAACGGAGAAATTCTAACATCGTAAAAGTAGAATTCATGGCAGAGCTGCTGTATGGATTGTATTAGATTGTTCAGGTGTATCTAATAAAGTGAGTGTATGTGATTGTATACATCTGGGTAAAACTTGTATTACATTTTGTATTTTGTCTATTTGCAGGCTGTGTTGGCCATATCTGACATTCAAAAAGATATTCCCATTCACCTGGAGTTGGCAAGCATGATTGACAAAGACTTTATGACCAGGATCATGCAGGAGGTACATGTGGAAAAGGATGTCTCAGAGCGTCTTTCATGTAGTGAAATTCACAAATTGCCTCACAGACAAAAGAATAGTGTGCTCAAATGTCAGCATTCCCTACAGAGTTCATATATTTAATTAAAGTTTTTCTGTGTTTCCTGTTAGCAGGTTATGCCCATTGTCAGCTCCATTGGGCTGAATGAGCAGGAGCTGCTCTTCCTCTCTCAAGCAGGTGAGGGACCTCATGCAGATTTGGCTGCCTGGAATGGCGTCCCTGATGTGGGCCAAGTCAGCGACATTCTCCTCTGGATCTTGGAGCAGCACGGCCGCAGCGATTTGTTGTCGGAGGCGGACCTGACTCGAATTCATTTCCACACGCTGGCCTACCACATCCTAGCCACAGTGGATGGGCACTGGGGGAACCAGGCGGCAGCGGTGATGGCCGGAGCGCGAGTGGCCAGCACTCAAGCCTGTGGCACCCGGTCTGTTGATGTCAGCAAGGTGGCGCTCAAAGCCCCACTGCAGTTCCACAGCTCACACTCTGAGCCACGGGAGAAGTTGTCCCTTAACCCGGCAGAGCCTGTAACCGTGTGGCATCGAGGAAATGTCACCTTCCACCTCACACCGGTACTAGTATGCAAACAGCCTCTTCGGACAGTTGGGCTTGGGGACGCCATCTCAGCCGAGGGACTAATTTACTCAGAGTTTAAAATCCAGCAGCCATTCTGAGACCGGCTTCAATCTGATGCTGTGATGCTCTCTTAAAAACTTTGTGGGGCGGTGCTAAAAATGCCCAGTGAAGATTCACATGCAGAGCTGTTTGTTGGGTTAGAAACTTCTTTCTAAACCAGGTCAGAACTCCATGTCTTGAACCAGATTCTGTCTTCTGTCCCAAAACTCTTCTAGAGTTTAAGAAAGCTGGTTGATGGCGTCAGTCTTAAATCATGCCTCGTGACTTCTCCAGCCTGCTTCAGTCACCTCTGTCCTTTACTCCTCCAGCAGACACAAAAAAGGCAGAACTGGACCAGTCTAGGTTCTCTGAGGACATCCTGACTCTATGCATAGCGGGGCAAACTGGACATAGCTAAAAAGCCATCTTCACAAACTCCAAAGAGTTTTCTTGGCTCAACTATTTTACTTTAACCTGCATATGTTCAGTATGCCGTGCCTTGAGAAAATAAAAGAGAAGAAAGTTATTACGTGTTTTAATTATGTTTCAGAGCCAAACAAATTGAAAATTAATCTTCGCACCACCTACCCTTCTGAGACCTACAGGGTGCAAGTTTGTATTCCTTCATTTTGAAATATCCAAGGTAAAACAAAACAAAGGTAGATCAAGGCAGGTGCCAACTTTTGCACAGATAAAGTTTAATATTATTTTACTTCTACTACTTCTTTTTTTACATTCTTTGACCTTTTTTAAGTATTATTTCTGGCAATAAAACAATGTATCAGATAAACTTGCATTAATATCATGTTAGATTTACGGTTAAGTTTGCATCCCATTACATTCAAAATGCATATATAGGAGTTGCAAACTTAACCCTAATCCTAACAGAACAACTACGCACATTCAGCTGCTATGAATGTTCCTTCATCATCAGAAGTAGCAAAAATGTTTAATGGTTTTTGTCACAGTACGCTAATGAAAATATCAGTTCAAAAGTTTGCACCCCCCTTGATAAATTAATGTAAAAAGTAACTAATTTCTGATTAAGGCACATTTATACAAGATAAATGTGCATTAAACATACTGTTAAATTATATAATTTTTTTTTTTTTTTTACTAATTTAAAATGAGGGGATGCAAACTTTGCACCCAAATGTATACACACACAAACACTTCTAAATAATAATGACTGGATGACTGTCTTATTATATGGTAGAATCGAAGTTGTAATTTTGATGTTTTTGTTTCTTCTTAACTTTGGATCATTAATGTAAGATAGTCACAAGAAGACTTGAAAGTTCATTATCCCGGACATATTTACATGTTACAAGTGTTTTCTAGATATACTTGATCTTTATATTTGTTTGTCCTGAGTGGATAAAGATACTAGAGTGTGACAGTTTCTGTGTTTTCTCAGTTTATGGCCTAAACACTACAAAGACATTTTAGTTTGGCAACTGCATAGCACAGATAACTGCTAGCACCCGTGTTGCTTGTTCAGCAGTAAAATATGTGACATGGAGCTGTTTCTTTAATGAACTCCTATGCTTAAACGTGGTTGTAAAGGGGACGCCTACTAGTTTACAGTCAAAATGCCAGCTAGTTAACAAAGTTTTGCAGTAAACTGAGTTAAAGGTCAACAGAGATGTAGGTTGTGCATTATAAGGGTTACTTGACATGTTTGCTTCATCTTTTCTTTGTACTCCTTTTGAATTGTTGTTGTTTTCCTGTACTCGTTTAATGTGACACCAGTGGCTAGAAAATCCTAACGACTGCCAGTGTAACAAGCCTGATATAAATTCTAGCATATGTGTAAAATGTGCTTTTTCCGGAGATTTTTTTTTTTTTTTTTTTATGTTCTTAACTTAGTTTTACAATTTTTCAGAACAATGTGTTGTGTACCTCAGCCACTGAAGGCATGCAATAATAATGGAGTCTTAATGCAAATATACAACAGAAAGATGTATGGCAATTTGTATCGCAGAAATTATTCTTTGCACTAGTAGAAACTGGCAGGTGTGGCTGCAAAGGTGAATGTAACCTGAACTCTGCCCCCCCCTCTGCCCCTTTACTTCTAGCAAGTACAATCTATTCCACTTTACTCATTTCATAGTTTCTGTCTCAGGTTTTTTTTAACATTTGTTAATCTCAGCAAGTTTCATTTACCTGTAGTCATTAAAATGAATATGGAGAGGAGTGTGTGGCTTGATTGATGCTGACTGGTTTGCATACTTAATAATTTGAAAGGGTGTAACAAAAGGAAGTGATCATCAGATTTTGTCATAGTGCTTGTAATAAATAAATCGCTTCATATAGTACTATTTTCCCCTTAATGTCCCACTCCTGTCAAGTCTTTTGAACAATCTACAGAATTGTACTTTAAATTGCTAACAAGCATACAAATGCAGTGAGGCTCGTCACCTTATGTATATTTTAACTATGAAATTGACAGTGAATTGTATCTAATTAAAATATGTTCACTGTTACCTACGATGAAAGCACTACAGATGTTTAAACTAGATCTATATAAAGTAACCAATACACTTCCTGAGGTGTTTCACAGTTTTATCTTTTGTCACATACAGATCACACCAATGCCAACAGTTGGTTAATTTTATTCACAACTTGACGTGCACAGTTGGATCCATGTTTGAGTATTACTGGTGACCTGTTAGGACTTGAAATATGAACAGCTACAAATAAAATCCAAACGGACGTCATATATTTAATACAAAGCGTATTTTAGTGACCTTGTGTACTGTTTTTTTTTTTTTTTTTTTTTTTTTTTTTTTTTTTTTTAAAGGCCCTTGGTTGGGAGTCACATGGACAATAGTTATGTGCAATTAACTAACCAATAGGATCCATCTATTACTTACATAAAAGGACCAGCATATTGAAACAATTTTTAAGATAGTATCATAAAATATTTTAGGACCGGACATAAATGTGTTTTTTTTGTTGTTGTTTGTTTACAGGATTGCACACATTAAGGCATTTTACAATGGTGTAAAAGTTATAACTACAGCCATGGCCCCAAATTCAATCTGCAGCATTTAACTTAAACTGAGTCAGCCTGAGATAACATGAACATGCTAATATAAGCATATTACAATTGAACTCCAATATCTTTGTTACCTCTCCCTAAAACACAGATTTAACTTCCAAATTCAGCTGTTTGTCTCCAGAGTACAAAGTGATGTGTCGCACTGGTATATTACTGAGCTGCTCAGTGTCTACACTCCTACCAGACCTCAGGTGATTCTAACTACCCAGAGCAACATCTGTCTTCAAAGGGAGCTATTATGGTTTTATTCTTTGGAATAACACTACCACATGACCTGACATCAGTCTCAGTTTCACATTTAACTTAAGGCCTTTTTTTTTCTGAGGCTTAACAAATCCAGTTGTTCAGATCTAATTGTGTGATTTATATATGGTCATTTGGTGATAGTTTTTAGCAAGTTAATTCTCTCTTTGTATCTTATATATGTATTTTTGATATGAATGAAATGCTTTCCTTCTAACCCCTTCCTTTAACACAAATTTACTCTGCTGCCAAAAACTGTGTATGCACTCCCTATCACATGATTGCCTGTGCATATTACCTGTACTCCAGCAGCTAAAACTTTTCTTCTTGCTTTCATGCTTTTTCAGCAGGCTGCTGCAAAAAATGTTTTTCTTGTTTACATCACTTTTCATGACATTCATTTTATAAACATCTTAATTTCCTTTTAGTTTACTTTTAGCCTCCCCACCAGCCAGTTAGAAGTGAAAAAGCAAAGACGTGGGCGACTGAAAATCTTCAGACACATTTATGTGTGTGAAATTCTGTACTTGTTGTATAAGTAAACTGCTATACTACACCACACTAGTACATGTACTTTAATTTTACGTGGACGAATACTTTAGCTTTGACAATGCTGTGTTACGCGTCTGCATCTGATTGGCTGAGATGGTCCGCTACGTCAACCAATCAGAGCTCCGTGCGTGTGTACGTCGGGTTGACATCCATTCCTTCCGCCGCTTGGATCCTGGAGCGGACGCCGCTCCCGACTCCTCCCCCGGACCCCACATTCCTTCCGCCACGTCCCGGCTGATATAAAGGTAGCACAATTAACAGGCTGTCCTCTCGGGCTGCTCGTTTTCTTCTTGTTGATGGTGAGACTGTGCGAGAGAAAGATGAAGTTCCTTATAGCAGTTACGGTCATTGTGGGATCGCTGTTTTTTCTCTCATTTCCGAATGGCTCATCCGCCGATGAGAAGAAGAAAGGCCCCAAAGTAACTGCAAAGGTAGGCGGCAGCTCGGTCCCTAGCTAGCTAGCTAGCTAGCTAACGTTTGTGGGCCATGCAGAAAAATGACGATTCTTCCTCATAAGTCGCCGTTTACTGCTAGCACTTCGTAATGCCACGTCATAGCTTAGCCTCTTACCAAAAAAAGCCAGAGTCTGTGTTAGCTGCCCGTTCAGCTAACATAGGCTAGTAACGACTAAAGCACGACGGTAACGACATTTACAGCCGTTCTAATTGGTGCACGTAGCCAGAACACGGATTGAAATATGTCTTTGATCCTGTCTAATTTCTGTCGAGCTACGCGTAACGTTAGCAGTCCAGCTCTTCATCAATTACACCGTACCCAAATGTATTATTCTGGCGGTGGTAGTAATGATGATACTCGTTGCAGCCTTATGCTGAAGACTCTATAACGTCCTCCGTAAGTTAGGTCATTTGTCTGCAGATGTTATGTCTGGCTGCTTGCACGTTTGTCCACGTCTACACGGTCATCTCCTAAGTCTCGTCTCGTCTCGTCAAAAATATTGTATAGAATAACCTTTCCTAATACGCGAGGCTAGTATAGTATATTCTTTCTATGCCATTTTATGTATTTTAACCTTGTGCTTTTTTGATTTTTTTTTTTGACTTTTTTTTAAAACTACATCACTCTGTACTTTATTTGATAAGTGCTGTATAAAGTTATTTACAGTTATAAGGAAGTTTTCAACTCATCCCAAAAAAATCTTAATTCATATGTGAACCTAAATCAAAGACTACTTCACTTTTTAAAATGGTTAACCTTCACATCAATGTATACTCCTCTTTTGTGCTGCTTTTCTATGTCCTGGAGTTTAATGCTTAATTCTTATCAGGAATTAAGCTCTTGGGGAGAGCAGACAGATGTGATTCAGAAGTCTTAAATTGAGCTTGGTGACTCTGCTATACCACTGGTCAGTAGCTTACACAGGAGTTTTGTTGGAAATGATCTCATGATGATGTAGCTTTGGAAATAAAATGCTGATGATGATAAACCAAATCAGTTTATACAAGTGCATGTCCATTTAAAAACGGTCTTGCACAACAAGCTCTGTTTTTGTACAGCTAATGGTTAGTGATTTATACGTTTGTTGTTTGGCGTTAAAACATTGATTTATGTTCTTTTGTGCCTGTAATTTACCCTTATCAAGGACTGAAGAGAAATAAATGTATTCATGGTGAATTTTGATTGTTTTTGTTTTCATAATAAAAATCATTAGCTGCAAGAGAGATTGAATCTCTCCTAAATAATTTTAGATGGTTATTTGAGTTGACTGTTAATGAAACAAGTGTCATGTTCTACTGTATCTGCAAACTTAAAATAAAACAACATTTTTCTCATTGTGGGAGATACTGGACTGTTAAAGAACTTAATTTATTTTATAGGTCTTCTTCGACGTCAAAATTGGAGATGAAGAGGTTGGAAGAATTGTCATCGGGGTGTTTGGGAAAACTGTTCCCAAAACTGTTGAAAACTTTGTTGCTCTGGCCACAGGAGAGGTGAGACACTCGCAGCACATTTGTCATTATGTTTTGGCTTGATTGATGGTGACTGGTTTGCATATTTAATCATTTTTAGAGTGTAACAAAAGGAAGTAATCATCAGATTTTGCCATAGTGCGAGCAATATTAAATCACTTCATATAGTTCTATTTTTCTCTTTATGGCCCAGTGTTTTGAGCAATCTACAGAACTGCACTTTGAATTGCTAACAAGCATATGAATGCAATGAGACTCGTCACTTTATGTATATTGTAACTATGAACTTGACAATTAATTCTAATAGTAGTAATATTCTAATATTTTTATCTAATAGAAACATTTTCACTGTTACCTAAGAAAGCACTTCAGATGTTTAAACTAGATCTATATAAATTAGCCAACACACAATCCTGAGGCGTTTCACACATCCTTATTCATTTCCATGAATCTACATGGCCTAGAGGCACACAATGATTCTCCTTCACATGATATTAAATGTAAAATACTGGCAGTGTATCCATGTCAGACTCTTCAAGTGTTGTTAAATGTATGCTTTGTTTTTAATGAACAGAAAGGATTTGGGTACAAGGGCAGCAAATTTCACAGAGTCATCAAAGATTTCATGATTCAGGGTGGAGACTTCACCAGAGGGGATGGCACTGGAGGTAAGATGATCACTTACAGTCAAATTGCATTTGTATTGAAGTGTTCTTTTTTTTCTCTTTTCTTTTTTCATATCTGTGGTCAACATTTAATGACTTTAGAGCTGTTTCAGGCCTAAACTATTCAGGAATATTACCAAAGCCATTTTATAAATATCAGGAAAAATTACAAATGTTCAGTATCTACTTCTACACTAGTTTGAGTCGAGAAGACTTTACGATTTCTGAGGCTTTTACAAATTAGGGAATAATAATAGCTCTATACACTTCTAACCCAATGACAAAGACAACTGATTTTCACTAAGCACCTAAAATTTATTTCAAGCACCTTTTTGGAGGACATGAGGTGGAGACACTCGTTCAGTATTGATAAATCAAAGAAACATTTGACAGGCACAATCACCAAGGGAACGTGCAAAGGTTGCTACAGACAAGTAGTCAAAGTTAAACGTGAATTAAACTAGTGCAGATTTAAATGGTGTAGCTGTATTACTTGTTTTTTTTTTTTCTTTTTTTTTTTTTTTAAAGGCAAGAGCATCTATGGAGACCGTTTCCCCGATGAGAACTTTAAGCTGAAGCACTATGGCGCCGGCTGGCTCAGCATGGCCAACGCAGGCAAAGACACAAACGGCTCCCAGTTCTTCATTACCACAGTTCAGACTCCATGGCTAGATGGCAAACATGTCGTCTTTGGAAAGATTCTAGAGGGAATGGTGAGTTTTGGCCCATGCTTGGGACATTCTCAAACAGCTGTTGAATTGAAGTTGTTAAATGAATTTCAAGAGGCTTCTATCCTCTGCTTTCGACAGGTATACTGGGTTGAGATTATACACCGATCAGGCATAACATAATGACCGTCTTGTTAATGTAAACTTGATGGTCAGAGCCACTGTATTGGATTGTATTAAATTGCACAGGTGGTCATAACTATGCCTGATCAGTGTATATACATGCATCTACAGAACCTACTTTGCCTCTGACGTCAGTAACAGAAAAATGAATAATTACTCATAACTGCACCAAAATGACTAGAAATAATTTAATGTAGATTGTAAATTTAACATACAGGACCAGTTTGACAAACTACAACAATAAAATGGCTCATGTAGGCTTTTACATTAACCCGTGAGGGATAAGTAGCAGTACCAACAAGTGTAGTAATAAAACACTGACAGAATTTTTTTACATTTTTTACAATTTTTTTTTTTGTAGTTTAACATTGTAATAATGCTTCTTTCCATTAAGATTGACCAACATTATTTATTTAAAGGGGTAGGGAAAATACAGCCCACCATTGAAGAGTTACTAAGTCCCCACATCCAGGTGTCTAATGAAAGAGATTCACAAAAATGGACATTGTTGGTGAAAAAATAAACCCTGAACTGCTCTAATACTTTTTTTTTTTTTTTTTTTTTTTTTAACCCCAGGACGTAGTGAAGAAGATCGAGGGCACAAAGACAGATGGCCGCGATAAGCCTCTTAAAGACGTAATCATCCACGACTGTGGCAAAATCGACGTAGAGAAGCCATTCGCAGTGGCCAAGGAGTAGAGCACTGCTGGAGAACAGAAATAATAGGACTGGGGCGGTGGGGGGGGGATCATACAGGCCACCTTGTTTTATCACTAACAGCCCTGAGGTCAGAGAAGAGGGCTTCAGTTCATTTGGTTCAGTGGCTGCCATCTGAAAGCACCAGAAGAGTGTTATCCTTGAGCAATCATGATGACACTTTGGGTCCATTTTAACGAGCATTCCAAGGTGCACTTAACTGTTCGTTGCTGTTTTTGTAAAAAAGAAAAGTGGAAATCTGAAATAAAGGTTTCAAGTTTTGTTAAATTAATGTTGTGGGTTTTTTTTATTTTTACACTCGGGCCTCATGGAAGCACAAAATCAGGAGCTTTATCAATGGTGAAAGAAGTATTCAGATCCTGTACTGAACTTAAAGGTGTAGTTCAGTTGAACTTAACCCTGTAATTGTGATACTGTTTAATAACAAACTGTTTAATGTGCTCCAGAGCTCGTAATTATGAAAACATATTTTCAGTTATCAGCTGATGAGCCTGAAGCATTAAGGTCATTTGGGTGTGAATATATTCTTGGGAATATGAAAGATTTAAACAAGTAATGTTTGGTGGATCTAATCTTTATAGACTTTATTTGTATGGTAAAAACCGGTACAAAGTGCTTCACTGATCAAAGACACAGGTTGCAGTAAATAAAACTTGGAACAAAACATAATGAACAACATTCAGAAATCAATGCATTATATTGTCATAATACACAGCATCCCAACCCTTCTGGAAATGGAGCTTGAAGATTGATAAAAGACCTTTTAAAATGAGCAACGGAAGCCAACTTTTATCATATTCTATTTAAAATAACTTTCATCCTTATTTTCCAACGAAGGGTTTATATTTTACATTAATGTGTCTGAACTGCAGGGGGCCCCCTCAAACCAGAGATGCACACTTCCCAGCAGCTCAGACAGTCAAAGTTAGTGGTGTCACGTGATTTCATAAAATTAAAATTGTGCGCTTCTGTGGTTCTCTGGTTCTTCGCGATTGTTGAGGACACGAATTGGCTCCTCCGGGTTTCCATTTGTTCCACTACTGTCGCACATTATGGCTGGTTTTCTCAATCTCAATTTTTGAGGACGACATTTTTTGTCCTTCTCTTATGCTCGCAAAGTCTCCCATTGTAAATCCCACTGCACCTTGACAGCATGGTTGACGTTGTCATTTCAGGAAAAGAAAATGAGCTTCATAAATGCACCTTCCTGTGATTGTCTTGTTATCTTCCTGATGCAAATGTGACACAACCACTCCCATCTGGAGCTTCACATGGTAAAACACTTCACTGACATGTTCAGGTCAGTCATTATCATGTCTGTACATATTACAGCATATTCTGCTCGACTGGGTGTCGTTTTTAAGCCGTAATTGGCAGCAGAACACACTGGCAAATTCATATAGGGCTGACATCAAATTTCCAGATATGATTGGTTTGTTTTCTTATGCCTAATCAGTATTGGAATGTGTTACAGAGTGAAGTGCGTGAATAAAGTTTATGTTCCTAGTGGGAATAAAATGATAAAAATCGCATCTATAACAGGGACACGGGGTAACTGTAAATCAGGAATTCAATAAATGTAATTATTTTTACTCATCCAATAATACCCTAATAAAAACTGAAATAATTGTACTATCATAACATTAATTCCAGTGTAGCCATTTTTAGAAACAGTGTCTGGAAACTGAGGGCATGGGAACGATTCTGGGTGAGGAAATGATAATCCTAAACACAAGTGACCTCATCGGAAAAACATCTCCAGTACTCTCTTTGCCATTATTGTTTATGTGGTACGTTCTGATGACTTTGTGCGGATGAATGTGTTGGTGCACCCAAAATTCACAGTGTTTGACTGACTTAACCTGCTCTGACACACAGTAACTGACCACTGCGGGTTGGATTTGTAAATGGCCTGCACCTATATAATGCTTTCCTACGCACTGTTACTCAAACCGCTTAACACTGCTTCTTATTCACCTATTCGCACTCCCACACCAGCTGGCCAACGCTCACCGGGAGCAACTAAGTTAGGGTTCAGTGTCTTGCTCAAGGACACTTCGACATGTGACCGGAGGAGCCGCTGAGCAAACATGCAACTGTGGGATTGGTGGACGACCGCTCTACCTCCTGCGCCACAATCGCCCCTGTCTGCCACAATCGGAGGGAAAGAAGTGTGTGTGAATTCCCAGAACTAGTGTCATATGCAAACCACAAGTGGAAAATCAAGTCGCTACACTTAACAACTTATTTTTTTAAAACACTGGAAATGCAGTGATCTGGTAACGTGGTGCTATGGTTAAAATTGTTAAGTGCAGCGCTGTCTTAAAGCTACAGTATGCAACCTTTTAATATTTTATAGTGCAATACGTGTGGTAAGGTCATCTTTAAGCTTCTGGTCACCAAGTCTCGCTGAACAGTACGACAGCATTGCAGATGTTTCCTGCTAACCAATCAGATCAGGTCAACGTCAGGAGTGGGCGCTTACTGCTGTCAATCAATACGTGTTTGACTGTAGCTCCGCCTACAGATTTTAGCTCTAGATATAGCTTTTTCTGACACTTCAACGCTCCTGACTCTGGCTTTAGTTGAGAGAATGCACAGGAAACAACTGAGCCAGAAACGAAAAAATATTCACTTCAGACCCTCATTTGTAGTGGAGCAGGGAGAGTGAAGGCTGGGTGGAGTGGACTGAACCTGGTCCTCGTGATGCTTCTAGTTTGATTCTTAAAAGCTGCATATTGCAACTTTAAGAACCTCATTTGACAAAGTAAACTCAGGTTTTGACTTGGAAATGCTGGGAAAGAAAAGAAATGACCTGGCTTAGCCACACTGTTTGGAAAGGTTCAACTCGTCCTCTAGATGTCAAGACTTGCGCTGACAAGGCTTTAGATTTCGACGGTAATTTGGCATTTAATAAAAAACACATTTTATTTCTCTTTCTTACCAAGAGCTATATGTGGTTAGATCTCTGTATGATGGAAAAGGATTTATAGCCAGCAGTCACTCAGCTGACCCCGTTTGGGACTTTTTCATCTACTGCATCAGTCCTGGAAAGTCCCACAGAGAAGCTCCATGAAGGGTGCTACACACAAACAGAGATGGGGCTGATAACCAGAGGTACAGTTGCAAAACCAGCCAGTTTGTCCTCATCCTTAAAGTCTTTTTATCAAATGCAAAAGACACTTCTGACATTTGTTTTCAAGTGGGTAATTGGCTCTTAAAATACCTCCTGCACTATGGTTCTCACATAGAAGCATATCCCAGTAAAAATGGGTGTAATGAGCCCATTGGTGCTCAAAACTGAGGCAATGAAAACTCTACAAGGGAAATTGTACTTGGACAAGCCACACAAAAATCAAACTTTCAGTTCTGCTTGAGAAGAATCTGGTTTTGCAAATGTACATCTGGATAACTGGCCCAACGCTGTTAAATGGGTGTGAAGATGCTTTTATAAGACCTTCTGGGGCAGTTTCAAAAGGTGGCTACGAAACAGTTGGCATTCATCTAAAGACACCATCCAAACCTCTAAATATATCATATGGACTTATGTCTCATTCATTAGGTTAAAAACGAGATTTTGTCATGTCATCAAATTTTTGTTCTAAGCTTCCTGAAATGTTATCTTTTCATCTATCCCAGGATAAACTAATAAGCCTATTTCCTATTTCCAATCTTAGAATTTTTTGTTAAAATGATTGGAGCCACAGTTCAGACACAAGCACATTTGACATTTGATGTAATAACATTAAGGTACAGACCTTTATTAAAATCAGCTGGAGACCAAAAAAAGACCAAAGAGAGAAAAACCCCAACAAAACAGATGAAATAAATGTACATATAACAATTTAAATCAAACATAATTGTGATTTTTTTACAGAGTGCCTCTAATGTTTCCATGTTTTAATGGAAATGCTGTAGGTACACGCCCTGACTGAAAAAGACCCACTACTAAGAAAATCTTTATTTTAACACATTGGTTTAGCATGAAATTGCATAATTACAGATGAGTGTGGAGACTATGATTGGAGTCATTTGGAACGATTATCGCACCATCACATTAAATTATACAATCCACGTTTGTTTGGATGAGCTTTGATTAACATGTGCAGGACTTCAAAGTGGATATTGAGGCCCTTTAAGCCAAAATATCCACAGCTTAAAATCTGCAGTATTATTTTTTGTAATGCCTGAAGGGAAAGGTGCTGCCAGGTCACTAAACAGCCAAGAAAAACACTTTTTTTTTCGCAGGTTGGTGCCCTGCAGTCCTTGTTTTGCCCAGATTCACTCAGGCATTGATTGAGTCACCACAAGGAAAATATGGAAAGAATTCCCTGGAGTCGGCACAACCGTGGTCTTGGTTAAACCCTCCGTTGTTCAATTTGGCCTTGTTTGTGGCGATTGGGGATTGTTCAGAGAAACAGTGTTATTCTTAACTTACTGGCTTTGCTGGAAATCCGTGACGAGCCGGACATATCTGGCATAGCTTCCTGCAAGAGGCTTTGTCAATGAGATTAAAAGAACAGTGAGAGAATCACAACACGAAGCGTGGAGTTATTCTGCCACATTGCAGGAATAAATGTCCGCATTCTGCCTTCATATCAGGGACAAGTATAGCTTCTTCTTTGCATAGTTTTATGTTTGTCTTCTTCAAAGTTTGAATGGAGCAGATACAGGACAGCTAAATATCATTTTATTACATGTCTTTCAATGTTAACACTTGTCAGGCTTTTGGACCTTATGTAGAAGTTCTCTGTAACATTCGTATGAGTCTCTATAAATCATATACTAAGTGTCTTTCAGCGATTCACCTGTAGTTTTCTTTTAAGTGGAAAAGCTGTTACAACCCAGTGTGCTCCACACGTTAATCACTAAACAGCAGACAGACACTATGTTCACCCAGAGAGCAGCTAAAGCTGTTGTTCCCCATTTCCCAATTGGTGTCCCAGTACTGCACTGATAACAAGCTGGACGGTCCCTCTCCTCTGTAGTCGGCAGGACAGTGTTCATGGTTTCCAGAAAGAGTTTCAAACTTTGATTCATTTGACCACAGAAGAGTTTTCCATTTTGCCTCAGACTGTTTTACATTAGCTTTGGCCCAGGACCCAGTGAAGGCAGAAAGAGAAGGCAGGACAGTATAGGGGAGGCAACAGGTGAAGTGGGTTATGACTGATTACGCAGAGCAAAAAGAGGAGGGAGAGAGAACCAGAGCAGAGTGGACACGAGACAGAGGTGATCATCAGGGTGACACAGATCAGAGTCACACCTATGACATTAACTTACATTTGTGGATTGCACAGCGAAGTGTGTTCAAAGACAGTGATTTCTTCTAGTGTTCCTGAGCCCATGCAGTGATGTCCAGTGGAGAATCACGCCTGTTTTTAATGCAGCGGCGCCTGAGGCTCCGAAGATCACATGCATCTCTCTTGTGCACAGATTCCTCTTGTCTCTTGGGCACAGATTCCTCCTGATTGTCTGAATCTTTGGATAATAGATACTGTAGATCTTCAAAGTCTTCACAAGTTTATGTTGAGGAACATTTTGAAATTGTTCCACAACTTTTAGATACAATTTGTCAAAGATTAGTGAACTTCTGCCCATCTTTACATTTGAGAGGCTCTGCCTCTCTGAAATGCTCCTTTTATACCCAGTTATGTTGTTGACCTGTTGCCAGTTAACCTAATTATTTGTCAAATGCTCCAGAGACCAGCGATGTTGTTCGGCTTAGAGACAGTGGCACTAAAGAAAAGACAGGAGTCAAAGCTGGAGGTAGCAGAGCTTAAGATGTTTTTGGGAGTGACGAGGATGGACAGGATCAAGAATGAGGACATAGGAGAGGGACAGCTCATGTTAGATGTGTTGGAGATAAAGTCAGAGATGACAGATTGGGTGGTTTGGACATGTTCAGAGGAGAAACTGTGTATCGGTAGAAGGATGCTGAGGTTGGAGCTGCCAGGCAGGATGTCTAGAGGAAGACCAAAGAGGAGATTTATGGATGTAGCGAGAGAGGACATGAAGTTAGTTGAGAGAAGAGGATGCAGAGGACAGGGTTGGATGGAGGCACATGATTCTGTGGCGACCCCTGAAAGGGAACAGCTGCTTCTGCTTTTAGTTCTGCATTTCCACATAGTATGCACATTGAATGTGTTCAGAAACTTTTTACTACATTTATCTAGTGCCTCAGCCTTGCAGGTGGATGACGGGTGTACAGGTGTTTGGATCCTGCATCCTTGCTGTGGTTGTAATAAAAGCAATTTGGTTACTGGGATTTCAGTTAAATGTTCACAAACACGTGTCTCAGGTCAGCGGGTTGCTTTTGTGGGATAAACCAGGGCATGATTTTTCCTTTAATCTTCAATGAGCTGCTGCCAGTGTTAGGTCACAGGGTTCCAGTCTGCACATTGGCCGGGGTTTTCCAGGGCATGGAGAGACTTGTCCTGAAGCCATCCCACTGTTGTCTCTCCTAAGTGTTGGGTTGTATCAGTGGGAATCTGAGGCCACGTGTGCTTCGAGCCACTTGCATTTTTAACTCATTGAGCACAGCACAGATTGTGGTCGGAGCTGCAGCGGAGGAACGCGGCCCAAAGCCCATTAGTTCTTATCGAAGATGTAAATGTGGTTGGAAGTTGAGGTGTTTGTATCTCCTTATCTTCGTGTGACTTCATACTTCATACTCACCGCATCCACATTTGTCTGGCTTATAATTAGTATTTTATTTTTGTCAGGTCACAAAATATGATCCATGTTGTAACATATAATGCATTGTTATGCAAAAACAGATTTTACTTATAGAACTGCAACATGAAATGTAAATTTATACATAAAAATACTATAATATAATATGTTTAGACTGAGACTTATTCTGCTGCATGAATAAAACATTTTTATTCTCTGAGTACATTTGCTTGATAATACATATGTACTTTTAGTAAAGAAAGAGTATTTTCATGTTGTTTCTTTGTATTGTTTTGTTTCATGTATTGTTTGTTTAATTAAAGCTTTGAAATATAACTTAAGCTACTGATAAAAAATCGATCTGCTCTGCTCCACCGTGCTTTTCACAATCCTGCAGGTATTAGTCAGTATCCAATTACAATAAATACACGTAGCAAACTTTGAAACAAAACAAATAGCAAGTAGCACAGGACTTTGTGGAAATACATATTTTGGTGTTCTGGTGAGTACACATAATTATGATATTGAGTGACTATGCCACCCATTCTGTGTGTGTAATATAAACATGTGGAATATGCATAAAATACCCTTTTGTTTCCAAAACAAACCAAACCTAAGCCCTTCCCTTCCCCTTCCCTTTTATTTTCTGCAGGGATGGTCACCAGCTTAATTTCATAGGTATCTCTGCAGCTCGAACGTCAGACTGAAGCTGAGATCAAGTTCAAATGGTTCAACAACTGAAGCACGTCCACAAAGATAAGCAAACACAAACATGCGGAGTACGAGCCAGAGAGAAAACAGTTCGACAAGTGAAGTATAAATATACACTACAAGCAGCAGCGTGGGAACAGTCGCCGTGGGAACTGGGCCTTGTTTTTTTGTCAATGAGTTTTAGAAAGTAAGGCTCAGACTCCAGTACAACAGACATTTGGGTTCCCACCCAGATCTACAGCCGAGCAGCAGTGTCACATCCATTTCTTCATTGTTCTCCGGCTTCCTCTCTGCTTTCTTTCCCCCTCCTTTGCAGCTCACAGAGTTTGTCATGTTGTTCTTTGCTGCGAGCTTTCTTCAGTACACGGCCCGGGCTGCGGTGACATGCCAGTTCCCACGATCTCCTGCCCTTCCTCCAGAGTTACTGCTTGCTCACCGCTCTGGACAGGAAGACAAGTGCAACAAGGCCACTGAGAGTGTGTGCTAATTTAGGGCGACTCTGCTGGTTCTCCATTGTCTTACAATGGAAGTACGTGAAACTACGTGTGTGCTTTTGCCTTTTATGAAGTTCATCACCAGTGAATCTGAGTTATGAATGTGTGTTATATTCACGAGTCTCAAAGGTTCTTACAAAGATCTTCGCTGACTTACAAAGATAGAAAGACATTTACCAAATGAAGGATGTTAGGACAGGATCAGGGATTAGACAGCAGCTTTTACCGTAACATTTTAGCCACACTAACAATGTGCTTGTTTAATTAGTTACTGTTTTAATATAAACATGGAACTTTCTCATAAGCCGCTGAATAGTCGGGACATGTTGTTCAGATATTCACGGTATTAACCCGACCAACTGTGGCACCACCAGCAAGTTGACATAGTTTGTTTTCGATTAAAATATTGTGACAACCACTGGATGGATTGAGTCGATTCAGACATGCAGCCCCTCTTTGAATGACCTTCAGCAACACTGCTGAATCATCATCATCATCTTCATCATTGTTCATTCATCATCAGGTCAAAACTGTAGACTTTGTTGTATGATCAAGTACCTGCCAAGCTAAACTGCTGCTGTAAAATATGAAATATTATAACTACTACACACCAGCACACTGTTACTGATCTGAACACTGCTGTGACTTACATCGTCACAAAGCTCACACATGTTATGAGGGGCCCCATAAGAAATAAATAGGCTGTTTTTCACATTCACACCCCTTCCTCTTTTCTGCGCTCGCATGCATATGATGTGCAGCGTAGCTTGTTGTACCAAACTTGAAGCAAACTTAAACCATTGTGCTTTTTTTTAACCACCTTTCTATCTTATGATAAATTGTCTTGGGACCCAAAGTCCATCCTCACTTCATCTCCTTCCCATCAACCACCTCTCGGCCTCAGCTTTAAAATTAAAGTGTAATTAAGGCATAAAATCACAGGGGATAGTAGCTTTCTACTTGTGCTCCGCGCAGACGAGGTGGCCTTCATGCTCTGTTCGCTCTGTGCAGTGCACTAGGCTAATTAAAGTCACTTCCTTGCAGCCTGGGTGCATATTTTTGGGGACGTGATAAAATGATAAAGCTGGGCCATGGGGACACTGTTAAGTGCTCTGCCACACACAGTAAAAGTGCTACTGCATTCCTGCTCATCTCGTGTAGCTGAGTAATAGGAGCTGTGCTGGGTTATGCTGCCTAGCTAACTGACAATGTTGTGTAAGAGTGTAAAATTTTAATCTTACTGTAGTTCCTCCGGTTATTGACCTAGCCTGTTTGTGTGCAGCAGAGGATGTGTGTCTGAACTGTCTTTATGTTAGTGTAATATTTATGAGCTCAGGTACAAAAGTAAGGAACTATAATTTATTATATTTACCATTAAAGGTTTTCACGTCCTTCCCATCATTTACTCAATTGTACATACAAGATGGTGGGTGGAAATGGGACAGCAGATCTTATGTAATAAAGCACAGAGCTGAGGGGCAAGATGGGCTTGTTTTAGAAGGATCAGCTCTGGTGGCACTTGAGGCATCAGTGTATCCATTCAGATATGGAGCCATCTGAGAGATTACCCACTTACACAGTTGCTGCAGAGTGGCTCGTCTGTCCCAGGATGACCGTCACCCTCGTGGATGGATTACTGAGTGGGACAACAAGGCCCAGATGTCTGAAGACCCATGGGCCAGAGCCTCTAAACTTACTGTTTATGTGCAGTGTCTTTTTGAAAGAGAGCTCAGTTAGAAAGTACAAAATATAAAACAAATTACTGCAAAGAGATGCACAACAACCACAAAGAGATACAAAACAACTCAAAACATAAAGACTAAATGCTCAGCAAGATCCAAAAGAGATGCAAAAGTCCAAAAATAAACACAAAATGACTGAAACACACAGAAAAGTTTGTGAGAGCAGCGTCAGATATTTGGTCCGGACCATGTTTGAGCTTGTGTCTGTGTCTGCTCCTTCTGTTTCCTCGAGGTGTTTATTCGGCTCCTTTAAATCGGGTGTTTGGCTCACGACTCTGTCCTCCCCCAGGCTCAAATCTGACCTCTCGATGTCAAACCAGTGTGTGCTAATGACTTGCAAACTGAGGAGTTCTCAATATTCGGTTTGTGTGTCTGCACGGGTTTTGGCATTGTGTTGGTCATAGATTTTGATGAAACCATGAACATCTTCCGCCAGATGTGTCATTGCCTGCCTGTTTCAGATTATGTGATTGAGGTTACAAGTGTCTGAGCATCGAGCTGAAGCCCTTGACCACAGCTCTCACAGGAAACACTGAAGCAATTAGCTTATAAAGGTGCTGAGTATGACTCCAGTCCGAACACTGATGCTGTCAGTGAATGCAGCACATAGTGAGAGTAAGTTCTGTCATGTGCAGACAATATCATGTGACAAACAAGGTGCCACATAGAGAAACAATGGAACTGGAACCGTGTTTCCTCCCCTCACTAAAACCAGCAACGCGGAACCATAACAGATATGACAGACAGGCTCCAGTCTGAATAAACAGACAGCAAGAAAACGAGTTTTAGTTTTATTGTATTTTTGGATGAACACCATGCATCATGAATCATGAAAATCTTTTATAAGACAATGTCTGTGGTGTGTTTCTGAGGCACATTAAGGATTTTAAGTTAGATTCTCTGGTCCTGAGTGATTATTTACTTTATTAGTTTTATTATTATATTTGGTGGCTAATGGACAGGAAAGTCCAATATCTCAAAGATGATCAAATAAGAACCACAAAAGCCACAAAAATAGCAGCAAAGGCGAAATCTGTTAATGTGATGTATTACTTTCTTTCTCTCTTTCTTTTCTTCTCAAAACAATCAACATTGATGAAAAAAAATATGGTTTTCCACACAATCACATACACATTTCTGTGATATTTGTCCTTGGAATCGTGCATTTCCTCTGTACTGTAGACTCCCCACCTCCTCCTTCTATTGTGTCTGTTTTTGGTATTTCTTCTGTGAATTAATTTGTCTTTAATACGTAATAAAAAGGATCCATCTGCACCCTGTGGATCAGCCTAGAAAAAACACAATAGGCTGCTCGGTGTAACAACATCCGCCATGCAGCTCACAAAAGTACATGTAAACACTAGTGGACAACTTCTCCTTCCTGTGGACATCTACATGCCTGATGCCATTGTTGACAATCACCATCATCAGCTTATCTTCCACTGGACATTTGGCAGAGCTGATGGTTGTGGCTAACACTTGATGTCCAGAAAAAAAGACAGCAACTGTGAACAATAGCAAATGTTGGACTTGAACTTCAGTGTGTCTTTGTGTTTGTTATGAGGACTTACACAAGTAAAGCAACATTTCCTCCGACAGAGTGAAAGATACTGCCAGAGAGAAACAATGGAAACTTTAATTAGATCAAGGGTTTGCTCAGGGATTGTCACAGTTCACAGAAGCACATACATTACAACTTTTCAAAACTATTTTCTTGCTTGTGCCATTGTAGCTGCAAGCAGAATTTGTGGAGATCGATTAGTTTCCAATTTCTGATGGCTTTTCCTTCTATGTAACATGTTTTTTGGTAAGGTAAGAGGATCCTTTTAGCAAGGGCACGATGTTCTTCAAAATCTGATCATCTGTGCTCCTACAGAGCTGCACTGTTTACATCACACAGACTTTTTTAGGGATTTTGAAAATACTGCTCCCCCATTTGTGTGTGATTGTGAGTGCGAATTGGGACTTTGGATACCAATAAGGTGAAAAAGCTGAGAGAAGTTGAGACCAATTACCATTTACAACTTGGTGCCTCATAGGTCATAGCTGTATCAGCTCAAAGTCAAATTCATCAAGGCAAAAGTCCTTCTTGAATTTAAATATAAGAGAAAATGCTGCATAAGGTTTGAACATTTTAAGCAAATAATTGCAATTGGAGTAAAAACTCTGACCTCTGTGGCCTCAAGTGTGAATGCGTTACTTGAAAGACAAAGAGGAGACAGATGCATACACTAGATACATACAGAAAGATTGTTGATTTGAATAGTGAATAAGATCCACAGTGATGGATGCTTCAGCCTCTTTTTCCAAGATCCAGTTGAATCCAACATCTGGCTTGAAGTGGAGCCTCCCTCAGTAACAGTGTTCAGCACTTTTCAACAATTTTTCACCAAGCTCATGCTAAATATTTCATCTTCAGGCAGAGGTACAGAGGTCCTATTGCTGAGTGTTCACACAATCTGTCCTTTATCTTCGGTGTCAGGAGTGAAGTCAGCCAGGGCACCAGGTCAGCAGGATCGGTCTTAAATAGCATTGCGGCGACAAGCTGAAACATGAGAGATGTTTCGTTTTTCAGCCAGCATCTCATGTGTGACCCTGTGACACTGAGCTGGAGTGTATGAAGGACAGACCAGGGACAGTTTGTCCCAGAAAACTAACATCTGCTGTGTTTACCTTAGATTCAGCACAGGCTCACATTTCCTCTTCTCTGCTACTGCACCTGCTGCTAACCTTTAAAAAAGGTTCATTCTATGATTTGGATTTTTCTTAGACTTGTAATAAGCTGGACAAACATAGCATGTGGCATATGGCACTTTTATTTTGTAGAGAAGCTTGAGACCCCGTGATGTGATAAGTATAGAATTGGTATCCCAAGATTATTTTATTGCACAGTCCATCAATTTGGTCCAGGAAGAAATATCTTAACAACTAATGGATTGATTGCCATGAAACACTGTGCATACATTTGTGAGGGAATTGTTATTTATCTCACTGCAAATTATTGGATGTATTTCCATGAATCTTCTATGCACTTTCATGTCCCCACTGGGATGAATTGTAATAATGTTCATGATACTTCCACTTTCCATAATCAGGCCAAATTTAGAATTTGTCCTGCACTGTGGCCATTCTTGTAAACATGATACCTCTGCCCTGCCTTGATGGAATTTCTTTCAATTTGGAACAGACATCCACTCGAACTCATAGAAGAACTGTTTATAATATGAGTCTGGAGATGTAAAAATTTAATTAGAAATATACAGTACACTGTAGACATGTCTGCATTCTGCCACTTTAGTCTATTAATCTGTGTAATCTCTCACTATGGACTACAGTACTTTTTTATTTCTTGGCATTTTTCTTGCTCATTTGGTTTTATTCTATCATAAATTGCATTTTATACAATTCATCATGCAACAAAACAAAATAAAATTGTGTGAACACAGCGGTTGTCTTCACCTTCACCATATTCCCACAATCCATCTAAAGTCACACTGTTCTCATCATGTGAAAACAGCAACAATGCATCAGTGTGTGACATACTGAGAACAACACAAACAGGGCAATGGGGCAAAGAACATCTCAGCACAGTTCTTTGCATTTCAAATAATGAGGCTGAGAATTTGACCTCAAGCTCTGTATTTGTTAGCAGAGTTAACCAGTAATGGTCCACAAGCCTGCTAATTACAAGTGTGAAATTGTTGATCAGCTTTAGTATTGTCAAATTATTAATATGTGTAATTTTTTGTCCTGTTGCCTTTAAACACCTACAGTACTGCTCTTTCTCTTACAGTCCAGCCCTTTGTCCCCCATTCAGCGGGGTCTCAGTAGGTAGGGTTTTACTATCCAGCCTTAGCAGCAGTAGTGTCTGTTACGGACACATTTTAAAGACAGAGAAAATCTGCTTACGGACGAGGTTTGCACAGATGGTTAAAAAGCCCAGTGGGAGACAGCAGTTATCTTCCCACTTCGAACTGACAGTAGATGTTTCTACTGCAGTATTTCACATTTTTCCCCTAAAGCTGTCCCTGATGTTTTTGAGCATTCATCTAACCCCAGTGATTTAGTGCTGACACCTGACATGATTGTAGCTCTGTTTTCCTTCTGTGCTCCATATCACATGATAATAACCTACTACTGAACCTTCTCAGATGATTTTACTGTTGTGTTGCTTGCTAATAGACCTAGTATGAGGAAGAAGGTCTATATATATATATATATATATATATATATATATATATATATATATATATATATATATATATATATATATATATATATATATATATATAAATTTATTAAATTTTATTTTATTTTTTACAATAAAATGCATCTCACACACACCTGCAACAGGAAAATGCTCCATGTGCTCTGATGCCCCGTAAGTCAGTGTTTTTGCATCATGTATACTTTTATGTAGTGTTTTTGCCATAGCTTGAGTTAAATAATGTGGATTGTCTATGTATTTGTTCAAACACTGCAGAATAACTGTGCTGAGTTAAAGCAACACTTTCTGTTTTACAGGGACTTGCAGAAATCTATTGCAGCGGCATCTTGATAGCTGTCAGGAAACAGTGTGCCAATGTGTGAAAGAGAACATTGCAAGTCCTTTTAAACAAATTATTCTTTAAAGTACGACTAAAATATAAACAGAGGCCATGCAGATCAAGAGATACCTGCATTTCAGATTATTTAGGTGTAAGAAAGATCTCTATAATCTTAATATTTGGAGCTAGAGTGATGAAATAATGAAGCTTATCTTACTGTTGCTTTTACCACAAGTCATTCTGAACAATACTGTTATCATTTACACAAAACAGACTCCATGAGTTGGTTCCACTCACTGTTACATCATGATGATGCTGTTCTGTGGTGGCACTGACCTCCGTATCCATGCTTAACCAAGCAAGCTGGGCTGTCAGCGTTACTCTTGTGATGTGCCAGGATCAAGTAGTCAGGATACTATCTTGTTACTAATCTGTTAATCTGTTTGGCACACGGGCTTTTTTTCCATTCCTCCTTATGTAACTTGGTCTATGTTTGGATTCACTCTGGGAGTCTCAGTCAAAAGCTCACCACTGTGAAGGAGACAGCCTGAGACTTTTAGAGGAAGAGCAGGGTTTTGCATTTACTTCAAGGAGGCAAATTAAGCTTTTTTTTTCATTTCATTTTGTTTTGTTTTCAGATATCTCTTTGTAGTTCATGTCAATCCTTAATCAGGCTTTTCTTTATGGTCAGACACAGGGCACTGAAGTAGTTGAGTGGGTCCTGATCCCAGCTGATAACAAATGAGTTGTTCCCTTAGATCCAAACCATAATAATAAACCATCCAGGGTCCTGATTTGTCCAGCACTGATCCCAGACAATCAAACCTGCAGATGTTTGGTAAGTCTTTGATCTAAAAGGAAGTGCCATGCACTCCAAACCCAAAACTATTACTTTCATCACTCCACATTTGAAGGATAAACGTTGTCTTGCCACAAACAGTGCATATAGACATTTAATGTAACTTAAAAAAAATAGACTGGGAGAGAAGAAGCAATTTAGGGTTCAATGTCTTGCCCAGGGACACTTCAACACATGGACAGGAGGAGTTTGGGATTTAACTACCGACACGCTTACTGCTGGATAAAAACTCTATTTTCTGAACCACAGCAGCCCATATATTATACTGAAGTGGCAAAATGAGTCATTTGCTTATAAAAAAACGCAGTGTCTATATCAGAAAACAGTCAGGCCAGCTAATCCCGCACAGAACAAATTTGCAGTGAGAACCTCTGGAAAGTAGGCCAAGCCTTCAGTAAAGAAGTGCAGAAATGCTAAATCTATGGCATAAATATGTATTCTAAACCACAACAATAACAGTAAGGAATGTGTGCTGATGGAGAAAGAACTTTGGACCTTTGTTTGAGTAAAAATGGAAACATAACTGTTAATAAAACCTTCAGAAGGGGATCATTCTTACTATGCGTTTATCATTGAGGTCAAAGTGGGAGGTGGAGTCGCACTGTAGTGCATTGTAAAAGAAGCCTATTTAAAATAATTCAGGTGGCCGAAACATTAAAACCACTTGTAGAATCACATAGTAGAATTATCACCTTTCTGACTGTTTCAAACTAAAAACTAAGAAATTAATAACCTAGTAAAAGTAGCATTCACAGGAGAGACACTGTAACGGACTGAATTAAATTGCACAGGTGGGTGGCGACATATTTTCATCACGTAAAACAACCCTTACGTGCTGACGTAGATACCCATGATGCCACGCTGCAGCTATAAATATTCCTTTCTGCAACGATTGTTAATAGTTGCGGGTTCGTACTGCGGCGCGTTAACCTGGAGTTGGGTCTTACCAGACTTAGTTTCACGAAGTTTTGCCCCTAACTTCCGGATGGTGCACTTTTCTCTGGAGCTTTTGTTGAATAGCAATTGTTTTGGCTGTCAAAAACCTAAAGATCCGTGTTTCCTCGAAGCTATCATGCTGAACACAGAGGAAAGGTAGGAATGGACGCTATTCTTTTATTTTTCTAGAAAAATCCTAATCGGACGTTAACAGCTAAAGTTGTTAGCTAGCCAGTTGTCTGCTAGTTTCGGGCATGAGCACAAGTGTTTTTAATTGTTGTGCTTGCGAAAATAGTCTGACTTCACTTGTAAGATGCTCGCAAAGTAGCAGCCCGAACAGCGAAGACAAATCGGGACCTGGAAGAATCTGAGGCGCTGTAACGCAGACGTGACATGAACAAGAGGTGATGGTTTTGTTTCTGCAGGCTGACACATAAATCCAAACCCGTTTATTGTCCGCTCATTGCAGCCGTAAATGTAACGTTGCCGACTTGGACGCTGAAAAAGTTTGTTTAAATGCCTTTGGCCTGCAACTAAGTGTCATTTTATTATTGGTAACCCTACAAAAAAAAACCCACTATAAATGATAAACAATACCTATTATTACTATTACTTACTATAATCATCACTTAAGCTAAAAAAAAAAAAGTTTTAACCTCTACAGTCGAGAAATGATGTACGTTTTTTAATTATTTAAATCATTATTTAAAAATGATTTGCTCAAGTGGTCAGAATTTCATTACCCACTCTGATCAAATAGATTATCAGCAAGTTGTTCCAGCACTAATTCATAAGTAATTTAAAGCTTGCTTGAGAAAATGCACTTTTTTTACCACCTGAGCTTAAATGATTAATTGATGTGATCCCTTGTTACATTTTACAGGTGGAAAATAAAATATATTCGGGCTCTAGTCGGCAAACTGTAATGCAGAGTGTTTCTAAAGGATCTCAAGAATATATTTTTTTCATTGTCCACTATATTGTGGTAGATGGTCTGCACTTTTATAGCACTTTTTTTTTTACCTATTGGTGCCCAAAGCGCTTTACACTGCTTCGCATTCACTCGTTCGCACTCACACTGACAATCACACACACTCACACCAATGGGGGAGCTGCTCTGCAGGTGGCCAACCCTCTCTGGGGAGCAACTAAGGGTCTTGCTCAAGGACAATTCGACATGTGACTGGAGGAGCCGGGGATCGAACCATCAATCACCACCAATCGTGGGATTGTTGCACATTAACTACACGTGCCTTTGCAACCCAGTAGTGACTTTATACTGTAGTATCCTCATGCTGCAATTTTGTACTTGATGCTTTCCTGCTGCACCACAATAGTAGTTCGATGAGGCTTTGCTGTTGGTGTTGTTGTAATTATCTTTATTTTGTGTTACTTATTTGTTTGAAGTGGTAAGTTGGGCCGAAATAATTGTGTGGATGAATTGTAGCCCATGTGTTTCTGGTCTCGGTGCACACAGAATCGAGCCTGGTTTTTGTCCTGTGTGGGATTATCATGATGCTCTGACTGTTATGGCCCTGTCAGCCTCGTCCTACATCAGCCCGGTTGCATAACCCTCTCCCTCTGGGGTTTTTTGTCTCAAGCATCAATGGAATCTGTTTGTACAGGGAGTACAGGGCTGCATTCACTCAAACAGCTGGATTGTCTAACCAGAGCTACCTTAGTGTGACCAAATGCCTCCTAACTGGCAGACTTTCTGTCCTAGGAATACTAGAAGCTTGTACATTAAAGGGCTATTGATTTTTTTTTTTCTGTAATGAAACTAAAGTGTGCCACTCGGATTAAGGTGTCATTAGGAATTGTCAACCTCAGCTATTAAAGCCACCTGCACGTGAGGACAAAGGCTGCAGATTCAAAGAAGATAATCTTCCATGACTGATATTGTTAAATTGTAATAAAATGTCATACAACTGTAACAAAATTGACAGTTTAACAAAATCTGAGTTTAAATAGTTTTTGTCAAACCATGAAACCCAGCCCCTATAATTAAAGCTAAAATTGGTAATTTGAGAATTTTTAAGTCGTCATGCCTTTGAAAACATTTTAAACATTGGCTAATCTTTCCAAGACTGGACATTCACACTACTTTCTGAAACTGCACTGATCCAGTGATTAATGAATTAATCATTGGGGGATTAATCCATCTTTGGGAGATGGTATTAAATGCTACTTGACCAATGATATTAATTTAGTATAGTAGACAGCAAAATAAACCAGCAAATCATCATCTCTGAAAAACTCAGACCAGAACATTTGAGTCCATTTCCTAATTTTCTACTTGGCTGATTCTGAAATGAGGACAAACCGGAAAAACAAACAAAACCCAATTGCTCATTTTGCTACTCAAAGTGTTTTCAATTAGGCAGCCTGTAAAAAAAACAACTGGTACCGTCTGCTTAAACACAGAAGGACAGACATTTAATGTGGTGCACTACCTGAGGCAGTGCCACCACAGCTAGTTTTGTGCCAGACAAACCCTCTCTACTGATGGAGAAGTGGGATGAAGTTGTTTCCTGCCAAAGCTTATGTTTTCATAACAAGCAAGAAGCCAGAAGGTTCAAATCCTGTGTTATAAAGGTTGGCGAACTCTCTCATTGTTATTGCCATATACTTACCAAACAGTCCCTGTACTGACAAAGCCAATGCATATGCCTACACTTCCCAGTCAGGCATGGATTTGTAAGTCAGGAGTTTGAGTTTTTGCACTTATTTGTAGAGGGTTTACCGGGTCACTCAAGGTTTTGACTAACTCGGTACGTATCATATATGACCTACAGCAATAATACCCAGTCCCATCAGCTTTTTAATGCAAAGTAGCAAATGCTAACATTAAGCAATATGGCCAGTCAAACATCAGCATGCTAGCACTGAAGCAGTGTGGATTAATAGGGGTGGTAGTTAGTGTGGCTGTATACTTAATATTGACAGTAATACTGTACATACCTGAACAATTTAGAGGAAAATTATACTCATTACTTTTAGGTTGACGAGATGTGACAGTGGCACAGTTTCAAAATCACCTTAATCACATCTTTGTATTTCTATGCTACAGTTTTGAGCAACATGTGCACAAATGCGGCAAATATCTGATATATTGTCGCTTGATTTTCATCAAGTCTGCTGAGCCAATATTACATTTTGCACACAGAGGTATGAGGACATATATTTTTCATGTGCTTTAATATTCATGTGATTGTCCTGCAGCACTGTAATATATTGTAGACTAGTTTGAGTGGGTAGGTGTGTGTGTGTGTGCGTCTGACACATTGTGAACAATCATATTTTGGATCCAGTGGTCAGAACAGCCTGTTTTGATGGGGATTTATCCATTCACACTCTTTTCAGAGCACGTGGGTTTTTCCTGTTACTGTCTCGACATATTTTCCAATACACTGTTCTGCCAAACTTCCAGGGGTTGTCAGAGGTCTTGGAAGTCTCCTGTTTACTTTCCTGCATACCGCAATGTGGTGTTTATGTCCAACACTGCATTATTATTTTTCCAGGGCCAACAAGCTTGTTTGTGTTGAGTCTCTGTTTAAGTTGAGTCTTTTCCCTTTATTAAGCTGGTAAATATAGTGTTAAAAGTGTTGTAGTCTTCTTGGAGGACCTGCCAGAGGGCTTCCTGTTTTTCTTTGAGTTGTGTGCTTCTTAGCTGTCGTACAAGCTCTGCCTCAGCAGCCAGCCAACCCAGGGCATTCATCCCATGAAACAATTCACCTCAATCAGTTCTCATAACAACTCTCAGCCCAGGAAGAGTAAAGTGGCAGTAAAAAAAAAAAAAAAGTTTTGCTTGCATACACACAGGCTTCACCCCTTCTGCCGGAATGGGACGATGACGCACTTGGCATCTTTGAGTCTCACTTCTGCACATAGATGATTAAATCCTCAGTAACATATTATTACAGCCCAGGCTTATGGGTGTGCTCTGTCTGACATTGGTGCACAGTTTGTTTCACCCATTAAATTGACTTTTTTCAAAAATATAACCCTTTTTTTTTTTTTAAGGGTGACCCCTTGACCTACTGGGGGGGCTAACTGTTGCAGTGCGATCATGAGAGAGGACTGTGGAAAGAGTTGCTTGAAATGTCAGGGGACAGAAGTGCTGCCTTTCAAAACAAGCTGGCATTTCCATAAAGGCCAGGCTCTTCTGTCAGTCTCTGAAAAGGAAGATTGCAGGGGGGGACTGGGTCTAGACATTTTGGCTAGCTTATATTTATCTCTTCAATCTGCATGTGTCCAAACTGTTGTCCCCAAAGTCTATCAGTTTTGTTTCTGTGGAATAAAAACCAGGTTTGCTACAAAGAAAAGCAGCAAATGAGAACCTGGAGGCAATAGATGTTTGAGATATTTTCTTTAAAAATATCTAATAATTGAACAGAGATCGTTGTCAACATGATCTCTCTTGACCATCCAACTAGTCATTTCAGTTTTGCTCCAAAAAAAAATTATGATTTCTACCATTGCAGTAAGTGAAACACTAGAATCTCATGGAGTGGATCAACAAAATTACTAACAATCTGAAGAGTAAATGAAATCAAGGCCACTGAGAGGTAAAGTTTTCCGCCATTCTTTCTGTTCATACAGTATGTTGTCTCAGCATAGTTGCTGAGAAGAGAGCTGTTAAGCGCAGTGGCGGTGAACAAGCTGGGCATAATTAGTTTTGTTTTCCATAGTGCACTCTCTTGGCTCGTAGCCATGCAGATCAAGTCGTCCAGGTAACCTGTCTGCTCTTGGCGCAGCTCCTCAGAGGTGCAGCAGCTGCTTCAGTTTTCTGTGGCAGGATGCTCATATGCAAAGAATTTTCTTTACCTGAGATTTTCAAACAGAAGAATGTGTTAAGGTTTCAGGTTTAAATAAAATTGGAGACCACAAAAAATGGAGAACATTCTTTCACCTGAAAGGCCAAAGTTTAAGAAAATGAGGGTCCACAGCTCATCAGTCAGTCTGGCAGTGTCACCCGACTACTAGCACTTCAGCTTAAAGATACACGAGTGTAACTCAAAACGCCTAAGTGTTTCAGAAAGCCTTACAAGCTATTTGAGGAGGTGTTTACAGATCATGTGGTTGTTTATGATGCATGCCTTCCACCACATGCAACCCTTCAGGAACCCTTAGATCACAGTTATAAATCATAGGATTGAATTTTGTTAGTTATGAACAGCTTATGATTTCTCATAAGTCAATAAGACTCTGTGGACATAACTTGATTATTTGTAGAGCTTCACATCACATGCGTGTTGCCTTTGTCCTCTATTTTTTTTTCATTAGAATTTGAGTCTGGTTTTACTGTAGTTGATGTATGTCAGACTCTATCTAGCCAGGACACTGGTGCACAGTTGGTATGCAGTTTCTTCTGATTGCCTGGCAGACTTCACTATATTTATTTAAAAAAAGTCAAATGGTCAAAAAACTGCAATTGCCTGTAGGGTTTCATCAAAAGCGTGTGATCATGTTAAACCCTTATGGCTGACCTCAGCACTGCAGAGGGTGGGGCGTGTTGCCATAGGTGCTTTAATGTTTTGCTAATTACAGGGAAATGCTTAATGAAGTTAACCAAGGACTTTGAGTGAAGCAAAAAGCTATGCAGTTTACAGCAGTAGCAGTCTATCAGTTCTGTGTATTTGAGCTAAAGATTCTGTGTGGAGTTTGCAGTTCTGGAGAACTTCCTGTCCACATATCAGTGTCTTTCCATGTAAAGTGTCCGTGGGAACGACTGTCAAACCCACATGCTCCCAATAGTCAAACTAGCGTCGCTCGTATTAGCTATTTGACTGTGTGAGTGAATAAAGTGAAATATATAGGTCTATAGCGTGAAAGTTGTTTTGGTCATTATTCCCATTTGAAATCTTAAAGGCAACATGTTCTGATTTCCCCAGTGGTAGTAAAGTAGGATCCCTTTGGTTTTAGGCAGTTGGACAAATCTAGGGCTCTGGGCAGTTATGATGTGTATTTGTAGCTGTTATTTGACATTTCCTAGACTTGTACAATTGCTCAAAGACATTTGCTATGAAGAAAAAAAATAGATATAGCAGCCTTAGCATTGTACACATCCATGGTTATGTGCTACTAAACTTTTATTAGTCTGTTTAGTGTAAGGGTTTGATATACTAATGCAGCAGCGGCAGAAAGGTTGTTGTTTTTTTTTTTTTTTTTAATGTTCAGGTTCCCTCAACTGCTGCTTTAATTTCATTTGAAATAAAGTAGTTGGCTTGTAGTTGATACTTGTGTCAAAATAAATACTGCGCCTCATTGAAGCTTCTTGCATAATGCTCAGGCACAGTGAACCAGGACTTTGAAAAGCCTGTTTCTAAATGAGAAGTCCAAAAACGCCAAGTTCAGTTTGCCTTTAAGTGTAGTATTAAAGCACGTTTACTCTACCAGCTTAGTTATTTTTTTCACAAAGTTTAGCCCTATTGCAGTGTTTTGGGGGCTATTGTTTAACATGAATATGGCAAAAGATGTGTGTGGAATGGAAGGACTATTTTAGAGAGATTGGACAGGGAAAGAGAATTCAGTGACCAAAACTACAAACTAATGGACTTGTCTTCTTTCCCTGCAGTTCCTGGTTAGCAGGGTCTCTGCTACCCAGCTCCATCCCTCAGGCTCCGGGGCCTCTGTGGTGCTCCTGATGCCCCTCACCCACAGCTGAAGATCCCGGGTGGGCGAGGGACTGTCAGGGATCACTCTCTCAGCGTGGTACTACACAAGGTGCCTGTCTTGTCCCCTGACTTCCCACAAATATATGCATACGTACACCCATGTTAAGCTGTCGTACAACATTTGTCAAATGTTTTTGTGACATCTGAATAAATATGACAAGTGTGTCATACCTCAGGGGCAACGGTGACTCAGAGCACTAAATACAGGAACCTGCTAATAAGATGTTCCTTCATTTTCTACCTGCAGTGTATTTAATGCTTGAACTATTTTATTTACATTTCACTCTCATTTCCTGTTGCCAGCCTCAAATTTTAAAATGTCCAGTTATCAGGGTATTTATGTAGCATTTAAAAAGATTAACCTGGCCAAACAAAGTGGGACAATGTCCCTCCTAAATGTCTTTATTTTGAAACCTCTACACACTAACCGCTGTGTATCTTTTGTGCATGAGTGTCAAGTTGTACCCCAGACATGTGACTGACTGTCCCCAGGGGATTAGAGATTTAGGCTCAGACGGATCAGTCACAACAGTCATATTAATATCCTTATCTGTCTTCAGCAAGCAAAAACCAGTTGGAGGTCTGAACACAATGTCTGACTTGTATTAACTGGTTCATTAAAGTTGAATGAATTGATTTATTGGTCATCTTCACTTCAAATGACAGTTAACTTTGGTTATCTGGCTTTTTAATTTTTAATGTGGGTAATAACAAAGCACAATCTCTCATTTAAGAGTAAACAAATGTAAAATATTGGATTCTGATGTTTGTTCTGATGATTTGAGCTCTTAGCTATTAAGAGAACAAATGCATATGTTTTATCTATAATATAAATAACATTTTCTGCATGTTTATGAATAGATTACACATTTGTATTGTCAAATTATGCAGTGGACCTCGCTCCATTTACAATTGCTTCAGCCAGCAGAGCGTTTTCCTACTAAAATACTAAATATTTTCTTTTGTGTATGAATCCAGGATGAAAAGTTAACAGTGACGCAGGCCGCTCCGGTGACTGGGAACCCCTCCTTTCTCCGCTTTCACTACCAGCTGAGTGAGTGCCGCTCAGCTTTCTGGGATACAGCGCTATCTGAAGACAGCCTCTTTCTGGAGATCCCACCTGGGTCCCTGGTTGAGGGGAGCAAGGAGGGGTAAGTGCAAGAGGGGTTAGACCACTTTGATACGCATTAAACCAGTGTTTCGCATAAATTAAACATACTTGGGCAGAGTGTGTGTGCAGTTCCAAAACCTCCAATACCTCTTCTCTAATAAAACCAACGGCTGATTTGGCATTAGCTTAAGCATCTGACATATAAAATACTACAACATAATAATTCAATACAATATAAAATCATATCATTGCAATAAATCAAGATTTAGTTTAGAATCAGGACCTTTACAGTTGTTAATAATTTGGAAGTGTTAGAACTGATTTGACTCCAGAACATAGAACAGAATTGACTGGAATTTGATAAGGAAAAAACACTCAAGGCAGAAGAGTGACAGATATTTGTGTCTTAGAGTTCAAGCTGAGTCTTGTTATCTTTTGAGACTTTTTCATAATGACTCTCAAATGTACAATTCTCTTTTTTGTGCAGAAACGGAAATGAAAAAGCTTGTTAGGTTCATTCCCCACAGTGTCTGAAATTGAAGCCGTTGAAACAGACATACTGTAACCCTGTGGAGTGTTGTCTAGAGGATCAATTTACCCCACGCACCATCTGGGTCTGCGCTGTATGTGAGAGGCTGTTTGTTGAGATGTTCAAGGCTCCCAGTGTTCCCAATTTGAAGAGCATGCTAATACGCTTCTGGAATCATTGCCTGGCTTTGTGGTCAGCAGGAATCAATGCCAGAACAGAGTAACCTTGGCTGCAGTTGGCACAAAGCCTGTCCAGCAAGCAGCCGGCCTCAGAGCTGCCACTGCATTATTATGTAAACTTGCAGCACTTATGTAAAATGAAAAATTATCATAAAAAAACTTAGTGCGTCATCACCAACTGACTCCGTCTCTCTGTGCTTTTGTCATCCTCAGGCTAACTGCTCTGCTCGAGTTTGCAGAAGAGAAGCTCAAAGTTAACTATGTGTTCCTGTGGTTCCATAAAAGCAGAGAGGATCGACGTAAGAGCTCCGGTTACTTTGAAATATTGCTTTGAATATCTCAAACTTTAGATTTTAATTAAGGATGCAGAGAGCTTTTGCAGTCAGTAGTAAATTCTGACTATATATGCAAATATCCAAAAGTACTATTCAGTAATTGCTATGAATTTGTCTCTGAGGCAGCTACAACACAGAACCTAAACGGAATTTAAATTGAGCATAAAAGCCATGAAATGTATCGCTAAATATATTCACACATTAGTAACAGTTTTACCCATGAAAAGACTGAAAGCTCTCATGTTTCTCCCACCAGTGTCCATCATCAAGACCTTCCATTACATGGGCTTTGAGATGGTAAAGCCGGGCCACCCAATGGTACCTGTGCGGCCTGATCTGGCATTCATGGTATACTCTCTGGAAAACAGCAGCTCAGATGAGGAGTGACTTCACGACGTCTCCCTCTCCCACCCCTTTTTCTCCCTCCCTCCCTGCCTCACCCTTAGAAACTTGCCTTCTTCACCTCCACTCTCACTCTGAAACATACCCCTCCTCCATCTCAGAAACGTCATCATTGACCGGGAGATCTTTTTTATTTTATTTTTTTAAATAGACTTCTGATTTAACTGGGTTTTTGGGAGTGGTAGGATTTCTGTGACACAGACACCCTGGCCTCTCCTCCCTTTCCCCAACTGCAGATTGGAGAATCTGGGAGCTTGAACTGAATCATGTGTTGTGGATTTTGGCTTTATTTTTATTTTTTTCTGCTTTGTGGTCCTTCTCTAGGCCACATTTTGTTGGGCTGCCATTAACACAACAACTGTTTGACATTCAGGAGAAGTTATAATTCAGCATATCTCTCCTTTTTATAGGAAAAGAGACTTGTTTGTTTTGACTGTTTTTTGCTGTAGACCATAGAAGCTGTGCTAGTAGTGGTAAAAAGAAGGATTTATAGATTTGGAATAGTCAATAAAATGGATTGGTGAAAGCCTAATCTGTTAATATTCAACATTAAAGCACATGTGACCCTTTCTTTCCACACTTTCCTGAAATAACTCAAGGCATCATTCCAGCTTGTCCCTCACTCTGTTTTGTTTTGTGTTTGCCATTTGTCAAAAACAGTCATGCCCAAATATGGAAATATCTTTAGTTTTCAAATGTGTCAAAGCTACAAAGCATTGTGCACTTTGAATGTTGGCACAGTCTGCCGGTCACACTGACACTGTTACTGACAACATGAAGAGGACGGCATTGCTCATGATGTACTGTCACAGAGAACCAGTACTCAGATAAGCTACAAAACTGGTGATGTAATGGTCAGGTTCAAAGCTCCATTTGTTGTGCATTAAAATGAAATAGCATTAAAATGTAAACGCGTTGTTTGAATCAAGTTAACCTCTAGGACCAGTTTGTGGCTCTCATGTACAGTGTAGTCTACGATCGTAATCATTTCCCAGTAGAGAGCATCCAGTTATTCCTAAAATAAATGTGTAACGGTCTTGGAAGAACCCAAACCATCCTCAGTGCCTCCTGTGAAAATCCTGACGAATCCTTTGCATGAGAGAGATTTATTTTTGGTGTTTGATCTTTTATTTTGATAGTGAGCAGTGCAGAGGCAGACAGGACATTTTGGGATGTTGCAGTTATGCAGATTGCACTGTAACCATTGAGCTGATAAAGAGATGAATCCATTACAAATGTTCCATGTAATATAAACGAAGCATATAATACAGCATATAGCGTTGCGTAATGTTTTTGACTTGAGTGTAATTGTAATACTGTACATGAGAGACGGGAACAGGTTTGTTAAGCTTCGTTCAACCCTGTAGCATTATCCTGCACGGGTTGAAACTTCAAATGAAGTGGGGGTCTTAGTGCCTAAAAGAGGAGAGTGCAATGTTAATATTTTTATTCTGTAGTCTTAACAAGGAATGTGTACGTGACCCCCTTTTTCTTATCCCATGCAGACTGGGTGCATGGTGACCTATGAGGTCGTCATAGGCTTAAAATCCGAACTTCAGGTGATTAACTTATAGGCAATTTGAGTTTAAATGCAGCCTCACACTTTCCGTCGTTTTTCATATTCCAAACGCCAAAGAATCAATGTTTCTGCTTTGAATTCAGCCATCTTGCTTAAAAAAATGATATGTAAAGCAATACTAATCAACATTCCCCATACCAGCCATACATCACATCTCAGAAACACGGTGGGGGTCTTTCTTCCGCTTGTGTTCAGATCATGAGTCTCATTGCTACTGATTGAGCCCTGACTAAGTTGTTAGGAAATGTCAATATATGAACTTTCTCAGAGGTATATTTTTATGTATGTATATTTCTCAAATGTGTTGGTTTAGGGATTTCTTTTTTTTTTTGGAGATTAGTTGGCAACTATTCAATGACAATCTACACTTATATACTCTGGAAATTTTTGTTTGGGGGAACAATAAAAATTGTTATCTAAAGAAGTGGTTTCCGTTTTTTTGTGGGGGGGTGTTGTGGGTGTTATGTCATGTTCTCTTGCTTCTCTTGCTCTAGGGTTTGCTGCAGTTACAGCAGCTTTGGTGTTTTTCAAGACAAAGTATAATAAGTGTGCCACAGTTCATGTATGACAAGAAGAACACAGGAAGCAAACCGAGGTGATAAAAATGATGAACCAAACCGAAGCAACTGCAGTTACACAGTTTAAGACTAGACGGAGGAACAGCAGTGGTTTTAAGGCCGATGTGAGGAAATGAGTGTTTATTTTTTCCTCATGAACAGTAGTTGTAGGAAGCTCTGTTTCAGCCCATTGCTGATCTCCAACCAGCTCAGCTGACGGCACATTACAGCTCTTGACTGGCCTAATGCCAAATGCTGCAACGGCCTCTGGAGTCAGTTGATCTAGGTCTATTTTCAGAGCGTGGGCCAGGATGGACTCGGCTGTACTTTATCAGCCTCTCTAATTCAACAGCCTCTGTTGTCTCCACCTCCAATAGGAAAGTCATTCAGTTGATGTCAGAGTGTTGTTCACTGGTTGTTGGAGATGGAAAGCAATACACTGCATTAAACAAATCTAAACAAAGCAAAATAAAAAACATAACATTTTAGAAAAGAAATAATCCAACAAAGCAGAGAAAACACCTGTACAGATTACACAAAAGTTACATGTTAGAAATTCACTGATTTAGACCAGCATCTGTGTCCCAAGTAACATCATTGGGTTCCCCTTAGTTATTTCTGGGCTTTCTTTGGGTTTTCCATTGTCTATAATATACTAATATAATATACTGTAAAGTTGGTTCACTTATAAACAGGCCAGATTCCCACGGTAACCTGTGCTACAGAGATAATCTGTTCCAGCGCAGGTTAATTCAGAAGATCAGATCACAACCTATAAACAGCCTGCCAACACTGGCCAATCGGATCCGTGGAAAAACTGACTCATCCACGCTACAGGGTCCAGACTAAGTATTTAATAATCAAGAAGATTAGATATTTTTTTTGAGGCTGAAATTATTTTTCTGGTCCAGAATTTTCAGTATACAAAATAACGAATAACTAAATATAAAAAAAAAAGCTACAAACTTAGCTGCATTTAAAAAGCATGTTTGGGTTTGTTTTGTTTTGTCCATACGGTTTAATCATATCACAGTCTAATTGAGCCAAAGTGCCAGGCAGAACATGAATGTAGAGGAGATCCAGAAGCAAAAGGAGGGAGCTAGATATGCAACGGTTAGACCAGTGGATGACTGTGAAAAACAGTAATTTGTGTGAGACATGGAGGCAGGAAGGATTAGATTAATCCATTCTCCACAAAACCTCTCCCAACATGTCCTTTGTGTTCAGCTTTTCATCATATTCTGTCGAGCTGTAAAACAAACTCATCTCAGGGTCGTTACACCTGACTGAATTGTGAAGCAGCAGCCACTGAGAAAGACAGAGGGGAACTCAGCAAGTCCGGAAACAGGCAACTTTCAACGGACATTAAGCAGGGCAGCAAAAGGCAGGAGGAGCTTGGTAGGTCAGAGTAGATTTAGGAAAATGGCTCATATTCAGAAGCACAGTGGGTTGTGCATTTTGAGGAGCCGATGCTACCATGGGAGGATGCACAAGAAATGGGCCGTGACAGGGAAAAGCTTAGATATACAGGTGATCATCATCCACAGCTTTTCTGTGTTAAATGAGTTGGGTAGAAAAGGACTGGGCCTAAACCAGAGCAGGAAACAAAATGGCTGACACTGCAGCCAGTTTCAGAGAATGGGTTAGAAGCTTAGGTGAGTGAAGTCAAAATGCTCTAAACTCAAGTATGTGTTTTGTGCTAAGATGTAGTTCATTTCCAAAGTCAAACTGTTGCATGTAGACTCATACACCTGGTATGTCGGGTATGTAAGGTAGCAGTCAAATAAGCCTTTAAAGTACGTTTGGTGGAATCTAAGGTCGCCTGACATGGGGCCCAGCAGATTTATGACTGCAGTCATATCCAGTGTCCCTGTAATGGGGTCAGAATCAGGTTACTGGTCTTCTGAGGGGATCTTCACCTCACTTTTGGCAGTTTTCTGTCCTTTAAACTGTTATACTTAAAACAGTTTGTTGTTTCCTTCACAGTCTTTCTGAACGTGGGGGGACAAACACATTGGATGCATCCTCCTCTTTGCAACGACAACTTTTCAAAATATAAAACCTACATTGCCAACACTGATACTTACTTGTCTTCTTCCTTCACTGCATTTGCTGGTGCATTTTTGCACCTTTTGCCGTTTCCAAATGTCGGTCAGACTCCGCAGTAAAATGTGACACCAGAGACAAGAATGTCTGCAGTGCGTGGCAGCAAGTAATCATTTCAGGGGCGTGAAACGAAGACAACACATCAAAGGCACAAATGAACGTCTACACAGACGAACTGGAAAATGACATTTGTTACTGTTGACAAAAAGTTGCTTATAAAATGAGTCTCTGTGTCTGAAGAGCCCTGCATCAGCACTAATGCGGTGTCACTAATCCCCTGCACTAAAAGACAGGAGGCAGATAGTCGACTCCTGACCTTAATCTTTCATTGACTTTACATAAACCCACGTCACATTGAGGATGATAAGCAGTTACCGCATCAGCACATTAGGCTCAGTAGGCATTTCTCAGAAACTCAGTTTCCATTGTTGCTCTAGCAGAGTTAAAACCATCCAGTCAGCAGCTAATCCCCTCTGTGGAGACAGCTGCGCTGTGAATCTGTGAATGAATCTACTTTTCTCTTTTTCTACCCAGTTATGGCTTTACAGATGACATAATTGCTGTTGATAAAAATCAGGCACAAGTAGTTTAGTAGCTGTTCAGTTGAGAAAAATTTCACCACATTTTGTAGCTGTTTGATGCCATAGAAAACCCAAAAAGAGCACAGACTTTGTTTTACTGTACTTCGGATCATCCTTCAATAACAATTCGTTCAAAGCATCTTTATTAAAAAAATATGCAGCTAAAAAGAAAATGCTCAAGTGAAGCGTCCTGTTCTTCAATAAGGACTGAAAACGCCCAGCATTTCCACGTAAAGATGAACAGCTTTATCAATGTGTGTTTGCTGCCTCGTGGCACATGTAGCTCTAATCCCATTCTGATTTAAAATGTAAATCCACATACAGTAAACCATAAAATGGAAGATAAGTAATGACTTTCAACCTTTGATGCAAAATAAATCAATTGGATTTTTACTGGAGGTTTTCCTTTTATAGTCCGTGCCCTAGTCCAGGATAGTGAAATCACTTCGCTCTCAAATAGCCGATGTTGATTAAACTAAATTACATTAGTTTTGATCATGAAGTGGGGGAGGGGAGCAGCCATATTTGGGGACAAACACTAGAATATTATTGTCAAACCTAGTTAAGAAAAATATCAGTCAGCAACATATGATTTAACTTTATTTTAAGAAAACACAAACTGCTGAAATAGCTGAAATTGTAATCTTTACACGCACCAGCTCACATTCGTTCTCGTACAAACAAGTCTCAAAGAGCTGCTGTCCGGCATCGCTACTTGTCCTTCTCTTTCTGTTCCTTGTCCTTCTTTTCTTTCTCAGCTTTGGCCTCTTCTGCTTCGTGCTTCTTGATCAGCGCCTCCACTTCCTTTTGCTTCAGCACCTTGATGCAGGTCTTGCCATTCTCGCGGGTTAGAGTGGCGACCTCCACTGGAAGGGAAAAATAAAAAATAAAATAAAAAATGCACAGAAACTGTTGATGTGACAGGCGTAAAACTTTAACCTGAGCTTTCATGTGACATTCCAGAGGAAGAAAATGTATGAAGTGATTGTATGCACTTTAACAAATTACATATTCTCGTTTAGATTTGCAGTTTATTGGTGTTTTAAAACACCATGTTGTGTCTAAGATGTTTGACTTGGTCTTTTTTTCCCTTCCTTTTTTGGTCCTGCCTACTCATTATTTAACCCACGGTTAAAAACTGGTTCACCAGGTATGTGTAAACGTCGGCTGATGTCTGTCTCAGTGTGTGGGGACGGGGTCGAGTCACCCGAGTATATTGTGTATGACAACTGAAATCTGAAAGTTAGTCTAATGCAAATTAACGCTGACATATCCAAATTTGTAAGCCATGCGCTGCTCATTTGCATGTCACACAGATGGAGCAACATTATCCATCATTTAGAATGCAAGTCCAGTAGAGACCCTCTTTTAGGCCAGTTTGAAGTCTCTACCAGCTCCTGAGGGAAACGAGTTGCTAATTGCTTCACTTTGCTCACCAGTAAGTCACCCACTTTGTTTTGCTGAAGAATGGCTGCTGGACACATTTGGAAATGAGGAAGGAGGAGACCAGTAACAGTTTGGTCGCAGCCTGATGAGATTCTAAAAGGTCTGATGAGCTCAGAGAAATGGCAATAGGACGTAAGAACCGCGTCGCTGTTGTCGGGTAGTTTGACTCTAAACTGTTTTAAGGTTTCTCCTAAAAACACATTTCAGTGGGAAAGTTACTATAAAATCTAATTTGTATGTAGTTGCTCTGAAAATACCAAGTTCTCAAATATAGATTGGAATTTTGAAAACGACAATATCTCTATCTCTCGCCGTTAAATTCCGCACCTTTCTCTGCAGACAACTTGCTGACATCCATGGTTTTGTTGAGCACTTTAATGGCGAGCGCGAGGGCTGAGGAAAGGGTCATCTCTCCTTCCTTGTAGTCCTGTTTCAGCATAGAGACCACTGCCTTGGAGGGAGCAGAGTAAACACAGACACAACGAGTAAAACAAAAGCACATCTTATGGCAACTGAGGCCCAAAGCACCCTCCGCAGTGCCACTCCTGCATAATTAACATACCAAGTCATGCACAATGGCTTTCATATCAGTTTACCGCTGTAAAGACTCTGTATGTTCCGTTTTGTAACTCCACTGTTTTCCAAATCTCATTCTCCTGTGCAGCACAACACTAACGCTGCCATGATCGTGCACCAAACATGCAAGTACTCATGTTACAGTAAGGCCTCTTGGACAAAAGCATTTACATAATGCTCTGAGGAGGCTCTGTTGCCCACAGCGCTGTGTGTGCAGCCCTGTGGAGACCCACTAAGTTTAGCAAAAGCCCTCCTGAATCAGGCCCTGCACAGTTAGCTGCCCCAAGAGTCCGCGCTAAGTAGGCCACAGCGTGTTTGAGAGCCTTCGCTGTGTGTGTCATGGCTGCTTAGGCATCTGGAGAGCTGCACCCTCTAGTGTCACAATCTGGGATATTGCTTTCATTCATGTCTGAACACATTTACAGTGCATTGCAAAAGTATTCATACCCCTTGAAATTGTCCACATTTTGTCATGTTACATCCACAAGTGTAAATGGGGAAATAATGGGGAAAAAAGGAAATAATGATAACTGGTTTTCCAAATGTTTTACAAATAAATATCTGAAAAGTGTGGTGTTCATTTGTATGGAGCCCCCTCTTAGTCAATGCTTTGCAAAACCCCCTTTTACTGCAATTACAGCTGCAAGATATTTTTGGTTTGTCTCTACAAGCTTTGCACATCTAGCAAATAAAACTTTCTTCTTTGCAAGTCTTAGCTCAAGCTCCATCAGATTGGGTGGAGAGCATCTGTGAACAGCAATGTTCAAGATTCTAAATTGGATTCAGATTGTCCTCACCAGTCTCAGGTCAGACTAACAGCTTTATTCTAACATTGCCCTGTATTTGGCTCCGTCCATCTTCGCATCAACCCTGAACAGCTTCCCTGTCCCTGCTGGGGAAAAGCGGCCCATGTTTCACGATGGGGATACTTTAAATTCTTCTCAACTTTATCCCTGACCTGTCTGCTGTGTTCCTTGGACTTCATGATGCTGGTTGTTCACTAATGTTCTCTACCAAACCTCTGGAGGGCTTCGCAGAACAGCTGGAATCATACTGCGATTAAATTACAGACAGATGGACTCTATTAATTATTTAGGTGACTCCTGAAGGCAACTGGTTCCACTGGATTTTAGTTAGTGACATCAGAGTAAAGGGGCTGAATATAAATGCACTCCACACTTTTTATTTCAAAAACAATTTTGAAAGCCCATTTATCATTTTCCTTTCACTTTACAGTTATGATCCAATTTGTGTTGGTCTGTCACTTAAAAAAAGGTTTAACATAAGAAAGTTAAAAGGATTATTAATACTTCTGCAAGGCACTGTACACAGCGTTTAGGTCTGGTGCGTGACTGGGAATTAAACCCATTTTTAAATAATGTAGAGAACTGGACATGAGCTTTGAAGCCCATGTGCTACATACTGCACTGTTGTTTCCAATGCAGGTCGCCTTCCAGCCGCCGTAGTTTCCACTTGGGTCACTCTGGTAGAGCTGGAAGCCGTAGTGTTTATCCCAGCCCATGTAGAGTAGGGAGACTCCAAATGGACGCTTTCCTGTGAGCAAAAACAAGAACTTTTGTTTTTAATTCTACTACCCCACAAAAACTTGAAGCATGAAGTAGTTTTATGCCTTTTACTACCATAGGAAAGTATTTCATGTATACAATGAAGTACCCGATAACAGGTCAGTGCATGTTGACCATTTCAGATGTAGCAGTATACAAAGACAATACTCAGCAGTATAGATGTACAATCATACTATACTTTAATTATCGTTTTAAAGATTCAACACATTATTTTTTAATAGTCAAAACTAAAAACTTATTTATAATCACAGTTTGAGAAAAACGTCAAATGTTTATAAAAGGGAAACTAAAAACTAGAGATACTTAGTTATTATAAAAATTGTAGTGAAAAGATACGACAAATACTCCATCTGAAATGTCTTAAAAAAACTTATTCTGCTGCTGAGATACTGGAGGAAAACCATACATACTGTACAGATTACAGGGGTTGCTTTAACTCAGTGTTGCTGTTCTTTACCTCCAAACTGGGTGTAGGCCTGTTTGATGTCGCACAATGCTGTGACCAGCTGCTCGCAGGGGATCGGCTCTTGGTACTGCAGTAGGTATCTGCATCACAAACACAGCTAGTTATTATATTTGAATCCTCCCCACCCCCCACCCCAATTATAAGACTATTTGCCTGCAGCAAAACATACGAAGACGAGGTTGTGAAAGGCAACTTCAGTGTCAAAGCTCACCTCTGTGCTATGAGCCTCAGTTCATTGGTCAGTACGTTGGCATCTGACGTGATTCCTGCGACACTGCACGCCATGTCTCTGTGGTGTAATGGGAAGATGGAGGATCAGTGCAAAGAAATTTAAATGACTTCTTTTCACTGCACTGATATGTCAGTATACAAACGACATAGGTCTATCAATGGCATTATTAACTTTTAACTATGCAACTAAAACAAAACCCCTAAGAAACCAACTTACTCATTGAGCTTGTAGATTTTCTCTGAGAAAAACACCTCATCAAGCAGCTTGTGGATGTTCCTTCTCTCAGCAGCTAGCAGCACTCCATCGTTGGCTAAAATTCCCAGGCAGGTGCCGGCATGTCCGATGGCTTCCATGGCATACTCAACCTGGTACAGACGCCCTGGAAATGACACATTGCGCTGTCAAGTCGAAGACTCAACCACAAAGGACTGAAAGGAACCAAGATGCCTTCACCTGGCTTAAACATTTAATAGTCTACTGTGAGTGCATTCCCAGTATCTTATCCTAATGTTTCTTCTTCTTCTTCGGATTTCCCTGCTCTGTACATTTTTTGGCACTTAACTATTTCTGTCTACCTTCAGCTACCAACACGGTTAAAATTTTAAAACATTCAGCTCCAAGACTTTCTGGTGAACTCTCAGCTGATCCATTAGTGTGTATGGCAGGATGTTGGCCCAGATAGAGTGGGTGACATCACACGCACTTTTATCTTTCAGTATTTGGCCAGAAGCGGGAAGATCGTCGTCTGAAACTCCCATTGGAGCGTCCACAGATCCTCCTCCAAACACAAACGGGGGCTGTTTTAAAATCGCCGCCCTGCCTTTATTTTATTGAGTACCTTCGAATAAAGTATATCACCGTCTTCGGCGAAGCCTTCTGCCGCTCACAGGTTTTTAATAGGACTCATGCTTCTCCCCATTTTGTGAGGAAAAGTCTAAACAATTTAAAACCTTTCTTCACCAAATGTGAGGGACAGCAGATTGAAAGCAGCCGTTGCCGTGGTAACAAACACAGCTGAACCAGGTCAAGTGATTTGCCTCTGCGCTGACCAACGAGCTGTTTTTTCCCCACATGATATGCAGTGGACACACACTTTCAAAATAATCGCTTATTTCTATGTATTTTTTTTATTTTAGCATTTAGAAGGGAAAATGAATTTGTGGTTTGAGTCTACCTGCAGTAATGGGTCCGGGTTCGCTGATCGGACAATTGTTAGAATCTCTTCAACTTTCTCCAGATTGAGATGTAAATTGTTCTGCATACTCTGACCTACTGAGATTTCAACTTTAACATGATGTTTTGAAATGGTCATAGAAGTTTAACATTTTAATATTCTACTTTTACTTGTTTGACTTAAACCTGACACTCAGCTATTACACATCTACAGATTCTAGGATTTTTATGCTACTATTTCATGTAACATCTACTTGAGGCAAAACAGTTAACCTTCAATTCTGCTTATTTTCTACCTTTGTTCAAAATGTTTTAACACGTTTATAGCAAACGTTTCTGCTATTTTAGAAAAACCAAACAGTTCAGCTTTTTTCACCTGTGCTTGGAAAATCCTTTTAGTGCCGAAGTATTAACAGTCCATTTTCTTTTTGGAAAGGTCTTTTCTAGTTATGTTATAAAGATAATGTGCACCCATATTACTTACACTAAATAGTAATTCTTACCTTCTGGTGAGAAGATGGTTGTTCGAGAATCATAACGACGAGACTGTAAGGAAACAAGCAGAACTCTAATCAAAACTTATTTAGCATCAAAATGCAGACTTTTTTTTTTGTCCTATTGGTTTATCCCGTAAATTCAAGGTCATCACAGCAGATCATTAGTCCACATGTTGATTTGGCAAAGTTACACCGGATGCCCTTCCTGACGCAGCCTTTCCCAATTTCTACTGGGCTTGGGACCACCACTGGGCAGCTGAGGATGGGCTGTTGTGGGCGCACTTTCTTGCCCAGTGACACTTCGACATGTGGTCAGGAGCAGCGGGGTGTGAACCACCGAGCCTATGGTCGGTGGGTGACCAATAAACCAACTGAGCCAATGCCACCCCCTAACATCTTTTTCATCGATTATGTTACTAAGGGTAAACTCAAATCAAAGTAAAACATAAATAAATGAGTGGACAAAATCTAGATCCTTTCATACAGGGCACAAAGGGTCACTGATTGGCCTGAGTGTGCAAATAATGTTAATATATTATATGCTTGGCCTTCAAAGTACCCTAATCTCAACACAAGTTTAATAGCAGGACACATTTTTTAGGCAATGTGTCAGACAGGGGTCCAAATGAAGGAATCTCTTTAAAAAACTGGCATTCTTATTTCTTCAGCACAGTTCAGAGACAATGTACACCAAACCTTTTCCAGAGAGATGTAGCAGCCTTACGCTATGCTACATTTTACACGTTTGCAAATGATTTTATCTAAATCAACAAGTGAGGAACAAAGCAAGCAAAATGATAAGCAAAATGTTGGTGGGAAGAGATCGAAAGCAAAGTGCCATGAGAAGAAATGTCAGCTTTGTCAGATTCAAGTGCCAGTTAAAGAATAAAGTATTTTTGAGAGCATAGAAAGAAAGTTGCATAGAGGTCTGTCTTCAACAGTTTTTTGAATGAGGGAAGTGAGGCTGCTGAGTGCCACTGAGCTGAAGAGCTTTACTTTTTCAGGCAGGAAGATGTTGAAGTACCCACCCTGTAGGTGAGTATCAATGCTTTGAACGTGATTACACTGGCTTCTAGAAGAAAGTGTAGAATATGAAACAATATGTGTCATTTTAATTGACAAGACTTGCTGCTGCATTTGAAGTTTTGATCATCTATTGAGGTTCTAAAAGATAACTGTCCTTTAAAAAAACGTACAGCCTCTGTTTTGTGCACCACCACCGTGTAGCATTTCTGCTAATGAAATGCTGAAATACATTATTAATGTTTGGTATTCTACACATAGTCCAAGTTATAAAACCCTGGGGACCTTCTAAGGTCACGACACTGATAATCAGCAGTTCTGACTTTAAACTATAATCCGTATCTATAAGTCAGGGAGCTGACTGGCTGCGCAGATGCTTGGTTTGTAACCTAGCAGAGAAAGAAAGATGCTAAGTAGCACATCGTTCATATAATCCAGTCTACTCACCATGGTTGGAGACTGCCGTCAAACGTTGCCACTGCGGGAAATAAATAATCAGAGCTTTATTATTTTTTTTTAAAACGATGATGTTTACTGGGTTTAACCAGCTAGCTTCAGTTTGGCTAACGCTAGTTAAAACATAAACTGTCTTGCTTTGTCATCTGTGGCTGGACGTGAAAGTGAAACCAAGAGTCGATTAGATTTGTCGTATCCAAGAGCTCAACGCGGACTGAGGCTGGTATTAAACTCTTATGAACCTGAGCTCAGGTTGTTCAGGTTTTTGCGCAGGTTAACGTTATAGGTCCTGTGGTGTGTTTTAACCATTTGACTGTTTAAATCAAGCTTTTGGACACGACTGGGACTGATAACGTAACACACCTAACACTGGCTACCAACTCGTACGACTGTACATTTATCACGGATACACCAATAATGACGAAGATACTGTTTCAAAAAAAAGGCAGCGCTTTAATGTGAAGCTGTAGCAGAAAAATGCTTACCTCTTAAAGAGCTTTGTGTGGCGCGCGTTTTGATGACGTCACAAGAAGGAGGTCATGGCGACGTCATTGCGTAATGTGTTTGTTTATTTGGTTTTACTCGTCAGTGTTGCGCTGATCCGTGAAACATGTATCAGGTGTGAGTGAGGGTCTCTGCAGATATGGGTGAACATGCGCCTCGGGGCGAAGGTTATGAGGAATTTTCAGTGTGGAAATTCAGGGTTCAAATGAAAACCGTGGAATATTTGATCTGACAACGCAGATAGACGCATCTTTTATATTTAGACCCGGTTTTGTTTTCGTCTGGTGTATATTGTCATTTTAAATTTCTATTTAAATGAGTGTAATAAACCATTCTGATCACCAGGGGGGGCACCTTACCTTTAGGCCTAGTTATACTTAAGAATTTCCCGTGGATTAACCATACACTACTCTTATGACTATGCAAGTAAATAATCATGCAGTGCTGTGCTGTCTCTGAGTCTACCCTCTAACCCCTGACATCTGGTGGTGGTGCTGGTGTGAAGCAGCTCTTCTGACAGACGGTTTGCTTAGTTTCTATTCTTTGATTTTTCTCCTGTTGGATTTTGAGTCATTTCTCTGTATGCTCTCATTGCTTCACAAAAGAGTTTTTGTTTTTTTTTTGTGGATATTTGGTAAAATCCTGTGTCGGAAGTCCAGTATAATATTTGTAGTGAAACTGAAGAGGGGGTTTCCAAATGCACATACATCTCACCCTGTCGTCAATGAAATGAACAATGACACATCAATAATCGCCCCTGTTGAACATCCACATCAAATATTTGAGGGCTATGTAATATGATTGCTACCTCCAAAACGTTTGACAATTACAATTACTTGTGATTAATTCTAAAAAAGTGGTAAATGTGATTAAGAGATGTTACATGATGAGATTGATACAGTAATTTATACATCAGTCAAATGGATACTCTACAGTGCTGTTGTATTGTTGAAAAAAGTTCTTTGTTTCTTGTATGAGGATTTTTCTCTTGGTAATACAGCCCTGCGTTGCCAATTGCAAGCAGCTTACCTTGAGATTATCAAAAATAATCACATCCTCACATTGTTCTCTGGGAATTGGCGCAGGAAAGTAGAGAACTGCAGCTGAGACACCTCCAGAAACAACCCATGGCACTGCACTGTGAGTAGTACACTGCTATTTCATTTGTTTAGTTGCCCCCAGTCTCTGCTGAGGACCTGGCTCACAGATCCTCCTGGACAGGGGTTATATCTAATTCCGCATATTTATCTTTTTAAGGCCTCTGACATTGCTCTCACATTGTTCTCACTGCAGACTAATTTATAATATTTTAGCTGAAGCCATAACATCTATTGTAAGGCTTCTCAGGATAATCTTTTTTTAGTGGTAACCATGTTGTTTTGACACAAGGGCTGAGTGACGCATGTGACATACCTAAGCTCCTTCAGCCTTTATTGTTCAGTATCACTAAGGAGTGAATGTTGCATCATTATTTAACTGCTTCAAAGGGATTTTTATTGGCCCCTATAAAACTCAATGCAAAATTAAAAGTTTCCATGAGGTACGAGTCTTGGGTAGGCAGCCAGGAATCACCCTGAGAAACTGCATATTGGCTCTGTACGGCTCTTCATACTACACCTCTTCACTTTCAGTGTATTTAGATAACAGGTGTGTCTGGAGTAAAACAATGAGCTCAAGTGGTTTCCTTCAGTCTTATGTCAAAGGTCCCTTTACACTATAATGAAAAAAGGGCAAGGAGTAAGTGATAAAATGAGCCGAGACTATTAACCACATAACCAATAAACATAACAAGGTTAATAACGATATAACTACTGTAAATTCATTTTAGTTTCGTTCTGGATTTATGAGTCACATCTGCCCTACGTCACATCATCAAGTACAATTATAAAACTGTGGCACAACGAAAAATTTGCCCCAGATTTTGAAATGGTAGGATGTCACATTGTGGCATATGAAGTGGGACGGGTATCAGACATTGTGTCATGTCAGGTAGGTTTTAAAAGAAAAATTCCTTTCCACATAGCCAGACATAGGTCATCAGACAGAACTGCTTAATGCCACTGATGTCTTATTGATCAGAGCCCAAGCAGCTGGGGAGTTTAAGTTTCAGATTTTATCTATGAGATGACATTTAGTATAGACACCTTACTGTTGAACAGTTTACTCATATGGAAGCTTTTATTTTCATCATCGAGCACATTTACAATGGCATGTAACCCATTCCTCTCTGGGAAGCAGAGGGTAGCCACATATTTGCTTATTTGTCAATATATATATATATAAATATATTTGTCAATATGTCCGTGTGTGTAAGTAACCATACAGGACCTTCGCACAAAAGCCAGGCTAACAATTTTCCCTGTTTCCAGCTACAGAACATATGCTAAGTTAAGCAAACCAGCTGTTAGCAGTAGCCTGCATCATATCTGCTTGTTTCACCATTAAATCTGTCCAAATGTCTCTTTGCTGAAATACCAAGAGGCCCCTTTGTTGCTGCTATAGCTCTTTCTGAGGATACTAGTTTTTCTATCCCTTCTCAGTTTTCTGGTTGACAGAAGAATCCCCTCTGTCTGCTGACCGTACTCCCCACTATTTCAACCTTTCCAGGATACTGTCTTCACCAGCCCACCCTTTGCCCTCAGCTGTGTTATGTTATGTGAAGCTCCTGCCATTTTGGACACTGATTGCCCTGAATGCGCACACCGAGGGCCCCTCGACGCGGAGTTGGATTCCAAATTTCAGGGCCGAAGGGAGGATTTCCTTTTCAAAATGTCTGGCTGATAAATATGTCACCATGCTTGAAACCGATCCCACGAAAAACAGGTGGGATGTTTTCTAACTCGTCACACGAGTGCATGTGATCTATTTCTTACCTCATACTCACCTAAAAGTAAAGACTGTCGATCCACTGGCAGCAGAGGTATTGTTAGTCAATAGTAAGCAACCCTGAAGCAGTTTATCTGGGATCTGCTGCTAAATCTCCTCAATTTAGATTCACCAAAGATTCACAGTTTGTGTTATTTCTATACACCTTGTGGACAATTGTATTTCACTGTACACCCACAGTGATAAGTGAAATGAATAAACACTGACCTCTGACAAATGTATTTTGACAAGGACGGGGACTATGGAGGATTGACTCACTGAGAGCCTGCTGTCAACACATGCCTCAGCGGGGAAAAAACCTGTTACTCATTCTAATATCAAGTCATAGAAATACTCCATCATTTGTTAAAGAGCAATGAATCAACTTCAAACATCCACTTCCTGTATCGTTAGCAAACCACCCACACATAAACATATGTGGTATTTGATGTACAGTTACAACTATACTGTAAAGCCAAGTAGTTGTTCTAACCCACATATACTAGTTGAGTTTACCCAGTTATCAACAAAGTCATTTACCTATAGTTTCTTTAGTGAAGGTAACTTAAAACAATAAAGTAAAGTAGCAATAAATGAGGTAATGACAAGACTAAACCAGTGGGAAGCAGGACTCTAAGTTGCAGCTTAACAGTAGCTTAACTTAAATAAATATGTTGCATGGAACCCATCCAGTGCATTTACCTTGAAATTGTTTTGTTGTTTGAAATCGTACATTTACATTTACATTTAGACATTTAGCAGACGCTTTTATCCAAAGTGACTTACAAGTGAGGTACAAGGCAAGCAAAATCGTAATTCTTAGTTACTAAGTTAAGGAGTCGACTTAAAGTAAATTTTTAATTACTGTGCGCTGTCAATTACCTAACACTTGTTAATTACCATGAAACGCAAGGTACAGGTGAGGCTGGTGAAAATTTCAGTTTTCCAGTTTTTGGTCACTCTACTTTATGGCGAAACACAAAGTATGAGCCTTTTATGAACACATGCCCCTGGTGATCCACCCGAATGACAAAAATTAAACCAAAGCTTTGTCTATGTTTAGGCACAAAACAACCAGATTAGGCTTTGGGAAATATGGATTGATTTACAGTAAAACCACAACTTCTTTGACGTGAGGCTGTTTACAATAATAACCATGGTAAGTTGTTTGTTAACTCTCATGGTCATGTACAGAAACCAACATTGACAGTTGGCTGCAGTTTTGTTGGCTGTGAGTTTGATGATTTGTTGACCCATCCATGCACAGTGACCTTCTGCCCTCTACTGACTTTGCTGCTTTTGGGAGTGCTTACTTGTTTTGTTCCTAACCTAAACAAAGGAATTGAAAACTGAACAGGACTGGGGTGAAGTTACTAAAATTAATCATCTGGTGAAGTTTTACAACAAATTCCATGACAATCGATCCAAAATATTTCCTTCAAACCTAAAAATGTCAATGGTAATGCAAGAGGAAAAATGAAAAAGGACTTCATCCTCTGGGGAGTATGAATGTAAAATATCACTGCCATTGAGTCGATGGTTGTTGTAATACTATGTCACATGGACCAAAGTAGAAGGCTCCTGCCAGTGTGGTTACAATCAATAGGATCAACTGCTGTTTGGCTTTCATCTGTATAAATAACACCAGCAGAGATATTAAACTGCCCTGGAATTACACGCAAATGTTTGTGCGTAATTACAACTCTTGGTAACACATCTTTGACAGCAGTGGTAATTAAATCAACAATACAGTCACATTGTGCAGCACAGAGCCCTGTATGAGCTTTTGCTTTGGTCCACATGGATTTAGGAGATACAACATCTTTGCATGACACATAAATAGAAAACCAAAAGAAAAAAATGGAACCCATGACTTTGGATACTGTATGTATGCTTTGAATTGACAATGTATAAAATTTATAATACATTTGGCACTAAACAGAAGAAAACAAAATACGTTTTATTACCAATTGAACAGGGTTACACTAATAAATGGTTTAGTTTTTTTCTGTATAGGCACTAGCTGGTGTACTTTTAAATATATGTGTGTGGTAATGGAAACCTGTTCTTTGTGAAAAACACCTTATTAAAATACCCTCACAAAAAAATTGAATAAGCATCTGTTTAAAGAACATAGAAAGTATTTTCCTAAATAAACAAATTAAACACAAAATGTAAAAACAAACAAAATTTCTGTCATTTGGACGCCATATTAAACAATAATAAAAAAATAAACAAGTTATTTACAAATTGACACATTTGGCGCGGTTAGTTACTTTTAATTAAGATGTGATTGGTTTCTTCATGTGACACAAGCAGGTTGTTGAATTTTGTTTTGTGTTACCACTATTTTAGATTTTTTTTTTTTTTTGCACACTTAAGTACAATACCACATATTTCAAATTCAAATTTACCTGGTACATTCACTAATAAGCCACTTACAATCATTTAATAGGAGAATAATGCATGAGAAGATAATAATAATGTGTGTGTGCCGGGGTAGAGGGGTCCTCAGTTGAAATAGCCACACCCCACACACTTCAGTCTTGGGCATGAGTGACACTGGCATATTATCACATCCCACGTGAAAAGAAAAAAAGAAAAAAGAAAACAAGGAATCCAAATTGAAAAGCCGATTCTTCACTGGAAAACAATTACAGTTAGGAGAGTCCTCCCATATCCCACCCACCCATATCACGCTTCTGTAGCGCCTACACTACGGCTGACGTGGACGCGCAGTGCGAGTGCACACGCGCTTCTATTCAGTCGACCATAGGCGAGAAGAAGACGTAGAGAGAGAGAGAGAGAGAGAGAGAGAGAGAGAGAGAGAGAGAGAGCGCGAGCGCAGAGCAGAGGGGTTCTGTGGGAGGAGGGCGACGTGACAGCAGGACTCAAAACAGAAGCTCTCCGGACAACGACCGACGAAAAACGGGATCATATTTTCTGCAGATCTGAGGGGATTTGAGCCGCCGGATACCGTGGTGCGGGCTGTTACGCGCGGCAGCGTTTCCCTGCGGTAAAATCCGAGTTTTTGGACAGGAGGCGCACGGCTTGCCTGACTCTGCCTCGTCAGAAAAAGGGGGTTTAAAGCGGGGCGGGTTACGGAGCAGCGCGCCGAAGGCACAGTGGAGGAGGTAAGATATTTTTGCCCTTTTTGCCCTTTCAGTCCGCACAGTATTTACGTTTTGCTGTCAATAAAAAGGACCAACTCTCAGTGGGGAATGTCACAGCTCCGTGTCGTCTGCTTCTCGCTGTCTGTCTCCGTCTCTCCGAAGCGTCCGCTTCCCCATTCAAATTACAATATGAGATCTCATAACGTGTAGGAACGTGAACGAACCCAACCAACACGTTTAAAACGCTCTCCTGCAGCTCTGTACACACCAGGGGCTACGGGCTGCCAGCCCACCCTCCTCAGCTCACCCCTGCGTGCTTCTGCTTCTGCTGTCACAGTTTTCTTACATAATGCGTAAAAGTGCGGTTACAGATGTCGTGTGGTGTTTGCTGGATGCCACATTTTCGGGCTGCAGCGTGTGTCTGTGGAGTCAGTGCAGCAGTGAGCAGCAGCAGCAGCATGACGCACTGATATTAATGGATGAGGTCCTGTAGAGCTCGATCCATCCTGAGCTGAGCTGGTCGGCTTCGTTGTCGCAGAGGAAGCTTGGAGCTCTGATTGAATTTGTGCGAGGTTGGTGGGTTTTAGTGTCATTTTTCGGACTCTGTGGGGGCTGCGACGGACGGTTGTGGCATGTTTTGTCAAATGCTGGGTCTGCTTACATCAGACTGGTGCCTGCCTGATGGGGGCATGGCTCAGGCTTTTTACAGCGGGGCAGTAGGATGCTCAGCTGCCCTGCACTTCTAGCTAAACGCTGGTTATTGATGTGGACGAGGCTCAATATAGTTTAGGGTTGAAGCACTAGATGACAAACCAAACCACCAACCAAAAAAAAAACATTCACAAAAGGAAATGAAACTCCTTTTATTTTCAAAAACCCTAATGCCAAAAGGGGAAATGTGCAGCTACCGTGACTTCAGTATTAGAGACAAACAAAGGTTGATAATGACAGAAAAGTAGTAGGCAACTAGTCATTTTAAGCAAAATGACAAAATATGTGAGTGGTTTTAGCCTAATAAATAGGAATATTTGCTAGTTTTCTTAGTCGTGACTGGTGTTCGGAGAAAAATAAACTAACTTGGGCAACTAATTTGGGCCTTTCTACTGCTTATAGAAGTAGTTGTTAGTTGTAGCTTTTGTCAAGATTTAAAGAAACTGTAGTCGGAAAATGAGGAAGTGGGTACGATGAGAAATATGAGGAAACAATATCACTGTGCATCAATGGACCATAACAAATAAAATGATTTACAACAGTGAATGTAGAGCCACATTAAAGAGGTGGAGGTAATGATGTCCTGCTTAAGAGTGCAAAATCAGAAAATTGAAGCATAAATGACAAACCTACCTAAATCAGCATGTTTGACATCTTTTATGTAAATCGCACATCACCAGTCAGCAACAAAGTGGGGTTGCTGCCGTAGCTCCCAGCTGGTGCCGAATGAGGTTGTATCAGTTTGGCCGACATGCCAAAACAGGCCTGCGTGGCCTTGCTCAGGCCAGGCCAGACAAGGCCACTGCAGTCCTTATGTCTCTGTGCATGAGCCCAAAAGCTTCAAAAAAGGAGACCCACCCACCTTCTCCTCCTCTGGCTATGAAGTGCTTGAGCAACAGCCCGGAGGAGCCATGCCAGCAATTTAAAATGCCACAGTGATTTCACTTTCAGGAGACAAGATAAAATAATTACAAGTACATTATTTTGAAATGCCAGGACAGACGAGTGCTTGTCATCTCATTTGTGGGGGATGTGCAGCCTACTTGCCCGTCTACCTGCTGTTGAGTCTTCAGTCAGAGGAGAATTCCTTTTATTGCAGTGTCAACTTTGCTGACATTAACATTTCATTCAGGTTATTGTGTAAGTAGCAAAATCCACCGAGAGCGGGACTGAAAACATTGCTATGACAGCTTCAGCTGCCCAGTGAATGTACTGGTGAAAGCGGCAGAGCGGCTCAGAAGTGTCTGAATCAAAACATCATGGCAGAAAAAAGGTGTCTTCTTCTACCCTGTCACTGTCAATGTAAACATCACAACTATAATCACACAGTAAAGGAAAGGATGAGTGAAGTGGAGCAACCAGCTTAATAATTCACAAAGAACGAAACGCACTCATCCTATGGTAGAGCCACCAAACAGCTCTAGAAAAAGGATGAGAGCCTTTCGTTCATTGGATGCTTAAATTTGCCACTTCCTGTTGCATTAATGTCTCCTGTTTGTTGTCACGGAGTGTCCATCTTAACCCCTGGATGCTGTTCTCCACACACTTTGTGTGAGTTCACAAATGTTCATTAAGTATTTATGGAGACAGCTTGGCAACTCTTCCTAGTGTCCAAAAGGTTTTGTTCATGTCCCAGAGGTCGGGAGCCTCTCAATTGTGATTTAACATAAAACATCTTAAGGCTTGATATATTATTGTGATTATAAATACACTGTAAATTATAAAAGCGAAATCTATTCTAAGTCATTGAATACTGTATATGAATATATCGTCTCCCTGACACTCAAACATTTGATACAATATTCCAAAAATTATATTTTGTTTACAGCTGGTGTAAAAGAAACTGGGCTTTATGTTATGAAAGCAAAAGGGTCTTTTTAGAAGGAATACATGAGCTGTCTGTCATCATGGGCCCTGCGAGGCGTTCAGGGACAGCGTAAAGTGTTGATCGCCTGTGTGTTGCAAAGGTATGAACCAGAGGCTTAGAGAATTATTACACCCTAAGTTATGGTTATGATCAACATGTTATAGACATCATAAGTCACTGTGAACTTAGAAAAATATGAATAAAAGAATGTAAACGTAATTTCTACGAGACAGGTTTGAAGTAGCAGTTTATTATGAGAAATAAGTCAGACTGAGGCTTAAATATTTGGACACTGATTATCACCTGACATGTCTACAAAGTCAGATTGTCTTAACTCAGAGGAAAAATAACAACTGGATCTCATACTTGGTGCTTTTTTCATTTTAACTGACATCCAATCACTTTTCTTACAGATTTATCTTAATCTACGGTACAAGCTCAGATGATGATGATGATGTCTGTATTAGATCTCGGATATAAGCTCATCTGCAGATTTAGAGCCTGTCAACTGAAAACAATTTCAGTCCGCAAACCCACTGACCTACACCTCTGCTTTAAACTGATAAATGGCTTTGTTGTGTGAAGCTGGTTGTCACTGGATCCTGGTGTCCTTGCATTGGCGGTCGCATCACGTTCAAACCTACTACTGCAATGCTCAAGGCATCATGTAAGACAATATCAGGATGAGGTCAATGTTTCACCAACTCTGTGCAGCATTATGCATCTCTAACCAGGTGTATTTATAGTCTTCCCCACTGCTGGTGGTGATGTGTGTAGAGCCATCATAAATAGCTGCTGTCTCGATACCGGAAGAGGCCTTGAATAGGCACTAAAGTAAAGTAGTCCGGTTTCTACTGTCATCATCAATGTTTCTGAGAAAACTCTATGCAATCAGGAGAAAATCTGCTTTTTTGTGGTAAAAATGGCTCGTTATTTAACTGAAAACAGTGCATCTCCTCTAAACCTTTTAGGTTTTGGAGCTGCAGCACAAACTTTCATTTTTATTTATCAATTTAATGGAAATGAAAACCCTCAGAAGCCTTGTTATAGTGCAAAAAATTTCACTACATCACGCGACTTTGGCCATACACAGTCTTTCAGTCTCTGACTCCTGATTGCATGGCAGTTAGTGATTTCCCACGGCGCCTTTCAACAACTCCCAGAGACCGAGCGTGATCTGCTTGCACTGAACTGTGTGTTTTATGTGTTGTGAGCTGGAGTGAGTTTGCAACGAGAGAGAAAAACAGTCTCCATTCATAAACAGTCATGTGGCTGTGGAGGATTCTAGACAAATAAGTCCACTATCCGAGTACGGTAACGGGCATGACTTCATGTTCTTTGAAGTATTTCTCACTGTATGCTTTGTTGAAAGTCTGTGCAGAGTTGTTTTCGCAGTCCCACGGACACCAGAATGTGACATTTACAGTACTTAGTTTTAGACAAAATTCTGCTGTGTTTGATTATGTTCGGTATTTTCCTGACAACAATTTGCCACGAAAACACCCAATTCCACCATGAATCAATCCTACTCTTCCGTTGTCCATGACAAGTTTCCATTACAGTGGTTGCACACTATTGCAGATTTTATCTGAGTGCACCATGCACCATTCTGCCACCATAAAAACTCACTAGAGCGCCAAATGTGTGGTAATCTGCAGCTACAAATAGTCCCCAACTAACCCACTACTTACACATTTTGGAGTAATATTTGCTTGAAAAAACACAGTGCTACAGCTGCAGCTGCTCACATTTTCACCAGTTAATTTGTGGTTTCTTTAGGTTGCTAATAACAAACACACGTTGGCCTGCTGACCTCGGTGACACACATGAGACATGAAGGCTGAAAGTGGTTTGTGACAGTGTTGATGCTCTGATAGAGCTTTAAGTGTTTTAAGTGAAGCCCACCAGCTGAAGCAGATGAGGATAACCACTGGAAAATCACTCAGGCTTGTTTTCGCCTTTTAAAGCCTTCATCCACAGTCCAGGTTAATTTCTAAACACATTTTCCTTGGGAGATTTTACATTTTCTTTGAAGAATAACACTCAAAGAAGCTATGTCCAAAACAAAAGAGACAGCTGGATGGAAATCATACATCTTTCTGCTGTAGCTGTCTGTTGGCATTAAAATCACTTCCCTTTTTTTTTTTCATAGGAGTTGCTGTAGTGCATTGTGTCACCGGTGTTGATTGTAAGCATGATAGCAGAAATCCTTTTGATTCCAACATGGCTTGTTTCCTAGCTGCTGGTTTTCTTTCGGTTCTTTAAAGCCAACGCCACTGCGAATTTCTGCATCCATTATAACTTGTCACTTCTCTTTGTGTTATTCATTTAACCTCATACTGTGGCGCTGCTTCAGGCACAAACACAGTTCGATGAGTATTTTCCACCTGCAAATGAACGCGTCTTTATTTTATTGCTGAAGGTATTTTGATGCAGAGAACTGGAGTACTTACTGTGAATGGTGTTGCGTGCAACAGGCAGCAGCTGGTGAGGGCATGAATCAGCACCTTGACACTGCCTGGGGCGAAGAGCAGCCGGCGGCATCCCCACGCTCCCCTCCATCCTGCTTGACTGATTTACAAAATGGAGAGACAGGATGAGAGAGGTTGTCAAGGAACTTTGACAAGGTTCTTTCTGCAGCACAATGAATTTATTTGTGGGATGTAAGGGAAACTGGAATTTATTACAACACTTTAGTGATCGGGAGCTAAACTAGCAATCATGTAACAAAACATTAGACCCAAAGTGATGAAATTGGAACTTCCCATTATATATTGCTAGTATGTCTCACTTTCCTTGTCCACTTCTGGGTGGTTTAGTGTTCAGAGGGCCTCTCCGCGTGATCCATATGACCCCCGTCCAAGCAATAAGCCGGCAGTCACCTGCTCTGCTGAAGTGCCTTTGATCATTTTGCCGAAACCCTAAAAGCTTTGAGGTCACAGGGTTACATCTGACCATATTCTCACAGGTCAGACCGGGCGACAAAATGGAATTACCCTGTACTCTTGCCGATCACATTAATCGTTTTGCTTCTTAACTCAGGAAGATGTTTTTACCCTGCTTAGGCCGAATGTCAAACAGCTGAGCCCAGCCAGAGGACAAAACGTGACTTTTGCAGCTTGGCGTCGGTTTCAAGAACCCTCAGAAAACATTGACAGGAGGCTCAGGATGCGGTGCACAAATACTGAAACATATCTGTGACGACCCTGTCTTGGCAGGAGGCTGGTGGGTGGAGTTGTGGATGTAAGGCAGATTCAGTCCACCTGGCCTGGCATGGTGTTGCAGCTGTTAAAGCATCCCGTCCCTCCGTCCCCTTGTTTTCACCCTGTTTGGTTATGTTGTTGTTTGCTTTGTCTTTAAAATAGTTTCACCTTTTTTAGTTTTGTAAAATAAAAGCATGCATGGTCTCCCCGATTTTCTCCTGCCTTGAGCCCGAATGTGACAAACTGGGGGATTCGAGCTGTGGGATTTGAGGCTGGAATCATCTGTGGCGTTGGTTAAAGAATGGAAAACAGCCTGAAGAAACTAGTATTTACCGTGCTTCGGTGGACTCAGGTGGTCAGTATTAGGCTCTTTTGCTGATGCTGGCATTGTTTGTCTCAGTGTGTAGCTAGCAGATTGATGGAGCCGGTGCTCAGATTGACAGATCTAGCTCAACCAGCCCCTCTCGCCTAAAGCCAAAATGCCTAAATCAGTCGTTAGAAAAACTCTTGCGGTTCTGCAATTAACACCATGTCATGTTGGGGTTCGGAGGCAGTTGATAATGTCACATCTCATCTGTGATGTTGGTTAAGAAATTTTGTAGTTCTGTTGTTAAACATTTTTGACAAGTTGCCTGCAGATTCAGGAGGCTGCATTATTCGGTGCCTCCACCTCCCTGCGAGGTCTATTACTGGCTTTAAAAAGCTGTCTGTGCTGTCAGTTAGTTTGTGAACAACGTCTGGTTTCAGTCACTGTGGACTGGCTGCGGGTTGGAAGCTGTAGCCAAATGACGCCCCGCTGAAGTGCGCTGGCAGCCGACGCATGCTAGAGGAATTTGAATACATGCACGATACACCAAAGAGGCAAGCGAGCGTGTGACCTACTGTCTGCCACTGCTTTGTTGGAAATTGCTGTTGGCAGTGTGTTTGTGTGTGTGTGATAGCAGAGAAAGAGAGTAGTGGCCAGCTCCAGAACAAAGCAGCCCAGCGAACTTGGGTGTGGCACACTCATTTTGTCCTTTCTCACCGAATTACTCCACCCCCCGCACTTCTGCTTTAGTGCTGTCTTCATTTGTAGATAAGACGGATTCAAATCTCAATATTGTTTTGAATTTTGACTTAAATGTGATCATAATTTTTAAGTATAAAAACATAAATGCTGACGCATCAAATATTTTGTTCAGGTCTTCTTGAGAGATCTGACATTACATGCTTTTCCCCATGTAATTTAGCCTTATTAAAAATCTTTAGAGTGATTAAAAAAAAAAAAAAGGCTGTATGATGTGTAACAAAGGCCCTCATTTATAACTGAACCAGGCAGCCAGCATCTCCACCACCAGGTCAACTGAGCAGATTTCATGTCGGGCAAAAGTATGAATAAATGAGCTCTGAATAGAGCTGCATCTGTTATTGAGTCAAACATTTTATCCAAAATATTCAGTCTAATCTGAAAATTTGATGCATCTAAGAAAAGTAAGATGGTTGCAGGTTGTTATATGTAAACATTAGCTGCTTCACAGTAAATTGAATATTAATTCATTTTGCACCGATAGTCAGAAAATTCAAATACAAAGTCTGCACTTTTCTACCTTATGAATACCCAAGGTGCATTGCACTGCTTTTCATTCACTCATTCACACTCTCAAGGACTTTTTCATATTTGGCACTAGTACCTAGGAATTGAACCAACAACCTTGGGATTGGTGAAGGACTTCTCCATATTTGATGACGTCCGTAGACAACTGATGACGTCTTTATGTTTGCTGGAAAAATACAATTTCTCACAGTTGTTTTTGTTTTACTGACCAAGGGATTAGTTTTATCTGCAGATTAACAGGTAATGAAAATAATCATTAGCTGCAGCTCCAGCTCATCCAGTATTGACACATTATTGAAAAATATGAGCAGATACTATTCATCTCATCTTTTCCTTTGTTCACATTTCTTGCACGCCTCCTTTTCAGGCTCTTTCTAAAAGCTTAGTCATTTAGCCAAGGTTGTCTGAAAGTTGCTCTGTCCTGCAGTCTGTCCTACTTTGGTGTACAGCTTCTAAAGTAGGACGCCACAATACAGATATAGCAGGTAGAAGCCAGTGGTTCAGTGTCTCAAAATCATATGATGTAAAACATTGGAAATCAGAAAACGCTGTTGCAGAAATGAATGGTGTTGGCTTCATGTTGCTAGTGTTTGCAGAATAAAAGGATCTGTTTACAGCAAATTCTCTGCGGAATCAAAATGCCAAACGTTCTCAGCAAGACTAAATTTTCCATTTGGAAAACAACATTAGTCAAACTAATTGTTTATATTAAAAATATTTCCTTCAGCAGCAAAGACTCAGAAATAATAGTTCCATCTCTTTCATCTGAAAGATTCACCTTCCGTTAACATAACGTGCTTTAATTTTGTTATCTTTACATTTTATAGACTGAATGATAAATTATTTAGAAAATAATATAAGCCATGTTTTAATCAGTGTGTGGTTCTTATTTTTACAATCTCAAGGAAGGTAGAGCTGAAACTATTAGTTTACTAATTAAATTGCAACTATATGGCTCCACGGTACATTGTTTAGCATCAAATTAATGATGGATGCATGCACAGTTGTCACATTTCAGCAGTTGCAACAAGAAAAAATAATTCAAACACCTCGAGCTACAAACTTTGTTCTGCTTGATACAAAACAAAAACTCAGGGGTTCTCAATTTTCATTGCTAACATACAAGAGAATTCTGCCTTACATAATAGTTTTAAATGTTTTTTGATACCCATTCAGGCTCCACATAAACGGGAAACACAATCGTTCTTGACCAGTTTATTAAATATCATGCTAATTATTTCAGCAACAGAAAGGACAGCATTGACCAAAAGCAGTTTGTTTACACTACTCTTATGGTATGTTAGGAAATGTATCAAACTACTTTATTTCACCCTCTAAAGTCCCTCAAGAAGACTCATCACAGAATTCACCTGCTTATGTGTTTGTGCAGTGTTGTGCAGGGACAAGTTACAAAAGTGTTGTTCACTGGACATACACATTTTTATTTTTTCGTGAACAGTCAATTCATCGTTTCTATTTGCAGCCAAAGAGACTGAATGTAAGTGTTGATAACACACATAGAATGAATGTAAGTGACAAATACCACCATTTCTCCCTTCTTCTACCTCCTCATTAAGGTGTTCAAGGACGCTGCAGAGTGTAGATCAGTTGGATTTCTAATAAAAACATCACCCTAATCATCCTGAAACAATTGGCTGATTCCAAATGAAGCATTTCAACACAACAAGTTAATATTCTTGTATTTCTTATATTGCAAAATGTAAAAAACATTTATTCGGTATCGTACAGGCATAATTGAATTATAAGATAAATTAGAAACGTTTTGATCATCAGCTAAACATTTGTTGTTTTCCTTCATTTTTTGAGATTGTAACGTTAATATATTTTGCTTGGACCAAACGAGGGTGAATGCTTCATCTTGGGCTCCTAAATAGCTTTACACATAAAAATAACCATAAAGATCTGCAGCACTGTCTGTGTGTTATTGTTCAGGCTGCTTTTTCCTGTTTTCATCATTATTAAATGCTAATGAAGCTGTACTGTCAGCCCCTGCACACATGCTTTCTGCATTGATTCAAAGCTTGTCCTTCGTTCCTCCTCTCTACACCACATATCAGTCATTCATGGTTTAAACAGGCAGCAGTGGGTAAGAGCCAGACCCCCTCCCTCACTCTCAGTAAGAAGCTAGTTAGATACAATAAAGGCCCGTGCTGCAGGGTTCTGTTGTTTGTCTTAACTCAGAAGCCGCAGGTTTCATTTATACCAGGCTCACTGAAATTGAATCCAAAGAGGGATATTTTCAGGTAAAAGAAAGGTGACATCTTAATCTGTGTGAATATGTATTTTCTGTTTTTGACTGATCTGAAAATGGCAGCTGGCTTTTGTTGACGGTACATTTTAAGATGACCGTACTGTAAAATGAAAAGATTTAATTAGTGGAGATCCGTGTGGGATGTCTTTAGTTTGTTAACAGAATCGCTTATAGCTTAATCACTTTAGTCTTTTTTTGGAGAAAAAAAAAATGATGCACGTTTTTTAGTTTTATGGCTTTTTTGTAATATCTGCTTGTAAATTTAATATCATTTGGATTTTGGGCGGTTTGGACAAAACAAGATATTTCATTATGTCAGTGTGGACAAATACTTTTATATATCATTGAGAATAGTATGGTCTTATTAATACACCCAGTGCCCCCTTTTTCAAAAGGCACTTGTATAGATTTGAATATAATGAAATAAAGACGCTACCAAAAGCTTTAAAAGATAACATAGACCAAGAAAAACTAATATCCTAATTTCTTAAAATGACAGTTCAGGCTGTCCAGTGCACAAACAAATGAATAAGCAGCGCCAGGTAACAGTTTGTGACAAGATGTTCTCGATGTCATCTTTACAGCTGTGTTGTCACTGAAAAGCTTGGTTTCCTTGGAGGCAGACGTAGCTCAGCAGCAGCCGCACCACAGCCTATTTGGAACAATGATGAAAGCTGCTCATGTAAAACGAGCTTCAGATGAGGCCCTCTTATTGGTCATTGATGAACGAAGGAAAGCGAGCGATTGGCTCACGGTTTCGGAGTAACAGCGATGTGGTTGGCTGTCGTCACGGCTCCTCACCAGACTTGGTGTATACAAGTGGAGTGGTGCAGGTAGACCGATGACATTGGCAACTGTGGTTGTGTGTGTGTGTGTGTGTGTTAAAAAGCTTAGGTCAAGGTGAGCACAGTGGGGTTTAATTTAGTCTGAGGAGAGTGTGAAAGCTCTGCCTGCTGTGGCTACATGAGTGTGAATAAAGGGTCTTTGAGTCACGACACACTGCAAAAACACACATACACACGCAGAGCATTGTTTGAGGTACAGATTTTCATTCATGTTCAGGTTGCTGGTCTCCATTTTTCTTTTTTGAAGGTGGCCACACACATTTTACAAGCGTAGAGCTGATTGAGGTGAGATTTGTGATGGGCTTAAAAGTTCCTCTTGTGTTTCTAATTCCTGGTGGATTTTCCAAAATGCTTTTATTCATATTCCTGTTGCAGGTTTCAGCCTCTTTTCAGTTTCTTGATTGAGTGCATGAAGTTTTCATCTTGACCTTGCTGATATTTAGTGGATTCCATTCTTTTCTCTTCACATGGAGTGATTCTTGTGCCACTGGCTGCCTCACAACCCTAAAGATTAACATTTCCACCTCAGTGCTCAGCAGTTGGCAAAGTGTCCTTTCCATCAAACGATCCTCCTTTTTTTTGTTTTTCTTTGAACACCCCACTGGTGAATATGGAGCTCAATTTTAACTCCATCTCTCTATAGCAATTTCCATACCAACTGTGTTTATCCAGCCGTTGACATTTATGATTTGGTCACAGGTAAGATGGCTAGTGATCATCAAACCGTTTTCATTCACAGAGCAGCTCCACCCATGTTGTTCCTCACTCTTCAGTCTTCACTCTTTATGCTTTTCTTATAGTTCTTTCACTGAATGTCAGTTGCTGTGTTGTTTACACCACATCTGGACAAATAAGCAACCCCGCTTATAATTTAACAATCCAATTGTTCTTTTCTGAAAATTCTGTATTCATTCCATGTGTGTTTAAAGTGAAAAGCTCCAGAGAGCTTGGATCTGTTTATTATTGAAAGAAATTCAAATCTCCCACCTTTTCAGTCTATCTCCGCCTGGCTGACAGTTGATTAGGTGGTCGAGACAGAGCAGCTGCCGCCAGAGAGAAAACAATCAGAGACACACGCTGGCCTCTAAGTGGATTTGGTGGCTGGATGGAGAAAAGAGGGAGGGGGAGGGGAGTCGGCATGTCTAGATCGCCTTGTGGACTGTGAGTGTGTGTGTGTGTGTTTGTGATTAGATTTGCCTTTTGTTTTCATGAAGCGTGTGTTCCTAGTTCTGTGCAGGGATTTGGACTTGCCAGCAATGTGTTGGACGTGTGTGTTTGTGTATAATGAATTTTTAATGATGCATGTGGGGAAACTGGGTCGTTCCACCAGCAGATTAATAAGATCCAGTAAAGAAATGAAGCATTTTAACAAACAGATGGAACATAATCCAAAATAAATAATAGCAAATGTGTGTGAGAGACACTACCAACAGTAAAACATGTTTGAAGATACCTACAAGTGTATAACAAATGTGGAAAATAATCACAGAATAAAGAAGAAAACAGTGTAAAGCATATAAAAAATTAACAATGTTTTTCTAAAATGTATGTTTCTGTGAGAATATGCAATAAATTATTGCATTATATAGTGTTTATTTTCATTTTTATCAAGCAGCCTTTTATTTTAGATGTAGAGTGTGTTTTGTTAGTAATACTTTTGCGGGAGTGTGTGTTTGTATGTGTGTTTTATCTGTTATTTACTGTTTGGCCTCACACACATACATTTGACAACAAGAAGAGCACATAGTAGTTGCCATTGTGATAATCCACAAAATAATGAATTTTCTTTGTCACGTATAATAAACACAATAATTTGCATTTTGAACTCGCCTTAGAATAATTTTGGGTTGGATTTCGGCATGTTTTGAAATTTGAAACCTGAAATAAATTAAATCATTAAAATTGGTTAATAATTTGCTTATAAATATATTTTTAAATCGAAAATTATATTTTTAAATCGAAAATGACAATGCTCGAGGATTTTATGCTTTTCTTCATTCATTCATTCAATATAGTAAACTCAAATCTTTCCCGTTTCCTGGCAATTATAGGCTGTTGAAAGTAATTTGCAAATTAATTAATAATTAAAGAGCTCTTTGTTTAAATTAAAAATAAACATTGGGGGTGGATTAAATTGATGGTGCAGGTGCTCCTCTGTCTCCCACTGTTCTCGTCACAGAGAATAGCCAGGGATGAGACCACCATCCTTCCCAAAGCTACGCTGAGTGAGCCTGGAGCAGTCTAAAGTGAACAAAACTTTGAGTTTGCATTGCTGCTGGACAAGGAGCAGAACGAGAAATGGTAAAAGTTGTGCTTGTATAGCACTTTTATCCAAAGGTTGGCTTCTCAATAACCCATTCACACGCACACTCAAACACCAGTGACCGTTGCTGCCATGCAAAGTGCTCACCTGACCTGGAGCAACTTGGGGTGTAGTGTCTTGCCCTAGGACATTTTGACATGTAGCAGAGACGGTGAGACTGACTCTCAGTCTGTAGACAAGTGTCTTACCCACTGAAGCGAAACTAGCTGTAAATGTACTGTGGTAGAAAACGTATGATCCTACAGTCACTGTCCGTATAAAACATCCTGCACCTCCAGCCAAACAGTAGGGGCTTATGAATAGTGTGCATGTTATGTTTTAATAATTAATGTGTTGTCACAACCCTTAAACTTTCAGAAATGTAATTTGAAATAATCAGAGGTTCTGCCAGCTCTGCTTTCTAATATATAAGCTAGTGTATACATCCAAGTAGACATGGTTTATCCAACAGAGAGCTCCTGTCCCACTGCCAGAGATGGTTTGAAGCCAATTAAACTGTAATTACTCCATCTTTAGGTGAGTACTACAAAGTAATTACCAAAGAGAAAGATCTTACTAAACCTTATAATTTGAGACGCAGACACACACCTCTATATAAACAGTATATCCCTTGTACATAAATTGTTGCTGTCATTCATGCTGCATTATTAGTGCAGGTTAGATAAATGCCTGTGTGAATGTTTTTATGATTATAATGTTGAAAATGTTTCAGTTTTGAACCAAGACTTTGGTTTTTCTCTTTTTTGGAGCTTTTTAAAGCAGCATGAGTGAAGTAAAACCTGGATCTAAGGGCTGTGTTGGCTGCACACATGTGCATGTGTGTTTATGATTTGAAGTTTCACTACTTTGTATCAGCAGTCGTAGTTGATGTGATGTACTTTGTGTCGGTGTTCGTCTTTGTGTTGAAAGTAATGAGAGTTTGTGGTCTGTCTTTAAAGGAAGCGGAGACAGTTTTGGCTTAGTTTGTCTCGTCAGGTGTTACAGTAATGTTCAGGTTACCACACTACACGCACATACAGCTGTTCATCTGTCACTTTGCTTTGTCTCTAAACTCTCTAAACAAACTGTAACAGCAATCTTGCATTTCTAAACCTCACTGCAGATGATCTCTTTCACCGCACTTTCCTCTTGTATTATGTGAGCGAAGTGTGCCAGTTTCTACTGTGAGGAGGAAGAAGAGGAGTGGTGATGCAGACTTCCTCTCTGTTACACCATCCCATCCACACGTGATTTATTGATGAGGATGTAATCGTCTTTTTTGTTCTCTGAGCAGATTCACACACACATCTTTTGTATTATTCATCTCTACGTGGGCCTGTGTGAAAATTCACAGAGTATACGGGAGCCACGTGGGTGTGTACGATTTGATGTTAATTGTTGCAGAGACATGGTTATATGTGGCTATTTACCATTTACTCTCTCTCTCTCTCTCTATATGTGTGTGTGTGTGTGTGTGTGTGCGCGCACCTTTGGTCAAACCCTGTGTTTTGAAACATGCCCTGAGGCTCATATTTGTGGGAGATGTGCTTGGCCCAATGGTGGCATTCTTGGGACTAAATAGAGTGTATCTAATCCATGTCATTGATACCCCTACACACAAGCGTGCGTGCGCTGACATAGACACATGCTGACACACACACTCCCACTAGTAAAGAGCTCATGTCTTCCCTCAGGGCCTCTGCAAAGGAAGCAGACTGGTGGCCGATTCTACGCAGGGTCCCTGAGTCGTCTCTGCAAATCTCTCTTTTAAATTTCATCATGAATGTGATACATCCAAATGTTAACATCCTAATTGGAAATAGCTGTCGGCCATGAAGACTAATTACTCTGTTAAAAGTGTGTTTGAGAATTTCGGACATCATCTGGAGGGATTTGGCTAATGTGGAAGTCGACACCACTTTTATTTTCTCCTCTCTCTGTCAGCGTCAGCCACCAGTTTTTCTTCTTTATGTCCTAGCTGACAGAAAGCAGACATGTGGTCTGCAGGCGACATGAGGTTTTAAAAACATCCTCTGAGATGTTTGGAGGGTCAGTCTGATATCTAAGTAAGGATTGTACAGCTGCAAGTTTTTCACACAGTCTCTGTTTCTGAGGTATAATCCTCACAGGATTCTGCTCCTCTGTATGATGGTCATATCTAATCTGTAGAGGATTGGACTGGGAGGGTGACTTAGCCAGGGCTGTTGCCATGGTTACCCCAGGACTAGGGATGATCACCAGGCATCTGGTTGCAGGAAAAACATATAAATATGTGTATGAAGGGTTTCTTTAGTCCAAAAAATGGGAATCTAGGATTCAACAGAACTGATGGATAAGGACTAGTACTGAGGTACTGAGGTAGGGCACATTTCTCCAAAAAAAGTAAAAGTAAAAGTAAAAAGTTGGATATTGTGTGAATCAATTTACAGGGCAACAATAATGCAGCCCTTCAATGAAATAAGCTCCTTTTTGCTGGACTTAAACCACATCAGGAGACATGGCAAAGAGAATCTCAGCATAATAATAGTCCTTTGCATTAGTGTGTTAAACGTTGGGTTTCCTGCCATCAGCTATAAACACATTCATTTCTGTGTGTGAGGTTGTTCGGTGTTTAGGTGACTCACTGGAACCAGCTCTGCTGATCTTTTTGAGGTAAGACATTGACTTATGACCCTATTTGGAGTCAGTGTGTTGCCAAAGAGCCCTTTGTGTTTGTCTCAAAGCCTCCTGGGTCAGATCTGAACTCGCTTTTAGCACATCATCCATTTTTCAGTGATCGGACACAGTGGAGCGATTAGCACCAGCGGTCTTCACTTATCGTAATAACAATCACTTAGTCCCAGAAATAGAGAAAATGTGTGCTTTTATGGATGTTTAGTTTTGATAGTGACAGAGGGGTGGCCAACGGGGGCCAACTGGGTTGTTTTCCTCCATTTTCTTCCTCTATTTTGCCCTAATTTACAGTATATTTACTTTTATTTCTCAGTAAAGCAAATATCTTATGAAAACAATCACCCTAGTCCGGCTGTCCTGTTAAGCCTGTTGTTTTTGGAATATGTGAAGGAAAAAAGGATATTTCGCTGACTTCTGGGGCTTTGGTCTTTTCTTTTCATCGCCTTCATCTGCGACACCTTTACATGTTATCCTGTTGATGTCTTTTGGACTCAGATATTTATTATGAAGCCTCATCTTTCTTCTCAAAGCTAGTGTCCTTTGGATCAAAGCCCATGCACCATAATTATGGATAAACCAGCCATGCAGTCATTACCTAGCATTGCTCAGCTTCAGCACTCAGATCTGTACTTGACAGTTTACTCTCCTGCTTGTTTTTGTCCCCTCCGCTGTCTGTCTGACCCGCCCAGAGCACTGCAGCAGCAGAGACCAAAGGCAATGCCGCTTGTTGCCAACATAGGCCTTCCTGCATGTTCAGAAGAGTGTATACTAATCTTTTGCTGCTTTGCTTTTTTAAAACTGACCATCCCAGGAAATGATTCATGTGAAGGAGGCAAACACAGCACAGGGAGCTCTGCGGCTGAAAACTCTGAGGTGGAAGTGAAAGTGCTCCGTTTTCTCCTCGCCTCTTATCGTGTACGGTTTCACCAGAATGAAAAGAGGACCTTGAAACATCTTCCTCTTTCCGTAATTGGAGAATCATTTCCTTTTGGATCTCAGGGTAGGAGGGAGGTGCACTGATGTGGTTGAATGAAAACTGAGAACTGAGATAAGGGCTTACTACGAAGAGCCAGTGGAAAACCAGGGAGCAAGATGCTGCGAGTGGCTGCCAGCGAATGCACAGAAGCAAAACCCTTGTATTGTTTTTGTGTCCAGCCTGGTTGCATTTGTTGAAACGCAAGGTCTGGCACACAATAGGTGGGGTTAAGGCGAACAATAAAGGTTTTCCTCCGAATACAAATCAAAATGTCAGACACGGACGTTCACTGAAACTGTTCTACCACAAAACCATGTATAGCCATCACTTTCGCTTTGTATAACAATTCACTTTTTTGCAACTTGCCACTTTGACAGTGGCTGCTCAACCCGGTCAAGAGCTGCTGCTGAGTGTGAGGTCAGAAGGTCAAGATCTTTTCAGCCGTTAGACATCTGGTTGGAACACATTGTTCTTATTTTTTTCCAGTGGTCTCAGATGTTTGGACGAACCCTCCAAATCCCACTTTCTGCTATTAAGTCTACTCTGTCTTAGGCTGGGCTAAGGCCTGGGCTAAGGCCATGGTACAAAACCCAAAACACTATCTCGTCTCTCCTTTGGTTGTTTTCTGAGGCTACCTTGGCTGACGGTCCTCCAGACAATGCTTGGTACCTCGACTATCTGTGCTGTAATGCGGACAGAGGTAAATTCAGATGGGACCTGGGGTGGATGTTTATTGGTGTACCTCGGTTGATGTACACATAATCTCAGTTTCAGTATTTATAGCCTAATGGTTAAGGTGCACGACACATAACTGCAGGATCTGAAATTCAAATGCAGCTCCGGACTTTTTGTGTCCTGTATGTTCTGTCTATTGCAAATAAAGGCTGTAGGAAAAATAAACAAAAACAAAAGATTGTTGGCCTGGACTGTGAAATGAATCTACATATACTACGAATACTTCCTTCTTTGACACTGAAATTTTGCACTGGACAAAACTCTTTGCCCGATCATCAGATATCAATGCAAATGTATTATAGGAACTGGTTTGCAAACTATTCATTCAAGCTGGTCATCTAGTTCATATGCCAAAAAAGTTTTTCACTCCTGCTGGTCTGCATCTGTATTGAGTTTCCCTTTGCCCAAGCTGTGTTTCTGTGTTTTTTCCAGACATGACAATTTTTCTCAGAGTAAAAATAGCCATTCTAGATGAAAACTGCATGGTTTTAACATTTAATATACAACAGGGATACAACTGACCTTGTTTTTTCTTCAAGGTGTTTTACAGATGATCTCTTTTGTGTATTGTTGCAGTATTGTGGTCGACCACTTGGATGAAAAAGAAAGGCAGACTCACTGTTCTGTATCCAGCTCTTTATCCAGCGCTTTTTCTGTTTACACAGAATCCTAGTTTCTCTAGCAGTGGCTGTTAGGACAGTGCATGTTCAAATTTGGTGTTGGTTTAGGCTCTTCTTAGGAATTGTTGTTAATTTCTAAGATGAGTAATGTCATTTGAGTCCTTTTAAGGTGAAAACAGTGATCACAGTCATAGTGTCACTTTAGATTCCAGCGTTTTTGCAGATAACGTAAGAGTAACCGTCAAAGGCAGCTTCCAAAATGTGGGCACAAACGTGCACATTGAAAATACCACCTCTGCTTTCAAGGACATGCCGCTTTTATTGTTTGTTGCAACTTTCCTTTGCTTGTTTTTGCATTTTTCTGGCCATGTGGCAACAACATTTACTGAAGGGCTGCTGACCTCTTCTTATCGAAGCCATTCGGTTCCACCCTCAATGACTGTGACTGCTTTTAAACTCATGCACTACTCATCTTCAAACATGCACATAAATGCACACATTTTCTGCCTTAGGCAATTAAGGCGTGGCAGGTTATTAACGTGAAGCCAAACTGTCGTGCTGCAGAGAGGAACTAGACAAGTGTTCAGTCGCTTAACCTGCCACTCTACTTCATACAGATCCAACACGCTCAGATTCATGTAATGTCATGCGAGCATGAGCCATGCGGAGCCAGGTTTTGCATCTGCATCAAACAGCGGAATCCGTTGTTTTCCATGCAAAGACATCCAGCCAGCTGTGACATGTTTGGTTCTTGTTGGTCCAGTGCTGTGAAGGCCATTATTAGGGCCAGACTTGCTTCGCTTTGATCGGCCCCACCATTCATTACAGTGCAGAAATTATGCATGAGGAACTGTCAGGCGGGAAGCATTACTCAGCCTGAGCCCCTTTGGCTATGATTGGAGGGAAAAAAAGCGGAAGGGGAAAAAAAAGCAGTTTTAAATTAGGGAGAGAACTGAGCTGTTTGTGACCATTTATTGGCCCTGACATTTTCTCAGACCTTTTTATGGGCCAAGAGTGAGTAATGCTGTATGAAACAAACCTGTTGTATTGAAAATTTTGAAAACGCACTTAGCATGATGGCAGTTTTTCACATTGATGCCAAACCATTCATCCTGACCTTCTCTGTCCACTTGACATTTTGAGCTCTACAGCTGAAATAAAAATCTGACAACGATTATTTGAAAATAAAAGTGAGGACATCTAATGCACAAAACAGAGCGTATAATATTGATTGTCGTCCTGCAGACACAAATCCCAGCACAGATCTGTGCAGCAACGGGAATCAGAGGTGGAAACTGAAGAATCAATGAGGATGATGGATCCATTAGTGGCACTGTGACCCCGGTGAGGTTTGATGGGTTTTTCTAGCATTGTTTAGAAAGTAGGACTGTTGACGTGGGGTAACTGTATAGTTAAAACGGATACAGCTAATGGGACATCTGTGGTCTGTCTGTTCACATTCTACTATTTCATTTTCCACATTGTTACGGTGTCCAGTAGTTCTCTCCTGGAAAGCGTTCAGCTGAGTGCACCTTGGGAGCCAAAATTGTGGGCTGATCACCGCTTGTTCCTGTGCAGGAGTTTTGAGCAAAGGTGCTTTAAAGAAGACACAGTTTGCATACACAAACCTACAATAAGCATTTTAGCATGCATCATTTGCACAAAGATATTATTTAATTTAGTGGCAATAAAAAAAGCTTTTGATTGCTTTGACCCTTGTCAAAATGGTGGTTTTGATATTTTGTAGTTCTTTAATTGAAGCACTTACCAATAATTCACTAATCAGTAACTTCTTCATGACACTAGAACACAGCATGTATATTTCCTTTATGTTTTTTTTACCAAACAAACCCATTTATGTTGCACCACGACGCCCCATTCAGGCTACACTCTAGGCGGACGGCTTCCAGGACACACCCCACCACCCTGCAGGGAGGTCGACATTTTCTCTCTGCACACAGGCTCAGATCAATAACAACTCGCTGTTCCTCTCAGGGGCTTGTTAGCTGCATCCTGACAGAGAATGGAGCTTAGAACCAGATAAACTTGCTCTTTTTTAAGTGCTGTGCAGTTTATTCACATTTAGGAGCTAATGTAGAAGTTGATGAAAAACTAAATGTAAAAGTATAAAAATCGTTTTACATTTTGATTCGCATCAGTTTAAATTTAAAAAATATAAAGGTTTTGTCATATAAAATGGTATGAGTGACATTTTGGCCAAATGTCTTAATCATTTGATAGGACATGAAAAACAGTGGAAAACATAATTACAAAGGGTTATGTAAAGTATGAATGCTGTTAATTTGAGTTCCAAACTAAATTAATGTTAAAAGTGTTGCTCAAACTGAATTTCCCAATTCTAAAACTTTGGTTCAGTCAGACAGTTCTCATCAATTGTGTGTGTTCACTCTCCCACAGTTGCTGCATATAATAGTTCTTTCATGATCTGTGTGGATTTTGACCAATTTATTAATATCACGATTTTTATATTAACACAGTTCTTATGAATACATTCATATTGGATCCTCACTGAAACACATTTATGGTAGATGTGTATACAGCATTGTTATGTGCATGCAGCCTATGAAGCCCCTTGGATCAGCACTGGGCTGTGAAGGAATTTTAGTGTAGGGGTCAAACCACAGTACTAAAACATCTCCGCTGATCATGTGATTGTGTGAAAAAGCTTTTTTTAAAAACATATAATCATTGCAAAAGCAGTGGTAATAAAATGGCGAAGCCATTTTTTCAGAGCATTACAAACCCTGCAGATTGAGCCTTTAGGAGTGTTTTATTTATCCCCTTCATGTGTGTGGGGAGCTGACTGACTGCACGAGGTCGCTAACGTACATGCTCTTTTTTTATGGCCTGAGATTGTGGAAGTGCAAAGAACAAACAGGCCATTTTTAAGGCTGGAATCCCGGGGAATGAAAAACCTTTTGTGTGAAGGAGACTGAACAACATTTATACAACTGAGTGGGTGCCGTGTTTTCCTCATTCAGTTACTGTATATAGTCTGTACCTTTGTGGGTCTTTAATCCTTTTTTTTCTGTGTGTGGCTGTATGTACTTACAGGCTTGTTTTCATTTGCTGTGTGAAATGCATCATGCCCACAGTTCGCTAGCCTGAAACATTACTATTTTATGAATTTAGTTATGAATTTAGATTTGTTTTGTTTTGTACCAAAGTGGCCAAAAAAAACAGTTTTACTTACTGCCAGATCTACAGCAAGTTATGCTTATTGTCAATTGATATTAAAAAGGGAAACAGAAGCAAAAGAGAGAGAATGGATAATAAAAATCTGAGAAGTAACAGAAGAAACTTAAATTAAAGATGATGTATGAGGGATGAAACACACCATACAGAAAATTAGATAATATCAGTGCCAGAATATAAGATGCACATGGCATAAATTGAGTTCAATCAGCTTGTAACCATGGTAACAGATGCTCAGTTGATGTTTGATTGGTTGAGGAGCCGTGTTTAATCAATACAGCTCCTCTTTTTCTGACGTTGTTGCTCCATTAGTGTGTGTGTGTCTATATTTGTGTGTGTGTGTGTGGTGCCAGGAGGAGAGTGGTGTAGGTTGAGGTGATGTCATCCCCCTCTGGGGAATAGTGCAGAGGAAGGAGAAGTGGCTCTGCACCATGTCTTTAACACGCCAACACACACAAACGCACGCAGGCTCATAATTTTATTCTTTTTAGGTTGCTCCTTGCCTTAACCACCGCAACTAAATGCACAACCCTAACCCAAACCTAACCCTAGGTCTAACCCTAAAATTACCCCCAAACAGCCCTATGAGCCTGTAAAATATCCTAAACTGGCAAAAGGTCCTAACTTGGATAGGAAATAATATTATAATATTTATAAGACATACTGTAAATAAGATGTAGTTAAAATATTTCTTTTCACTCCCCACTCTTCTCCCCCCCTCTCCTCTTCTTCCTTATTCCCTTTCCTTCCCTTCCTCCTCTCTTCTCCTTGCTTGCTGTCTGTTTTTTCTCCTCTCCCCCACAAACTGGGTCATACAAGGGTGAAGATGCAAAATCGATTGAAGAAAGCAGAGAGATAGAAGCAGCATTGCAATGAAGAACAGATGTGACCTTACACTTTAGTCATGTTAATTTTATGGTAATACTTTATGGTATACTGAGGGTTACTTTATACTTTGTCTTTTTTTACTGAAACAAAGGACTTGAGCATGATGGGAAAACTACTGAGAAACATGACATTACTGCCTTTTTCTAGCATCAACATCAGTGCAGAAACTGCAACTTGCTTTTTTTGTCTTTAAAAACAAACACACGGACTGACAGACAGAGACGCACGCACACACACACACACACACACACACACACACTGCTACACCTCGGGGTGCTATACTGAATGACTTGGTGCTCTGTCTCTGCACAAGTCTCTGGCAGATGTTTATATCTGTGTGGGCTCAGTTCCTGTGAGCTCTGCTGGACCACTGGAATTCAGGAACACACACACACACACACACACACAAACAAACACACACACACAAGGAGATTATTATTTAGCTTTTTTAAATATATTTTAACCTTTAACTTTAAGCAGGTGAAGTGGCCTGCAACACTTTTTCTGTTTTCCAGAAAACTGGCACATACACACTTACTTAAATGCTGCAAGATGAGCACCGACAGAATGCTTAAACAAACTAGGTCATCCATTCATAGGGGAAGATGGATTTATAGTCTTGCCGTAGCAACCCCCAGCATCAGTTTTGATTTGTTGTTAATTTATTCCCTAAAATACTTGTACTTGTACTTTGTTATATAAAATAACCCTGAGCTTTCCGTGGATTTATTAAACTGGAATCACATCAGCACATCACACTGACTTATAATGCTTTGTTGTGGTTTTATAGTGAATATAAGACAAGCCAGAGTGGCAATTATAGTGAGCATATGGACTGTTACTGAAAAGTAAGTCCCTTAAAGTCATCAGAAGCATAAAAGGGGACAACACAAGCCACCATTGACAGTTCCTACATCCACCACATCACTGTGCTGAACATAACTATGATGTGTATTAACATTTTTGAGGAGGTGGGCTTCAATTGAGTGTTACCAGGGAAGCAATTTTCTTACTGCGTTTGCAGATTTAGATGCATCTTCATGGGATAATAGCAGCCTGAAAAATCATAACTCTTGTTAGTATGATGTCATATTTCTTTTAAATTAATTTTTGGAAAGGCTCAAAAGCTGAAGGAAAAAAAGCTTTCCAAAACCCTATTGTCTTGAATCAAACCTGATCACTAGATCACTCCTACTTCTGAGTCTGACGGACAATAATGATATAAAGCATCAGGTCAAATGTTGGACCATGAATGTGGGACCATAAAAACAAATCTCCAGAGCAAGTTTACCAGACCCCAGCAACAGCCAGCTACTGTTTCTCCCTTTGCGTTAACGCCCTGTTAATGCACAGCTTCCACTGGTGAGGCAGAGGTGCAGCAGAGCCACTAAACACAGCGGATAAAACTGTTCACACCTGCTTTCAGAGCCTTCATAGAGCCATTATAGTCAGAGGGAAGTTGTAATGACGTGCAGTGCAAATAACATATACTCAGGTGTATGTATGTGAAAAAAAGTTTGTGTGTGTAAGTTATGGAAACAAAGAGGTTTAGCTCCTGGCTACATTCTCACCTCCCCCCACATGGTCAGTAATCATGCTTGTCAGCTTTTCAGTTTCAGAAAGTTACAATAATCATCAAACACAGCCCCTGTTATTCTAAAATCAGGAAGGTTTGAGGAAGTGCAGGTTTCATACAGTTAGATGATCAGATAAATGCACTTCAGGGGTTTAGTTGACACTGACAGACAAAATGTTTATTAATTTCCTTCTCCAACAGTTTGAAATGGCAACTCTGTGCTAGCAGATATACATTTCTGACTTTTAAAACATTACCCGGCACCAAAAGACCTGTAGCATGTTTATTCTGATTTTTAAAAAACAAATCCAGTGGAAAAGAGATGCATATCTTGCACAAAAAACATGTTGACAAAGAGCAGCTGACTGGCCTCTGTGTATCCAGCTGTATGTAATTGTATTTATTTTTTTGAGAATTAAGAGGATGGTGAACACAAAGTGTGGGGTTTGCCTGAGCTGATGCTTTGGGTGTAATCTTTGGTGCCTACTGTAAATCACTAACATCACCAGCTGCCAGGAGTGAGAAACGAGTCTCCAAAGAGTTAAAACATCGCCACAATCCTGAAATGATCTCTGATGAGTGATCGGGGTGGGAGCAAGTGTGTGTCTGGAGGTAGCAAAGACTCAATGTGTGTTACTCAAACTGTAATTTAACCTTGTTGTTTCTAGTCTACCAATGCAATCATCCTCAGTTTAGGTTAAGTACAGTACAACCCTCGGTTTGCGGATGAAGAGAAAACAAATTTTTGATGAAAGAGTTAAAGTTGAAGAAATGTGTGTGTGTGTGCGAGAACTGTTGAAAAATGCTGAGTTTTGGTTTAGTTGCTGTTAAACCGGTGAGAAGCGACTGTGGGAGACGAGGGGGTGTTTACCAGCCACACTCTGACGAGTCGAGCTTCTCATCTGTGTTTAATATCTTGGATGTGCGACTGCCTGATGTGTGCTACTGGCAGCGTTCTCGACTTTTATATGATCTTAAAAACTCTGCGCCTCTTTAAGGAAGAGAAATGTGACATTGGTTGAGGAGAAGAGGTGTTCATGAGTCATAAAATGCAAGTTGAGGCTGAGGTGTTGTTCTTTAAAGCTCCTGTTCAACCAAAGATTTACACTGAGTCACAGAAGAACAAAGCAAGCAGCTAATTGTCGGTTTTGCATTATCCAACTTTGTGGCACCTATTGGTTTCTAACTATGAAAATCTATGGTTTCTGTATAAACAAGTTGTAACATTCTGTGATGTTCACTGCTGCAAATTCTGCCCTGATAAGTCATGAGAAAAGTAAATGCATGAGCATCATCTGCACCAAAATAATCTGACTCCGTCTTGGTGGATAAGGGGGAAACAGCTTGTTGGCACATATTTGCAGAATGGAAGAACCAGACTCTAGGAAAGGTTGTAAAATTCGAAACCTTTTCTCAGGAGAAATATTCACATGCTTTACCGGACTGTTGTTCAAATGAGAACAAGTCTGAAGTCAACAGACTTCATGAAGGAGTCGCCTCATATTTTATGCTTTTAACTGCACACAAAAATAAATAAATCTACTTAATAAAGTTTTAATGTGGACGTATTCAGCCACAAATAAGACTTTGTGGAGGAGAAAGTGCCTTTGTTCGTTGGGATATTGCAGAGGAATATTACTGTACGGACAGTATTTGAAAGGATCCAAAGCCACTTTAAGACTCAATTAAAACACAACTAGTACATTATTCAAGTCTTTACATCTTTATTTAACAAAGGTACTTTGTCGCGCACAGTGTGTCAGCTAATGTATCTTCTCTCTCGTATTCTGTTATGAGATAAGACAATCGGTCGTATAGCCAATCAACATAAAATTAACGAGCAACTCTAAGTTATTTCCTAAGGCAAAATGCTCAACATGTGCTCGTGTATTTGCTTTTCTTTGTTCCACATGAGAGTAAACTGAATATATTTAGGTGTTTAGAGAACCTGTTTGCAGACAAACATGCGTAACAACCAACCTCAGCAGGAAATGTTGATATTAACTGGAACATGTTCATTTCAGCAGAAGTTGTACTTTAACACATGGATGGTTAAAGAAAGTCACTGGTCTAGTTTGTAAGCCTTGGGAACGAAAAAACTAACTTCTGGAAAATATTGGGAAATTCAAACGTTGACCATCTTTTCTGCAGTCGCCCATCTTCAACTAATTATGAATGAAAATAATCATTACTCCTGATTTTCACTCCTCTTTCTCTTTACTTCTTTCTCTAATATTAACATGTACGTATAGATGGTTGTGTACTGATTAGTCTTCTCTCCACTTGAATGTCTATAACCTGGAGCTGAACCTGTCCACCACTCATGATGGACATGCTTTCATTACGTCCTTTACTCTTTCACTCTTTCCTTATTTTGAAGCACAATCTCATTCCTCCACTTTGTCATCTTGCCGACTTATATCAACAAGCTGTCAGCTCTTCAGAGTTGACGGCAGCTGTTTAAGCTCTTTTAAATTCTCTTCTGTTCACAGTTTTCTTCTTATCTCACCTTCTTCCTTCCTTACTGACTCACACCGTCTTCCATTTTCATCCATCATCATCAAAACTCACTTGGCTGTAGTTTTTGGAGTAAATGCAACATACAGTATTAAGTTGTCCATCCACTGTGCTTGGCTTGTCTGATAGCCATCCATTTGCTCCCTCAGTGACTTCACTGCATGCAGCTGTTCAAGGAAATGCCAGAAAAGTTTTTTCATCTCCCCAAAAATTTGGCGGCCAACTTTGTTTCTCCAGCACATGTGAATTCTCAGACCTCTCTTGCTGGTATGTAACCTTGACTCCTCATTTTGACCTTTTGACCTCTAAAGAGCATCCATCAGTCTCCACCCCTGATCACCCAGGGAGTGCGACACAACCGTCCAAGTCCTCAAGTACAGCTTGCCAGTTCATAAATTCTCAGGCCACTGAAAACAGGCAAAGAGGTTAATTTTATCCAAATTGCTCTGGAGATTTGCTGTCCAGTGATATTTGACTGCGGGGGGTGTGGGTGGGGGCTCAGTTTAACTTGAGGGTCATTGCTTTCGAGACAACAGTGCAGGAGACAGAATAATTAAACTTGCGGTATATCTGTTTTGTGAAAATAAAAACCCACCATTATCCAGAGTGGGGATTTAGATTGTCCTCCTATCCTTTAAACTGGTAATCCACAATATCCTTTAATTTTGTTGACATCTGTGGTATTTTTAAGCGGTATTTCCCAGAGATCATTTGTGTATCAGAGTGGCGTGTACTGTACATTGACAAATAATCTTTTCAATTGATTTTTCTGTTTATTACAAACAGACCATCTTTTTCCACCAGACCATAAGCTCCAGAAGAAAATTAGCTTATTTCTTCTTCTCAGTCATTGAGAAAAGGGCAAACAAAGCATATATTTGTAGTGTATTGTGGAGGTTGTACCCTTTTTTACTTGTACAGAATTGGAGGTTTCCTGCTGGTTTAGAATCGGCATGTAACTACAGCATTCACAGTGAGTCTCCATAACTTGGTTGGTTTTCAAGGAAGATTTGATAACACAACTGTGAATCATGATTTTATACAGTTTCTTAAACTCCTTCTTTGTTTTATTTGAAAATGTATATACGGCGTTATTCATCTATACATTATCTGTAACCGTTTATCCTGTTTAGGGTCACTGTGGTGCTGGAGCCTATCCTAGCTGTCACAGAGCAAGAGGTAGAGTGAACACTGGACAGGCGTCCAGTTAATGTCAGAGCCAACACAGAGAGACTTACAGAAAGCCAACCATTCACACTGGGCAATTTTGAGTCATCAATTAACCCAACATGCATTTCTTTGGACTGTGGGAGAAAACCCACGCAAGCACGAGGAGAACATACAAACTCTGACCAGAATGGTCACAGTCAGTCGGAGACGCAAACCTGCAACCTTCTAGCTGTGAGGCAGCACCACTCCACCAACTTGCTGCTCTACACAGTATTATTATTTAGATAATAATAATATTACCATTTGGTACAGTGGTACTTGGTACACTCTCTCACTGCAGACTCCCCCTCGTGATACTTTATCTCTCATTCATACTCTTTTGCCTCCAGGGTTTTGTGCAGTGATACGATGACAGTCGTAAGTGACGGTTTTCCAGCTTAAACTCTCTCTGAGTTGGACTGACAGCTGAGCTCAGCCGGACACAGTGAACTGATGAAGATGAACTGGAGATTCTTCAGTGGGATTCAGTAACTGCATTTACATCAAACTAAAAAAAGTATACAGTGCACACATTAAGTAATACAGTTTACCCAGTGGGATTCGCTTATGTGCTTGTGAAATAGTTTTTGGACAAGAATGGTGAAAAAGCTATTAAAGCTTTGCACTCATTGCTAAAATAAATGAATTATTTGTTTCCTTTTCATGGGAAACCTTGATAATAGGAAACATACACTGTAGGGCAAGAGTTTTTTTTTTCTTTACCTCTAAGTGTAAGTTTATATTAGAAAACATGTTATTACAACTTGTCAGTGAAAGGTGATCATCATACAGAGGGAGGAGAGGATATCGTTTAAATGTGGGCATTCGTACATTCTCTGTGATGCGCAGTTTCGTTGTGTTGGAAAAAAAGAAGAAGAAATTGTTGTTTGTAAGATATTTTGGATGGAGACTGAATGTTTAATGTGTTCATACAAGTAAATCAGTCAAGACGTTTATATGTTATTTCAAACACTACCAAACACTATGCAGTATGGCATCTTTAACTGTCAGTGCTATATCTTATTTGTTTCGTCTTTATTCATCTCAACCACACAAACACCCAGAAAAATCCACCATTCAGCACAAACTGACTGTATTTACATTTCTGCATAATAGACTTGACACTCTGACCATTTGCCCATTAGAATAGCTCATTAGCAACAGTCGTGTGTGTGTGTGGGGGGGGGGGGTTGTTTTGAATCTTGTGTGCTCTCTCTCTCATTCTGCTCTCTGCTCTATCTTCTTTACCTCTGCTCTTTCTTTCATCCTGCACAGCTCATGTCTTTGTTTCTTATAGGCACCCAGCTGCCTCCCTCCCTCACTCTCTCTCTCTCTCTCTCTCTCTCTCTCTCTCTCTCTCTCTCTCTCTCTCTCTGTGGCTCTGTCTGGTGGTGGTGGTGGTGGTGGTAGTGGTGGGCTGCTGCAGAGTGCTGTAGGTGGCCAGAATCACTCCAGACAGCAGGAGGGAGAGAAGAGTCTGTCTGGGGGCGCTTAAAGGACAACTGCTTGGCTCATCCTCTCCCTTCCCTCTCTTCCACTCTGTCTTGCATGTGTTCAGCAGAGTCATTAAATTAAAATGTTGCCCAGAAAATAAATTTAAATGAGAGCAGGATTTATTTAGAGTGCATGCAAAGTTTATAGTACATGTTTTCATTCAAATACTTTTCAACTGAGTATTGTTGGAAATTGTGCAATTTGGTATTTGGTCTTTTTTATCCTTAATGTCAGGTCCTGTTTTGACATTGTGCTTCCCAATAAGCAGCATTGCAAACAATATTTGAACTGAGATTCCAAATTTAAGATGTGAAATTGGTGATGGCAATGAATATTCAGAGTGCAATCAAAGAGAGAAACAGCGTGAGAGACAGATGACAAGGCAGATGCCAGCGCAAAAAAAAAAAAAGCCAAAAAAAAGAAAATAGGAAGACATGATAAGATGCGCTCGCTCAGAAAAATACATTATTGATAGGAGCTTCAACTGACAGTGCTCAGCTAACCCTTCACTGTGGTGGTCTTGGTGTTTGCCTACATTTTAGATGAGTTCCTATTTTTATTTTTTGGATTTTTATTCCCACTCTTCCCCCTTTATCCATTCCTTATGTGGCTTCATGTTGACTTTGTCACTGTTGGTCATCGTCTAGTGTGGGCATTTTGTATTTCCAAGTCCACTGCGGGATGGGATGGAGAAAAACAAAACTAAACTGTACAGTTACAGCCGTTGGAATATTAAAATACTTCAATTTTTTGACCACATGTATTACAAACAACTAAGCCACAGTTTCCTGATAATGCTCCTGCAACCAAAAGAATGATGTTTGAATAGAAAACACAGTCAGTGGAGCCAGAAACAAACATTACTGACAGCTCCTGTATGATATCTGGGATTCACGTGGAGAATTTATGCAAATAACAGTACTTTATCAAACATTCACAAATAATAGTTTTATAGTTTAAGAGAAGTGAAGTTTATCTGAGTTTTCCAAGAACACATGTATTAATAATAATCTTGTCAGTGTTGGCTCTAGTCCAGTGTTCTTTCTTTCTTTCTTTCCTTTATTTCTTTAAAAAAATGTAAACAGAAAAAATATTTTTAATCAACATGAAATCAGCAGTCGGACATGACACATCAGTATTGTTGTCATCGGTTGAAGCTTTGGAGTCTCTACACTGGACTCTGTGTATGTGTGTTTGAGAGCGAGGAAGAATAGGGTGCTGTGTCCACTATCAACTGGGAAGTAGTGAATTACACCATTGTGCTCTCATTACAGCCACTTCTATGTGTAAGGTGGCAGCTGTTAATCTTGGCACATGGCGAGAGCCTTGGATTATCTCTATCTCACACATACACACACATACACACATACACGGTATGTGGCTCTGATAAGCTGTAGCCAGTAGTCTTTTAATTCATGAAGCAGCTACTGTTCCTCATTGTTTTGAATAGCTATCGGTTCTTGTCTCATGCTCTTTTTGTGGCGTGGTAATACTTGTTCCCTTTACCCTCCAAAATAGAGAACTTTGTGAGTTGGCCTGTTCTGTCACGGGGCAGATGAAATCGCCATGACTCTGCTGACCCTGTTGTGACTCAATGTACTGGAAATGCCTGAGGCTTTGAGGACTTGTATTGCCCCCATTTTTAACAGTCTCCATCTTTTCTTTCTCTGTCCTCCAGTTGGGATGTCCTGAGTCTGTCCTCTGGGCCCAGAGAGCCGTGTGCTGATGGGACCTGCTGCGCCACCATGAACTTACAAGATGGCGGCTGCAGCTACGCCAGCAGCGCCAATATGGCCGCTGCTAGTGGCAGCATGCGGCGGCGCCTGGAGGACCAGGAGTTCACCCTGCGCGTCTATCCAGGCGCCCTGGCTGAGGGCACCATCTACTGCCCTGTCACCGCCCGCAAGAACACCACAGCTGCCGAAGCCATCGAGTGCCTCATCGAGCGGTTGCACCTGGAGCGTACCAAATGCTACGTGCTGGCTGAGGTAAAGGAGTTTGGCGGTGAAGAATGGATCCTGAACCCCGGCGATTGTCCAGTCCAGCGGATGATGTTGTGGCCACGAACCGCCCTGGAGAATCGCAGCGGACTGGGCACCGGCGAAGACTACCGCTTCCTCCTGCGGGAGAAGAACCTGGATGGATCTATTCATTATGGCGGAAGCCTACAAATGTGGCTACAGGTGACTGAGGAGCGTCGGCGCATGGTGGAGCGGGGTTTCCTCCCCCAGCCTGCAGGGAGTGACCCGCCATCGGACCTCTGTGCTCTCCGGGAGCTAACAGAACGCGCCCTTTTGGAAAGCCTCCGTGCACGATTTCGCCAGGAGAAGATCTACACTTATGTTGGGAGTATTCTTATTGTGATTAACCCCTTCCAGTTCCTGCCAATCTACAACCCTAAATATGTCAAATTGTATGACAACCATACTCTGGGGAAGCTGGAGCCCCACATTTATGCGGTGGCGGACGTAGCCTATCACGCCATGTTACAGCGCCGGAAGAACCAGTGCATAGTAATTTCTGGTGAGAGCGGATCTGGGAAGACCCAGAGCACCAACTTCCTTATTCACCACCTGACTGCACTCAGTCAGAAGGGGTTTGCCAGTGGGGTGGAGCAGACCATTCTGGGGGCAGGACCTGTTTTGGAGGTAAGGAATTAACTGGACAGCACCTCAATGTGTAAAAAAATTGAACAAAAGCTACATATTTGCACCTGTGTTTGTTAGTCTGTTTTTTTCAGCAAGGTGTCTCAAAATCATCTAAACAACATTTTCATAGTATTTAGTTTCAGCCAAGTTACTTGATTTTAGTGGTTGTTCAGACCAGCATTTTTAAGGATAGGCACTGTATCCTTTGAGGATAGACACTCAAATGTTTTTATTTTTTTTTATTTTTTATTTTTTTGCTGTTGTATGTATCTCTGCCTTTTCATTGCACCTATGAGGGTTTAATAGCTCTTTTCCGTTGCTGGAACTCTTCAGACCTTTTTTAGGAACTGAATAACTTCAGCTGCAGTTGGATCAGGGGAACTTGTTTCTAAATGTAGTTCCTAGCCACTAAAAAGGGAATCTTTTCATGACTTTTAGTTCCTTCACAGTCTGAGATGACCAAGACCTTTCATAGTAACACCAGTACATGGAAGATAAGCCTCTAATAAAGACGAAGAAATCTATGATCTTTAGAACAGATTCCATCATTTAAGACTAATTATCTAATTACTGTAATTATCCTGTTTGTTCCAAGCTGAGTAAGATTCCCCACTTTGTAGCTTTCTGGGAGCCATTTTGTTCTGCAGCACACAGCTTCCTGTCAGGACATATGGAGGTGATGTCAACATGCAGCTGTGCTTCTTGACAACATGTGCATCCCATGTGGAGGCCTGTACAGTAAAACAAGACTGTTGTATAGTCAGTTGGGTACAGTTTGTCATCTGGAAATCATGACTCACCTTTTAGACCTCCGCGCTGCATTCAAGGAAAAAACTTGTAGCTGCTTTTGTGCTTTTCCTTTTCTTACTGTAAAATCTCACAGCTCAGTAAACAGCAATTTTATTTAAAAGTAAGTTTTTATGTGAATGCCAATCTACCATAAGTCCTTCAGTGAAAATCTCTGTCATAATAACACGTATCACATGTTAAGAATGACATTTTGGTTGTGTGGCTTTACGACATAGCTGAACAGCACACCTGCGTAGTGGCACTTTTGTGCAGGTGATGATTTTACACTGGTGACTGAATACTTGTCACAGCTCACATGCCAGAGGCGACAAAGGGCTGCACGGACTGAAAAAAAGGCTGTTTTTTGATAATAACACACATAGAGAAACATTATTCTCTGAGGAACTAGACACTGTGTGGTACCTTGTGCGTTGGAGCATGACATTGTCCCATGTAATCACTTCCCCATCAATTACCCATCTGACCGAGGTGTAGGAAACAAGGTGCAGTTTAAGTTTTACAAACAGGCAAAGGGAGATATAATGTAACCTACAGTACTGTATTTTTTTGCCGATTGAGTTTGTGGTGTTCATGTTTATAATTTGGCAGATTTGGGAAACATAAGGACAGTTCAGTATCCAGTTAACTTTTGACACAAAGTCAAAATGGGGAGATCAGATGGTGTCTTTCAGTGCAAAGATAAACCTTCATTAAAAACATGTTGTATCAGATCTGGTAAGTGTATGCAAAAACCAAGGTAATTGGTGAGTGTTGAAGGTTTTGCCAGGCTAACTGTTGCCAGCCTTTATGCAAATCCATATTAACTGTCTGCTGGCTGCAGCTTCGTGTTACACACTCACAGATGGGAGCGGTATCAACGTTTTGGGAAGAAAACACTGGACCACTTTGCTTTACCCTTGTTTCTGAAACCATTGTCTAATGATCTACTCAAGACTAGTAGTTATAGGTTTTTTTTGGAAATGAGCAAAGAGTAATTCCTCAAATGCCCGAGAGGACAAAAAAACAACACATTTGTAGATGTTTGCCTAGAAAGTTCTCCAAAGTGCTACGGTGACATGCAGAAATGTTCTCATAATCGGATTAATTTAATTCAGTTTTTGTCTGTTTTGTCTTAACGTCTGTTTTAAATGCCTAAAATGTTAAATGACACAATGCTTCACAGGCTTACAGGCATAAATAATAGTGTTCATTTAAAGCCAGTAAGTGGAAATTATTGGCTTGATTAGATAAAACCCTTAGTAAAGTGTTTCATCAAATCTAAAATATGGCAATAATGTTGTGCCCAGATTGTAGATAGTCTTACATCACGTCCACACAGTACAGTACTCTGAACATCCTGTTTTTTGTGTTCATCATGAAAGGAAGAGATTGTTAAGAGCTGTTTGGGAGGAAGTTGCTGCGGTCAGTAGGAATTCTATAATATCGTTATTTATAGCTTCACTAAAATATTAAATGCTGCAGGAAGTCTATTTATTTCAGAAATCTGAAATAAATAGATTTCTGAAATCATCACACTGCATGCACCATCCATACTCCCTAAACAACATCTAACCTTAACCGTTTTCCTGTGTGCTGCAGTTTTTCCAAACTTCCCCTGACCTCAACGTCCACATTAATACAATTTGCATGAACAACAGCTGGATGCAGAGATATTACAGATATGCTGTAAATGTCCCGGGGGCCTGACGTGCTTGTTCGAGGAGCAGCTCCAAAGCTTTCCGCCAGCCAAGGCACGACGCCGCCGAGTTAAACCAATTTGTGCAATTCTTTGGCTTCCACAAGTTGTAATGCCAATTACAGAACCATTTTCCTCGGTCAGATGCTGCTGCTGCTGCTGCTGCTGCTGCTGCGCGCAGGCTTTGTGTAAGTTTGAAGCTTTGCCCGCAGCAGAGCCTCGCTGAAAATATGAGGTCAGCCTGGTTTATTTATTTGGATTACAAATGTTTGAAGGACTAAAGTGATGGCCAGTGTGCTGGTTCCCGCAGGCACCATGTTCAGTGACACATCCTTTGTCTTCCTGTATAGTGCTACAATATATCTGATCCCACCATCTACTCTTATCTCCCCTATTCATTACGTTAAGTTACGTAAAAGATTTTGTCAGTTACACATTATACGCAAAATAAACATGAAGCGAAAATTGAAGCTACTATATGAAACTTTCCAGAACCAAAATCAATCATCCATCCGCCTCCCACCCCCCACAAAAGTTACATGTTGCCATGTAACTTTAATGCCATTGAAATAAATGCCCCTTTGATAAACATTATGTTTTATCAGTTTTATTTATTACACTTTTCAAGAAGCAATGCTTCAACTTTATGATCATGTCATCATTTATGGACATTATTTCCACTTCATTTATGCTGTCATACTGATGTTAGGCTACGTAACAGAAATGCCTTTCCTGAATCTTTCCAAACAATCATGAAGGGACAATTTATTGCAGGACTGTTGTAATATATTCCATTAGTTTTAGCCACTAGAGCTGTACCTAATAAACCAACAACTGGGTATTTATTATTACTTTACTGTTCAGTCAAATGTGCAACCTTTATATATCTGCTGTACACATTGTAAAGACCTGTCCTATATGAAAACATTTACTCCAGTGCATCCACTCTCCTACACCACACATTTTGCATCTCACACGTGAAGATGGAAAACAGATATTACAGTTTAACAAGCAGCCAGCCAGTCTTTTACTGACCATCGGCCAGTAACTGCAGGCAACACACATAAAGTCCTACCTGCAGTCTGATAATAAAGACAACCGAGACAGAAACGATTTGAGAGAATAACAGAACTGAACCTCTAAAACTCTGTTTGTGTCAACAAGAAGTCTAAAATAAGCGGTAGACGTCCAAAGTTTGACATTAAGGCTGTACCAGCTGGAAGAGAAAGGAAAAACATTTCCCAGGATGAACTATGTCTCACTGGCAAGAGATGCTGTGGCTGGGCCTCAATTTGAGAACATCTGTATGAGAGCCCAGAGACTCAGATAAGTCATTCTTCCTGGATTCACTTAAGAAGCTTACTGCCAATTGGATGAATGGAGGGAAGGAGGGGAACCTGCAGATGAGTGAAATATTCTTCTTTAAACCCTTTGTAAATGGTAAAAGAAATGATTTTAGATCTTATGGCTTCCAGATTTGATTGATTGATATTTAAATGAGAATTAAATAGCACCAGGACATGTGCTTCAGTTTTTTCCTTAGTTTTCCCCCCCGTGTACTGACCCTGACCATGGACAGCTTCTCTCTGCTCAGGGTGGAAAAAGCTTTGGTGGGCATGAAGGTAAAAATAAAATGCAAACGCTTGACAAAGACTGACTTTGTTTCTAACACATGATGCTTCTTCACCACTGCATCTGTCTTCCTCACCTGTTCATCTTGCTGTGTTGGATCCAGCATCCAGCTGGGCTGAGAGGTCATCAGCCCCGTGCTTCACATCGCATCACCGTGATGTGCAAGGTCAACTGCATTGCAGGCGAAGACTATTATGGTCATTTGTTGAGCCGGTTGGGATGACGAGATACAACATAATATGTTCATACGCAACTCAACTCAAAACACACTAAAATAAGCACAAATACATGAGCTTTTCATCTCTGCACAATCTGACCTTTGCTTTTTGCTAAACTTCCCCAGTAAACTATCCCATAACACAACATGTGATATTCATATTGGCAAATAGACCCTGAATTTATGCATTAGTTTTGGATTTAAGATAATTTCCTCTGCTAGAAGCCCTTTCTGTCCAAGGTCTGTCTCTAATCGTATTGTATTTTTCTGTAAATGGATGCTTGCACTTTGTCTTGCCCACTGTCTGAACTGCAGTAACATGCTCAGCTTCTTCAGGCTCCATGATCATTTTATTCCTAATTACATTTTTATGCTATTCTTGCCAGCACTCTCAAAAGAACTTCCAGCACGTGAATGGGGACGGATATTTCTGGAAAATATTTGAGTTAAAATAACACTTTAAATTCTTTAACTCAATACTAATGATTTCAATCCAGTTTTAATGAAAAAGTAACAAAATGAGCTGTTGATGTGTTGAGTATTTTGTGTGTAATCTTGCAGACATTGCCATTATACGATATACTAATACTGTGGTACACGTGTAGCAGTAAGAGAAAAATTCCTATTCAAGCAACATGTAGTTTTAATTATGGATTAAGCTGCCATGGATTTGTGCAGATAATTGATTGTCTGCATTTAGGTCATAGTTATGTTTGGGATTCTTAATTTCATTTGACATTGCACTTTGCAATCATATAAAAACAAATCTATTCAATGTAACGCTCACATGAGATGATGATGAAAAGATGCTGAGTTCATGTTTGGTATTTTTGATGGAAAATGGCTTAAACCTCCAATATTTCTGTGTAGCTGCTGCTAAAATGTCTGTCAATCAAACAGTCATTTAAGGTCTACTAAATAATATACTGTTATCAATTTTGACCATAGCCCTGCTTGTATTTAAACACATTAGCCAGTTTATGAATTCTCTCAATACACAGTGGTGTGTGTGTGTGTGTGTGTGTGTGTGTGTGTGTGTGTGTGTGTGTGTGTGAGGAACAATACAGCATTCTCCGTTTCTATTTAACATTTCCATCACTTGACTCACTATGACAAAGCACACGGAGTGTTGATTGATGACCCTCAGATCCCCAAGGACACATCGGCCGCTGCAGGGATCAGACCTGTGACCTTTTGGCTACAGTGCAGCTTTTGTGCCCACTGGTCCACATGTCAAACAGTGATGGTCAGCATTACATCAGGCCTGCGGTATCATCTAACAATACTCTATATTCTCTGATCGACCAGTGGAATCATGAAATAGTCTTTAATGATGCACCGCAGATGGCCAGAAACTGCAGTCATGTGTAATTTGAGCCGCGATTAACGCCGGGCGACAATAGCGATATAACTGTGCAGCAGGATAGTGCTGACGTGAAGACAGCTGTCAGGCTGATGGGAAATAGTTGGCTTCCGTGGACGTTTGCGTCTGGTTGTCTGGTTGTGCAGTCAGGTGATCTGAGATGCTCCTTTTCCCCAGGTCTCAACGCTGCAGCCTTTCAAGCTGGGATGGCATTTTACCGGGCGATCAGTACATTTTGCATAGACTGGACATATTCAGTGCTTCTCGTCAAGGTTTCAGTGGTTTTGCCCTCTAATCCGCTATGATTGTACAGTGGAAACCCCAGTAGCTCATCATGTCTGGTATTTTCCTAATCATGTTTGCAGACAGTTGTGAGTAACACAGGGAGACTTGTAAAACAAGGCTAATTCAGTCCTGGATGTTGTCAGTCTCACAGTTACCGTAACAGTGTACTGTAAGGTTTGAGTCATATCAGCTGGTTCAGCAGTGTTTTGAACTTGATCAGATGCTTATCCTCAGGTTTTCATGGTGGTTAGGTCTGTCAAATGTCCTTTAATAGCTCATGCAGCTAAGAGGTTTTCAAGCTGAATGTACTGGTGAAAGTAAATACACCAATGTAGACAAGGTGGGATTGACTTTCAAATTCATAGACACATCTGAATGAATCAAAACACAAATGTTGAACTCCACATGGTTTAGGCTGCTCTATTATTCAAAGATGGTCTGAAAAGCCACACAGCTGCTGATGGACGTGTAGCTGGCTGCGGTTATTTTGGGTACAAGACTTTCTAACCAGCAGCACCTGCTCTGCCGTGTGTGGTGGCTTACATCCAGTAAATGCTGGAATCATCCTAAATGCGTGAATATTTCACATGTTTGCACCGCTAGTTTCACTGCTGGTCACAGTTAGTTATTTGAACAGTAAAGGCATCTCGCCTTTGCTGCAGGTGAACCAGGCCACCGCATGAAACACATACATCAGTGCCTGAAATCCTCTGAGGTGTTGACTGGGGCTTTGAGACCCCAGTTGTGTTGTGATGTGTCTACGGCCAGACAGGGCCCCTGCGGGGCCGCGGGGGCCAGATCACAGTCTGCCTTTGTTCTAGTGGTGTGGCCAGCAGAACTGCCTGCCTGCTACAGAAGTAGCTGAGTAGAAACCCCCCCTCTTCACCAGATGTTTCCCATCCCAGCTGCCCCCCCTGATCTTAACCAGGCCCTCAGGGACAAGAGCTGTCTTCTGTGGCTGATAGATGGCTCCAGGTAGTGCCTCGGGCCTAAGTGTTCATTTGAAGGCCTGTGTATCATTAAGTGTGTGTGTGTGTGTGTGTGTGTGTGCTCCTACCCAGCACCACAGAGCCAGGGTCTAGAGACAGCTACTCACATCAAAACTTTGAATCCAGTCTAGGCTGGTTCGTATGGACACTACAGTTACAGTACCACGTCCTCTGCGGCTGAACCCACTGAACCTGACAGACCAAATGAAATCCGTAATAACGAGGCTGGAAGTTCAGGAAAGGTAACGTGCATTACTGCACCTTCAACAAAAGGATATGTGTGTTGTAGGGAAACTGCTTTTACCACTTGTATAAGGGCAACACTGCTCTCTTTTCACTGCTGTGTGTGTGTGTGTGTGTGTGTGTGTGTGTGTGTGTGTGTGTGTGTGTGTGTGTGTGTGTGTGTGTGTGTGTGTGTGAGTGAGTGTGTGAGTGAGAGGTGCCTGTCAGAACGTGTTAGCAGTCGGCTCTGCCAGCAGCAGGAGAATACGAGACGTTCACCCACCACTGACTGTGTCCTCGGTCTTTAAATCGCAATGAGACATCCAAAAGCTCTCTTCCATCGGTTTTACTGCACAGCACTTTGCTCTGTAGATCTGTGCATGTGGGACTGCCCCAGTCAGTGAATGGTCACATTCGATTTCATTCATCTTTTGCAGATGCTGGAATCTCAACATGGCTGTTGCACTGAAGAAGTTGCCTCTTCTTGATTTCATATTAACTGTATGAACAGGTAGCACATTGAGTGAAACCTTGTTCCTTAGTAAAATGACCTACTTTTAAAAGTGTCCCGCTACTTCCTCTGTAGACTCCATTTGTGCATTGCATTTCCAGCTCAACTTCAAATCAAACCTTGTCTACAGAAGCACCTAAATCCTGTAAACATGGCTGCCTGCACCTTGGAGAAATTATCGTAGGTGTGTGTTGGCCAATCACGTAGCCACCACAGGACCTCCTTGTTCCTGTTAACACTTCCATCCCTGTAATCCCTATCCTCTGGGCAGCTAGCGCTCTTCAATGCACTCCCAAACATCTGTTCACTGGATTATCCCCATCTCCTTCTCATTGGGGTTTTCTCTGGAGCATTCCTGCTTTTCCCTCTCAGGAAGTAAAGTGTAGATTTATCCCTGCAGACAGCTGCACACACTGTACTCACAGGCTCAGTGCTCATATACTGGGCAGATTAAGCCTCATATCGGTGGCCATGTTTTTTGCCCTTTTTCTGCAGCAGGGAGAGTGAAACAAAGAGTTTTTCATCAACATAATTTTTAATGTCCATTCAGAAAATCAATTGTTTCTTCAGAAGTATCAGAAATAGCAAAACTGTCCAAGTGACCAAGTTTACTTTAAATGGCCTTTCAGCCGACCCCATCCCATTTTATCGGGGCTTGGCACTGAGCGGGGACACACCTGGTGGGGTGGGATTCAAAGCTGCAGCTTTCTGCATTCCAACCCAATGTTCTACCACTGAGCATCCAGGCTTGTGTAATAAATATTATGTAAATAAAAAAAAAACATTTTTTTTACTATTTTTGCCATTTGAAAATATGAGGACACCCCACTGTATTAATGTGTTTTTCATATGTAATTTATGTTTAATGTGCTCACTGTTTCACTGGGAAATCTTTAATGACTCTCATGTGTCTAATACAGTGTCTAAGACCTAAGCAAGCACCGTATTTCAAATATACCAACATATATAATGCAAATAATACTTACAGTAATGTGAGAAAATAAAGCTACACCATATAAAAGTCTAAGCTTTGTGTGCAAATCAGCAAACTCAAAATCCATTTGACTTTTATTTTAGTTGTTTTTTGCTTTAAAGAGAATTTAACTAATACTTATTAATTGTCTCTTGACTTTTTTTTTTGGTTCTTTCAGCTTATCCCGTGAGTTCAGGCTGCGCCACAGCGGATCAGTGTCCGCATGTTGATTCCGCACAGTTTTCCCTTCCTGACGCAACCCTCCCAAATTTCTACCGGGCACAGCTGGGGATGGGAAGGGGCTGTTGGGGGTTCAGTGTCTTGCCCAGAGACACTTCTAATTGATTGATTAATCACTCCTGCTCTGGTTGTGAGTCAAAATAGTGGTGCTGTCAAGAAGGAAGAGCAACATTATGTCAATTAAGGTTAAGATATTGGTTAAGATGGAACCTATTTTAAATGTAATACTCAGCTTGTTGGACTGAAATACCAAAATGGATAAAAACCTAGTTTGATGATTTATTCTCTTTCTTTTTATGCTTCCAAACAAAATGTGGTCAGTTATTTAAAAAGTTTCAGACGCTTTAATTCTACATATATGAATTTGAGATTAAAGCATTAAAGATATACTGACAACATGGGTAACAATGCACCATATCATGAAAGCAAATTTTGCCTTATTTTTTGCATTTTATTAGAAAACATCCCTGTTAGGATCAGATATTTGTCAATCTATTAAATAATTCTATTTTGTGCAGTGACCCTGGTTAAACGACACCAGTGTTTGTTATCAGGCCAATTGGAACGGATTCCTCTCTGGTGGTGAAAGAAGGAGCTGTGTTTCCAACCGCCCCTGTGTTACTCCTCGACATGACACAATCCTGCGGATTTAGTGAAAGGCTTTTGACAGGAAATTGATAGTCGAAATGGGCCTGATTCAATCTCAGCCTGCTTACGTGGTGTCACAGCAATCAGGCACTGATGAGATTACAAACATTAGGAGTCTTAGTTGGACACGAGGCCATCTGGACCGGTGGGAGCAATTTTGCAAACTGGATCGGATTAGTGGTCTCATCTGTTTGAATCTGTTAACTACAGAATTGTCAATCAGTAGTGGATAGTAATATAATTAAGTATGTTCAAAAATAATTTCTGTTATAACTATCAGTTTGATTCACTTTGTAATTTCAGTTTTATTCTTACAAGGTTTTCAGGATGAAATCTACATCTGTCTCATGTTGTGCCTTCATGTTCCTAATTACCTTTTTTCTCTGTGCTCTGTGGTTGTGATCCACCCTTTTGAGGAGTTATTTTAAGTTTGCAAAGAAAACAAATTCAGCTTTTGTTTGTGAGTTTCTGGAGAAGCTTTCCCTCAGACTAATTGCTAGCTTTGCTGCATGACAGCAACATATGGTGTTGCACAGAGAGCCAAACAGCAGAGAGGAGAGATTTCACAAATGATATAAAATGCCATTTTCTAAAAGGGGAGTTTGAGTCGATGTCTCTTCTGGACTTTTCAAAACAGTTTACAAAAGCAAGGCAAGGAAGCTGTCCAAAATAATTTATCCCCAACTGTTTGTACATTCAGTCTTCAATCGTTAAACTTTTTGAAGACAAAATATGCACCAAATATAATTAATTTGCAGTGGTTTAGTGTATTAAAGGGCAACTTAACCAATTTTCAACTTGCTTTCTATGACTTTAATTTAGGGTGTAAATGTGTATTAGTTAGCTTTTAAACGTCCCCCTGACGTCCCTATGTTAAAATATTTCTTTGCTTCTAGCCTAAGAGCTCCTCCAGATGTAATCACCTGGAGGAGATTTTCATCATAAGGAGTTTAGATAATATCATCTGTGGCAGCTCTAGAAAAGCAGGATGACAAACTCCATAGTGTGATCAACAAGATAACATAACCTGAACTGAAGGTTCCTCCAACTGAGGTCTGGAGGCATTTTTCAGCTTTAAAAGGATTTATTTGCATGTAATACCCAAATTAGAACTAAAAGAAACAAGTTCATTATCAGGGAAGGTGTCCTTTAAAGGGACAAAAAGGTCACATGTCATAGTGTCTTTTTGGATCATGGCAGTATAGTGTTATAATAATAATAAGGAAGATATTTGCATGTGAAAATGTCTTAACATTTGCTGGGCCCAGTCTCACATATTTGGATAATTCTTGCTTTTCTCTGTATTTTTATCATTATAAATTAAATATCTATGGGCTTTGAATGGTTGCGCTGACAAAACCAGACATAGCAACAAATCATTGTGTGGGTCTTGATAAGTATCTTTTACTATTTCCTGTGATTTTAAAAAGAAAAAAAAAGAACAATCAAAAATGAGACCAGTTATTTCTAGTCTAGTTAGTCATACGAAATGAGTTTTTGTACCACCATAACCTTAGGTTGCACAGAAATCTATCACACCTTTATATAAATATGTAAATCTGTCAGCTTAATGATGTAATGAGCTAACCTACCTTGACTTGACATGCATCTATGATTTTTAACTCCTCAGGCTGTTTTAGAGGATGGGGCAACAAGCTAAATATAATACTGCCTTCTGTGAAACTGTTTTAGGGTAGCATGAGGTCCATTACCAAAGATGTTTATTCCTCTGGCTCCTCCGTCTTTGTGGTAAAAGCCCCTGTTGCGTTGAACCTTGCCGCTACAAACCGGTTCAATTACGTTCACTTCACAGCTACAGCTTTTACAACTCTGAATTTCCCCACAAACCCTCCTCCTTTTTTTTTTTTAAACTCCTTCTGTCAGTCTTTCTTAAGAACTTGATCTGTGTCAGACACTGAAAGTGTAAAATGAGGCTGTCTCAACATGCAATCTGCCACCTGATACTGAAACACCCTTTTCAGGTGGTTGATTGCTGATTCAAACCTAAAGTCTTGGATCTTTTGATCTTTTGTTCTTGCACATGTTGTTTATTTTAACCATTTTATGCATGAATTATGAATGATCAACAAAGTCTGTTGTGTCTCTAAACTATGGGTGCCATGTTATTTTATAAATACAAAATATGTTTTGGTATTAACCATGCAGTGAACTTTATAAATATAGTTTTTGAGATTTTTCTAAAAAACAGTTTTTTAACTGCAGCTGATTGAATTTTTGCGAAGCTCACAAGACCCTACACCCTACTAGCTCTGTTAGGCTGCATTTTACCACACGCGTGCTAACGTACTCACTATGACATGCTGTAGATAAGCATGTGTAATGTTCCCTCTGTAATGTTCGCGTGCACACATTCCCTCATTAAAAATGCTCTGAGCCTGCTGTCTGCTGTTGCTCCTCCCACTACAACACACCTCCAACATCTGCTTATTCTTTTGCATGTTTGGATTCAGCTCTCAGGCTTGTTCCTTTATAGAGGGAAGTTGTGTGTTGTGTGTATTCAACAAGCGTTTGCTGATTGAACTATAAAATACAGCTGAGATTGTTGGATTAGTCAATATATAGGGAGAATAAATCGCACAATCACAAAAACAACCTGTCTGATTTTTCCAAAGCCTTAGACGAGGTCCCAGAGACTTCCTATGGAAACATTCCCAACAATCCTTTATGAATGTTGTCACTCATTACTCATCACTTTCTTTTAAACGTTTAGGCTTAAAGGAATTAGTCTATCTATCATAGTCCCTATGAGGGAAACATGATGTCTGTACCAAATTTCATGGGAACCTATTCAATAGATGTTTAGAAATTTCACCGAAGTCACAAATGTGATGCAGGGGACCACTAAGGTTATTACAGTATTTGGTATTGGTGATGCATTAGTGATGAAGACTGACTGACTGACTGACTGAATGCTAAGCTAATCAAAATTGAAAAGAAATATGAAAAAGTGATACCACCAAAAGTAGCTCCAAGGGAAACTGTTTACAGTCTGGGGCTAAAGAAAGAGCAGCCTATACTGTTATACTGTTAGCATAACTGTGCTTTTAGTCATGCTGCACTCACTTAAGTGGGATTTGCTACGGCTGCCATGCAACTTGAGTAATTGTGATATTATCATTGGCATGAGGTCATCATCATTGGTCTGTATCCCTCACTAATCTGCCTTCTTTGACTTTCAAACCGAAGAGCTCCTAATCGCTATCTTTGTACGCCTCTACGATAATGTACTGTACACACGAAGGACCTGAACACGAAGGCTTTTCCGTCAGGTTTCAACAGGTCTTTTGCAGAAATACCCCACCCCACTAACCAAATAAAGTGCAGTCACATTCGGTGCAGCCATTGAAAGTGAAGCAGTCTGGGCATTGGATAAATTAATGAATGGATGAAGAGATGAATGGTGCCGATGTGCTATTGAGTGTCCTGCAGAGTGTGTGAGTGGGTGGGTGAAAGAAAAGCCTGGTGGAAGTTTGAACATGTTCCCCGTGGAGCTGTGGTTCCCAGACTGAGCAATGACAGGTGATGCATTGGTTTGGTTCATCATTTGTGTGTGTGTGTGTTTGTATTTGTGTGTTTCTGTATCAATGCTGTGTTTGATCCTTTGTACTAACAAAGCTGCACTGAGCCCACCTGACAAAGCAGAGCTTTGTGTTTAAAGCGTGTTTAAATTAGCACCGCCCTTTCTCGTTCCTGCTCTTTCTTGCTGCAAATTGCTTATTTATCATCTCTGTTTTTGTCTTTCATGTCTCTGTGCTTTCACTTACTAAATCCTCCATAGTGCATTCTTTACATTATTCGGTCCTACCTTTGCTCAGTGATCTCTCTTTATTCCGGCAGTAATCCCACTTGTCTTAATGAGCGATTGCACCGTGTGCCATCACACAGTTCTACCAAAACAAGGTTGAATGTGTTTAATATGCAGTTTTTGCATCCTCCCATAATCATTTCACTGTGTAAGTGTCTTACTACTGACTGCAGGCAGATCTCTTTCTCGGTGGGTGTAGCCACTAACCAGCTGAATGCAAACACTCGACTTTCCTTTTGTCTTTTTGAGCTCGTCATCTGTGACAACTGTAATTCTTGGCAGTCGGGGGTTCAGAAGTCACCAGTTCAGTAAGGCAGTCTTCCAGGGACCATAGGGTCAGTTGCGCAGTTGCCCTGGCTGGTTTGGAGCACCTCACAAGCTCCTGAGTTCTCTTCAGGTAATGAGGGGGTCGCCTCACTGCAAGCAATGGTCAGTTGGATGAAGCCTGTGACTTACAAGTGGCAGGAAATTATGATCATGATGTCAATGATGACTCTAACAGGAATATTCTAGAATAGTCTAGCATCACAGGGACATTATATTTTCATTTAACCTGCTTAGTAAAATCTAAACTGCTCAGGAGAGACAGAGAAAAATGTGGTGCACGGTAGTGGTGTCCTGCATCTGCTGTATCACTGCAAGCATTCGCTGTGTTTTCTCCCTGATGGAACAGCCCTGTAGAGAGAAGATGAAAGCGCTCTGCTACAGCACCCAACCTCCCTGCCTTCATCTCCTCTCTATGCAGCCCACCCCAATACAGCACCCGGGGCATATGGAGGATGGAGGGAGATAAAAACGAAGGAGGATAACAGAGAAAAAAGACAGTGTAGGAAAAGAGGAGGAGGGGGAGGAAGATGAGAGGAGCAGGTTGAAATCTTAAATAATGGAGAGTTATTTCCAAGCGAGTGGTCTCCCAAGTGCCCCAGTTTTGAGGGTTTAGTGAAATCGAGATGAGGCTGGTGATGCTGACAGATTTTACTCTTCCCAAAGGCCTCTCTGCAGCCCTCAGAAGTAAAGCTGGAACGCTTTCACCAGGGGCAAAGCAGCTCCTGTCATATCCAGTCGCCCCTCACCCCCTCAGCAGCTTGTTCACCTTGTAAACAACTGGCATGAAGGAGTGTGTCTGAGTGACCTTGGAGCTCTGACTTCTGTAAAGACCCTTTTTAAGGTGTTTATTAGGCCAGGTTTTCTGCAGTCTGCAGAATTTATCACTTCCTCCCTGTAAACACACGTTTACTGTTTCGTGCTAAGGATCATAGCCCTGAAAGTGGGCAGAGCAGTGTCACTTCAGAGCCCACTGATGTACACGCTGTAGATTTTCAGTAATATGAAAGATTTGGGATTGTGATGCAATGCACAGTCTCTGAATATTGTGCATTTAAAGTATTCAACATTGTGTTGATGTGCCTCTACAAATAAGTATGTTCAAAGGTTAAAGTTACACTTTGCAAAGACTCAAAATCAATCCACTTCCTGCCTGCTCTGCTACAATCTGCTATATACAATCTGTTTTGCCAGGCTTTTCAAATATACCATAAATCACATATTATTTCAACTACGTTTACATATTCTAAAATGCTTTTGTTTGGAAATTCACTTGCCTTTAATTTTTGTTGATGGGCAAAGAAAGCTTTTGACCTCTTTGACGTTTCGGGTGTATTATAGATTAGCTGATAAAAAAGAAATTAAACTGCAAAATCTTTTAACTATAAGTCAATCAATACCAAACATTTAACTGTAGCAGCTCCTAAAATGCAGCTTTTACTTGACTTAACATTACTGTAAATACAATTGCTTTGGTTTCAATACTCAGAAAATGGGTCATTTAATGGCATTGCCTTGTGTTCTAGTAAAAATGCTCTCTTCTGAGAGTTTATGAAAAACAGTTTATGAACAGTTTATGAAAAATACCTGCCATATTAATGACGTGTGAAAAACAGAGACAGAGACAGTCAGAGCGGATACAGTAGATACATTGTATGTGGACCCTGCTCTGCCAAATCCATCTTATCTTCTTCGTGCTTGTTTACTATGTTAGCATAATGTGCTACTGCTATCGCTGCAATGATGTGTGATGACTTACTCTGTTGGGCATCGTTCTGAACTCTGAATCTGAAGATAGAGAGAAGCGAATGACAATGGAGGTAATGAAGCATGAAAGTAGGGAGGGAGTTTGAAGGCAGCCCAGAGAGCACAACGATAAGAAAAAAGAGGGGTAGGGTGGTTTAATGTTAGACAAGAGGAAAAAGAAGAAAAAGAATCAATGTCTAAATAGACAAAGAAGAAATTGTGCAGCCTCCCAGGAACACCAGTCTCACTTTACCTGCCTTCACCTCCTTGTCTTTCCTTCCTCTGAAAGACACAGATTAGACACAAGGAAATGCCATGCTCCTTTATTGAATTCGTTACCAAATTCATTGTTCATGCACAGCAGCAATTCAACTTTCCTACTCTTTCTTCCTCTGGCTTTTTAATGACACAGCTCATTCACGAGTGCATAGACGGGACAGTAATTCCACACGTCTTGCCATTTTGGCTCTCAATCTGGCGTGTTATGAATAGTTAAAGCTGGAGTTATTTATTTGTATTTTTGGACAGTGTGGACATGGGAATGGCCAAACTAGAAACTGGACGTGTTTGCCAAAATGGTTCTAAATCCACATCTTATAATTTTGAAAGCTTTTTTTTTTTTTTTTTTTCTGAGAGGGAGTAAATTTGCCTCCAGAAAGATTTGACCTAAATATGGTAAACTCTGCTGCTCAGCTGAAAGCCACCAACCGTAGTGTTTCATTTTCAAGATAATGTTTTCTCCACAGTAGCACGGTGATAAGGGATGCGCAGATCAACAGCTTTGTCTCTCATTCTTGTCTCTAAACTCGCTGCCTATCGCTGCTTCCTTTTGTTTAGCCAGCGTAATGCGTGGAATAAACAAATTTTTGTAATGCTAAACACTGAGTCAACATTTTGCTATGGCTAGTTAATTATCAATGAAGTGTTAAAGGACACTGATGAAGAGACTGTGTGGGATTAATTTGTCATTGGACTGTGTCGATGGTTTCAGGTAGTGGTTGGGCATGAAAAATAATCAGTGAAGTCTTGTTTTGATGACAAATTAGGGAATTTAAAGAGTTCTGAGATGCTTTTCCATGATTGCGAGGCAAAAAGTAGTAAGAAAGCATGCACCTTCAAAAGTATTTGAAGAGCGCAAAGGAAGAGACCACCCTGCAATGCAGTGTCTTGCAGAACAATGATGTTGCAGTAAATGTTGAGCCAGGTTCAACTTTTTGAAACCCTGTGTTGTTTTCCTGATGCACTCCTGCGTCGGCACTCCCACTGTCTCAACACACAGGCTCCGGTTAAAGGAATGAGAAGGCTGTGTTTTTACAACAGAGCACAAATTGGTACTAAATCAGTCTTGAAAGAAAAGAAAAATGTAAAAAGGATAACTTTTTACTTTCTAAATGTATTGTATTTTTGACTATTCCCACTCGGATACTGAAACCAACACCGAGGTGCCTCTTCTCATGGCTAATGTCTGTCAGTCTGCAACCTGCATTGTCTGGTCTTACTTGTCTCTGCTGTAGACATCAGTTGCTGTCCAAAAACGATTAAAGACACATCCCCCAGACAAACCACTCCAGTGGATGCCCCCAATGCTCCAAATCACTACAACTTTTCCAGCTGTCTGACATGAGCGTGAGTCAGATCTTGGGTGGAATTATAGCTGTTCCAACCATTTGGTGATTTTATTTTATTTTCTTCAGCTAACTGAGCATGTTGGACTGACTAAACATGTCCCCCAGTGGAGCTCTGTGTCTGGTTGATGTATTTGTAAGTGCTTTTGGAGGTCTGGGATACAGACGAATAACATAATCCAGACAGTGAGTAAAAGCAATTCAAAGACGTTTTTTGTTTTTGTCTGTATGGAGATTGTTGGAAACTATTTTAGAAAATGACCAAAGTTATGCTTTAACAAATGTTTTAAACAGGACCTTGCACTGACATTTCTGACCCTGTGCGGCATGTCGCACACTGTCCTCCTCATCTAACCTCTTGGCAACCAGGAACCTAATGCAACCAACACGTGTTCCTCCCTTTCCTCATGTCTGACCAGTATCTGCATTTTAAATGTGACAAAGCCAAAGTTTCACTTAACAGAAAAGGTCACACACCTGCTCAGACATTATGTGTATTTTCATAAGTGGAAAATAAATTTAGCATAGCCCGCTTACAGATTCCCATCCAGCTCCTTTATTTTTAGATTGAACTTTTTTATATCAGCTTTGTGTTTTTGCTGGCTGGAGACGGTGTTGGCTTGGCTGGTTCAAACATGCTTGTTCATCTGAGCTGCCAGCAGACTGAAGGGTGAGGAATCATAACCCCAAAACAAGTAAAGTAAAACTGGATGACTTGTTTGTTTTCAGTTGAATGACACCCTACAGACTGGAAAGTGTGTATCATCATCCAGCTGTCGGTAAACAGAGATGGGGATGGGATTTTAAGACGGACACGAGTTAAAATGAGCAGATAGGGCAAAGTGATGCAAGTAGAAGCGAAGCTTCATTCCACAACTGGATATAGACAATGACTCTGCTGTCAGTCTGTGACACGGTCCTGACATAATCGATAAGAGTCTCTGCTCTACTCTGTTTAATAAGATCACAGCACATTTAAATGTTGTTTCTTGTATTAATACATAATGCACCTGCAAAACTACTAACATTCCCTGCATGATTTCTCCTCAGCATCTATCCACATCACACCACTGTCACTTCTCTCCAAATGTGCTGCATTAAGTAAGAATTCATTTTTTCCACAAAACAACCTTTCTGATTTGACTTATCTGAGCTCTTGGGGACATGGAGAACATGTACAAATGATATAATGTGATGCTAATGGTCTTGCTTAAGGTATGAGAAGTAGTCCAGACCTATTTAGTAAAAACTGTAGAGCAAATTGAAGCATTTATATATAAAGGGGCAGATGGCATATTTGTGATATAAGCTCAGTGTTCTCCATATTTTGGCATTTCTTTTTATTGAGAAAACAGAGCTCAACAAACACGACACACCAGCCCACCTTCACTCATTCCTCAGTCGCAAAATACAACTCACTGGGTTGTGAGATTCTGTATGTTCTTTGCCAGGGTTGAACCCTCATGTTGCCTTTGGCTGAACATTATTTATTCTTGGAATGGAATGTCCAGAAAATACCAAAGCCAGTTAGCAACTGTAAAAGTCATGTGGCGATTCCCACTGCAGCACAAAGCTGGCCACTCTACTCATAACCTTTCTCCAGATCTCAAAACACTTCAGTGTGGAGAAAGAAACCCAAAGTTCGATTTGAAAAAGAAATTGGATTGTATAAGATGTGAATGTTGTAATCCATGATTCAGTGGAGCATTATTGAGTTCTTATCAGCCCTTCCTTTCTTATGGTTCAGTAGGTAGCTTTCTACCTTCCAGACATGAGATACACAAGCAACATCTAGTGTCTGTAGGATTTTCCAAAGTAGGAGTGTACGTTGGGGACGTATTTTTAATCATCCTGTCTTTGGAGGGGCGGGTTTTAAAACAGGAGATGGCAGTTCACGTCCTGCTTAAAACTGACAGTAGATGTTTGTACTTTAATATTACAGAATTGTTCTCTAAAAACTTGATCTTTTTTTTTTTTGTGCTTAAAATAACCTCAGATTTACTACTTAGGCCTAAGAAAATTGCACAGTAGCTCAGCAACACTAATGGTCGGGAGCAGCATGTCACATGGCCAAAACCACCTAAAGCTTTGCAGTTAATTTAACTGTTGTATAACGTGATAACAACCTTCTGAACCTACAAGAAGGTAGAATGGAGTAAATTCAGTCCCAGTTCATAAACATCCACCTGTCTAGGTGGCCAGGATGTGACCAGGATGTTGCCTAAGAGCCTAAATTCAGTTGTTTTTTTCCAACAAACTTTGCAGACTCTGCTACTGAGGAAGGAAGTAGAGAGACATCAGAATGAGACCTGGACATCAATTATCATTTTTGCACTTCATCAGAAAGTTTATGGGGTAACTGCTTTAAATGTGGTCCAGAGAAGTTCACATTTTATGACATAGAATTCATTTGTAAATATCCCACTTGTGACTGCAGAGGTTGTTAGAACATTGAACATCATCACGATGGACACAGAGACTAATCTGCTCACTAAGCTGCCTTACCTGCCTTGCTGATTTAATATCTTTCGAATTTTACTACTTTCACTATAAAAATAAAAGCGTCTGTAGAGGAGGAAGTAATTGGACGTGGTTTTGACTTTTAAGTCATGTGACCTTCATTTATAGTATAACATTATCTCTTCACGTCTGGCAATTGCGTTTCAACTTCAAAAGTCATAAAAGCGGTGATGGTCTGTGATGATTATCTTGCTGAACAAAACATGTTAGTTTCATAAATGTCTGCTTATAATGGAGACTAATCCAGATGCAAAATGAAAAATCCCATTGAATTTCTACTGAGGGAACTTCCCGATTGGCTTACAAAAAAAACAAAAAACGTCACCCATGCAACACTTTACAACGAGCAACAAAGTACTAATGTTGTGCGTTTAAGAGTGTAGTAGAGGAGGAAGATGAGAGTTAGAGAGAGGAAATGCCTGAGGTGTAGCCAGTGTTCCTTTCCCCTGCAAAACCTCCAATAAACAAAGCACAAGCATGTACACACAAACACTAAATCTACACATACCTCGGGATTTCTCTTTTCCGAAAACAACATAAAATCACATTCTTTTGGTTCCAGAGTGTCAGATTTGCAGACACAAATAGTTTAACCCTGAGGGAAAGAGCTTTTTAAGCTCATGGTAATATTGTAAAAAGCTCGTTATCACTGTGCCTCGAATTTTCTCCGTTGGATCACATTTATCTGTGAATTAGTGTCATATGCTTGTTGTTTTTTTTTATTGATGTTGGACGCAAGTAGCACATCATCACCTTCATCATCATAGATCCAGCTTTCTAATTCCAATTATTTATTTTATCACTTATTCACTTACAGGCTCTTTTCATGGTTAGTCAAAACCAAAAAAACTAGTTTCCCAAAACCTAAGTTGACATATTTGGACCCAGTCCAAAACAGTGAATTGTTTTTTACAGGTGTTTTACAAAACAGAGCCTAAATTAATCTGCAGATTAATCACCAACTACCAACTTGACGATGCACATTAATCACGACTGATCGTTTAAGCTCTAGTTACAGTGTCTCCACGCGAAAAAGAGTCTTTGTCTAATTCACAAACATTCTGATGCACTTAAACCATGCATGGATGCTTAAGAGGTTAGGGGGCTCATGAGCCAGACCCTCAGTACAAACTGAGTCTTAAGTCACTTAATATGATACATGTAAGTATTTCTTGTTTGAAAGAGCTCAGTCTGGGCTCAACAGGACAAACAGGCAACAATTTGGAATGAAGATGCACAACAAGCACATACGATGCAAAAACAATGAATCCAAAATTGATGAACAAAGACCTAAAACTACCTATAAGATAAGAAAATTCCCCAAAACAGATCATCTATACTGTACAAAACACACATTACTGGATGCACCCACTCTACACACACACTTCTCCCACTCAAATCCCCAAATTAATCATCTCTCACTGCAGCACACACACTCCAGCATGTAGGAGTCCAGCTCTCGAGGGATTAACACTTCAACACGCTCGGTCGTGGGATTTTCCCACACCGCTTCGTATGCTGAGTTACATTTTCTGTCAGTCACACCGCGCTCTGTTACAGGCTCGCAGCCAGCTCCGCGCACACTCCCAGAAACTCTCAGGATTTGCCAAATGCGAAGAAGCTGTGTTGTGTTACAGCACTGGATCGAAGTGAAGGTGGTTTGGGGTCAATTGTAGCATCTTAATGTTGGTTGAAAGGTGTATATTTTTCTTTAAGGCTCCTTTTTTTTTTTTTTAAGTCATAGCAGAGGTTGAAGCTCACTCACACAACTTGCTAACAGGTATTCTGGCAGAGGCTGACAACATGAAGCTAGGGCATATATGAGGTGTTGTTGGAGTGATATAGACAAACACACACACATGCAATCTCTGAAGCAACATGTTCAGACCTGGTAAAGTAATAAACATTTCATCAGGTGGAGTTAAATACAAATCTACTGTATCACCTCTGTCACTGCAGGTATCAATCCAGCAAAAACTGTATAGTAGAAGTAGAATGTGAGTATTAATACCAGAAAGAAAACATTTTAATACATTTACTGTTGGCTAGAGTGAACTGTAAAGTTAAATAGAGCAGGTGCAATAAAGATGGGTAGAAACTATGAAGACCTTAAATAAAAAGAGTCTGGTTAAGCACCTAATGTGTTTTGGTTTAAATCTAAGGAATGATCCACCTCTGTTTCCCCACTTTCCAAGCCTTGTGCTAAGGTATGTCCACTCACTGGCCACTGTTTTGGCCACCTCATTCATTTTTAATCGGGTAATATGTGAGCTCCATGTTTATTCTCTGTGAGGTCGTTTTTCAAACTCTTCCTTTGAAAAACACACAGTTTTATTTGCCATGGAAGTCAGAGCTGGGAATGACATCATGTCGGGGTGACTGTGTTCCAGTGCAGTCGGAGAACCAAGAACTGGGGAAAAAAATGGGGTTTGCTCTAACCAGGTTTGTTTATAACAAGGCCTTACACTGTATTTTGTGCATACAAATGCTGTTGCGGTCTGTGTGGACTGTATGATGTTTTAATGAGACACGAGTAAGACAGAAATGATGATGAATACATGTGTTGACTCGAAGCAGCCATCTTGGATTTTTAAGTCAGGGTCAACGAGGTTCTTCTAATTTCCCGAGTTGGAAATTCAACTTCAGGGGCATTCAATTTTAAATGGAACGAACCATACTTTTCCTCACTTAATTAACAAATCTCATCATATCCTCTTGAATAAATCCTCCAAAAAAAGGTGACGGAAACACATTTTGCCAGGATTTCATATCTTTGAGCACATTAAGTACAAAAAAATGATTGACATGCTAAAGAAGCAGCTATATTACTCTGCCACTTCTCTTCCTCCCTCCATCTCTGTGAGCTTCTCTAATGGTTTTCAGACCTCCTCCTCTTCTGCCCCTCATCATTTTCTCTGCCTCTCCTCACTGACAGTGGTGGAGAAGTCATTGACAGCCCTGTTCAGTTGAGGGAGGGGGGGTTTTGTTGGGCCTGTGTGTTCCCTTCCTGGGCCCAATGGGATCCAGATGTGGCCCAACACTGTAGTGACAGCAACCATTTATGGAGAGAGAGAGAGAGAGAGAGAGTGTGTGTTACAGTGTGTGTGAGAGAGTGTGAGAACGATTTGTCTTGTTCTTCATGTGCGACCCTTCGTAGCGTTTCCCAACACATGTACAGATGTTTTGAGCTGCGCAGGACTTCAAGCACATTTTTTGAATCATGAATGCATGTGCGATTCAAACACATTGATCACACGCTCAGCAGGTTGACCTTGTATGTTGCTCGTACTTCGTGTGTGTCTTTTTGAAAGACTGATTGGATTTTGAGACCTCGAGGCTGAGGACATTCTTGGAAAATTAGGAAATTGTTGGCATTCCTTATACATTGAAAGGGCTGTTTGAGGGGTTAAGCCATTAAGTCATTAGTCTGCTCCAGAGTTAAGGTTAGACTTAGGTTCAGAGAGGTGTCCTAAAGTCCTGGTGTCTAAGATTTGTGTCCCACAACTGTATATTCATAAATAAAAGCATTAAAAAGCAGGACATGCCTCACTATATAACCCATTAACTTTGATGCAAGCCATTTTTTTCCTTACTTTTCCAGCAAGTAAACACGGTGATCTTGTCTCTTAACAACATTAAACAAAAAAAGCCACTGGCAGGTACTGTACACTCTGTGCCGTTCTGCTTTATAGAGAGGAAAGTGTTCCGGATAAAACTAGCTGTTTCCTTTTCCTGGGTCCACTTGTGATAGCAAAGGACTAGACTGTCAAACCTCACAGCAACAATTACTGTAACCTGAGTAAGGCTGTAGCTAACAACGATTTTCTTTACCACTTCATTTGCAATTCCAAACTTTAAAACATGTTAAACTGCTTTGTCTAACCCACAGCCTGACAAAGCAAATTATTTCAAAAAAATAAAATCCAAAGTAATAAGAATCAGAATCGAAACTTAAGGAGAGGAAGAGAAGCTTTATTGACACAGTGCCCTCCATGTTTGGGACAGACATGTATCTGCCTTTATGTTCACACAGTTTGACGTTTTACATAACCCTCCTGTTGTGTTCATTGTGGCTCATAGTGTTCACGGTCACTTTTGACCAGGACCATTTTATTGCATTATAAATCCACAATAGTCCAAATATTATCACCTAATGTTGTATTAGATCTTTTTATCATCTCCAGCTCTTGTGAACAAGATTTGAACTCGTGTTTGCTACAGAACACAACTTCAGCTGTTTCACCCTGAACCTCGGACCCATCCTCCTATAAAGCCTCCTCACTTTCAACCTGGCTTCTCTCCTCCTGATCATTGTCACGGTCAAATATGAAGTCCAGAGCTTCAAGTGCAGTATATCTCTGGGCCATAGTGCTGCCTCAAAAAAGCTTTGCATACAGTACCAGAGCTGTGAGAAAGTTTTATGATTGAAACTGTTCCAGTTTTGTTTTTCAAGAGGTGTGGTTCCCGTGGGGTAAAAATTATATTGTCGATAGGTTCCCGTGGGGGTTGCCGTGGAAGCCAAAAAAACGGCATAAGCTGTGTGTGCTTGTGCATGCGTGTGTGTGTATGTGTGTGCACGCTGCTTATAGACACCTGCGTGTTGAGGTGTGGGAAAGAAGTGTATAAATATGCTTGAACTTTGTTTTATGCACTATTTGTAGTCTTACCCATTCATTTCTAATGGGCGGTCATTTTTGCTTGGGAACACCATGGGTGGTTTACAAATATTCATAAAAATATTTCACATTTATTTTATGTGTTCAAATGCTATGTGTGTATGGTACCTCATGACAAACGGAGGAGATTTATTGCATTTTTTAGAGGAAACACAACAGGAGGGTTAAAAAAATACGTAGTAAAAGATTGTATTTAAGTGTGTTCTTATACATTTTGGTTTTACACTTTAGAAATTATAGCAGGTTAATACATACATGGACTTCAAGTTTGAGAATATCTCCAGTTAGTAATCCTTTCTGGAGATACTCTGCAGGCATTTATTGCAGCAATATTTAGTCTTTACCCTTAAATCATGGAGTGCACTGCACAAAATGCGTTAATAAGCTAATCATGAAATCACAGGACTCTAAAATATTTAAAACCATATGCTAAATGATTGAATGGAAATGTAAAAAGGGTGTGGCCTGACACCGGAGTGCTCAAATCACTAACAGCAAAACTCGATGTCTGACTTTTATTAGTGTCATAGTCGGAGTCAAATTGCTGTGCAGACATCAGCTGCTGCAAATGTTCTCGTACCACAAGGGAATAATAATTTCCACATAGCTATCATGGTGGAAAAATGTAACTTAAAGCTGCAAAAGGCAACTTAAGCTAGAGCGGGATCCACTCCTCTCCACGCAGCTCTGTCCGACCGTCTGGTATCAGTCAGAACCAAATGAAATTAACGAAGAAGCTGTGAAACATACCAATCCAAATTATACAAAGACAAGGTTGGAGTAGAATATAATGTCATTACTGGAAGTGCAGTTCTCTGTGTCTGTGTGCTGGATGTGTCTGTCTTCCCACACCATTAAAGAAACATGCATGACTCTCTGTCCTTTTTCATGTTCTGTATATGTGCGATGCAGAGGTGTGTCCTTTGTGCAGAATGCATGCGTGTATGTGTGTGAATAGAGTAATGGGCTCCTGTTGAAAGGATGACCCTGACAAGAGCTGGAGATGACTAATGCTGTACATTCAGGCACACAGGTCCGGCGGATGAACAGAAACACTGTTCTTCAGGCACAAAAAGCCTCTTTCTGGATGTTTATGTATGGAAATGCAGAGAGACTATGTTTCCTTCGTGCCAAATCTGTGGAATGTGTCAGTATTTCCTCTGTGGCCTGCACATACAACTACTTATTTATTTCTATTTATTTTCATCATGCACAGCCATGTGAGCCTGGAGTGGAATCGGTGCATATTTTGTCAAATGTACTCCTTATGTACTGTATGCCTGTCACTTGAAGGTCCCACTTTTTTTTTGTTGAACATGTCATTATATGTGGAAATTAGTAGAGCCACAAATTTTCAGAATAGGCCCTTTATATTTTACATCCATGTCTGCTAAACCTTTCATTGGCCAGTATCAGCTCATTGTTTTATTTTAATCCTTCTTGTGGTCTCAGCAATAAATACTGGGCAATTACTCAAATGGATGATTGTGACCAAGCAAAGTTTTCACGTCAAGTACCAGTCATTAAGCAGTGACGTTAACTGATTAAATTCGCCAGCAGAGCTCTTATAGCCAGTAACCCCACCCACATGGGTGATGATTTCAAGTCTTCATGCTAAGCTAAGCTAATCACTTTCCGTCTTTGGTCGGTCATGATGTTATTCCCTAAAATATCAAACTAAATCTGGAGTTTATCACTAAGAAAGATATGCTCAGACGATGTCTTCAGGTTCTTTTCTCTGGTTAAGTTTAGACAGTAATTGGAAAGTGTGTGTATGTTTCAGGGACGTCTCTGAATGTTCCGCCAGTAAATAATGTAGAAGTTACCATTTAAACAGGAAATAAGGTAATGCTATTTTTAAAAAAGCCTGGAGAATGAAGGAAGTGCCTGACAGATGTATTAGACAGTGTTTGCTTTTGGATGTGTGCATATTCTCAAATGCTGTATTAAAATTTTTTGCTTCTCCGTCATCCAAACGAACCCACCTGCTTTCCACACATGGTTGCATTTACCAGGAGGGTCCTTTCCCAGTGTGACCGGTCAGAGTTGTGTAACTGTACTCCTTTTCCCACCCGTTCTTCCGTTTTTCCTAGAAGGGAGTGCTCATCCCATGTGTCTGAAGTTAAGGGAACTGAAGGAACAGAGAAAAGTCTGGGGAGTGATATACTATAGACATGGAGAGAAAATGTTAAAAGCAAGTCATAAAGATGCAGAGAGAGAAAGATCTGAAGGATCTGGCTTCATTAGCTTGTCCACATTTCTTAAAACCCCAGATGTTTGATACACATGTTGCTTTATACATGTAGTTGTTGGAGGTTTCTGTGTGTGTGTGTGTGTTTTATCAAGGCTTGATAGAAATTCAGCTACGGTAGATAGATTGTTAGTGCATGTTTAATAGTGCAGTTTAATAATGACATTTACATTGTGTTACATAATTGGTATCAGAAGCCTTGTCTTTTGTGTATGACACATAAAATACATAAATGTGCACTTTGCCTGATGTTGTGACTAAAAGTCATAATGCAGTGTAAGAGCTACACAGCTTTGATACTGTACATCATTGCAAATCAACCAGTTGATTTGCAGAAAGAAGATTTTGTCTTAAATATCTCTTGGGTTTTTGACTATTGGTTAAAGTATTGAGATTTTTTTTGCTTTAGTTAAACTTGGGCGACTTTAACTTGGAGAATAAAGTGACGTTTTTATTCTTGGTACTTAAAGCTACAGTATGTACTTTTAAAAAATATATCTTCAAGCTCAAATCCTTTCGTATTATACAGTAGCTGTTGTTGACTCAGACTCGTTGAACAGAAAGATATTTCCATTCAATCATTTGAATAGTTTAATTGGTTTTGCAGCATAATTATTTATTGCAATGATGCCAAATACCTGAAGGGCTGTGCAGAGCACGGCTGAGCATAAACAGGGAGCAGATTTATTTCCACTCCCATTCTAACACCAGCTCCAGTTGCATATTATAACTGTATTATACTAAGCAGCGTATTGCTAAAAGACAGCAACCAGCAGATGAGAAACATCAGTCAGTTTCTACCTTGGTTTAGTGCATTGCTGGCGACCTTTTTGGCAGCAATAAAAGAGTAATACTCTACCGCCCCTTTCTCCATGATCTACAACAGCAACCTGCAGTTACTGTGTGAGTCAGACTCTCAGCTGCTTGTGACAAACACCAGTTCATCCAGGTAGTAAGGATTCGAGGCAGTGAGGTTGTAGCAAACCAGAGCTCACCGCAAACACAAGCACATGTTTGTATGACCATCAAAGTGACGACATTGACATTGCATGACATGCATTGACATAAATCATTCTTAAGCCCCTAACCCTAACCGTTCCAACTAAATGCCTATTTACCCTAACCTACTGTACATTTAACCCTAAAACTACGTCTTAACCCTCAGACAGCCCTTTGATGGGGTGTGAGAATGTGACAACTGTCCTCACTTTAGTGGTAGGAAATTCAAACCAGTCCGCTCTCGGCTATTCATGGACACACACACACATCCAACCTGTATTGTCAGCTTGCCATGTAAAGTTGCACTAGCTAACCGAGAAATGCACCGTGATGTCATCTCGCTGAATGTGGAAGTAGTTAAACCTAAAGGGGCGAAAAAATCCTTTTGGACCGAACATCAGACAAAACCTCTGGGGGGGAATCCACACAGCATGAAATTATTTCTGTTCAACAACAAGAAACAGGGCAGGGGGGTTGCTGTAGCTAGGTGGAACAGATGAAGATGATGATATGTACATAAAGATAAGCTATGAACGGCACTGACATCTATTTACACCAGTGTGTTTCAGTTAATTCATCCAATTCATAATTTATTCATGTTGCTAGTTGTTATTTAACATTTCAGGACAAATAATAGAGTGGTGTTGTTGTTGTTCTACATTAAAAATTCCCCTTAGACCCCTTGTTACTAGAGTGGAATCAGATGTAAAGATTTTAGAGTTATGTGTTAGAAAAGATCCTTTACTTTTGCTCTACTACATATCAAATGCATTATAAAGCAACACTGGTTTGCAGCTCACAGCACAACTATAAATAGCAATTTTCTAAACAGAACACATGAAAATAATGTTGGAGAATTTTTCCAATGAAGTCATTCTCTCCTTGAACTTAAATAAACTTTTAAATCGGCCTGAGTATTTGAGATTTTAAAACAAATCACATGTGGAACAAATCTGGACTAGACTTGTACATTTATTTTATCAACAGCCTCAACATCAAAAGTGTTTTATAAATCAATAAGTCAGATTGATGCCCAGAAAAAATTATGAAACTGAAATACATCCATATGCTTGTATTCTTGTTCATTTATTTTTTGACATCATAGTTCCAGTTTTACAATCAGTATTTGACATATTCTACAATGGCTTCTTGCAGTTGAACATTTTATATTTGTCTTCTTTGAAGAGTTTTGTAGAAAAATCTATTTCAGTCAGTACCAGACATAAAAAAATAAAAATAAAAATCTGAGTCTCAAACCTGGCAGCAGATTTCAGACAATCCCTCCCTTCACACTCTCATGTGACCGTATCTTATTGTATGTCATGACACTGTAATGTGCTTGTAGGGCAGAGAAACCCTATGGAGCAGACATCTACTTTAAAAATAGGCTCGTGGGCTGAAATGAGCAGCTCTGGAGAAAACCTGCCCCAAGCAGCCCAACTACAGAGCATGTCTTACAAAGAGGAAGCCTTTGAGTTGAGGACAGACTGTAGCACATCTGCAGTAAATCCCTCAAATGTTCATTTGGAAACCTTCTTCAACCATTTGCCCTAATTTAAGAAACAACAAGTTGTTTCCGCTTCATCTGTGGTTCGGATGTGTTGTAATGAAAATTGATTTTAGAGTTTTTACACGACTGTTAAGATCAAAGTTCTAGAGAACTTCGTTTCTGGGTATATAAGGATCTTCAAGTGGCCATTAAGCTGTCTTACCATTGGTGAAGGCATTAACAGCGCAGTTTGGTTTAAGTTACTGTGTCAGCAGTTTACGCTGGTCTTGTTATTGTTCTTTAATGACGCTGCGAATGGGTTTAGTGTTTCCAACCAAGTCTGTGATTGTAAGTGTACATGTCTATGTAAATCAAAGCATATTATTGTATCTGCTACGCAACAAAATCTATCTATCTATCTATCTATCTATCTATCTATCTATCTATCTATCTATCTATCTATCTATCTATCTATCTATCTATCTATCTATCTATCTATCTATCTATCTATCTATCTATCTATCTATCTATCTATCTATATCTGTAGTGGGAAATGAAGGCTGAAAAGTATACTATTAGATATTAAAGTAGTTTAAATTCAGCAATATCTTTGGGTCAAGTCCATTGAGCATACAGAGAGCCATGCAAACACAGTGATCCAAATACCAAAACTAAACCAATGGCTAAAAACCGAAGGGTTTATATTTTATGACGTGCCTGAACATGGTAAAGCAAGATGCCCCCACCTTGACTTTCAGTTTGTGGGCATGTGAGGTGCTCAAACACCTTCTCGAAGTTACAGTCATATTAAACAGAGAAGCGTTGCTGTATTTTGTTCGCACACTGACAAAGGCATCGCTGAAATGCCCCACAGCCCATGCTGACATATGAGCCTTTATTAAACAAAAGAAAATTCCTGCGGATCTGGGTGTGTTTGAAACTCTTGGGAAACACCTCTGTAAAAAAACATGAAAGTGAAGTTGAAAATAATATTAGTGGCCATTACATACTTAACATTTGCCTAGTGGATGGTTTTGAATGAGAGTTGAAATCAGACTCAGGTTCAGCCTCATTTGACCTGGATGACAGATGCGAACAGTCGCATCACCTGGACGTCAGGGCTCCGCAGCCCAAATTTTACCCGCTCAGCACTTATTGAAACACAGAAAACGAGCTAAACGAGCAAACGGAAGCAAGCCCAGCAGTGCTTTTTGGCACGTCTCCACTTGTTCTTCATAATCTAGGTCACCTAATGGTTTTTGAGAGTGTTTGGGGAAACACTGCAGCTGCACTGGGGAAATAGACAAACGAAGAAAAGTGAAAGAGAGGAAGAGAGCAGAGGTTATTAGCATTAGCTGAGCTGATTTCAGCCGCTGCTTTGAGGAGGCTCCTGACATGCTAATTAACAGGCCAGCACCTTGTTCCTCTCCCAACGACACTTAACACGCTAAGTCGTGTTCTAAAATAGCAGCACCACTGCTTGATTCCTCTGATGCTGAGGAGCTGAGGCTTTTCTGCAGCGGCACAGGAAGCAACGGGCTAATGTGATGTGACAGCGTGGAAGACCCCACGGGGGCCATGCATACTTAAGCATACTGTCAGTATAAAACTAACGTTGCCATTTGGATTTAAACATAGGGACACTCACACACACACACACACACAGATTAAGCCTTGGGGCCTGCATATTTGCTTCAGCATAAAATCTAACGTATGGGCGTCTAAGCACTGCATCTTTGATTTGTGCGAATGGACGCTGCACTGAGCTTTTTTATTCCTGGACTCAATATGGTACCACAGGCTATCTGCAGCGAGCGCTGGGGTTAATTTAGTCTTTTAAATCCATGGGAACTGCTAATGTGCTCACCGTATTCCTTGTTCTTGGATGTTTCATGGGGGCTGCGTGTTTTTTTTAAGAGGGCAAACATGAAATCTGTCATCAGTTTCTAGATTCAAGCTAATGAAAACAATGATTTGATTTTTGAATTTATTTTGACAATATAAAGAACAGACAAATCACACGTCTTTGAGGAACATATTTTTGAACTGTAAACTAAAGACATAGTATTGAATGATGCTTTAACACATTAACACAACCAAGCAAGAAATGATGATTTTGAACATCCATGTTTGATTTCTTTATATTTTGACTCAACATAAATATTGAAGACAAAGTCAGTCGCAATGGTTACCAACCTCTGGACAGTGGATCAGCACAATATCTGTATGAGTTTACAAGTCATTTTAACTTCATTCAGCTGCTCGCACGAGGTCCCCTATTTGTGAGTCTTCCAAAATGTGTCTCATCACATGAAAATGTTAATACCATTAACATGTTGGCAACTTTGAGTCTGAATTGTGTTGCAATTTTGTTTTCTCCATTGGCTGTGAGAGACTCTGTCACAAAAACAACTGTAGCGATTGGTCTCATAACTTTGCACGTCTGTCCGCCACCTGCCCCCTTTGAAACAAAAGGCTAGTCAGGACCAGTGAAACACAATGTCTATTTCCTGTGTCGGTATTTTGGAGGGTCAACAATGAGACCCCCCTCCCCTCATAGCGGTAATGTATTTTATAGACAGGACAGGGTAGGGTCAAAATGGTACAATAATTTCGCCTCAAACAGGCACTGCAAGAGGGGCTGTAGACTATTATAAGTCTTTGAACCTGGCACAGCTATCTGAACAAAATGTTGCCTTTTTAAAAAATCAAAAGTAGGTCATCAAAATGCTAAAAAAGTACATCTAAACAAATAAAAGAGAAAAAAGTTTAATGATGTGGGAAAACTTGAGGTTTTGTTGGGTTTAGGCACAAAAGCAACTTGCTTATGTTGAGGTGTAATATACAAAATATACCGAAAGAAAACTTAATTTCCCTGTGTGAATGAGAGAGGCCATTTTTGTTCTCTGTGCTGTCCCTGAATGCCTCACAGGCACAGCGAGTGAACAGTGATCAAATAAGATAGATGAGGGAATTCAGAGTGTAGGAAGGAATGAACGAACAAGGCCTCATGTTCATGTTCGCTCTTCTTTCATACACAACACTGATTACAAGGTTGTTAAATCATTCTGTTCGGATGGTTTGAGAAAGGAAAAGAAGAACGATCTCTGATGTTTTCTTGACCCATCCATCCATCCATCGAGTGGACTTAAACATAAACATGAGGGTTTGGAGTCACATTCTTGCAATAATTTGAAAGTATATGTTAGAGAGGTGACAGGAAATGAGGGGAAATAAATTACACGCAACAAAGGGTTTGAGGCTAAACATGTTGCAGAGAGCTCTGCATCTTTTATATTTAATAACTAGTCACAATAAAATACAGCCCAAATTAAATTAAGTTTCAATCTTGTGTTCACTTCCTTTTTTGTGTTGCCCTCTCCTTAGTCTCTCTCACTCACACACACACACACACACACACACGTACAGAAGCTGCACATGACACGCTGAGTGCATCCACACATGCAGTACCCATGCAAAAGGAAAAGCAGTGATCGTGAGCTCGAGCAGTAACATGCATCCACCCAATGCACAGTCACACAAATATAGTCAGTGTGTGTGTGTGTGTGTGTTCTCCGCCTGCGTTCTCTTCCCTCTGTGTCTCTTTTGCCAACAGTGGTTTGATGATCATTGACAGTTTCCATTACAGCTGGGCTCTCTTCACTCCTAGTTCAATCATTTCAGGAAGTGGATTTTCCTCTAAATATTTTGCCACAGAAGGGCTCTTATATCCAGAAATGATCAAGAATGAAAGGTCTGTCATTATCATGTGAATTGCAGTTTCGATTTACATTTTGGATTGAGGGAGATCTCCCTGCCAGTCCATTTCTCTCTCTCTCTCTCTCTCTCTCTCTCTCTCTCAACCCACGGACCTTTATTTTTTAAAGCGCCAGTGGAGACCCAGAAAAGAAAGATGGTTGGATTTAAAAAAAATGGAGAGTGGTTACTGGGCACGAAAAATGATAATAAAACACAAACAATGCAATAAACACGTCCAATAGTGTGCGAGTGTGTTGGTCTGTTTCGTGCTCATTGGCTTGGTAAATGTGTGTCAGGTTGGTTGTGTTCGGGGGATGTTTTGAATGAATCATCACAGACATCAAAGCTTTAATCAGGAGCCGGATTTTACTTTTATTAACCGTGTTAATCCGTAGCTGCAGTGTGCACGCAGCAGGCACATTCAATTATCTGACACCCACTTCTCTCCTTCCTCCTTCCTTCTTTCTCCGTCTCTCCTCTGGTCCTATTTAAGTCATAACTCCCAAATACTGATTGCATCAGCCTGAATTTGAACTGTGGTGCTGAAATATAAAAATATGCCTCTCCTGTTTTCTATCAATTTTCATTCCTTTCTCTGCTTTACTCTTCTTTAAATATTTCTTCATGACCTTCTTTCGTAACCTCACATGTCATATCTGGACATCTTTTCTTCTCTTCACATCTTTTGTCTTGTTTTCTCCTCTGTGCTTCAATTCTTTGTTCTTCCTTTCATCTCCTCTTCTCTCCCCTCTTCTCTCCTATGTCCCTCTTCTCTCCTATGTCACCTCATTTGCTTTTCCTCACACTTTGTCTTGTTTTTAGCATCTTGACTCTTGTCTCTTTTCCACTCCTTATTTTCTTGTTCCTTAATTCCTTTTCCCGTCTATTGTCTCCTCTGCTTTTCTCCTCTGCTCTTCCCTCATTCTTGCTTCTTCTCTTTCCTCCTTGGTCCTTTTAATTTTTTCTCCCTCTCTTTGCTTAGTTTTGTCTCTTCTCCTCTGCTTGTGTCCTGTCCTCTCTTACTGTACCTCCCCTTCCTTTTCCTCTCTTCCATTCCTCACCTTTCACCTTTGCTTTCTGTTCTTGTCTCCTCTGCCTTTCACTGTGTACCTTCTTTAGTTTCCTCCTCTCTCCTTGTCATCTGTCCTTTTCTCATTTCCTGTGCACGCTCCTTTTCTCTCATGTCCCACTTCTTTCTTCATTTGTATATCCTCGTCTTTTCTCATTGCCAGTTTTTACCTGTTCATCTTGTTTCCTTTCCTCCCTTTTCTGTGCTTCCTTGCCTCTCCTTGTTGTCTGCTCCCCCCATTGTTTCTCCCCTCTCTTTCCTCTCTTCTCCTCTCCTCTTCTCTCCTAACCAGTTCCACTAGGGCCCATCAGTCTCCTAATAAGAATGAGTTCCCCAGGGGCCGTCTAATGGTGGACTCCCTAAACTTGTGTGTCTATATGTTTTAGCAGAAAATACCCACAGACTTCCATGAGTAGTTACTGTGTCTGTTTTCAGCTCTGAAGTCTCTGTGTTTGCCTTCATTGGAATTTGGCACTTTACTACACGGTTGACTGTGTGTGTGTGTGTGTTTGTGTGTGTGTGTGAGAGAGAGAGAGGGCCTCTTGTGGGACCCTGCATGAGCCTTATGACCTCTGTTACAGCGCTGTGATTGTTAGCTTTTTTCTCCTCTTCTGACACATTTTTTTACTTCGGTGGAGAGTTGAGTTCCCATCATAAAGTTTGCCTGTAAACATGCAGCATTTTCAAGACACTGTGGACTGGGAAAATTCTTTGATAACTTTATCTGCCTTTAATAGATATATTATGTAATATGAGGACCACACACTTCTTTTCACGTATTACTGCTTCAGACATTTTTAGTGTTTTATTGTGTCTGGAATGGCATTATCCCAGTCATCACCTGTCTGAGACATCGACCGTTAGATGACATGTTCTAATTCCTCCTCAGGCCTTTGGGAACGCTAAGACGGCCCACAACAACAACTCCAGTCGCTTCGGGAAGTTCATCCAGGTCAACTACCAGGAGAGTGGCACCGTCAGGGGGTGAGACAAATACACACATATACATAAAAAGAAAACATATGCGGAAATAGTACAGGTACATTATTCACAGACTCAGACACAGGAATAACAAGTACTGTAATATATTAAGAAACGGTTGCATAATCAATTCAATAAGCATAAGATGTTTATGTAAAGATAATTTTAATAACTTGTATTGGCCAAATCCTGTAAGATTGTAGCAATAATGTATACAGCATGACTATGTATAATATAACTTATAACTTATGAATATTTCTGAACAAACTGAAATGGATAGCTAATAATAAAAAGTACTAGTATTATTAAGGTTAAATGCTTAGAATTGTTAGTTTAGAGTAGCACTTCACAGATTAATAATACAGAGGAGGCCAAAAGCACATGGTAATAAGAGCCACAGTAATTACCTGCTGACTGGTTAATTATGATATTAGCATGAAATTGGTCAAAACAGGTAGTTTTTTATTTTGCAGCTATGGTTCATGGTTATTACAGAGACAGATTTTGGTAAATGGTCACATAGCACCTTTCTGCCTTACTGGACAAAGTGCTTTACAGTGTTAGTTCTCATTCACACACACACACACACACACACACACACACACACACACACACACACACACACACACACACACACACACACACACACACACACACACACACACACACACACAATATGGTGTAACCATATTATATTACCTGGCTATTACTTTGGTAACTGCCATAATCTGAATTTACAATTTTTTTTAGGATCAAAATATAAACCCTAATACATTGTTATTACCATTGCATTACCTATTATTGCCTCGCTATTTTCAGAATATTACTCCACTGTTACTGTGTTATTACCAAGCTGTAGTTTTTGTATATAAGCAAACAAATAGTGAAGGGGGAAGAAACTGATTGCTAATGCAAACACATACTTTCACCAGTCAGAAAACACATTATTCTAAATCAAAATAAATCTTGTGGTTTATGTAACAAATAATTCAAATTACCTCAAATTTCTTTGCCACTCTGCTGTTTCTTCTCTGTGTTTTGTTAATTTGATATAAGTTGATTTGTAAAGCCTTTTCTTACCTGGGTCTTTTGACTGTATGTGTTTGTGGTATTTTCAGAGCTTATGTGGAGAAGTACCTGCTGGAGAAGTCTCGTCTGGTCTACCAGGAACACAATGAGAGGTGAGGCATCAGTGAGACATCAAGATACAGCAGGTTATAAGGATTCTGCTGGTATCAAGCCAGAGTATTTGACTGGACTCTTGAATCCATTGCTGGCACTTCTGGTACATTCTGACACATGGCATACTGTCACTAACCACTGGGTTCACTTTTCAGACATATTGTAAGATATGGCATGACATGACATGGGAATTTATCAGCAGTGATAATAAAAATTGAAGTAGTGAAAATCTAAGCACAAATGTATCAACACGTCAAACATTTGCATTTTGTAGCAATTTGTTGTGTTCATTTACAGGATCCTGCTTTAAAGTTTACAACATCCTGCTGCATCTGCACGTGGATGGAAATATTGGCTTCTTTTCTTCAGCAAAAATCGCTCAAATGTGACAAAATTTAGCCCTAAATAACCTTTAGTGATGTGGCGCAGCCGTAAATAACCAAAAATCAGGGACACTGCAGAGCTATATTGCTGCTTTTGAAGAGATAAGATGTCAAATCCATATCTCTCGTTCACATATTCATTGTCGGAGAAAGTCAATACTGTAACAGCTTTCATTTCCTCTGCAAACAGAGGATGTATCCGATGTCCTGAAGTAAGCCTTCTGCCCTTGGCTTAATTATCAGGTTGCCCTCTAAGCATTTTCATTCATTCAAATAGGACATGAGAAAATATACAGATTTTTAGTTGCTACACTTGCTACTCTCCTTTTTTATCACAGTAACACGGTATGTGCTCGCTTTTTACTAATATAAATGATTCTTGGAATCATTCATTTCAGTGAGTGTGTCCACACTCATGCAGGACTCAGTTCCCTTAAACCATTTTCTTTGTCCTGGACAACACACCCCTCCCAGGTGACAGTAAAAAACACAATGCAAAACTCTCCGCTGGTCACTGAATCCTGAAATCCTGATTGTCCCATTGGTTTGTATTTCATGTTGATGACAGGCGCTGGCAGTCATATCGATAGAGTAGAAACACAAGACCTCCCAGAGAGCTCAGACCTGAAGCAGAGAGGTGGTGGGGAATAAGCAGGCGGGCTGGAGTTAAACTGCAAATTCCTAAATCTTAAATCCTGTTTGTTGACAGGTTGCCTCTGCATGACCCCAGTGTAGGAAAAAAAACATTGGCGAGTGAACCAGCTGAGATTTCCAGGTTTACTGTTGGAATTTATGGCTTTGCATTTCAATGGTAGAGTGGTGAAATTGGGAAATAGACCAAGTGAGACAAGCATGGTCAGATTTGAATTTATGAGTTAATTTATTGTTTCCTTAACTGAAGAACATTAGCAGTGGTAGCAGTAATTAGAGGGCTGATCATCAGCCTGAAATTATACCAAAATCATTTAAACCAAGCTAATTTTATAAAGTGAGAATTGTTAGAGCTACAATAAGAATTACAGATGAAAATCATAAAATATAAATGAGCTTAGCACAAAGACCGGATGCAGAAGAAAACTTAGGCCAAACTTGTAAGTCCAAGTATGACATACGGTACATTCTCCTCTTACCCTGAAAGCACTTCATGGCAAGTGTTTCAAAAACACGTAACCGAAAGGAGAAGCAAAAATAATAAATGCTAAGACTTTTGGCAGCAGAAAATTATAGACAACAACATAAAGATAAAAATAAATGTTTATTGTTTAGTATAGAAGCAATTATTATACCTGAGAAACGGACTAAAATGATGTATAATAAATATAAGATTAGTGCCTGGGGATTAGGAAAATACTTTCATAATTTGAGTGTTGTCAAATTAGTCTAATGATTTAGAAACGGCCACTAAACCTGCTTTTCTTTCAAAAGACTTAGTGAAGATACGCTGGCTAACCTGAGCGTGATAGTGCTTTTGTCTCATCAGCAAAAAGTCAGTAAGCATGAACGTTTTGGGCGAACAGGCTCATTCATGCTGAATGAATTAGAAATTCTATGCAGATATTCACTGGTAGCTCAGCCGCTGTTTGTTGTGTCCAACGCTTCCACGCACGCGCCTAAAACAGTGATCCAGTTTTTGCAGCTGGTTTGCCAATGTGGACGATCAGCTCATGAAAATAAAGCTGTGGCCTGGTGACTGTCTAACTTTCATGGAACACAGTATTGTTCCTGTCAGAACATGAGCTCTGCTTCAAGCCGCAAGTTTCATGTTCAGCACAGGCACAGTCATCACGTTCATAGCAAAGTGACACTGAATTGTTTTGAAGGGAACATGGCTGCAATCACACAAATGTGTAATATGGGGTAACATTTCAGTGGTTTGCGGCCTCAGGTCATCATCACTAGACGTGAAGTCCATCTGTTTCTGGAACTTTTACTCTCTAAAATTGCTCATATATTGTTTTCCTGTATTTGAAACGTTCAGTTATTAGATACTTCAGATGGTAGAGAGTTAATATTCGTCCTATTGCCCAGCGTAGGTTGGGTGTATTACTATTAGCAGTAGAAACAGAGATTTTAAAAATAATAAAACTTGTCTTAGAGGTATTATTTAATATCTTATTACTGCTACATCATTACTAATATTACATCTCCTGTGTTTAATTACTTACTCCGCACATCTGTTGCTGAACAGCTTCAGTTCGACCCATCGTTTCAGCCATCTACCAATCACAGTATGGGATTCTCTAATATCCTCCCTGGGCTTCCTAACTTTCCACCTCTCCATCATGCTCCAAGGGTCCCTTGATTAAAGCTTGTTTCCATTTGTAATAAAATAATGTGTCAGTGCGTTGGCTGAGGACCCAGGCTTTGTCATGGCTAATCATCAGCCCAGACACCACACTGCCACTTCGTTTGACTTGAAATGCGAGTCTGCAGGGATAAAGGTTACTTGTTACATGTTGCAGGTTTGGGTTGTGAAATAAGTTATTTTTATTCCTGTACTCTGGAATTCAAAATTCCAAAAAATAGATGTTGCAAACTCAAACCTTTTAACGTGTTGCGTGTGTGTGTGTCTGCAGGAACTACCATGTCTTTTATTATCTGTTGGCTGGAGCCAGTGAAGAGGAGAAGAAGTCCTTCCACCTGCTCAAACCTGAGGAATACCACTACCTCAACCAGGTCTGCACACACAAATGCACAAGCATAGAAAACTATTAACTAGTTCTGCACAGCTTCTGTTTTGCTATATTGCCACTAGTGTTGCTGTCACTGCTAATGACAGGTCACTTTTTAATTGAACCTTTATTTAATCAGAAAAGAGACGATAAAATCCCTTTTTCGAAGATTTTTTTAAGACCAGCAACACAAGAGAACAAAATCATTAATATCTAATGTACTCATTATCAGATTTAAATCAAAGCACTTCTTTGTCACTTCTTTGTAAATCACAATTATCTTAGTCTGAGAACAACCAAAGGTTTAGAAACTAATTGTTATCTGCAGTTAGTTATTCAAAAACTATAGCTCTTATTTCTTGCAATTTTTGCATCTAATATTTTCCAATTTAAGGCTTCACCAATTAAAAAATGTTTTTAGTAAAAATATTTTTCCTTTTCAAAAGAAATGATGTGAAATAAAACTAAGTGAGATTTTAATCTCTCTGTGCTGCAAAGAATTTATAGTAGATTTGAAGTCTTCACAAAGGATGTGCATTCACTGTAAATGCATGAAAATGAGCCGTTATTTAAAATGAAGCCAAGATGCCATGTGGAGAGATGGAGGCTTTGAACTTGATGGTAGATAATTTCTCATCTCTCCTTCCTTCTCTCTCTGTTGGATCCTATTTACCCATTCATCATAACTCATGCACATCTCCACGCTCTGAAGTGTTGATTGCATCAGCCTAAATAAGTGTCGTGTGTGTGTGTGTGTGTGTGTGTGTGTGTGTGTGTGTGTGTGTGTGTGTGTTATTGGCTGTGTTTGTGTGCCTGTATTCATGCCAAAAGCCCCCATGTGTACATTATTTGTCATACATTTGTGTGTGTTTGTGTTGGCAGCAGATGTGGGAACATTTGTATCCTCTCATCCTATGGCAGCACAGTGGGGAGGCAGCAGAAAGAGAAGGAAAAATATTCTTTGTTTATCTTTTTTTGGCTTCCCCAAAAAAGTAAAACGAATTTTCTATTCCTCCTCCCTTTAACCCCACAACAACAAACCCCTGCAACCTCCGCTTCTGGCTGCTTGTTACTATGCAGCTCTGTTTCCATGGAAACAGCAAGATTTGGGAGTTAATCTATTGCTGTCTTGCTCTCGTGCAAACGGGTCCAGTGGTCGAGTGTGTTTGTATGCACACGTGTTTGTGTGTGTTTGTGTGTGTTTATCCCTCACACACACACACACACACACACACACACACACAAATGGTGTCACAAAGAAGCAAAATGATTATCCATATTTAGCTCTTTCCACTCACAGATGGATTTTGTGCTCCGTCTGTTTATGTCTGTTTCTCAGAAGTGTGTCATTACTGTAGCAAAGCACATTTACTAAAGTACTGCAGTAAAAGTTGTAATCCTCCCAGCAGCTATAATCAGTGTCTTTTATAATAACAATGTATAAATGACAGTGTGGAAATAATGTGAAAGGTGTCACTTGTTGTGATAAACCTGAATCTGCAGCTTTATAGTGACTTTTATATTATTTACAACCAGAGGTGTTAAGTGACATTTACTTATGTACTGTCCTTTAGCAAAACTTTGCAGTACTTGTACTTACTAGTATTTCCATTTTAAAGTTACCTTTAAGTGACTACAATTTATAGAAAACTGTACACTCTACTATACTTCACTACATTTGACACTAATTGTTAAACCTTCATTTAGTAAAATATATCTAAGTCTAGGTAAAAACTCCTCTGGATGACATCATCGGGAGGAGCTGTTTGGTTCACATAATGTCATCTGAACGAGCTCTGGAGGAGCAGGCCAACCAACTTGACAACCACTGTAGTATGAGCAAGCAGTTGACGTCATCACAACTACAAAACTCCTCCAGATTACCTCATCTAGAGGAGGTTTTTCAGCATGAAACAGAGGGAACTTTGATATCATGCATATACATGAATATATACATATACACCTACACACAAGTTATTAATTCTTGCCCTTTAACACATAATATATTAGCTATATAAATGATTATGTATTATTATGGATTAGCCACTCAGTACAAAAAGTAATTAAAATAATCTTTTACCAAATGCTGTTCGTTTCATACTGATCTTCAAAGTTTAGTTTTTACTGGTGTGTAGCTAATAAACTTAGCTTAGCTAACTAAAGACTAAATGTCGGAATGGAAACCTCTACCTCTACATGAATGTATGTGTAGTAAGTAGGTGTTAATATACAACAATAACAATTACAGGGTTTGTATAATACTATTGATACAGTACAATACTTAATATTGAGCTTTTGAATCCAGGATTTTACTTGTAATGGTATATTTCTACCCTATTGTACTGCTGAATACTATTGCTGCTGCAGGGTTACTGAAAGTCAGACCAGTTGTATCCCCTGTCATCTCTGATTAGGTCATGGTTTTTATTATTGCAGCCCTGTGTTCTTTCCTCAGAGTGTGTATTCTTTCTCTTTCTCTTCAAAGTGTGTTCATATTCTTGTGCAACTGATGCCTTGTTAACCCGCTCTGCCTTACTTCCAGATGACAAAGAAATCACACAAACTCCACTGGGACAATTACTATGAGAGCGAGCTGGTCAGTATCATGAGGATGATGAGCTGTTTGTGTACGTCTATGCTCTTGGGTGTGTTGTGGTTCTCTGGGTTTCTGGTGCCAGCGTTGGTCTTGTTCTTGCTCCGCTCTGAACACACGCCTGCTTTCAATGAATTGGACTGAAGCTGAGGCAACCTGGGCTGACCTCAGCTGGTCAGAATCGTGTTTAAAGGGATATCCTTAATGTGAAAATTACTTTTCACCTACTCAGAGTGTACTTTTTGAGACGTTTGAGACATTGACATTGATAGCAAAATTAACAAATAGCTAAAACAAACAGTTTTACAAACAGTTCATTTCTCATTTGAAGTAAAGCTAACTTTCCTTAGATTAATTGAACAACTTTCATTTCTTTTTGAAACCATTGAGCACATCTTTATGCTGATTGTAGATAATATTAATAATAATAATAATATAATACACATAAAGGAATCCCTTTAATATCTGTTTAATGTTTGGCTTTTGGCTGCTTTTCTGTTGGGAGCGATGTGATGATGTTAAACTGCCACCTTTAAAGGGAAGGTTCAGGATTCACTATTTTACAAATACTACATGGGCAGGAGAAAAACAACTTCCATAATGTACAGTGGACAAACTTGGTGGTTGTCGCAGAGTACAAATACCGCCTTAGCATACTGGTAAATACTGGTAAATTCAAAGTTGGAAGAAACAAAAAGCAGGAAATAAAAAAAAAAAAAACCCCACAAATATTGGTAATCTGTTTTTGAGTTTAACATTCTCAATCAGAGGTGGGGCGGCTGTAGCTCAGTTGGTAAGGCAGTCGTTCACGGACAAGCGGACGACTATTTACATTTTATTTTACTTTTATTCCACAGTACTCGTCTGTCAATCCAGATTTTAATAAACAGTAATAAGTCTTGATGAATTAATATGAATGACTCAGCTTTCACTTCATAAATTACATAAATCAGCTCTTCCCCTGCTTTAGCTTCTGTTTATTGCCAAATAAAACAGATCTTTGTGATTTTTTTTTTTTATCTAATCACTAGAACCTTTTCTTATGTAATTATTACTTTTTTAAACATCTGTTAAACAAATCTGGAATAAACGTGTACATACCTGTCATCAACTGAGTAAAAATAACTAATGTTTAAAATACAATATTCTCTAAGTAGAGTACTTCTACTTTTGTACTTTTAGTACATGTTAGAGCAAGAACCTGACTTAAGTAAAGAACTTGGAAGTGCTACTTTTAATTGTAGTCAAGGGTTTTCAGGAACAAATTTTTATATTTTACTCGAGTTTTGAGTTTGTGTTCTCAATACCGTAGAAAGAAGACAATTACAGCAAGATCATTTGTGTACTGTCTTTAATTACAAAATATACAAAACCACAGTGCATATTCTAAAAACTTGTTTGTTTGGTCAGCAGTGGAGCATGGCAAGAAAATCCCAAAACATTATTTCATTATTTTATAGAATAAATATAAGAAAACAAAAATTCTACATATGTACCAAGACAGATCCATTAAACATTAATCTTGATTGATGGTTTAAAAATCCTCACATAACAGCCTTTTCCGAACTCCCTGGATCAGCATCAGCTAAACTTCACCCAAATCATCCTGTCCACAGAGGCTTGAATCCATTTTTAAATGAAATACAGTATATTGTTCTACTTATTATGAAATGAATTTAGTCGTGATCAAAATTCTTCACGTCCTGAAACTTCCTACTAAATTTTTGGTCCATTTTGTGTGTGTGTGTGTGTGTGTGTGTGTGTGTGTGTGTGTGTGTGTGTGTGTGTGTGTGTGTGTGTGTGTGTGTGTTGCTGTTCCACTGTCTTGCCAGACTCCACCTGAAGTGAGTAATGTTTGGTCAGTGGGATTTGTTGTGTGTGGTTGAGGGATTCAATGTCTCCTAATAGAAGATAATGTTACTCTGACTCTGCCAGAAAGCAAACACTTGACATGAGAGTCATTCAATACTCACCCTTTAGTCTTACAATATTTCCCTTCTTGGCTCTGCCTCTTTGTGTGCCACTTTTCTAAAAAACTTTTTTCTGTGAAAGGGTTTCTGAGGACACTTACTGTTTTTTTAAACATGCTGCACAGCCTTTTAGTTAAAGAAACATCTCATCACCACTTGTAGGCTTAAAATATGGCTTTGAAAAGCAGTCACTATTTTGGATTTATTTGGATTCACACCGTGGATTTCAAACATGTGTGTTCAGTAAAAACATTTATGGGAACTCCTGCACAACCATCTCCACCTCGTACTTCTGCCAGAAATCACACATAGTGATTTATTGGCACGATGGTTTGTTGCTTTTGATGTTTTTCTGTAAGTCTACACTTACCACAGCAACTGACCTTTGAAAGGGAGCAAGCTACAGATGTTCAGGTCTGGTCTACAGATGCTGGAAATTTGATAGTAAATTTTTAAAAACGTTTTCCAAGACACCTCGCACTACCTGCTGACTTTTTTCATAATGTGAGATGATTGATATCAGCAGGTAATAACTGGAGCTACAATCAGGATGTGTGTAGCCTAATTCAAAATACAGACTGTCAGTAAGTGGAGTCATCTGACCTGACTCTCTAATAAAAACTGCAGCACTAAAACCTCTAAAGTTGCTGTATATACACTGATGAGCCACATTACTATAAACTGGTGCTTTTAAAGTTGTGGACAAGGGTCAACATGGGAGAAGTGTTAGGCAAGCTGTGATTGATAGCTCTCAGAGCACACAGTGCATTGCAGCGTGCTGCCTATTGGGCTGCAGAGCTGCAGACCAGCCCCATGCAGTCCCCTGTCCACTGTAACTTTAAAACCAACAGGTGGGTTTACGTTACAAATGAGGTACAATGCAAGCAAAAAAATCTATGAGCTGCGGAGAAAACATTAAAGCAAAGTGATATGAGAAAAAGTGCAAAATAGGACAGATAGGTTTTTAGATGTAAGCACACAGGAATTATACCATCCTGAGACCACCGAGCTGAAGAGTTTTGCTTAGAATCTTTTGTGCGCTGATGGGACCACCAGACGCCATTCGTTGGTGGATCACATTTAATGTTGTGGCTCATCCGTGTAGATGTAAATGTAACCAAATGATGATCTGGTTTTGGTTCTGCTGAGATTTCTGGCACTCTGCCTATTTCCAAAGATCATGCAGAAAGCAAACATTTTATGAAGGATGCTCCTGATCCCACAAGCCTAAAGACTTTTTCTGTATAAAAGTATTGTTGTTACAGTCATCTTATTGACAGGCATGCATTTCATACAAATATTCTCCTAGTGGTACTGATCTTCTTATCATGCAAAAAAACTGTAAATTTTCTCCTAACTCTTCACAGTCTACCTGAATGAGTCTGTCTCCTCCTCTTTTGCTCCTTACACAGTTTATTTTATCCTTACCCAACAATATTGTCACACAAGGCCTCTGTAGGGGGACTGACCTCATCAGACTGTGACCTGCTCTGTCCAAGGGGATGATGTCACTGTCTTCACAACACACACACACACACACACACACACACACACACACACACACACACACACACACACACACACACACACACACACACACACACACACACACACACACGCGCAAAGAAAGTTTGACAGTTGTTGACAACTTGTCTGAGCATCTTACCAACCTTTTGGGCCTATTTAACCTCTGACCTCTAGCACTGGTCAATGTGCACAGTACGCTGCAGTAAATGCAGCCATTGGAACATGGAGGAGAACGCAGATTCCAGATGTAACGTCTGGAGCCAGAAATAGAAACATAAACAAATGTGAATTCAAGTAATTTAATGAAGATCCCAAAGACCAAACATTTTCTGGATGTTTGCATTTAATGTGTGAAGTTGTGAAGAGTGTTTTGTTCTGGGCCCCAGTGACTGTGGTTTGCATTCTGTGCCTGTTTGATTGTCTATGGTTTTTGTTCATGTTGAATGCCTCATGCTGTTTTTGCCAGAAATGGTGATTCAGTCGTGGTAAGTAACAGGGAAGCCTTGAATGGATGCACATAACGTTTAACTGGATCCATGAGAGATCCATGTTAAAATGCTGTGCTGCATGTGCAGAATCAGCTAGACTCCTGGCTCAGTTCATTCTAAGCCTGCACCAGAAGTGTTGCAACAGGTTTAAAATTACAATTTCAAGTTGTGAAGTGAGAAAAGATTCTTTGTTCAATATAAGTGTGCAGAACAGATTCTTTCTTTTTTTTTTTTTAAATCATTCCTGTACCATACTCAAGAATTCCGTGTTTCCAAGAAGCAGTAGCTAAGGTTTTGGGTTTTAACCAAGATATTCCCTCAGTAACCAGATAAAATTGATCTCTTTATTTTCTCTACTTCCTTCAATGTGCCATTTGGCGTTGAAGTCGAACATAACCAACAATTTGAAAACAGCTTTTTTCCGGGTCTCGTCGTTGCTCGAGAAGCCTCAAAACCTCTTTGTTACAATTGGAGAAGCTCGCAGGAGAAATGTGCTGCTTGTTGGCTCTGCACCTCCTGACAGGTCTACGGCCAAAGGAAAACAATGAAGCAGCAGAGAAGTGTCGAATGTTAAAGTGTAGCAGAGGCAGCTCCAGAGCGCGGATTATGGGTTCCTGTGTTTTCTGCTGCTTGCCGGTCACTGTGGTATGTGCTAATTACAGCCTGAGGGAGGCTCACTGCCGGAGCAGAGACATGTTGACCGGCCAGAGAGCCTGAGTAGACGCACAGTCAACGTATACGTACACTTCTCTAAATCAACGACAATCTGGATCGTGGCAGCGCTCATTCATTCATAAACTCACAAGCGATCACGGTGTGGTGTCTCCAGATTACGCAGGAATACACTCACATGTTCACTTAGCAAGAAGGACAGAAGCGTCTTTTGTTTAGTGTCTTCTAATCAACCAAACTTAAAGGATTCTCAGTTTTTCTAACATCCTCCTTTAATTAATTAGTGCAGAATGAAGTAGGACTTAGGATTGTGATGGAGCGTTTTCTTATCCTGTGAGTTCAGGGTCGCCACAGCGGATCATAGTCCGCATGTTTATTTGCCACAGTTTTTACGCCGGATGCCCTTCCTGACGCATTATTGTCTTGTTCATCCTTTCACTTGTAGCACAGCACAGTTGTCCTCTATTTGAGTCAGAGATGACAATGACAACATCTTGGTTTCTGTCATCACTTTAGTTGTCCATGGAGTTACATCCTGGATTCCTTTTCCGGAGTCATAAATCTGATGACTTTAGACTCACACAGCTGAACAGTAATTAAGTGTGTCCTCCCCAGTTTACTCAGTCATCAGGTGTGTCCCCAGCTTTACTCTCTCACAAAAACAACCCCCCACAAACATACAGTATTCATGTCTCTGCTGAATACTGCTGAGTCTCATCTATCTGGAGTGACATTGTGTTGTGTCTCAGCTAACTCTGTGTTCTATTTAATTATTTAAAAAATCCTCTGTGATGCTCATGTCTCTGTCCGTCCTCTTTATTTCTGTCTTTGTGTGTTTCTCCCCAACACCAGCAGGACTGCTTCATAGTGGAAGGAGAGGATCTAAAACATGATTTTGAGCGGCTGCAGCTGGCTATGGAGATGGTCGGCTTCCTCCCTACTACCCGCAAACAGTAAGATTAGCTAAAAAATACTGTAACTTACTATTACTCTTCATCTGAGGTATTTCTTGCTGCCTTGCTATCTAACTTGTTTGGTTTATTTTATTATAGTTTTTGTTTTGTTTTTGTCTTTCCTGCTTTAGGTTGATGTAAAATGTCCCTGTGCATCATTGCACAAGGAGCCAACATTAATCAGAAAATAGTAAAACACACTGCAAAGAGCAATTAAAGGCAAAAATGTAGATAGGATACATTTGGTAGATCATTTAATAGCATAAATGTTGCATAATGAGAGCCTGACATGGATGGATCAATAAGCGGACTTGTTGGGTACCAGCTCAGGGGCCTGGGAGGTCGTGGGGCCAACTGGCCAGAGCCTCTGAAGTTACTTATAAAATGTCTTCTTTGAAAAAACTCAGGTAGAGACACACAACTACCAGAAAGAAATGCACAGCAACTCAAAAATGACGAACAGCAACCTGAAACTTCCCCAAAATGGTGCAAAATGACTAAAATTAGCCAACAAATGACCAACAAAAAAGCAAAAAACATTAAAATGCAGATCCAAAAATCACCAAAAATAGGCACAAAATGACAAAAACATACATGAAGTGTCTAAAACACAAAAGCATAGTCGTTAAAAGGATGAAAAACTTCAAAAGCAATCATACAACTACCCCAACAAACTGAAAAAATAACCAAAATAAAGGAATTGGGGGGGGGTCCATGGTCTCATAATCCATCCATGGACTCTTCTCATTTCCTTTTCAAGGATCTCAAACCTCTATTCAGTCATTTAAAAACATGATCGATAAGAGAATTACCAATAAACGCCTTTCTTCTTCGTCAGGATCTTCTCCCTGCTGTCAGCCATCCTCCACCTCGGAAACATCCGCTACAAGAAGAAGACCTACAGGGACGATTCCATCGACATTTGCAACCCTGAGGTCCTGCCCATCGTCTCAGAGCTGCTAGAGGTGAGCAGCTAGAAACAGGTTCTTAACCAAACAGAACATGGGGAAGAAGTACTAAACTTAAAATTAACACATTCTATGGAACTGCATATGGCAAACTGAGTCTCAGCGATAGTAGACATCCAGTTGTCCGTACTTCTGTACCAGTTTCACCAAAACACAGTTCTTTTTGTCTTGCTGACTTTGTGCTGAAATGCAATACTCTAAATACTTTGAAGGATAATAAAAATGAAGAATGGGAACAGAGCTTTACCACAGAGCTTGTTTATTCTCCCTGAAAACTGTCTTTGCTGTTTTGTCTCCCAAAGTTATTCCATTACATGCCCACTGGAGATCCTTAAACTCCGTGAACTTATAAAAAACAAGTTGCATCCATTGGAGCAAAAGAGTCTTCCCTGCTCTGTGTTTTATAACAAACTGTAAGACATCGTGTTGCCAAAGTTTACGTCCCATATGTGGGTTTTGGAGAAAGGCTTTTAGAGAAGCTGAGGGCTGTCTTTGTACAAGCACAGTTTGTGTTGACAGCGGAAGTTAAGAGGTGCTTCAGGTCCCAATGAGTCGTCCAACTATCCAGAACTTCCACAAAGTACTGTTTGTGTAGAGGCTATTTTCAGGGCTTTTGTGCTGTTGCATACGTCTGCTTTCCCACCAGGAGCAGCTGGACCATGTTGTTCTTCCAGGGCAATTTCACTTGCATGGTTAAAATAGTCGGAAATCGAAAATACATCAAATGTAAAGTATTATAGAAAAATATCGCACACTGAATCTGATCTTTTTCGAAGACTGACTGTAATTCTGTTATGTCTTTCCTTTGGTAATTTTGACATGAAATGTTATTGTAAATCACTTGGTTTTTGCACCTGTGAATTGTCAGTCACTTGCTGTGTGGATGGTTCCTGAAAGGTCAGAACACGCCCTTGTTGCACATTACATCCTTAACTTTTATTTAGTTTATTTAGTTTGATCAGTGGTAGCTTTGTCTCTGTAAAAAGTGCATTTTGCCGACCGTGTTACAAACTGCAGAAGTAAAACTACCTGAAACAGTATTGATACACTTTGGTCAACCTCATGTTTGGTTTTCAGTGTTCCTCCTTTTCATATTTAAATTTAGCCATTGTTTCTGTTCAACTTTTGTTTTACCACTGCAAAAAGAAAATGTAAAATCACTGCATTAAAAATAAACGTCCCACAGTTTTTACTTTTTTAAAGTAAAAAACGCCGGTGTTAGCTGCTAAATTTGCGCAAACTCAACTCATTAGAGGCAGGCTGACATCCAATAAAGTATTCATCCATCCATTTATTATCTGAACTGTTGATTCTTCTTATGGTCACATAAGACTTCTGGGGCTTCTGGAGCCCATTCCAGCTGTCATTGGGCGAAAGGTGGTGTACACCCTGGACACGTCTGCATTCTATTTCAGGGCCAACACAGAGAGACTTACACAGACAGACAACCATTTACACTCCCATTCATACTCACGGGCAATTTAGAGTCACCAATTAAACTAACATGCATGTTTTTGGACTGTGGGAGAAAACCAAAGTAAGCATGGCCGTAATAAGAAAGCCAGATACAGCACAGTGTAGCCCTAACATGCATTTGAGTCACAGAGCTACTTCTAATAATTTCAGTCCATTGCTTGTTTATTGCCATTTTGTCTCCAATGATCAAAGATGGCGACGGGTAATGACGTTATTGTCCTACTATGATTGAGTCCAGTGCCTTAGCGTTTTTATAAAGAAAATAATGATGGTGATTATAATAGCTGCAAACCGTTTTAATTACTACTAAGAAGATTGTAAATGATAAGACATATTTTCATTATTTCCATCAATGCCTGTTGTTTCCATCTTTGATTTTGTGGAGAGAAAAAGCTGTCATCAGCCAGTCTGGTCGTTACTGGTAGGTTTTTTCTGGCCCACTTGTCAGTTGACACCACGAGGCCGACTCAAACGTTCGCACGCTGTTCTGATTTACCTTGGGGTTGAAGGATTGTGTCACTTTCCAGTCCTTTGTTACAAACGGCAACGATTAGCCGGACGTGCTTTGGAGTCGCTGACAAAACAATGCTCAATTTCTGCCGGAGACTCCTGTCAGCAGCACAGCGGGGACGTTAAGAGTGGGAAGAGGTGACCAGTGTTCCCCTTCAACATTCAGACGGGTCTCCGGAGGTCCAGAGTGACATGAGCTTAACAAGAAGTTGGCCACATGATCAGGGGTTGGTGTTTTAAGTTCAAGTTTATTTGGATGTCTGTGAGTTAGTGCAGAGGCCGCAGCTATTTGTCCCAAGGGTCACATAAAACATTGTTCAAATGAAGAAGAAAGAAAAGTGAAAACCAAAGCTTAACAAGAACATCCACAATGAAACATTCAGCAACAATGTGGCAACAAACATGATGTTGCAGTAGGAAAACAGTGTTATTTAATGTGGGGGGAGTGATATGGCACATGGTGTAAAAAGCTGCCAATCATTGTTTTTATTTGGACTTTATGACAAAGCATGTAAAGTATTTACTGTGATATGCACATAAAAGTTGAATTACTTGATGTTGGGACATCAGATGGAAGTATAGACCAGAAAGGCGCCATGAAAAGTACTCAACACTTGAGTTTTATTGAGGATGCATGACTTTATTATAAGACTCCTTGCATAACAGAATCAGCTAAATGGCTAAAAGTGGTTATTGAGGTCTGCTAAATGCAGAGTGTGGATCATTTGAGATTGGAATTGCATCAAGGGAAAGCTGAGCCAACGTGAGGTCTTAATTTGTATGAATAACTACTTCGATATGTGAAGCAGTTCAGAATTTTAGACAGGACGGGATGTGAACTCACTTCTACCGCGGCCCGCTAATGCGAGCCATCTTTTAAGGAGGACAGCGTGGCACGGGTGTGGAAAGACGCATGAATAGGAATGAAACTGACTGGGACTTCCTGTTTCCTGTGGAGGTGGCACTAAGAGAGGGAGCAGAGCTTATAGGGCCTGATGGACGGCTGACAGCCTGGATCCTCTTAGCTGTGGAGCGGAGTGATTTGACCTGACCAGAAACATTCCTGCACAAGCTGAGCGTAACTTTCTGAATCCCACAAAAGCCAGAATGCTGGCAGAAAATACAGTTTAAGGTCTTCTTTAAATTCTTCCTATTCAAATTCAAATTCAACAAAAATCCACCTGTAAAAAAAAATAAAATTACTAGACATGCTAATAAAGCACTAACTTCTGTTTTGCCTAAAGTACAGTACATACAGTAAAACAGCTTGGAATTATTACAGTTATTCAAGTACAATTTTTAAATTTCATATGGCACATTTTAAGTAGTTATGTCGAATTATTTGATAGTACTTTCTCATATTTTTATTAAGGAGAAGACAGTGATAGGAAATTCAGAAAATGTGAAATCACGTCTCCTTGCCTTGTTTGAACTAGTTTAACTGAATGTGTCTGTAAGCCTCCCAAACACTATACTCAACTCAAATGCTATTTATCATTAGGAAATGATGGCGCACTAAACATTCAACTAGCAGCTACCCATTTTTAGCCAGTGCTGTCAAACATCGCTGGTGGCAGGTTTGTAACTGTTCCTAAGGTATTTGTTTGTAATGCTGGTTGTTAGCCAGTGTGGGTCAGAGATTGTCTGGTAGAGACGATGCACCACTGTACAACTAAAAGAGAACTGAGAAAGTCCAGGAGAGTGATACGTCTTCATTTTATTAATAACTTACTACATGTAACTGAAACTCAAACTCAAACTGACATGACATTTAAAAGAAATTATAAACTGAAATCTTTTCACAAGCTGTTATTTATTTTTACTGTAATGGATATGTGTTCTTTTTAAACTAACAAAATCTAAATACAAATAAATGGCAATACTCTTGGATCAAAACAAAAACAAAGCCACTGAATCACTGAAACATAGCACTGACATACGTGTGTGTGTGTGTGTTATGGTATTAGCATTTGTTACCAAGCAGTGATACATGAAAGTGTACTGACTAAAAACCAATCACCAGGCTGCAGAATTGGCTTTGCTCTGAGTGGAAGGATTACCAGGCACTGTGAAATGAAGTCTGATTATGCCACCCCCCTTTTCCTCCCTTTCCCCCACCAACCCACTCATTACACACACACACACACACACGTTACCCTCCTCCCTTATTACTTCATGTCAGAGTCTTTACAAAGGAAGCATCTGACAAAACCAGATCCATAATGCTATTAACTATACCATTAACACCATTGGCTTTTATACGTGAACATATCAGGCAGTCACACAAAGACATGCTATCACATGGCTCCACACACGCACAAGCACGTGGTCTCTGCAGCAGCTGTTCAGCCCACTCCCATAATCCCTGTAGATGGAGGAGACGTGTGCAGTGACATCTGCTTCTCCCAGTGTGGCCCTGTCATCAATGGTTTGTCTGGGGCCAAGTTTAGACTCTGTGCGAACTCACATGCAAGGTCACATAGTATTGTACTAAATATGTGTACACAGTGGCCAGCGTTTAACGGCTGTCTGGGGCTCAAGAGCTGCTAATCTTGGCCAGTCCTGGTAGTTAGGAGCAGCAGGGATATTACCAGCTTCAGCCTAAAATGAAAAGGATGTACGATTGCTGTCATATATGTCAAATTACCCTCCCAAGGTTAAGCACTGTATTTATACAGTACTTCTGTAAATCCAGTTTTCCCACACACCTGCAGAACTTGGTACCAGACCTTTTAATATGAGGCCTGTGACCCAATCAGTGCCCATACACTAAGGTTAGTTAAACACATATTCACTTTTCAACTCATCCTGGCTATAAGCTGACTGCACTCAGTCAGCTTTACTTGGACAAACACAAAGATAAAAAAATTGTATTCTGATCATCGTTCCACATACTTTAGACCTTCCACTTGTTGTCATTAAGCTGCAGTCTTTATTATGGAATAGGATCTAGACATGATAACACCGAGCTAGTTAAACAAGATGAACGTTTTTGTTTTCAACCTGACTTTTTTTTTTTACCTACCACACACCTGCAATGTGTACCTTTACCCAAACCTGTGATTTGATATGAATTTGTTTTTAACCCTGTTACATAGGAATCAGATGTTTGTTTTATCTGAAATCAGGTTCTGTGGTTGGAGTGGATGGTCGTATTTTATACTGAGAACCAATTTTTATGCAAAACAGTTCGTTTAGCAGTCATGTGAGCCTCAGCCTCTAAAAACAAGTGTGAGTGATATTACTCGGGTAATTTCATCTTGGGCTTGGAAACTGCAAATGGAGACCGGATCAAAACTTGATCACAGGCCGGATAGATTTAATGAAAAGATGGTTGCACGGCATTCTTGTATCCAGTGATCTCATATAGGACCATTCAACTACAGTGCTTCAAATCTATCAAACTGAAACATTACTTTATGTTGATCAGTGGCTTAGTGTCTTTTTATTCCCTCATATATATTCGTTGTCCTATAATAGCTAAAATCCCATGTTATGCCTCTTTCTACTTTGACTCTCTCCAGATTTTATCCTTGTCAATTTTTTTCTTCTTGCAGGTAAAAGAGGAGATGCTGCTTGAAGCACTGACGACCCGGAAGACTGTGACTGTTGGAGAGAGGCTCATCGTGCCCTATAAACTTGCCGAGGTGACTGTTTCAGTATTATTCACACTCTTCACACACTTCATAAATTCATCCTCAAAACAGGCTTTATTTGACTGTATCTGACTTTTTAAATCTAATGACCTTTTACTGTGGCACCCCCTGTGAGTCTGTCTGGTTTATTATTCTTATCAGTCTTGCCACATCAAGCTTCAAAGTTGCTAAAGGATATTTTTCAACATTTTCTATTGTTGTCTTCTGAGCCGGTAACTGTGGCCTGAACAAATTCCAGTCTGTCTCAATGCATAGTGGAGCCGAGCTTTTTGTCATCCTGTAGGGGAGATTCTGTGTTTTTGTTTGCATGATTTGGAGCTTGTTTTGGGAGGTTTTTTTTTTTTTTTTTTTTGTGGCACTCCCTTAGGCCCCTACCGCTTCTGTTTAAGACTTTTTTGATAGGGGTCTTTTCCTCTGCAACTTCCTTTTTCCTGTTGAGTCAAACAACACAGTGATGTAATTGTTCAGCCCTCTGGACATGCATTCTGCAGACTTGCCTCCAGGTTCCCACTGTTGACCTACATAGACTCATCCAATGTATATCATAGTAAATATTAATATTTATTGGGTTTCATCTTCGCTCCATCCGTAATGCCTTTGATGGCTCTATATAGAATTGAATTTGGCACAGCTTTCTGCTTGTGGCTGCAGGGTCTTTTGTCTGACGAAGGAAATGCTACACATAGATAGGTCTGTTACTCCACATGGCTCCACCCCCCAATCTGATCTACGGGTTAGTTTAGCCCAACAATGGTTGCTCCCAGCCTTCAACACACCCCCATCTCTCCAGTCATGTGGTGTTGTCTCAGGAATGTGCAACCTCCACTGGAATATACAGTACTGAAGCCAGAAACCAGATCCTGGGTCTCTCGGTTTGTCTCCGTTTTTTTCTTTCTTTCTTCTTCAGTCACACATGTTTCAAACACATGAATTCCATTTTTATACACTAGCTGTGTAGCAGAGGCTGTGGCCTGCAGCTATAATAAACCCTGTTCTGCAGCTTGCAGTGTCATGCTGTAGAAGTTGGCTCCTCACCTTCTTAAGGAGGCCTTATTTTAAATGGAGTGAGAGATAAAAGGATAAAGAGACTCTTCATCCTCTGAAAGGTTCATAATTAGGCAAATATTAAAAAGTTAAATAGTAAAAAGTAGAACCATTCAAACTGTTTACTCAAAGAGCAATCAAGAGTTTTATATATTTCCACACTTCTGATGTCCTGTTAAATTCATAAATGAAAGTTAAAGGTACAAAACGTAAAAAACATTTTATAGTTGTCATGTGTTCCAAAACATACTGTACCTTAATGTGAAGAGGTGTTGCCTCTGTAAGGCTTCTTGTGTAAATGTGGAATATGATTTTGATTGGGCATCAGAAAAGGCCAAGTTGATCAAAGTGTGTTTCGCTCAACTGCTCCCTTCACACAGAGGATTTAAACTAGTGTTGTCTGCTGGAAGACCTGGCTACAGGCTGGATCACAGCGTGCACAGCAAGGATGTAAATGAGTGATTGGGTGACGTTAAACAGCACAAGGAGAGGGAGCGCTTTGCTTTCAAGTCGCGTACCAACACTAGCTTGATTTCCAGGTCCCAAGCAGAATTGTGAAGTGTGGACAGTTCAAAACTCCTTCTGCTGCCCCCAGTCAAATCAGTCCTCACAAAGACTGACATTAAAGAGCACACGCACAGGCGTGTTACGGATTACACAGGAATCCGTAACACGCCTGTTTTTATACAAAGGAAATGGGGAAAAATGGAAGCTGGAAAATGTTGCTGGTTCTCAGAAATTATTTCTTCCTATTTGGATGACAAAGGTTGAGAAAGTCTCACCAGGCCACAGTTGAGTTTGGGAGATTTGAATGAAGTGTCTGACCCGCTGAACCTCTGTGTGCTGCAGCATAGAGGCTGGCATTTCATTAGTTTCTTCCAGAAATATCCTGTGAATTCATTGGTTGTGCACTACTGAGTCAGATGAAAGATGTTTATGAATTGTCTGGGTTTAGTTTCAGTGTAATAACGAGAGTAAAAGTAAAAATTCTCTGTTCATGGAAGCTTGGAAACTGGAATCTAGTCAAACGTTATCATAAGTTTATCATAAAACTGAAACCTTTTATATTTGGATTTGGCCTTTTCCTGATTGTGTCTTGGTTTCTGTTTCTCAGTTGAATTGCTTAAGACAGCAGAGTTCACACAGATCCTCTGACTAAAACAGCCACCTCTACTCATTGAACCACTCAGGCATCTGTTTTGAAAATTTTGTTTCAGCCCAGTTTAACTCAGAAAAGACATCTGACATCCTATGCTATGAATTATACCCGGATAGTCTGTTCTCTTTTATCTTTTTCTCAGAAGAACAGGCCACATGTGACTTAAATATAAATTAAAAATGAACATCTTTTAAAACTTTGATATCAATAAGTTATATAAAGTTGGGTAGAACACCCATCTGTATTTGTTTCCTTACATCAATCCCAGGGGTTTTCACAAAGTTCTGCCATTATTTTATAGTGCTTTGTACCATTCAGCTGGCCATGCTGGGAGCAAGAAAATCTTGACCACTGCAGTTTAGATCTCACGACACACAGAAGAGTTTATTTCAGTATTAGCATAAGGAAGTGCGAAAACCCCAGCGTGTGTGCATCCGCAAGATGTGTGAATGTCTGTTAAGGTACCTATGTGTGTGAACCCATGTATGTCAAGATATACTGTGCAGTCTGCTTTTGACATTTGATGTGGCTCCTGATTATTTGACTCCACCACTTCCTCCTTCCTGTTTGAAAGACAGACAGGGGGAAGGGGAGGGGGGGGGGGGGCATTCAGCCACTCATTCATATGGTTTGCATTCACGGAGTATTTAAGATGCTGATTCATGTAAGAAGACCTTTTTTTAGTGATTGCAGCATCATTGCCATACTACTGGAGAACTGTACAATGTCTGAGCTAACATGCAATCTGATGGCAGTTTATTAGGTACACCCATCTCCAACTAATACAGTTTAAGGTGAATGCTAATAAAAAACATGTAGATTGACATATTGTGGTGAGGCACACAGACATCCTGTAGCGAGGATGCTTGCAGGCCAGGTGCTGCATGAGCTCATGCTGGTGTTTTATACCTCCTGTGGTTTCAAGGAGAAAGAAAGAACAACTTCCCCTCTGCAGTTATAAACACCAGCAAGATCTAGTTTAACAGCTAAGCTCATCTGCTAATTATGTGTCCGTTTCTCGCGTGGGCCTCCAGTAAAACAGTTTCAACCCACTGGCATCAAACTATGTTGCCTCCTGGTTCATAAATGCTCTCATTGTGCTGAATAATTAAATTACAATAGACAATGCACGCTTAGTGGGGCGGCAGTGGCTTAGTTGGTAGAGTGGCCGCCTACTGACCAGAGGGTCGAAGGGTCATAGGGTCCGGGCATCCGGCGTAAAAACTGTGCCAAATCATCATGCGGACTAATGATCTGCTGTGGTGACCCTGAACTCTAAGGATAAGGCCAAAGGACCCCCCCCCAAAAAAAAGACAATGCAAGCTTAGTGAGCATGTCGACGGAACTCACTTCAAATCTGCCAATTCCCGAGTTCCTGCTGAAGCATTCAAGTGGTGATTCTTTGTTGAAACATTGTATTATTCATACCGGTCTTACATAACACGGTGGGAGAAGGGACGTCACAGGCCTGCTTGCTAAAAATATCATAAATAATCAATAATGTAAGATTGAAGAGGCAGCTTTAAAAATGCACAGTCTTGCTTCATCACGGCTGCTGGCTGCATGCAGCCTTCATGGGCAGTGTTTTGAACAGTCCTTTAAAGTGAGTGCATCCACACTGGGGCAGCTTCACAGTGTCCCACAGAGGCCTCTGAAGAAGGAGGAATATTTTTACTTTTTGTTGTTGTTGCTATTATATAACTTGCTTAAAACTATAGCGTGAGTCTGTGCATCTGTTTTATTTACTATTGCAGGATTCATCAGACCAACTTCCTGTGGCACATTCTTTCCTCTTTGTTGCTTCCTTCTGTGCTATGGTTGTAACACAGTGCAGCCTATAGGTAATATTTTACAATAAACCCTTGTTTAATAAGGTAAAACGATCAGAAGCCACTCATAACGCCTCCATTCATTTAGTTGTATTTTTTCATACTCTGTCACAGTGTTGGCATAGATTCAGGTCTGTGTTCTAGTTTCAGACATTTTACTGATAAACCACAGACGTGCACTGATTTACACTGAATAATTACCAGCAAGAGTGCAACTACACTGTTTCCCATAAAGTTGGAATAAAATATTTTTTTAGCTCAGCTCATGAAATTATTGTGAGCCTCAGCCTTATTTCAACCACTTGTGCAAGTGTGTTGATCTAACACACACTTGTTGAAAATTTCTGTCATAATTTTGATTTCTATATCTACTGTAGTTATCTATTTAGGAAGATGAAGACTTTCCTACCCTGTAGAACTCATGAAAACATCAATTTCACTATAGGAAAAAAAGGAAGCAGGAACTTATTTTTGTGCATCACTGAATTGTTGAATGGATGAATGTTATCTGTAGCATTGTATTTAGTAGATTTGTAGCCTAATGCTTCATGTAAACATGTAAAACCAGCGGGCAACCAACTCCTTTACGTGAGCAAAACAAACGCCTGCTTGTTTTGCTATTGTTGGCATTTCAATGACAGAACTCTAGTATAAAATTGTTAGCCTTTCCTGTTTGAAATTAAAAGATCTATTTTTAGTGGTCCAAGGGCTGATTTAGCTCTTTCACACAAATATAGTAGTTTCACTCTTTTAATGTCGTGTTACCTTGCTAAAAATAAATCTACTTATATAGTTTTACATTGAACTGTGTTTTCAAATGGGGCCTCAACAGCTATTTTAGGTTTCCTGGGATTAAAATGTTAGACTGAGATGAAGCAAATGTTTTTTTTTTTCAATCTCCATAAATAACATATAACAATAGCAAATAACATTTCTCTGGGCCAAAGCACATGCTCTGGAGTTTAACTCAGCATTTAAGTCTACTTAGGTTAGCTTAGCATGTCTTTCATCATTGCCAAAAGAGGGAATTGTTGCACTTTGGCTTGTTGGAGTGCAGTAATAGCCCCTCTTGGCAGTGTTGTTTTATATGGATCAATAAGTAATCCATAAAAAAACCTTGTCCAAATAGTGATATGCAGGTCTGGAGGCACTTAAGTGTCTGGCTCCTGACTAAAAACACTTAACAGATTACAGCAATGTGCACAGCAACAATGGCAAACATTGGACTTTATGGACATTATGGAAGTTTTAACACGGACTCAGCGTTTACCATCTTGTTTTAGTTCATCACTAGTAACGGCAGCCTGAGATAAGCTTGTGGTAGTACTGTTGCTGCCTGGCATTTCCCATCTTTAAATTACGGTGGTGCCGTCACTAAAGCAGACTGTTCGCATTCAGTGTTGCCAACTATTATTATTGGAAAATAGCACAAACTCACTGGAAAAGTCTGTAGAGGTCACTGGATAATGTCAGGTGCTACTTTTCACATGATGGATGTTGTGGTGTACTGACACATTGTACAGACTTTGCCGAACGTAAGTTTAAAGAAGGTTAAAAAGTTTCCAAATCTAGCGACAAAGCCACTAAGTTGATGCTAATCAATCACCTCAACCACATGCTGCTGCAGTTTACAGGTAGTATCTTGGCATTTCTGTCAGAATCACATCGATAAGATAGATGTATGGATTTGTTGTTAATTTGTCTAAATAGTTTGATAAGAATATTATATAATACCATTCTCAAGTCTGTGATGTTATACTAAATATGAAAATAGATCCAGCTGGCAGTTAGCTTAGCTTCGTTTAACTTAGCATCAGGCGTAAAAACGATTATTCTTTACAGTGTAAATAGTGAAATTTGGAGGCACCGGGGGAAACTCCTTAGCCGGACAATTGGCCCGCTGGTTTTCATGCTAAGCTAAACTACTCACCTCCTGCATGTGTAGCTTAATATTTAACATCCAGAGCAGAGATTGGTAACTATCTTCTCGTCTAACTCCTTAAGAAATAAGAGTAACTATTTCTACCAGTGTTAATACGATCTCACATTGGTCCCGTGGTGTATCAGTGGGTAACGATTCAGGATTTTCCATATTTTTTTAAATAATTATTTATCCCAAAAATGTTAATGTGAAAGCTTCAAATTTTACAGGCAACAGTCCACAGTCATTTAGCATTTGTGCTGATACATTACAGAAATTATTATCTGCAGTCTTTTTTGTGATAATCAGCAAATCCATTACTTGATGGTAATTTTCTGATTTCTGTTGTTGAACACAATTAATAACGATCTCTGAAACGTTGTCTCCTAAAAACACTATCATTTGATTATTTCTTTAGAAAAAGCATGTCTGACCTGTCCATCTTTGCTTTTCCTAGTGGTCTCAAGATCTTTTCTCTCAGTCAGTACCAGGCGATGACTCAGCTGCCGCAGTAGTTCATTAGACCGGTTCTCTGTCCATTTCACACATTTAATATGACACTGATCCAGTTCCAGGGAAGAGATGTTGTGTTTGTTTTCTTGCCCTGGCCTGAACTAATGCTGTTGGCAGGTGTTTGGGTTTGATAGAGCAAAGTTGGTTCCTGTCATACGCAGTTATTTCAGCATAGCTGTGAAGGAGTGGAATAAAAGCCCTTCAGAGTGGGCTTGGCTCCTGTTTCTGATTAAGATATCCATATGTTCATGATCAGGAGGAAACTAATCTTTTCAGCGTGTCTGTATGTGTGTGTTTGTGTAGGCCGGCACGGTGAGAGACTCTATGGCCAAGTCCCTGTACAGTGCACTATTTGACTGGATTGTGTTCAGGACTAACCACGCCCTGCTAAACAACAAGGACCTGGAGGATAATTCAAAGGTAGGAAGGAAAACACACAAACACACACCCACACAAACAAACCAGCAGTAAAACAACAACAATGGGAAATACAACAGGCATGCAACACTTTACATATTCAAAAGTGGTAGCAGTTCACTTCAGTTCAACATAAATTATCTACATATATACAGTACAAATAATATGTGTAAATGGGGATGTCAGCCATTATTGACATCATTAATAACACCACTTTGACAAGTCAACAAGGCTGCTGTGAATAATGCATATTGTAATGATGGAGAAGTATTTAACTCTCACGTTTAACTTCAGTCACAATTTACTATCCCTTTGTTTCCCTCCATGCTGCATATGTCCTTTGTTCTTTCCATCTTTCCTTATTTTCATTTGTCTGACGCGTGCACCTCGTCCGTCTGTCAGTCAAGTCTTGATTCTCAACTCTCTGGCTTCTTCTACTCCCAGAGGCAGAGCATGTGGTATGCAATTCCTGTGTGTGTGTGTGTGTGTGTGTTGAAGTGCCAGCTGGCAAGTCATACCCACTGGGGGCACCAAAAAGGATTAGAAAACAGATCATTCTGTGTGTTTTTTTGTTTGTTTGTGTGTGTGTGTGTGTAGGGGGGGTGTTTTGGGGGACATTTTGGCAGATGGAATCAAGTTCCCCCCAGCTCACATTTCCCCCACTGTCCCTCTGCTGTCCCATTGCATTGTGTGTATTGGCACTGACATCATCTATGTACGTATGTGTTTTTCTTTTCCCTTTGCGCTGCTGGGGTGGGTGTGTGTGTGGGGGGGAAGGGGGTGTGTGTGTGGGTGGAGGGGGTCAAAGAGGTTGGATTTCTGGCAAGGTCACTGTTCTTGTGTGCACATAACAGCAGTGTGTGCTAATGTACAGTATGTTTTTAGGCCTGAATAAAATACTGCTCTTCAGAGAGAAATAAAACACTGCTGAATACCATTAAATTAAATTAGAAACAGCTTTTACAGTACATTTCATAATTAAAGGCTTTCTTTGCCTCCTTCAGATGGTTCATGTTAATAATATATGACGACGTGAATCTTGCTGACACCCAGGGGGCAACTGGGTCACTGAGGCTGTAATGAATGACATGTAAAAAGAAACAATCAAAATAAAGAATCCTACATGCTCACCGACTTGTACAGTGATGCTGCACCAGGTGTTTCATCATACAGCATGAGAACGTGAATATAGAAATAAAAAGATTTATCTGTGTTCTTCACCAGACCCTCTCAATAGGAGTCCTGGACATCTTCGGTTTTGAAGACTATGAGAACAACAGCTTTGAACAGTTCTGCATCAACTTCGCCAACGAACGGCTCCAGCACTACTTCAACCAACACATCTTTAAATTAGAACAGGTACAGTGGCATAACAGTAGTTCCTTTTTGTTTCCTCTCCTCTCCTCTCCAATCACACAATGGCTTTGACAATGACAATGTTAACAACATGCAAAGATTCCTACGTGATCTGTGTTGTCATGCCAAAACACGGTGATACCCAGTGACGTCTGTTTAAGCACTAGCATCAAGCTATTGTGGCTGTTCCACAGTTCTCTAAAATGCCTTTATGCCTTTGACTGATTTAGCTGATTAAGTAAAGAATGGGCTGTCTTTGCTTCCTTTTCAAGAGACGTTTCATTATGTCAGACTGGTGGAAACCAAAACGAAAGAACCTCTGCTTTTGTAATTCTGTCAATGTTTTCTGAGATGTTTTTAACACACACACACACACACAGTGACTTAGTACATTTGTCTTTTTCAGTGGAAAATACTGTAGTCTTTACAAAATTACATATACCTGAAATCTATAATTTTTTTTTTTCAACTTAGTTATGCAGAGGATTGTACATTGTTGTTGGGCTTGATTCTGTTGTATATCCTTATATTTAACAAACTAATATACCTAGCTTAAGATATGACAAATATTTTCTAAAAGTATCTGTTAGCACTGCTGTGCAAGGTGCAAAAATGCCACCAACTACATATGAGAAGTAAGGTTCTCATTTTGCTTTTCTTGTCAAAATACATTAAAGATTCAGCTTCTTATGTTAAATTACAATTAGTCATTTTGCAGATGCTTTCATCCAAAGCAACTTGGGGGTCAGTGTCTTTCCCAGGGATACTAGTAGCCAGGAGGACCGGGAATCAAACCATTGACTTGGACGATGATTCATGTTTTAATTTAGCTTTATTTCTACAACACCAATTCACAACAAAAATCATCTCAAGTCACTTTTACACAGTAAGGGCAAGAACTTTATTATTCATTATTAATTATTAGGAAAACTCAACAAATGTCTCTTGATCAGGCACTAGGCTACAGCGAGGGAGGTTAAACTCCCTTTAATAAGAGGAAACCTCAGACAGAATCGAGCTCAAGGTGGGCCACCGTCTGCCTCAACCATTTGGGGGGACTGGAGAGTGAAGAGAGAAAAGCTAAGCAACAAAAAGACAAGAAGCAGCCAAACAACACTGAGCAGGTCAGCAACTGCACCTTGGAAATACACAGCCCCAATGCTGTGGACACATGCAGAGAGGAAGAGAAGAAGAAGAAGCACAGCCATGCGTGAAATGCTTTCCCATTTACAGCAGGTTTAAACATTACTTCTCATTGTGCCCACATAACCACTTTGACACTTACTACCCATAGCTTTAACCAGCCCTTAATATAACTATAAGCTTACTCCGAGGGAAAACCCCGTCATGTATAATAAAGTAGCCATAAACATATGAAACTCACACTTAAACTCAGCGCTTGCTGGCTGTAATTTCCACCTGTCATAAGTAGAAAACATACGGAAACACGCGGGGCCTTAAATACTGAGGCTGGACACAGCAGACCAACATTTTTAGAGCTGTGAGCTGAACCATACCTCTGACATTACAATACATGCAGCTGTAGTTATGTAGCTTGGTTAAGTTAGTGCTCACATCCATTAAAGGAACAGCTCAGGGTAAAGTGCTGAATGACCAGAACAGACAGACATTCTGGGTTAGAGTGCCGGATTTCAACTGAGCTGCATGTTTCCTGACTGGTAAATGCTGCTAAAACTGGCAACACTTTAAGCTGTGAATGTTTTCTCTGCCTGGGCTTGGTTTGTGTATGCTTTTGTTTCCCTTAAGTGGACTCCCACTCTCTTTTTTTCCCTTTCATTTAACGTCATTAGGATTATTACAGAACCACTAATCCCTGACCTGCTGTATTATGCATTCATTACGCTCATTTTTTAAGATACAAACGATCAACTTAAAATTCTGTGTGCAGGTTTCATTTATTTGCACATCATACCCATAAAATAAGTGAGGGATCATGGTAGAGGAGATAATAAATCTCTATCAGTTGAACTGTCAGCTCCTGTATTCCTCTTGCTAGACCCTGATAGGTCGTGGCATCTCAGCGGGCGGGCAGCTCATTGCTGACGGCTAAACGAGCGGAGCGACAGAGTGAAAAAAGAGCAGCGGTTCAGTAAAATGAGTGCAGCAACGTCCCCTCACCCTTGATGAAGATGACAGACTGATTGTCATGCTGCTGATTGACCCGTGCTAATGGTTCAGTTATTTGTGTCTGACAGTTAACCTCAGGCCCTGGACACAAAATACACATAGACGCACAGGCCTTCGCTGCAGGATGTGTTGTTGTTAATAAAACGTTGATGGATAAGCACTACATCGATTGAAGGAATTTAATTTTTACATCGTTTTCTTTTGTTGTTGTTGTTGTTGTTGCTCAGGCTTCACCGGGACAATGTCAAAATAACTACCACCAAACATTTAAAGAGCCACAGCAACTGGACAACTAGAAAGTGAAACCACAAAAGTACCATTAACTTAACAACAGCAGAAAGGCAGTATTGCGTTGACTCTGCTCACTGATCAAGAGAAGGAAAGAATGCACATATAAATGAACATACCTTTAAATTATCTTAAGTAAGTGGAACAGCATTTTTGAAATACAGTACATATATATTTTGCTTGCCAACTCATGTCCAATTTGTATCACACAAAATTACAGCCCAGTGATTAAGCCTTTGTTTGATAAGTGGTTAGAATATAACTTCAAATCATGGATAAAAACTTAATGGGCCAGGGACTGAAAGGCTGCACATTTCTTATTTGAATGGGCTCAGTTTAGAGACACGTAATGATGCAAAACAGCTTGAAAATACTGAACAATGACCTAAAGCTACAGTATCTGGAAGTGGCACCAAAACTAATACCAATAACAAAATGACCACAAACAAACACAAAACCTTCACATTGCTTTTAAAAGAAGGTTTATTGTCAGCCAGTCCCTGATAGCAGGTGCAGCTTGATGCGTTTGTCTGCTTTAACCCAACCTTTGACTTGAAGGTTTGTTCCTCTGCTGTTTTCAACTGATAAGTGTCTAACTTCTGCTGAGACGCTCACCCTCACAGGATGGTGCCCACTATTGTTTCAGCACAGTTCACATTTCTTATGCTTTAATCACTGGGGTCCTCCAAACCTTTTGCTATTTTGGTATTTGACAGAACAACAATTGAGATAGAGCAAAGCTGCAGGGCCCCTCTGAGGCAGGTCAGTGCAGCTTCCTAATCAAGGGTTGCCAGATCTGTACTGATTTGTGTTTATTTGAATAAAGTTTAGCAGTTCACGCCTCAGGCCCCCCCTCTAGGCTCAGTTTGACATCCAGACAAAGCAGAACACACCTTCTCTCTGCCTTTTATTTTATCAACTGACCTCAGATTCAAAACTCAGTCACCCTTACAAGATACAGAAATGTTACCAGCTTGCAGACTTCCAGATAAAACGGTAATCAGGACGCTGTAGATTTTAGCTAGACGGTACATGGCATTACCGGTTTACAGTCTCCAGCCAAGGTCCAAATACTTGTACGTTCTTTCAACATCTGACACATGAAAAGATTAGCAGTTTAATGAGTTTAATAAATTTACTCTGCTCACAAAGACAATCTGATTAGGTAAAAGACTCTAGAAAAAACTACTTGTAGGTATAACAGATTACAAATTTCTACCTCTGCCTGCCCACAAATCTTTTGCTAAAGTAGAATCTCCTTTTGACTAAAATTAAAAGCTGCTACAGTATCTGTGATGTTTGACAGATCATTTTAAAATGAAAAGTTCTTCATGAAGCGAAGTATTTAGCTGAAACCCTGTGTTTTGTTAACATTGCCTTTATTTTTTCACAGACCCCTCCACTGGGTTGGTAAAAATAATATTATCTGCAAAACTAACACAGCAAAACTCCTTACTTGAATTTGTTTTCTCATTTCCTCTGACCAAATATGTAGAAAAATATTTTAAGCTTCAGTTAGTATCTTTTTTCTAATGTTTGCAGAAGCATCTTCCTGATGCTTTGTGTCTGACAGTTGTATTGTTTTCACAAACACCATTTTTAAGATTTTTTTTTAAAAAACCTTATCGCCTGCACCATAAACAAACTACACCATAGTTGCATGAGCTTAACATCGCCACCATTACACTTACAATTTGTAATTTGATTTCGCACCTTTCTTCATATAGACCTGATATAACTAATGATCACCAGTAATTAACAGAACATGGCTGTCAAGATGGATTAGCGAGTAAAGTCTCAAAGTCCGACACGATAACGTTTAACGTTCTGGGCAACATCTGGAGTTTCATTTAGCCAGTCATTAGCGACTGTTTTTTTAAGGCACATAAAACCTCAAAACAACTTTTGAATACTATGTTGCAGAGTAAAACATATAAATTTCTTCATCTTGTTTTAACTACAGACCTTCTTTCAGATAAATAACTAAAAACAAAGCCACAGACTTTGGAACAGAGCAAACAGAAGTTCAGAAATGCTGATTTTTTTGGGTTTTCAGAAATGTGCCAATGTGCCAATAACACAAGTTGCCAAACACAGAAATTACCATATTATTGTTATTATATTAAATATGTATTTAAAAAAAAAAAGTTTTATATGTTATCTAGGCTATGCAGGAATAACTATACAATTCTTGTGTTAAAAAGTCATTTTCTGAAAAAAGGTTACTTTTGTAGACCCAGTGATGTTTATTTCCCAATTAAACCTTTTATGGAGAAACTGTTATAAAACTCCCAATGACCCAAATAGACTTATACTTACTTAATAGAATTTGGAAGTATACATAAAGCTGAGAAAAGTAAAGCAAACTTTAGAGGTTGATTTGGTGAAAAAAGCAAAATAAATTGAGTTGTGTTTTCGTAGCAAGTGAGAACCACTGCTGTCTATTGGTCTGTTGAGTTTAACTTTCCGTCAGGGGGATTTTCCTCTTCTCTTTTCTTCAGGCTACACCCTCATAGTCTTATCATCGGTGCGTGTGTTTACCTTCAAAGCGGCAGCCAAGGCTAATAAGACCACACAAACCAAAGCCCTCAGCTGAACACACCAGCAGGGGTGTGTGGGTGAGGACCCTCCAGTCCAGTATTAACACTCAACAAGGCAGTTGGCACATGATTCCTCACAAAAATACAACAGCCATGGCCTTAGGCAAATGTCTCGTGTAGCACGTTTAACTTATGAGATAATATACTGACTCAGAATAGAAATTAAAAAATAAAAATATGTTCACCTCCAGCTGATACAAGGAGGACAGCTGCTCCAGCTGCTTTTGACTTTCTCGTTCAACAGTATACTAAAAGCCAGGGAACATTTTTAGCTTACAGTACATAAATAAGTATAAAATAGGCACTTTAGCTTTTTAAATGGCCATACTGATACAGTTCCCATTCATTATTCATAGATTGGCGCAGTACATTTTCAACTTTCTAAGCCTTTATTCCGATTGTACAGCTGAGCTCACTTCTTGACGTCATTGTTTGAGTCATGCTGGTCGACAGAGTCCCAGTTGATCAGGGCTGCAAAAAGCGAAAGCTACTTACAGACCACGTTTCATGACGACACAGCAAGCATCTTCATTTATAATTTTTACGTCTCTTTCTCTCCGCGCTTTCTAAACCACCAGAACCTGTTCCAGCTCTCATGATTTCAACACTGTTCCTCCAGTCTGCTACAATAAAAACACTCTGCTGTCATAACAAGAGAAACGGGCACTGAGGGAGGGGGAGATAAATAGAAAGAATAAAGAGACAGTTAGAGAGATAGAGAATCACACACACACACACACACACACACACACACACACACCCTTCTCTATCCTCCACACCAGGGCACAGGGCCAAACACAATTCAGGCAGCTTGAATACTGCACTGCTTTACGCAGCGGAAAAAGACGCAGAGTTGACTAATAGATGGAGGCATTGCCACAAATCCTGACAAACCTCATTGAGCACAGCATGGTCCCTGTAGCGAAGCTGGAAGTTTTAATGCTTTTATTGCTCACAGATTGGTTTAAGTCTAGATTTTTTACAACTGTGTTTCTAAATGATATGTCCTAATACAGTATCTTTCAGTCCTCACTCCCTGTATATTTTCTTAAAGGGTCATTTTACTCAAATGAGAAAAAGACTCGCTCACCTTTTAGTGTTGTCTAGCCATGCAGACGTTTGGATTTAGGTGTCTGGGTACACTCCACTTTCTAATGATAATTTCCTTTAAATCATTTAACAATGTATTTTATGTAAGAATTGGGGAGACCAAGTTTTCAAATTAAAAGCACCACAGATGAAATTCCCTTCCCCTTTGTTATATTAGGGAGGCCATACATGTCAGCAGTAGATAGCTGGAAAAAACGTACTCAAAGTTTGAAAAAATACAAAGTTTGAAAAAATCCTTAAAATTACTAAAAATAAAGGAATCTTTACTTCACTCTTACTTGTGTGCCAGTTGCCACATACACGTTAACCAGGTCTTGGTCACCTGGTGATTGCCTAAATGCAGTTTTTTTTTTTTTTTTTTTATACTGCATTCAAAAATAGCAACTAGTGAGAATTAATGTTGCATAAAAAATATGAAGATGTGTTAATGCAAGACAGAAAAAAATAATCTGAAATGATGTGAGTCCATATAAACAACTCAGGGGTTTTAGTGGCTAATCTTCATGCTAATACATGGGAATAGTTCTGGATTTTTCTAGTTGGTCTTAACTGAGGCTTTTGGTTGCTAAATCTTTTCCAACTTTCCAGTGTCCCTGAAGTTTTTCTACCAGAACATGACCACTCGAAATATGGGCCGCGTGTTTACAGCCGTCCTTGGGTCAAAAGAACACACTTCAAAGATTACGTGAGACTCACATGTAACTTCAGCAGTTTCACTGGGCTTCACTGATCCAGAATTTTTCACAATTTCAGTCTTTTTTTTACACAACTTTTTTACTCCAGCAAAGTGATATGATCTAGCAACTTTTTAACTTGTGATTACAGAGTTAACTGGAAACTAATTACAAAATAATATTTGTGTCAGACTTTGAAATGATGAATTGTACTTGTATGAATCAGAGTACATAGAAAAAAAGGCAGAATTAAGGATATTAATCAAAACATAAATGCATAACACGCCACCCAGCTGACATACACTAACATTTGTTTCTACAAAGCCGAGGAAAAGCAGGGACAGTCTATTTCTCTCCACTTACCCCTTGTCAGCTGTTTTTAGGTGGTGATGTTTTAGCCTGCAGACTTTTTCCCACAGTGTGGACCAGTGAGAAATAGTTTTCACGTACATGTAACAGTCTGAAAATGGTGTATTATGCCCATTTTGATCATAGTTAGCTGTGACCTGCTCTTTTCTCAGGGGGAATCTGTGGAACATTTTCACCCATCGCTTGTTTCTACCAGAAAATCATGCAAAACAAACAAAAATGATCCATATTGGCAGGAACAAATCCACGCTGTCTGGATGACAACTGTGGAAAACGCACAAATAGAATCCAAACTCCGAAACTGGAAACAAATTTTAATCAAATATCTTGTGTCCAAAAAACCCCATAAAAATGCTTCCAGATTCACTCCATTCACAACTTGTGAAGGAAGCCAGTCACTGAAATAATAGTCTTACACCACAGCAGTCAAGGGACTATCAGAGAGGTGAAAAAAAAAAAAATCTTAAAAGAGATTAATACAACTTTGCACAATGAGGACTCCAGTTAGCTCGCGTGACCACGGAAGATTCATATGAGTCTTAGGTGAACTTTGAATTGCACTTATTCTATGGAATGAGGACTCTACAGCGCGGCCCTCCGTTTTACTTCAGAGTCCCCTTTTTTTTTGTAAATTTCCTTAAGTTGCAACTCAACAGAGGAAGACTGGTGAGGCAAATATAAAAATAACCTCATACTAAAAGACTTTAACTTTGACAGTGATCCTAATGATTTCCTAAACTCGGACTGCTTAATCCTCATTTTAGCTTTAGATACACTTTTGAAAAAAGACTGAGGACTATGGATTTTAGCCCCATCACATCCAGGGAAAGGCCAGTATGAACAGCATGAATAATTAGAGCAAGTAAAACCTGTTATTGTGTTTATATAGGCACCATAGACTGTTGTTTAAAGACACACTTGAAAAAAATTTAAACCTGCCCTTCTGAGTGGCATTTTTTTAGTAGCTCGATCAACATGTCCAGCACCTTTGCGTGCTTCACATACTGAGTCACGGTTTTGTAGTCCTTGTCTGATGGGCCGAGCTGTTTACCGTATGCAAATATGCGTAAAATGGCTGATGACAGTGTGTTTACCTCTTTTTCTGTGTAGCTGTGTCTAATTGTCTCTCTCTGGGTCAACATGCGTTCACAAACTCAGGCACAGACGCAACAAATTAAGGCAGATGAACTGAGTCAGTAATCAGTCGGTGTTTGCTGGAGGAGATTTAAACGAACGCACACGTGTGCAACATTTTTACGGCTCTGTTTTCGTCTTGGTTGATCCGGTGCGACCTCTGAATGAAACCCAATGGGCCACATGTTCTGAATGCCTCGTCAGTGATTCAGCAGCCTGAACAAAGGGTTAGAGGGCAGACGTATCGCACACGTAAAAGTATGCTCCAGCGCTGCTTTGAATACTTTGAATTGTGGAGCATGTGTTGCAACTAATTGTCAAAATAGTTTGGATTTTTTGGCGCAGAGTTGAGACATTGTTTGACAATCTGACAAGAAGCATTATGACACCTTGAGGATCATTTACTAATCCAACACGTGTGTTGACAACGAAATAATGTTTTGCTTAAGAATTGATGTGATTGGTTGATATGTATATTTGGCTTGTCGTTAAGTTTATGACTTGATATTTTATATTTTTTACACTTCCTTGTTTTTGTGTTATATTATCTCCTCTATCAGCTCTGTCATTCTTTTTTCTGTCACCTGTAAAGTTGTTTGTAACTTATTTTTAATAAGGGCTATATAAATATAAAATGCTATTTGTAACCACCCCAACCTTTGCTCCACAACCAATGACGATATCAATTTTGCATTTGTACTAAAGAAATGTAAGTGTAATGAGCCACATTCATGTTCCTCAGAGGAGCATTTTTCAGCGTTGCACACAAGATACAACATATTGCAACAGGCAGTCTGCCATTAAACATTTCGCAGCACAGTCCAAGAGGGATAAATCCAAATGTTTCCAATGAGCCCTCTGCTTTTCATCTTTCTATTGGCAAGGCTCTAAGAATAGCACAATTACCAGCATGTGTACCTTTTTGACATTTGGCGTTGGAAGACGACGTTAGGACCTTCTTCGCCCTTGAATCATTTTTGCTATTGAGCCACCTGATGAAACTCATTGTCTTCCACAGTATTTTTCTTTAGCTACGCTCCCTGCTTTGCTGCTGCTGACCCTGAAGATTTATAGTTGCTTTCATTCAGGGAAGATGTCCTGAGTGTGCACGCTCTTTTCCAGCATTCTAAGAGTAAGATGCACAGTGAGCTATGAGTTACTGGAGCAGAGGCTGTTTACATACCTTGCTCAAATGTCCTGTACCTCAGCAGTAACTTTCCATTTAGCTTGTTCTTTTTCTCCCAAAAGTGGAAGGATATTGTAGCTGTTGCTTCTCACTGGTTTTTCCCTGAGGGGTGTTAAGGGAACATGGTCCATATACCTCGACCGTCATTGGCCCCTGGGGGCAAATAGAAGAACCAACAAGAAGCCAGGTGTTTTCATATAGGGGGTGCAGGTTTTTAGTGCTGTAAAAGTATCGTCTGTATTATTTGGTCTAATGAAGAGTATACAAGTATTATACTTTCTGTCCCATGTAAGACACAATTTACTTGTAATAATGACCTTGAAAACTCGACCTTGTTGAATCTATCTGTGCTTCAAACATGATCCAATGACAGCCTCTGTCTCCTCTGTAGTAATAAGTTAAATATCTTCATGCTCTTGCTGCTGTTTAAGAAACCGTAGATGCAAGTTGTGCTGTTGTTGTTTCATCCATATGTATGCACCAAGTATTTTTGAAAAACTCTGAGGCAGTCGTGTCAGCACGTGGATTTTCTCACCTTTTCCATGACTTCTCGAATAATTAGCCTTCCATGTACTTACTGGCCTGCCTGTGATTTTACTTGCAGGAGGAGTACAGGGCAGAGGGCATCACCTGGCACACCATCGACTACATTGACAACAGTGGCTGCCTCAACCTCATCAGCAAGAAACCTACAGCTCTGTTCCACCTCCTGGATGAGGAGTGCAAGTACGCCACCTTCAGCAGAGTCAATACTGAGAAAAACACTTACCCAGACACAGCAACTGTAAAAGAGAGTTGGTCACTTCTGATTAGAATCCTGTATATTAAACTATATAATAAGTACATATATTTTACAAGAGATATATACTATATAACACTTTTTTATATAGGGAATATATTATATTTTATTATATTATATTGTATTATATTATAATATATACTGGTATAAACCTTTTTTAAATAGGGAATATATTGTATTGGTAAAAAGCACATCATCCCATCCCTGTTCATTAAATACAGTGCATCACATTTGCTTCATGTTTTCGCAAATAAAAAAATATATTTCATAAATATCTAGTAATAAACCCCTACTATAAAAGGTTCTGCAATGAAATGCTACAGGAAACTCTAGGTACTCTAAAAATACCATGTACCATATACCATGCTATTCATATAATATGTACACATTTGGTTTACTGGAAATGAGGTTTTTACTAAATATGCTTTCGGGGGGTGAAATATATCTTATATATCTTCACTCTAGCCCCAATAGAACTAAATTTTCAATATGTTTATATAGAGTAAACATTTATTGATGTTTATTTTTAACTGGGATTTTAAGATCAATGGTATTAGGATTCTAATACTATTCATATTTTATCATTTACGTCAAGCTAAGCAGAATTTATTGTAGCATGCTTTGTTGAAATAGCCTTTTGATCGCCCTGCACCCAACTGGTGAATGCAAAAGACAAAGTGCTCCGTGTGCAGGCTTTCTGCTCATTAGCTTGATTGATACCAACACTGGGACTTTTACCAGACCTTACCTAAAGTTGATTCCTTCGCCAGCATCTCTGGATTATGTTTTTCCTTTGCCTTATCTGTTGTGAAATGCTCTCCTCTTGCAGGTCACCACACTGCTTTACATCTTTTTCCTCCATAAATCAAATACACCCCCACCCCGCAAAAAATGCATCAGGCATTACATACACAGACTATATTTATCTATGTTAGCTGTCAACCTGTTTGCCACTTAGTGGCTCATCTGGATCTAATACAGCCTGAAATAGACCAAATGGTGTGTGTCTATGTGTGTGGACAGGGGAGACCACTTTTGGAGTATTATGGTTAAAGAGGGGATCTCTAAAGGAAAAAATGAGGGGGGACAGGGTCTCTTCTGGGGTTTATGCTATCACTGGAATGAGCTTCATACTAATTGATTGCACTGACAGAAAGAACTTACAGATCTCATCATTCACAGTCAGTGGGGCTTCAGGGCCTCTGAAGAAGTGGATTAGGTTACTGCTGGATAGGGGATGAGTGTAGGGGTTCATTTCTACAGTAACAGCATTACTCTATAAGACCCTCCTGGATTTACTTCAGCCAGCAGTGTGTTTTCGAGGTGCAGTGAGAAGCGGTTTAGATGATATGAAATATTCCTTTAGGACTTGATCCAGCCAGTTGAGGTCAGTGGTAAATGGGTAAAATGTCCATGAAAGAAAACTAAAAACACCAAAGAAGAATGTACCTTTGGTTAAACCTGAGCTGTAAAGTCAAGCTTGTGGCAGATTTTGAATTCTTGAGGGTACGTGGAATGGATTTAAAGATACTGTATACTTACGCAAGATGCTGTTGAGAAATCCAGAGTGTAATGGTCAGATGTTACAGTAGCACTGCTCTGTGGTCAAAGCAGATGAAAAAAAAGTGAATAATTAAAAAATTGCCGCAAAATTAAAGATCAAATGAGAGTTTCCTAGACAAGTACGTGCAATTATAGTACTGCAGAGATTTATTCACTGTAGTGCTTCAGATCAGAACATTTAATGTCTCTATGCTATGTCTTTTGCTTCTGCTCCTGACAAAGTCACTGTTACTTCAGCTTCCCTCAGGCTTCCAATCAGACCTTGCTGGACAAGTTCAAGCGTCAGCATGAAGGAAACAGCTACATCGAGTTCCCTGCTGTCATGGAGCCAGCCTTCATCATCAGACACTACGCAGGAAAAGTCAAGTACGGAGTCAAGGTGAGACACGGGTTTCAGTGTAACACTATTCAATTCAATTCTACTTTATTTATTTAGCACCCATTCGCAGCAACGTCATCTCAGGGCACTTTACATAATAAAGTCAGAACTATAAAAATATATAGAGAAAACCAAACAAATACCCCTTGAGCAAGCTCTAGGTGACAGTGGAGCGGAAAAACTCCCTTTAATGGACGAAACCTCCTGCAGAACCAGGTTCAGGGTGGGCGGCCATCTGCCTTGACCGGTTGGGGAGAGTGAAAGTGGAGATAGAAAAGAAAAGGGCAACAGAACCCAACAAAACATTAGGCAGGTTGGTAGGACCAGTAGCGCCGCAGTGGAAAACACACAGCTCCAAAGCCTGGGACACCAACAGAAAGAGACAAAGAGAGGGAGACAGAGAGGGAGAAAGACAAGAACGGGAGATAAAAGACACAAAGTTAATGTCATACAGTGGCTGGCAGTCTGTGTTTGGATTATACTTGTGCATGTCTGAATCCTTGCAGCATTTCATCAGTTGTCATCCAGACAATGTGGATTTGTTCCTGACAACATGGATCATGTTTGTTTTACCTACGTTGTTTTGAATGAAACAGCCGATGGGTAAAAGTGCTTCGCATATTCCCCTGAGAGTTCTAATGGCTAATGGCGAACAAAATGGATGAAAATCTAAATATTTGTGAAAACTAACTCTCAGAGGAAAATACTGTCCGTAACATCACCAACTAACAACAGCTAGTGGATAATGGAGAGACATATATGGTCTGTCCATGTTCCTCCAGCTTTTTAGAAACAAATGTTAGTGTATTGCAGCTGGGTGCATATCACGGTAACCAAGACAGATTGGGATACTGGATACGCATTTGTGTTTTGATTAATTTCCCTTATTCTTGCTTGTTTGCTTTGTCATGCGATGTGAAACACCTCTATCAGTTTTTACTGCATTTGTCATTCACTCTGTAACCATGACCACAAAGTGGATAGATCATATCTCAGGACGACAGAAAAGGGTGAAATTTGCCTTAAAAACATTGCAGAATTCATAGAATTATCACCTTTGTGACAGTTTCAACCTAAAAGCTGAGAAATTTTAACCTTGTAAAAGTAGAATTCCTGAGCCACAATACAGAGCCACTGTATTGTATTGTATAATGTTACGCCTGAGAGGTGTATGTCATGTACGTAGTTATATTAAGACAGATGTGTTACCAAATATAGTAACTGAAACTAACAAATAATCATAAACAAAGCGTTTAGATCTGTGCATTTTCATAGGCATTTTCATCGTAAAACTTTGACCATGTTTGAAGTATGTAGCAATCACAGTAAATATAAATTAATTTGGTGTCTTACTCCTCGTATGTCAGGGTTTTATCTGCATTGAAAGTTAGAGCCAAATGCTTATATTGATAGTCAAAACTATTCTACTATTCTATGAGTGGTTAAGGTTTGAGCTGGTTTTGACCCACTTCTTGTTCTGTCGATATAGTTTTTTCTAATTCTCTGTTCACCTCCCGGGTGTGTTTTTATAAGAAACGCATGTGCTGGACTGGGTCAAACATATTGTTTTGTGACTGTACAATATAAATCCATAACAGTTGTTATTGTGGATGTGGAGAGGTTTCCCGTAGCCGCTGAGAACCCAGGAGTTGTTTGTTGAGAGCTAGAGTTGTGAAATGCTTCTAACGTTGGCTCAGGACTTAATGCGCAGCTGACTCATATCATACAGATGGAGAATATGTTGAAGGGTTTTTAATTCATGCCTGTGTTATCGCAGTGTGGCTTCAGTCAGAAGGAGTTACACATTACACACGGGGGTTTCTGCAGTTGATGGTTTTCTTTACCTCATATTTATACAAAGAACTGTAAGCTGTAAGAAAAATGTTAGGGGGGGCTAATTGAGGGATACACATATTTGCCTTTACTTTTCTTGATGCAAACCCTGGATATTGAAGGAACGATTGAGAAATTTGCTTATTTTATTTCATGTCAAGACTTTCATAAAGACTTTCCACTTTCATATGTGTATGCATGATATAAAAGTAATACCACAGTGGACACAGTGTTTAAATATTTTATATTTTATACAAATGTTCACATACACATAAATTATCAAATCTTTGCTTAGCTGTGGTGATGTTATTGATGGCATGTGTGTGTCTTTGCTTCATTCAGGACTTCAGGGAGAAGAACACGGACCACATGCGTCCCGACATCGTGGCCTTACTGAAGAGCAGCAAGAACGCCTTCGTCTGCGGTCTGATGGGAATCGACCCTGTGGCCACTTTTCGTTGGGCCGTGCTGCGGGCTTACTTCAGAGCCATGGTGGCTTTCAGGGAAGCTGGCCGCAGACACACACACAAAAAAACTGGTGAGGAAAGTTGCTGGGTGTAACTTTTGCAATTATTTTTAAATAATTACTGTAACTTTTCTGTGCCATAATCTTCAGCTTTAGGACTTTTTCTGATTTAATCTGGACTAGACTTGTACGTGTCCTCATGTTATTTTGTCAACAGCACCAAATTTTGTACTATTTAAAATACATTATTTTAAATAAAACGGTGTACTTTTATCAGTTAGGCTTGAGAACCCCTGAGACGTTTGCTTTTTCAGTGACGTAATTATTTCTGCTTAATTAATGAGTTTTTTTGCATTCTTGTTTACTGTAAACTGATAACCACGACTACCTGAAGGGCTTCTCAGAGCGAAGCAAAGCTGTATCAGAGCAGGGAGAGGGAGGACTGATTCTGAGTATCTGAGTTAAACCCTTGTTACACCAGAGTTTAAAACAACCAATGTGTTTGGGGATGTGATGAGTTTTATCTTGGATCTGTGCTGCTGTAGTGGATAATGAGGTGAAGGATGAAGAAGAGGGGTTTTGATCCTCCTCCCTCGTGTTTATTCTCACAAACTGGGAGGAATGTTACAGTTGAGAGTGTTAGAAAATGTCACCGCTGCTTTTCTGAAAACAGTGTTGTGTCTTTGTACTTTTTACACAGACAGTTTCCTCTTTACTTCTTATCTGCTTCATCCTCCTCTTGTTTTGTTTCTGCAGCTGCTGTTTAATAACTCACCTCCTTTCCTTATCTTTTTTTCTACATTTTAATTTTCCCTTTTTGTGTTTGTTTAAGATAAAGCATTTTAAACAATTTTTTTACAGAAATTCTTCATTGTAAAACATCGTCTCCTTTTCTCATCAATTTTACCTCTCTCTTCTCTTTTTAGGAAATGATGCAGCAGTTCCCTGTGCTATTGTCAAAGCTGTCGACAACTTCAGTTTTCTCCACCACCCGGTTCACCAGAGGAGCCTTGAGATCCTTCAAAGATGCAAAGATGAGAAATACAGTAAGTAACTCCAAAATACCACATCTCTGAAAACCGATGAACATTTGGATTTTTCTTGTTCTAAGCTGATTATAAACAGGCTGCTAACCATATGTTCCTGCTGATGGAAAGTCACAAGGAAATGGAGAAAATGGCAGTCATTCAAAATAACGAATAGTGAAATCATTAAATGTTTGTGCGGAAAACAGATTTTTGGAGCAGTTTTCATTTTCTTTATGAGAAACTCACAAAATGCGTATGACAATGAAAAATTATCAGCACACTCAACCAGATGAGAGAAGTTGTCATCTTTATGTTTTCTGCAAGATTCTTTAATAAGCCTATTGAATTGTTTGGAGAATGAAAAAAGAAATACACTTGAAATATAATTTGTTTAAATGTAGTTTTCTTGTCCGTTCAGGTCTGTTGAATTGAAGGGAGCTGAAATGAAAAGAGCTCAAGGTCACGTTTTAAAAAAATCCACAATCAGAATCCCCTCAACCAATCAAAGAATTCAAGTCAGTTCTATGGTCTGACTGAAAAAAATGTAACACAGCGGTTTTATTACAGCTGTTAATAAGACATTGGAAATAAGACATAGGTCTTTCTGACCGCCGCTCAGACTGACTCACCGTGGTTCAAAGCTCATAACCAGGAATATTCCCAAGCATGAGTGATCAAAGGAAAGAATCAGTCCCATGAGGATCAGCAGGCTTTAGGGACACTTGCAGATTTTCTGCTCATCCTCTATCACACAATTCATCCTGTGTTTGTTCCATAAAGTGTTTGTGTGGTTCAGTGTGTTTTCATCTGTTTAAACATCAAACTATGTTTTCTGATGTACCGTATGTCTCGTGCCACTTTGCTTTTATCCATTTTTATCCAAACAAAAAATGTACGTTTCTAAGTAAATTCCCCTAAGTTCCATCTGTTAAGAGAAGCTCCAGTCATTTTACACATGAACATCTGTCATAACCATTAGGCCATGGTTAGCACTAGTCAGTCTGTAAAAACATTGTCTAAAGATTAATTTCTGTTTAGGTCACCAGAGGTTATCTTGATTTGAGTTTGGAAACGAAGGTGGAAATCCTGTTTCACAAACTGCAGTTTGAGGTCTGAAAAAATGTGGATTTACCAGGCTGATAGTTTGTAGGAAAAACATTCTAATGGTTTGTATTATGGGATCTTAAGCATTTTGTTCCATAGTTGGGACTAAAGCTGACATACCTAAATGTCCTTATAATGCCACCTAGCAGGATAAAACACAAAGGAAGCATAACGGGAGGCTGGCGAGGAGCCTGTGCCTCAGAGATGTGAAGGATGTGTTTGGAGAAATGAGAATAAGTGGACAGATGCATCGCAAATAAAGTCTAAGGTGTTGATTCACGGTGTGGTTCATTCCTTCCAGGTATCACTAGGAAGAGTCCTCGGACACCATTGTCAGATCTTCAAGGCACCAACGCCCTGAATGAGAAAGCCAGCTGGTGAGTAAAAAAAACCGTCCAAGTTAAAGCCCATAGTGGATTTCGGATGACAGCACTGATTATTGGCCTTTGAGAGTTAAAAAACAAGAAACTCATTTTAATAGACATGGAAAACCAACTGAAAACTGTTTTTAAGTAAACTGAAACCTAGAATATAGTCAGATTTGGCACATATGTCTATGTGGCCAGTATACTGTAGATCTAACACAAGCATCCGAGTCTATTACACCATCACATAAAGTGACAGCTCCAATGCATTAAATATGACAATTGGAATATTACAATTGAATCACTTATACTGCCAAGCTGCTGAAAAGCAACATTGTCTCTTTACCTTCCCCCTTCCTATAGCAGGGATGGCTATGGTGTTGGATGTAATGGTCGTAGCTCCAGGTCGAGTCGTCTCTCCTCACCGGGAAGTCCTGCCCTGGAAGAAGATGGCATCTTCCTCAACTCAACCAACAGCAAGCTCCTGGAGAGAGCTCAGGGCATCTTACTGTGAGTGAGAGATACAACCAAATGCACACTAGTCCTCAGCCACTATCCAAAAGAGCTGGATTTATGTTTTGGCCAACTGACAGCTTTTTTTTTCTTTTTTTTGGATTTCTATTATCTACTGAGTACTGACTCAAACCTGTTGTTTTAAGACAAAAATACAGACGTCACTTCTCTGTTAGGTCCAATATTATATGTAAAGTGTGACAGCATTGTAAGTTTTTCTCAATATAATACATAACATCTTGTTATTTTAACTTTTGGCTGCCTGTATTACGTAACAGAGAAATTAGAAATTAAATAAATATTTGATTTGCTTCCCTTAAATTTCATCTTTTAGATTGTGATGTCATGTACACCCAGCTCATTATTCCATAAATGTTTGATAATGACAACAACATTTCTTACATTTAGGAGAAACAAAAACTGCAAAAGCAAGCCAACCCTTCCTAAGGTAAGAAACAGTGTGAAAGGGCTTTGAAAATAATATCTACCAGACAAATTTTACGCATAGGTTCACGTATTGTCTGGTTTTGTGTGAGCAGCACTTGTTGGACGTGAAGTCTCTGCGCTACCTGAGCAGTGTGACGCTCCACGATCGCATCACCAAGTCTCTGCTTCACCTGCATAAGAAGAAGAAACCTCCCAGCATCAGTGCACAGTTCCAGGTCAGTGCTACCACCGCCCTCTGCAGGAAAACATCACAAATTACAACCACATTAATGAGCAGATTGTTTGCAGTCATATCAGATTTGCAGTATAAAAAAAGTATCCTACTGACTAAAGGTAAAATTAAAAAAAATTTAAAATGCTATATTATAACTAATAGTTGCATGTTTTATTCATATACAATACATAAAAAAATAAACGAATCAGTAATATGGGCTATGAAAACTTGAATAAAGATTTGAATGTTGTTTTCATAATACTTGCTGTGTGTGATGTCCTGAAGTTTCCTATCAGCTATGCAGAAATGGCAATAAAGCATGACTGTAAATCTCGATTATAGCTGAGGTTTCCTTTTTTTAAACGGGACAAGAGCTTCCTTTTGTGGCACTTTTAATATTGTTATCGCATGAGGGTGGTTGTTGTTTGTGTTTGCAGGCTTCCCTCAACAAGCTGATGGAGACTCTTGATCAGTCTGAACCGTACTTTGTCAAGTGTATTCGATCCAATGCTGAGAAGGTAATTCACACTCCACAGGAGTCATTACTTGCACACAGCTTCTTGTTATGACCGACACCTGATTTTGGTTTTGTTTTCATTTACTCTTTCTGTTTTCTGTCTCGCTCAGCTGCCGCTACGTTTCAATGACAGCCTGGTGCTCCGACAGCTCAGGTACACGGGTATGCTGGAAACTGTCCGCATCCGCCAATCAGGATACAGCATCAAGTACACTTTCCAGGTACTCCTCTCCTGTTTCATATTGATATGTTACTTCTTTTTATCTGTAGCACTGTGGTAATAATTCATAATGTTAAAATAGAAATCAATTAAAAAGAGAAGGTTGGTTAAATAAAAAAAGATTTTTATTGTTACTGTTTAAGTTTATTTCTTATACTCATCCATATACTGTATATTATTGTCTGCTTGCCTTTGTTTCACTCCATTGTCCTTTTTTAGCTGTGTTCTTGGCACTGAGTTTAAAATACACTGTGAGCTTTTGGAAACATGAGTCAAGTTCTTAGTATGACTAAACAAACGTGGCCAGAAAAGCTGATTGCGATTCTAATCTTAGATTTTATTGCTGCACAAATATGGCTAAATTATTCATCTTAGTTATTTAGAAATATGTTTGAGATTCACAGTTATTATTTTGCTAGGAATAGAGTCATTTTGCTGTAATGTCTGGAACATAATGTCGAACAGCAGGCTTCTTAACTCTAACAAAATGTGAAACGATATTCTATTTTTATTGAACAATAAAACTAAATAATTGCCAACTGTCATGAAGTTTGTTTTTTTTTATCTAAAGCTCATTCATTGGTCACTCACATTGACTTTCATTTAGGAATTTGTGCGTCATTTTCATGTGCTACTGCCTCGAGGCACCAGTCCAACTAAGTCAGGCATCAGGGAGTTCTTCAGACAAATCCACCTGCTGCCCGCTGGGTATCAAGTGGGCAACACGATGGTAAAGATTTTGCACACCGGCACATCTGTTTTTTGTTTCACCGTCTCATTTGGTGGAGGTTTAAAGCCAATTTGTTCCTGTTTGATGCAGGTTTTTCTGCGGGAGGCTGAGCGTCAGCGTCTTCAGACCCTTCTCCATCAGGAAGTCCTGCGGCGAATCGTCACACTCCAGCGCCGCTTCAGGGCCGTCCTGGAGAGGAAGCACTTTCTCAGCATGAGACGAGCTGCTTGTGTCATCCAGGTGAGGTGCTGTGTTGGAGACAGGCTGTTGGTGGTCTAGCGAATGCTGCTCCCTGAATAGCCATGAAGTCACTGCTCTAAGTGCATCATTAATCAGTTTAACAATCCTGCACAGCAGGGTTTCCTCCACCCAGTGTTTAAAGTGGAGGTTCCAAAGTCAATTTGAGACACTTAGCCTCAGACATTTTAAGCATTAGGTGAATAATAGTTATGCATTTACTTACATCTACAAGGAACAGGATTCTCTAAATACGGCCTCCTGATTAGAGATGGTAAGCATTTATGCCTTTACGACAGTTTACACATATTACTCCCTCTGTTGTTGTTCACACATTGCAATATGGAGCATATTTTTGTTTTCTTGAGGGATTGGCTTTCCCTGTGAAAATAATATTTCACCCAGAGGGAAAATGTCAGAACACTACATTAAAAACATATAAAGTTTTGTCACTGAAGTAAAGTAAAATAATTTTCTCAGAAGTGAAAATCAACCCATTGTCAAAAATCAATAACTCATTTAGGTTAAACTGGCCTGTAGTGAATTTCCACCTCAAATTCTAACTAATATAAATTTCTCCTTGTCTGTTTTTCTGCAGCGATGGTGGCAAAGCTGCCTTCTCAAACAATCCACCATCGAATCGAGTAAGGAAGAGCGGGCAGCAATTTGTCTCCAGGCAGCCTGGAGGAGCTGCAGGGTTCGAAGGAGGTTGCTGCAGTGGCAAGACTCCGCCATCATCATACAGCGGAGCTGGAGACACTACCGAAGCAGATCTTTGGCAGCTGTAATGTTTCAAACGGCCTGGAGGGGATTCAGGGTGAGAAAACTGTACCATCAGACCTACAGGACCGTGACCCAGCTGCAGGCAGTGGGCAGGGGATACCTGGCTCGACTCAGGTGGGTGCATGAGTGGGTGTAAATGATGTTTTCTTTTTGTTTTGAAAGCAAAAGCCATGTGTTTAATCTCTGATCATTCAAATCAAATTTATTGTACACTATTTTACTTTGGTTAAAATGAACTTTTTGTTTTGTTTTTAGCTGACTTAAAGGGAATCTGATGCACAGTCAGTACAGTGGCTCTCTTATTTTGCTTTGCCATCACTTTTACTTTTACTTTCTATTTCCCCAGGCATTTTCTGATCGTTGCTTGTTGTGAGAGGCGCTTGCTTGCTGTAGAATCAGCATATTCCTGCAGAAAGCAACAGACAACTTTAAGTTGCATATGGTGTTGCATTGAGAAAAGTGGAAATTATTAGACTGACCTGCAGTTTCACTTAGCTCAATTGCGTGCTTTAGCATCTTTCAGCTCATTGTTTTGTTTTTATTCGCAACCTATTTGATAGCACACACTCTCAGTGGCAGCAAGCAACAGTTTTAAAGTTCTAAAACCTCACTGTGCCCTCAAGTATAGACATAATGAGACAATAACTAGTGAATAATGTATAGTGGGGATTTTAGCAGCTGAAGAGTCAAATATGATTCCCTTGTTGTTAGAGATGAAGAGTAAAAGTAAAAGTAAACTGAATACTGGCTGTACATTTCTTGGGAGGTCAGAAACAGAGCTCCAAGTGAATGATTCTCCACATTTGCTGGATGTGTAAATAGGCTGTTGGCTAACTATACATGTAAACGGTGAAAGTGTTGTAAAGTGTTTTTGCGAGAAGCAGTGAAAATATAAAAACAGAAGCAATGATTACATGTTTCCACCATTTGCTGTAATATTCTGTTGTCCAGCTGCTTTGTGTGGAAATGATTGTTAATAACACTTTTTTCACCACTAACATTTATAGGTTGAGAGAACTGAAGGAGCTGCATGAAGGACAGCAATGTAGCGGACACCAGAGTCCACCAGTAGACACAGAGGCACTAACAATGGAGGACCTCCCCTCATCAGGACAGGAAAGCTATGGCCAGGACACCTGTGTTGCACTTCCTGAAGACTCTAAGGCTGTTTCACTTAACGTGGAAGAGACAGAGAAAGAAGATTCAGAGAGAAGTAGGAGCATAGATGAGACAAGTCATAAGAACCGATCAAAGCGAGAGAGCAGACGAATGAGAGAGCTGGAGCAGGCTCAGTTCAGCTTAGAGCTTCTGAAGGTCCGAACCATCAGTGTGGGAGGTCCTCTACAAGAAGACTCTGCCCAGGATAGCAGCACCTCTCACCTGTGTGACCATCGCAGACATTCCCCCCACAGATCCCCAGGAAGTCATGGAAGCTGTGAGCAGCTTAGTGTGGAAGACATGGAGACTGAAGGAGGTTCCCATTCAACTACACCTCAAGAACAGCCACAAGTTATAGATATTTATCTACATGAGGGTCTAAGAGATTCAAACCATAATGAAAAGCCTGAGATGGAGGGTCCCAGGGCAACCTTTTATATTGCTTCTGACCAAAGTCCAGCTCATCAACCAAAATTTGAAAGCCCCAGCAAATCTTACAAAGAGAGAAGGGAGTCCACATCTCGAAGGCCTGTAGTGGTTTTAATCAGTATGCAGAAGGAAAGTCCTGTGGAGGAGGGGGAGCTGCTGGCAGTCCAAACACTAGAAAATCCTTCTCAAACAGTAACAGCATCATCCAGTTCTCATGTGGCCCCCATCGCAGGTTTAGAGGTAGGGTCACAAATTGAACCGCCTCATGGGAATTCTACACAGGAAAAGAGAGATGCATGTGGCGTGGACAAGTCTTCGAAAGTCCCCTCTTCATCCACTCAGGGATTGAGTCCAGAAGCATCAGATGTTTGCCCCTCAGAGGCCAAAATCCAGATCGTCCTAGAGCCAAAGCCTTCAGTCCTCCCCAGTCAGCAGGAGAGAAAGGCCGTCCGGCCTGCACAGGAGGCTCCCAGCCCAGTCCTGGATACCAAACCGCCAAAAGCCCAGAAAAAGACCTCAGCCCAGACAGTGATTGTTAACATGGTAGAGAAACCCTCCAACACTGTGTTCTCCCCACCCAGGCGCAAGCTGCCCTTCTCCAAGTGAGTTCTGACTACTGGGAGTGCTGCTTAAGCCCGATTTTAATATTTTTGTTGGGATGAGTTATGATTTTAAATGAACCAAATGTGCTACAGAGCAGAGCCCTTTATCCAACTCAAGCGCAACATCTGTAAAACCCCAAACCTGCATGTCCCCAAATGTAAAAGCATTATTTTAATGCTGGCGATGTATTTTTCTAAAAGGTTTTTTTTTCCAGTTCTAATTTGAACTTTCCCCTTTTTACAAAGGAGAATGGAAGCTGTCAGTTCCTTTAAAAATATAACAATCTGACATTTTTCAAGAAATGTTGTCTTGCTGTCAAAGCTGTGTAAATAAGGACTTAAGTAAAACTGTTTCTGTCTTGCAGATCAGATAAGGACTTGATGAACCAGGAAAGATCTCTGTCCATGTACAGAGATGACTCTAAGTCTACTGGATCTAGAACCAGAGAGGTAGGTCATTAACATAAGTACTTTATGTGAACCTGTGCAGACTAATTTTTGCTCACAAATCTTTAGAAAATAAACCTACAGAAATCAAGGCAGCAGAGACCTGCAGCAGATTAACCACAGATTCATACAGTACATGAGAAATATGCATTTCTATGGCTGAAAGAAATGAAAATAAACCTATAACTTACAACTTCATTTTCAACAAAACTTTGAAACGAATATAGTCACAGTATCGCTTTTGTGTGGTCCTTGTGTAGACATTTTGACGGTCTTGTCACCCAGAGGTCTAGATGCAAGTTTTTCAAAATGAGGTTTTATGAAATGTGCTACATACTTTATAGTTAGTTAGTTTAGTTTTGGATGTCAGTGCAATTGTTGTTTAGTTTAGTTTCTCTGGCTACTTACTGAGGTTTGCTACATTTACTTTGACAAGGTCCAGTCTAGTTGACAAAACTTCTATTTCAAGATTTTGTACATGCGCAACACACTCAAACACACCCGTACATGACATAGCCTCTGACCCGATGTTCCTGTGGTTACCTGAAAGCAGGTGGGCCGCCCTGGCCCTAAAAAGAAAGCTCGAATGTCCCGGACACGCTCCGACTTCCTCACCCGATGTAACTCTGAGGGGGCAACCCAATCAGACGACGACGATGAATACTACATCCCTGCCCACTCCCGCACGCTGCCCCCCTCCCTGTCTCCCCCACGCGCCCACCCTGAGGCTGACTGTCACAGTGACTCAGAGATGGTAAAATATTGCATCTCCAGAGGTCCCATGACCTCCAAACACATTTCCTGTGCACTAGGGCCCCCACTACCACTCTGGTCGGCTTTGGCTTGGACCTGACCAAGCAGCTTTTAACACAGCTAACCACACTTTCACAGGATTTTTTTCTCTACTGAGCTACAGTTAGTATAGACTGATGTGTCTTTGCTTGGCTCTGTACAGAATGACCACCATGCGTTGTTCTCATGGTTGTTGGATTTAAGAACCAGCCCAAGCTGAGCTGTTATCTTCAGGCTTTTTTGCCCTTGTCATCGGAAAGGTATACATTGCTATAAAAGGCGGAACAGCAGCATTTCAGAGTTTGGTCTCATATTTTACTTCAGGAAATATGATAACAGTAACGGATTAGCATGACTAAAAATTGACTACTTCCTTCACCACTAGTCCAAATGGCAAGGCACTTTTTTTTGGTATTGCAAGTTAACAGTATATAAGGGAAAGCAGTGGCTACAGCCTCAAACACTTGGATGGCAGGTTTAGCACCCTTATCAAATCAAGTTGTGAATCAGTCAATTTCAGGTGAAGAAGAAAACCTTAGCATAGCACTTGTTTTTGAGGATTATTTTGGAAGAGTCAAACTCAAACTGCAAGTAGATTATGGTGTTCCTGCACATACCTCTTTGACATGGAATAGATTTTTACCATAAGGGCCAACTGTTTGATTGACAGGTTGTGGACGGTGATCTTGTCCACTCTCGTGTTTTGGCTCCCAACAACTGACCTGTTCTGCAAAAGCAACATCAAGCTGCATGTTGCACGTTACACAAACTGCTGCTCCTGCATGCTGGAGTCGTCTATACCTCAAGCAGAGCAATTTCTCACTAACGATGTAGTTTTCTAACTGCATCCTAGGAGCATGGCTACCGTTTCTCTCTAACCATTGCCTTTGTCTGGCTCGGTTCTTTCGCACTCTTCGGCCTGCGGAGATTAAGTATAAGAAGACTTAGACATGACACTCCGCATAAAAACTGTTTCCACATGACTCCCAAATACAGGAATAAACCTCTGTGTGAAATCAAGCTCTTGGAGAGGTGAAAAACTGGGCAAAATCCTGCCAAAGCCATAACAGCCTTTGTTTCTTATCTGATTGTAATTCTCTGCTTTCCAGCCTTCTCACAAAGATCAGAAGAAGATTCATAAGACCATGTCATCAGGAGACCTGGGCAGAGTGGAGGTCCTTAGGAAAATCTCCAGTCAGGATGGAAGGTAGATTCCAAGTGTCGCTTCTTTCACCTGATTTTCCAAAGCATTGTTTTTAAAGTTTAAAAATACCCTTTTTGCTGACTTTATTTTCTATTGCAGTTCTAAACTGTTCTTTTCATACACCCTTACATGTGTGACAGGGTGTATGTAGGCTGTATGTTGTAATACAACTGAATTGCAACAGACAGATGCATTATGCAAGTAAACCGCTGAAAGGATATATGTTTTTAGTGTCATTTTTAAATTAGCTTATTTTAAATTAACACATTGTATCTTTGATATAGCAGGATGAGAGAGAAGATGCGTTTCTGGAGTAGGACAAAACACAGCGAGAAAAAACAGGCGAGAGATAAGCAGATGAAGAGGGGTGAAGCTGGAGAGACACAAGGTAAAAAAGACAGAAAATGTGCTGCATTTGGCCTTAGAGTGTAGATGTGTTTACACAAATACAAACTGATACAACCTGCAAGTTAATTTAAGGTCATGATGGGAAGCAGATGCAGAGGACAGAACAGTCATCGTAGTAATCCCTACTTTCTCCTCCCTCTGGTCTCCCAGAAGGCCCGTCTCTTCCTCCGGGTCCAGATTTGGAGGCAGCTCCTTCTCCGGGGCTCAGAGACAGTAAGGAGAACAAGGAGCCATCACCAAAGATGAGGAGGCGTCGCAGTGTAAAGATCAGCAGCATTGCTCTGGAGCCCGCTCCGTGGCAGAACGACGCTCTGCACATCCTCACCTCGGCCTATGACTACCGCAGCATGAACGACTTCCTCATGAAGAAGGTCAGTGGGTGGACGTGTACCTGTACACACATTGGACACACCCCTACACAGCATAGTGAGCTTTACCAGAGCCACTGTCTTTGTGTAGTTCACTCTATTCTTAGACTTATGTCATGTATGTTTCTACGGGTTGCGGAAGTGTTATAAGTCATATTTCCTAAACCTCACCTCTGTTATAACCCCAGCGGCACTGCTAGATTTCATAGTGTCAGTCCATAACAGAAAGTCCATATTTGTCAATAAATATTTGTTCGCTGTATTCAGATTGCTGACCTGGATTCGGAAGATGGAAAGAAGGACACAATGGTGGATGTTGTCTTCAAGAAAGCACTAAAGGAGTTCAGGATCAACATCTTTAACTCGTACTCTACTGCTCTGGCTGTACGTACTCACTGTGCTTCTTTTTATGTTAAGCTATTTCCTGTTCGTAAGGGAGGTTGTCTTTCACAGTGGACCACACGTGCACTGATGCCTCTGCCGGGGGCTGTTTTGTCAAACAAGTCAGAACTCGCATCTGACCTCAAAGTGGACTAAGAAACGTTCAAAAACTTGTTTTCTTGTCCCGTGCCCTTACCACTAGATGGATGATGGGAAGAGCATCCGTTACAAGGATCTGTATGCGCTGTTTGAGCACATCCTGGAGAAGACCATGCGTCTGGAGCAGAGAGACTGGAGCGAGTCGCCGGTGAAGGTGTGGGTGAACACCTTCAAGGTCTTCCTGGATGAATTCATGACTGAGTACAAGCCCATGGAAGGAACTGTCGGCAGGGTAAGATGAGCAAAAATTACATGGATGAAAGATCAGATAACCGGAAGGTAATTTCCCAAGCTGTTGGAGTGTATGTGTGGACGGATACAGGACAACAGTCAGGTCTAGACTGATTTCAATGGATTCATTTAAAAGCAGAAACCAATGCAGACAAAGACTGTACGGTTTTACAGATATACAAACTATAAACTTTAAGACTTTGGAGCATTTACTATATTTTTTTCCGTAGTGTCTGTAACATGTATATTTTTAACACGAAGCACACAATATGCACAAAGTAACACATTTCCCTTTTTTCAGGCTCCCAAACGTGAGCGTAAGAAGTCGAGGAAGAAGGAAACTGATATTGTGAGTGTAACAGAGTTTGGGAATAAAAACACACATTTTATTATATTATATATTATACAGTACTGTATGTGTTTAATATGCTGAGCTCAAAGTCGGACGTGCTGCTCTCTACAGGTGGAGGAACACAATGGTCACATCTTCAAATCCACCCAATACAGCATTCCCACCTACTGCGAGTACTGCTCCTCCCTCATCTGGATGATGGACCGAGCCTGCGTCTGCAAACGTGAGGATTGGAAACATAGACACACACACACATCTTTTATACTCAGGTCTATAGTTTTGTTCAATTGGTCACTTACAGTATTTCGGTCGGCATTTTCCTTACTGTAAATTTTTGTGCCTCCCAGTGAGTCACACCTGCTGATTTTTTTTCTCTGTGGACTTAGTTTTGATTCATATTTATTCTCTGGTTATGCAACTTACCGAATGTTCAGATGGGAAACTTCTTATTTTTCATGTGCACATACATCATCACTAAGTGTCACTATCTCACAGTCTGGTGAAATCAAACATGAACCAGAGCAGCAGCAATAATAAGGATGACTGAAGATATTAGGGAGTTTCAAAACTGTGGAATCCTAATGGGAAGGAAAATGTCAGGCCAGGCAATATTTGGGGAAATTGCACAATTTGACTGTTGTATGCTTGTGGCTCACATTTCAAATATATCTGTGCACATAGTTTAGAACCATAGTACTCACAAAGGGTCTAGATATACAGACCTCATTCCTAGAAAATTTAAAAACTGAAATGTACCGAGTGTAAGAACTGAACAATCATACTTTTTACTTGACATCTTAGCCTTTTGTTTTGCACCTTTGTAGTATTTAGCCTAAAAGCTAGCTGTAAAGACAAAGTCTGCCCAGTATTACACACAAAGACACACACCAGCAGCAGCTCCTAATGTTCTCCTAACTCAGTTACCCACTAGCATTTACCCTTGTGTGTAGTTTTTATTTCCACCCACACAGCACATTACACCCCCTCCTCCTCTTTTTTTTACATAGACATAGAACACACACTGCACATTCATACTCATAAAACTCAGCAACTTGCCCTCCCTCGCTGAGTGTCTGAAGAATTTGATTAAAGCTCCTGCTCCTTTCATAAATCTATCTTATATCAAGTTACAAAGCTCCATCTTCACTTTCAGGGAGCGGACACCATCCAAACTTGCCAATGCTGTTTGTCTTTGAGGTCGTGACTGACTGCAGCTGTTCTTGCAGGGGGGTGACGTGTGAGCTTGTAGAAATGCCGACAGTCTGATTGTGTTTTTCTGTTGTCTGCAGTGTGTCGCTACGCCTGCCACAGGAAGTGCTGCTCCAAGATGTCAACCAAGTGTAGTAAAAAGGTATGTGGACATTTTGGTTTGTCCTTTATGGTTTTTTGAGTCAGGCTGCAGCAACACAATGATGTTAAAACGTTTAGAGAACATTGGATTTGCATTGCATAGCATAGTTCAATTAGTCGAATTATTAATCAAAACAATTATCAATTTGTGGTTTTCTTTAATTACAACGGCGTGTTACATTTTTGTCAAATGAATGCAATTATAGTCTTATAAGTTTTGACAAGACTTCTTTAGCTTTAAGGATTTGCAATATAAATGTAGATTTGCTCCTTTCTTTTGATACTTCACCATCAGGCCTACTTACGAATGAATTATACTGACATATACTGTTGTTTGTGGTTTAGACATAAAATGTTCCTTTACTGTTGTTTAGCTTGAGCCTCTTCTGGCGGTGTGGAAAATTAGGCTTAATATTGTTGTCCTAAGGATTGTCTGGCTCCGAGAATGCTAATCAGCATACCAGTTTTTCTGTCAGCTCCATTATCTGCAGCTTCTGAGAGTGGAGGTAGAGGTAGAGGAACAGCTTCACAAGGCAAACGTAAGCAGGTTGTCTGGGTGGTTCATGAGAGCGTGCTGAATGTCTACAGCTGTGCTTTATCCACTGAACCTTCTCCAACTCAAAGGACTGTGAAGAATAATTAGGGATTTTTACATTCCTATTAATCTTAGCATAGTTTGGCTCCAGGAACATGAGTCAAGTCAATGGATTGTATGTTGAGAAAGCTACACAGGCCAAAGGATTTTTTCTTTTACTATTATATATAGGTTAATATTGTTTGTTTGAAAACAAACAATAATATTGTCTGACTTATAATCTGTCCTATATCGCAAATTAATATCTGATAATATTGTTGATTTCATGGCGTATGGTGCAGATTAATTAATAATTCATGACTGTGGTGTAATCTTTAGCCCGATGTTAGGCAGCACTTACTGTACATACTGTAGGCCCACTTTAATGTGTTGTAATTCTGTCTTTGTTAAGTACGATCCGGAGCTGTCGTCTCGACAGTTTGGCGTGGAGTTGTCCCGTCTGACCAGTGAGGAGCGAATGGTGCCTCAGCTGGTGGAGAAACTTATCAACTACATCGAGATGCATGGCCTTTATACTGAGGGCATCTACAGGAAGTCGGGCTCCACCAATAAGATCAAAGAGCTTCGTCAGGGGCTGGACACAGGTAAGACAGAGCAGTGGCGGACAAAGGATAAGTAAATGTTGAATTTCTTTACTTGCTGTTTAACGCCCTTTAGTTTATGTAATGCTCGTCTGCGAAGGCAGTTTTAGCTCGTGTAAAGATATTTCAGACAAACGAAACCATCCAAAAGGAGAAACGGCAGTTTGAAAATGCATACACCTAGTCGGTAACAGGACTAAGAGCTTATACTCATGTTGGTGGCTCTGTAAGGCTGTAATTAGGCCCAGTGGTGCCTTTAGCTAAATGCTAATGTCAGTCTGCGAACAGTATATGTGTGGGAATGATAGTATTTGCTAATCAGCGCTAAACACAAAATATAGATGAGAAAATCAAAATCACAAATGTCACAGTTATCACCAAAATTAGCCTGATCCATCCTCAGTGGGCCTGTCCATTATGGACCAATGTGGCTGACTGACATTTCCATCCCTGGAGCCAGGCCACTAGTACAGGGAGAGAAATTAAAGTTAAATCAGCTCAATGTATTTTCCTATTCCAGATGTGAGCGTTGTGAACCTGGACGACTACAACATCCACGTCATTGCCAGTGTTCTCAAACAGTGGCTCCGTGACCTGCCCAGCCCTCTCATGACCTTTGAACTCTATGAGGAGTTCCTCAGGGCCATGGGTAAGCAGAATTAGCCCCTCTACTTACTCATTACTGCTTTGTTTTCAGTTCAGCTGAGAATCAGATTCAGAAGTTGCACTGCTGCTCGAACTGTGATGGTCTTTTCATCTATTTATTTTTTCTGTTTTTTCAGGTCAACCAGACAAGCGGGAGGTGATCCGAGGGGTTTATTCTGTCATCGACCAGCTCAGCAGGACACACCTCAGCACACTGGAGCGCCTCATCTTCCATCTGGTCAGGTGAGTGATGAGATACACATCAGCAGTGGAGCCTCAGGCAAGAGAGCAGCAGTTTCAGATCCCGAGTGCTGCCTCTAGTGTAAGCGTCAGTTTCTCTGAGGCTCAACATCAGGACTAACAGGACTGCACCGTCATGTGTTACAGGATCGCCCTGCAGGAGGAGACGAACAGGATGTCAGCCAACGCCCTCGCCATTGTGTTCGCTCCCTGCATCCTTCGCTGCCCTGACACCATTGACCCACTGCAGAGCGTCCAAGACATCAGCAAAACCACCGCGTACGTCCATCTTTATTATGTATTGTCATTCAGCTTTAGGCCATTTTTTGAAGGTTTAAATTTTTGGCATGGCTTTTTTATCGGAGCCACTTGCAGCAGCCTTGTAAGAGTACTGTTTTCGGATGATCGTTAACAACATAATATTTGATTTACATACGCCCAAATGTGCAACTTGATAACTTTTAATTGTGCAGCTCGATTTAACACTCCATTGAAACTACTTAATTATTACTGAGAGTTTTTTGGTACGAACCAACGTGGATCTCTTCCCCTGTAGGTGTGTGGAGCTGATCATCAACGAGCAAATGAACAAATACAAAGCTCGTCTGAAGGACATCAGCAGTCTGGAGTTTGCAGAGAGCAAAGCCAAGAGCAGACTGACCCACATCAGGAAATCTATGGTGAGACCAGACTGTGGCTGCTGTCAGTCATCGGGCAACACGCTGCAATTCATGCTGCAACTCATTAGGCTAATAAAGTTTATATGAGCAATCTTTATTGAGTGACACTAAGGTGGAAGCTTTTCTTCTTGTTACTCTCACTCATTCTTTTGCAGTTTTCAGCTCCACGAGCAGCTGGCATGGTTTTCACACGGCCATGGCAGGAGTTCATTCCTCTGTGTTTATTTACATCTTTCATCAACAGATTTTGCTGTGTTTTATGTGACACACGCAAAAACTGCTAATGGCACACACATTAAAAATGAACATGAACACACAGTAACTTAATATGAATATTTTCCAGTTTTCCACGATGATAAAAAAGGCCATTTGAACAATTGTTTAATTATTACCTTGGGAATAATGACAGGGACTTTTAACTATTTTCTGATCTTTCATAGTTTACTTTTAAAATTAAAAGTACAGTTGGGTGTAGCTTTACATTCCTTTGATTGAAATTTACAAACTTTTGCTTTAGGTCTTTGTTTCCTTGTGCATTAAAAAAATTAAAGCAATTTCATAAAACACAATTTTACAGCAAACAACCACAGTATAATCTGAACAGTTTAGATCCTAAAACTAGATTTTACGTGAAGGCTGGTCCACAAGATGGAGGATTAACTATTTGTTTTAGTTGATATTGTAGATTAATCCCATCATGTTGGCCTGTTGATGTGGAGTTAATTGGGAACACATTCTTACATTGCCCAGTAGCATTTTTGACTATGCAAAAAAAAGTCTCACTTTCCATGTCATTTTAGCTTCGGTTTAAACGAAATGTGTGGACATCTTTGACCTGCAGATCACCAGATCCGTACTTACTCTATTACCTTCACCTTTCCATAACCCTAACCTGTCCTTCCTTCCTCCCTGCCCCCATCCCTCCTTCCAGAAACCTGTACTAATTGCTGTTAGGTTTATGAGCATAACCCGCAGTGCCACCCCGGTATGTATGCCCCTCTCACTCCATGTGCCCATATACCACCAGTTCTGTCCTGTCCTGTCTATTTATTTGATCCGCCCACTCATACATATAACATCTGTCTGCAAACTAGTTCTCTTTAGGTGTCTTAGCTTCTGTTTGTGTATTTGTTAGTGTTGTAAGTGGGTAAGTTCACAGGTGTTGCTTTTCACTGTTACACTGTCAGTGCCGCAAGTGTTCAAAATATTCTACTGGTTTTTTTTTAGAATGCACAGACAGCGAGGTGCAGAAAAGTCTGGGTCTGTGAACCAATTGTAGTAGTAGTTACTATCCTAATGAAGATCTGAAGGCTAAAAATATTTGATGAATAAAGTTCGGTAAATTGGAGTAGTCCAAAATACCTTAAACCAAAACTTGCTACAATGGAGCTGCATAACACAACCGTTCATTTTCTGCTGAGACTTCAGGGAGAACTTGTTTTTGAGTCTGTTGATTCAGTCACTTTGAAATGAAACCATCGTGTTTCTGCTTGTGAGCTAACTGTGGGTGTTACTGAGCAATTGAGCGTTAAGCGGATTATTCTTAAGAAGGCATAGTTTTGGTTCTAGCGGTACTGATCTGACTCACATTATACCCACATCTTCAGGTTAAATACCTCATTAGGATTTTTTTCCAATAGGATAGTAATCCAGTAGTCCAGTAGTCACTTTTGTATCAACAGTACAGTGCTTCCAAGCTGTGTTGTTCCAGTGACACAAGTGAAATTCCTAAAATTGGTAAAAAATTGGACTAATATTTTGTGGCTTAGAGAAGAGTTGAACCTGCTGTAACTTTAATGATTCTGTTTGTTTGTGGTGAATGAACAGAGAGAACAACACTCACTGCTCTTTCTGTTTTTGCTTCACACCTTATTAACATGCAGCCTAACACAGCTAAACTTAAGGTAACGCCTATATGTTGTGTGTGTGTGTGTGTGTGTGTGTGCATAGCAGAATGTCTGTTTGTGCGTGTGCACTGATGTTCAGCAGACCTCATAGTTTAGCAGTGGTGCTGTGAACCATGGTCAGTCCTCTGTATAGTTGGTACATGGTCAGAACATCCAGCTGTGTCTATAGAGAGTCTGCCGTCCGTGCTCCATTACTGTCACTGTGAACTGATTGGTATTGGTTACCCCCCAGTAACTCCCTTTCTCACTCTGTCTTGATTTTGAATTTAAATTTGCAGAACAAAAGCCGTGTTTGGCAAAGCAGCGCCCACGCCCACTCTCCTCCGCTCAGTCCTAGAGCGCCCCCCGTGGTGGATGGAGAGAGTGCAGTAGGTGGAGGAGGAGGAGGGGGAGGAGGAGGAGGAGAGGATGCAGCTGAGGCTGGGCTAAATGAGCAGCAGCAGATGGCGATGCAGCAGGAGGAGCGAATCCTCACCGAGCAGATTGAGAGTCTGCAGAAGGAAAAGTATGATGTCTCTGGATCGACTATGTACAGTAGATCAGACGACACACAAGTGTGTTACTGTGTGACACACACACACACACGCACACAAGAAATTGGTTGCTTATTGTAAATGTAAACACATTCATTGAAATCTTTACCCACCAGAGGATAATTAAAACATCACTCACAAAAGTTTTACTAGCAGCAACATACCACAAAAAATGAATATTTGTCAAAAACAGCTGGCAGCTCACAATTAATATCTGTTCATTTCCCGTTGTTTTGAAGTCATTATTCTCCCACCTGTGTTATGACGATACCAATAATAAGTTACTTCTGTAGCACATTTAAAAACAAATGTTGACCAGAGACAGATGCAGGTTTTAGATTATATGGCTAATAACTGTAATAACTAAAAACAACTAAAGAGGAAAGTTCAGCTATCACAGTACAGAACGCATATAAAAATTTGACAGGATTATTTAAAATGGATGTGTTAAATGGCGATCAAACACGAGTATTTAATGAGGGTTAAGATCTAACAGAGAGTGGCCAATAACATGACATGAGTACGTGGAATAAAAAGTAATAATTGGTCAGCAGATCTCGGGGTCCTGTAGGTGGGATAGGGGATAAGGAGATCAGAGAATTTTAAAATTAGTTTTGTATTTCACTGGTAACCTACGAAGAGAGCATCTGCAATTTCAACGAGCTGCAGGTCAGATGAGGCTCACTGACTGATTCCGACCTAAAGAAAGCTGCAGTAATCGAGGTTAGAAGCGACAGAATTATAAGAAACAAGTAGGATTTTAACTTAGCAAAAGAAGCTGCTGCTGACAACTGAGTTGATTGGTTTTTCAAATTTTCATCAAGGCGTGCACAGTAGCACTCCATGACGAATGCCCACAGGCTCACATGTAAATGAGCTGATTTGGATAAAGCACCTGCTGACCTTTAAATCCTGTGTGTGTGTGTGTGTGTGTGTTGACAGGGAGGAGCTGACATATGAGATGTTGATCTTGGAGCCGCGGGTGTCTGACGATGAGACTCCTGAATCTGAAGCCTCCATCGGCACCACAGACAGCTCCGAAAATATCACAATGGAGACGGAGGGAGCAACTTCCGACCCCTCTGGTGTGTGTTGGTGCGTGTGTGTGTGTGTGTGTGTGGCAGTGTATTTAAGAGCATTGGTTTTCATACGTTTTGTGTCTAAGCCACACTAAAAGCTCTAAAGCATTATAGCCCATAGTCCAGATTCTAGCTAATGTCAAACTAATTAAAGATAATTATTCCCTAAATACTTAGCATCATGGGTAAATGACTTAATATCTTCTGAGTCCTGTTGTGTTTAGGGGACTTTTGGAGAGCAGGGAAGCAGCAGCATCTTCAGTAAAACAAGAAAAAGAAAAATACACTCATCGAGTCACATAACCTTAAATCCACTGAATTCATGTTATTTCTCATTTCTCATTTAGATCGTTCATGATTAAAAAGCCTTTGTAAGCCTGTGGCTAAATCAGCACCATGCAGACAGAGAGAGAGAGAGAAAGTGAGTGCATGGAATAGGTCATGTTTTTGATGCTTTGTTTGAGTAAAAGAATCCGTATTATTAACCTTTTAGCAGTTTTACAGTTTGCCTTCCTACCTAAAATGTTTTCTTACATCTTTCTGCACTTACTCCACTTTGCCTTTGACTTAGGATTATTTTTTATATATAGTAAATGCTGCAACAGCACGTTACACCTTCAACTGGAAATTGCTTCAGCCAATTGTTTTGTCTCTTTTAATATGAAACAGGCCGACGGGTTATTTCAGTGTCACATTGTCACCACTTAATGGTGAAACACTGCAAGTGATTATATAGACAGGAAAGATGTTTGCTAAGTTTTGAATCTGTCCTTGTTGCTAACAATTAATATTGGTCTATCAATATCTGATGCTATATGTGACTACATGTATTTTATCAGTAACTTTGCTTGGATGAGTCGGCCTGTTGTGTAATGTGTCTTTAACACCTCTCTGCCGTGCTCGCTCCTACCTCCGCCTACAGAACGCAGCACTTATCGCTCCAGAAAGTCGGATCCAAAGAGCAGAAGAGCTCTGCGCCGTCAGCCAGACTCCCAGGACTCAGCAGACTCCACCTCTACCATCTCCTCCTCCTACTACCCCTCCTCCTCTTTCTCCTCCAACGCCTCCGCCTCGGGCTCTCCGTCCCCTCACTATCGGTTCCGCTCCTCCTCATCTGGGCCCTTGCTTACCTCCTGTGGTTTGGGGGCCCCGTTGGCCGAAGCAGAGGGCAGCCACAGAAGTGGTAAGGCACGGCACAGGCTGAGGCTGAGCCGCAGCTCGCCGCGCGAGCCATCAGGAGGCCACCGGAGAGAGTCGGACTTCAGCTCAGGGCCACAGCAGCTGGTTCTGTATGGCAGCAACGAGTTCATGGTGTGAAGCGGGGGAGGGAAGGAACGTCAGGTGCCACCTGTTCAAGTGCAAAATGTAGAGGAGGGAGAGTCCAGGGTTGGATGAGGCTGGTCATGGGGCGAGGTCCATGCCCGGTGATGCCCGCTGCTTCTCCTCAGTGCACACCCCCCCTTCTCCCCTGCTTCAGTCGAAGACGAAGACTGGAGATTTTACACAGCGGGACAAAAGCGGGTGGGGAAAGGTTGAAGAATGATGATTAATGTGAGCAGAAAAACTGATGTGAAAAGAAACAGTCAACCATATTTGTTGACCATCTGAACTCACTGCAGTTTGAGCCTTGCTGGAGCACCAAGGGTCGGTAAGAGGAGAGGAGAGAGATGAGTAAGTAAAGGTCGGGGGGGGGGGGAATGAAAAAAAAAAAATACAGCTGCAAAGCCTAATCTTATAGTGCCCCGTTTTTATTTTTTAGCATGTGGGCAGATGGTTAAAGCCACGCAGAAGAAATGTAGCCATACTGACTGAACTGGCGGACATTTTGTCTGTAACCAGCACCAAGCTATGTCTGCTTTTCACGTTTACACAGGACACACCAGCCCAGAGGCTGCATGCTTCTCCATCACACTTTTTCCTACAACAGTTTAAATAAACTGTTCAGAAATATGTTACTTATTATTATTATTATTATTATTATTATGTTAGAGAGGAAAAACGTGTACATACAAAGAATCTCCAGTGCTGCTCCTGGGTCGTTCATTGTTGATTAGTCTCTATTTTTCGTTTTGCAAAGTGAAGTGTCTGGAATTCAAGTTCCACTTTTGTTTCTGTGTCGGTTTTGTTTCCTGTCATTCTCGTTTCTTTATCCACAATGAACAGAGCCAGTGTTGGTTGTCCTCGCGTTAAAATGCTGAGAATAGAAGGAAAAGCTGTCGAGCTGCGCTACGTGTCGGGTGTCATGGATGACTTTGACCTGAGGTGTCAAATGTCAATCAGTCATAAGTGTTGTTGTACCTGCCTTTCCCTGCAAACTTTCGTTTTTCTTTCAGAAACATCAGTGTTACTACGTCAGGACTTGAAATTTTTAATATATATTATTGCTGTATTATAGATGTTCTTAGTGATATAAAATATGTTTTTGTTGTTGATATTGTTTCTTGGTTTATTTTTGTTCATACTGTATAAAATCCATTTTTATTTCCTGCATGTGTGTGTGTGTTTGTGTGTGTATGTCTGAATGACTGAATGACTGCCATTGCCATCCTGCCACTGTGTCAGCTCCCACTTTGTGCACATGTACTCATCCGTACACACACACACACACACACACACACACCTACCAGTGTTTCCCAAGATTTAGCATTTTTTAATTTATTTTTTTTTACGGTGAACAAAGTCTCTGCAGCCATCAAGTGACACTCAAACTATGACTGCCAAAATGTTTAATAAGTCTGACTTTATTGCACCTGCAGGGCAAGTCTTGCACTCATCCACATTCTCAAACCGTCCACGTTGTCATCTGAGCCATCCAAAATACATTCTTCCTCTCTTTAAACAGTCACAACAGTATCTCGTCCTCGTCTCTCCTGGCTCTAGCTGTGAAGAGTAGCATTTAATCTGCCTGTTAGCAACTTACTAAGACCGTCCACGTGTTTCTGAATATTCTTACTCCCTTTTTGTCTCTGTCCATACGATACGAATACAGTCAAAGTAATATTCAGTTTAATGGGTCTACTCAGTAGCTTGACAGCAATGATGTCGCCATAGTAAAGCTGCAATATCTCTCCTTGCTTGCTGCGTCTGTGACCAGATGCTTCTGGGCCATTGCTGCTTTGATGTCAACAACACAGTCAGTGTTAAACTTCATTTTTCCTTGAGGCTGGAAGCCTCAGTGAGGACTGTGCTGATCACAGTTCTAATGCAGGTGTGGAGACTTGCGGCGTGTTGTCTTTGTACTGCTCAGAGGTGAGCTGAAAGGAGATAGCTGATTCCCCTATTAAAATTTCTTTAAGCTGATGTTTGAAGGGATTTGTACATTTCCAGGCTGTCTATGTGGCATTCTGCAAAAAAAAATGGCAACAAAAAAAAAAAACAAAAAATTGGAAAAAAAAGTGAATGTACCTTGTCACTGGAAGGCATGCTCTGCTTTCTCTGGTTGTTTTTGTCCCTCTTTTATACACAATGTATGTACTATTTATGATCATGCTTTTGGAGTGTACATTGGTTTAAAAGAATTTGTTATATAATGTGTTATAAAAGGATATATTATCCTGTGTACGGTTCATTATCTACTATTAGTCATGGCAACATTTTAACAGGCAACACTCAGTCTGTCATGTTGTGCTGCAAAGCGAGAAAAAAACGAAGCGTTGTGTCTCTTTGTCTGCGCCACTCTGGACACACTTATGTATAAGGTGCAATTTGTGTTATATTTCTTTTTTTTTTTTAATGATACAAATATGTCTATGGGTGTAAGGAAAAACAATGATTTTACTGGGGGGAATTCATCTGCTTAATAAAAAAGCAAAACTGCAGCCAAAGACAAATGACTTGTGTAATAGTTTTGCACGACAGACATTGTGAGGGAAACCGGTATGATGTAGGTCTTACATTTCTAACACGTGACTGAATCTTCAGCAGAAATCACTGCACTTCATTTTATGGGTGTCCATCAATCTGCAACCTGGATTAGTTTAGTGGTCTGTGCTGTAGCCCTCTGTCGTTTATTACAAACACATCAGCCAGAAACATCGCTCCACTTTGGTTGAGAATTACAATAAATACAGAAATAAATCCCTCCAATGATCTGAAATGACCCATCATTTCTGCATTGGCTTACTTCAGATGGCATTTTGAAAAGAGCCAACATGTCACCAATGCGTGGTTATTATCATGTGTCGTTGAGTTGGTGTAACGGTGGAGTTTGGCACAATGGATTTGATGAACTTATAAATTGGCTTTTATTTTGAAATGCACGGGAACAGAAATAAAGACATTCTAATTATGGCACCTTTTTTAATAAATAGTTTGTGTTATAGTATTTTGATTTTTTTATTTTCCTCAGTGATCACTGTAATAAACGTGCGAGCGCCGCGTTGCTCTCGTGAAAAAACAAAAGCCCGAGCTTCCCATCATCCCCCGGGTTCAAAAGTGAAACTAAACGAACAGCAGGGAAGATTCCACCTTCACGGAAAAGAGAAAAAAAAAACATCGTTTTGTTTTGTATAGTGGCTGCGACATGTTGACAGGCAACCGGGTCAGAGACACCGGAGGGGGACGTCGTTCGCTAGACTAAGAAAAAAAAATCCATCTAGAGTTTCTTTTTTCCACAAATGAAAGTGCCAGAATCTATAGGTTGTGAAATGCTGTGGTAATGACTGATCCTTCCGGATGATAAATGAGGCTGAGTTCACATGAAATCTGTCACCGCACTCAGCTGACACCACATCAAACTGCAACACGGTGAGTCTTTGTACTGTTTTACTCTTTCGTTTCTCCGTTTGACAGCTCAAACAAATGCACAGTTTTTTGTTTTTTTTTTTGTTTGTGAAAATCCACCAGGGTGAGGTTTGGAATCAGATGTTCTAAATGAAAATCCTAATAACTTTAGTTTCTATCAGTTCATCACAGCCTGAGACAAATTTACTGACGCAAAATGTCCCTTATCTAAACTCCTGCAGATGTCTGACGACAAAACCATCGTTTTCTTCGACTTGGAGACAACTGGATTAGGTAACGTTGTTTTTTTATTGTCTCTCTCTCAGTCAGAAAATGCTCGTGATAAATATGTATTTTTATCCATGTGTACAATGCCAGGGGTTGTAATGGAGCCTTGAACCTTGAAGTAGTAAATATAAACACAACCTTCTCTTCCTGGAAATTTTCCAGGAATTTTAAAGACTTTTCAGTGACTTCCTTTTGCTTCCATTTACTTATTTATGTATTTACTTACTTAAATTTATTTAAGTTAAGTATTTTTTTTTCATTTATGACTTATTTATTTGTTTATTTATTTACATGTAACTAATTATTTCATATTGTATAGGCAGCACCTTGGACAACATAACTGAAATTTTATTACACTATTACATTGAATCTGCAACAAAGCTGAAGTTAAGACATGTAAAGTGTATTAAAAATTACATTTGCCTGTGAGTTGTACTGCAGTAAATAACAAAGAACTACTGTCTAAAGACCTGTAATGTCTCACAAATCAAAAAAAAAAAATGTTATAATATCATGGAGCATCATGACCGTTCTTCTTAATCTGGTTTGACCTGTTAACAGAGATCGGGTGGAGTCTGATATGATAAGAGTTCATTCGTACGTTTCCGTTTTTATTGGTTTCTGTTGTCACAGAGTGAAACCTTTTCTCTCGTTTCTATTTCATGAACCTACAGTCTGGTTAGAACAGGGCAGAGAATCACTGCAGCCGTCTTTACACTTTCAACCAATAAAATCACCATTTGTCAGAGTCCAACCACAAACTTACACACGTGCTGTTTCTGTGCTAAGCGAGGTGGCAGCATACAGACTCAATTACCATACACACACAGTACAACTTAAGTCTTCATTTGAAAGTGATTTGAACAACTCTTACACATTTACATGCACATTGTTCAGTATTTTCTGACATTTCAATGATGAAATGAAATGGTCGATCATGAAATTAGTCTTTATTCTAAAGTGTGGCTGTTAGAAATACTCCTCCCTTTATTCTGGTCTTAAGCAACAGGGTGGCTGAAACTACAAGTTGAGAGGACTGACTTCACTGAAGTGTGGTTTCGACTGTGTGTGTGTGTGTGTGTGTGTGTGTGTGTGTGTAAGAGAGAGAGAGAAATGAGTCATTCTGCGGACAGAAAACTCCTACACAAGCAGTTAGCGTGACATGGCGGTGCAGACACATAGAGGGCGCCACCACAGAGGACAAAAAGCAGCAGCTTTAATTCAGAGAAGTTGAAGCCGCAAACTGTTCAACACTATTTGTTTATGAGTTAAAATGGGCTTTTTTTTTCTGCTTATGCCGCAAGCTTGAGGTCACCACAGCAGATCACAGTCCACGCGGTAACTGAGCCCCTATCTTACACCAGATGCCCTTCAGGACGCAACTCTCCGCAATTTTTTTGATATTAGACAGATATTCGCTGCACAACCAGGGTTGGGTGGTGGTGTCATCATCTCATCTAACTCTCAGCTGGAGATCAAATGACCATATTCAGCTAACTGTTGAACTATAGCTTTAAAGACAGCTACACTCTGGCTCAAAAGGTTCAACTCTCACACCGTATGGATTGTGCCATGTTGTCCACACCGTAGAGCTCTGTGAACATCTTCAGTAGGAAAAACACAAGAATGACCAACAATGTTTACAATGCTTTAATAATTTTGACAACCAAATCCTACTTATCCCGATTCAATCCTGCCCTTTTCTGCTTTCAGACACCGACGTGTGTGACATCATCCAGTTGTCGGCCATTTGTGGAGACAAGGTCTTCAATGTCTACACTCTCCCTCGCCGCTCCCTGACCCAAGGCGCCACTGAGGTCACAGGCTTCACTGTCAGTGATGACAACCTGTTTCTCCATGGGGTCCCAATGGTCACCACACCTCTACTTGAGGCTCTCACCTCATTCATCACCTTCCTTCGCTCCTTCCGCCACCCTGTGCTGCTAGCGGCCCACAACGCAAGGCGGTTTGATGCACCAGTCCTCTATAGGGTTCTGCGGAACTGCTCCCTCTGGCAGCCGTTCCAGCAGGTGGTCAGTGGGTTTCTGGATACGTTCCTGCTAAGCAAGAAGCTCTTCCATGATCTACGCAGTTACTCTCAACAATATATGGTCATGTACTTCCTGAAGCAAACCTACAATGCTCATAATGCTGTGGAGGACGCCAGGATGCTGCAGGAGCTGTACAACAGATGGCAGCCTAGAAGTTATTTTGTCTCCAAGTGTACCTTTAGGACCAACATGGTGTTTTGAAAAAGACCTGACCTCATCAGTCTGTGACCCGCTCTCTGTCCAAGGAGATGATGTCACTGTCTTCGCAGCACACACACACACACACACACACACGCACCAAAAGAAAAGCCTGATTGAACAGAAAACTTTTTTTAATTTAAAAAGAATCATTGTTTCTTTGAAGATTTGTTCTTATTCTAACATCTGATGGTTGAACAGTGTCATGTTTGTAACATTTAGAAAAAGATAAAATGACAGATAATGGACAAATAATTCAAAGAAATTCAAAGAAATGCCATGTTTATACATTCTAATTATTATTTACCTAGTAGCATTTTTGTCATTTAATGTGCTGTAATTTGTGTATTGTGTCTATAAGTTAAACTGCTTTTACACCGAAACTATTAAACTTTATTGAATCTTCCTTGACTACTTTGTATTTACTACTCAAGCAAGCTTTTAGCAGAAATATGAGAAGGATATCTCTCCCCCAGAGTAGTCTTTAGTAAACCAACATGCAGTGCAGCTGCAAGGAATGTTATGTTTTTTGCTAGTCAGTTTTTCTGACATTTACAAAATTACATGTGCAACAACCCACTGCAAATCCTCATATCATATTTTAAAGGGATTGTTGCACATAACTGACTTTATTTTTATGAGAAAAAAAGCATACGGCTACAATCAATATTAATGATTTTTAAAACCATGCTACAGCAGAAATTAAACATACAAAAGTTTGAGCCAACTGCATAAAGGTCATTGTAAATTCTTTACAAAGCCTGCAGCAAACATACATTAAGTTTAGCTGGTCTCTAAGTTTTAATGCATTTTTTTAAATGTTATTTTTATTTGAAGAACTTAAAAATGAACCCAAGTTGTAGACTAGTAAAGATATATGCTGACAAGGGCACTAGGTGTTGAGTTATTAGGTTAATGTTTAATCAAGTATTTATTTATTTATTTATTTTCAGTTTTAGAATAATGTGTATTTTCTCTAAGGGGTTCTTACCTTCATTATAACGTCAGGAATTTCCAGAAGCATGTAATCTGCACACTGGTGCCAGATTTATAAGGTGTGTGGCAGGCGTATGTTTGTGGAAAAAATGTAAAATATATCAACTGAAATACTTAAAATATATTTAAAAAAAATCATAAAATATAGTAAAGCTGTGGTGAAAACTCACCCATAAACCTCGGTGCGTATCCTTTTGACTCCTGTAGAGGGCAGCACGGTGTCTGAGATGCCCGTATTTGGCTTATTAAAAGATGAATGGGTCAGGTAAATAATTGTGTCGTACTCTTATATCTCGGCTTATATTTGTTTCTGAAAGCCACGAATGACTCAAATTTATTACAGGTTTCTTTTTTTTTTGGAGTGGGGGGAGTGTGTCTTCAATTACGCATTTATTTTGAAAGTGCAGGCTTCCGGTCGAGCTTGGCTTACGTAGGCGTTTAGAAAACATGGAGGGAAAGTCGCCGAGTCGTGCAGTGGAATGACACGACGTTGATCTACGAACTGTAAACGAAGGTCGCTCTGCTTTTCTAAACTTAATTTACGAAACATAAGTGCGACATTTTGATTTTTTAGTTAGGATGGTTTTGGCGTAATGCAAGAGTCCGAGGCAGACCGAGCTGAAAAGACTCTACAGCCGCTGGTTTTCTTTGACCTGGAGACAACAGGACTAGGTGAGATTCATCAGCCCCCACAAGCTTTTTAGGGGCCATTGTAAAAGACAAAACTTTATGGTCTGATGGATTTGTGTCCTTGGTCGATCATTATATAAAAAATGTCTTCATACTTCCGTGTGGCTTCACGAGTTAAGGCTCAAGCTGCTGCACATCTGACGGGCGAATGGAAGCTAACTTTCCAATTCGAGCATCCTTGAAATGTGGCGTGTGCACTAGATAGAATATGAACAAATTTTGGTTTGAAGATAAAGACCTTTTAAAAAACCTGTAGGTTCTTATTTAGATCTTTGGTTAAAGGCAAATGCTGATTCTAGCAGCAGCGATAATGGCATCCAAAGAAGCTATAACCTACATATTTACCAGGTTATGTCTATTTTAATTATACACTGAAGATGTATCTAAATTAATGTATTATTTGGGATACAGACAGACGTACAGACATACTGCTTGAAAGCAAATAAGTGGGACTGTCGGGCATTTATTTAACTGAGTTAGTCAAAACAGACATAAGTGTTTGTTTTATGTAATTGTGTGTTAAGGTAATTTTTTTTTAAAATTAGGTTTCCAGGTAGTTTATCCCAGTGATTCTCCATCCTGGTCCTTAAGGACCCCTGCTGTGCGTGTCTTCGAGCTAATCCTGTAGTATCCGCTGCTGATTTTCAGTCAGTGAGAAGGTGGAAGACACCAATTCACTCTCTTTCCCCCTGTCTACCTTCATGTAAGATGGTATGTTTCAGCCTCTCATTGATTGAGAATACCTGATCCAGGTAACCAGCAGTGGGTAGTGTAGGGGTAGAACTACGGGCTTAGTCTAAGTATTCAGACCTCTTAACCTGTTACACCCTAACCGTGTTGTATTGTAGATAATACAGTTTCTATTTCTGCTGATCAGTCACCACTGATTTAACCTCTAATCAGAAAGTGAAAATATGTTTTAAGTAATTGTTTTAGAAATGCTTTTTCTAAAGTCTGGGCAAAAACTTTTTCTCACGTTTTGGATAAATTGTCTTTAGATTTTCTGCTTAACACCCGGTGCCTGTAAGGTCTTTCTGGGGAAAATGCCTCTGAGGCAGAGTTTTTTTATTTATTTTTTTCATCAGGTCACAGCTGTGAGATTGTTCAGCTGGCTGCGGTCAGTGGAGACCACTCACTCAACCTCTACATCATCCCTCGGTGTCGAATAGGGCGAGGAGCTGCCAAAGTGACAGGCTTTAGTGTTCACAGACAGAAGCTGTACCTCCACCGCCAGCTTGTCCTCACCAACTCCCTGAAAGAGGTTCTGGTGTCCTTCATAGCTTTCCTTCAAATGCTCGGACGTCCAATACTCATTGGGCACAACATTCGCAGCTTTGATTGTCCCCTGTTGACTCGAGCGCTCGATGAACTGAACCTCAGAGCAGAGTTTGAGTCATCAGTCTCGGGCTGTGTTGACACGCTGCCGCTTTCCCGCGAGATGCTGAAGGACCGTTGTCTGCATAGTTTTCGACAGGAGAATCTGGTCAGGGAGCTGGTGGGAGTGAACTACAAGGCTCATGATGCTTTGGAGGATGTGCGGGCATTACAAGCACTTTACAGTGTGCTTCAGCCCACTCCAGAGTTGGTCTGTAAACATATGTTTACTCTGGACACTTTAGAAAACAAGCCAGCGGTGTCAGCTGCCAAAGCTACAGTGCCCTGTAAACTACCAGGACAGCGCCCCTTGTGGGAGCACTTCAGACAGACAGTAAAGGTCACAGAAGGCAAAGCAGAGAACTATGATGAAGAAGTACAAAGCCAATAAATTGTCATATTGTGACTGAAATAGATTGTATCATAAGCCAGAGAAACAGCAGCCTTCATCAGTCTGACTGGTGTATTTACCTTATTTAACTTACACCTTATGGCACAAAACAGGAAGAGTCATAGTTGTTTTATCTAACTAATCCATATCTATTAGTCCTCTAAACTGCTGGATAACACATTTGATGTCATGGTTTTCTTCCCTGAAGTAAAAAGGACAATGCAAAACAGCGCAGCAACGTGTGGATGCATTGGAAGGATGAGGGCTGAGGACAGACACACACTGTATTTCACTGTTGTGCAGCACTTACACCTTAGTTTCTTAAGGCCGTACGTTCTACTGAAACACCTTGATTTTCTCTGACAAGTCTCTAAACCCAAGTCTTGCTGTTTTAAGAATACATATATATATGAAATTCCCCTTCAACCAATCAGCCCTTTTTTTATTTAACAATAGGTGGAAATATCATTGCTCATTTGCATTATTTATATTCTGAATGTGCCCCGTGAACATGGAGTTCTGTATAGTTTTGAGATAAATCAATCCTATGATAAATGCCAATTTATAGGCTTATTTTCTGTTTAGTAGTTTAAAATATTTCATGTAGGCATCTGAGATATGGCTGAAATGACTGGAAATATGTAAGAATGTTCTTTCAACATCAGTTATTTTCATTATTGCTTTATTTGCTTTATTTGACAATTACTTTCCCTGTTAATTCATTATTTGGTTTTTAATTGCTTGTTCAAATGCTTTTTCTCCATGTGTAAGAGCAAATAAAAAGTTTATTTTATTATTAGAAAAGGCTTTAAAAATTCAAATTGAGATGCAAAATCCAGAAAATTAATTTCATTTGTTTTAAAATTGCTAAAAATAATTGCTGAAGAGAATGGTTAAAATTTTTTTTTTCAACACAATGTATTTCCAAAGTTGTTGTTGTTTTTAATGTAATTGTCTATTTTACTTTATCAGATGTACATTATTAAAAAAATAAATAAATGACAGTTTGGAAATTTGGAAAATAACACAGTATGCTATAATATAACCAGGCAATTTAACGAGTTAACTCCACAAGTAAAACACTCAAATAATAAATACCAAGCTGTAAAAAAGGATGCAAGTGATCTAAAAATGACAAAATTGTATTGCAGTTTGGCTCACTTATCAAAAATCTATTGTGAAAACAAATTCTAATTTCTCAGAATAACTCTACTGAAACTTGGGCTGTTCCAGGTTCCAACAAATTTCTCCACATAATTTGCTCATCCAACGAAGGATACAGGCAACAAACATAAGACAAGGAGCAGTTTGAACAGTGTAATAACGGAACAAGGCTTTATTAAACCAATTTTACATACGTACACGTTCCACAGTTCCATGCTATAGCGTCACCATATTCGAAAATGCAAAACCATGCCGTCAAGTTATATTCCAAGACACGTTATCAGTAGTTAAAACAAAACATTGATGTCTTAAGATCTGTGTCCATTTAAAAGACACGAGCTATAGTTTATGGGAGGTCGGGGGGACAAACCTAAATAATCTCCGTGCAAGGTCAGGAACAAGTGTGAGAAATTAAGTTCCAATTCAAAACAAGATACTGATAATAAGTGACCTTAAAGTTCTTGCAGAATTAAATTCTTACCATATTAAACCATGTTTAAAATATGACGGCAAATTGTTTGAAAAAAATAAATGGATTGTTCTGCAATTTTACAGACAGATATTGAGGTAACGAATCATCGAAAAGATGCAGTGAGTATTTACAGGCTGTTATCGATTAATATTTTTTAACAATTTTTGCAACAACAAAAAAATTTAGTGCATCAGCATTGGACATCAACCCACGTCGATTGTCATCGTGACACAGGTGAAGGCATTAGTAGCTCTGGCTGTATTCACTACTATAGAGAAATATTTATTCCCTGGTGAGTTTGGCAGGCAGAGAGCTTCCCTTCTCAAATATTTGATCCAAGATAGCCCATAAAACCTAGAACAACTACAAAGTCCATGACTTTGCATGACTGATTCCGGTTGAACTGGGATAAATATGCGGTATGTACCAAACTGAAATAATATACTGTAGTTACATGTTTAAAAATACAACACTGTGAAGATGAACCAGTCGCCTCAGGAATTCGATGCTCAGGTAAAATGTTGTAATACAGTGGGTTTTTTTTTCTATGCTGTCATGTATTGAGGGCTCATACAAAGTGAAACATTTGGCTTTAAATACTCTTATAAAACTGAATGCAGCATTTTGTTCTACTGTACAACATATGGAAGAATGAATTACTACCCAACAAGCAACTGTAGTGCACGGGAGTGGGCGTTTTCATTGATTACATTCCTGATTTATATGTAGTCGTGCTTCATGGGACTTGATGTGTTAGGCAGCTCCACTTGATGTCTTCGTCTCTTTTTTTTTTAAATCTTTCACATGGTTTGCTATTCGGAGTTTCCAGACCATAAACATGCATTGGTAACAGTTGAAAACAGAAATACTAAGCAGGGTTAACTTCACTCTGACTACTCTGGCTTGTACTGTAATCACAGTCTGGAAGACCCTCTCCAGCATTACTGCTCTGAATCCAACATGCACAGGCAGTATTGCACTATATACTTAGATGTGGATTTAGTATTTAGTTGTTCACACTAATGTTTAAAATGTTCAAATGAGTAATTTGTACCAGTGATCCTGGGGAAAGACAACGGCAGGCTCAAACAGACCTGCTGATTCCTCAACAAGGTAGCACTGTAGCTGTAGTAAAACCATGAGTAGTGGTGCACTGCACCGTGTTGAGGATTTGTGTTATATTATTGCAGACTGTGAAAAAGAAACTCTCAGCTGCACAAAGAATACATAGTAAAGATGTCCAGTAAACTGAGAGGCTCCCAACAATTTAAAAAAAAGAAAAAATCAGCACCTGTAGTTTTCTCCCAGGACTAGATCAATGTAGTGGTTGCTCTGGACCTTTCTATCACAGCCATCATAGCCAGGGACCTTCGTCCGACTATCGTTTGCTCTGGTAAATTACTCGGTTTCTAATGTTTGGTTCCTTTCATAAACTGTCCCTAACAAGTGGAGGTCGAACGATTCAAACAAATGTTGCGTGAACGTCAGTGTTTCAGACATACCATCAATGACCCATTTATTTAGTGCACCAAGCCTAAACTACTAGAATACAACGGTCCTGCAACAAATCCTTCATGGTGATGAGGCTTATTTGTGTTGAAAATATGTTAGAGTAGTCGACTTAACTACGATCCATTCAAAGCTGCAGTTTATATTATACTGGCAGGTGTTTGTTACTTTGTGCAGCACCATTGATGACTCTTCAGTATCATGCAAAACAGTTTAATAACAGCACAAATTATAGCCTTCAACTGATCGTAGAGATCATACAAAATCTGAACATAAAGGGAGGATTTATTGCAAGACTGTGTTAGACACTCAGATTTTGCTAGGCGTGCCTAATAAAATGGCTCCAGAGAGCATTTTACTTGCTACTCTCAGTATGTGTGCAGCACCGAACACGAATTTGGGATGTTTAGATCCTCGTCTGCGGAGTGTGAGGAAATTGCACCACTACAGGTAAGAAACTGTTTAAAACCAATTAAAATCCAATAGCAACAGTTTGCTGCTGGATTTTAAGGCTAAAGAACAGCTGGTGCAGAGGTGACAGCACTCAGTAGGTTAACTTTGGGTTTGGGGAAGCGGCAGGTAACAGACAGGAATCGACGCTGGTTGAAAAGCGCCTTTGACATACCACCACTAAAAAGTGCACGCAAGTCGCAAGAGTTTAATCCAGAACAATGGAGACCTTCAAAGACAAACAGGTAGTTCCACATCCACTAGAGGACACACACTACAGGAGACAGCAGGCTCGAAACATGGTCATCCCTGAAGGAGAGGTGATGTGCAGGGACACGGTCTCATTGGCTGAGACAAAGAGGACGGTGCCCCGCCTCAGGGGGACATCGGAGAGGGCGGCGGCAGAGGTTGCTGTGGCGGCCCCTTCGATGACCAGGAGGATGCTAGCACTGTCGACTGGAGCTACAGTGTACTGCTTCACTGAAACTGGGATCTGCAGGGAGGACGGAACCAAACCCGGTGAGAACATTGGTCCAACGATACATTTTGTGTGAAACTAAGAATATGTGCAAATGCCCAAAAGACGTTTTTAAGATGGCACGAGCACAAATCTGAGGAAGCACCATTGACCATTATTTGGTTGCATACGGGGTTTAATGTGTGGCATTTTTTTGGAGTGGAGATTTCAATTGATTTAATTTGTTTACAAAATAATTCCGATTTAGCACTAGCACATGTGAAAATGGTAAACAGTCTGTACTCATGTACACACCCCCACCAATGGCGGAGCTGCTGTGCTGCTATGCAGCTGGACAACACTCAGTGTTTTGCTCAAGGACACTTCAACACGTGACTGGAGGAGCCGGGGATCGAACCAACAACTGCGAGATCGACGTACGGCCACTCTACCTTTCTGCGCCACACTCGCCCCAATTCAGTTCAAAGATGTTGAAATCCATTAAAGTGGTTTTGACTAATTACAAACTGAGTAATTGTAACGAAGGCAAATTGAAGCAAAAACGCTTCAAGTTGCAATTGTCGTATTACAAGTCTTTAAAAATAATATTGTCTTGTTGGGACGGTGAGAATTTGGTGCTTACATTTTATACAGTATAATCATCTAGTTACTTGAGGTTTCCTACCTGTATCCTCATGACAGTGAAGTCTGGCACTGGGGGGTCATAGAGGGACACGCAGGGGTCTGCAGCATCCTGAACATATGGGAAGATTTTGGAGCTAGCGGGGGCTGGGCTGTAGTTCAGCATTTCACACAGCGTGTTAACATCAATGTATTTTGGTGTGAGCCCAGCCCTCACTGTGTTGTCTGAGCAGGCCATGCACTCGATACAGTCTGGATAGACGAACGGATAGAGATAGAAAGAGAAACAAATGGGAAAATCAATGATCAGATACCTGTAGAACTGACATGGTAAATCTGCCTCTGATGTTAAATGCAAATCTAGATTTGCCTGGATGCATTTTGATGACGGTATGAACTTGCACCTAACTGTAGAATGGATGCGTAGGTAGACAAAAGAAGAGTTGTTGTAAAGAAGCCAATTTTCTAGAGATACAACTGAACTAAACGCATCAACTCATGTCCATTGAATTCTTGTCTGCTTAGGCAGCTGTTACTGAAGGCATCGCCAACTGTGTCTGTAACAGCACAATATACTGTAGCATAATTCCAGCCTTATTAAAACTCCTTCTCCTGCTTCTGCTGCTTGTGGATAAAAGTTTGTGCTCTAAATCTCAACAGTGTTAACAAAAAGCACCTGCTGACCTCCATAAAGGTAAGCGTGAGGTTCATTGGCTCCCAGGAACATGGCCTGGCCTGGATCTAGGACCATGTGGTTGAGAAAGTAGATGGAGAAGCAGCCGATGTCTCCAGGGTACTGGGAGTGGAGACGGAGCAACAAGTCCCCATTGCTGCTTGAGGTGTCCTTCCCCGACGCACCTGCACAGGTCAAACGTCCACAAGTGAGTTTATTACTAAAACATTTCAAGCGATACGGATTAGCTCACTCTGTGTCCTCACCCTCCTCGGTGACTCTCTTCACTAGCATGTTGAGCTGGTCTACAAAGACTTTCTTCTCGCAGTTCATCATTCTGGTGAAGCACTTCTTCAGCACCTGGCTTGTACGCACTGCATCCCCGATGCTGCATCGTAGCTCCTCTGTTGCCGCATTGCCCACAAGAGCATGGAACTCTGGGACAGCTGATAGATGCATGTTTGCAAAAAAAGTGGATACGAATTTATTTTTGTTGTAAAATTTACCCTTTAAAATACTTTCTCTCTCTTCAAAGTCTTTGGGACTCACATTTAAGGAATCCCAGTATCTCCTCCACTGGTCTGAAGCCACAGAGGCCCTGGAAGCGAGTGAGAGCAATAGCCATCTCTGGCTTGTGGTTGTTGTCTGGATAGTGCTCCGGAAACTGAGCGTGGAGACGAGCGGCTAACTCCTGACAACACCACAATGACAGGAAAGAAAGAGCTTTACTAGAGGGCAAGGAGAAGTTTACTTTATGAACATAGCCAGTAGTTATGCAGCCAAAAATCAACCATCCTGAAAACTGTATGGTATCAGCATCACGGTCATTTCCAAAAACAATTCAACAGTAGCACTTCATTTAAAGTTTAGTTGACAATCAGAGACACACTGTGACTTACATTTCTTTAGTAGGATCGTCATGAATTGGGAAGAACTCACAACAATTTTTGTGCTGTGAAGTATTATGTAGGTAACACTGATATGTGTCTGACCCTATATTGAATGGATATTGTGAAACTGTACGTGATTTTTTTCATGTTAGAGATCATCTCTTCCAGCTCTGTTCAAACTTAGAAAACCGTGTAGTGTTGCATTAAAAACATCCCATTTAAACAATTTCCCCAATTCAGAATAGAGAGTCCTCTTATGCAGAATCTCAACATGGTGTAGGTGCATGTATGAACTTACCCTGTCAGGGTGGGCTTGTATGGACAAAGCTGTATTGACAGAAAGGACTTTGAAGAGGAAGGGCAGCTGACCCTGGAAAGTGTCTTTGACTTTAGAACCCAGGCACGCAGGGAAGTGGTTGATCCACTGGCCCAGCGTCGTCTGCGCAATCCTGTTGTCTTTAATTTGGGCGTCGCCTTTTGGGTGTGCACCCATCCACAGCTAGAAGAGACAGCGTTACTTTCAGATGGACAGGTTATTCAGATTCCCAAAGCACTCCTGATGTTGTGGGACGACGGTTCTAGAGGTGGGTTTGTGACTGGGAAGATGCTTTCCGTCTGGAAATCATAAGCGAGGGCATGAAACTCAAAAATGTAGCTAACACAGTTCTGCGGCTCCCCTTATTTTTCCTTTGGTGTAAAGCATCCTAATACTGCTGAAGCAAGGCCAAGGTGTTTTCAGGCTGTCTAAGACAAAGGTCTAGTATAATACATTTACTCAATTCATCCAATGCTGTAATCCGAATGGATGTATACTCAGCAAGAACTCATCATCTCACCCGGTGCAAATCACTCTGGATAAGAGGGTTACTCTAATGCCTTAAATGTAAATACCGTCAAGGACATACAGTTGTTGGTGGACAAACACTGACTACTATTACTGTGGGGAGTTCTGAGAACAGTTTCAAAATAGTGAGTAGCCTGTATATGCATGTATTCTGTAAAATTAAATAATGACTAATAACAACTTATGTGCACTAAACAAAACAGAACACAATTCCCCTAATATTTAGGCCAAAACTAGGACAGAAACCAGCCAACCTAAGCAATAATTTACCGCAGACCTCCAAACCACCGTGTGTGTAAATAACCATGAAAGCTGATACAAACAACACCGGTCATGTGACATTAATATGGCTTGAGTTACATGAAAATGTCACCACTGACATAACCGGAACTAATGACCTTCATGACAATGCCAACAAAGCTGCTGTGGCTTAAATAAATAAATAAATAAATAAATAAAACTTATGAAAGCTATGGAAAATATAAGGCGCTCTGCAAATATCCTTTGGAGCAACATTTAAAACCCTGATAATGATACCAGATCATTTCACGCTGCTGGTCTGATTCTCTTGTACTGGGCCCAAGTCTTATCAAATAAATTCTATGTCTAGTTGTTGTGACAAAGTACAATGGCTGTCAAGTTATTACAATTAGTTAAAAGTTATCAAAATGTTGTAATTTTTAAGAAAACTCAGACAATATCATCCACATTGTATTGCAGTAAAGAGTGAACATAAAAATAAGTTCTGAGTACTATAGTAAAGGAGGACATTTTAACTTTTGAAATTGAACTTAGAAATACATAAAACACCTAATTCCACGTCACGTGGTTGTGCGCAGAAGGTGTAATAAGTTGGGACACAGTTATGGTTTTTGTTTTTTCCACTTCCTGACGCAACCATGGGGAGCGGACCGGGGATCGAGCCACTGACCGTGTGGTCAGGTGGACGACTGCCTTACCAACAGAGCTGCGGCCCCCGCCCCCGCCCCCGCTTGTCGGGACTCAGTACGCCAATGGTTTGTGTGTAGTAATAATACGCTTACCTCCGCGTAGGGCTTCCCGTCCTCTATGACGGCCAGTGGGTCTCCTCCAGCCACGAGCTGGGCCACCTCGCTGTCCAGCCCAATCTTGCCCCATGCGTAAGTTTGCACGGCACAGGTCAGAGGAAACACTGGGGAGGGAACAAATGCAGCACGCGTTTTGTTACCATTTCCGAACATTTTCCAGGCAGAATGACGAACATACCTGTCATTCATGTGCCTACATGTATCAGCACACACTGACTGCGGCGGGGCGCGGGGGGCGGAGGGGGGTCGATGGCTCAAATCCAGCAGTCTTAAATCTCAAATTACCACTCATTTAAAATAATAAAACACAGAAGAAAGATTTCGCCAAGGAGAGTTAAAGCCAACATTCCGTTTTTATTGGCAGGACACCGGGGGTCAACTGAGCTGACGACGCAGCGCAGCGCTACACCGACAGAGCCACGCGCAGAAAGCAGGTTTACCGTTAGTTCCATTTCAGAGTCACTCAATCTGTTCTTTATCAGTAACATGTACGTTCCCCTTGACGCTTAGCTGTAGACATTTTAAACGTGGTCGAAATGCCGCGTTAGTTCTTATTGCTTTGCCTCTGCTTCCCTTTGCGGCTGAATTAGTGACGTGGATTCGGCCACCAAGTAGGTTTGTTTTTTTTGGACCGGCCATTAAATATTGATAACCCGTGTCAGGTCATGTAGGTAAACCGTTAGCAAACGTTAGCTGAATCTCCATGGACATAAAGGACGATTTGAATCCCACTCACCTCGTACTTCCTCCATGTCTGCAGCGTCGACGTGCCAACCGCGTGTGACGTCACGGCTCGCTCGACTAACTACTATTTATTATTTTCTTTTTCACAGTCATAAAAACTTATTCACACGAAAAAATTGTCTGTTTGAACATAAAATTATAAATCTGTCTCCTTTCATTCCTTAACTTTTACTTTTATTTACCATTTAATAATTTTATTTGTTAATGTTTAATTCTGCTTGTTGGGCAAAGCTTGTTTCTTGTATGTTACTTATCCCTGTATGAAGACTACTAAAAATAAACTACCTAAACAAAATTCAGTGTTTTGCTTTTTCACCTTTATAAACTAATGTAAAAATGCTAAAACACTAAAACATGCTGTATACATATGTATGTATTTCATTTAAGTAATATATGATTTTGAAATGTGATTTATTATTTCTGCATGTAAACTATATACAATGTTCACCCACAGTTTCATTTTTACCAAAGCTAATTTTTCGGGACAAGACATAAAATTAACATCAGCTGAACCAAATATGCTTTTTGTGTTGTTTGCTTTGTGTTCAAAAAAAGAAAGGAAATGGGTTTAGGAGTAGTAGCCTGTACTGTAAGTCGTTAAATTGCTATAGGACTTAAGCCAATATTACATTAGTATTAGAAAATTGTAATCTTTAAAGGTCACTACAGCAGTGTGGTTTTGCACTTATATTAAGTTTCGCTGTATTTTGGGGTTTTATATATATCAGTCTGAACGTCAAAAACAAGGCCTCAAATACAGTGCAACTCAACAAAAGTCATGATGAAATGTGCAGACTAGCCTCTATTCCTTTTTTTACATCCAACGAATCTCTCGCTTAGTATTCCATTTATAACTTATATAAAATTTGTTCATTCTTCCTTTTCCTGTTATTAGTCATTTAGTTGAAATGTTTGATGACCCCCAGATCCACACAAGAAACAACTGTTTGTTGGATGTCATTTACCTGTGTTATGACGACTTATTCATCATATGAGTTTTCCACATGCTTTCATAAGACAGACATGCACGTTTTATATTTTATTACTGAAAACGAAACCAAAGGGTGCGCGTTTTTGACTCGGGATGGCTTTACCTTACAACTGACGTATACAAGTCATTGCCAAATGTTTCAGTGCGCCTGCGCCATCATCCTCATTCAAGGAAGTGGTCAGAAGAGGCAACTGAAACGACAGAGAAGAGTTTGTTGTTTACTCCCGTTTCAGTGAGGATAAAAGAGCCAGCGGTCTTTTCAGAATGTCGGGATATGATAATAATCCGTTTGCAGAGCCTTCCAGCGACAACCCTTTCAATGTAAGTGTTTGGTTTTTAGACTTCGTTGAGTAGCTGGTAAGCTAGTGCTGACATATCATTCGTTAGAAGGAAACTTGTTGGGTGGATGTCGGGGAGGGATCTATTTTTGCTCTCCTCACAGTCATTTGCCAGAGATGACATGATTGACATGCCTTCAACCAATCACCGATCTGGGTTAGAAAATGGGGCGGGGTATCCTCTGACCTCAGTCGCAGGAAGTTAAACTCTCGTCTGCAAGGAATTTGTGTCAAACTTTTAGTAGCCACATTACAACTGTGTATTTCTGATATTTTAAATGTGATTTGAAACAATTTTATAATACTACAATGCCACATATGTTTAGTGGTGGAAGGAGTATGATCAGGTTATATGTATTGTTAATACACCATTACTGCCTTCAAATGTCCATATGTATCTAAAAGAACTCATAATGGACTAAATTTTGTTCTGTTACTGTGTCTATCGATGTAATATTGCACTTAGTTTGGGAATTTGTAAGAAACACATTAAAAGAAGAATGGTCAAAAGGGAGACAGCAAAAGCCACAACGCCATACTTACCTTTGTCTGTACAATCAGCCAAGTTTCACAAATTCTGCATGTTAAACACTCCCCAAGTTGCAACTTGATACACAGACCCTATTTCTTATTATGTATGTAAACTACAAAAAATAGTTTCAAAAGAAAATGCATATTCTTCTCTGTTACTGTACTGTGAATATTAGAGGTGTGCCATGACATAAAGAGTGTATTTTATTTTAAGACATCAATCACTGTGGATAGTTTATAAGTGTGACTTTGCCTGTTGAGTAACTTGGACCAGATTACAGTTCATCTAAACACCGCACAAGATAAGATTGAAGTTATATCACCATGTTTGGTCCACATACTTCCTAATTCCCTGTTAAAATCTAATTACACACACTGTTAATATGTTTGTTTTGTTTTTTTAAATCTGGCTTACCTCATTAAGTACATAATGTAAGGGAATTCAACTTGTAGAGATGTGAACACATTGAAAGGTAAAAGTAGAGATACATTTGTGCCTCACATAGGATAAAACAAAAACTCAGTTGCCAGGGTATTTTGAGGATGTAATCTGTGGTACGGTTAAACTGTATTGCCTTAGACAGAAAGGCATTTCTGTTAATTAGCTTACCTTTATTAAATTTAATGGAACTGGCACAATCATTGTATCATCTGTCTGAACAGTTCACTCCAACAAAACAGCCCCTATGTACGACTGCAATGATATTACACAGCGTAGTAACTTTTACATTAGGGCACTGTCACACTTTATTGTATCAGGTGCACAATTGCCTTGACGTCAGCGGAGACCACTGTTTGTTTGCTGGGTGTGGAAGTAGGTGAATAAATAATCTAGTAGCAGCTTGGATAAGTTATCTGTGCTGTTGTACAGATCACTCAATATTCATACAAGCTTGTAGTCTATGCTCACATTAAAATGGTTGTTTTAATGTGAGGAAAGTATAGTAACATTGAAAATCGCTGACTATTGGAATCCTTGAAGTAAGCGTGGTGCTTGTTGCTACTTAATCCTATTTAGTAGCAATATTCAACTGTAGGTATTAAATGTGTGCCACACCTAGGCAATCAACAACTATAAAAGAAAGCACTGTTTCCTTGTAGAGAGACTTTAAGATCAGGATACCTAGCTATTTTTTTTATTTGCTAAAGGAGTGCTTTTGTGCATCTTCACACTGTTTTGCTATTGTTTCCACATGCTCTCTCTTCATTTTGACAAGTCCCTGCTTAATCCTTATGGTTTGTGCCATATTTACTATGTTATCAATAGACATAGGCAGTTCCTCAGATCCAGCGGGCAATTTTTCCTGCCTTTATATATAAACATACGCATTCACACCTGCATACATTTTATCTCCATATCTCTATATGGTGGTGTTTAACAAAATTTAACAGAGATTTACATGTAAAAGAAAATCATCAAAATACTCTAGTCCAAGGTTTCCTGCATAATGTGTTAAAGAATGAACATGTTCCGATATCCTTTGTTTCTTGCTGAGAATGTTGACAGGTGTGTCAAAAGCAGATAGTGAGGTCACACTTCTAATCACATAGTCAACAGTTGACCTGCTCTGCAGAAGAAATTGAGACACATTGTAAAAACAGTTCTTACTGTTAGTGTGCTTTATTATATCAAAATGTTTTTTTTATTGTACGGTATTGGGCAATTCACCCGACTGAAACTAATTCAGTCTCTACCTATCTATCTATATTTCATTTGGTTGTGGGGCTTTTTTTTTACCTTTCCCTAATGCTGTTATCAAATTGGTCAAGGTTTTTTTTGTTTTTTTATTTGCTTGTGTTTTACCAGTAGTTTTTTTTTTTTTTTTTTTTGTTTTTTTCAAATTGGAGGATATGAGCTCTCAGGGCCATGCTACAAATACAATCTGGTAATTATTTAGCCCTTGATTAACTGATCTTTAGCAGCTCTGCGGACTTCTATAAAAGCAGATGTTTTGGCAGTTTGCTGGTCTGGACCATTCAGTTGTATTTTAACACGGTCAAGACATAAGCAATGGTCTCAGTTGTTGCTGCACATAAATCTGTTTTCCAAACAATTTGGAGTTCAACATTCTACAGTTAAGAAGAATATTCACAAGTGTGAATATCCTTGCACATTGACCCCAGAATCAGACCTTGCAGTGCTCAAAGAAATACAAAAAAGCCCTTGGGCAACATCTCAGACCCTATAGGCTTCACTCACCATGTTAATTGTTCAAGTCCATCACAGCACTTTATCCGAACAACCCACTGACTACTGCGGGTCGTCCAGTTGTTTGGCCTTAATCCCCAGCACTATATCTGGCAGAAACCAAAGGCAGCATTTCAAGCAGAAACACATCATGCCCAGTGTCAAGCATGGCAGTGGAGGGTTGATGATTTGGGCTTGTATTGCAGCCTGGGCACCTTGAAGTCATTGACTCGACCATGAACTCCTCTTGATACCAGTCCATGTGAGGCCATCTGTCCAAAAACTAGAGCTTGGTTTAAATTGTGTCATGCAACAGGGCAATGTTCCAAAGCACACAAGTAAATCTACAAAAAAATAAAAAGAATCAAGGTTTTGGATGGTCTCATCATAGTCCAGATTCCAGCCAAATTGAAATGTTGTGGCAGGATCTTAAAGGGGCTGTGCATAAGCCAATGCCCCCTAACCTCAATAAACTAGAGCAATGTTGTAAAGAAGAATGGGCCAAAATGCCTCCACAACAATTAGTGAGACTAATGATAAAGTCATACAAGAAATGACCACTTCAAGTTATTGCTGTTACGGGTGCATCTACAATCTATTTGGCACAGTGAAAAAAAATTATGTTGTTGTTTGTCTGAGGTTGTATTTGCGTAATATTAAGCCCCGCTAGATCAATACATTTTTATTATGTTTTTACATAAACAAATACAAAATTAAAAAAGGGGGTACTAATGACTCTAGTCTAAACTTTAGTTGTCCAATTAATTGCAAAGCCTTACATAATCTGCTCATGTCAGACTGTCACTTTTCTGACTCGGCAGTTGATGGTCTCGCATCAGTGACAATTTGCAGTCAAACAATAAATGGAACCCACTAGAGTCAATTAATGTTTACCGATTATGGGTTATGACTTCTGTTAAGAACATAGTTCTTCCCAGGTAATGATTCACTAGCTGGATGTTATTGTACTTCACTTTATGAGTTGGTAAAAGCATAAAACTGGATTTACTGTATAGTCTTGGCTCTTTTCCTCAAGTTATTATTCAGTGTTTCAGGAAATGCTCCCTAGAGAGACTTTATCTAAGGATAAAATCTATTTCGAAATGGTCAGACATCAAGACTTAAAGTTCGGTTAAACTTTACACCAACTACACCAAGAAACACTGTTCTGTACTGCAGAGGTCCCATATTCAACCCCAGTGACTCACAAGAGTCAATTTGGAATTTGTTTATCCAGGTTTTCTTGGAGGCTAATCAATTATAACAAAATTAAAGTCTTTTAAGGTTGAATTAAAAAAACAATTTATTAAAGTCCCAGTTGACCCTATTTGTGTAAAGCTATTTTGGCTGATGATCATGTGATGACAGTGAGTAGTGAAATGTGTTTTGTTGTCTTTCAGGATCCTTCTGTCACACAAGTGACCAACTCCAGCATAGAACCTGTTGACCAGTACAATCCTTTCCCTGTCCCTTCCACAGTAAGACATTTGACAAATGTGTCATTATGTGTGTAGTTCTTTGTCTTTTCCATTGTAATTTTTAGTTTGGCTTTCTCATGTGTCCCCGGTCTTCCTTCAACCTGTTTATCTCCCCTAACGTTTTTTTAAAAACTCATTTCCCTTTTTCTTGGTCGTCTTATGTCATCTTTGTGTGTGTGTGTGTGTGTGTGTGTGTGTGTGTGTGTGTGTGTTTGTTTATTTAAACCTATATTTTTTTCTATGTTTTTCAGGATAGTCTAGCTTCTCATACAACTCCAGCATCCACCTCTCCCTACCAGCCTGCAGTTTTACAGCCATCTACAGAGCCCAGTCCACAGGTGAGCTACATATTGGTGTATTTGTCCTATATATTGTTATATTATATTGTTCCCATCAAGACATTTCTAAGGTATATTTTTTAAGATTACAATTAAAGATCCAAAAATGTTACTCTCTAAAATGCATAACCTCAAAGGGGCAATTATCCCTAGGTCAAATAGGCCTGACCAATAGTGACTAATTTCTCTAGATCACTGTACCCCCTCAATCGTATAATTAGGTATGATGGTTATGAATACATGTCACTTTTATACATGCAAGTAAATGTGCAGGTATCCCACTCATAAACAGTTGGTAATGTTCCAGTAGGTGCTGGTATCTTGGGTAGCCCTGGTACTCAGCCCAGTGACTCCCTCCTATGCTAAATTGGAAACATTGGCAGCATAATCCTGGTTGAAATGTTCTCTTTTATTTCACATTCTTTACTTTGTGCATTATGTGTATGGTCCATAATCAGTGGTATGGTCCTTTCTGTCTCGTGTGTGGATGTAAAGAAACTATTAAAAGATGCTATCAAGACACATTGCTGTATATTTATTGTTGTTCAGTGTTGAGTAAAGTGTTTCTAACTCTCCTTATTCAGGCGACTGCTGCTGCAGCTCAGGCCAACCTGCTGAGGCAGCAGGAGGAGCTGGAGAGAAAAGCTGCCGAGCTGGACCGCAGAGAGCGAGAGATACAGAGCAGAGCATCGACAGGTTAAAGACAAACCATTCCTCCCTGCAGTAGCTTCAGAAATGCTTCTTACTGCAACAGGAAAACTATGCAATGTATCAAACTCGTTGTGTGTAAAATTACATCATTGCACAAAGGTTGTGAAAACATTCTGGGATGTCTACAGCAAGATTTCCATTATGTGGCATAATGATGGTCCCACCGACAGTTACACATATTGGATCACTGTTATGTTAAGTTTTATATTTACACAGATTTTCATCTCATTTGTTTGCTGAGTTAATGTTGATCTGTATTGAAAACTTACAGCTTCCACATATTGTACAGTGGAGTTCAAAAAAGGGACTGAAAATCTGTTATATTCTTATATACACACCCATAACATTATAACCACCCACCTACTGTAATATTGAGTGGGTCCCCATTTTGCTGCCAAACCAGCCCTGAACCATCAAGGCATAGACTCAACTAAGCCTCTAAAGGTCTGTGTTATCTGCCACCAAAGCGTCAGTAGCAGATTGGGTGCTGCTGTAAGTTGGGAGGTGGATCCTCCATAGATCTGCCTTTTTTTTCCAGCACATTTACTGATGCTAGATTGCATTGAGATCTGGAGAATTTAGATGCCAAGTCAACAGGTCAAACTGGCTGTTGTGTTCCTCCACACATTCTTGAACGGTGTTTTGTAGTATGGCAGGGTGCATTATTCTGCTGAAAGAGGCCACTGCCACCCGAGAAGATTGTTTCCATTAAGGGTATATTTGGTCAGCAACGATATTTAGGTAGGTGGTACACGTCAAAGCATAACATCCATATGAATGGCAGGACCCCTGTTTTCACAGCAGAACATTGCCCAAAGCATTATACCGCCTCTGCTAGCTCGCCTTCTTCCCACAGTGCAGGTTAATGGCCCAAATGCACCGTCAATATGATTTAAAAGAAAACGTGGTTTATCAAACCAAGCCACCTTCTTCTATTGCTCCCTGGTCCAGTTCTGATGCTCGAGTGCCCAGTGGGGGTGTGTTGGGCGGTGGACTTGTCTTAGCATGGGCACCCAATCTGTGTCCCCACGGCTCCATATGCAACAGACTGCAATGCACTTTGTGTTGTGACATCTTTCCATTGTGACAAAATGTTCACTTGCTGATTAAAATCTCCCACCCACTTCCACTTGCCATTGTAATGAAATAATGTTGGGTCATTTGACCTGTCATTGGTCGTAATGTAATGGCTGATTAATGTAGACTTGGAAATAAAAATAAGTTTGTCAATTTAGAAGCAAGAAATTATGAAACCTAAAATAAGGCAAATTTGAGGCATTGACCATAAACTCTTTTGTACAAAAGGTTGGATGTTTCATTGAAGCACATATATCGATGAAACTCTAGGGGGGTTAGATCTGCCCATTAGAGGGTTAAGTAATCAGCTAATTGAAGATTTGGTGAATAATCTGAGAATTTAATAAGATTTTTTAGGCTTGAGCTTGCTTCGCTTTTCTTGCAGTGGCAGATATCTCCTTGTTAAGACAAGATTAACCTCTATAACTGGGATTGTATTGAATTGTGTTTTGACAGGTAAAGAAAACAACTGGCCTCCACTTCCCAAAAACTTTCCCATCAAACCATGTTTCTATCAGGACTTCTCTGAGGAGATTCCTTCAGAGTACCAGAGAGTCTGCAAGATGATGTATTATCTCTGGATGTGTAAGTTAAGATGCTAACTGTGTGTGAATGCGTCAGGACTGAAACGTGCAATTAAAAAAACAGTGTGTTTGTCCGCTGTATAAATACATTTGCTTCTGACATCATTAGCTGTGTTGCTGACTCTTGCTCTCCCTCTCCATTGCTTCTCCAGTCAACTGTGTGACTCTGTTCCTCAACCTGCTGGCGTGTCTGGCCTTGTTCACCACTAGCCAAGACTATGGTGTGGATTTTGGCCTCTCTGTTCTCTGGCTCATCCTTTTCAGTCCCTGTTCCTTCATCTGCTGGTACCGACCCGTCTACAAGGCCTTCAAGTGAGTCCGTCTGTCCCTGTTAAATACACAAATATAATCTAGGACAATAATACTGTACCCCTCTCACAATGCACCTCAGTTAACATGTTTATTCTCGGGTCACTAACTTTGCCTGTGACTGCAAACAAACAAGAAATTTAAACTCAGCTGTCCAGTTTCTGGTTGAACAGAGTGTACTAAGTTTCCAATTTTATAGGTGCCCACAGCTGAAACAAAAGCATGCAGCATGAAACTATGCATGCAGCAGTCCTGCAATAAATTTTACTTTCATAAGGTGATCATCTTGAATTGAAAGAGTTTAGAAAATAGTATAGACAGTATAGAAAACAGTGGACTAGGCAGAGAAAATCATGACAAGTTACTGTTTCCCAAATTCCCAAATTATTTTCTTCTTGCATCTTGTTAAACAAAATCATGAAAATATCTTCCATATTTTGATTTCTATAAATTGTTTGTTTTCTCATCGTTAGGACCGACAGCTCCTTCAGTTTCTTCTTCTTCTTCTTCGTGTTTTTCTGCCAAGTTGTGATCTTCATCATCCAGGCTGTAGGCATCCCCAAGTGGGGGAACAGGTGGGTCACCTGCAGTGTTTCAGTAGTTTAGATAGTGCCCCCCAGTGGTCACTGTTGTCTCCAGAATGTACTTGTAATTTTATTCAGTAATTTAAAAAAATGCCAAGTTGAATGTACTCGGAAATATATTCATAAACATAATTTATAAACAATACCAAGAATGATTACTTACTTGTTGTTCCTTGCTTTAGTTTCTGAATTACTGCTGACAGCTGGCCTACGAGCTGCAGTCCTGTCTCCTTTTTCTCATTCTTTCATCTTTTCTGACAGAAACTTTCCATCCTTCAGCCTCTAGTCTGCTGCATCTCTGTAAGTTTCTGCTGCTCATTGTCTCTGCTGTGCTCTGCCAACACTCTGACTTGTACTTACAGTGTAGCATTCATGAAACAGCCTCTTGAAACTCTACAAACCTTTACTGTCTTTGCTATGGACCATGCTAGTTTCACTGGCTCGAAATTCATCAGCCGATTTATTCTGTGTGGCTAAATTCTGGTGTTATTGCATTAAGGTCTTTACTGACCCAATCGTGTTGTATGATAACATTCACTCTATATCTGCCTGTATGTGTCTGATATTGTATCATGTGCAGGGACTCTTTGTGTGCACTTTTACTGTAAGTAATGTGAAGTGGAAGTTGGAAAAGAAAAACCCTATGATTTTTTTGTTTTAAATTGACATGTTGCAGAATAACCCTTCTCCAAGAGGCTCTTTGCTTTCCGCTCATCTCATTTCATAATGACACTTTTCATTTCACGAAGGCACTTTACATGACAAAAAAGGCAGTAAGTGGGGAACTCCTCCTTTTTGATATTTGTCAGTGTTGATATCGTAGCTGTCCATGTGCTGTTGAGATCCATATCACAAAGCAGCAAAAATGTATAACCCAATTTCTAAAAAGAAAACTGATTTTCTTTTTTTTTACATAGGTACCTATTTTCAATTTAATGCCTGAAACATATCTTTAAAAAAAAACGTAAGCCACAGGTAACAAAGGACTGGAAAGGTTGTGTAATGCTAAAAAAATAGTTTCAACATTTCATATCCTGGTTCCTGCCATTTTCTTTCAGATGGATTGATTTGCAAATCTTTTTTTTTTTATTTGAGAAACGTTCTACAAGTTTTGCAAACAGAGCTGCAATTCCTAAAACAAAAGTACTTTTTACCACGTTATTTGATTGTTTAGAGCACTCATGTCGTAAAAACTCCACTTTAATTATGTTCAGTTTCTTAATTTTTATTATTGGCTTCCTCATCTTGAATTGTCTCAGCTTTTTGCACTGCTTCATCAAATTCTTCCTCCTAAATTTCGTCAAACTCTCATCAAGAATACTGTATGTCTTCTAATTGTACCTGTACTGCATACAGATGACTCATACTGTTGAGGAAGACCTGCTGTCTAATTAATGTTGTTAAAATCTTTTTGACCCTAGTGGCTGGATCACTTCTTTTACCATCATCGGTACAAACAAGGCAGTAGGAGCCATCATGATTATAGTGGCCATCCTCTTCACTATGTGTGCCGTACTATCTATCTTCCTGCTAAAGATGGTAAGAGTTTTCTAACTTTTCCTTAATATTTTTAGTTCTAGTTTGTGTTTCGTTAATGAACCCTTGGATTCTTGTACACTGGCTAATTGTAAGCAATTATGTGGAAAGTTGTGGACTCTTATTGCTTTTATATTACATAGACCTGTATCTGATAAAAATGACATTTCTGATGCTTGTGGTAAAACCAGCCATGGGTAATATCTTAATGACTTAAAGACTCTTATAAGTGGTTGCAACTTTTGTTGCACTACCAAATGTTTAAACTGATCCAGTCACAATTGCGGAACTTCATTTTACTGTTGAATTTGTGAGTGTGTACATTTATCCACTGCACAATGTTCTCCAAGATATTTTACGGATGAAAAGCATCACAGTTGAAGTATGAGTGTCAGCAATGATGCACAAATGATGAAAAGTGCCAAAGGTGTACTGTTCACTCCTGACTTTTGAGTGTGATGGAGTGACCATGATAGCCTTTGTCATTACATATTCTTTGTAACAGTCCCAGCCATTTGATTATACTTTGTTTCTCCTCAGGTCCACAGCATGTACCGTAGGACTGGGGCCAGTTTCCAGAAGGCCCAGCAGGAATTCTCACAGGGCGTCCTTACCAGTAAGACCTTCCAAACAGCTGCAGCTAGTGCAGCCTCTTCTGCTGCACAGGGAACCTTCCAGGGAAACAACTAATAGTAGACCATGCTAAGCTAAGCTCCATTTAACAGGCCAAGGCCTATATGTTGTCAGGTCTAGATGATAAACTACACTTAAACTGAATCAGAGTCAGTTTAATTTAAGAACTTTTCGGTTGGCACCAAAGTAGCAGTGATCCTTCCTAGAAGTTACAGATACTCTTGGAATTGTTTCTGCCTTTTGCAGCTAGTGGCTGTCAAATACCAATCTAACCTTACAATGTATAGACCTTGAGCTGGGTAAGGCTACATGCCTTTCACCATCACTGCACCTGTATTTCCCATGTTAACTGAGCTTTTCACATTCAGTGTGTCTCTTACAGAGGGACTAAGTTTGGGTGCAAAAGCAGTCAAAGATCGGAGTCCCACAATAAGTGCGTTTAGAAGTGAAAAGCATGATTAAAGATGACTGATTGCTGGCTTTGTATATTTTGTGTGCACTTTCTGGCAATGCTTTTCGATGGGGTGCGTGTGTGTGTGTGTGTGTGTGTGTGTGTGTGTGTGTGTGTGTGTGTGTGTGTGTGTGTGTGTTAGAGAGAGTGCATGTGTGCATGTGGGTTCTTACATGCTGGTCACACATATTCATGTGGGTGAAGTACATGTGTTTTTCCACACTAATGGTGGACCCTGAGCTTGTAATATAAGTAAGATAAAGCATTGATTGGCATTTTGTCCTACATTTCTTTTCATTTAGCATAGTTTAAAGAACCCTTTTGGTTTGTGTACCACAAATTTCCATCTATCAGTAAAGAATAGTTAACGGGTAAATCTTGTAATTATACTCTTTTTTTTCATATTACTGTAACAATCCTTTTGAATGTTAGGTCATTTATTAAAATAATTATTACAGACAGTCTCCTTATCATTGCCAAATTTTAATACTACATTATCTGTTTTCAAATATGCCTTTGACTTTTGTTTGAAACAAGAATTCAACTTAGACATCTTGTGATATCTTGAAATCAGCAAATATCATGTATTTGCTCCTGGTATCACATGACTATCTACCTTAAGACTACAGCAAGTGTTAAGGTTCAATTAATTTCATGCTTATAAACAGCTAATATAGTTTCCAATAAAGATAATTTAATTGGTTCACATTCCCTTGCTAAAGAATGAAACAATATCTTCATCCTTAAAAACTCCCTTGCTCAAGAATTCAGCTTCACCAATTTTAAACTTGCACTCTATGGTTCTAGTAGGGAAAGTATATGCAGATGAATAGTATTAAACTTATAGTTTAACTATTAAACATTCTTGTATTAAAGTATTCCTTTGCTTTTTGCTAAAAAAAAAACCCCATCCACATCATTTGGAGGAGTAACCTGCTCTTCCAGGACTCACTCAAATCAATTGAAAAACTCCAGATGATGTCATCCAAAGACGTTTTTTTCCAGTAGAAACACAGAAATATTTTATTACACAGAAAGCAGAGGGAAGAATAATACAATTCATATACATATACGCGATATGAAGCAAGTTAAAGTTAACTGTAAAAGTAGGAGGAAATATTTATTTGTCATGTAACTTTTTCAGTTATATGTGTATTTGACTTGTAATTACTGGCAGACCATTGCAAATTTGCCATAACACATAACAGTATCTCAACATCAATTATCGTTTCTTTAAAGAATATCAGTTCTCGTAGGTCTTCCCTATATCTCTTTACCACAAAGTTCTAAATTATTTTGGTACTGATGTATATTTTCTGTGCGATTTTTCTTTTCTTTCTTTTTTTTCTTTTGGAAAACAAACATGATGGTTTATCTGATGTACAATTTTAAATCTTGGAAGTAATGTATGTCAGCAATTGTAAACTCATGATTTGCATGATGTTCTTTAAAACAGATGATGATCTAATTTAAGATTCTTACATCTATCCTAGAATGCAAGATTTGTATTAATGTGCAGGTCTATGTAGTGGGGAGAACAGAATTCAGTGTCTTCTGTATTTCAGTTTTCAATGTATCATCTAATAAAATGCTTTGCTTTCATTTATAGCTGGGATTGTTTTTTCAATATCCTTTATTAGATGTTATAATGTAATTTGTACAATATTGTATCATTTAATTAGTTTTCATTCTGAGCACCATAAAATAAAAGCAGAGTAAATTCAGCTGACTTGAATGTGGCAGCCTTGCAAAGGTAACAGCACTTTTTTAATTAACACCAAATCATGAAATTCACATGTTTTTCTTTAGCAGGCTGTAGAACTCCACAAAGTGGCAATTGGTATGTCAGACTGGTTTAACATGTGCCAACCTCCAATAAAGGTATAGTTGAATTAAACTTCGTCCTGCAAATATTTATCAAGTTCTTGTTTGGGGGGGGGGGGGCTGCATTACGGGTTTCATTAGATTATTTAAGTTCATAAAACAAAAAGTAATGTTTAAGTAAGGATTCTTTTTCTGCATAAATAACCTGAAGCATAATCAGATTTTTCTAAAAGTTAGATAAAGGCAACCTAATTTAAATAAATGGCAGCTTTTGAAGAAACTGCAACATTGTACACAAGCTGCCTGATAGTCGACTAATGCTGCAGAATCTTTTTTATAATCATTTCCAACCTGGAGACCATCTTCTTCCAAGATTTTCTCCTTTGATCAAATCATGACAGAGTGTGTGTTGTCAAATAAATGGTAAATGGTTGCTTATAAAAGGCTTTACAATGTTGCTTCCCATTCACACACAAACTCAAACATTCAACACGGCTGCCTTGCAAGGTGCTCACCTGACCTACCAGGAGCAACTTGGGGTTCAGTGTCTTCCCCAAAGACAGTTTGAGATGTAGCCGGGAGCAGGGATCAAACCACTGACCCTCTGGTCCATGGACGACTGCCTTTACCAACTGAGCTACAGCCACCCTCATAAAGGTGTCAGGTCTTCTTTAAAGCCAGTGCCTCACAGACTCAAACACCTGACTCCAATTTTCCTATTTAAAGGGGAAATTAGTCCAGTCTTTCAATAAATGGAAGATACACTTGTGCCTCACAGAAAATATATGATTGGATCCTTATCCAAGTCCCTAAATCATCATGCCAGTTTAAGCTCCAACCCCTACGGTAGAAAATAATGCTTGAAAACCCAGTATATTATGACCACAAAAAGACATCCAATGAACCCAAATGGAATGATACACCCACAGACATATGCAAATCGACCAAGAGGAGACACAAATCAACCAATATAAAAGAGTTAAAGGCCTGTCTCCTGCCTGTGCCCATGGGTTCCATCATCTCACAATCCTTCCATTCACTGGTGGCACGTTTGACTGTAAATGCAGGTCCAAAACTGTTTCCACTGTAAAGGTTGAACGTTTCTATCTGGTACCATTAGATTTTGAGTCAGTTAGTCGTGTTCCAATTTGATTCAAACTGTTATGCTAATGTGCTGTTGAACTTAAATTCCTGCCCTGAGCCAAAACATGTAATGAAATGTTAAACAACAGCTAAACAAACTGTAGACAGCATGCTCATTGCTAGCTAACGGCAACCGCATCATTTTTGACAGAGATGCTCACATTGTCCCATTAGATTTTAATTGCTCTTTTCCAAGAAGGCCAGAAGAGACTAGACACAAAACAAAGAGGAAAGACCTTCTGTGACCACTCTATGTCTGCAGTGACTCAGACAGTCTGTAGGGAATCTGCACCGAAACCCAAACTGCTGCATCAATCATCTGTCTGACACTTCTCTCTGTCCTTTTCCAGGCTCTGTCTGTCACTCCGTCTGGAGCTTAGAATAAATGCAGCCACTTTCCCTCAAACACAGCATTTGACAAGTGGGCCAGACAGCATGGCAACCTGGCTATTAGATATACAATTGTGCAGTTTCATTCTTGTCTGCAGCAGTAAAACCAGAGACTCTCTTATTTAATGTTGGCTTGTTATAAAATGATGCTTAAATAGGCTAATCATATTCTTGAATTAAGGTTTCCCTTTATTAGTGCATGTGATACACAGCTGGTACTATAGAAAAATATGCATGCTTTGCTTATAAGTTTTGAGACACAAAGAAAAATCACATCCCACTGGTTTATGTTGAATGTACCAACTGACCTAATGATTAACACCTTGGTTTCTCTAGTAAATGACTCAGTGATTTATTTTCTGCTGATTTTTTTGCCTCAAACGTTTTTGTTATTAGGATATTGTGTCCAGCAGATGGTGAGGTAGAGGGCTTTTTTATTTTTGGAAGATCAATCTGGATACTGTAAGTTGTGAATTATAATCATCTAACCTGCTACTTGTTACAAAAGTGCTACAATATCCAGGAAGGAATGATGAAATTCAGTCCAGTTTGGAAACTATGATTGAGAAAAGTTACTTTTTTTATTTAATGAAGTGATTTAGGAATAAAATCAGACTTTTCCTGAAACAAAGTAAAATAAGCTTTTACTAAAGGTAAGTCTCTTAAAATTGACATTTATGATATTTTATATACATGGTGAGCTTTTTGTACTATGAAACTGTAGCTGGAATATTTGTAATTTGTAGAAGCACTGCACTCAACTACGAAATTGAGGCAATTTATACTTTTAAATCCAAGACTCCTATATTGTACTTTTTAATAATTTATTTGACTTTATCTTGGCATTTTAAATACAAAACTACTAACTGGTCAAAACAAACACTAAATGTGTCGCTGTAACTGTGACAACATTTGACACTATTTTTTTAATTTTTATAAACCAAACAACTGATTATTAAAGAAAATCTCAACATAAACAAAATAATCATTAGGTTAACTGAGATCCAGTGATAATAAACTAAGGATATCATATATATAAGAAATAGTCACAAATGGGACATTTTCTGCTTTACACACTTTTATTTAAGTAGTGTTTTCAGTGCTGGACTTTTACTTGTAACACAGTATTTCTATCTTGTGGCATTAACACACTGACTTAGAGGCGTTGGGAGAAGACCTCTGCACATCCCTGTCTAAACATTTGATTTGTCTGTTGTCTTGCAATTCCCTGATAGAAACAAACTATTCTGTATCTGTACAGCTTCCTCAGCATACTGGACACGTGTACTGTCGCTTACCTCATCTAGAGCCTTGCAGTGAGTGTGGAGTCTTGATTGTTGCCACCAGAGGGAAGCAAGGCTGTGGCGTAGGTGCTGTGTGGAATGAAGTGCTGACTCACTGTCAGAGACCTGCAGAAAAATCACATATGGTTCATTTTTACATTACTACCTTATTGTGTGTGTGTGTTTTTGTTTTTGTTTTTCCCTTTGTCTGAGTGTCTTGCAAACACCTGACTGCAAGACCGGTTATGCTCAAGTCTTATACTTAGCAACAGTTGTATTTGTTGCAAGGAAGACAGGCTTTAAAATATAAAGATTTTATGAGATCAGAACCCTCAGCACTATGAGGATATTTGAAATTTGCACCAGATACAGTGGTAGAATACAGCAAATGAAAAAATGGAATTTCAGGAATTCATAAGTTTTTAACTCCTCACTTTCAACATTAATGTGAACTTAGAGTATGAGAGACGTAAATGTGCATGCTTGTACGTGCAGTTACCCCGTGGACCTCCTTATTATCCCCCTCAGTGTGGTGCTGACAGGTGAGGCTGAGACACCCTTTGCTAGACACTGAAATGTGCCAAGCTTAAGGTTAAGCAGAAGAGAAGCTGACTGAGGAAGAGCTCACTGAGAGGAAATCTGCTATTTTTAGTCTGTTCTGTGTTCTCTGCTGGCTCTTTATCGTTGTCTCTTTGTGCGTGTGTCTGTGTGTGTTTGTGCATCGCAAAACTCTGGAGAAACTGTTCCTTGATTTTCTACAGATTGTTTTTGTAGGACCACACCATTAAACTGACATCCTCCGTGCATCATCCAAATCCTAAAGTGGAGACGTTGAGAGGGCCTGATGGATGTTTAGACTCATCTAATCCTGCTGAATGCAAAGAGTCTTCTCCAAAAACCTGTCTTGTTGCAAAGTGTGACAGTTGGGTTCCAAAACCTTAGCAAAGATCCATTAAAATGTTTAAGCTTCTATGTTTATTTTTTTTAACTTATTTATAATGTATAAACTTTAAAAACACAAAGGCTGTTGTGCAAGAACACAATTACAGCAAACAGCAAGAGTTCACTTGTATGTGCAGTTTATATTATGGAATATGCAAATTGGTCACCATGCTACTGCCATAAATTCAATCGAGACGTAAACTGATTTGTGTGGACTACGTGTGCATAGTGATTATCACTACCACATGCTAGATATTCATTTACCATGGAACTGGTGAGTTGTGGAACGGAGCGCTGCTTGTTTTACAGATACCTTTCCACACAAATGGGCCAAAGCTCCATGTTCAATGTGTTGTCGGGAGCACATGGAGTCTACAGAGAAACAGTCCTTATGTTCCCAAAGCTGTAGCTGACGTTAGCGTTAAGTGATGAAAGCTGTGGTACAAACGTTAGCTTAACTCCAGGTAAGCGCCATGTATTAGCTACTGGGAGGGTTTAAAAACAAAAAAATAAAGCAGTGTCATGTTTGCATTTGGGAAAAGCTATCACGGAGGATGACTTAAACATACATGTGGCGAATATATATTTTATACTTCATAGAAAGAGCAAATAAAATAGGGCGGCTATCATTAGCCTGACCGCTGCTAGCGTGTTGCGTTGAACTAGCGTAAGTCACACGGGTTAACGTAGAAAACTTCTGGCTGTTTTCTGCTTCTATTCAGTGGCGGTGTATTGCTGCATACATCTATCTGGGTCTGACAGTTGTTTACAGTTTAGTCTGGAAAACAAGATCTTTATCTTGGTTTAAGGTTTAAATTCTAATTACATCGTCAGTCCGTCCAATCCTCTGCGCGGGCGGTAGCTAGCTGTGACCATCCCACTGAAGCTAAAACCGGACTAACACTTTATTTTTTTCCCTTCTAGATATATTAATTCTCGGCAAACAACTAACCTGCTGATGGACAATAAAGGCTGTATTTTTCACAATTACTGTTTTAATTTGGTAGCAACGAAGTATAAACTGAAAAAGGAAACCGCTACAAAACTGTAGCCTTCGTAAATACAGTTTGTAAGAAAAAGCGGTCTCCAGCATTCGAGTCAACTCGGTTCTAAAAAATGTTAAATGTGGCAACATTAGCTGTATTAACCCAAAAAATGTTTTAAAGAAGGAGCAAAAACTGACCTGTAAATTGTTCTGTTCGAGAAGCATGTAGTAGCCTATAAATACCTAAAGACTGTACTGGGGTCTCTAAAAGCTGATCATGAACTTTAACGATTTAAAATGTAACTACATTTTAAACCTTTATACATGTATCTTATTTTACTTTCATGTTTATTAATCTAAACATCTATAGCTTATAAAAAGGGGGGAAACTAATTGTTTGAATTCCATAGTTGCGAAAGGCGCTCTTATTTTGAAAGCTTCCCCGGAAATAAAACTTTAGTAATATTTAGGCCGGTTTGACGCTTTATCCCTTGCTTTCACCTCCCTCCTCCTCCTCTCCCTCACCTCTCATCCTCCTCCTCACACTCCGTCCCCCCACCTCTCCAGACGCTTCCCCTAGCTCGCACCGGTAGTTGTCATGGCGATGGAGTCAGCCTCGGCGTCTGCTCCAGGGGGTGTTGCCATGGAGATCCCGGTGCGAGGTGCGCTCTCGGTGGTGGAGGAAGACGAGGGCTTCAGCGCGCCGCCGCCGCCGGGGTCCGAGGAGCGACTACGGTACCGCCGAGGAGGAGGGAGAAGGCGACGCGGGGTGCCGTTCAACCGGGGCGGCTACTATATGCTGATAGTGATCGGGGAGATCAGCACGGAGCACCAGCTGGCTGCCGCCAGAGCGCAGATAGAGCGGGGTGAGAGATGAATGAGCTGCCGGTGTTAATCTGTGTTGATTATCTGTTTTGCAGCTGTGGAGGGTGGAAGTCATGAAGGTTTTAATATGGAGAGAGATGCTTTGACGCAATGCCCATGATAGTATCCATAGGTAGAGGCAGTTGCTGCAGCATTGCACCACGGGACACTAGGCATTACCCACTGTGTACTGTATCACTATAAAATTGCAGACTTCAGTTGTATGTGCCGCAGAAGTCTATTTACTTAATAGAACCTACAAATAAGTCGGTATTTACCAGGTTAATAGGATATTGGTGCACCGGACATAGAATTCGATATCTAGATAAGTAAGTACAAGTATTATTTTTACGACCTGCACAGTCTGTGCCATCTTAGCTATTTAAGTAGAAGCTTGTATTTTTAAGCAGGTGTGTGTCCATGTGTTTTCATGCTTGTGTGTGGGTGTTTCCTGGATGGGGTGATATACTGTATACCCTCAAAGCAGTAAACAAACAGAAGCTGCTGCGTGTTGACCAGGAACAGAGCTACTTCACAGATGTTAAGGAAAAGACGTACGTTTTAGTTTCCCATTACACTCTTTATATTTGTTGTCAGTGCTCAGCTGAATATCTCAGCTCCGTCATAAATCCCTGCTCCTCCTCTTGAGGAACTGAGTTAGGCTGCAGTCATTTTGGTTGGTGGGAGCTGTCTTAAGTTTGGGCATGTAAACAGATTGTTGAGCAGTTGGGGAAGGGTGTTGCTCTGTACACATTCATCAGTACTTTATGCTAGTCAGCAATTTTCTGCTGTGCCGTTGCATCTCTAAGCTGTCGTTTGTCCAGATGATCAATCTGTTAGATTCCAGCCTCACAGCTAGGGAGTTAACAGCTCTGTTGCACGGTGACGTGTTCAGTATCGCACCTACTCTACTCGTTACAACATTTATTCTCGTGCATAGGTCGGTGAATAGCTGCGAATGACCTGCCTTCGACTCCGATTAGCTTTCCAACAAGTCACCCTGACTGCATAGCAGTCAAGGCCAGAAATAAGGATAAGCTGTACTGAATAAAGTGATCGTATCCAACATCATTCAGTGTGACAGTATGTTGTTGATGAAAGTAGTATTTTTTTCTCTCCCCAGACTATTTCCCTTTTTAAATGAATCTGCCTATTTTTTACTTTATTTTTATTTAGTTTGTCCTTTGGTCTTATCCCGTGAGTTCAGGGTCGCGGATCATTGTCCGCATGTTGATTTGGCACAGTTTTTATGCCAGATGCCCTTCCTGACGCAACCCTCCCCAAGCACTACCGGGCTTGGACCGGCACTGCACAGCTGGGGATGGGGATGGGGCTGGGCTGTTGGTGGTTCAGTGTCTTACCCAGAGACACTTTGACATATACCTGGGACCGGGGATCGAACCACTGACCCTGTGGTCCTTGGACCACTGCCTGGTCTACAAAAGAGAAAACCAAAATAATAAAAAGTCCTATCACAGCTTCATAAAGCTAAAAAGTGACTACAAAACCTAAAGTTTTCGGCAAACAACGACAGACGCAGACATGATACATTAAGAGCACATCTGAAGCTTCGGGTGAGCCTAGTTCTGAGTTCAGTTTCAGGAAGGGATGTTGTGCTTTTGACAGGGCAGTCACACTCTGGTTTCCACACTGCAGGGACAGTATGGAGACCAGGGAACTTTATGAGTAGGATGTATTCTCGTGTACCTATGTTTGACTAATCATTTCAGTTGTTATTAAAACAGCATTAAAAAACGTAGACGTATGTAGAGTCTTACATTAATGTGTCAATTATGATCTTAATTGTTAATTTCAAATCGGTTAGTTGATATGTGTTTTCAGTATCAAACAGACTTTATGCTTTTTTCATCTTGTCTTTATTTTATTTTATTTTTTATTGTCTTTATTTGAAAGTACCAATTAACCTAAATATAGTTTTAAGGTCTATGAATTTTGTTAGATTTTTCTACTTTGTTACTTACTCCCATAATAGTTTTGTAGTTTTATAAGTAAAGGTTACAATGCATGATATATACTTATATAGTTATTGGAATGGATATGATTTTTTTTTTTTATTGATACCAGTGATGCCAATGTTGATTCTGCATTTTCAGTCTGCTTTTTTATCGATTCTCATATTGATGCCAGATTAATTTTCTGTGTTGTGAGGAAAAACAGTAGGACCACACAGGTTTTCAGCATCAGTGCAGCGGGTTTATTGTCTCGGAGTCTGAACACTCCTCCTCTCCTCTATGACTCCTTATGACTCCTATGACTGCAAGTTGCCAGCAGTTTAGACACAGGCTTTAAGGTTATGGCAAATTCGTTTTTGAAATGTCCATCATAAACGAAAGTGATAATCTCAGGGGCACACTATTCTGATGGTTTGGATAATTTGGAACAGTCTGGAACTGGAACTAGTTCCCATCCCTAGTAATACTGAAAGGGTATTTGTACACTGTGGTAATCATACTTTAACTACAAGCTCTTCTTCCACCATTGCTCGGTTGTGTGAGACACAGGGATGGCAATTAAAATGATTTCCCTTCCTAAAACTTTACAGCTGCTGTTTTTGGTTTAAATCAAGTTGGTACAGAACTCGGATTTATCACTTTTGAGTTTGTTTGCCATTTACAGCACATTTGTGAAATGAGTTCACAATAAATATTCTCCCTTTTAAATTATATGCTTCAGCGGTGTTTAGCCACAAACATTTGCTTTTTAGTTGTTACTGATTAAAAAGGGAAAAATCAGAATAAAAGAGAGAGCTTTTATGTAAGCACTTTGATAGATATGTTTGAATACATTTGAACCAAACTTAACAAGGCCTAATTTTAGATTTAGGCAGGAACCTTACCTATGAGGCACATGTGCAACAAATCTTGACTAGATTTTACATTAATGTTATCAACACTATCAAGGTCAAAGTACTTTTTCTGACACAGATCAGTAACATGAATTGATATGTAGAGAAATCGGCTTCCTAATGGAACACATACTTTTTTACCAAAAATTTTAGGGCATAAACTTTAACAAATAATGTGATTAAGTATATAGAATGTTTTTACCACAGGATTATAACAGAAGATGCTTTAATATTTGGCTTCATTTCAATGAAGGAAGTCAAATACCTGCGCTCATTTAGTAACTTATGATCTATCTGTAAAAGTTGTATTCTTGTTCACAGATACAGGGCTTTGGTCAAAATTGAAGTATAATGGGACAATGTAGTCCAGGGGTTCACACTGTTCAAAATGCCAAAAGAACCTACTTAAACCAATCTTGCATCATAACCCTGTCCTCCTATGGTCAGTCATATCTAAATATGTAAAATTTTGTCGATACAGTATGTTTGTACAATGACTGTGGCATATTTGTATCATATCACTCACAGTCAGCCACAGGTTTCATGCTCTGCATCCAGTACTTTTGCTAGTTGATTTCTCCGCACATTTCCTGATTTATAGTGCCATACTTTCACTTATGTATAATTTTCAATATAAGATTTTTAGTTGAAGTATTTGTTAAAATGTGGTATTCTTTATTTTACTACAGAATAATCAGCCATAATATTAATATCACCTGGTGGTTCAAATGTTGTGGAGGGGCTAGCGTGGAAAACCCTTAGTCAGTCAACTGACCTAAATCCAAAGGAACATCTATTTCAGGTCCTAAAGACAAAATGCCCCTAAAACAAGTGGGAAGTAAATACAGCTGTAATAAAACAAGTGAAGGAACCTAGAATCTGGTGAGGCCACAGAATTTGAGGGTATTTATCCCAAAAATTGAGGATCAGTGAAAACAAATGGGTGTAAAACCCTTAACTTAAAGCTGCGTCACTGTCCAAATATTTGTATGTAGCAAAATTCTGTCTGTTCTTGTTAAAATTGTGTAAACTAAATACTGTAGATCAAGCTGATCACAACTGCTCTTTTGAAAAGTAAACAACTTTTCACACCCTCTTTTAAAACATGCTTGATAATAAGACAGATTTGGGTGAGGTATCACTGGATCACTATGATCAGATTGTTTACATTTTGAGTTCCTTTCCTTCACTGGTCATAGTATAGTCAAGGTCATGAACATGAAACGTTAATACACTTGTTAGTGATTCTGCATGTTTCAATGAGCAAACCAAATGACTAATTCAGAGCATCTGCAAGGTTGTTTAGTTCAAAATGTCAGCCGCATTTGAGACTGTCTCACCCACTGTCTCTTGTCTCAGTATGCTTTTGAGTGTAGCGCCTTCTTCACCCCGTTCTGGCGTTACAAACTATAATGAGCTCCTCACTGCTCATTACTGTCACTGGAGATACATTCAGCTTTGCTACGGTTGCAGCAATGAATCCATTGAGTACAGCAAATCAGATGTGCACTAACAGGATAAAGTTGAGCCACATGCTTTATTTGAAATGTTTATATATTGAGTGTGTGTACAGTTGGCATGAGTTGTAGGTTATCATCAGTTTTGACTCTGCTCTGACTAAAGTACATGCACAGTAGTGTATCTTCCCATATCTTTTGTCGTAGGAGACCTATTTTATCTGGTGGGTTTTAACTGGTACAGTGTTGTGAAAATAATTTTCATCATAAATGAATTTTGCCATTTCTAACTTTTAATTAATTAATAAATCATCTGTTGATAGTCTGAAGATGCAGAAATCCCAATCACAATTTCTCAAATCCCGTTTTGCTTTTTTGGGGGCGACTAACTCCAAAGACAAGCATGGAAAGTTTGCAGTGAAATAAAACAGAGGCAATGAGGAATGGGATGACAAGGCAGCAACATGAGACCTGTATGTTGTTCATTTTATGTGTCTGAGTACAAAGGAGGACAGGCAACAGAACGTGGATCACAGTGACACAGCATATCTGCAATCTGCAGTTTAGGAGCAATATCTCCACAGTTAAGGGCAAACAAGGAGATTTTAGAACAGGGGCATGGATTTAAAAAATTAGAATAATCTAATTTCTTGTTCTCCCTGGAAGAATTCACAAGTGCATAAGATGAGAGAGGTGTGAGCATTGGTTTTGACTTGCTCAGTAAGATTCCTCTGAAGTTTGACTCACTGCAGCTAAGTAGGATCTGATAAAGCTGCTGAGTGTGTGTGATGGAGAGGGAGAGAGTGGGTGTGTGAGATGCTGATTAGTCCTTTACTGAGTCATTTCTGATACAGAGACTAGAGTTATTATTTTTTTAGGTGTATGTTTTTCTCAGGGTCATTACTACATATGTTTTATGAATATGGAATTGAAATTAAAGGTTAACAATTGAAAGCAACTAAGTATCAAATTATTTTGGTAATCAAGAAATCAGTCCAAATATGTCACCACCCTAATCTTTATAAATATTAGAACATTACTAATCCATGCTTATTGTCCAGCTCTGGAGTTTCCTACTAACAAAGACTGACACAGTCAATATGCGTTGATTTATGTATTCTGAAATGAAACTCGGAGTAATTTCACAGAGGATGAACATCATAATTCAATATTTTCCTCAAAGCTGCACTTTCACATTGAGTTTATGGCCCATATCTTTGCTCATTTGGTTGACTCTCACTGCTTTCATCATTGTTGTTATGAGATGTATAAATGCAGGTGGCTTTTTTGTTTTTCAGTGAAAAGCTTAAAAAATCAACTGCAAATTACCTGCTCAGCACCAAATGGCAGAAAGACAAAGTCAGCGACTAGAGAGTGGAGCACGGTAGAGTGTTTAGCAACTAAAGAGCCAAACATTTCTCTCAGGAGTTGGCAAAACTTAAATGGAGCTAAACAAGAAAGTACTCACACTTAGTTAAGTGGCCTGTTACAGTAGCAGGCTTATTTTAAAGTGGTACCATGAAAACTAGGCTGAAGTTAATAATCACAAAATGAAAAAAAATCACGCTGTTCATCTGGTACTACTTTTGACAGAACGAAGAATAAAATGAAGTGCAACAACTCCAACCCAAAAAGAAAATAAAAATTCCATTTACTTGATGTTACCTTTTAAAATGTCAATTGGCACTTTTTCATATGTATGACAGCATTAAAAGATTTTCATTTCACAAAAATTGTGATAAAGGAAGCTTCATTAGGAAAGTTCTTTGTAAACTTTGAAATAGAAAAGTGTTGCACTTTAAGAAAAGGATTAGACGTTTTTGAGATTGACAGGATGAGTGTTCTGTCCCACTACTGTCCCATTCGGTAGTATTGAATATAGTTAGCAACAAGACTTAATTTAGGTTAGTTATAGGGATGCATGCACATCCATGTGTTTCCATCAGTCCTTCATCAGACATTTTGAGCCTGAAAAGTTTCCTGTGCAGTGACCTTCCCCACAGCTTAGTTTAAATACAGATTTGAGGCGATGATGGGGGAGGAAGTCGAGATGCTGCAGCAACATCTGGTAAAAGGGTACCTCAAGTTCACAAAGCAAGATGACTTCTTGCATAATAACTAGCTCGCTAAATGTGCCTCTGCTTCATCAGAAGCTAGTCAGAGAAAATTGCTTCTGTTTCCTTAATCAGCATCGGTGCGTCATGTTTCAGTGCCTCATGCCATCTCTCTCTTTCTCCCTGCAGGAATTCGATCCTGGGACGTCGACCTCAAGTGCTGCGACCTTGATCAGCAGCTGCAGCTGTTTATAACTCGTCACTCCGCCCACTTCGAGGTCAGAGGTCAGTGTGATTTGGTGTTGCTGAAAACTATAGACCAATGATGACAGTTGTGACCTGTTAATTATGAGAACAACGTCAATACGGGTTTCACATTTTATGGAACAGGTTTGGACACGACAACCAGTGAGGTGTAAAATTCTCCAGGCTTTAAAAGCTGCATTTGGCATCTGCCTAATTTGATAATAGTCAATAATAAAGGTTCCAATACCTTAGTATTCTTTTCTCTCTATATAGTTGAAACTGCCGGTTTATATATTTTAGCAGCATTTTTAATTACTGATTTATAAAACTACAGTATGAATGGAATATGCAGACACTATAGAAATTAAAAATTCAAAGCAGTCTGATTCATAAATGATTTGATACACATTGCCCCAAAATTATATATATTATTATAAACAATATTACATTTAGTTAAACTTTTCCAGGTAAAAATAATTAACTCTTCATTATTTATTTGTGATTCTAAAATGCATCAAAACAAGTTTTTAAATATCAAAATGAAAAAAAAAAACTAATTCTATTAAAAAAATCACAGCTGCAACATCACATCACATTTTTTACTGTGGGATGATTGACACTAGTGAGTTGAAATTACTGGAAATTTAATCCATCTGCATTGCATCAAAGCTGAAATGTGTGTATTATCACCATGGTGACTGTTCAGGGAGCTGTGGCCCTGCAGTATTAGGTGTGTGTGTGTGTGTGTGTGTGTCATACGCAGACTGTGTCTATGTGACATGCTGGTTCTAGGGCTCAGTGCCCAGGTTGAAAGTAAAAGATGCTGAACATGGAGCTACTTCAATAATTTCCCACATAGGAGCCTGATGAGATCAAACACTCATACAGAAAAATGGGCAAACAGGCAACAGCAGGATAGATTATAGCTGCACTGGTGGCATGTGCTAAGCAGCAGTCAGCAGAAAATGACAAAGCATTTTTCAAAACAATTGTTAAACAAAGCAAACACCTTCAGAGGAAACAGAGGAATTACTGTCAAACAATAAATAGTATTAGTCTTCTTTACCCATCTGTCATCCAGTCTTCAGTCTTATAGAGATACACTCCCCTACTTATCTGAGGCAGGTTCACACGTGTGTATAGCTGTAAATCTCTTATATCATTGCTATAAAAACATTATTGGTGATTAATCCTTTAACTCCATGTGTAATATGTGAGGACATTGTCACTTGAACTTCGAACACAGGTTGATACAAACATGCAAACCTTGTTTTGTTTTTATGGGACAGTAATATGTTTTGAGAGTTATTGTCACGTTAAGGATTGTGATTGACTGTATTCATATTGGTTTGAGAAAAGCTGTATTGATCTTTAAATGATATATTGGATTTTTTAAAATAGCATTGTGGCATAGTGGTCATACAGGGCGTCCTTCATTTCAGTGTCCAGCCAACTTAGCCGCTCTGCAGCTCTGGTTAAATATGATGTTTCTGTGGAGGATAGCAGTAAAAACATGTGTGGTCCTTTGGAGATGGACAGTAATTCACAGAAAACAACATTTATCGAGTCTCAGTGCCCTCTACAGTTCAGCTTTGTGCAGTGCAGGCTGTAACAAATGGAATTGATACCAATTCATCTGCAATTAGTTTAAAATTAATTAATATGCACCAGCCAATATATTCTCCACAATAATGCTCTGTTGCAAAAAATGTTAAAAAAATGTTTCTGAACTTTTCTTAAGATTGTTACACAAAATATATGTTTAGCATTATGGAAAGAAACCTTAGCTGGGTCGCTGGGACTGGAGGACCCAGGGTGGAGCCTGGGAGAATTGATTATTCCCCTCTTTTCTTCCCGTACATCACACAAGGCAGATCAATAGCACTTCAATGGGTAGAAATCCAATGTCTGCAGAGCAGAAATAGATAAAGGGTCTAACATTGCTTTGGGTTGACGGAAAAAAATTCCATTGTGGGAAAACTGCTGTAACAGTTTTAGTGTCTTCACTATCCATTCAGCTGATTTTGGAAATGAGGTGATGGGAGGGAGGGCTGATGGGGCCCACTGATAAAGTCTTGGCAGGTCTGGTTGAATAGATCTCACTCACTCTCTGAGTGATGTTTGGCATCAAATTTAGGTTTTAGTGCTAGAACATTGTTGGGCTCCCCCTTGTCTAACCATGACTCAGGATGTAGAAAGAAACAGCGACTCTTTTCTAAGTAAATAAAGTGTGGTAACTACAAAAATGTTGATTTATTACTTACATTGGTTTTACATATTTGCAGTCACTGAGTTCATATTTTAGAGCTTATTAAAAGGTTAATTTCTGAAATATATCCATGTTGAAGGACATAAAAGTAATTTACTCTACTTAAAGCAGCAATATACAGATTTAGTCTAGTGGTTATTTTTCAGTGACTAGCAAGTCCCACAGCTAGTACCAATTTTGTTCTTCACAAATTAGTTTCAGTTTTGTGCTGTCAGCCCTTTTGAAACCTTAAGTGCCATTTTATTATTCTCATTTTGCAGCAAAACTATAATTTCATCAACCAGTGTGAAGGGACATTTATCTGATATCTCTTTCACAGCTCTCTTGATTTCTCTCTGTGCACGCTCTCTACATGTGAATGTATTGTTTTCTCTTGAGGCAGTTTTGAGTTAATGGAAGGGAGGCTGCAGTTAATAGAAGTGTTTGAGAACATGTGGTTTCTAAATATATAATTTCATCTCAGGGTTAGCAGCAATCAGAAACAATTTTGTGCTGCATCACAACATTAACTACTAAAAGAGAAAATGTGTGTTTCAGTTTAAAACGCTGCAGGATATTCATCATGCTGTTAGCTGAAAAGTCTGCCTGACCAGATCAAAGCCTAGTTTATTGTTTGAAATGAGATTTGCAGTCTCCTAGTTTTGATGTGCCATTGCAGCCTTTCTAAGCATCATTATTATTCAAAATTAGCCGGAGTTTAATTATATTTTTTACAGTACACTGAGTTTTAATAAATACTTGGGTGGAATGAGAAACATGTAAATCAGCACAAGGTCACCTCATTTCAATGCTAATACATTGGGAGTCATCAATTGGGATCTATATGTTTCACATGATACTGAAGATGAAATTTCTGCTTGATCCATCACATTACTTTAGTGTGTGTGTGTGTGTGTGGCTTTGCAGGTCATTGTATTTTTCTCATTGTACGTGTACTTTTAAGCCTTCGGGAATAAAATCCTATTCCAAATAAATACATGACCTACTGTAGTATTTATTATATTTGCTTATAAAGTTCCTCAAGTTCTTTAGCATGTTAAAGATGTAAATGGTGTCTATTTAGGCAAATTTTCTATTTATTTATTTATGCTCTTATACAGTATCTTAATACCAACTTAAAGCGCCAAAAACCAGCATTTAGTACTATTGCAAGTTTTCTCCCTCTGCCTTTGCTGAGTCTAATTCACTTTCACGTGACTTTCATAAATACCAGTCACAGTTTCAGTCCTCTTAAGTACATGTGCATTTGCTTACAAGTTAAAGCTGTTATGTACTAGTCCAACAGCACGAACACCAGCTCCACATCTGTCTTGAGTCCTTTTATCAAGCCAGATATTTTTACTCATGTCCTGTCTCCTACTTGATCATTCTCTTTTTTCTCTTCCTTCCTTTCTCATAGCCTTTTTGCCAAATCTGTTTAGCCATGCTAAAAATACCCATAGATGTATTACCAGAATACCAAGCTATATGGTGTCATGAAGCATTCTCATAAGAGGTCACTGGGATGGGAATCCAAAGTTGCATAGGGGTGTAAATGCTGATTCAGCCCCACTGGGGTGAGAGCATTTGCTTTTATAACCAGGCAGTGTACCATTAAAAGGATTTTAAAGCTGTTACCTTTAAGTACTAATGTTTAGAAAGATGTATAAATAAATTGTGTTTATTAATCAAAAATGTTGAATTTCTACATGAAAGTTTCAAATGTGATCATGTTTCATTTACTAGATACTGAATGGTCAGCAGGAGTGTGACGACACTGCTGTTCAAAATATTTCCATCCTTTTGTTTGCCCCTCTTCCAACTTTTTTGAGATGTGTTGCTGCCATCAAATTCCAAATGAGCTAATATTTTCCATGAAATGGTAAAATTTCTCAGTTCCAACATCTGATATGGCTCAGAAACAGGTTTTAACATCCCAGAGGACCAGAAATCCTTTGAAGTAAAAGTGAAGTGATCACAGCGGTCTTTTCTTTTTTATTTTCTCTCTTGCTCTCACTGAGGGCCATGTGGGTGGAGAAAAAAGTGAAAGAATCCGTGGGAATAAACTCGATGTAATCATCATGTGTGGGTCTTCCCTCACACAGAAGTTGAGCTCCATAAAGCCAGGCAGGTGTGCAGTTATTATAGATCTTGTGTGATGTGTTAACTGCGACTTCTGTGTATGGTTCAATTATTTGGCCACCATGTGGAGCTCACATACTGAAGCTAAGTATGGAGCACATTTGGTTCGGCTATTGACATTTCCAGTATAATCAAGAAAGTCTTGTTGAAGACAAACCCATTGTATTGGAAGTTATTAATCTTAACAGAAGATGGACCTTAAGACAAAGATGGGTAGGGTTAGGGGAAGCCATAGCTCAAGGTGAAACCCCCCCTGAAACATTCAAATATTAAACTTCTAGAAAAAAATAATTTTCAGCTGTAGCTCTAGATCTTGTCAGGAGCCTGTGATCTTTGTCTGCAGACAGGTCCAACTCAGTTGAGTTGATTCAGAACAGAAATCGCTGACTCTTCAGTGTTGGGCAAAAGATATAAAGGTGGCATTATGTTTCAATAATGAACCGAGAACAAAAACAGAAAATATTAAAAAAATTGGTAAATCGGACTTGGGAGAATCACACTGCTGATCAACATTTCTAAACATGGCAGTAATCCTAATGTTTGTGCACTGGAAGTGTGCTTAAACTGTCTATGAAATTATAACTCATCTAGTTTATTAAGGGATAAAATCAGCCCTGACTGTACAGTGTCTGAAGGACTTAAAAGACTTCATCAGATATGGTGCTCATGAATGACTATAGCCCTCCAAGAGGCTTCCAGAATGATTTGCAGTTATAATTCTTCTGTGCACGAAGGCAGTCTCACTGCTAAAATTATACTTTGTCCTGAAACTTTACAGTGTGAATGTGACCTCAGGAAACAAAAGGACACAGCTAAAAAACAGATGGGGAAAACAAATCAAAACCTATAAATATCTTTGCTTGAAAATGTACAATATATGTATTATTTATTATATAACCTCTTCATTTGTCTGGTATGTTAAATCTAAATATGTAAAGTGAATTTTAGATACAGCAGTCACATGTAGCACTGTTGAAAAATTACTAATTCAAAAAAATGTTCTAATCGCTTTCTTTTCACACACACACACACACACACGCACACACGGGAGTGGTACCTACATGGCATGTTAGAGGTGACCGTAGACCTGAGGGCAGCACAGGGCGATTAAAGATTCACATTCTACGGTGGAGCCAATTTGCTCCATTGCCAGAGGAGTGTGCCTTTTCATGGCTGTCGTCATAGGGACCTTGCCATCCATCTCTGCGTGGGATGACTTTTCGAAGACCCTGAAGGTTTTAAAGATGAAGGGTTAAAGACTTGGCTGACTTCACTCATGACATATTGATGAAGGGCACGCAAAGGCTGTGGGCCGTTAGGATGAACAGGAGGCCGTGCATAAAATCACAAGGAGGTTGTGTTGTGTTGGTCCATAACTAGATAGAGAAATATAAATGCAGAAACGTTGATCAGTTTTTATCAGTCTATTTATAAGATACATAATGGGGGCCCTTTTTTGGGGGGGTTTGCTTCACCTTGGTTGCCCGCCTTGATGGTACATCTTTGCAAGAATGGCTAAAATAGGTTTTAGGAAAACAATATTGTCAACATGTGAGACTGTTAGCCTGTAGAAAAAAAGCCCTTCAGGACTCTATAAAGCCAAAGAATCTAAATCCATCCCACTTTGGAACTCTGCGGTACAATGAATGATGTTTTCTGACATCTGGTACAGAACACAGAAGGTCTGGCTTCATCACTTTTTTGTACAGTGCTATTAATCTTTTGGTAATTTGTGTGTCCTTTTTGACTCCGTAGAACATTCATAGAGTAAAATCAGCTTAAAAGAACTTATTCAAAATTTCAGTCTTCTTACTTTGGATAATTCGAATCATCTGTTATCGCTCAAACTGTGCAGATATATTACCATTGAGCTTCTAATCTGTACTTTAATGCCTAATAATAAAGTTTACCGAATGGTTAACCACACAAAATCTTTAAAAGTAGAAATAATGGATGAACGTCTAAATTGTGATTGTGTACATGAATGGACTTGAGTGTTGTGTATGTTCGTCTTCCCATTAAATGATATGCCCTCACACATCTTCCTCTGCCTGCTTTAATCTTATTTATTGCACTTCATTCTCATTTCATTGTTCTTGGCTTACAGTTTTTTTTTTTTTTTTTTTACTTTAAGTCTAAGCGGTACGGCTTTAATTGCTTTAAAAAGTCCTTTTTTATCTCTTTCCTCAGTTCTTATATCTTTACTGTGCCTGACATTTTGCTCTAACATGATTGCTCCCAGGTCATAGCAATACCTGAGATTTGGCTGTGAACTTTGAAACATATATTACTTTTGATTATAGGATTGGACCCTCCGTTCACTCATACAGAATATTCCTTTGTAGTTTTGAATGTGGAAGCGAGAGGGAGAAGTTGCTTTATCAACAGCAAACATTGATTCTTCTTCACCGAGGCTTTAATGACAGTAATCGGTTACCACCTTACTCAAGGCTGCTTGTTTGTAGTGAAGATGGGGGTCTACCAAATGCCCAGGTCATGACCTTCAGCTCCATGCCTGTGTTCCCATTTGTCAGAGCCACAGACAACTGGGTATCATCATTTTCCAAATTTATTCTGTGAGGGTTTATCTAACTTCTTACTTGCACAGACAAAAAATGAACTGTGAGGAAAATGTGTAAGAGAGCAGGTTGCCCACCAACTGCAGGGTCAGGGTTCAGTCCCCAGTTGAAATATCCTTGAAAGAGAAACTTAATCCCAGTAATCCCACCAATTGTAAAATGTAGAGCCAAGAAATTACTTGATAAAACTTTTAAATCTATAGAATTTTAAAATAGTATCTATGTGTAAATAGGTCTTCCTTGCAGTGACTATTTTGCTGTAGAAGCTGAATAATAAAAGGTTCATTAAGTCAATTAAATGTATTAATGCCTCATTCTAGCACTTCCACCATATTTACATTTGCTGGGAGATCTGTTGCATCAAAACAAGCTAAGCTCCCCTGCATAAACAAATAGCATCTAATGGAATCTTAGACCACAATATAGCCCTTGTACGTGTGTAGTGGGAAGGAAAATGCACACATGCAATGTATATATTACAATGATAGAAGAGAAAACATCATGTAAAAAACATCATGTTCACCTCACTGGTGGTGAAGAATGGGAAATCTGTTTATGCATTTCTAAAAATCATACACATATAACTAGCTAACAAAACTTCGAGTGTAACCCACCTGAGAATATCTAATAAATATTGGATTTTTTTTTTTCTCTTCTTATTCATTTTCCTGTAGGTGTGGCAAAAAAATTAAGTATTAACGAACATATGAGGGATTTAAAGGAATAGTTTCAGCTATACATGGATCCTTCATCACACACATATAGTACAAACCCACACTGTAATGTTTATTATATTTCACGATCTTCTGAAGCCACACTGAGAAAATAACTTTTCTCTTTTTTTATGGCTCCATTGTTCCTTTCTATTCCCATCAACAATCATGTCCTGCGTCTGAAATATTTCTTCTTGTGTCAGTCTATGTCTGTCTCCAATATTGGAGGGTGAGAAGGAGACATTTTCATCACTGTTAAGCTCTGCTTGATTGCCTTGAAGGAATCGATTGAGCACTGTGGCAGTAAAAGTTATGGTTGGAAAGCTGGGAGCTCTTTTCCCCAGTGCAAGAACAGTGCGTTGACCCTCCATTTCTGCTGCTTTCTGCCTGATATTCCAGTTCCCCTTTTTATCTCCTTAGTTCCCCTTCTTATTGGGCTGCACACAAATTAGTCTCTTACAAACTGAATATACACTTCTGACTTCACCATTTTCCAGATTTCATGAGGTTGCTGTTATTATTTAGTCCCAGAAGGCCTGTGCAATGGTTCTGTAAATAATTGAGACAAACAATGTTTTTTAACAAGAAGGTCTTCGTATTTTTCAACTTCTAATCAATATTCAGCTCACAAATCCTTTCTACTGTACCTAACATTTATGGAAGATACTTTTTGAAGAAAAGCACATTTTTAAACACATTTTTTTTTTTTTACCAGTAGGATGTGCATTATGCATCATTTAGCGTCTTTCCGTAGGTGCTTTTATTCAAATCGACTTACAAAAAAGCTGTCAGGGAGAAGACATTAAAAGCAAAGTCCCATAAGAAGAAATGTTTCGGTGTCATCAGATTAATTATTAGTGCCAGTACGTGCAAAATAAAGACAAACTAAAGCCAAAAAAACAAATGTGGTGCAAGGGGAAAAACCAGAAAGGTAGTCAAGACTGGGTCGTGACAATATGGGGACACCATAGGCTCAAGCCAACCAGCTTCCAAACTCTACTTTTCAGCTACCTGCAAGTAAGAGCGCGGCAGAGTAAACGGAAACCAGACGACCCGCCACCTGACAGTTGTCCTATGAAGAATATTTTTCTCTGTACTGCATAGACACGTGAAAAAGTGTTCTCTTTTCAACAGTTTTTCATATATTGGGAGTGAGCCTACTGAGTCCAGCAGAAATATGCATTGAGAGTGATATAATTCAGTGGAAAGCACAAGAAGCCATAGCATGAAAAGCCATGAGAGCAGATGGTGGACACAAACAATGTGGTGTAGATGGAGAAGAGAAAAGGGCCGAGCAAAGAGCCCTGCGACACACCTGTGGAGAAGCAATGAGCGCTACGGTAGATGCTAAGCCAAGAAGGTTCGCCCAGACCTCATCCAGCTGATGATAGATGAAAGATGTCTCCAAAACTTCACTCTGTTATCAGTAGCCTTATAGAGCTCTATCAGCAGAATCTCCCAGGACTGTTTTGTGTTTAAAATTGGTGGAAATTCCCCTTTAAGGACTGTCATAGTGAGACCAATGGCACTCAGTGGAGTTTTTTTTCTCTTTTTAACCATCATCATCTTTCTAGCCGTGTAGTTTTAGTGTTCAAGGTAACCACCATTTTAATTTTGCTGTATAACAGTTCCCTGATCCACAGTGACACAGCACTTCTGTTCTCTCACCTTGTCGCTGCAGGGATGAGAGCAAGGGTGTGTGTGTGTGTGTGTGTGTGTGTGTGTGTGTGTGTGTGTGTGTGTTTACCCCTTCCTGTCCTTTTGGGAACACTGGGAAGTGGATCATCACTTTCAGTGGGATTTGGTGTTGCATTAGTTTAAGTCACAGACTCCCCTCTGAGACCCTTTACCCTTCATAAACACTCACAGCACAACCGGCTTTACAAACACCTGCACCATCAGCTGTTGTTATAATAGCATCTGAGGAGTTGTTGGTTTCCATTTCTTTTTCCCATAGCAGAAAAAACATGGAAAGACCTTTCGCCTCCCTACACATTGTCTTTTCTTTTGCTTTCTTGTTAAAGAAAGCCCAGTGGCCAGAGAGTTGGATGAACAGTTAAAATTTTCTCAGCTTCATTTGTGCCACTATCCGCCATCAGTTAGTGGAACATGAAAATTTCATGTGTATGTTATATTAGAGTTGTTCATTCAGATTCATCTGTGAGAATGTTGTTCATCTTTGTTGTCCACATTCCATAAGTCAGAATCCAGCTTTTCTTTGCACACATAACTATGTGACTGACAGCTTGAGATGTGCAAGGCTTGAATTGACATAAAAAGAGCTCTTTAGTGTTAGTATGGCATGGTTTCTTTTGAATAAAGTAAAAACATAAATGTATATATTTCTCATTTCAGAAAACAAGTTATTGCATTTTAATCGGGTTTGCACCTTCAACAGCACATTTAAGATGAAGATTATGCTTTGTAGACACTTCAGAAACCATTTACTTCCTGAAATTAACATCTTTAACAACCTGTAATTGTAATACATTAGTAATGTATTAAGGTTTAAAAATGTATATTTATTCCATGCTCTGTGAAAATGAAGCAGAATAAAGGCTTCATACTGACTGCTGATAAAATGCTGATGCAAGAAGCGCAGATTAACTGTGTGCGTTAAGCTTAATAGAGACATTAAAGTCCTCCTCCTGTAGCCCCATAAGCAGTCCAGTAGGAAGCAAATGTTTGTGTGGAGTTGCAGAATAACATCTGAATAAAGATGATTCAAATTTTGCAGCCCCTGAAGAGCATGTTTTGGCGTCAACTAGTTTTGGTGATATGTCATTTTTTGAGGCTGACTTTCTTTAAGAGCAGTTAAATCTTTGTGCATGAGATCTCTGGGCAGTGTTTTAAACCATTCCGCTGTGCGTTGAATCCACAACTGTGTGTATACAATTATTAATCCAATGGTGCTTAAACTGCAGCGTCATCACAGACTAGTCCTGTGTAATCTCTCTGATATGGTTTAGCCACCAGTGTAGCCTACTCCGAGTGGACAAAAGAGAGGATATGTTTGTTATGTTGCAGTTTTTCAGTATTATCCATCCATCCATTATCTGTCACCGCTTATCCTGTGTGGGTGGCTGTGGGGCTGGAGCCTATCCCAGCTGTCATCGAGTGAGAGGTAGGGTACACCCTGGACACCCTCGCCAGTCTGTCGCAAGGCTACAGAAAGACATACACAGACAGACAACTATTCACACTCATACATTTCACAACCCACCAAGGACGGCTAATCTGAAAGAGAAAACTGAGGTGTGAGAGACAACATTTCTCACCTTTTCAGGTTAAAACAAAAGAGGTTTAACGTTTCCTGTACTTTAAAGAAATTAGACATTTATAAAGTGTTTAAATAATGAATATGTGCTGACTTTGATCTGTAGTAGCTGCGGTGTTTGTGTGTGGTGTGTGTGTGTGTGTGTGCGTGTGTGTGCTTGCATCCTCTGCAGACCAGCTTGTAATGTCTACACAGATGAGGGATAGGATACAACTTCAATTATCCTGAAGGAAACTGCTGTGCTATCATAAAAAAAATATATATAGTATCTAGTATTCTATGCATAAAAATCAACAAACCGAAATCTACAAACAAACACATTTATAAATGAAGAACAAAACAAGCACAATTTTTCAGTCTTAAATTTTGAATGAATCTTCCACTCCCACAACAGTCTTCTTTGCAGCAGTACTGATTGCAGAGGTGGTGCACAATGATTCAACAGGCTGGATCACAGCTTGGTGAATCATCTTTATTTATTTATTTATTTTTTGCTCTCTGACATTTAGTTCAGTCATTATGTTATCGCAGGAACAGGAAGAACACATTTCAGGAGTTTAAGAGCTGAACTGCCTTCTTATGTGGAACTTTCAGAAGAAAAACTGGAGTAATCGGGCGGCATGCCTACGCATAAAGCAGTTCACTTCATTGTTGTACGCTACACATTTGCCATTTGTGCAAATAGTGCAGGCTGACTTCACCTGACTGAGACAAAGGGAATCAGAGAGAGGGAGGGAGACATCTTTCCAAAGTGGCTCATTGCGTCATACATTATTGAGGCAGCTGTTGAATTATGCAAAGCTTTGATATTGATCCCAGGGCTCGCCATCACTGCAGTCAGACGGATAGAAAAGAGAGTGCGTAAGAGAGTGAAGAAAAGGAAGACTAAGTAAGGAAAAAGAAGATTGGAAATAGGAAAAACAAGTAAAAGAAGAAGTATACTTTATATCTCAGAAGAGGGGATCAGGGTGGAGTGTGAAAAGAAAAAGGTATGATAATTCAAGGGATGGAATAATCAAATGTAAACAAAGTGAAAGAGAGATGACACACTGAGATATACATATTATGTGGGACATCTTGCCTTCATGGGTTTATTTCCCACCTGTGGGAAAAGGATTTTTCCATGACAGAAAATCCCTGGAGGGCTGTTGTTGTCATGACCATGGCAGGCGTCAGACCATGGCAGGTCCCAGTATCCATCTAGAATCTGTCACTTTCTATCACCAAAGCCAATAATAGACTAGAAAATTTGTCACCTATCACAAACCGAAAGTTTAGTTCTAATTTGCACACTTCAAGTGTTTTTATTGTTAATGGGTCAAATGAGGTAAAGAAAATTCAAACTCATTTCAGCTTGATTGCAGTCAGTCAGAAGAAGTAATGATCTTATAAAACTGATGCAGTGTTGAACACCATCTTTCCTAATATGCTGTCTTCTGCATCATGACAGATCAAACATATGCTTCCAGGTGGAATAGCCACGGAGCGTTGTGTTCTAAATATTGTGTCTACACAACTAAACTGCAACAACAAATATGTTTTGTAGTTAAATCTGGGTTATGCTTTCTATTAGCATAATGTTATATGCTATGTTTTTAGTTTGGGTAAATGGAAATTTGCAAATGCATTTAGATTTAAATATCAGGAAAAACTTTTCCAGGCAACATATTTACTTATCCCGACATGACAAGTTTTTATCATGTAGAAAAATTATTGAGAATATGAAATATTCAACACAATATGGCACAGCCCTAAATGTAAGTCTCGCTAACATTTTGGCTAATTCAGCAGGCAAATCAATATATCAGATGGGCCACTCATATCAGATGAAAACTTTTTTTGGTATTTGTGTTAATGTCATGTTTTCTGTTCAGGCTGCCTGGAATAGTTTGCAGAGGGAAAAGGACTGAGATTAGCACTGCTGTGAACCCTATGATGATTGTTTTTGTGTGTTTTTTCTTAGCATATTTCAGTTTTTAACATGGAAAATGTCTTTTAAAAGCCTCTACACATGTTGCTTTGTTTTGTTTTTCCATTACTTTTGTGCTTCGTCTTGTCCAGGTCTCCCCTGAAAAAGACTTGTGTTCTGTAGATCAGAAAGCATAACAAACTAAATAGAACTGTTTGGCTCACCACATCACCAATGCAGCACAAAGTTGACAATTACAAAAAGGATTAGACAACGTAATTAAAAAACAGTAAATAACAAAGCTTGGTTTGAAATTTAACATTTAATATCCATTGTCATCGCTCTTGGCAGCACCATAACCAGTAAGCTGACTGGAGGATGCAAGTAGCTAATTTCAGAGGCTGGAAATGTTCCTATGACTTTTATTTTGTTGTGATGAAAATTGACATAATCAACGTGTAAATTGTGTGTAGGTAGTGGCAAGACTTTTCCCACTGTGTAAAACACGACATCAAACTAGACAGCACAATAATGTGAAGCTTGTGGAGATGCACCCGAACAAAAATTAGCCCCTTGTTGCTGCAGGTGATGACTGTAGCCCTTCAATATATAAACAACTAAAACTGGATTTTAATCATTGACAGAAGATACAACAAGCAACTAAGAGCTAATGAAATGTTTCCACTTCTGACTCTGTCCATATTTTGGACCCTAACCCCTCCATTAAAGTAATATAACGAGTAATGCAATCGGTTACTTTTGAAACCGAGCAATAAGTATAATAATAATAATGAGCAATATATTGCATTTTTTGAGTATCAAATATCTGTTCAGTACCATTAACAATGGACTCAGCGTTCTTCTGCACAGCAGATTTATATAACGTATCTAATGATGCCTGTTGTCGACCTTTGATTTTTCTAGCAGCTCTAAAGGTCCTGGCCAATCTGTTATTTACCACAGTTTGATTACTATACCAGACTGAGATGTTAAACACCAGGACTCGCTCAATCAGGCTGACAAAGTCTTTCCAGAACATTTTGAATGTTTTTAAATGTCCTGATAAGATCGATTTGTGTGAATCCACAAAGTTTGAGATGCAGGTATAAAACATTATCATCTTCAGTTAGGATTTATTAACTGTTTTTTTTGTTGTTTTTTGTTGTTGTTGTTGTTGTTGTTGTTGTTGTTTTGTGTGGCTCCATTAGCTTTTAGCTTGTTGCAACTAATAAACTGCCCGCTGAGTGTACAAAGATGATTATACATAATTGCAAAGCAAACACGATCCCACAGTGATCACACAATCCTCTTTCCTCGAGTGTAAACATTGTCATCATTTACTTTCACGATTAGCTTTAAGCTATTTTCATTTTTACAGAATTGTGGCAAGAGATGTAAAAGACTGGAGAGGGAGAGATGGTGGGCTGCTCTTGGTTGTCACGTAATGTGACACTAAGCCAATAACTAAACAAGTTATCAGTGTTGTGGGTGGACGTGACGTGCTCAGTGAGTATCAGCATTATGATTAGGCCGTTTAGGTCTGAATACAGCACTTTTGTCTGTGTGTTTGTTATGTTTCTCTCCTGGGTCGTACATGTATACAAATCACATTACTTTGATATTTACGACTCTGTTTGCTTAGAGTACACTGGTAGAAATACATCTATGTGATACATGTACAGTGTGGTGTTATGTAAAAAAAAGTGGGACCCCAAGTCCAAGGCTCTGGGTTTACTTACTTTGGCCATTAGGTTGTGGTTCATTAGTCACACATCAGTTTCTGTTGCATATACATGTTTGTTTAAAATTCATTGCAAAAGAATGCAGAGTCACTGGGGCCCCCATTTTGCCCCAGAAATCCAGACATGCTGATTCGGCTTGGGCACTGGAAGACTTGGAATATGTTTTTGATAATCCTGTGGTCCAATGGAGGTGTTTTCCTAATGGTATTTGAGAAGCCATAGTCTTGTCGTAATGACACCACCTTGTCACTGCCTCTGGCGATTTATTAGCCATTATTCCTGGGACTTTAGGTCACATTGTGCACCACTTTAGTCTGTAATTCTAACACAAAAAGATGCATTTGGCCTTCTGCAGAAACAAAATATCAGTTTTCTAAGGATACTGTGTCTGGTGAACCCCAACTGTCTAGTTAATTGTGACGTTGCATACTTTTATTTTCTTAATTTGTGTTTTTTTTCTGTTGAGTGACTTGGTCTGAGACAACTCTGTTGCCTAATTGATAGGCGTCCTGTGAATACTTTTATGTCAATGTAAAAGTGAGTCTGGCTAAAAGCAAATGTTTTTATGAAGGACTATGCGATATGGTGCGTAACACCTCTCTCTCTCTCTCTCTCTCTCTCTCTCTCTCTCTCTCTCTCTCTCTCTCTCTCTCTCTCTCTCTCTCTCTCTCTCTCTCTCTCTCTCTCTCTCTCTCTCTCTCTCTCTCTCTCTCTCTCTCTCTCTCTCTCTCTCTCTCTCTCTCTCTCTCTCTCTCTCTCACATACACACACTCATATACACACACACACAGAGACACACAGCACAGAGCTGATGTCTCTCTCCCTGTCTCTGCTTACAAAAGCAGTTCACCCACCCACACCGCCTTGGCAGTGAATGAGTTACTGCTGGTGCAGTGTGTGAGCCTGGTGCGCCCCTCCCTGGTTGAACCGCACGCCGCTGCTCGACTGTCTGCAGACTGATGTTGCCGCATCCCGACGCGCTGCGCTTCGCCAGCAGGTTGCGTTCCTCTCCAAATGTTCCAAAATCTCCTCCTCTGTCCTCCTGTCTCCGCCTGACGCGTACACACACACGCACCGCTGACCCTCCTCTACCGTCTCTAGACACACAACTGTCCGGCAAAGTCGCTCATCATCCACAACGGTACGTAAATGTTTATGAAAACCCCAACTGATGTGTGATTTATGCTTTTCTGCGTTTTGCACCGAGTTGATTGTGACGGCAGGATTCTCGAGTGGGATGCTGTGGAGCGAGCTCTGCGTATTTTGCCTGTTTTTATTCTCTGCTCTGCTTTTTCTCTCTGTCTTCTCCGCACAGACGTATCGTCAAACCACTGCTTGTCAGTTGCATTTCTTTTAGCCAGTTGTTGCGTAATATCGTCCAAGCATCCAACCTCCAGTAACAAAAAAAAAAAAAAAATACTTTTATGCGCAGCGTTTTTGATGGCGCGCAACGGAAGAGAACTGTCTGGTTGAAATGAGGGCATGAGACAGCATTAACTTGTTAGACAATCAGTGCTCCTAAATCTACCTTGACATAAGAGGAGGCATGTGAGGTTCAGTAGGAGGATTTCAGCCAGTCAAGTAACGGGATTAAGAAAGGTGCTCGTTTAACCTATATTCTCTATGAAAATACTGTTCAGATCCATTTTTAAAAAAATGAAGATTTTGAAAAACTATTTTGCTGCCTTTGTCTACGTGTGTCAATAAAATAGTTATTTAAAAAGTTGCAGAAAGATGAGATTTTTAAGGGTGATGTAGTGGTTAAGGAGACTGTTGTGTAAAAAAAGACCACAGGTTTGATCACCACAACTAGGTTATTTCTGCTCAGTCATTGTGAGTCGATCTGCATAAATGTGAGAAATGTTGGTAATGCAGATGAACTCAGTGCCCCCTACAGACATGTAAAAAAACCGAAAAACGCACAGTACTGTGTTACTTATGTTATTGCTATGGTTTCCACTTGGCATGCTGGTAATGTAATGTGATGAGGTCAGTCTCCCTGGCTGTGTTTTGGCCAGATGAGGACAAATGACCAAGCTGCAGGTTTCAGGCTTGAGTGTGAAGAAAGAGGATAAAGACAGTATTTTTGTGTGTGTGTAATTGGGCTGTATGGGTGTTTTGGTTTCTAATAATCCACCATCCTTTGTGCTTTAAAATAGATAACTGTGTTCTGATGATTCATTCATGCCGAGAATGTTGCCATTGCACATTGCAGTAAAACCAGCCGTGTGTGTGTGTGTGTGTTGGGTGGGCTGTTTGTAAGATCTCGATTGCCAAGGAAATGTTATTTTTTTAGTATTAGTCAGTTTCATTTTAAGTTATCTTCATGTAATGGGCTGCTCCAGTTTTCTGTTCGAGCTTCTGGGGAGTGGATGTTTACGGTGACTCAGCAAAGGTGGTCGACCCAGGATCCAGGGACTGTGTTTGTGTGTGTATTTGTGGTGGATCTAACTAAGCGTCTGTCTGCATCCAGGATTATTTTGGCTCTGTGACATGAACTCTGATTGTCTGCATGCATGGCTGTGTCTCCATAATTACTTTGCAGCACACTAATCCCAACTTTAATTTTGGGGGCAAAATTGAGCCGTCATCTCTATAATCATGCGTCATGAAAGATTTCATTCATGACCAACCATTGAATTTGGTTGGTCAGGGATGCTGCCTGTCGGTCAATTACTTTGCTGGGAAACGGTATTAAGGCCTTCACAGTAAATATCCTACTATTGAATTAGACTGACAACATGAAGGATTCTTCTGGAGCCAAAGTACTAACACTGTGGGAGGGTTAAACTGGGTTAACTTGGTCTATGTAGATGAAAGAGCTCTGCCACAGTAATAACCTCTGCATGTGCGTTGGGTTTGCTTTGGATGGTTTGCATGCATGGTTTTGTCCATTTTACTACTTGTACAAAAGACGTACCTGTCCGTGTTTTGTCTCGTCTTCGTTGAGACATGATCTTTCCCAGAGCACAGTGTGGGTTGTTGTCATGCTGAGAATCTTTAGCAGCGTATAGCCCTACTGTCCGGCCAGTAAATCAGCTCAGCTCACTTTTCACATGTATTGCTTCCCAATGTGATGGAGCCAATGCATTGTTTAATTGTTAAAGAAACAAACTTACAACTTTGGCAGTGACACACTGACTGATGATGGCCACTGGACAAGGCAGCAACTTGGCCCCCAAACAGTAGTTGTATTAAAAATGCTGAGTCATTTCTTGACATTTGCTTCCCCTGACTTAGTCCTCACGTCCCACACTGACTACATAAACGCACGGGTTTTACATGAGCTGATGGGAATAAAACTGTGGACTATAAAGAATGTATTTGCTGTGAATGTCTTCTCAAATCAAACAGAAACATCTGTAGTTTTCCTTTAAAACTGATACTTCTTGGTTTGATGCTAGATGTTAGTTAAATGTCCAGCAATTGTAGCGGTATTTTATCCTAAAATGGAAAGTTTGTATTCATTAATAAATCCTCTTGGGTTGCTTTGATAGTATAAAATGCTAATGGAGTTTTTGAAACAGATATGCTCCTGATAACCCTGGGGGGAGTGCTGATGCTATTATAGTTTTAGAATCACTAAAGCTTTAGACTTTGAGTGACACATGCTTTAGTTAATGCAGCTTAAAGGTCAGAGATGTACGGTTTAACGCGCTGCATATAATTCTCTAGGGAGAAAGTAAATGAATGAATAGCTGTTATGTTTCATGCAATCTGCTGATAAAGTGCTACTACGCAGATTATCGACTTCTCAACTGCTACATCTGAGCTGCTGAGAGCAGTCATTGGTTAAAAATTTATAGTATTCTTGGAATACTAAATATAATCTATAAAGATTTTAATATATATATTTTTTTTTATATATTTATCCCTTGATTGAGAGTAATTTTCTGAAAGCCAGACAGGAAATGTGGGTAACATATGAAGTAAAGGATTCCCATCTGGAATGTAACCGGGGACATTGTGATTATGAGGCCCCTGTATCCTTATCGAAGCATCACAACAACAAAGTAGCTGGAAAATGTGAAATGTTATTTAACGTTAAATGTTTTTCTCGATACAAAAGATTCAGCTCTTATTTAGACTATACCTGTAAAGAAATTTTGTTTGTCTTTTTTTTTTTCAGAAAAATTGGCAGGTCAGTCCATCAGATGATCTGAATTATTTGACCTCAACACTGATGATTACCACAGTTATTATACCTGTATAATTTGTTCCGTGAAATTCAACTGGATATTTTCAAAGCACTAAGTCTTAGCTCAAGAAGGTGGCTATTTGTTAAGCTGCAAGGATTTAGGATTGTTATGGAGACAATGAAACCACACACTTACTCACAGATTAGCCGCTGGCCAGCTTAACACACTAAAGGGGACCAGGGCGTCTGGAGAAATGCATCACATGATGGGGCCGACACCTCATTTAGATGAAGTTTATTGATTGAGATCGTACTCATGGACACAAAGTCAGGGCTCTGCACAACACACTCACACACCACAATCCCATTTAAAATCCCTAAATAGCTTAACCACTGACCATTGTAAAGCACCCAAAAGCCCTCATGACTCTCTCAGGACCTCTTGGCAGAGCAGACCACTGTAATCGTTGACATACTTCATTAAGTTGTCTTAACAAAGTATTAGCTGGGTAAAAGCTGAAATGGGGACATTAGATTGCTTTCAATGAGTGGCCAACTTGATTATGTAAATGTGGTGTGTGAAATCTGCTTGAACCGGCTTCTGTTGTGTACCAGCTGGACTTTAACCTTCTTGAGTCGCGTTAGTTGTCGGAAAGACCTGTTGTTACCTGTAAATTAATATTCACTTATTTGAGCCAGTAATCAACAAATTGGGCTACTGCTACCACTTTTACTGCTACTCACTGCAGACTTTGTGTTTCTTGAGTGATCCACTTGGCATTATCTGCTGTCCACAGGCTCAGCCTCGCAGACACTTTGTTAGAGAGGCAGACTTCTAGCTATACAGGCTTTGATGCCCTCAGCAGCAACATTTTTTGGTAGGGGACAGACACTGAGCCCCTAACTGTTCAGTTCAGATGAGAGCATCAGCTACATGCAGGAGTGCAGTTCTGAAACACTTGGAGTTCCAGAAAACCAATATTATTATGCTTATTATCTTGAGAAAAACCTGTGTACAGTAAATTGGTGTCATCTGTGTCCCATCCAACGAAAAGGTCCGGAATTAAAAAGTTATTTTTAGTTTAGGTGTTATTTTTGTCATCTCGTGCCAGTTATTCTCTCAACAAATGTGCCAGTCTGCTCATTTGCAACACTTCTATGATTGTAGTAATAGCTACACAGTGAATCATGAAATATTTTATTTAAGGCTTAAGCTTAAAGATACAGTATAAAACTTGCCCCCAAACGTATCTTAATGTGGAGAGGTACAGTCCACACCTCCTGTAAATTCAGACTCTTTAAACAGCACTGGCAACAGTCCAGATGCTCACTTCTATTGACAATGAAAGACAGCTGTTGCTGGCCATTGGTCTGTTGCAGGTAGTGTAAACCCACTGTTACGCTAATACAGTCTTTTTACCACGCGTGTGCAAAATGGCACCCTTGCGTAGCTTGTGCGTGATGCAATCCCACCTATGACCTCCGCAGCATCTTTAGATTACCACAGCAGTGGCAGATGACGTCAGGGAAAAACTTATTGAACTTGTCCACAACTACACAATTATCTACATACCAACTGTTTATGTTGTCGGTCCGTTTTCTCTGCCGTGATCTCATCATTAATGTTTTCCAGTCAAGCTTCCAGGATCAGTGCTGGGGAATGATGTAATTATGGCAAAGTGGACAATCGTGGTATTGCAACCATGTTGATCAAGAGGTGCACAATGGCCCAATAAGTTATTTTGGCATAGGAAACCATTGGAAGAGGAGCAGGTATAAAGCTCAATACATTTTTCTGAATGTCACAAACCCCACAGAATCAGAATTTGATTCATTTAATCCAGTATTGAAATTCTAGAAAACCTGTAGGATTATTTTATTTTATTCTAATTCATCCGTGCTTCCATTCTTGCCACGGTTTCTGTTTAGATTCTGTTGATAGCCAGGGATGATTAGGCCCAAGTGTGCCCCCTCATGGTTGAACTTAAGTCCTCCAGACATACAGTACATCATATTTAATCTAAAAGGGTTGCAGGTGGGCAGGGTAGGAGGACTTTTTAACTCCTACTGCTAACTGTGTACTGTGATTGAAATGTGAACAGTGTTACAGAGGTATCGCTGTGTTTAACTGGGGTCTCCTCAGCAAACGAGGCTGCTCATTTGGGTCAAGTTCTGTTCTGTGGCTTCACAGATGGCGAAGAAGTCTTGAAGAGTCCATGTAGTAAGTATTTATTTCAACCACTACCCCTTTATGGCTTTATGAGTGGAAACTGAAAAACACAGGAGCCCTCAAATATGAGGGGTGGGGGCATAAAATATGAATTTGAATTGGGACTATCCAAGGAAGTGTGTGAACAATAATGCTGATGGGAGGTATTCCAGGGAGCAGGATTGTGACAATTAAGATTTTATTCACCCTGAGTTGAGGAGAAACTCTAGTTGTTTTCTGTTTCTGGAACTGAAATGCCAAACTCTGAGTCGGCATTGTCGGGATTAACTTACCTTGAAACATTACTGAAACATTACAGTAGGCTAATCTACATTAAAAAACAACAAAAATGCATGATGCTTGACACACTTATATCTGTCATACTTTAATATTTCTACCTCCCTATTTAGAGTGGCTATGGTAAAATGTAAACTCAATTTCTGAGGACTTTTTAGTCCCAACTGACTGACCGGCTTTTCTGGATCTGAGTTTCCCCTCTTAGGGTTTGTCACCCTAGAGTTCACGTTAACCTCCTGAGGTCCTGAGAGAGTTTGTGAAACCTGCTTTCTCAAATACTCCTCAGTTGTCTATGTGTGTCATAGTACTGAGTCATAGATGTTTATTATGGACCTATTATTACATCCATGATGTGTAAGCAGTAGGGATTATCTGCATTTCCTTAGGATGTTGTCGCTTTTTTCTGCATGTTATCTATAATCCAGAGTCACTACCATAAAATAACTAGAAATAAGAAATATATGAACACTTATGGAACACTTTGGAGGTACTGTTCATCTGTAACTGACACAAGATAAGCTTCCTACCGTACGTGCCTGCATTGTGACTGTGCATTATGCTGAGAGCATATGGAGCAGCCCCACAGTTTCATGTTTTTAATATCAAATCTTACGTCAGGTTTTCTTGTGTTTGTTACTCATTTAAAGGAGAAATACAGTTTACAAATTTCCCTGCTATTGAGTGACCCCACAAAAAGGAACAACTGATCAACCCTGGATTTTTTTAGGTTTCAGTGTATTATTCTAGTGTTCAGTTTTTAAGAGCTGCATTGAATGCAACACTGAGTACTGCACTTGTATTTTGGGGGGATGAAAATCGTCACTAAGAGTAGATGCAGAAGAATGTCATGAAAAATTGCCTTAGAGTCAGAAATGCTTCCCTGGTCAAATCCCCGCTGGATGCACCTATGTCTGAGATACTGTACAGCATCTTGATGACAGGGTAGTTTCTCTTAATGTAGGTAATTTAGGGTTCTGTTCCTATTTACGTACTGAATATAAGTATCTGGTGCATACATGACTGCGTAATTATTACTTTAAGCATAAATGTCTGTATATTTGTTTCTTTAATCCCCTGGTAGATTCCATAAGAAAAAAAAAAGGCGAAGGTAGGAAACGGTTGTGAGCTGAGAGTCTCGGGACTCGTCGACAACAATAGAGAGAGAAGGGGAGGTTCTGGCTTGGAGAATGCAGCAGTGAGCTGTCTTTGCAGTGTTTTGCACCTCCCTGTTTGCTCTGCTGCTTTAGCCAGCACTCGCTGCTGCTAGTGTGTGTGTGTGTGTGTGTGTGTGTGTGAGACAGAGAGAGAAAATGTACAGAATATGCAGAAACTAGCCATGCTGTGTTTGTTTTATGTTGTTTCATATATGTAAAAAGAGACCATTTCCACACTTGATACAGCCAATGTTACAAACCCCTTCTCCTGCGGCTCTGAAATACCCCATGCTGATATTAGAGTCCCGGTTTTTCTGAAGAGAATATTGTCTCAAGGTGCAGTAGCTGTTCAGCCACGGTCTCTCTGTACAGATTTCTATCTCTGCTTCTCTATGCTTGACAAGCTCTCTATATTTATTTATGAATAGGAGCTGTATACATGTTTGTATTTTTACCTGTGCAGCCATCTATCGCACATAAAATGGTCTTTAGCGTGCAGCCACCAACCAGTGACTCCAAGTCAGGGTTGCACAGTGTTAAAAAATATTTTTGTTCAATTTCTCTCTTTATCTTTTGAAACGCTGAGGGATGTGACCAGAAAGAGGCTGCATCTTTTTTGAGATGGAGAGAACAAAGGTTCAGTGAAATCTACAGAGATAGAAGAGTCTGGAATATAATGGCATCACATAGTGAGATACAGTGAGGAAATAAAAGAAGGACAAATAACCATGTAAATGAGAGAGAAAGACGGACTATCGGACAAGTTTATTGCTAAATATACAGAGCAACAATGAATGACCCAGACAGACCAACAGCACTAGACAAAGACAGAAGTCACATTGCAGACAGGCAATCACGCTGACCGCAGCCATATTGGACTGGAGTGTGGAGGTGATGCCTCAGTGTCTGCCGTCGTCCACCTCTGATGGTGCAGAGCGGCAGCAAACATTGATCTCTTCATCAGGGGCTGTTCCCAGAGGCCTCAGCTTAAATCCGTCTGTCCAATCTGATGTGCTGACAGAGACGCCGACAGTGAATCCAGCTTGTCTGTCACACCCAGTCTCTGAGAAGACCTCCGCCAGGCAAGCAGTGTGTTTGCAGTGGGAATGCAAACTTATTATTCTTAAGCCGGTACTTGCAACATTTGCTGCACTGCATCCTCTTATTTTCTTGTACCTAACTGATCAAAGTGAGATAATGTGGTGTCTCTATATAAAATTGTGGTTCAAGCAATATGGTGATATCACAAAGTTCAAAAGGACAAAAGCCACAAGTGGGCTGAAAAGCATATAGATTATAAACCGTCCCCCAATTTAGCCAAGCCAATTCAGAAGAAAAATGTTTGATGTAATTTTGTCTGCATGCATTATTACCATTCAATGGGACTAAATGTAAAGCAAACACTGCAAGTTTCTAAAAGAAAAACCAAAACGGGGAAAAAATGCTAATGCACCAATTGTAGGGGCACTTTAACATTACGTTCCCAGTCCAGGACCTTTGGATCTTGTTACCACAATTCAAACATTATCCCCCCCATTACCAGTTTAATCATCACAGATGTACCAGGTTTATCTACTTGTCATCTCAACATAAAGCCTAAATCCTGCTCCAGTTTTTAGCTTGTATGTCTCCCCATCCTGGTTTCTGTTTTTTAAATATTTTCACCTTCAACAAATGTTATGTGCTGTCACAATTAAATGCAAAGTAAAAATTTGTAATGGGTTTATTTTTTATTTTTTTATCTTTTGTTGAGAATAAGAACATGTAAAACTAATTTATATATAGCCAGTGTAAATGGAGATCTCATGAGTTTCCTTTATGGTTGAACTTGAGATGCCACAGTGCAGTGTTTCACTGGTTCTTACTGTTGTACATGCTGAACTTCAAGTGAACACAGGCCGTTAGTAGTGAACAAGAAACACTGTGCGTAAAAATTCTGACATTTAACCTCAGGACCTGCATCTTGCTGAATACAGGAGGTTTGAATATGCTCCAGAACTATGCTCATAATGCAAATGAGATCAAGACAAGCTGGTGTCCATGGTAACCTGTCCTTTACTTAACTGTGTTGTTATATGGAATAGACGTGAAAATTAAAACTTACCTATATTTCCAAAACAAAATCTTTCAAGAAAATGTCATAAACTTATCTTTAGATTGTACATAAAGTTGTACTTAGACCAGCTTTAGCGTGAGTCTGCTTCATGAGTATTTATTATTGTGTTTTTATAAGGGGTAACTTTTAATGTTTGCATTTTCAAATCTGCTGCAGACTCCTAACCTATAAAAAGAAAAACACATTGAAAAATATTCAACATGCCAAGCAGGAATAATCCTGAAAACAAATCTTGTGTGGATCTAAATGAAAATCTATGAGTAGCTGAGTCCAGGCAAAAATTGGAGCACAGTTTTCATTCTTTTTATGTTTCACTTTAAATGCAGCAAACAAATAATGAGCTCACCTTGTCATACATTTGGTTCTGCGTCATCTTGCTCCAGTGCTATATATTCACTGTGTATTGATTCATTTAGAGAAGCTTTTGTATACATCAGACTGGATCAGCATCCCAGTCATCATCCATCCAAAGTATGGTATCTATGAGGCTGTTGTTTCTGATAAGCTGTTATTACCAAGCAACCAGCCAGTAACTTGAACCTGCATGCTAGCAGTTTTAAAACCACCTTAAGCTGAGAGTAAATCCCTGAGGGCGAGTGAGTGCCTCTCACCCAGGAGCTGCTGCAGAAATAAGCTCCAAACAAACAACAGTCTGTCTGCAACCAATTTAACAGCCTGTGATTTCTGAATGGCATTTTTTCCTACACCTCTCCATTTTCATTTTCTCCTTTTCTCGAGCTTATGATTTCTCTTGAGTCTCCAAAGTCTTCTGTATCAGCAGAGGAGCACTTCCTCTCTGTCCTTTCCATCCCTCTTGGTTTTCCCACCTTGAAGGATTGAATATCTTGTCATTGTGTGAGGGAAGGTCACATCAACAGATATTTTTCATAGCTGTCTGCTTTCTTGCCTGTTTGGGTCTGACCCAGAGACCCTGTCTTGTGTCTGTCATCATGATGAATGAGATGTCCCCGCTCATCAACATATTGCTGACAACCAGTTTATAATCATTGTGTCTGTGTCTTGACACCACAGAACCTCTGCGTTGAAAAATAAATGTGGCACTGTATTATGTGTATGTGGGTGTGTGATGCAGCATATAATTTTATATGTATGTCAAAGTGCTTCAGGAGATATGCATTAATATGCATATTTAAGCTTTTAAGCAGAAATAACGTTGGCATTAATTTGTAGGCAAAAATTTGTTGATTAATGGATAAAGCACCACAATTTGCAAGATTGTTGCAACAGATGGGTTCATTATGATTTCCCGGCCCATTCACAAGGCCTCGTCTGCATAAATGCCGTCACCCATTGCTCACCCAGGGAAAAGCCAAGGAGTAGAAAATGTTATAACCACATTCTCTTGCACAAACAAATCTGCAATAGTAGATTATTGATCTAATCACAGGCAGCACATGTTGGAGTGGTTAGTGCTGCCGCCTCACAGTAAGAAAGTCCCCGGTTCAAATCTACCAGCCCCCACGGTCAAAAGACATGCATGTTTGGTTAATTAGGGACTCTAAATTCCCTGTGGGCGTGAATGTGAGTGTGAATGGATGTCTGTCTGTGTACTGTATACCTCTCTGTGTTGGCTGTCTCTCAGCCAATAACAGCTGAGATAGGCTCATGTGCCCTGTGGCCCTGAACAGGACAAGTGGTCAAGATAATGGATAGACGATGTAACTGCAGAGTCTCTCAGTAATAAATGCTTTCAGGACCTGTCTATTACCGCACACAATAAAGTCTCCATGATGGCATGTCTGCATGATCAATACACTGTAATACTGCAAGCTGCACCTCAACAAAAATGACATTATTAGGGCAAAATCTACAAGCAGACTAAGTAAAGCTAGCTGAAATGCATCACATAGATTTAATAAAACAGTAGGTAAACTATCTGTAGTAACACATTTTTATATAAACTGGAGCTACTTTGTGAAATAAAAGTCTACAGAGAATTTAACAAGGATTTATAATGCTCCTAATTTAGGACACAACTTAAGACGGCCACTTTTCTCATTTGGGACAAATAATGCAGACATGTCTGAATGTGACTTCTTGTTCTAGATGTGGCCTGAAGTGCCCATTACTGTGGGTATTTTTACTGTTCGACAGCGTGGGGAGATGTTTGTGGTGGCCTGAAAAAGATGGTCTGACACATTTTAGTGTGACGCTTTGGCAGCGGGAACTGCAGTGTATTTGTGTGCTTTTTAAACTTCGACTATCTTTGTTGCCTCTTTGGGTCTTTAAATGGTAGGAGGAGTACAAGGGGTGGGGTGGGGGCAGTAGTGATGTCATTGTTGGCACGCTGCGGACTGGACTCTAAGAGACAATGACACTTTGCCAATATCCTCCGGCTGCCCTTTTCTAGCGGCAGCTCTTACTCCATTTTCATGCCTCTGCTCACTCTCGGGTGGTCGGCCAGGCTGTCAATGCTTTTGTTTCTTCTACTTTCACTCTGATTACATTCTCGTCTCCTTCTATAAAGCATATGTGGAACGGACATTTAGTTCTTGTTAGAGTTTTAAACGTTTTCGTGTATACTGTAAATAACATGTTAAAAGCTTTTTTCTCAAAAAAAAAAAGTCGTTATAAAGTTCTTTCAGTTCTAATCAAAATGTCTTGCTAAGAAAATTAATATGTTTATAAATTATCTGGAATAAATGCTCACTACAGTAGGTGAAGAATGAACTTGTGCTTTCTGGTGAACGATGTTTCTAAACTGCATGTCTTGGTCATTTCTGTGTTTGTGATATATTGGCAATATATTGACAGAATTTGCAGCTGTAGTAAAAACTGCTGGTATCAGACTCATGTGTGTTTGTGTGTGTGTGTGTGTGTGTGTGTGTGTGTGTGAGTGTGTGAGAAAGAGAGCTGAGGGGCATCACCATGGCAGTCTGCAGCAACAAAGACTGAATGATAGACTTGCAAAAGGAGTTCAGAGGCCCTTCAAGCAGAGCATGAAAAGGAGGAGATTGGTATGAGGTATTGTGGTAGTTGAACTAGTTCTGAGTAATACTGGCTGTAAAAATTGTGATACTCACTAAGGAGCTCTGACTCTTTCATCAACAGTTTATTGCCCTCTATCCTCTCATCTTGTTCACATCGATTTCTTTTTTCCTTTTGATATGTCAAACATGATGCTTATGAATGGACATTTCTGTGGTAAATCATGTGAAACTTCTGAAAAGATTTGAGAAGTTGGTTAGAAAAGCACTTAGCAGTCATTTGTCTAATGTTCTTTTGTCTCGTCTCTTTTATTCACATCATAATGACTTATGCTGATAATGATTTGGAGCTATTTTAGAGCCCATTTGGAAGTACAGAGGACAGTGGTATGAATCACACCATTCTGCTTTATTGTGTAGTAAAATAATATCATAGTTATAATATGGTAGTTGATGTTAACATTGTTTAACATTGATTCATGTAACATCTCTATAGTAAACAAATTTGTACATCAGATTTTTTTATTTCGTATGTTGCAGCTTATTAGTTTTGTCTTTTACAAGTACAAATAAACCCAAACACAGGCTACTAATGTGAAGTATGTACAACTAGATACTTTTGGGAGTGAAATGCTGGAGAATGAAAGCACTTATAATGGGTTGGATTAAGGCGCAAATTACTAAAAGATAACATTGGCCATTTTTTAAATGAATCATATTTTCAACAAACCCTAAAGACACTAAAACCAACAATGAATTGCCTCTAATCACGTCTAATGTCCAGCAATCTGCAGCCTGGATGAACTTGTCCATTTGTGCTGTAGAGCTCCATTAGTTGTCTTAAACAATTTTTTAAAAAAAAAATCACATCAGGCTGTCACACTGCTCCACTGAGTGACGTGTTTGGTGAAAGGCCTCAACTTTGTAAATGTATATAATAAGCTAATTGTTTTTTTATTTTAACCAAGCGTTTTGGAATGAAGGAACAAGTGACCCGGTGGAATAGGGCTCTACGGCAAAGAGCCAAAGAAAAAAGTTAATGTTTGCAGACCAACTGGCATTGGCTTTGTCAATGTTTCTCAGTGTTCGCCTCAAACTAGCCAATTATACGTTTATAAGTTATTGCTGCGTTGGCGAAGTACAGCTAGGGTAAGAATTCAGTAAACATATTTAAGCTGTGACTAGAGGGATTTATTTTTATTTTTTTTATCATAATGTATTCTGGAAGATATGACTGTAAATCACTTATTACATAGTGCGTCTATCTCAAATAACAGAGAAAATATTAAATCTATGAATATTTATTTGGTACATTTGCTACATTTATTGTATTTTATATACAATTTAATGACAAGCTTATCAATTATTATTTATCCCCAAAGCCCCAAAAAACGTTAGTAATTCTTAGTTTTCTATAAGTTTTATAGATGATTATCTGCTTAAATGTTTGCCGCCTTTTTATTTTTTTATAGTTTATTTAGATATTTTTAAAGTCATAGAAGATGTTTTCAGATTATTTAGCAAATATCAGGAAGTATTCAGTCTTTAGTAAGTCGAAATACAAATAGCACATCATAGGACTGCTCTGTTCTGCACTGAAAATGTTACTTAAGTAAAAGTACAGTATTTGAGTACAATCAGGAAATGTCCCTGAAGAAGTGTTTTGTGTGACTCTTAGTGTTATAACACATATGTTATATAATTCAGCTATTATGCTTATGCTTTAATGTGTGAGCAGCATTTGACTTTTGTTGTTGGTTGACGCACATTTTATTCCCAGTGCAACTGATTATTTTAATTGTGAATTAATTTGGTACTTATATTCTTGTTTTTTTAGTTGCTTGGTTTCCAACAATTTAGAAAATAGTGGGACATGTCACAATTACAGAGTGACAGTGTTTGTTTTGTCAAATCTGCAGTTTATGACTTACATGATTAATCATGAAATCCAGGTATTTGAGAAGTTTTTTTCTAAGAAATAATTTAAATAATTAGCTAAATTGCTGACAGTTTCACCTGTGCACGTAATTTAATGGTCGATAGTCGTAATGTGAAACAACATATATTGTAAGATTTTCAAATGTTTCATCAAAGCAAACAGGAAGTAAAGCTGTCAAAGTACAAATAGCTCAGATTTATACATTTACATTTATGCTGTACTGAAGCACAGTATTTGTTCAAATGCACTTCAGTATATTGCACTATTGGTTTGAACCTTCAGTTCTAAGTTGACTAATTTTCCACATTATGTAATAATTATTTAACCATTTTTTTTGGTTTGTTTGTTTTTTGGTTTTTTTTGTTCCTAGAGACTGTCAGCTGTTACATGCATACAGGCTTTAAACAACGTAGCTGCCAAAACATTTAGCACTGCCAAATCACAGGAGCAGGATTAACATGAGAAATTCAGACACGGGCTTCCTGCTGTTGTTGTGATCCAAAGGCAAGCGAATGTGACTTAAGACTGTTTCCTGGAGATACAAATTTGGCCGAATTTGATAATTTAAGGCAAAAAAGCTAAATAATGCGACACAGACTCATTACATAGGCTGTAGTTATATGTTATACATATAGTATAATGGTTAATTATTTATTTAAATCATCACTAACACTAAGCATCTTCATCAGTTTGGCTCATATTGTAATCATTTCTGCATAACTTTAGAGATATTTTGGAGTTACAGGAGCTGCATTTTGAAAGTCTGCACTGCACTGCAGTCTGCAACAGTGACTCAGCAGTCACTTGAGGCTTTTCCACATAAACAAACGGTCAAACACGTAGTTTTGATGCATGGCCCTGCTGCTGGATGATGATGCAGTGCTGAAATGAGCATAGAGACAGCCGGGTATGTACCAGCTTCTTTAATTTTCCAACCCACTTCACACATCTTTATCTCTAAGCTTAGACAATAGTACTGAGTCCTGGAGAAGCAATGGGCTCACATTAGGCAAATGAGATTACGAACAGGGTAATAACTTTTTGATGTCAGCTTCCGTCAACCTCTGTCGATCTGACGGGTGTATGTAGAGGAAGTCAAGGCATCAGTTGATTTTCGTTAAGTCTATTACTTAACTTTAATGTGCTTGATTTCCAAGGCCAAAGTTACAGCAACAGGATGTTTGGAAGAGCTGCACCAGCATTGCATGATTTAAGGAAAAAGACGTGTGGACAGTAAAGCGAATGTAATATAAAAAAATAAAAAATAAATAAAAAACAAATGCCATAAGCAGAAAGTTAACTGACAAATTTTTGCAACTTTTCTCAAGATAAATACATAAGTCGGCGCAAAAGGTGACCAGATTTGTTGCCATCCGCTTTTTAACAAAATGTCACTAAAAGGTGTTTGAAGGTTGTTAATTCTAGCAACAATGCCAGGAACTTAATTGTAAAGACTGAGATTGTGATTATGAATGAATTAATTGTGCAGATGAACCTGCACCTACAATTTGATATTTATATTTTATATACAGAGATGTTTATTTAGCAGTGTTGTCATAGGTTATGCTTTTTTAAATTAATTTATTCGTTTATTAATTCTATATAATGTGAAAAACAATATGAAATGTATATATTACCTGAGCCCAAATTGGCATAACATGACCACATTCGAACAACTTCAGTGGATTTCTTTACACATCTTTTTTATAAACAGTATTGACAGTGTGAGAAAAAAAATTTAAAATTTCTCTCACACATTCACCCTCCGCCGACCTCCCCGACCTGAAACGATACACATTAATATTCTGAATTTTTTAAATTATATTTCAAGAAAAAAAAAAGACTATTTTGTTTTTTTATTATCTTGACAGTAGCTGAGGTCGTTTTCAATGTAGTTCAACCTCCATGATAGAACTTTTTCATATACAAACTAATCTACTTAAATGTCAACATGAACTTTTTCATTTATCTCTCCTTCTATTGTTGAGTGTAAAAAAAACGCATGCGGGAATGTTTTAACCTTGTGTGTATCTGTGCTGATGTGATTGGCTTTATAGAAAAATGAACCATGGAGTCCATTGTTTTTATATTTGTATTGGGATGTGGGCTGCCTGCCAAACCATTAGAATTATGACTTACCTTTGAAAGAGGGACTGTCCTTGGTGCTAAATCATTTTGTAGCTGTGTGGTGCTTTATGATACACTGACATCTTGCTGAAATTATTCAGGCTGCTAACGTCAGTTTATTTTCCTTTTTTTATTTTCTGAACTCATAACTCATACTTTAAATATGAGAGGCTGTAAACAGGTATACTCCTGACAGTATATTAGTTAGAAACTGCATTAGTGGCTCCCTTCTGAAATGTTTAAGCTGTTGTCGTCAGATTTCTTGAACCCACCTCTCACCACCCGTCCCTGCCACTGTAAATGTGGAACATGCTATCTGGAGCAGTGCAGTGGCTGGGCCTCAGTCGATCAGCTCTCCTTTTTAGTCGCCTTTAAACAGAGCGTTCTCATTTTGGGAGTTCAGACTGGATATTTATATCAAGCAGGTCAGTTGAGGAAGAGCTGGAATGAGCTGAAACACTAAGTTCTGTCTGACAACTAACCTTCCTTCCTCAATGGAAGGAAGGAAAGCAGCAATGATCAGGGTTGATTAAAGGCCAAAGGAGGAGTAGGAGAGTTCACCTCCTCAAGATCCATAAGTCAACTAACAGAAATGAAGCAGATGAGACACAGTGTCTGCTCTGACACCAAAGTTATTTGTCAAATAAGTGGATCATTGCAGATGATTAAGCTCAGTTAAGACCGATGCCCCTTGTGACAAACACACTATAAAAAATTTTCCATTCTCATTACCTGCTGAACTGCCCTTCTGACAATGTCACCATGGTCATAACTAATCATTAAGGCCTGTAATGTCCTGATATTTCCTTCACTGTTGGAATTCATTAAGATCAGGTCAGGTCAAATACAGGTTTTAGGACCTGATGACCCTGATGACTTTTTGTCATCAGGGCAGTTTGCACTAAAGCCTGGCATACGCACAGTTAACAACACACTGTACATATTACCAGAACAATTAACTGTGTATTGGTAGCTATGAACTATGAAATGAAGAACTAGCATGTTACTTTTATTTACATACTTTGCCACAGGTTGTAGGATTACAAGGCAAAGCTATACTGTGTTGGGGAGTAGTGAACTACATCTACTTAATCTAGTAGTTCAACTACAATCTTGGTTGCATAGTTTTTCAAGTACTAAAATCCTACTAAAAGCCAGTATTTGGCTTTAGTTTTGAATATTTTAAATCTCACACTCTCATTAAGTTGTTGCATGCTATTGTAGAAGTTACCTGGCTAACTGATTAATCCTGGTTGATGGATATGGATAGTGGGTCATTTTACTTTATTAGTTAATGGGGACAAGTAGACATGTGTTGTAATAAACTCAGTTGAGGCAACATTTGTCTCTATTAGTCATTATTATTCCTAAACCTTTTCTTACTCTAATATCAAAACGGCCTAAAGCCTAGAAGTGGCTAAGATGGAAATTGGTGCATTTGGACTATTATTCTTTAATTGACAAGAAGTAATGTCTTCTATTTTTAGCTGTCTCAGCATGATGGTTTTTGGCAGGAGGAAAAAAAAAACACCAAAAAAGTGTTACTGAATTTTTAGCCTGACTGGTGAAAAATACTAATTTAGCTGCAGAAGAAGACGGCATTTTTCCAACCCCAAATTCAGGTGCCGTATCTTTTGTTATGGACTTTGTGAGCTTCTTTGTGATAAATGATATGCTAATGATATGCACAGCTTTGATGTTCAAAATCACAGGCATATTACCAAGCTGCAGAGCCAACTGATTTGATAGAAAGTACTCAAGATGGATTCAGCGGACAAAGGAAGCAGGGAGCCTGTGACAGCAGTTGAACGTTTGCAGAAATGAGGTGTTTTTAAATAGTGTAAATAGAAATTCAAATGCATTTGGCTTCATGTGACACTATGTGATGGGATGATGCCTCCTTTTCTCTGCCTGGGATGCCAGTAAAGGAAAGCCATGGGGGATGAATAGATGAGGGCAACTTGGCTGAACATCTCTGTCCTTAAAAAGGACTATTCAAACAAACAAATTTAAGCTTAGGAACAGATGCCGGCCTGCTGGAGGAGGCTTTAGCTTCACACTGTTTGTATCCCATTGAATGCGTTGAAGCCCTGAAGGCTGACTCACATCACTAAGTTGTAATTTCCAGTAACAGCCTCATTATTTATTACAATTTACAGAGCACAAGGTTAAAAGACTGGATAATGGATTTTTATTGTGACTACAAAACAATTTTCTTTGTGTTTGCTCCTTTAACTAAGAGAGACTTTGTCTTGCACTGTTGCACACTGCTACAGTCAATATACAAGTGCTTAAAACATTCAAGCTCCATTCGCAATTATTTATTTTTCTCTCTTTTGGCGTATACCTCTAAGGGTCAACAGAGCTGATCCCTTTCTGTGTAATATAGTCTGACATTATCTATAGTGTAACTGTTTACTTCTGCAAGAATCAGACGGATGGATTAAAGGAAAATAGTTGACATGCTACTGTGTTTAGTGAAGTAATCAAGACGTGTCCGATGCAATCGAGGAATCGATTCCCGTGTCACTTTAACTTAGTTAAAATTCCATTGGTCTTATATATTTGACAATATTGTTGACCTCATTCTCTAGGGTGAGCTTCAGGTGGAGCAGTGAGCCCACTCCATTGGCTGTATCCGGGACAGGCAGCGACTGTGATCTGAGACCTCCAGCTTGCAGTGGTACAGTACAGAACAGTATTCTGTAAAGCCCTGCATTGTTCTCTGACCCACAGCAGCATTTCAGACCGACTTCAACTGTCTTTGTTGTATCCCGTTGTACCAGTCTGTAGTGTCAGTGAGCAGTAACCCTGCAGGCAACCAACAACAGTCCTTTCTCCTCGGTTCTCACCTGAGAAAAGCCCATGAGGAATTCAAGGGCACACACTGTCTTTTTACTATTCATTCTTCCTAAAATTGATTTACAAATTCTTAGCTCCATGAAGTCAGTGTGTCCAGTGTCTTTATCGATGAGGTTGCCTCAGCATTAAAAGTATCAAAGCACACTTGCAAATCCTCACTCACCCGCGCAGCTATGTCATCATGCTGTGAAGCGGATGGGTCTGTGGGCAGATCTGCTGAAGTGTTAGAACTCCTCCTGACTGCTGTACCAGCACGTTCATTTGATCGTTCTTCAGTCCGAAACAAAAACCTTCAGTCGTCTAAGGTCTCACATCATTAACTACAAAGTTAAAACAATAAAATGAAATCACAAAATAATAAATACCAAAGGCAAAGCAAATTTAATTCTAAGCAACTTATTTTTTTCATTTTCATTAAGTAAATGGCTAAGAACTTGATAGAGGGTAAACTAAAAAGACACAGTAAAACTAATAAATTGAAGATAGAAATGAGCTGAACTGAGTAAAGCAGAACAGATCAATCCCACTCAGTAATAGAAGTTGTAACCATCATAACTGGCAGTTTTCATGTAACTTTTTCGATTTGATCATTTTATAATCTGATAACTGTCAGTGCCCTTGGAGCCTTCTCTCTCATCATCTACTTGTTGCTTCTTTGCCCTTGGAGCAATGTCAGCCCACCATACTCTGACCTCTATACACTGACCTCTCACATAGTGTGATCAACAGGTCAAGGGTTTTACTTATAGTTAAATATATTAATCTCTACTGGTTGAATCGACAGAAAAAATGGAAAGGCAAAAGGATACGGAAAAATGCTCATCATCACTCATGCAGTATCTTCATGGACGGAATTCATGGACTTAAATTCAGCCTTATTATTTTCACTGTGCCGAGAGGCATCGTATCTTTGTTTATGAACTCCACTATTACCCAGGTAATTTCCTTGTGTTTGTATGTATTAATAGTCGTAAACACCCACCTTGTCAACTCGTTTGTTTTTTTACATTTTTCCTTGTTACTCACTCCATCTGCCTGAAGCCAGTGAACACTGCTTATTACGGCCTGTAATTATTTAAAATTTGTACAAGGGGAAAAAAAAAATCGCCAAATTGCAGCTTTGCATTTGAAATCCCTTTCTATCAAATTGTGACATAAATTTAAAAAAAAAAAAGTTTCAGAAGATGACGCTAAACATTGTTAATATTATACCTGTCTACTACAATATACCTGCATGCATAGGCACGTTAGCATGCTAAATATAGACGTCAGGTCAAAGCATGACTGTAATAAAGTACAAAAAATTGTTCTTGTTAAAACCATGGCTGGTGCCATTTAAACACACTTTACTTTGCCACAAGCACGTTGGGTAAAGCTGAGAAGAGTCTTGTTCTGTCCTAGAATAATAACATACACAAAAACTATGTGCATCAGCTTTAAGTTTTACTTCTATTTATACCACATAATACAGCCAGTCTAAAAGTTCACTTTATATGAAACTGTCACAGGTGATTATTTGCTAGTGAATAGGAAATGTGGTTCAATTAAATAAAAAAATCATTCGTTTTTCCATCAGTGTTATAATGGTAATGCCATTTAGCTCAATGAATAATGAGAAAGAATAAAGTACAATCATTAGCTGATAGCAGATAATATGGCCTTGATTATCATCTATGATGTAACAGCTACTTATTGAGCACTTCTTCCTCTGACTCACAGCTGGTCTAGACAGACAAGTACAACACTGATTGATAGAGAAGTTGAATCATTTCAGCAATGAGATTTTAAAAATAAAAATTACATTTCAAATCAATTTTATTCAAATTCTTCTGCATCTTAACTTCTGATACGCTCCTTTATGCTTCGGTGGCGTCTCTGTGAGGTTGAGAATGATTTACAAGTCTTTTATGGAAAACACATGTTGACACCACAGATCCTAAAAAGATATCTCAGCACTGCAAACTCAGGGGATGCAAGATCCCGCTGGATGTTAGAGTTGCTGAGATCTCCCCTATTATTAGACCTCTTTAATATTAGAGCCTGCATCTGTGCTGGAACAAAGGGGAATTAAAAGCTTAACATCACCTCTGAATGGAATGAAGTGCTGATGAGTTCAATGAGGCAACATTAGTTTAAAAATGCAAAAGAACATACGAACAATGGATTTTAATGTATTAGTTACTTACAGAATTTCTTCGTAATATTCATAGAAAATCAGTCACAAATCACAAAATCATTCTGCTTTTCATCTTAGAACTTATCACACGTCTTCTCAAAAGTCCACTAACATAAAAGTATAAAAAAAATTATTTAAATGATATTATTGTGTTTGTGCATGGCTTTAATTTTGAACTCAGCAGGCATCAGTGACCTATTTCCAATTCCAACTTTTGTTCTTGTGTTGATGCACAAGTGGGTTGTCTCTATATAGTGATTGTCCCACATACGGCGCAGAATGCAGTATAGTAAATCTCCCTTACTTAAAGAGGTTTTCCAGATTGGGTCTGGATGACGTCCAACAGGATGTCTTCAGGCCAGACGGCTGAGCGTCTGGCAACAGTGACAGTCAAGTTGTTTACCTCATCCAACCATCAGACCTCAATGGAGGTGGCTCTTCTGCCAATCAAATCCAATAAATTAAAGGGAGTTAATGTAATGTTTTCTTCTTCTGCTACAGGACAAAGGACCCTCCACCACAGAAGTGATGTCCTAGAGACTGTTGTGCTTGTCAACCCTTCAGAAGAAACTGTTGTATCAGAGGTAAACCAACAGTTTCAGAGGTGCAGCACAGTACTCATTGAATCAACACTTAGAAGTGTGTGTGTTTTTGTGTATATAAATGCAACACATCTTCTGACTGATCAATTTTCTTTAAGGCTATTTTAACATTTGTAATATCCCTGCTAGAAGTTTTTACTTTTAATAATACAATTATTAATAAAATTTTGCAACCTGGTAAATCAAGTCCTCTATGTAATGAAGCTTCTACAGTTTCTATTTTACCTCAAAACATTTATTAATGATTTCACCTACTGCCCTTTGATACCAACCACGTATATTTTCAATAAGTTTACTTTGTATTGGCCTATCCGAAAAATAAAGAGTCAGGGCCCACTTTATTTCATATCCTGCCTTCAAGAATAAAAACATGTTTTTAGTTTTATGTACTGTATGAGAGAATAAAACTGTCAAAAGGATCGAGCTGATGAAAGAATATAAATATGACCCTTGTTTAGCTGTCCTTAATGCCAAATACAGTATAAAAGAATTTTTGATATAAGATACTTTGCAAACTATCTGCTACAATAACAATTATATGCAAACTAAGGGACTTGTGGCCTTAGTTTGCTTGACTTTTCTGCATTGTTTGCAAAAAAATTACTTCTAACTAATCTTGTTAACCTTGACACAGTTAAAGGGCATCTTCCTTTGCCAGTGACACAGGTTTTTCTATTTATATCCTTGCAACGTTGTCTCTCCATTAAATGACCTCTGTCTCCGTCTCTCGGTTTGTGTGTGTCTGTACCAGATCCAGTGTCTTATCACAGACTCATCCGGACATAAGCTTCTGGTCTTGAGTGGCCAGAGTTCAGATCACGGTGGCCTTCTTCTACAAACTGGGGTTTTCACCCACCAGACATTTTCACATATCTTTACTGATCCTGAGGTAAGTCAGAGCCACTGTCCCCAAACATTAAAGGTTAACTTCAAATAGCTTTCTATGTTTTTAGTTTAGGGTGTAAATGCACATTATTCTTAAACCTAAACTCTGCTGTATATGAAAATATTTCTCTGCTTCTAGTTGAGAAACTCCTCCACATGAAACAAACTAGAACCAAAGTTAAATATCATTGAAAGCATTCTTTAAATAACAAATTGATAAAAACTTTATTCTGTGCAATAATTCTAAATGCATTAGTGGTTTGTTACATTTTCATATGAAAGAAAGTACAGTACAAGTTTAAATACATTTAATTTGTTCTTTACAAACAGACTCTACATATTTTTTCACAGGTCACTGAATTACTGGGCACAGCAGCCCCCAAGCAGCAGGCTACACTTACTGTGTCCTGCCGCGGGGAGGTGGGCTGGAGCTCTCTAAGACAGCAGCAAACCCTGCAGGAGTTCCTGGAATACAAACTAAACCCTGAGCCTCTTCTCCCCAAGATGGAGGGCGTCACTGAGTTCACAGAGTACATCTCTGAGACGGTCGATGTCCCTTCACCTTTCGAGCTCCTGGAGCCACCCACCTCTGGGGGCTTCCTTAAACTGTCCAAGCCATGTTGCTACATCTTTCCCGGTGGACGAGGAGACTCTGCTCTCTTCGCTGTGAATGGCTTCAACATCTTAGTGGACGGAGGTTCTGATCGAAAATCCTGCTTCTGGAAATTGGTTCGTCACTTGGACCGGATCGACTCGATTTTACTTACACACATTGGCGCCGACAATCTACCTGGTATCAATGGGCTTCTTCAGAGAAAGATAGCAGAACAAGAAGAGGAGCAGTCTCAGGGCTCCACCAACTACAGTGACTGGATGAAGAACCTGATCTCTCCTGAATTAGGTGTGGTGTTCTTCAATGTTCCAGAGAAGCTCCGTATGCCTGAATCCAATCTCAAAGTAAAGCGCAGCATCGAAGAAGCCTCGCTGACTCTCCAGTACCTTAACAAACTAGGAATCAAACCGGAGCCTCTCTTTCGTGTGGTCAGTAACACCATTGAGCCCATTACTCTGTTCCACAAGATGGGAGTGGGCAGGTTAGACATGTATATACTCAACCCCGTCAAAGACAGTAAAGAAATGCAGTTTTTAATGCAGAAGTGGGCTGGAAATAGCAAGGCCAAAACTGGCATTGTGCTACCCAATGGGAAAGAAGGAGAGATATCTGTGCCCTACCTGACATCAGTTACAGCCTTAGTCGTCTGGCTCCCTGCCAATCCTGCAGAAAAGATCGTGAGAGTCCTGTTCCCTGGGAATGCACCACAAAACAAGATCCTGGAGGGGCTAGAAAAATTAAAGCACCTGGACTTCTTGCGCTATCCTGTAGCCACACAAAAGGACATTGCCTCAGGAGCTCCTCCCTCTGTTCTAAAACAAACCAAGTTAAAACAAAGAACAGATAGCAGAGAGAGTCTTAAATCCTCCCCAAAGACTACTGCAAAGGTCTCAAAGAAAGAAGCTGAAGGACAAGACGATGTGTCAGCTGCCACAGAGGCAAAGAGTGACTCTGTAAAAGAAAATATTTCAGAGAAAAAGGAGGAGAAAAAGCCCACCAAGACATTAAAATCTAAAACCGATGTGCCCGAAAAGAAAAAACTCCTAAAGGAAAAGTCTTTAAAAAAGCACTCGAAGGAAAGAGTTTCAAAAATGGATGAGAAAAAGGACAAGGAAAAGAGGGAGATAAAAAAGGTAAAGAAAGATGACTCTGCTAAGAAAGATGAAAAGAAAGATGCAAAGTCCAAAGAGGACAAAAAGAAGGACACATCCAAACCTGAGCTGAGAAAAATCACAAAGCCCGACCTGAAACCTCTTACACCTGAAGTAAGAAAGACGTTACATAAAGCTAAAGTGTCAAATAAAACCAAGACTGGAAAAATCAAAGCAGCTAAGGCTGAACCTGCTGAACCCAAACACGAGGAGCCCAAACCTGAAATTATTCAACCTGAGCCGCTAAAAAATGGAGCAATTGAGGGCATGTCTGCACACTCCACACCTGAAGACCTCACCAAGGACTTTGAAGAACTGAAAAAAGATGAGGCCATTGCTGTATCTGCAGAGCTGCCAGACAGTACTGAAGCTGAATCTGAGACAACAGAACTAGAGCAGCCAAACGAACAGGAAATTACATCTGAGATTCCTGCTGGCACAACGTCTCCTGAAGTAGAAGCTGTACCAGCTGAAGTCGAAGACAAAGAAAAGGTACTGATACAGCAGAGAGAATTAGAGGAGGCCCAAAAGTTTGAGGATGAGGGAGCAGCAACTCAGGATGAGGAAGAAGAAGAGGAGGAGGAAGAAGTTCCAGCTGCTGGAAAAAAAACTGTAGATGATGAAGAGGAGGATATGGGAATAGGAGAAGATGAAGATGAATCAAAGTGGAAGGAGGCCAAGGTGGACAGTGGACTTGACCGAAAACATGAGATAGAAGAAATGGAGAAATCAGAAATTTTCTTAGCAAAGGCTGTGACAAAAGAGGATCATGACATGACTCCATCCGAGGTCGAGCAAAAAGCAAAAGAAGACGATGAAGAAGAGGAGGAGGAGGAGGCAGTGGAGAAAGCTGAACTGGAGGAGGTGGAAGATTTAGATGTAATAGCAGATGAAGAGATTAAAGTCAACCCTGAGGATGCAGCTGAAGAACAAATGGTCACAGAAAGAACTGTTGAAATCCTGAATACAGGCAAAGAAGAGGAGGAGGAAGAGGAAGGCTACCTATCACATGTGGGTGGGCCCACAGCTCCCATAACTTCAGTAGTTCAAGGAGCTGCTGCAGCTGAACCCATGTCCTACATCCAAGACGAGACCATCCCCGGCTACTCTGAGACAGAACAGACCATCTCAGATGAGGAGATTCATGAGGAGGCAGAGGAGAGAATACCACACCTTCAGTATGACGTCGGTGCCTACGACATCTCCGTTCCAGATCAAACCGGATCATTTGTAAACATTCATGGCATGAGGGAAATGCAAGCTGCAGCTATGACCGAGAAAGGTTTCATACCAGGCATACAGGAGCAAGTATCTGTGTTCACTAACATCATCACTGCTCCTCTGGCAGAAGAGGAGCATGTGTCTTCTGCAACGTCTATCACAGAGTATGATAAAATGTCCTCCTTCCCCCCTTCTATCACTGAAGACCAGTCTGTGGCATCTGTCACAGCACCTCCTGCTGAGGAACCACCCAAAACCCCTACTCCTGTTTCAACCCCACCTGATGTAACACAGAGCAAAGAGCAGCCACTCTCTGCAGGAACTCTTTCACCACCTTCTTTAGAAGATGACAAACAATCCAAGTCTCCATCGGATGACTTACAGTTCCCTGCTGCAGAAGTGAAGACGGTGCCTAAAGCTCCTGAGGCTCACGATGCAGAAGAGGAAGAAGAGGAGGATGACGAAGACCAAACCCCCAATGTTGACATTTCACTTGAAAAACTCCAAGAGGGCTATGCTTCATCCCAAATATTGCAGGGTAATGAGAAAGACATTGAAAAGATCTTGGGCTCTGTCTCTCCAGTTTTAAAGTCTGTACAAGATACCAAACCAGTCTCCCTTCCAGTTGAAGAGCAAATTATAGATGCACCTAAAGATTTTTCATCCGTTATGCCTACTAGACCTTTTGGATCAGACTCAGTAACTTCAGAGAGTGAAGAGCGCTGTTTCAGTCCAGATGATATCACTGTGAAAATGGCCTCCCCTCCACACTCTGGACCCTCAAGTGCAGCTCACTCTCCAATTCGTCAGTCACCAGTGGAAGACAAGATGAAGCTCTTCCCTGACTTGGAGCAGCAAATGAAACATGAGCTTCCTGCTGTAGTGACTACAACTGAGGACAAAACTGAACAGAAAGATGAGACAGAAAAACATAAAGATGTTGACATGACCAGAGCAGATCCCGATAAAGTAGAAGTTGCAACATCTTTAGACATAAAAGAGGTTCCAGTGATGAAAGAGCCAGAAAAACCTGCTCCTTTAGAGCCAAAAGCTGAAGTAAAAAAGGCAGAAACAATGCCCGTTGTAGCTTCTTCTTTAAAAGAAGTTCAGCCACTGGTGTCAGGGCAGGTTTCCCCCAGCATATCTGGACAACAGGATCGAGACATCAAGACTCATGGTCTTGAAGAGAAACAACCTAAAGTGGCTGTTACAGGTATATTTCCTGAAAAGGAAACTCTTTACCCAGATGATGATACTGACATGAAAGGTGATGATGATTATGATAGTTATGATAAATCAGCAGTTAAAATTGTGAAAGCGGAACACGACAAAGAAAAGGACGACACCTCCGATTTGAAGCAAATCACCGCCGAGGATAAACTGAAATCTGTCACGGAGGAAGAGGTTTCTGCCATTAAGTCCATCACGGATGAGAAAGCAGAAAAAGTGGCAGTAAAGGACATTTGCTCTGACATAACATCTATCAAAGAGGAGAAAATTGAAAAAGACACCGTCACTGTTGATGAAAGTGTTAAAGATGAACAGAAAGTGCCTGAAAAAGACCATGCTCCTGAGGTCAAACCAACTAAAGAGGCGGAGATGGAAATTGTTGCCAAACAAATCAAAGATGAACATAAGCAGAGCGATACAGAAAAACATGATTTTGACCTCAAAATCAAAAGTGAGGTTAAAGAGATGGGGGTAGCGATGGATGATGTGACACAGAAAAGGGATAGTTTTGATATTAGCCCGTTACATACTGAAGAGGAAGAGACTAAAAAGCCCCTCACCACAGATATGCAAACTGTTAAAGACCAGACGGAAAAAGAGGCAAAGAAGGATGATGTGTTTACTGAGCATACTAAAGCTGAGGAAACTACAAAGGAGATGGAAAAACCAGATAAGAAAGAAGAAAAAGAGATGGAAAAGACAGATGTTTCGGCTTCCAAGCTTTTTACAGATGAAAAGGGAGAAAAGGACAAAGAGACGGGTGACATCACTCTTGATAAACTCACCAAAGCAGAAGAAACCATTAGTAAAGATGATACATCTGACGTTACCATAAAAGGAGAAAATGGGCAAAAGATTTGTACTGTAACCGTTGGCCTCACTACGGTGGAGGAGAAGGAACTAACAGTTACTAAAGACGAGATTCTTACGGTGAAGTCAACAACAGAGCAAGAGATAAGTAAAGAAGATATTTCTGACACCAAACCTTCCAGAGAGCAGGATAACGAAGTGACATTAAGAAAGGATGACGTGGACACCTTTAAATCTACCACAGAAGACATCAAGAAGGAAGACACAGGTAAAGTTGATGCTTCTGCAACAAAACTTCCTAAGCCAGAGGAAAAAGATCAACTGCCAGAAAACGCTTCAGCTGTTAAAGCAGGGGCTGAAAAGGACAAAGAAGAAATTAAAGCTTGTGATGCTGCTATTAAACTTACCCAAATGGCTGAGGAGCATGTAATGGCTTATAAAGATGACTATGTCTATACACCAACCAAGGCAGAGGTAAAAGAAACTCCTGAAGATCCTGTCAAACCAGAAGAGGAGCGAGAAACTGTTGTCAAACCTATTAAGATGGAGGAAGAAGATTTAAGGATTTCCACTGTCACAACGTTCAAGGATGAAACGAGCATGAAGGGTGACATTTTATTTGCCAAACCAATGGTGCAGGATGAAAAAGTGAGAGAGATGTGTGCTGTCAAAACAGCAATTGAGGAAGAGAAGGACAAAGTGGTAGCAAAGGAGGAAACCTTTACTGTCGAGCTGTCCAGGAAAGAAGAAGACGTGACAATTCAAGAAGATAGTGTTGATATAAAACCCTTGAAGGAAGAAACTGATACAGTAACACTTAAGGAAGAAACGCTGGATACCAGACCTACCAAGGAGGAGGAAAGCAAAGAGGCAGATGAGGAGAAGAAGAGAGAATTAAAGGAAGTTGCATCTGATGTTAAACTAATTAAAGAAGAGGCCAAAGAATCACAAATAGTGGAAACTTGTGATAAAGAAGTTAAAGTGAAAGAACAGGAAGTGGTTAAAGACAAAGAAAAGAGTGATATTCCTATGAAGGAGCAGAAGGGAAAGGACAAAGAGGGAGACAGGACTGACATCTCTAAGGAACAATCGCTAAAACAGGAAGCTGAAGAGCTGGAAAACCGTGGTTTCTCAGACTACAAAGCTATTTTGGAAGAAACTAGTGATAGAGAACCTGAAAAGGTTGACGTGAAAAAAGAGAAAGAATCAGATCCCAGCGCTGAGCTTCCCAAGGACACAAAAGAGAGAGAGCCATCAAAAGTTGAAACCGTTGATAAAGAAATGAAAGATAGAGCCGATGTGGGCGGTGATGAAGCTACATCCATCAAACAGGAGCAAGAGAAGGAGATTTATAGTCCAACACGTAGCACCAAAGATGAGCAAAAGGTGAAAGATGACTATCCTTCTAAGTTTGAATCCAAGGAGGGTGATAAACAAGAGGGAGATCTACCTGTAGTTCACACATTAGAAAAGGAGACAACTAAAAAGGATATTTGTGACGTTACTGATAAGCATGTACATGAAGAAGTTTTAGATAAGGTCCCTGGAGCTCAGAAAGAGAGGGAAACATCCGATGTTGCATCAGTGGAAATGCAGAAAGACTCAGCATCAACTGAAGTCCAAACACCAGCAAAAGATGACATCTGTGTGTCTTCCCAAAAAATCCAAGAGGAGAAAAAAGAGCAAGATAAAGAAGCAAAGGTCATTATTAGCCAAGAGGAGAAGATGGAGAAAGAAAAAGACGACGCACATGTCGCTGAGCTGAGCAAAGAACAGAAAATGGAAAAAGAACAAGAAAAAGAATACACTTACGGGACAGAAGACACAAAGGACGAAAAGACAAAACTAGAAGGGGATGAACAGAGGATTGAAGAAAAGCATGTTACTGACACAAAGACAGAGGATACTGTAGATAAGGAAAAGTATGACTCCTCTGATGCTGACCACTCCAAGGAGGAGAAATGGGAGAGAGAAGAATTGCAGGAGAAAGACCTTGACAAGACCATTAAACAACCTCCGCAGACAGCAACAGAAGTCAAGTCAGATTACAAACCTGCATTTGTGGTTCAGTCCTCAGATGAAGACAAAGACGATGAAGAGGAGGAGGAGGAGGAGATTTGTATGGGAGGAGCAGGCTCCCGACCTCTGTCAGTGGAACTAAGGAAATCAGACCATGACATATCTTCTGCAGACCTCCCTGTATATCCAACTGTGGAGGCAAGTGACCAAACTAAACCACCATCGACATCCAAGCAGACCACAGTGATCATACCTACACTTACAATGCAGGAGCCCTCCATTGATGAAGAGTTTGGCAAAGAAGAATCCAAACTTTCACCTGAAACAGACACAGATGTGAAACCCGAAGCCACACCTGCACCTCTCACCAAGCCACAACCCTCCTTCGATATTGTACCACCAACGATGGAACCAGCCTCTGTTCCAAAACAAGAACCAGTACATGATATCCCAACTGCTAAAGCAGAACCAGTTCTAGGCTCAGATGAGAAGAAGCCCGCATTATCAACAGTATCAAGCACTGAGAGTCAACCTAAAAGCTGTACACTTTCAAGCACTGAGATCCATTCCAGTGTGGAAGAACCACCACAAGAGAAACAGACAAGCCCAGGAGTTAAAGAAAAGACAGAGCCAGAGGAGAAACCAGGGAAGGAAGCAGAAAGGGAGATGGAAGGAGAACGAGAAGTTGCTTCTCCAGGATTGTCACAGCGTTGTTCATATTTTATGTTGGACAAAGACTCTGAGGATGCTTCACACACTTATGCTGTTAAACCAGACACTGCAACACTGGGGAGTGGTGAAGAAATGTCTTTAGAGAAGGAGATGGTCAGTGAAAGTCTACCAGATGAAAAGCAAACATTTGGTGCATCAAAGTATGAGCCATATGAAAAACCCATCCCCAAAGACCATGACTTGGACCTGACAGAAGAAAGTGAGCTTTCTCTCAGTTTTGATCAGGCCTCTCATATCGGCATTGACGACAACAGAAGAACGAGTCAGACAGAGGCTGCGGGAGCCATGTTCTTCCTGGATGAGCAATACAAAGAAGAGCCTCTGTCATTCAGCAGAGTCGACTACAGCCCGGTTTGCCTCACACAGAGCGAACGAAGCAGCCACCGCAGCCCCTCCCCACAATTTGAAGATAGAGAGAAAGGCCAAGAGGAAGAGAGTGAGAGAGAGCGACCAGATACACCTTATGTTGACAAGAGCTTTTCATCCATAGACATGCAGGACAACAAAATGTCCCAGGCTGTTGAGTCTTATTCTTGCAGCCCCAAAGAGGACAAACCTGAAAAATCAGAAAGGGAAAAAGAGGCTGTGAAGGACGGTGCTGCGGCTGCTTTTCCAACAGGAGCAACAGAAGAAAGTGAGAAAGTTTCTACCAGTGCTCGATCAGCAGGCCCATCGGTAAGACAAGAAACGCCCTCCGTCTCACATCTTGGTGCCAAACCTTCAGCTCCTGTCGAACCTGTTGGGGAATTCACTGAGAAGAAAACATGGGACAAAGAGAAAGAAAAATCTGCAGAGTCACTCAGAGACAAAATGGAGTCCCCTGACTCTCCATGTGGTCGCCACTCACCTGCAGAAAAAGACATTTTACCTCAACAAGCATCTCCTTTACCGGGAGAAGAGGCATCAGCTGGGTTAAGGACGTCCCCTGCTGACACATTTTTAGGACGTGAAATCGATGATAATGCCCTGGCCTTAGATAACAGCCACGTTAGCAGTTCTCCCACTTTTAAATCCACGATAGATGAGAGCCTCATAGATAAAAGGCTCCTTGTAGAGGGAGAAGACTTCAACGTTGATGAGGACGATGAAGATGAAGACGAGGAGGAAGAAGAGGAGGAAGAGGAGTCAAGTGATATAGATATGGAAAAGGGTGCCAGAGAACAGTCTGAAAAAGAAACGTGCAGACTTAGCTCCGATGATGAGGGAGAAGACTCAAATAAAAAGGCTCAGTTGCCTGAATCCAGAGTCCTTGAAGTGGAAACGGTAAGTAAACCAACACCTGATGATGCCTCAGCTTCTGAAATCACAGAGACAATCAAGCAAGACACAAGTAAAAAAACACTGTCTCCTGAAACAAAATCACTCAAAGACGATGATACAGCTGGTGAAAGGGACGTATCCAAACTTCTTGAGACAGAGAAAGATGATGTCGGTAAAACAACTGTGTCACCAGGAGCTCTCAAAATGGACCCCAGCAGTTTTCCTAAACCTGATACCCCAAAACATCCTGAGACAGAGAAAGGACAGGACACGGACAAAAAACATTTGTCTCCCGAACCAACCACAGAGAGAAGGTTGTCATCAGCAGATATAACCCCATCTGAAGTACCAGAGTCCAAAAAAGAAGACGACAAAACGTCTCTATCACCAAGCTTTTCGACCAAGGAAACATGTCAACCAGCTTCCACAAGAGGCTTGACAGGCAGCCCTTCGGCACCCGATCATTCAGAGTCCAAGCATCCATCTAGCGCCTCACCTCCACTAACAAGCAGCTATGCTGATATCGGAATGAGTCGATCTGGAGATTTCTCTGAGCATTTTGACACTGAGGAGACCGAAGAAGAATTAAGGGAGGATAGGAAAGAAACCATCACACATTGTGATACAAGAGATGATCACTATTTCAGCCAAAGAGACCTCCAAGAAGATGAGAGACACATTGCAAAACATGAGTCAGCTTGCACATACACCACCTTAACATACGCCACTTCAGCCTACTCCTCCACAACGTACAGTTACTCATCCTCAGCATCTTTGAGACAAAAACCTGCAGAGAAAGTTGAACATTTTACAATGAAATCAGCCTCTGAAGTATCACTAGTGAAAGAGGAGCCACGGGTCACGACAGCTTCCACAAGCTCCTGCTTTGGAGGGTTTCAAAGAGACGAATACATGGAGGTGACAACAAAACCTGCAACAAAACCATCTTTACCTACTGAATGTGAGGAGGCCAAACCCTCACCTGCAGCCTTGTCAACCACTGCCGAACAAGCGGAAGTTGAGACTGGCTCCACAAAGCCGGGACCAGACACAAAGCTGAGCACTGATAGTTTTTATATGCTGGAAACTAAGATCACAACATCCACCACATCTCTACAAAGTACCCAACCAGAAAAAGTGTCAGAGTGTTCATCCACAGCAGAGGCTCGTTTTGATGTCTCCCCCCTCCAAAGGGCTGACTCCTCTGAAAGGAAGTCACAAGAGTCAGCAGAAGACGAGGAGCCTGAAATGGAGGACAGCACCCTACCATGTCGTATTGAATGTCAAAAAACAAAGGTGGCTGAGCAACAAGAGACATTTTCATCAATAACTGAGTCACAAGTGGTAGAAAGTACAGTCACTATTTCGTCTACTGCTGCCATCTCTAAATCTGACGTGCAAACTGTTCAAAAGACAGAAACTTCATCAAGTGATAGTGGAGCCGGCAAAACCTCATGTGCCAAAACACCGGAGGAGATAAAAGAGAAAACATTGGAAGCAGAAAAAGAAAAGAGAAGTGGAGAAATTGCACCGTTGAAGAAAGATGCCAAAGTAGCAGAAAAAGAAGTAGAAGATGAAAAGACAGAGGCTACTAAAGACACTGAAGTCAAGCAGAAAATCGCAGAAAAGAAGCCCGAAGAAAAGACCGGTAAAGACAGCACGGAAGAGAAGAAAGCTACAGCTGATCTGAAGATGTGTGAAAAAGTGGAAGTCAGGAAAGAAAAAGAGGCAGAAGAAGTAGAGAAAACTCTTTTAGAAACGCCTCCAGACAGATTAGAAGTTAGAAGAAAGAGCAGTATATCAGATTGGGAGCTACTGCAGAGGCCTGACGACTGCCCAAGTGCCCCTCCTCCAGGTTACGGTGATGACGATGCCGAGGAAGAAGAGGAAGCAATGGAAGCTATGGAATGGATGGCCAGTGTCCACGGTACCTCTGTGTCCTCTTCGAAGGATGCATATCATAGTGAAACAGCTGGCCAAGAAGGCCTCCCTCGACCCTCTGATTTGAGCACCGGAGCCACCTCCTCCTCTGCTTCCCCTCCAGGCTACTCCTCCTGTGAATACAAACACCGTAAAGGAGAGCTTTCTCCATCATTCATCAACCCCAGTCCCCATCAGCTCTCCAGTGATGAGGACGAGGAGGACGGCCAAAGCGAACACTCCCAGGATGGGGACGGGGACGAGGACGATCAGGACCAGCACTCTGTAAAGAGGAGGTCACACAAGCATAGACACCACCATGCTCAGAGTTACCACGGAGACGCTGGACACGGGTCTCAACAGCTTCCAGGTGGCATGTCATCTGGTTTGGCTGTGACACTAGCTGGGGAGGAAACACCTCCAACATCAGTGAGTGAGTCTTTGCCTTCGCAGTCGGACTCTGACGTCCCTCCAGAAACCGAGGAGTGTCCATCCATAACGGCGGAAGGAAATCTGGACTCTGACGAAGATGCCGAACACCTACCTGTGGACAAATTGTCTGTATCTGGAGCTGGAGGAGGCCACCATCCTCCATCACCAAGATCAGCTCAGAAGACTCACGATCCTCTTCCCATGCCGATGAAGGACCCTCTTCCTCATCCTCCCCACCCGGATGTGTGCATGGTAGATCCAGAGGCTCTTCTCAATGATCACAGCAGTACAGAGAAACTTCTCAAAAAAGAGCACAAGACCGCCAAGGGTCTCAGAAAAGGTAAACCCAAATCTGCCTCCCCTGCTCGAAAGGGAGAAGTCAGGAAGAGGTCCTCTACTCCAGTCAAGCAGACCAAGGACTCCCCCTCACCACGTTCAGCCTCCCTCAGGAGGAAGGACACGGAGAGGAGCTCCAGGCTGATCAAGATGTCTGAGACTCAGGGCTCCAGGAGTGAGATCCTTAATCCAGGGAAAGGCTTGGTCAATGGCATCAAGAACAGTTCAGGTGTGCTTATATCTTCACACCCTGCAACACAGTTAACATAAATTGACCCTTAAACCGGCTTCACATTAGATTCAAATATTATTATTTTTTTTAATGTAGGAAAGATTATGCATTAGCAGACAAACTGAACCTGAACGGATTAGGAACTTTGCCCACTTATGCTGCACACAACACAGTGGAAACAAAGTCGATTACACTTTAGCTCCTTCTGTAAAATTTCTAATACTTTCTAAACCTCCATAAACAAAATTACACAACTTCTCTACAAAAATGCAAAACAATTTTCCAATAACATTTTCTCTCCTGATTTTGTTGGGGGATCAGGAATCATTCATTAAGATCATAGGAAGGTGTTACTGGATCTTCTTACTAATGCAAATAAAGCCTTACCTAAACATGGATCCAGAGACTCAGCCACTAATTTCAAAACAAATAAGCCAATATTTGTTTATTGTCATTTTAATTGATTAAACATTTGTCCATTTGTTGTTTCCTTGTGTGAAACGTTCATGCAAAAGAAGCTTCTTTCTCTCTGGACTGTCAAACTCTAGATACTTGTTTAAATGCGTTGGTGCAATTTGACATTCGCGAACGTCACGAGTTCGGACATGCAAGAAAATTGCCCTGTTAGGAAATTATGGGAAACTATGCACATGATAAAACTGAAATTGTAACGGCAATGATGATGCAGTTTAGTCACTGATCTCCATATATACTGTGAATAAAATGAGAAATAAAATGTAATGTGATTAGTTGAGGAAGGTTATACTCTGTACTAACACACAGATATTGGTCTGTGACCCTGTTCTCCTTCAGGCAACAACTCGCAGAAAACTAGTTCAGCCGTCCCCCCAGGACCACCTGTCTACGTTGACCTGGCCTATGTGCCCAACCACTGCAGTGCCAAGAACGTGGACCAGGAATTCTTCAAGAGAGTGCGGGCCGCATATTACGTGGTGAGCGGCAACGACCCCGGCAGCGGAGAGCCCAGCCGTGGAGTCCTGGATGCTCTGCTGGAGGGCAAAGCTCAGTGGGGCTCCAATTTACAGGTCTGTAGTCCAGGTCACTATGTCCTTTAGGACCTAAATAGTCCACTGACACATAACCATGGCTTGTCCCCTTTACACTGTGATTTTGGGACAGATTAAAGAAACAAGAACATACTTTAGCGATTAGCTGTTGGCAGGTGGATTTGCTCACCTTTGCACAGAGCCAGGCCTCATCCCTCAGTCTTTAAGTGAACTGGCTGGTAGCTGCAGCCACATACTCTGCTCCCTCCTCACTGTCCCCCATCATGTCCCCATCAGGTGACGCTCATCCCAACCCATGACACAGAGGTGACCAGGGAGTGGTACCAGCAGACCCACGAAAGGCAGCAGGACCTGAACATCATGGTTCTGGCCTCCAGCAGCACCGTAGTCATGCAGGACGAGTCCTTCCCTGCCTGCAAGATTGAGTTCTGAGCGTCACAAGCCCAGCACCCATCCTCCCCCCTCCCTGTCATCTGTTCTCTCTGGAAGTAGAGCAAGAGTGAACACTCTGCTTCATCAAAGCTTCTCGCTCTCTCATGGTACTAGTCTCAAATGCATTTGCTGCAGCCTTATCACACCAGATTCTGTTAGCTGAAATCAAAGTCCAAACTCTGGGTTCATGCTTTCTGTATCATGCAAGTAATACTGTACTTTTGGTTGGTTTCCTTCTGTAGGTTTGCCGTCTGCCCTAACATACTTCTGACGCTAACCGCTGTTAAAAATTGAAATCCGTAACAGTCACACTTGACAGCTTTCATTACCTCATACTGACCAATCAAAAACAAACACCACCCCAGTTAAACTATAGATTAGTAAAGTGTAGTTCTGCTAACTCAAGTTCACTGACTTACTCACAATAAACTTGCAGTCTAAATACTCAAGTGACAAGATTCTCATCCTAAGGGTTAAAACCAGGATAAATCATGAATTTCTTAACTTCTCCAAAAATGTCTCCTATATTATTCTGCAGTCAATAGGTTTCTTTAGATTCTATGCACAGTATTTCTGTCAGTTCCTTTAATAGTTTTAGTACAGACCCAACGAAAGTCACCCTTTGCATTTCTGCTCTCGCTACAGTAGTTTTTGGAATAACTCGAAAACATAAATCGATGTTATGTATATTTGGGGAAAAAAAAAAAAAAAAAAGTCCGTCCTTGTCAGTTGTGAAGTTTTAGGAGGTTGCTTGACGTCGCCACTCTTTGGAAATCTTACATCTTGGCTTTAGCAGCTTAGCTGGTGCATGATGTTTGCATTTTAGCTCGGACTGTATCAGAGAGAACTGCATAGGGTAAAATCCTGCATTTAGCCAGCCTTTAAGTGTGGAATGCAGTATAGTGCAGATTACTTAGGTTATTACACTGTTTGGCTGTCTATGCTCAAGTGAATTCAATAGGCGCCAGGCAAAGGGACAATGTTTCTACACTAATCACATCTCTGCTGGATGTAATGGTTGTTTTTCAAGTCTTTATCATGGTCTTTGTTGGTTGTACCTATTCCAGTATACTTATAGGGTAACTGTTTCTATATCATTACAGAGGTTATGGGAAATAAATGATATATTTTGCGATGATGCAGGAAATTATGGTCCTGAGGCGACTGCAGCGTTTTTCGTCACCTATTCTTATTTCGTCCTGTTCAGCTACATGGCATCGTCTGTCAATATCACCAAGAGATGGAAACGAACAAGCAGTGACCTGTGACAAATGTAGCAACGGAAGCTTGTCCGTTTGGCCCTGCAGAGGGAGCGATTTGCTAGTGGGAACTGCAATATTTATATTTGTTATTGGAGGTATTTTTTCCTGGAGAAACAATCGTCAAGTGTGTTACAGAAGGCTTCTTTCATGTGCCTTTAGCTTGGGGTATTGGGGAGGGGGGAGGGGGGTATTTTAAGGACATGTCAGCCATTTTGAAGCAAGAGCCAGAAGCCAGGGTAAAAATCGAGTCCACCACTTTGAAACAGAATGGTCAAAATAGTACACTCACAATATCCAAACTTTGGAAATAACCTTGAAGCTCTATAATCCAAGTAACTATTAAACTTTCAGTATGAAGGTCTTTCAGGACGGTATTGCACTTTTCTGAGGTGGTAGAGTTTAGAAGTCTGGTTTTTATTTGTAGTTAAAAGCACAGTGCATTAATGTAGTAGCAGAAAATAACTTTTCATTAGAATATAATGTACAAGACTTTCCATCTAACAGAGCTATTGTTGAGGGATGATATCTTAATATTAATCCCAGAGTAATATTAATATATATATATATATATATAAGCTATTAGAGAATGAGCATGAATGTGATGATTATGATTGTACTGGACGCAGTTACAAAGTAGGAATGTTTTAGACATAGTCTTTGTCTACGATACAGTTTTTATAACCGCGGCATGGGTCATATCTCCAGGTGACGCGGCGAGTGAGTTTTCCTCAGCGTGAAAGGTCTTTCTGCTTATTCACAGCCAGACGGCAGAGGAGGTCATCAGCTCAGCTAAACGTACGCAAGGCCAAGTTTTATATCTTTGTTTACATCCGAACAGATCGACACGTGCAATTTATTCTGGTTTTATTTTCTCTAAATCTGTGCTGAGAAGCAAACGCGAGTCTCATTTCTGTCTAAATGAGAATTCCAGCTCTGCCAGGATGGCACATCTCCTGGTTGTTATCTTTGTTTCGAAGACTGATTTGGAGCTAAGGGACACACCAGGCTGCCTGAGGCGGAGCAGCCTTGGCTTTTCAGACATATTGACGATGGATTCAATGTCAGTGTGTTGCCAACTGAAATCAGACACTCGTCTGCTTGCACTCAGTTCTTTACCTCACACTGGTTTAAAGTGGGGAGGAAACCCCTAAAAGGCTAGAGCCCCTTGTCAGCCTGTGCTCGCCATGGTCCATCGCCACCCCCATGCTGCTTGCCCTGCCTGAACTCCCTTACTTTCAAATCAAAGCTTGTCGATTCACATTGTTGCCACTGAATGTTTTTTATCTTTTTTTTTTTTTAGCAGAGGGTTTATCCATTATACACTGTGTTTGCCTTGATATGCATCTCATTTCTTGTGATGTTTCTGTGGCAGACCTTGCTTTTTTTTTTAAATCCCACTGGGGAAGAATTGTTGAGTTTGATAGAGGTTGTATAATAAAATAGCTCGGAACGCACAAGTACACACACGCACACACAGACACACACACACCTTAGTCTGGGGGGGCGTTGATTAACTAAAGTGACGGGGAAAGTGAAAGTTAAAAACGACTCCCTTTTAGGTCACACGATTGTGACGCAAGTAAGCAAGAAGTCCTTCTCACCCCATCTTTGCTGCTGCAAGGAAACGTGTCCCAAACAGGAGGAAGCTTTTTAATGTAAGGATCAGATTTTGTGGATGGTCTGATGTGTCGCGCTGTCTTTGAAAAAAACGTTTTTAAGTTGGCAGACTCCAAATACCGGGCCTTGAGCGTTTTCAAGGCTTCAGGGAAACGCTGTGAATTCTTTAACTGTATGACTATACAATAGCTGAATGCACTGTACAGGAGACCTATTTTTCTGAATGTAGAGTTGGTACTACAATACGAATGCTGCTGGATCAAAACAGACACACAAAAAAAACAAAAAAAAAAAACAAACACTGTTTGAGTGGAGCCCAGAATGTGGGTAGACATTGTTTTTTTGGGGGAGAAAGGGTTGATTTTTGAAGTGAGACCATAACACACACTAACAGAAATAGTACTAACTGCAGCTGAAACTTTTTCCTTTTTCCTGAATATGACTTGAAACACATGCAGACTCAAATACCATAAGTAAAATTAAACGCTACACGTACACTTACGTACTGTACACAGACTTGTACATATCGCTCTGGAAAGAACAAATCTGAAAGATGCGTATAACAAACTCTCCTTCTTGTGATACTCGTCCATTTTACGCTAATTTTAGTGACAGTATGGTCAAGACTGCTGACAACTCCGTAAACTACACACACACACACACACAAAAAAAAAGGATACAGAATGAAAAAAGTGCATCTTTCAGTTCAATCTCATTGCCATAACTGCGTTAAAATAAAGATATCATTACATCAAAATATGGTGTCATCTCTCCATCTAATCTTTCTGCATGTGATTTATTTAGTTATAATCCTGAATGTAATTGTTTAACATGGAAATAATAAAAAAAAAATACAATGCTATTTTAAAAGGCGTATATTTGAAAAAAAGCTAATTGTCTTACTGGTACTTAAATACCTACAGTAATATAATACTGGGCTGTGCTTTTATTGTTTGCCCTGTTAACATGTTGTTAAGAAGACGCTGTATCGGTAGTTCTCTTTAATTTTCTCTCTCTTTTTGCATTGTAATAATATTATGTTTTTCTTCCTCAGCGCAATATTCAATATCTCTGTCTCTTTAAATCTAACTGGCAAAACTAGAACTACTGCAGATTCATTGTGAAAGGGAAACAGCCTGGTGATCATCAATTAAAGTACATTTAAATCTACATTTGTCCTGAGTGGGTTCTTTTTTTTTTTTTTCCAGCTCATTTTTCATCTAACTGTAAACGTAAATAGTTACATTAACTTCATTTATTACAACAGAATAAGACCACTAAACCTTTTTTTTTCCCTTTAATGTTATCTAATGATTTGTAATTTGAAAATCTGTTGTTTCATAAGATCTTTTTAAGATTTCATAGCATAAGGTTAGCGGCCACTAGCCACCGTTAGGCTTGTTGTGACCTTTGTTAAGTTTCCGATTAACTGAACAAACCTGATCCAGGTAAACGGCAGTAGGCAGGGGAAGGACAGCTGGAAAGCAAAAGGGATGTCATTTTCGAGGTCTTGGGTTGAGAACTCCCACTGCCAATGAAGAGAACATTCAGTCATTAAACTTTTTCTACGACGCAAATGCTCAGTACAAATCTATGAGTTAAAGGAAATGAGGGTTTGGTGTCAGTGTTGGAGGAAACTGGCTCTGTCAGGTAGAAAGACAAAAGAAGTTTTAGCAGCTTAATATTCCCCACACTTCAGCCAAAATAACTTTGCATCTGATCTTTACAGAAGCCTTAAATGAAGGGAGAGAGCACAAGCAATTTAAAAAAAAAAAAAAAAAAACCTCCATACTTTCTGAGAACAGGAGACGAGGGTGACAGATACACTTGGGCTTGAAAAATCAACCTGGATGAATCCACACTTACACCTGAGTCTGTCACACACTCTGCATTAATTTTCACTGATAAACGGCTCCTAATTCATTTCGGTCTCTCATTTCATTGCTCTCTTTCCAGTCATGTGTCCGCCTCAAAATACTTATACCCACAGGAGGAAGAAGAGTCAAAGTAAATTTCCCCTAATTGTTACCTATGTTGGTCCTTCAAGTCCTTCTAGCCTCAGATGCTGAACTATTACATGCAGTTTGGGTCTTTGGTACAGAGATCGAGCCCACACATTTCTAGGCAAAGCAGCTCCCCTCCCCTCCCGTGTTACCATGACAACTTTTTTTGGCCCTGGAAGAGGAGGAGGAGGGTTATGGGGGAGTTGAGAATGTGAGTGTGTGGATGTGGCACTGAAAGACTTAACTGGACACCTTCCTGCCTCTCTGTCTGGTTTGGACGGAGACTAGATGAGGGTAATTGTCTCATCAGCACGACTAACAGTTGGTTACACTCCTCTCCTGCTCTTCCCTCCCACTTCTCTCTTTGCATTCACATTTTTATTTTAGGAAATTAGCCAAGTGCAAGCTACAGTTACCAAACAGCAAGGAGCAATATGAGGGTTTGGGACATGATGACCTACAGCTGAAAGTACACATGGAAAAAAAAATATCACTTAAATCCATGCTGAGAGAAAAGCAAAGGGGATGTTTTTTTCTAAAGAGCAGGCTGGAAAAAATGTGTAAACCTCAGCCTGTAGTTTTATTTTCCATTTCTTCTTAACCTTAATTTTTAACAAGCCTACAACTGGATGAATTTATAAGGATTTGATCAGTGGCATTGGCTAAATATCCAGGCCAACAACGCATCTAATGCATCTTTTAACTGTATGATTTCGACTCTGATTCACACAGTGAGCAGAGACTTTCCACACTGCAGTGTGGTTTCAAATTTAGAAATTTAGTCTGTTTCTGAAAGTTTCCTTTTATTCTAATTATTAAAAAAAAAAAAGAAAAAATTGTTTTGCCCCCGTAATTTTCAAAGTTAGAATAATTATGTCCTCCATCACAGATTTTAAAGATGGAAGTTGCTGGCCCAGTGAAGTATCACTGTCAGATTTTTGTGGTAAAATTTCTGCAAAGCCTGTATTAACCTTTGTTTACGCTGCCTGGCCGTTTGAGGTCAAATGCTGTCCCACAATGCTTTAGGAGACTCTTGTAAAATTCACTTGCATCCCAAAAAAGGCTGAATAGACAGACTTGTAAACAAATTAAATATTTTTGCACTTTTGTAAGGAAAATATTGCTCCTAATTCCAGCTGCCTGCTATATTTTGGTCAATAGGCAACTTTTCTTAGTCTTAGAGCCTAAACGTCTTATGTTTATATAAAGGTGGAAAAAAGCAACATGCAGCTACCAAAATTAAAAGCTAAACACCTCCATACCTAAAGGATGAAAATTGGAATAGTTAATTTTGTAGGTCCAGGCCTCATAGCATCAACACCTCTGTCTAGAGCTTTAGATAAAATTAAGTATTCAAAAACTAAATTGCAAAAGCTTTTATACAGTTTACTTTGCTGATTCCCATTCATCAGCTCCACGACAGGCTGGTAGTTTTCTTAATGTAAACGGCAAAGGCAACAGGAGGAAAGGAATTATTTATTTTGTTTGGAAAGGGCATAGGACTCCTCCATACTACAGATACTTTGCCATGGTACAAGACGTGCTAAAAATATACTAAGCAAGTACAAATATTTTACCATGAGACAGGACTAGGTTATAGGTTTGTACTATGGAGAGTACTATGGTACAACCCTGCTGGGAAGACGTGCATAGGAATGATGCTGGTCTGATGAAACATCCACCAGCATCCTTTTAATCTAGTGAGCTTCTAGTGAGTTTCTTCAACTTTTGGGCTGCGGTGACGTACATATGTACAGGAGCGTTGAAGACAGCGAGTCTGGTATTAGTACCAGTTGAGTCGAGTTGGTATTTGTACAGCTATTCTGCGGTGAAAAGTTAAATCAGTCACTACCTGCTGACCATCGTTGGTGAACATTTGGCTGAACAGGGAAGGGAATAACTAAATAAACCCAGGTGCTGAGAGACCTGATCACTTGTTGACAATCTTTTTGCTTTTTGCCACTTGTGAGTTAAACTGGACAGAGTTCACTAAAACTAAACTACATCCTGTAGGGAAAGTATCTATTGTCTGGTTTGTCTTCAAGCAAAAAAAATAAAATAAAGCTGTGTGTCTGTGTCGGCTGAACGGACATTTCGTGTGTGAAAGTAGAAAAAAGAAATAGAGCCTGAGAACCTGACTTGCCATCCAGACAGAAAGAATGACATCAGCTTTTGGCTTCCGGTGAGTCTGCGGTCTCCGTCTGTCTGTCGCTCTCTCTCTTTGTTCAACAAGCGCTGCTCAGGAGGAGTCAATTACATCTGGGGGCATTGCCATGGCAACGCAAGGGCGCAATAGAAGGAGGCATGAATCATCACTATTCTTAAAAGCCATTTGGAGAGAGAGGAGAGGGAGGTGACGAGAAGAGACACAACAAGGGGATGAACTGGAAAAATAGGTTGGTGACAAAATGAGACAAAAAAAAGAGAGATTAAACAGAGAGAGGACAAGAAACAAAGAGTTAGGTTGAGAGCAGAAGAGAGTTAAAGGAGAGCAAGAAAAGAGGAGTAGGACTAAAGGAGGAGAAGAGAAAGACTAATCGCAAAAAAGCAAGACAAGGAAAGGAGAGTTACAAAGAGGGAGAGACAAGGAGGAGAACTGGGGAGGGGGAAAAAAGTCGGAGGAAGAGGAAAAGTCTGCGAGGAGACAAGGAAATGAGAAGATAAAAAAATTACACGAAACAAGACAAGGTAACAATGAGATCAGATCTGAGGACAGATGAAAGGAAACCATCAGAAGTTACGAGAAGAGGTATAAAAGCAAAACTAAGAACTAATCAGAGGTAAACAATTAAAAAAAACACGAAAAAAAGACAAGAAATGAGAAGACATCAAGAGCATACAAAAAGGAGAAAAGAGGAGGAAAAGAGCAGAGGAAGCAAAAAGAGTATAGCTACTTCTCCTTAGAGGAAAGGGAGCAAGGAAGGAGAAAAAGAAACAGAAGGTACCTGTATCAAGGAGACAGGTGAAGAGAAGAAACGAATCAAGTAGAGACAAGGAGAGAAAGGGAGAAGAGGAAATGGGGCACAGCACGAAAACATGGAGAAAAGTAAAGGATGGTAAGAAAAAAGTGAGAGAGGCCGGCTGGTAAAACAAAGGGGTAGAAAGGACAGAATTAGGTGGTAGAGGAACAAAGAAAGTTCAAGAAGAACAACAGGAGTAAACAGGGAGAAGAGGAAAAGATTGATGGCCAAAGAAAGAAATAGGTGGAGGAAAAGAGAAACAGAACGAGAGAAATGTGGGAGGGAGGTGTTTGCTGGCAGAGCTCAGTGACAAGGAGCCTTGTTTATGGAGCAATAAGAGGCGAATGCATCTGGACTGGCCGCCATTAACAAGCACACGTTGTTCTGTGTACAGACGTGAGGACACCCGGTGACATGACGCATCCTCAGCCCATTAGTCCCATGTTAACAACCACCACCACCACAGACCCAACCTCCACCTGAACCCAACAATGGCAATGAACTAGTGATGGTTCACACACACACACACACACACACACACACACACACACTGACAGAGAGGTTGCAGGTGTGAACACATGCAATTTGTGCTGTTTGACAACCAAAACCATTTAATTTTTTTATTACCCTCTCTTCCTTTCTCACCCCAACCTGAACCTCAAGAGATGGGGGACAACAACAGAAATGATACAGATTTGACACAATTCAACCTGGACTTTGTTCTCCAGCAGCCCAACGCATCACAGAAAACAAACAGTCTTTGGTTGGCATTAAATTATCACATAAATACAGTAAAATTTCCTACATCTGCTCAGATTCAGGTAAAAGCTTTTACATGATGACTACTACATATATTATAAAAACATATTTTTTTATTAAAAACTTCATTCTACAGTAGGTGTTTCCAGATTTACAGTTTAACAAGGCAGACATGAGCAGGGAGCACTTGCATTTGTCCCACTGGTACTTTGCTGCTGCCGAATGTTTTAGGCTTAAAGCTGTGACTGCAATTTTTGCTGAAAGTAATAAAAGTCATTATTTTGGAGATTTAAAGTCAACTTCAAATTTAACAACATCGAGCCCAAGTTGATTAAAAAAAAAAAAAACACAACAACAAAAATTTCCATCATTAAGATTCATGATAGGTCTAACCTGAGCATCTTTTATGATTTCATTACCATTTAAAATTCACATGGAATTCGGTGCGGCAGGATGTAGGTCAACACACTGAGAAAACATTTACAGCCATTTACCTAAACCAGTGGTTTTCCCTCTTATTCTAAAATAAGTCTATACCACAGATTTGCTTGAAATCAAATTTGATTTGTAAGCCCCAAATTCAAAGGCAATAAAATACAGCAGAAATCCACAGTGTGTATAATAGTCTGACTTATAAATATTTCTCTTGTCCTATTCTCAGATAAATAACGTTTCAATTTAACAGCAGGCGATCAACAAAAAGATTAATACAGTTTGGTCAAGCTAGCTTGAATTTCACATAATACCTGTATTCAACAAAAACTAATCATAACTGAGTCCTGTTGTTTTGGCTTTGTGATGTAAACTAAAAACTGAGACAAAAAAAAAAGCAGGAGAAAAAAAAAAAAAGTACAAAAAAGTGAACAGACCAATTGAATGAATTTAAAATGACCCATTTCCTTCCAGATTTTAAAGACCACCACGTGTGATTTATCAGATCAGAAAAACCAACATAGACACCCATCTTTGTATATCACAGTTAGACCATGTGTGAACGTGTTGCTTTGACAACAGAAGCGCCAAGTTCAAAATGGAGTCAGAACAAGGCCCATTCTTAGGTCTGAGGAAAACTTTTACACGAACAATCCCCAAACAGAGGGTCAATTGGTCATGTCTGTGCAAGATCTGCTCTTTTTCAGCACTCAACCGAGAGTGTAGGAATGAAGAAACGTCACCCAGTGAAGCGGTTCGTCGGTCTGATCCCTGTTTGATCGTTTCAGAACGACAGCGGCGCTTTAGAGCTGGAGCAAGCTAATCCTAGCTGCAGACTGGGGAACTGCTCTGCGTGGGGATTGGTGAAAATACCCTCAATTCACAAGACGACTGACGTGATCTGTTAAAAGGAAAATGTTGATGTTTGGGTAATAATGAAATGAGAGCACAACCCTCTCATATGGAGCTAATTAGATTAGCTCAAAGACTGGAAACAAACAATAAGCCTGGCTCTGTCCAGGGACAATCACTCTGAAGTTATATCCCATCACATCCAACGTCCAGCAAGTGTGGGTACCAAGTAAACAAGCAAGATATAAGAGGTTTATTAGACGTATTGTTTTATTATCTTTGGACTTGGCCAGGCTCAAATGTTGCCAGTGTTTTAGCTAAGCTAAGCTAAGCTAAGCTAAGCTAAGGTAAGCTAGCCAGCTTATGGCTACAGCTGCATACGGAATAGACCTGAGTGCTATTCATTCCTCCTCCAAGTCTAAGTCCAAGATAGGAAACTAAAATCTTATTTCTCAGGGCATAAACACTTTTCTAAGCTTGAATTTTCACCCAACATCAAATGCCACTTAATTTCACACAAATTTCCCAAACAGCAGTCTGTGTTGTCTCAGGGCAGCTGGGGAATGGCTGCATGAGTTGGTGCCGTCGAATGGAGGAAAATATACAACATGGCAACTTTTTGTCATTTCAAAAGTGATTCAGTGATGGCTGACACTTTGACTCAGTCTGTAACACGGTTCAGCTGTAAAGGTCAGAAATGAGCCAGCTGGTGAGTCAAAGGTTCTGTACAAATATCTGGATTCTGGCAGCATCCAAATTGAACTAAAGGCTCAACTGGTCTGAAACTTGGCTCAGTACAGTGCTGGAGCTGGTGTTTGAATGAAGCAGAGGGTCGAGGCCATGAGAGGTTCCAAAATGGTCAAGGTCCAATGTCTTATCGCCGTATGAAACAGGGAAGGTGCAGATGTGAGACACCTGCAGTTGCTCCAGTTCAAGTTTTTCTAATGAGGGACAGTGACCCCTCACCTGAGTCTTCATCTCTGCCAGGGTTTCTTTGTGAATGTGAACAGTGGCACAGACAGGATGACAAGAACATCTTTTCCTCCGTTACCCAGAAGTCCTTGGGATTCTCAGACAGTCTACTCATTGAAGCTGAAGTTCAGTGAGGAACTGTCTGTGTTTGGGGACGAGGGGCCTGCACTGGATACAGCACTGGACGGGATGCTGCCGTCTGAAGGAAAACAGCAAATAAATAAGTAAAATCAGTTCATTATCTTGAAGCTCGCACACACACACACAATCAATACCTCTGCCTGTAAATCAATTAATAATTTATTTAATTAATACATCTTTTTAAACCTCATTCAGTCCCTAATGGAAGCCCCTATTACTCAGACACTCAGAGAGTCTGGTGTGTTTGTTGCGTTACTGTATGTGCGTCATGAGAAAAACACCCGGTAGGGGGTGCGGGGGGGAAAACAACAGCATCACCTGGGCACCGTGTCATCTTCTGTTGCCATGGAGAACTTTATAAAAAAGTGTTTTTGGGGTTGTATAAAATCAGGCCACGTGTACATCAGTGTGTCTAGTGATGAACTGACTAGAACAGGCTCAGATCACCTACAGGACTCTTTAAGTTTAGGACTGTTTTCCATCTATTATTAAGAAAATCATGAAAATTTACCAAGAAATCATGGAAGTTCCTCCGCTACAGTGACTTCAAATGTTTCAGCATCCTTTTTGACACAAATACATACAATGGCTGCCTTTAAGGCTGGATTTAACAAAAAGCATCCTTTCGCTCCAGCTGCTGTGAACTGCCGTGTGTGAGTAAAAACCTTAAACTGCAGTCACAGCAAACCCAGGTCTGGACCACGAACCGACAGCAGAGGCGGAGAGAGATCATCAATAAAAACGCCACAGAGAGGGAGCCCAGTGTAAATAACAAGAGGTGAAATTAAAAGGGTGTGAACACAGGAAAAATGAGCGAAGAGATATCACAGAGCAGGTGCTTTATCCATCAACAACACAAGCAAGAGGACCAATCAATCACCTCACCACCCAGAAAACAGACGCAAGAAGAGGGTGAAGACATTAAATGAGGAGTGAATAGGTTGTTAAAGAGGCTGTGATGTTCTTTCTGACTTATGTTTTAATCGACTTTTAATAACGTATGTCAGACCATCACATTGTGCCTGTCTGACAGTTGGGGAAATGCACCGTGTTCCTGAAATACCCACGTCCCGTTATCTTAAGATGCACATTTTAGATGATGCTCTTACCCAGAGAAACTTAAATTGGCTGTTCAGGTTGGTGTTCAGAGTGGTGCTGAAACAATTAATCGATTATCAATTAGTTTACTGAAAGAACATGAATGTTTAACAGATCTGATAAAATATTAATCGTGCAAGTCTGAGTCTGACAGTGTCGACCGCTAACAAAACAATTTCAACTCTATTAATCTTTTCAATTATTTATCAGAACACTCACTGGTACCTGCTTCTCAAAAGAGAATAATCTACTTTTCTCCATTTAATATGGTTCTAATTTAAAACCCAGAGATTGGATCAGATAAAACTATCCTGAAAATGGTGGGAGAATATTGATAATTTTAATCATGTTTTCTAAAGAAAAAAACAAACCAAAACAAAAACAAACAAACAAATAAACCTCAATATAAACATAAACTGCCTTGTTTCCACAACATCCTTTTGGCTCATTGTACCTGTTGTATTCTTGTCCATATACAGATGTGGACCAAACTATTATTATTATCATCATTATTATTACACAAAAACAAGATGAAACTTTTCTCTGAAATACACTTTTAACCTGAATGAAAATTTTAAATTAAAATCTAAATTGTTTTAATCAACAGGATATTTTTAATAATATAAAGCAAATGAAAAGAATTCAAAATGTTTTCTGTAATTAGCATTATACCTTAATCTTATAATCACTAATTTAGTTTATTATAATTGGCGAAAACTGGTCTTTTGCCTTTGTTTTATTAGGTAAAATATTCTGTTTAAGCAAAGTTCAACAGACTTATTTCTTTTATTTTTTCTTCTTCATTAAGAGAAAGTTGTAGCTTCTTTATTGCACCAACTATTCCATCCACCTCTGCAAACTATTCATATTTCTTCAGGCTGAATATGTGATCACAATCACATTGCAGCTGCAGCCCTGGTTCTGACCTATGTTCAGGGAAAAACGGCCAGTTTCAGCTGACGTGGGGCTGAACGTGTGACCTTGTTAGGATTCAGTTAGAATCTGTACTTATTAATATCACTGCAGATAATTGACTGCTTATCAGGTCACATTTGCTTCATACATTTTTCATATGGAGGTCAAGCTAGAGGGGGAAAGCTGTCTTTTTTTTTTTAAATCATCAGTGAGCTTTTGCTGAGCAGGACTCTTTTCCAGTTTCACTCTGCTTCTTATTTGTACAGTTACTCATTTTCACACATGGGAGATGCTCAGTGCGGCGACAGAACAGCTCTGCTGGAAAAGCTGAGGATTAACGGCCTTGTTCAAGACAGACTGACAGTGAAAGCTAGTTGGTTGCTGCTGCATGTGAATGAAAATGTACATTTTGGAGATGTATTTGATCTGTCCGTGCAGTATTAAACACAAACGGGTCACTGTATTGCATAAACTCATGAACACACTTACGCCACGGAGACTGGCCTGGTGGACGAAGAGATGCGTTGGATCCAGAGGACAGCGGCGGCTGGGGGCTGCAGAGAGACGTCTGGCTCTGAGAGTCAAAGAGCGCTGGAGCAAAGACAGAAAGACTTGCACAGACCGGTTTGGAAAAGTCATTTACTGAACCTCATTTTCCTTAACAGAGCCACAGTGTAAGTAATAATAAGTCAAAGAAGATTTTGAGAGTAGGTTCCTGCATCACACAGCATTTGAAACATAGTAATGACTAAAAACTTTACCTTTAAACAACATAAGTGGGTATGTACATGCACATCAGATGGACTTTATAGGAACCACAGCTTTTATTGGTAACTTAATCCCCAAATTGTAAGGGACAAAAAGGAATTGTAGCAGCTAATTTAGACTTAATCAGAGGTTAAAAACTTAAAACTATCACCTCAAATTGAAATAAAGCAGGTCATTACTCCAGCAGGGAGGGAAGAAATTAATCAAAGAGTCCAAAATTAAGAGTCCAAGCTCTACTCTGACACGTTTTCTCACCAACTTGCAGAGAGCACACAAATCAGACAGTCACAGAGTTGATGCTATCCACAGCTGACCTGACTAAAATCAGGAAGCTGCTACCTCAATGTTCTGTACAATGTTCTTGTTTTTTTTTTTTAAAACAACTCTGTCATAATTCAAGAGCCACTTGCACTTGTGTGCATAAATAATTTGTCAAATTCACACATCCTCACTTTTAATCATGTACGTAATATACTGACTTTTTAAGCTTTTTCAAAGCTTTCATCTTGATTTAATAATTAATGCAGAAGTTGACTAAAAGAAAAAAAGCCAATAAAAATGCAGGTTAAAAAAATATGTTATAGCTGTTTGCCGCCTCACAGTTGAGACCTACCTTTCATGGTTTTGGCGTGGGCCTCGCTGCTGCTCACGCACACCCTGCTGAGAAACTCTTCCACCTGTTTCAGTGAGAGCAGGTTGTGCAGCGTCTCCAGTGGGTAGATAGAGGGCACCATGGAGCAGCCTTCAAAACCTGCAGCAGAGATGAGACACAGAAAGACAGCAGATGGCACCGCTTCCATCAAATAGAAAATGAGTAGGAGTGGTGACATTGCAGCAGTGTGTGTGTGTGTGTGTGTGTTGGTTGGTTGTTCTCCACGTGTCTGCACATTCTCTCAGTGATATTTTGACAAGCTAGTCTGAACCACTGGCAGCCTTTAGTAGTTAACCAGCCAAACAAGCTCTTAGGCTACTGCAATAAAGGGCTTATTAGTGGCTTATAAAATAGATGAAGTAGGTGCCATCAGTATAACAACATGGCGGACTGTTTTCATTGTGAAGAGAATGAAGAGATGCCATGAAAACACAAAGGAAGGGAGGCTGAAGAATACATCCATCTCCCCAGCGAGCCTTCACAGCCCATGTATGAAACATCACGTCTAATATACCGACACAAGCAGAATGAACTGCAGTCCATGTTTAACAGACAGGAACCAGTCAAGGCCTTGAAGGGCCAGGATATGAATTGCCCCGTGTGATAAACAGCTGAGTTGCTCAATGTTAATGTTTCTCATAGGATACAAAGTCCTCAGTGGACGTAAAGTTATAGATGAGGCTGAGAGCTACAGTCAATGTTAACTCAATTTATGTAAATTCTTCAAATGACTCCTGGCCAATATTCTGATTATAAAGCCAGGTTACAGAAACACAGAAATGAGGCATGTTACATCACAGAGCGCTGCTTTTTTTTCAGGGGTGTATTTCTCCTTTAATCTTAATGTTCTTTCCTCCACTGGATGTTGGCTAAAGTAGCTTTACTCATTAGGCATAGCCACAATCAATATGCAGTGTGAAAAGGTCATCCTGCAGAAGCTTTGAGTACAGATGGAATATAATTCCTGCTTTGGCATGTTATGTTTCATATGGCTTCCATGGTGGCATTTATATTTCCCACCTTTGCTGCAGCCTGCTCCTAAGAATTTCCAATTCAGCTCACACACCTGGTGCAGTGGGAGCAAACAACACTAATAATACACAGCATCATTCGCCAGCCATTCATGGAAACAAAGGAGAACACAAGAGTCCCCCCCCCCCCCCCCCAAAAAAAAATCACAATCTTTAAAGCAACAAAGACAAACTAATAAAAGTAACAATGCAAATAAAGAAATAAAATGAGATCGATTCTGTTTTTCCTATTACAAACCGTCATCTCTGCTGACGGCGAAGAATTATTGTGCAGCTGGCAACTCAACTTATCAAGACGTGCTCCAGAAACACTTTACTTGCTTTATACGTCAGCAGTTTTTGAACAGGCTGCCACTTCATTAGCCAATTAAAACAACGTAAATTAGATGACCCAAATCTTTCAACATTTCAATGTCACCCACCTGGCCAACAAGCATATTTTGCGAGCAATACTAGACATATAGTTCTGGCCAAACCTGACGATCAACACTTGACTCTTGTAAACAGAGAGAACTCATTACTCAACAAGTACCGAGTTTAAAAAGGCATTTTCTGTTACCTCAGGATGCTGCATGCACATAATGAAGTTAGACAAGCCGCACACTACACAGAGGAGTTTGTTTTGGTGGTCATCAGGTTTGAACCCAACATGCATGTTAGAGCAATTTGTCCTCACTGGGCAGACTTGAACATTTTGAAAAATAGATTATTGGATGTTTGCAATAATAAAAATAAATCTAGCTGGAAAAATGACACTAAGTTTGTAGTTTTGTGCAAAGAAGCACAGGGGACACAACTGGCCAAAGAACTTGAAGCCACAGGGAAACAAAAAGTTAGAATCCTGTTTAGGATGTGAAGTAGCTTCTCTTTCTTTCTATCCTCGAGTTTGATGGCTGTACCAGGAAAGTTGAAACACTGGAATCCAACAGCTAAAGTACAAGGGAAACTGACTTGGACACTAAATAACACCATTATTTAATTGGCACCCCACTAGCAACTGTGTGCCACATACTGTGTGATGCACCCCCTGACATGTGCAACACAAATTAATTTACTTTATCATTTAAGCTTAACCCTGTTTTCTTTTAGGTAGTGGGTACTAGAGCAATGTCTGGTGACTGAAAAAAGAATGTGGATGAGGTCTGACAAATTAATTTAGCAAGATCATTGGATATCCTCTTTTGCCAGTGTATATCCTAGTTGTAAAATTCCCAATAAAATGTTTTACATCAAGTTCTACTTTAAATCAAGTAAAAACTGTTTCACTGTAAGTATGCCAACACATTTCCTACTTTCAAAGCCACTGTTGCATCCTCTGATTGACATGCAGTGAAATAAGAACTAAGATGAATGCACAGGCGTGCAAAAACAGACTGCAAAAAACAAGAAAGCAATGAACTCCAAAATGCAGCTCAGCTGGCACTGGCAGCATCCCACTTGCTCCACATGGCTGAATCAAGGCTTGACGGAGTGAGCGGGGAGTATAGCAGCTGACCGTGCAGGGATTCATGGAGCTCCTGACCAGACATCAGCCAGGTCTTCAGTAGGCGGAGATGGTAGGGGCAGCGGTGCAGGTGGTGGGCCATGGCCCTGTCCACAGCCAGAGGGGTAGAGCCCTGCTGGGTCAGCTCAGCAAGAATCCCCCCCAGCAGGTGGACTACATGGAGCTCATCTGAGGGCTCTATGGGACAAGAGGCACAGCAGGGAGAGAAGAAGTAACAGAGAAAGCACAAAAGGGAAATGCCAGGAAGAGTGGAAGAAGCTTTGCCTGAGATAAAGGAGGAGTGGGACTTTGGGCACTTTAGGTGGGCTGCGTAGAGATGAGTCTGAATATAAAGCGTGACGTGGAGAGGTAAAGGAGAACAGGCTGCAGTTTCAATCTCTGTCTCTTCATATAATCAGTGCAGGTGCTGATCTGCAGCTGTGTATGAAATACACTGAACACTGCTACAATCACAAACCGGATGTTTTATTCATCCATTCATTAATTCAATGGCCAATAGTTAATAATCCACAAAGTCACAGATTAGGAAGACATGAGCGCAAATCACTACAGTGTTTGAGCATTAAATCTTCCAGAACATAATTTCGTGAAAAATAGTGACATCCCATGGTTTTTAGTATGTATGAACATCAAGACGTGCTGAAATGGTGGCTGCTGTGAAGGCTGGGTGTTGCCCCATTGGGACTCCAAACCCTGATAAGATGTAGGAATTAGGTTGTGGAAATTTACTTTACTGTATAAACCTAAATCCAACCATTTTAACCGACATGATACTAAACTGAGGAATTAAGTCCAATTTCCTTTTACCTCTGTTATTGGGCTCCACCAACAGCAAAAGAAACTTTTAGGCTCTTTAGCAGTGAAACGCTCAATATTGTTCACAAGCTAGTTACGGTTTCTGTCTGCTGTTCGATGTGGAACAGATTGGGTACAATTGATATTTACAACTTTTGACCAAAATGGGCTGGAGCAGACCAGAGCTGAGCTCCACCTATTGGCACTGTACTAAAACAGCTTGTCACTCCATCCAAAAATCTAAATAAAAACTCTTCTATGCAAACAACCATCCATCCATTAACATCATCCAGAAAGAAAAACCCAACGTCTGTGATGGTGCGGGGGCGCATTAATGCATATGGTATGAGTAACCTGCACATGTGTGAAGACAATATTAGGCCCAACCACATGCTCCATGTAATATAACCGCATGTTTCAAAATGAACCATATTTTCTAAAAGCAATCAAGTTTTTTTTTTTAGGTTAAACATGCGAAACACAATCCATTGTGGCAAGAGACAAGCCGAAAGCCATTGAGGTTACTGCAGGAAGGGCATCCGGCGTAAAAACTAATGTCGCTGTGGCGACTGCTGAAGCCATCCATCTTTGATCTGATACACTATGTGTTTTTCCTTTTTGGGTTAATTTTTGTTAAATACATAATAGTCTCTACTCTCCTTTCGGCTTCTCCCGTGAATTCAGGGTCGCCACAGCGGATCATTGTCCGCATGTTGATTTGGCACATTTTTTACGCCCTACCTTTATGCTGTTAGGGGTTCAGTGTCAGTGTCTTGCCCAGGGGCCAGGGCTCGGGGATCGAACCACTCACTCTGTGGTCCGTAAGCAACTGCCTTTACCAACTGAGCTATAGCTGCCCCTTGTTAAATACATAATAGTACAATGAAATAAAGTTATATCTTGTTGTAAAGTCTGTGGTTGCATGGACACACACACACACTTCAAAGAGGGGGTAGTAACTTAAACAAACGACTGTAACTCATGGATAACCTCACCTTGACAACTGAACTTAGTGGTTTACAAGATTTAGACCCAGAGTCACATCCAAATCAGAACAGAACCTGTATTTAATTTGACCCTTTTCAGTCAAGAAGTGCCTGGGGGGCTGCCATTAGTGAGCTCGTCCATGGGGGATCCCCCAGTGGTGGTACAAAACTGCCACAAAACACATTTCAACTGAGCAAGGAGTGAATTTCATCATTCCACAGCTTTAACAAAGAGGAAATCTTTTTAGGAAGCAAGAACAGAGAAGTAACTCTTCTTAAATTGCCAACCTGTGCTGTTTCCAAAAGAAAACAGACTGAAACCAGTACGATGCTCACCAGAGACCAATATAGAGGGCAAAATAACTTTTCACAAACCCACTCTGCCATGTCAGAGACAAATGTGAAAGCAGCACTATGAAAAGAACTGTTGCTGCTGCTCACAGTTAAGCTTTATCAGCAAAGAGCAAACACTATCAAGAGGTGTTTGAAATAAAAACAAGCTGGTTCGTTTAATTACAGTGCTGCATGAATGATCCTTTTCAATATCATTATCGATCCGCTGATTCTTTTTCCCCTGGATATCGGTTAATTGTTCGAAAGAACTTTAACTTTGAAAAAAATTGCACATTATTATGTCATAGAAAAGATATTTGTTTTGTCCAAACAAGAGGGAATAAAAGGGATAAAATTTACAATATAAATCAGAAAAAATCTCCACATTGGATAAGCTGTAACAAGAAAATGTCTAGGGTTTTTGGTTAATTAATTTATGTCAAAGGATTAAACCTTCATGAAAAATAGTTTCAAATCAATGTTGTCTATTACCTAATCAAGTAATTGACAAAAATGTTTTGGCTCTAATCAATAATGTCAAAAATTAGATACATTAGCAACAAGAGCTGTTTGTAAAAGCCCAGCAATGTAAAAAGCAAACATTTGTGGGATCCCAAAAACTATACATCAATGAAAAACAAAAAAACTCAAGTCCATTTACAAAAATTACAAAAAGTTAATAAATGTAAAATTGCATGTGAAACGCAACTAATAAAAAAATAAATCACATAGAGTTTGTCTTGAATTTTCATTTGCATGTAAAAATGGCTCACATGCAGTGAGAGCCACATAATCAGTTAAGGCTGTTTTAATTTATTCTTAATAGAATAAACTAAGAAAATAATTGAAGAAATTATTTTAAATTTTAAAAGAAAATTTTACGTGCACTGATGATCTGCAAATGATACATCTATATGCATCTAAGGAAGGAGATGCCACATAAGGCACATAAATGCATCCTGTGAGAATCAGCACAACCAGGGAGGCAAATTGAACTGGTGCAGGCATAGCAGGTGGTGTTAGATGTGAGCTCTTCAAACAACACAAGGTACAACAAAACCCAAGGGTGTGTAGTGAAACTACAGCTCATCTTGGAGTCGGTCAATGTAATTAACACAGCCAAATATCAAACTTCCCCAAAACAGAAAAGACAGTAAATGTTTTCCCCACAGAAAGCTCATGCAAGATAACAAGGAAATCGGGAGGAGCGTTGAAATGAACTTGAATAAAAGCAGACATACCATTAGTCGGATGCCTGGCAAATGACACAGAAAATCTCTTTACTGCCGGCATAGAGAACAGCTCTGAGGAGATAAGAAAAGTAACTGGTATTACTGGGACTGCTGGTACCTGCATCTGCCTAGCTGCCCGTTTGTTTGCTTGTATTTCTACATGAGGAAAATAAAAAAAATATATTTTTTTTTTAATTTAAAAAAAGAGGAGAGAGAAATTCATCAGTGTCTAGCAGCCAACATGAGTTAAAATTATATTCATCATTGAATAAACAAACAGGAGACTGAATATCAGAAAAAAAAAATTAACTGAAAAGTTGTGAAATGAATGGAGTGAATGGATGTTTTGCTTGAGTGAAACATGCAGGAAGACGTGAATAATGCAGAGCTTTTATCGAGAAGGGTACTGTGTGCGAGGAGACGTACTTGAACTCATCTGATGTGGCCACGACAGATCGACGAATAATAAAAACAAAAAGAACCCACGGTTCAAATGTACCAGGTCATTGTCAGGTTTTAATTTGATCCAGGACTGCACTTCCCTTCCCATTTCCAGTGACAACACAACAACATGTTGTCCTAATGCAGTCCTCTCTCCCCTTAAATGAACCGTGCTGACGTCAGTCCAAACCGTCACCTGTCTCTCACAGCAGCAAATGCAACTGGGAAAAGGGAGGAACTTGTTTGCTCCTGGCAGCAACAGGCCTTGCAGTCAGAGTGACACCCGGTGGACAATTTGGACAGATGAGTATCATGTGTTTAAGAACCTAGTTGTGCAGACTCAATGTAATCATAAGAATAATGACGGGGCAGCACGGTGGAGGAGTGGTTAGTGCTGCCGCCTTACTGCTAGTGGGTCCCAGTATTAATCCACTTGCTAGCTGTGGTTCTGTGTGTACTCCAGTTCCCTCCCATATACCAAAGACATACATGTTACTTGAACGGTGACTCTAAATTGCCTATAAGTTAGAGTGTGAATGGTTGACTGGGCATGTCTCTCTGTGTTGGCCCTGAGGTAGATTGACAACCTCTCGAGGCTAAAACCCGCCTCTCGCTCAATGACAGCTTGGACAGACTCCAGCCCTGCATGACCCTGAACAGGGTAAGTGGTTAAGATAATGGATGGATGTTTATGATAATTAAACCTGATACGAGAACGGCGAGTGGCAATGAAAAGAGCCTGCTTGTACTTGCCATTAAATTACAATTAAGGGTAAATAGTTGGAAGGGAAAATGAGGCTAGGGATTATTTATATGCAGATAATTGGGTCTTGAAAATACATCTGTTCCAAATAAAAAGGCTGAGTTTCTTAATGTAAAGAGAGAAAAAAAAAAAGCCAGATTTCTGGCTTCGAGACACAAAACTATTTTAATGTGGATTATAAATGTAATTCCCTGAGAGAGAATATACTGCACAACAACATGCAGAGACAGAGAGAGAACATTTCAACACACCTGTACCAATGCAGAAAGTGGTGAGTGATCTGTGATCGGTCATGCTGATCTGGAAGAAACATTGATCACCATCATGCAAACCAATGCAAATTTCCATGCTCGGCATCTGCTGCACAGCCACATGTCTTTGCTGTCACACCAATTTCATTGTCATGCAAAGAAATCAATCAAGGAATGTGATGCAACAGATTGAAATGGCTGGATTGTTTTGAGGAAGGAGTGAGAGGAAGAAGCGAATATTTTTTATATATATATATATATATATATATATATATATATATATATATATATATATATATATATATATATATATATATATATATATATATATATATATATATATATATATATATATATATATATATATATATATATATATAAAAAAACAACATTTGACAAAAGTAAATTTGCGAAGAAAAAATAAGACAGAAAGAAAGAAACTGAAGGAGCAAAAAGTAGAAGGAAAAAAAAAAAAGGTATTTTAAAGCAAGAAAATCTTCTTAAACAATGACGGAGACTGTGGAAAAAAAAAAAAAAAAAAACTAAAAACAAAAAAAAAAAAAACCCCGGCTTGTGGAAGAAGAAAGCGATGTGAACATACCGAACATGCCAATCTTGCATGGCAGACTGCCCGGGGACAGAGGTGGCTTTCGGTGGTGGTGGTGGTGGTGTGTGCGGACGTAGTCTCGCAGGTTTGGGGCGCTAGAGGACACCCCAAGGGTGGAGGCACTGAAGAGGCCAGAGCAGAGTGAGCCTGTGTGAGGAGGAGCCGGGGGTTGGGGGACGGGGAAGGGTGTGCGAGATGAAAGTATGGAGAGAATGGAGGGAGCGGAGGTGTGAGGGTGAGCATTAGTTTTTATTACACAGCATGCCGATACTGTTCATAACTGTTGCTATAGGCAGTTTGTGGCATGAGTGTACATCTCACAAGATGTACACCTGTCTGAAAACCCTGCACTTACAGTTTCAATGTCTACTTTAATCATGAAAAGCATATGATAAAAACAACTGTAACAGCAAATTAAATCATAATGGACAATTTGAAAATTAAAGGCTGACATTTGTTCCTGCATATGAGGACCTGTAAGCTACAAGGTTTTCACAACGGGCTGCATCTAAAACACCAGTGTATGTGTGTTTGTGTTCTGTACACGTGTAAAGAAGAAGAGTGAATACACAAGCGCATACAAAAGAAATGTTTTGCTTGCAAAAAGCAGGAAACAGAGCTTGGAAAGGGGACTGTTTCAGACAACATCACAACAATGGTTTGTGCAGCACAAACCGTGTTGTTCCATAGTTTGTTAAAGTAAAGTTGGCAAGCAAACCAAACAGCCACTTCTGGTTTTAATTCTAATATTTGAAATCAATTGTGTTTGTACACCACATAGAAGATTAAATATAATGTTTAAGAGGAGAGAGAAAAAAAAAAAAGAACGAAAACCCAATAAGTAAAAAAAATTTAACAGGCGTCAGGATTGAACCTGCGCCTCATGGGTTTGGAAACGGGATGAAAAGCAGCTCACTGAGCTCAAAGACAACAGTCCTAAAAGTTGCTCCTCTCGTCTGGGACCTGTGCAGTCAGTCAGTAGAGGGATCATAAAGCATATATCATCTAACATAACTGCTTAAGACATGAGAAGCTGGTGATTGTTGGGGCTGAATAACTTGTTACCAGCTGTCAGATATAAATCACTCCAGTAATTATTTGATGGAAGCCTCTTACCTAGTAGCTTAATTAAATCCAGGTGGTGACCTTTTTGGGCAGGCTGTGAATTTTCCAATCCATTTAGTGATACTGTTCACAGCAGTCCAAATGGATAAACAAACTGACATTTGAACAGTTTTTAAAACAAAAGCAATTTGATGCACAGGTTTGAAACTCAGACTGAAGTGCACATATCACAATTGTTTCCACAAACTGAATCCACTCTATATTCTCACATTCAGGGTTTTATGGGTCTCGCCACACATCTGGATTTAGCCCTTCATGTCTGTGAGTTTCACCATATTAGCAGGTTGTTAGAGGTTACATGCCAACCACAACTAAACACAGCAACACAAGAGTCCTTCAAGGATTATGGTGGAAACTGCATAAGAATGAGGAATCCTGCGCAGTTCATAACTGCTTTCACTGACACAGCTGACTTTAAACAGTTTAGGTGCTAAACCCGAGATTTTTCAGGCAGATGAGCCCAATTGCACCTTTTTAAAAAGTGCATGTTGATGTGACCAGACCTGCTGCAGTTCTGGCTCCTCTGAAATTAAAAAAGGCAAATGTTAAACTACAGTTGACAGTCTTGATTTATGGCGATGTTTAATAAGTTTGGTTGTATTCCTGGGCAGCAATACAAGACAAAAATACCAACCGTACATCGTGACAATACTGTCACCTTCTCACTGAGCGGGGATGTGCTTACGTCTCTGAATGCTCTGTACCAGCAGAGATTCAGCAATTTGCTGTGAACAAAATACTCCCCACTGACCTCTTGCCTACATAGTTTGAAGTCTGATCCTGTTTGGCTGCTGCTAAGATAAGCCGGGATGGAAGCAATGTGACCATCAGAGTGAAAGGGAGGGAGAGAAAAAAGTAGGAAAAGCAGACAGAAAGGAATAAGGGCAAGAAAAAGACATGGAAAAAGTGGTAGGAAGAGGGAGAAGTCAAAGAAGAGGCTTGTGATGAGGTGGAGGATTAGTGATAACAGTGGGAGATAAATCTGATGTGAGGTAAATATGTCTGTTGGCATTAACTTTCTCTCCCTCACACACATACACATGTCATGTACAAAAAGGACGCACGCACACACACATACACACACCAGAAATGAGATGCCCACCTAGGCCAATGGCGGGTTTGATCTCAGGAGACTGGCGTGAACATGAAGGGAGGAGTCGGTGTGGTGTGCAGCCTTTGGAGGACTGGGCAGGAGAGGTCTCCGAGAGGACCTGTGTGGGGCCATGGAGACAAAGGGTTAAACCTAAGATGATAACACCCAGTAAATCAGGGATCAAATGTCTCCCATTCACTTAAACAAAACCATAACACTTTCGTAAAACAAAATAACCCAATCGCATTCCCTCTGTATTTTAGCATCATCATCATTATTATTATTATAATAACACACTGTCTGTTGCCAAAATACTAACACTATGGTCGCGTACCTCCATGGAGCCAGCCTTGCGGTTGCGGATCATTGGAGACTTTCGCAAGATGTTGATTGGCTCAGAAACTGGAAGTGCCTGGTCTGGCTGATCCTGGGAGAGGTCTTCTAGACTACCCTGATTTGGCTTTTTGTCTTCATTCTGAGAGAGGGTGAGAAGGAAATGACAAACAAAAATGTATTTTCAACATTGTATTATAAAAGAGCTGTTTACTGAGCAAGGAAAATGCATCTGCTAGGCTCTGCCCTGTTCTGCACAGCCCGTAGTCCTTATCAAATTACAGCAAATCAAAATGCTGTAAAACTTAGTAATCAAGCAATAATAATTTAAATCCCACTGGTCAAGAGGGGGATCCAGGCTTAAAAAGAGAAACTGATGCCAGAGCTGTTCAATGACTGACTTGACAGCAGGTGTGCACAGTATCCTTACGCATTTAGATAAGTTAAGTTTCTGAAAGAATGCACATACTGTAGCTTTAATTTACAACCTGATGCTAAAACAGATGATTAATGTACACTGTCCCTGTCAATAAACCAATAAAAGTAAAAAAAAATAAAGTAAAGTAACTACCTGCATAGCAAAGTGGCAGAATATAAAACATTTTGTAGTATATTTGTACATTTTAAAATGTATAAGGTATAAAACTTAACCTGAATGTAATTACACAGCATTGTCAAACTTTGTTTGCGTGTAAACAGAGAGAACATTATATACTATACTATAATACTATAAGAAAGATAAAATGAATGAACACACACACACACACACACACACACACACACACACACACACACACACCTCTGAAGAGGCTGGACGGAAGCCGAAGCCGAGAGGTACGTTCTCCTCATCTTCACATCCTTTGACACCTGGGCTGAAGTGCAACTCAACATGGAACCGTTCTTCTGAGGAGGGGTCCTGCTCCAGACATGAATATAAAGACAAAGTACATAAAGCTGGACTGGATAAGGCTGAAAGGCTATAAATAAGATGCGGCTCGTACAGACCTTATTGTTGTCCTCATACAGCATGATGACTATCTGTGTCATGTAGTTGAGTTCAGTCACAGCACTCAGGTAGTCCATCGCCTGCTTCCACTGTTGGTCCTTCTCCTCCTGACAAAACAAACACAGAAACAAGTAAATGCGTGTGACAGGACATTTGAATAGCCACCATGCAACCAAGCTGACTTAACTCCAAAAATACGGAAATAGTACAGGCCTGCAGTTAGTGCAACATTACAGTAAGCAGCGGTCTTATTCTGACAAAGAATAAATGCAGTTTCTCTGTGGAATAACAATTTGTCTAAAGATTAAACCACAGCGTACATCCAGCAGTCCTCCATAGCGGAACATGCTGAGCAGAGAGTGGACATGGCTCTCGCTGGTGAAGTAGAGGCGTGTGCGAACGTGGCGACCAGGAGACATCACACCCCGAGAATACCTGAATGCCAGGAGACAGGAAATGACACAAGAGCCCAGTAGCTTTTATTACATAAACATATACGCACACAGCCCATATGTACAGTGGGAAAAATAATGATTTGATCCCCGGCGGATTTTGTAAGTTTGCCCACTTACAAAGAAATGAAGGGTCTATAATTTTTATCATAGCTTTATTCTAAAGTATATAGACACAATATCAACCAAAAATTCTGAAAAAGACAATGATACAAATGTTATAGGATGAGATGCATTTCAGGGAGTAAATTAAGTATTTGAAAGCAAAACATGACTTGGTGGAGAAACCCTTGTTGGCAAACACAGAAGGAAGATGTTTCTCGTAGTCGTTTACCAGGTTTCCACACATCTGAGGAGACATTCTGGTCCACTCCTCTTTACAGTTCTTCTCTAAATACTCAATAGCTGTTGCTTGAAAACTCCAAGTTTCAGCTCCCTCCATAGATATTCTATATGGTTCAAGGCCTGGAGACTGGCTATGCCACTCCATGACCTTAACGTGCTTTTTTCTCACGCCTTTGTTGCCTTGACGGTATGTTTTGGGTCATTGTCATGGTGGAAGAGCCATCCACGACCCATCTTCAGTATCCTGGCTGAGGCAAGGAGGCTCTCATCTAAGATTTTACAATGCATGGCAAAGTCAGCTGTACCTTTAGCAGAAGAACAGACTCAAAGCATAATATTAACACCTTCTAGGGTTCTTGGGGCCATAGTCAGCAGTTTTCGTCCTTCAAACACAGAGAGTCTAGCTGATGCCAAATTTTTGCTCTCGCAGCACTGTCTCCCAGTCCTTCTCTGAATCGTTTAGATGTTCATCGGCAAAATTGTGCCTTCTTGAAGAGGGGGACCTTGCAGGTGCTGCAGGATTTCAATCCATGGCTGCTTATTGTGTTACCAATGGTTTGTTTGGTGATTGTGGTCCCAACTGCCTTGAGATCATTCACAAGCTCCTCCCATGTAGTTCTGGGATGATACCTCCCTTTTCTTATTATCATCCTTAGGGTATCAAATGCTTATTTTACTCTTGTCTTTTTTGTTGATATTGTGTCTCCATACTTTTGAACATACCTATGATAAAAATTATAGGCCCTTCATTTCTTTGGATGTGGGAAAACTTACAAAATCATATAGCCTATATAGCCGGTTGTGCACTCACAGAGGGTGCAGTTTGTTAACTGCCTCTTCCTCATGGGTCCGCTGCAGGTCCAGCTGGATCTTCTTCATCAGAGGGACACAGTAAGCCTGTGCAATGTCCACTTTCTCTGATCTGCTGAGGCCATATTCCTAATAAGGATAATATGGAAGAACCAACAGACATATTAATGCTTTAGCTCACTTGTTTTTTTTTATTTTCTTATTCTCATACTCTGGTGCATTCCTCCACAGCATCTGACCCAGTTCTTAAAATCCCTGCCACTGTCTATCATTATCATCAAGTCCCTAACTTTACCAGTCAGCTCAATATTATATTACTAAACAATTTACTAAATTTACTAAACTTGCATTTAGTTAAATCATACCATCCTTCACTACTATAACAATACTTGACTGTGCTACAAAGCTTCATGATGCTTTTTTGCTTCAACCTGTGGTATAACTATGTCGGCCAGAGCACGAGACAGTCTGAACAGCTCCAGCGTATCCTCCAGACCCAGCGAGGAATTGTGCTGAGTGTCATATTTGATGCAGTCGTAGATGTCCGGGATCTTGCTGATGTCATAGCGCCCATTCTTCATTCGGAAATCTCTCTCCAGTTTGGACCAACGCTGTAGCATCAGCTCCAGCGTCTCACTGTGGTAAAGCTGCAGGTCTGGAGCAGAGCACGAGATGACCCATCATCATAAATCAATTAAAGGCCAAACTGGAATATGTCGCTGAAAATACTATTTCACTTTCACTACATTAACATTTTGTTCCAGTATGAAGCTATAAGAAATACCACTAACAAATCACTGCTTTTGGGTAGTGTAGGTTCACATTACCTGCAGACTTGGGATCCTCAAGTCTCTTTCGAATCTGTGAGGTGAGGCTCTGGATGAGAGCATACACTTTGTCACAGGTTTTAACTGGATTCTGTATGACATTCATGGAGTTCACCAGTGATACACTGCCAGTCGGGGCCAACTGGGTCAGAATAAAAACAGGAACACACTTGACAAAGGTGCTTCATACAATCATAGGAAAAAATGCAGTGCTATAAAGTGCCAATGCATGCAACGCCACTTGCATATTAGTATTTCACAATTCTCTCTCATTTTTCAGGAACTGAGACTTAATTTTTTTACAATTTCAGTTTGAACTGTTGGATATGCATTATCTGGAAATAAGACATTGCAACAGGCATTTTATCAACTTGCCCCATACCTTCTGATAGTCCTCTTTCGTAAAGCCCTGATCCTTTTGCATGATTTCATGCAGACTGGCTTTGACCTTCTGCTGACAGCCAGTCAGAGAGTCGCTGTCGCTGTCTAGCAGTCCATTCATGTTGGCACTCTTAACCATCTGAACCAGGATTGGAGTGAGCTCCCCTTCTAGAGCCAGCAAACCCTGCAGAGAAACCAGAGGACTTGAACTGCAGTCGACGTGTGGCATGTTTATTTAATGTGAGTCCTGTTGGAGTGGGTGCAGACTAAACTTCATCTGCCTGGCAAATCAAGCTTATTGAATTAATTAAAACTGAGACACTTGAACACCATGGGCTTTGATGTGGGACAGGATTCACTGGTTTCGGATGTTTTTACACAAAACAATTAAACAAGAAACCATAACTGATCAAAGAAACAGTTCTTAGCTACAGGCCAACATTTGAGTCACCGAACTTAAACTGTATCCGCAGAAGAACATTATTCAAGTATGCAAACTGCAAAATCTGGGGAATAAAAAAAGTGTATTATGTTCAGCCATATTGGCAGATATAAACATATTTACACTATAGTTAGGACAGAGTATAAATTACAACTGCGTATGGCAAGAATCAGGTGATAGGATACATATCACAATACAGGGTTATAATACAATATATTGATAGATGCGTTTTTGTTTTTATGTCTATTTTAGGAAAACTGTCATAGCATTAAGGACCCACTACCATAAAATTTGTACTTTGTTTTCACACCTGGCAGGTACTGTACAGAGACATAATTACCTTGGCAAAAGCAGCGGCTGTCATCTGCACTCTGCCTTCATCAGAGGCGTAGATCTTCAAGTCGTGGCGGTAAGTGCTGTGCAGGCGCAGGAGGCCACAGCCAGGAAACCCAGCATAGTCACCTGCAGGATTGGGAAAAAGTGAAACAGCACAGGTAGCAACATTACAATAAAGAACTATTTATTACTGTTAAAAAAAAAAAAAAAAGTGGGTTGGGCAGGTAGTTAAAATAAAGAGAAGGATATTCAACGGGCTGTTTGGCTGTACCCAAAAGTACCAATGTTATAAATAGAACCACAGGCAACACAGCTCCCTCATTTGTGTGGCATCACTTTCAGTTCAAATTAATTATCCTCCAAATGCTTTGTAAACATCTGACACGTCAAATGCAAATTTAAATAGTAAAGTTTGAGCTCTGAATAAGATGAAGTGAAAGTGAAGTGAAAATATGTTGATTAAATCCCTAAATTGACTAGACAGCTTCAATGCACAGATGATAAAACACAATAATGTACCTGCAGGTGGCGGATGCAGACCAACACAACAGATCAAATCACACTGATGCTTCATGCATTTCTTTATGTACAATTAGCTTGATGTCATAACAGTCACTACTCTGGGTTATCATGCCTTATTTGAAAAAGCATCAGGTACATGTTGGGGACTGAAATTTGTAGTTTAATCCAATCCATGCTACATATGCTAGGTTTCATCAAATGAACATCACAAGAACTTGTGGAGGAAAAAATAAATAAATAGATAAAGAAATAAAAACAATGCACTAGGGTTAGTGTGAGATGATCCGTGTTAGTTTACAACACCAATACTGCAGTCCCTTTAGCTGCCTGTGCATGTATGAAAATTAACAATTGACCAAAAGAACAGCTTTTGCTGTAGTGAATCACCTCAGGAACACAATCCAAATAGAGGAATAGTTGCCAGATGAATAAAACAAAGTCATGATGAGCTCAAAGGACGTTAGTGGATGGAGCGATAATCTCGCGCAATGAGCGAGGGGTGGTAACCCTTCTCTTACCAAAGTCAATAGGGGACTCACAGCCAAAGGACCTGTGGTCACCAGCTAGCAGTTTACCCAGCACAACAACAGATAAGGAGAGAAGAGTAAAATTAGACAACACACTTAATGGGGAAATAAACTAACTAAAATAAAATCTGCGGTAAGAAAATTGCCTTTTCATGTAATCAGAGCCCCCCCCCCAAAAAAAACAAACAAAACAAAAAGGGATAGACTGCATCTAATTATATATGTTTTAGTTCAGTTCTGTTTCAGGCTTTCTTTCTGTTTCACATGCTCCATAAAACACAGCATTAAGAGAGAAAACCTGAAATGTAATTATGAATGACACCAAAGTATTACTCACTTGATGAAGTTAGACATTCATCAAACTAGCAGGTTTGTCTGTTTACTCACCACATTTCACTCTGGGTAAAAAGGTCACAGTGAAGGGGCCCTATGTTGTAGTTTTAAATATTAAAGAACAACTACACTTTTTTTTTTTTTTTTTTTTTTTAAATAGATTAAGAACACTGCTGCATTTCATGCACTTTGAACCACCATACAGCTGGGCTGTACTTCAAGTTGGCGTCTGCTTCTCACTTGTGTACTGCACAGGCGTTGGACATACTGCAGCCCCTAGGTGGCAGCACAAGTGGTATATTGATGCTGCTCTTTCAAAAAACTAACAAAACATCTATATTTAGTAGTATGGTCAGTTCTAGTGTATCTAAAATGTATGGTCAACACTCCCTGGCCACTTTATTGGCTTCACCTATAGTATGCTGCTCATTCCCTTTTCATTATAAGTTTGTTAATTCACCAATACGTTAATAGCTAAAGTTGTTTATAGTGGTACTGTGCTAGACAGCAGTATAATCAAATGTAATATGCATACTATCTTATGATGTCAGTATATAGTAGCAAAGGTCAACACTAAAACTACATCCTTTAGTGAGTTATTTTAAGCTTCTTTCTGAAAGTCAAATGTGCGGCTCCACAAAGTCAATTACTGTAGATTTATTAGGACCTACAGTAATAAAGAAATAAAGATACTGTTAATCTACATTACAGATGTGTCTCTGCACGTCTGTTTAATCTTTGCTGATAAAAAGCACCAACCTTTGCATCAGAACACTGACGCCAGTAGAAGAGGTTGACAATACCATTTTAAATCAAGGTCCACTTGCTCGCTCATTGTGGGACTTTTGACTATGTCACACAGTCTCTCTCATGTGCAGTTGCTCATGGAAGTGTAAATGTTCAAAATTTACAGCAAACTAAATGTGCTAATAAGGCACATTTACAAAAACTAAGATATGAAAGAACTGAATTTACATCACAGCCAAAGTACAAGTAAGCACAAATAAAAGTATGTGTGTGAGAGTGTATCTGTTGGGTACCTTGACCTCCAGGGTACATGCAGCGGAAGGCCCTGCCCAGCTCTTCAGCCTGAACCCGACCTGCAGGTGTCAGCTCCCCGCCCCACTTCAACACCAGTAGAAGAGATGGGCCTTCCTTCTTACAATCTAGAGAGACGGCAGCTGTTTTAACATTTTTCTCACCATCACTACACAAAACAAATGTATTTCCATTTGCCAAGATAGATTTTGTTTATTTACGCTCTGTATTTTAATATTTTAACTCCAAGAATGATTTACCCATTAATAAATCCAAATGTTTCCTTGTGAACATGGCTGAATGAATGTGTTTCGGATGCTCTAGCCACCAATGAGCTGCTGAACACCTACAAAGTACCTGTTTCACCGTTTCCCCCCCACTTGTACAGTATGCCTGTATATTATATTTAGCCCAAGGATTCCTGTGTGATAATATAATAAGGCTTACTGAATTCAATAATATTGTGCACTGTGTTTATGGCACTCACCTAAAATTAACATTTGATACAGCAATCCTTTAAAAGACTGCCAATAGGTATTATTATTATTATTATTGTATGACAGTGGGAATGGTACTACACTACACATTTGATGTATAATTGTATCCAAGTTGGGCTTCCTTTTCCTAACTCAGTGTTTGTTTGTTTTTCCTCAATGTTTTACATTCAGAATTCACACACACTGTTCACGTTTTGCTGTTGGTGTGGACAAACCTCTCAAGCTCATGTATCCACACACAATTTAAAGTATGTTCCAAAATCTAAAAAGTATGAGCTACCACTAAATATCTAGCATCATTTCTGGGCCTCCCACAACAGAAATGATTTTTACCAAAACATAAATTTGAAAAGAAGTATGCAACCATAGCCTTACATTTCTATTCATACTAGTGTTGCCTGTTAACACATATTCAGTATTCCCCCCACCCACACACACACACACACAAAAAGGAAAGAGCTGGTGTCAATTCTGTGTGTTTGTACCTTCTTCTTCACTGGAGGCTTTAGGTTGGCCGTTACGCAGATAGGTCAGCTGAACTTTTCTGTTGATACCTGAGAAATGACCGTACCTAATGGGAATGAACACACGCACACATACACACATTTTGAAATGCACATGGACAAAAGCAGATATATAAAAAGACGTTATCCCATCTTCAACAGATAAATATTTACCACTGTGTTAGAATTTATTCAAATGTAAGCCATTTAAATAACTGTTGAATCACAGCTGAACAATTGTAACTGTAACCCTCAATGTCAAACTGTCCAGTCATGGAATTCATAACATCTCAGTTTTTTAAGATAGGCTTATAACAAACTCTTTCCACTGGAATTTGATACCTGACCTTGTGCTTATTACAATGTGTTCTGCGAGACTGGAGGAGTAAAGCAGTCTGTTGCCTGGATCCGGAATAAATACACATTTAGCAGAGGCTGTTTTTTTCCATTTATTTAACCTCAAACGTGGCTTCCATTCAAATGGGAACAGAACAACGCAACAACACCATCATGAAAACAACCAAAAAGTAGTTTCACCAGGGGGTTTTAATGATAATGCAGTCAGTAAATAATTTGGAGCTAAACACGAGTGGTTCCAATGGTAGTTCCAAAAGTGTGTTTGTGTGCCTGTATGAGAACAGCAGACGGAGACAGTGTCACTGTGTTTCCCGCTATAAAAATGGTGCAAGGTAAATACCGATGAAAATACTAATTTCTTTGTGATTCATTAAACACAGACATGCAAGCACATACCAGGATCCATCATTTACATGGTGTGTTGTACTGTAGTAAGAGTTTAGTACATCCTGATCTGCAGGCTAATGACCATGTGTCACATGGCAAAAGTCCACAGAATCACACACCTCATTGTATTGGTTTGCAGCAAATCAGACACCCTGGGATTTCAGGATTAGAATGCTTTGTGTTTGGCTATAATAGGAAGTGTAGGCTGGGTTGATTTGTTTTAAGTTTTTGTTCTATTTCGTCACAGTATCTTACAGTATGTGGAGACATACCCCAGCAAATAATTGAAGTTAGCATAAATGTGGATGGACGGCAAGATGAAGAAATAGTGCAGTTATTGTGGTGAAAAGACATGCACAGAGTAGAACAGCACACACTCAGTAACACACATAGAAAAATTAAAGCTATTTGAGCGTGAATGTCTTGGCTTGGTTAATGGTTCTAGATAAGAGATGTTAATGGAAATGATAGTGTACAAAACATTAGGAAAACCTTCCAGACCCAAACTGATCTTGCAAAAACTGAGACCAAGTTTATATAAGTTCTTCTACTGTTTTAACAATTGTATGATTGATTAAAAAAAAATACATTTTTTAGCTTTGCCTAAATTGATCTTGGTCTGTGTCACAAAGGCTAAAAGGTATTCCTCTGATTTTGCACATACAGTCTATGTGGACTACGGAAAAAAAGGACGGTAAGGCCTCATCCGTTAAAGTGAGAAGGGAGAGGATGCGTACTGAATGTCATTCAAGCTGGATTCCCTTGTGGAGAGAAAAAAAGAAGAGATGGATGGGGAGGAAAAGAGGGATAGAGGAGGGAAGAAAAGAGAAGCAAAGAGTTAGAGACATGAGAGGGAGGGAGCAAATCACAGTAAATGTGTGCCTGGGTGTGAGTATGAGAGAGGTGACTGAACCTTTGCTCAAGTGTTGAAATATAAAGCTAGTATTTCACTGTGATGAGAGTGAACAACTGCTGATGAATGATGACAACGGGTAACAGAAAATAATGGTGACTAATGGTGTGTGTGTTTGTGTGTGTGTGTGTGTGTTGCGAGGCATAACTCACATCTCCAAGACAGTCTTGAGTTGCTCCAGTTTAGATTTCTTCTCCTCGATCTCACAGTCGTTGTGCTGTCCCAGTTCAACCAGCAGCAGCCGGGCGATATCTAGGACTTCCTGAGAAACAGATGGTTTTCTTTAAATGTATTTAAATTTTACTATCCAGCTAAACACACACGTCCTGACAGAATATCATGTGACAGACTGACAGTTAAGATGGCTTCTTCTAAAATGTTTTATAAAAACATGTGACAGTGTCAGGATAAATGAACTGTGCGTCAATGGATTTAGACAGTCAAGAATAAATATTTAGACAATTAAACAAAGATTGTTTGTTAGTCATCCAAGTATGAGGCTCCATATGTGCCAACACCACTATACAATTTGTGAAACCCTTCATTAATAAAAGTCACAATCAGCTACAAACCAGAAATAAAGGGGATGGGAGACTGGGAGCACAGGAACAAAAAGGAAAAAACTTTTCCCACTCACCTGTAGTTGTTTGGGCTTTTTTAGCTTTAGCTTTCCAGACTTGTGTCCTCCGTGCTTGTCAAATAACTCAAAGAATCTGCAAAAGACAAAGAGATTTTAACAGCAGAATACCAATACATTGGCCAATAGGAATTTATAAATACTTTCAGGACAAACACATGTTGTTTGAATAAGTTTAAAATAAAGTGGACTGGAATCTAGACTGCTATTTAACAATTGAAATATGAGGCAGTGTCACTGTGTAAGACAGTTTGCATTAAATATAGTTAATACCTGTGTTTTTAATGACAACTGATTAAATGTGAACTGTTTTTAAATAGCAAACATGGCAAATAGGGATATTAAAAAGCCTTTAAACCATTAGTGTTGTCCATTTTAATAGTAGAGGACTACAAACTGAATATATGGAAAGCAAATTATCTTCAGAGAATCTTGAAACTGAATGCGACAGACTTACAGAGGATGTCGAACTTCCATTTTCATCTTTTGCTTTGGTGTTCGATCTCCATGTCGGATGATGGCAATAACACAGCGCAGCTCCATCCTGATGGAATTAGAGGATACAAGAAACTGTGGTATTTCACTGATTATCGTAACAAAAGGACTGCTCATTGACAAAACAAACTACATAGCAGTGGAAGGGTGACGTTTATTATGTTCCCCCCCAATGAGGATCAATGGTCATGAGGGATACAATTTACAAAACTTTTTTTCAAACCATATAACCAATTTCCTGTTTTTTCAGTACATACATGGTTCCTGAGGTCGTTGGGACAATAGGGATGTCTTCAGCCTCCATGGGGACGGACCATGGGATGTGGAGCTGAGGAGCCAACTCCCTCATTACCATGTTCCTGGTGAGGCAGTGAAAAGTAATAAAAACAAATGTAAACATGTGACTGAACTCTCCCTTCTTGTGCCACTCAGATTACTTATTACACAATGTTACATTTCTGCTGAGTGCAGAAGCTGGTCTGTAACTGCAGGGAAGCTGCATTTTCTTTTTGCAAAATCTTTTCAACTTTCACCGAATGAGATCAGTGACAATGGGATCCTGAGCCTGTACAAAACTTTAAATCGATTACAGCACCAAGAACATTTTTTTTGGCCCAGAGACATCAAGTACTTATTTAAATAAAAGGAAGAGACAACTTCTTTGCAAACAGGAAACATCCCAGAACAGGCTTTGGAAGACAATGTTTTTCTTAAACTTAACCTTTAATCTGACATTTTTATTCCTTTTTGGGGTTTATAATCTTTACTTAATCTGTACGTGTGGTTGAAACCAAAACTTCTTTTGTAATAACAGTTTCTAATAAATTCTACTGACTGTTTCTTGCAGTAGTAAAGTTTGAGGTGAGTGCCAGCTGGTGCCACCTACCCCAGAACTTTGGCACAATCGTCGTAATACTTCATGGAGTTTTTGACGAAGCTGAAGCCATTAACGTCACAGACGTAAGAGTGGCCGTTGGCTCTGAGCAGATCAAAGCCGCACACTGTTTGCTGGAAAACATTGGGAGATACAACAGAACTCTGTTTGTTAGAAGGTTATACATTAAGCTTAAAACCCTGCATTCTGTTAACTCTCCGAAAATTACCAAAACGTAATACATTTTAAAACCTAAAACAAACAATTCCATTTACATTCATGTAAACCAGCAATTCTTAGCAATTTTGTGTGATTTAAGGATAAGTGGGATTATTCAAACTTTCATCATTTCACAATGGATCAGTTGAGGAACTCGCCCTTCACTAGCTCCTTTCTAAATCTCTTAATTTTTTTTTTTAAATGCACCAAAAACAAACAAACGGACAAATCAAACAAACATAAACAGTACAAATCACACAATACAAAGCATAACATCATAACAACAGGGTGAGATACGGCAAAGGACAAGACATGTGTTACCTATGTACAGTGTATGTTTGCTTGTGAAGGTGTATCGCGGCTGGAGAAGTGAGGTGGGGTAGTGAGGATGAGCAAAAAGGGTATAATCATAAAAGAAATAACAGTTGGGATGGGCATGGGAAAGTACAGGGTAGGGGTTTACACATTAAGGAAATAAACATGTTCTAAGCATATATATTATATAATACTTATTAATGAGAAAACAGAGTACATTCATATAAATTAGCTTATAAATTAGCTTAAACAGAACAGAGAGAAAATTAATAAATAATAACTTTAATATAATTTACTTTAAATAAAAATAAACCAATTTAATAATATTGTCATCATTCATGTTTCTGCCAAGAGTCCAGTGTATTTTTTGAGATTCACCAATTCATAACTGGGCAATAGTATACTGCACCAAAATATTTTTAGGATAGAATTCTTACAGCTGGTCACATTAAACAAGCATACTTATATTAAAACAAACAATATGTTTAGATCAACTTTAAAATGTCCACATTTCAGCAGCTCCAACAACTGTTAACAGTGATTGCTTTAAAGATATGTTCTCCCTCCTCTAAAAAGAAGTTTAATGAGTTTAATCAGTAAATAGCACAAGGTCTTATAGTGTCATGGAGCAAAATACACCAATAATTCAATATTTTTATTAGCTTCAACCTGATTACTACATGTTAAAAAAAAAAACAACATACCCAGTGGAACTTTGATCACTAATGGTTTGTACAGTAATAAGAGAAGGACCAAGGGCCCATAAATAATGTTTTATAAATAAATTAAAGCAAACTAAAGAAAGTAGGTTTTACTAAACACTATGCAGCACTATGTCTCAAGTTTACCTTGAAGGCCAGGCAGACCTTGCGGGCCACTAGTTTCTCCATGGCAGTCAGCATGACAGGGTAGCGGATCTCCTTCCCCTCACTGTCCCTCTCTACCTTCCCATCCAGAGCAGGGGACTTCCTGGCCTCCGCATGGGCGTAGTCTGGACCAACTGTGTAAACCTGAGATGTCCAGGAACGAACACACACACACACAGACACACACAGACACACAGAAGATACAGAAAATGTGTCACAGCAGATGATGATTATGACAGATTCCTCTATTTGACCAATCAGAAAAATGCATGATTTATCAGTTATGAACAATTTAACATGTGAAAACCAACTGTACCTTCACATCAGTGCCATCTGTGGGCATGAACTCTTCATAGATGTAAGATCCCGTCTTTCGCACACTGCTTTCTGGGGAGTACACGCTGCTACGACTCCCTATCTAGAGTAAAGACATGCAGTAGGAGAACTCAGTCAGTACCAAATGAAACCTTTAAGTAAAGATCATATTTCACCTCAATAAACCTAAACCTACAACTTCTGCATTTCTTAATACCACCAAAAATTTGGAAGTCAGCGTGATCTTAAGCAACTTTGTCAACTCCTGCTTCGTTCTGCGAATAACTGATTTTCTGCTGAGGAGACAGATACCTTCCTAAAGAGTCTCTGGCTGCCTCCTCCAGCAGATGTTGGGTAATAGATGTAGACATTGTGGTCCTCAGCACACACGGGTTTCTCCACAAAGGGTTTATGAAACACCTCTCCATTCACCTCAACGTGGTCCTCCCCCTCCACCAGGTCCCCCCCTGCACAAACACAAAGTTTATGACGCAATGCTTTAAACAATTCATAGGGAGTTAGTTTAAATTTTGCAGGGAAGCAGAATCAAATCTCACTCGCTAACACTGAACGTTTACAATACAACCACAAGTGACAAACCCACTTACATTTGTGATTGTACAGTATATTTATTTAACCTGGATGTATACGAGGAGACACGATCCATTTTCCAATTAAGTATATTATTAACACACACAAAGTGTCCAATTTCTAATGATACCTTATAGTTTATATACAGAAGAAAAGACACAAGCAGTAGAAGGTAGGGTACTTAAAATTATTACATAACTACTGGTTTAATGAGGTCTTGCATGCCGACGTATTATCTAATAAACTGTAATAAATAACTCTCTCTGACCTTCAGGATTGTCTGGGTCTCGGTTTAACACGGCATAACGAGGTAGGTCAATGCCCTCTTCTTGCAGAATGCGGTACACATCCCTCCTGACAGAGAATTAAACAGTGGTTATAAATTACTGTATACTGCATGTGTGGAGCGGTAAGTGCGGCAAATGTGAGAGAATCTTAATTTTTACATTATCTATAACAAAACCCTTTGTGTTAGCATCTGTGTTACTGCTCAAATGGTACCTGTCCTGTATGAAATACTGCATATTGAGGTCATTGATAAGCAGTGGATTCCTGAGCTTGGTGTACTCCACAGCCTTGTCCAATGGGAAACCTGAAAATGTCACATGAATGAAAAAGGTATCAGGCCACAGAAAATTCTTCACCAGTCGAAGCTCAAACATCATTTTCAAAGAATTGAAAATTTTTATGTAGATACATTTTCTTTTTTTTTAGTGCTCTGTGCCCAAAATAGTGACCGAATCCATATTGTGTTCCGTTTCTTGACTGAGTTTGTTTGAATTAGCTTTTTGATGCTCTGGTGAAAGAGCTAAAACCATGTGTCTTACTGGAATGTCTTAGGAAAGCTTTGCCTCCAAGCATCACTTCCCATCCATTCAGTTTCTGATGGTGAAATATTTCAGGTAAAACATGTTTTAGAAGGTTTCAGTAAATTTCACCAGGATTCATTGAAAGCCATTGTAGGCAAGTGATTAAATTAGCTGCATGGTGTGACGTCATTCAGTTCAACTGTCAATGGAGGTTTCACATTGGAATACATGGTGTGAGTGTCAGGGATATGTGTCTCATGCCACTGAAACAGTAAAGTAATTTTCAAGGCACTTTTAATCACCCAGAGTTCGTTAGCTTCCTCAAAACAAAAAAAAACCCTCCAGCAAACAGAAATAACGAGCTTCCATTTCTGGTCACAGCCACAGAAATTTGCTAGAAACATAACAAAAGGCCAAGCTGGCTTTTGCCAGTGAAAGAACACATAGGAGAAGAAAGTTCCAACAACATAAACTTAATTTACAAAAAGTAAATTTCAGCGGGTAAATTATGAAATATTTTATACATTTCAGGGATGTAAAATACATATTGTTCTCTGCAAGTGAGCATGAAAAGAATCCATATTGATAGGAAATTTCTTAGGAAAACATTAGATTTTGTCCCTCCAACAATTATAGCTACACTAGATTCATATAATGTTGTGATGTTCTGAGCAACACTGCCAAAATTTCACTCTATTAAAAATAGAACAGAAAAAACATTCCCATGCGATTTACTCTGACTCAAGTACACACTGAGATGTAAATGTGATGCAGTTTCATCCAATGGCAAAAATATAAAATTAACCTCCGTGTTTAGGCTCTTAGTGCTTAAATGTAAATGTATCTGCAGCAACATGTGCTTATGTGTATGTTTTAAATAAAGGACATGTTCATAGAAAAGCGTTTTATCTTCCTCATTTAGCTCCACCTTTGTAAACCACCTATAATCAGCTGAGAATTGCAGGCCTTAAATGGAAATTTTCTATCTGACAGTTCTATTTATTTTCCACTGGCACATCCCCCACGAACCTGAAACAAACTTGGCAGACTCGTCGAAATGTGGGGATTTTTTTTCTCTACAGACATTTCTTCGAAGAACAAAATTTAGTTTACAGAGCAGATTTATATGTTGTTGGAGTAAAACATGTCATTTTATCTTTTGTCTGCAGATTAACTGGTCAGGCTTTAATGACTTGACTTCTGTTTCTCACTGCCAAAACCAACAAACAGCGGAGTACATATGCCTTTTATTACCATCACATCATATTGAGATTCATACCTTTCTTTCCCTTTGTTATCATACCATCCCAGTTGAACACTTATTTTGCAAGTAGAGAATTTAAAACTTATCGTATTATAGAGGACAAGCAAAAAGCTACAGCCAGTAAAACAATAAACTAAGATCCCCTTATGTGACAAAATGCCAGGCCATGCTTACCCCATCCAACCCCCCCCCACCCCCACCCCCCCACCCCCCCCCTCAATTAAAAAAAAAAAAATATGTCCATAACTTTTACCTTTAGAGTGAAAGGAGATCAGGCAGTCACAGATAGGCCACTTTTCAACAGGCTCCTCCAGGACCACCTCCTCAGGAAAGATGACCATGTCAATGTAATCAAATTTACAGAGGCGCTCCAGGATCTGAGTCATGGGCTTGGATGTCGACTTCTTCATCATGGCACATATGCCCACCACAATCTGTCGCCCCGTTGGCTAATGACGAGGACAAGGAGAATGGAGACATAATGTGATATGAATAAGAAATGGGATAAGACAAGAAAGAAGATATTAAATAAAAGGTGTAGTCCATTGGACTTATGGTGCGATTTTTGATTAATGCGATGTTGCAATGCTCAGGATGATTTTCTGGAGGCTGTTTTTTTCTAAAGGATTTGTAAGTTAAAAAAATAAACTCTTTCCAGTTCCCATGGCATCATATGACTTTGTGTCAACAGCATTTTTAAAAAGGCTATATTTCCTTTGGGAAGATTAAATTTGTTTAAATATAGTATTTACCACTACCAGTCTGACTGTACAGCTGAAACCCGAAAACACCATAAGTATGTTTTATTGGACAGTTCAACAACAAGGCTGCTTATGTGGCCTTTGGATTCTGATATCTAATCTACACATAAAACATCCCATTTTAATGATCTCTAAACTTTGAGTAGGGGTGTGTTTGCCCCTAATGAACACCTGTTACTTACCAACTCATTTTCATCATCCTCCATATCTTCTTCTCGAAACATCTTGCTCTTCATGCCTGCCTCCACTTGATCCACGTGCTGCTCATCATCATCACAGCCAACCACAAACCGAGGAACGTCTCTGGAATCCCACCCTTGTCCGTCCCCTGTTTCCGGTCCGTCACAGATTTCGGACATCACAATGCCCTGTGTAACATTGCTGCGTCAGGTAGCTCCACCCAGCCGGGGGTTGGATGACAGTTACGGTGGGGAGCAGGAAGAGATCCAGCCAACAAAGTTATACAGTGAAGGGTCTGCTGGAGTATGAGTTTGCTGATAAAAGCTACGTGTGTAGGGCATTAGATGAGGTAGAGAATGAGTAGTGGATGTCCTAAGAGGTAAACCAGAGGGAGTAGAGTCCACATGTGTTGAGGTAGACGTCAGTATCCTGAAAGTGAAATCGGAAAACAAACAAAAAACAACAAAAGAAGAGCAAAACCTAAATTAGTGTGCAGTTGCAGAGAATGGGCAGTTACAACCATGTGAGCATCAGAATAACGAAAGTACTGCAACAACAGCCACACAACTCTGCACCACTAACGATTTAAGAAACAAAAAGGAGGAGAAGGTTTTTTTTCCACCTCATGTTGATTACTAGAACATTTACAGTTTACACATTTGATAATCCAAAGTGAAATTATTGTACAGACATACAAGGTATTTTCAGTAGTATGTACACTGACCAACATATAATGTTAAAATGCACATTGTTTTAACAATAAAAGTAAAAGATTTGGAAAAGCAGGGATTCAGCAGAGTGTGTCTGACATTTAATGATTTCAGCTTCTCAATTGTGTTGTTGTTTGTCCTTGTTTTAGATTATTTTTAATTAAACATCTTTGGACGATTTTGGTGATGTTGTACGATTTTATATAGACAAAACAATTTTTACAAAAACAAAAAAATTAGCAGATAAAATATGTCAGTCGTGTTGTTTGATAAAAGATAATCAGCGAGAATGAAAGGAAAGGTGTTCAAGACGGTGGTGAGACCAGCGATGTTGTTCGGCTTAGAGACAGTGGCACTGAAGAAAAGACAGGAGGCAGAGCTTAAGATGTTGAGGTTCTTTTTGGGAGTGAGGAGGATGGACAGGATCGGGAATGAGGACATCAGAGGGACAGCTTATGTTAGATGTGTTGGAGATAAAGTCAGAGAGTCCAGATTGAGGTGGTTTGGACATGTTCAGAGGAGAAACTGTGAATATATCGGTAGAAAGATCCTGAGGTTGGGGCTGCCAGGCAGGAGGTCTACAGGAAGACCAAAGAGGAGATTTATGGATGTAGTGAGGGAGGACATGAAGTTAGTTGGTGTGAGTGAAGAGGATGCTGAGGACAGGGTTAGATGGAGACACATGATTCGCTGTGAAAGGAAACATGCTAAAGGCTAAAACTACCACTATCTCAATAGCACACATTTCATTATCATGCATCATAACCAGTACTACTTTGGATTTCACAACCCGCCCCAGGTGTGTGCTCTCGTGTCCCTACTACATTGTCTATGACCTCTTCACCTATGCGGCTATAAAATTTAGGAAAAGGTTTAAAATACGTCAAATAAATTCGAGTCATCCTTTATTAACAACTTATCAAGCAGCTTTTTGATATACACCAACATCATCTACTCTGGTCTGCTGCTGACTCGGCATTTTTCATTTTCTAAAGAACCCATGTTGAGGTTTCTTGTTGCCATGACAACAAGACCTAAAGAGGAGCCAGACTGTCTGTCCCTATTGTGTTCTGTACGTACTGCGCAGAGCTTCACATTACTCTGGTTTGCATTGCACTTTTCCAGATTAGGTTTAGGTTACCCCCCCCCCCCCCCCCCCCAGCCAGCCAGCAAGCACCAATTACATAACTACGGAGGTCCTGTGCCACTTTGTGCAAAAGCATGAACTATCCTTGCTCAGTCAACACTGTGGTCTTAAGAGTGACACACCTATGTGACATGACTCTGTAAACCTTCTTGTTCTATCCCCTGTCTTTTTTCTACAAAGTTTCAACAATAGCTACTTTGTCAGACTGATTTCCTTCAGTGCTGGTTTTCTGATCAATGGAGATGCTTTTTTTATGAATAGAAAATAGCAGAAAATTACAGAGCAGATGTTCCATTTAAGGATCATTTAACTACAATTTCACATCTGTGGATCCTTGTAAAAGCATGTCACTGAGTCCGAGGTGGTTTGCCATTCACGGTTTGGGGTTTTTGTTCATGCAGAACATGCTGATGCAACACTTGCGTTGATTCTGCAATAGTTTTTCAATTTCCATTTCCCAGAAGGTTTTACAGAGACGTTCTTGGAAGTGAAAAAAAAAAGTGAATGTTTAGGTCATTGTTGTTGTGTTAACAATCCTCTTAACATGGCTTCCCAATTACAACACAGTCGAAGAACTTGTTTGGTATTATGTGTTCCTGCTGTTGCTACTACTGTATGAGCAATACTCCGATTATGCACAAAAACCACAAGCTGTAGAAACAGAAATAAAACCTATATTAACTGGAAAGGGAGAATCAACATGAGCGTCAGAAAGGTTATGCCACAGAACAATAAATTCATAATTCTACTGAAGTGCCTGGAAACTCAAGCTCTACTGTTTTCCAAGCAAAGATATACTTTGTACAAGAATAAACAAATCAATAGAAATATTCTCCTGTGTGTTGGCCTGTCACAAAAATCCACTTTGGTTGGATGATAAATTGTCCCCAAAGAAATTGCAGAAAAACAAAACAAAATAAAAACAGCATTATTGGCGGATGGAGGGACACATTTTACATCCACTGCCACCTTAATGCCTCACAAAGAGCTGACAGAATACAGATGACGTACACTTTGCAGTGTCCCTGAATGTACCTCACCTGCAAGATGCTGCAGTCTTTGACAGAAGCAGACACTACGTGGTGCTAGTTAAATGTAACATCCACACACAATGGGAAATGATCGAGCTACAGGCCAGTGGCAACATGAAGACAGGAATTGCCCACGTCAACTACCATCCTGAATTTCGAATACAGAGAAATATTCCAACTGCTGTTTAATTGGCTTACTGATTAGTATCCGTCGCACACCATTTGGCTTAAGGCACTGTGCAGAAACAATGTCGAGGTCAGCAAAAATCGCCCATGTCTTGTTTATACATCACGTATTAAGTTACTGTGACAGGTCTACATGTTTGTCCTTACACAAAATACCTTGAGACAATGTCTGGAACAAAGGGAAAAAAAAAAGGTGATATTACTGATCATTGGCTGTAGAGGTATCACATACCAAAGCCACAGATGCTACAGATTTAGTGAAGCTAACATTTAATATCAAGACTGAAATCATTCATTTGCCTGTGAACAATAGGAAAACTAAGGCAACATTTGCCACCCTGCTACTTTACCGTTCTGCTACTTGGTTTGGTCAGTTATGTCAGTCCCTTGTAACTGAAACAAAGCCCTAGGTGGGAGGCATGAAATGCAGCCCCGCTTCAAGTGCCGCCACCCTTGCTCTGACCCCAGAAACCCACAGCAAACATGTGGCTCAACAGGAAAGGCCTACAGGAAAAGCTCTCAGTGACAGCCAACAAGTCATCTGTGCACTCCACACAGTCTTTGAATGCCTGTGAGAACTTATTTAAAGTCACTTCCACTTACATACAGAGCATATTATTTCCCTGGCACTGTTAAACATTCTGCTCGCTCGACAGCCAACAAGGTCTTCCGCCGTTCTGGACTCTGTGCCGGGACATACCTCAAACAAGTATCACGCGTAATCCAGCATAACCTTGGTACCCAGAAATAGCCACGACCTCTTCTGCGAGCTGGGGGTGAGACGAAGCAGTGGTGGGGCCAAGGCTTGGGTGTTGGGTGCCATGGGCCAGGTAATTTATCACCACTTAGGTCTGAGGCGATGACAGGCTCCACTAGACTAAATGGTCCAGGGTCAGAGAACACTAACAGAGATAAACTCATAAAACTGCTGTGAGAAGACGATGCTAAGCTTGAGTTTATTCCGTGCTTACAATACCAAGGACATGACCTTTACTTAACTGGCCAGATGAGCCAACACTAAACCGGAAGACAAGTGCTGCAGGATCAGGATAGGTAGAAACACCTGTATACAGGTATTCATACAATCGTTAATACAACTTTCACCAGAGATCTCAGCTGTAATGACAGCCTCTAAGGGGGAACGAACACGATCTGCCTTTGATGAGTCAACAGCACACTACACACTATTATAATATTTCCAGGTATGTTGAAGGAACATTTTCCAAGAAAACTAATTCCTCTAACACGAGGAATCCGTGGTGTTTACACAAGTCCTGCCACTGCAAGCTAATACGATACAGATCAAGAAAATAAGACGGAACATGTGAGTAGGAAAAACAAAAAACATTTGACTTCACACACAAAAACTATATACTGCTGTATTTCTAGTGGGATACTACTGTTTTTAGGCCTGTGTTTGCTAACTGAATACTTTTTAGTCCTTGCGTTTTTTTTTTCTGCTTATGTGCTTTAATATTGCTTAACCTTGTCTGTATAATTGAGCCAGACAACATGGCACATGGTCTATGGTTCATTCAGGAAATGATCAGTTAAACTTACCTACATGACAAAATGTTAAAAACCCACCCACCATTGTTTTTCATGGTTTTATCAAGACACAAAGTGTAGAATACAAGTTTAACTCTAGGAGCTAGAATATATCAGAAGCAACTTAAAGTAAAATATCATTAGTATACGTTGTTATTGCCATGTTTTACTATTATTTTGTAAATTAGGGAATTTGGTCACGTAAGAAAGCGCTAAACACACCTTTCACCTGCATGATGGCTACCATCATTACATTACACATTACCACAACTTCTTTCAATAAATGTCTTAAAATCTATTATGGATCTCAGCGAATTTCTTTTGTTCGGTGAGCCAGACAAACACGTCCCCAGCTCAGCCGCTCAAGAACTTTTAGTTTTCTCCCTGAAGTAGCTACATTAACTTTCCAATTCAATTCATTTCTGTCCTTCATAACCAATGTAAGCTGTGCCCAAGGCTCTATCTCTCTGCTGATGTAATCTGGTGCCAACAGCCGTCGATTAACTTAAGAAATTACTTAACGTCCCTTTAACTGAGGACAAAACTAATTATATGGAAAATGGACAAAAGACAAAAGCCGATTAAAACAACCCAGATGTCAAAATGGCAATTCAGAGACACCATGACAAACTATGCAAAAATCAAACGGTTTACAGTACCTATCCATAATGTGTTTATGCAAATTATAACAACTGTTGGTATTTTCCAGTAAATTAAAAAGTTAGGATTGACATTATGATGTGTTTGTGACCGACATCTTTATTATGAAAGACATATAAGACAATTAAGTAAAGCATGTTTCTTCACCGTGAGATTCATGATAAACATAAAAAAAAGGACCTGCTTGTTGTCTGAGGAGAGTTTAGGACTAATGTTTAAAACTGTTAATTATTAAATGCAGAAAAACATACTGCCGAACAAGACAAAGTTATCAAGGTGGAGCACAGAAAAGTGTCTGAAAACCTTAGGTGATAATATTAATCTAAAAGTAAAACCAAAAAAAATCACAGCTGAATGTCCAGGTTTATAAATTCATTCTGCACTGAGCGCTCCAGAAATTTGCCTCATTTTCAAAAACTAAGCTTAAGGGACTCTTGAAAACAGAGACCATAACAGTCTTGCTGGTGAATCGCTGGCCTTGCAAAAATGGCACATAATGCAAACATTTGTCATTGTGCAGTGGGAGATTAGATCACTATAGGGTTGCAATGATGATTTATGGAACATGGAAATGTATGTGAATTTGTTCTCCTGCTTCTACGCTTCAAATGAAAAAGTAGTGTCAAGTACACAGCTTTCAGGTTTCCAATCAAAGGAAACTTTAATGGTTCCCTCAGGAGACTCTGGCTTCTGCTGCTGCTAGTGCACATAATTCAAATATTCAGCAGGGGAAAAAAACAAAAAAACAAAAACAAAAAAGAAACACAGGATAAACAGGAATACAGAGAAGGACATGACGGATAGGCTTTAGATAATTAGAGACAATTTCAGCACCGGAACGTTTGAAGCAGGACCTAATGGGTGTGAAAGCACTGAGCCTTATACATTAAATTCATTATCTGATACTTTTGTCCAAAGACAGATATGCAACAGTTTCTAAGCTAAAATGACTAAAAGAGCTTATATCACTTTGCGATACATTTTGCCATGTTTGATGTTGCATTACTGTTTGTGAGGTTTTCTCTTGTCAAGTACGTTTGATCTTATATTACTACTTTACTTCCTCTCTGTTGTTCCTAAGTCCAGCAGGCCCTGGGCTTGGTGCTACATCGTCCCTGGCTCAGTGAAGTGAAAAGCACTTTATGGCAAGGACGGATAAGATTAATTGACTATCAATTGATGGCCACGGATGTAAATGGTACCGTAAATGCTCTGCTTATGTAGCACCTTTATCACAGCACTTTACAATGTTGCTTCTTATTCACCCATTTACACACTTGCATAATGATGATATTTATCGTGGAATACAATGTCAGACATATATGCTGTCCTGCAGCTACACTAAACAACACTTAAGTCACTCCCATCAGGTAGATAAAGTATGTGCTTTATGTTGTGCAAAACCAGTAAAACCAGGTTTCCTGTTTGGAAAGATACAGGTTATTTAGGCAAAAATGTGTCTGTGCAACTAATCTACATTGTCCAATGAAGGTTTGAGCGTGTGCAGAATTCCCGCTATGTTTACATAGACGTTCTGTCTCCTGTCAATGTTCAAGTGAAAATCTGCAACATGCATCAAGTAAAACTGCTTAAACGTTGTATTCGTACTTAATACAAACCTTCAGAAGTTGAGATGACTTATTCAGATCAGCCAAACCAACGCCAATCAGTAAACCTACCAAATACTTGGGATGATCTTTTTTCCTTTTGTGCTTTTGTTCCTTGGATGAAATACAGCACTGAACACTTGGGGAACGTATGGACTTTTGATCAGACCAAAGTACTTTGAATATCTTGAAATGTGCGGTCGATGTTGTTTTAAATCCTGCAATAGAACTCGTTGTCATTTTTCAATAGTATTTAAACTATTTATGTTAACCGCTTATTTGCTGTATGAAATCTGAAAAACGCCAGAGTAACATGACATTTTCATTCTCATGTAGATTTCCGTTGTATTCAAAATACATACAAGAAAAAGGCATTTTAGAGGCAGGAACCTGCGACTATACGTCTTTGCTTCAGAGAAGCTCTGAAAGGACTAAATGACTGCGATCGGCTAAAACATTCAGAATGTGTTTCTACATGAAACCGATGCTCTCTTGGTTGCAGGTGTCCAGCAGCAGCGTGTCTGAAGCAACAAGCTCACTGTAAAAACCCAATGAATGAGTCATTTGGAGGAGAACAACACAAGCGCACAAAAACGCACAGAAATACATCGGAGTGTCGGCCTGCTCGTGCCACTTCACACACAAACACACCTAACACACACACACTGAAGTAAGGAAATGTTTTTAAAAAATGAAGAAGAAAAAAAAAAAAGCTTGCCTGCTTTTGTCCACTTGCACCGACACAACAGAAAAAAAACCTCAACTTCACCCTGTCTCGCGACTTAACGCCACGGCGCGAGGAGCAAAACAGAAAGCTTCAAAACCAGCGGGACTTACCGGCGGAAAACGGCTGAAAGTCACTCAGCGGCTCATTTTCTTTTTTCCCTGAGCCGAGCTGGGCCCAGAGGAAACTGCTGACATCTGAGATGATTTTTTTTTTTTACTTCACTCACAGTAAAGTTGTAAGTTACACGCTAAAGTTCACGTCCGGTCACTGCCGCTTCCTTCTTTTACTATTTTTTTTTTCCACGTCAACTTTAATTATTTTTTTGCCGCGTCTTCACTGCCATCTAGCGGCCAAAGTGATACATTGCACCACTGCAAACAAGGATTTTTGGTGGTGACGCTGAAGATAAAGTAAGAAATACTCAGTTACAAGTCCTGCATTCAAAATGTCACTCAAGTAAAAGCACAGTATTGGCTCAAAAAATACTGAAAGTAAAACTGAGCTAGATGCAAAATGGCTAATTTAACATTTTCTTTTGTTTTTTTTGGAGGGGGGTGAATATTGTATTATTGCATTATGTTTATTGATGTATGACTGTGATAATGTCTTTAAAGTTGCAGCTGGTAACAATATAGTTGATTTTAATTAACTTATACATTTTAGTATGATGCAGGACTCAACGCAGGAGGAACTTTTTCCTGCCAATGGCCAACAAGACTTTTGAATAAACAAATTGCTGGAGATGTGACGTAATCCTCAAGACGATAAAAAAAAATTCCTTCGGGTGATGTCATCTCCAGGAGTTTTTCAGGTAGAAGCAGATAAATATTTTAAAACTGGGAAGTCAGAGGGATGTTTAAAAGCATTATTGTACATTTACACGCTAAACTAAAGCCATAGAAAGCAAGTTGAAAATTGGTGAAGTTCCCCTTAAAAGTAATGAAATAAAAGTACGTACAGTAGAAATTACTGTGGGCTCCAAACAGGTGCTGTTAATCAGTAATTTATCAGGCTGGTAATGAACTTATTCTCTGGGGAGCTGATGACATCATAATGTTTGATAGATTTTACAACTGCATACAAAAAGAGAGTTGAATGTTTTTTGCTTAATGGAAGACATGGAGACATTATTCCACAATTAAATGTCACATGATGAACTGAATCTGCTGGCTTACTAACATTTTACTCCCTTTATCTTTGGGGAAATATGATGTAGCGATGGCAACTGATTCGAATTCTGTCAAAGGACAAATGTATGAGTCTTGTTTTTTTTTTTATAGAAGGAAATCTTTAAAGTGGCAAAGGAAAATCAAACATTCAGCCACTTTAGTGTATGATGTTGTATTTCATTATATAATCTCCTTTTTTCTCTTTAAAGTGCTTATTGTACCCTCATTGAAGAAAGCTATCACAGCTGTCTACCTTTAAAGTACTTTGACTGAGTTTGTAGTGGGTTTTTTTTTTCCTGCTATTTTATTGTTATTGTCCATTTGGAGGGAAATGTTCACAGATTATCATTAGCATTTGAGCTGATATTTGCTTATTTGTTAATTTATTACGAACCCCATTAGCTTACACAACATTGGTCGCTACTGGAGTCCACATCATAAAAGCATTATTCATGATTTTAAGTGAATCCAAAATCTCACAATTAAATCATATCATAGTGTCATAATGAAATTATATCATAGTGCATTTCATTAGAATAATGGAGCTGGAGAAATGTGGCATAACTAAAATTACATAAATGATGAATCAAATATTTTAAGACCTAGTTTTAACTACTAATCTATCACATTTGAGCGTAGCTATGTCACCTCTGTCTCTGGGTGCTCTCAGTTGTGGAAGTAATTCCTTTCTCTTCTTCCTGATGGCATCTAAAAAGTCTTCATTGATGTGAACACTGGTGCCTGTCAGCTTTCAAGCAGATGGAGGAAATGATTGTCTTTAAAAGATTGCAATTTTGCTACATTTTGCATGGCTCTTCCACTGATGTCACAATCTTTCGAAATGTTGCCTATTTACAAAATCCGGCCGATCTGGAGCAGCATTGGCTGCCATTCGGAGCTGTGTTTCTGGCAATCAGATGAATGTAGGCCTACTATCTGTTCTTTTTTTAAACTTGGTTTTCGGTGTCTATCAGCTCCTGAGGGAAAGGTTTGACTTTTTAGCTGCTAAATGCTGCACTTTGTTGGTCGCTGTCAGTGTCCGTCTGCCTTTAAAAGACCAGCTGCTGGTCCTGGAAATCCTTTCAGAGACATTAGGGTGCCTACATCCAATGTAAATTATATTTGTCATTTAAAACATCTGTACATCCTTTTAATTGTTTAGTATTCGGATTTTAACACCCCAACTGCCTCGCACACAGAAACCACACACAGTCAGCTACATTTCCATAATCCCACAGGTCGCTCAGCTTCCTATGGAACTGCTCGCAGCATCAGCCGACTGTGGCTGCTGCCAGACAGCCTGGTGTGGCTGATGTGACTCTGGCAACTTGTCAAGAAAATGTGGAGCGGCTCCCGGGTCCCATCCCGCAGCAAAACATGAGAAGCTGGTCTGTGTTGCAGTATAAGGACGTAGTGTTCGCTGAAAACCAGTAACCACCTCTCCCCTCCATCTCCTCATCTCTCTCACCACCTATCCAGCATCCAAAAATCTTTTTTAAACACTTGAAATTATGTAATAGAATGAAAAATAAACCAAAAGGTTCTCTGAAGCACCCTGTCTTCACTGAGTCAATGAGCATACTATCATTGATGGCCATCTTGGATTTTGAAAGCCAGCTGACAAACACGACCTTGTTCATTTTGAGTCACATTCAGCTTACAAGAAGACGGGAACGGAGCAGAAACCGAAGCGAGCGTTCTGTTTAAACTGTGCAGTGCTGTGGGATCAGTTTTATAAGAATGTCGGCAGTCAAATTGATGTGGACACCTACAGGGGGAAGGTTTAATAGTTAACCTGCCAAAACAGTAAATTTGGCCTTCATGTTGTTTCCATGGACGATGAGTGTGTGCAGTCATTAATTATGGATAATGGGTGGAAGAGGTTTAGCCAGAGTCTCTCTGTGCGGCCTTCCCTCATTTTTCCCTTCGTCTCCTGCTCACTTCCTACCAGAGCTTTGGTAAACAGAGGAATGTCTTTGCTATTGTTTTATTCATACACCTTACTGAACACATTTGCTGAAATGTATCCTTTGATGGTGGACAAGACTGTGCCAACATTTCTCACTCAAGGACAGGGTGACTAGGAATTACAATTCATTTATCGTCAAGGCCTAAAATAGCCCCAAGAATGGCAGAGATGCAGAACGGCATGCTTTGGTCTTAGACTTGGCATTTGTCACAGCTGTCAGGAAGCAAAAGCTAATGTTACAAATGACAAATGCACACAAAATACTAAACCAAACTAATGAGCACTGATGGATGATTTCACTTTACCATTTCTGAATTGTACTTCTATATTGTTTTGATACATCAAATGCAAGACTGGAGTATTTTTTCACATTTGCGGTGGAAACATTTCTCAAACCTTTTACTCTTTTTTTTTTCTGTTCACGTTAACACCTTTGGGCAATTTAGAGCCGCTTATTAACTTACAGTAACATACATGTCTTTGGGTTGTGGGTGGAAACCGTACAGAAAGGCCAGAGCCAGATGGTAGAGTTGGATCAGGGACCCTCTAGCTGTGAGACAGCAGTGCTAACCACTCCACCACCGTGCTGCCTCGAGTAAAATGATAATAGTTTATTCTGAAATGGAGCGGAATTTACTCTCTACTCAACAGTTTTCTTCTGCAAAAGTGTGAGACATCAGCCTGTACTGTGTATTTCTGTTTAGTACATTCACATATACATAGTATACTGTGTATTTATATTTAGTGAGTTAGCCCTTGCAGCCATAAAGCAACCATTCACGTCTATGAAGAGCTGCAAAAAAAAAAAAAAAAAAAAGGCTCCCACTTGATCGACTGGAAGAGGCTGTGTCAACACACACACACAAACACATACACACACATACACAAAACCGGTTAGCAGGAGGAGAAGTCAAGCCAGGACTAGTTGAAAGAAGGTCTTATGGTAGAGAAGACACACACACACACACACACACACACACACACACACAGAGAGAGAGAGAGAGAGTACGTGACAAGCAGCCCTCATGTTTCCATTAACACCTTATGTAACATCCATAGTAGGGAGACATAAAATTATAATAGCAGGACAGTTATACAAACACTGTGACATATTGTGGGCACTAATTCATGGCAGCATCATAAGATAATAATCACAGTATGATCCCGTTTGAATTTGAAAATTAAAACCTTGTCTTATAGCACAGTTGGTGCCATCTGGTGGTCAAAAGTCAGTTTACAGGATTCACCCCAGGATGAGTTCAGATTAGACTGAATCTTTACAGAGTGCAGAATTCCAACCGTACAACAGTACGAACATGCATCTGATCTGGACCTTTGGTGAAAATATAATATCAGTCACGTTTACCCTGTAATTTGCCAGTACTCAGGTAACTAACTGAAAAAAAACTAACTGACCAAGTTTGCTGACATCTATAGTCACTAGACGACAACCCAGTTGGAGACCTATAGGAAATTTAGGAGTCATGTGTTAGACAGACTTCACCCCATCATCAAAACCGCCTTAAATAACAGTATGTATGTTTGCTTTGTTTGGAAAGATGGAATTTCCTTTGCTTAAACTGGGTTTGATCAGTGCTTGAACAAACAAGCTGACTTATGTTGAATGAGTCAAACATGTTGGCTGATTGACAGTGTGGATTTCCTGTGTATCACGAAGTCAGAATGTTGTGTAGCATTTGGCCCCACTGTCATAAAATGAACTCATCCTTATGTTGTAAATTAATTTCTAGTGGTGACAAAAATATTTTGCAGTGGGACAGTAAGACGAGAGGACCTTTAATATGTAGTAAGAAACCCCATAAAGTGCGCTAAGCTCTAATTATATTTCAGGACATTTAAGCAGAGGAAACAAATCTGGAAAGTGTTATTATTTCCTGGCATCAACAGTATGTTTCTGTTACTAAATTGTGACATGTTTAGCTGTGTAATGCTGATTTCAGCGGGAACGCCTGTTTGGATACTCTTCTTGTGCAATACCTCTCTTTTTCTCTTTGTGTGTGCGCACTGGTTTACAATCCACGAAGTGTTCGAAATCTGCCAAAACAAGTAACTGCAATGTAAAGACCCCCGAAAAAGTAATACATTTTGAATATGGGACACATGCAATTTCTAAATCCATAACCTTCCATAACCTTCATAAAATTATGTGCAGCATATGACCATACGGTTTCTGTGCATTTACACTCGAGTGTGTATTAGCGGCATACATTTAGCTTGTATTTACATATATTCATACTCACACTTTTTAAAATCTGTATAGGTTCATTTGTTTATTTTAACTAGTGTCCTTTAGTTTTGTTAAGTATGTGGTTAAAAAAAAAACAAAAGCAATCGGCTAATTAGATCCAGTCCAGGATCCTAAAAACATTCATCATGCAAAAAAAATCTCATCTGTAGTTTGATTATTGTGACTTAAAAGAGCCAACTAACTCAGTCAAAGTGCGTTTGTTCGTGAATCCATTTGACGGACAACTGATTTAGTCACTGTCATATGTAAATCTATGCAAACCGTGCGTGTCTGCATGACTGGTGCCTTTGTGTGTGCGTGGGGGGGAGGATTGCATAGATGTGTTGTTAGCTTGTGGGAAACGAAAGTGCATCAGCCCATCAACCAAAACAGACGCCTCAGCACTTTTCCCAAGTTTGATATTTATCACCCTCAAGAAAAAGCCTCAGTCTGGTTCCAGCTGATCCCACCCAGCTCCCTTTGTCAGCAATATTGCAGCTTGTTTCTCGAGTGCAGCTGCTCGCATTTGGATCATTTGAGCCGCTGAAGATAGAAAACAAAAGTGCCTCTGTGTTGACACCCCTCGTCCTCTGAGGGGTCTTTCAGGTGCCGTTTAATGCTTCCGGTTGCTGTTGACATCTGTCCTCACACAGACTGTTAATGAGCTGACACTAAATAGAATAAAGAGATAGTTGGGGCACAGTGACAAAGACACAGATAGTTATACAAACTGAAACAGGTAAATGTGACTCTTAAGTTGACTCAAGTTAACTCAGAAATTATACAAATTCTTAATTTCCGTTGCGACAGCCGTGTCATTCGTGGTTGAAATAGAATGTTGTATAAACTGGTGCATACCGGGATAACACAGCCATTTAAAATGTAATTTTAGCGACTTTGTGAGTCAGCTCAACATCATATTCATACACACAATCTCTTTACGATCCAGACTATGAAAACAGACTTGCCTGTTTTTAAAGGCTCCTTGTGTGCTTTGCTATAATTAGTGTAACCCGCGAAGCCTATACAGTACACTGGATACTTATCAACCTCAGTGAAAGTAAGGCCAATCATAGTGGAACACACTGAGGTTTTTTTTTTTCTTCAGCTTTACAGGGCAAAGGTTTTGTGGTCTGATATTATTTCATAAAGTGGAAAAGCTGATTTAAAAACTTAAATAAGAGCAAAACTCTAAACCACTGGCAGGGACGACAAGCTTGTGGAGAAGTTAGATGTGTTTCGTGGGTGTTGACCGTATAGAGGACATGGAATTGTTACAATCAAAATGCGTTTAATCTTCTTGGAAAATAAAACGACCTTTGTGAATTTCATGACATTTGGCTGCTGATGGTGGTGAATAAGAAATACAGGGGTCCACAAAACCAGCAAACCGCTGAGTGAGCTTTTGTGCCACTTAATAACTCTTTGTTTCAGAGAAATGTAACAGATTAGTTCTTCCACAACTCATGAAATGTAAAAATGGCTACAGATACTTTCCTTTGTCTGACGTTCAATTTGTCCTTCATGGAGCAGCAGTAGGGTTTGGCCCACAAATACCCTGAGTGAGACAGACTTAAATACCAAGACCTGCCTGTTTGAGAAACTGTAAATGTGTTGTTGTTTTTTTCATGTTACAAAACTATAAATGCTTTGGTTTTGAAAAAGCAAGAGCTTGCAGAGCACCATTTGGCATCCCTTTACCTGCTGGCTTGGGCAGTGGAAAACATTTGTTTCTCCACGGCAATGTCTGTTGAAATACCAGCGTTCTAGCAGAGATGTGAAAGTGCATTTGTCAAAAAATGAAACGTGTCTCTTTACGAAACAAAACCAGAAAATAAACCTATAAAATATATTTGGAGGTGGTGGGGGTATAAAGATATTCAGTATCTACCTTTTTGCTTGCTGCTTTTTGAGACATATGACCCAGCAACACCTGACGGACATGAATGATGGTGAGCAAACCTGATGTTTCTATTTAATTTGTGTGTAGCTGCTGAACAAACACAGGGTCTGCAAATAAGTACAAAATAGAGTAAATCAGCAGCTAATACATTCCTTTCCCTTTGAAGACGTAGATGGTCAGCGTACGTCAGCCACTGCAGGGAGCACACAGCCAGTATTTACACCTCTGAATAGAATTTGGTGGTGGACGAACGGGAGACACGCCTTTCCCCAACCTCAGGCCAACATTAGTGTGTTTAACGTTAAATTGAACAAACACAGACACGTGGCAGTACATACGTACACTCGAGCGGGCGAGCACACATGCAAACTCATGTTCACGCACATGCACACACACGCAATAGCTCATGATTCTGACCCCTTTCCAAAGGCTACTTTGGTAAAAAACAAGAAGTCAAACAGTTCATAAATGTACTGCGGATATACATACTACAGATACTTCGTCCTTCATCTTCTATATTAGTTTTATGCCGCACAGTACAAGAATTACAAAACCGCACACTGAGGGAAAACGATGAACTAGATTGATTCTAGGCAATGAATACTGATCTATATTGATGTACAAGTTGTTCTCAGTTCATATATGTTGAGGACTAAATATTTTTGAGCAAAAACATGACGGGAGTGTCATTACTTTCAATGGACAAAAAGAAGGTCAGTTGCCATGATGATGCAATATGATTCATCCAGTGGGAAACATGAATGTACTAAACAAAATTGCATGATTAACTCAATTGATTTTTATTTTTGGAGCCACACATCTACAGTAACAGGATTAATGAAAACAAAATACTCAGGAACTGAGTATCTGCTGTCTGCACCAACATTGATCTATAAGCACGTAGTAAACAGCTGACTTTCAGTCCTCTGTAACTAACTCTGAAAGACTAGTGAGTGAGCCATTCTGCAAACTCACTTTTGCCTAAGGTCCAACAAGTTCCATTGGTGGTAATGAGTGTGCTGATGAATCAGCTGTAAAAATGTGTCAGTCGCCCATTTGTGAGCCAGGACACTAAGTGAGTCACTCTAACTATCAGGAGCATATTGAAAAAAGGAGCATTTCTTAGCACAGAACTAATTCAAACAATTTTCCTATATTACAATTTTAAATTCTAAACTTCTACAGCTTCATTCCATCTCTCTCTGTTATAAACAATGATGAGACTCCTGGCACAACCTGATTCATAAAACAAGCAGCTTTGCATACAACCCAACTTTATTGTTGATAATTGAATTCCTGCCCAACGTATTCAATATGAGTTTTAAGGTTTTTGGAGTTACCGGTGAAAGAATTAGCCTACATATGATTTTAAGTGTTTAGGATTTGGTCTAAACAAAATGGCATATACACAAAATCTGACTTTACCACAAGCTTGGTGAAAATATTAAGTATACATATTACATACATATTTGTTATTTGTAAAACAGTATTGTGTATAAATATACTGTAAATAGTTTTTATGAGTAATACAAACTTTTGTGTGGTCCAGTTTCACCTGAGGCCCTGGGTTATTACATCTAACATGTAGTTTTCTTCTTTAAGCCAGTTGTGATCATTTCATTTTTTTAATTGTTTTTTTAAATAGTTTCTAGTACATTATTCCTTTAACCAACTGTGATTAATTCTAATTAAAATTTTTTATAAGTGTCAGATTCTGTGTTTCAGTTTTGATATTCAAAGCTGTCTGTATGACCTCACCAACTGGCAGTGAGGACCACATCTTTCTCTCGCTCCCTCCCTCTCATTCCCTCCCTCTTCCTTTCTCTTTCCAACATCTAAATGTGTGGCAGAGTTTGAATAAAGCTTCTTTCTGCTCTCCTACACAGGCAGGAGCAAGAGGCCCCTGGAGTCGCTGGCGGTGGGAGCTTTTGAGCATCAATGGTACGTTAACAACACACCACTGGAGTCCCTAACGAGGAATATTGTGAGGAGGGGGTTTTAGGGGATACTTTTGCACTTCTTCATCCTCTGCTTGAAGGAAAACTATTGAATCAGGTACTCAGATGTCAAATCACAGGTAACTTTTGGAAGTTTCTTTTTCAATATTGTTCTCTGTAAAGTTGAGTAAAATAGAGTGGAAATTATATTTGGCAGTACACATCCAGGAGAGATGACCCTAATTTGGTTTTCGTGGTCATGCCATGGAGTTTTATCATTTATTTGTTGAAAATCTAGCATGGATCCTGAATTTTTCTGAGTTGACTTTGGAGATGTGCAAATAGAGCCAGATTTTCTTTTTTTCTTCCCTTTTACTGAGTTGCTTGTTTGGAATTTGTTGGTTTAATTCAACAACACACATAATTTTGTCAGCAAAAGATGTTGATAATTATTTAATGTGTAATGCGGCTAAAGAAAGTGGTGGGAGCAGGAATTTGCAATAATTCTGTGTGTATGTTTAATGAATCCAAATTGCACAGTCAGTTTCCATCCTGCAAGGATTGTTGCATGTACCACTTTACTAATTTATCAAAGTTACAAAGTGATTACTGACCAATTAATGCCAGCACCCATTTTGGCACTGTATCATAATCTTGTCTGCCTCTTCGTTGAGTACTTAGGTTCAGTAATCATGGGGTTCCCATGGCTTGTGACCCTTCATTTCAATGTATGCCACTACTGTAAAAAACAACTTCCTGTTTCTATGGTAACATGAGGCAGTGGGAGCACATGTTCAGAATTGTAATTCTCAGATGTTGCAAATGAGAAAACTATGCCCAATGGGCACTTTCACGTACAGTAAAATTAAGTTTGGTGACCTTTGATAGTTTTGTTATAGCCTGTGTGAATTTTGAATGCATTTAACTGGCTGACATGTCACGGTAAAGCAAGAGCATGCAGGCTATGTACTAATGTAGAAATAAGCACCTGCAAATATGATGATTCCCCGTATGCCTATCTCACTGTACAAGCATCTCTTGTGTGCTCTCAATCACAGGGCAGGTAGCGTCATACAAATGCACACTCCCCTGCATTTTCTTAAGCACAGGGTTCAGACGTGTGCTGCCGCACATACCCCTTGGAGGTCTATGAGTGTTAGTCTGTGTTTCTGTGTCTTTGTGTATCAATGTCGACTCTGTTCTGCTGCTGAGGGACTCTGGAAGAAGGGGGGGGGGGGGGGGGAGGTGGTGAGCCTACCCTGGATGCCCTCCTTGTGTTTACCTTGGCAGGGTTGCACCAGGGCCCTGCCCCTGTACATTGCTGGAACAGACTGAGGCCTTTTTGCCCTCTACCTCAGCTGGGAGCAGAACATACCACAGTAGCTGAACACAGGAGCAGCAGCCACCCCGATAACTGAATGGGCACACTGTGGCGAGGGGGCGGATTGGCTTGACCGTCTCTGGTGCTGCTTACTTGCAAATATAGGGGCACATTATGTGGCCGATGTTTCATTAAAGCAGCTGAGTGTAGGATCCGCTTGATGAACCAATATAAAATGATAAGGAGGCAAGATTTTGGTTGGAATGGTTAGAGAAATATTCTCCGATTTTAGTTGTGTGATTCCCGATTCTGTCTTTTTAAAGAAGAAATTTGGAAGCCAGCATACAAAATGACAGTAATTTAAAGTACAAGAATATATGACTAAGTGCTCTTATGCAAACGCAAGGACAGAAAATGCAGTATTAATTAGTCACATTTTCATTTACAGATACATTTTTGATTTAAACCATCTATTATCTAATCCACTGTTTCTGTGGGTTGCAGAGCAGGTCTGTTTCAGGGCTCCCTTAAGATAATAATAACTAATAATTACAAACTTTACTATAACTAATCTTTTTTAATTGACAGGATCAGTCCGGATTCAGGTCAAATTTGGACTCGACCTGACTCGGGTCATCTGGTTCAGATGAAAGGTCACAGGAAACATGCATGTATTAAGGAGAAAACGAGACCCCCCCTGGCCACCCATAGAACTTCCTCTTACACTATGAAAATAGAAACATAGTTCTCCCAAAACCATCCACGAAATGCCCAACTTCACATAAGTGACTGAACATGAACAAGTAAATGAAGATGTGATGGAGTTCAGAGCGTTTGTAGAGCTGATGAGGGCACTGGATGAGTCCAGCAAATATAGACTAAATGCAAGGTGGCTCCATCTAGCTACTATGGAGCCATACAATGCTCAAGCAAGATATTAAAAAGTGCTAGTACTGGGCTGAAAAATTATTATTATTATTATTATTATTATTATTATTATTATTATTATTAAGTGCCACTTTAAAAAGTACCAAAAAAGTCCTAAAGCACATTATCTTTTTTTTTTTTTAAGGTAAAAGTTCTCAAATAAGAAAACAATGAATTTTAAACAATACTGATTATGGTAAATGGGGCAAAACATGTACAGTTATTACATGTTTTGTAATAACCAAAAAAGGTGATTATTCCATGGTGGATTTCGCCAACCATTTACACATCCCGTGTGATATTTTGTGTTTCCGCTCAAACTAGGCCAACGTTCACTCTCTGACAGATTTTAGACAGCAGGGCAAATATTAGTCCCGCCATATTGTATGTCCTGACTCAGTGGAACTCTGAGAATGCTAGGGGCACACACACATTAACACAGTCTGCACAGTCTGTCCGTGTGCATGTCCACTTGCATGCATATTTATCTGCCTGTCAATCATCTGTAAATCACAAGAAATTACACTAGCTTGTACAAAATATGCAATACAAAAAAACTTTGATTGATGGGGGAATATGAATGGAATGAAATATAACTAAAAGTGCTTAGCCAGTTAAACTTGTCCCTTATATTTGGCCTTTTACCACCAGGTAGTGAAGTTCAGCTGCTCCAGTACAGCTACAAAACGGTGAGCTTCAGGTTTACTGGTTGTAAATGTCTCTCTGTGGCTGCTTGGCATGAACTGGTAGCATTCTGCAGTCTGTCCTGAGGCTTGTGAACACAACACAATAAAGGTTCAGTTTGGGCTTCCAACGGTCCCAATGTTCGACTGTGCTGCACGTCACAGCAGTGGAAAGTAGAGAGTGTACCAGTGGGGAAAAAAGCATAGCAGAGAAGGGAGAGGGACAGCTGGGTGGAACAGGGAAGATTGATTGGGGTGTCTTGCCAGCACTAAGTTGCACATTGTAACTTCTACTACTGGACAAATTAAACTGTTGGCCTGACGTCTGTAAAAAAGTCTGGAGTCAGGTCAGGTAACCACTGAGGCATTAAGTTTCTTATTCTGGGCACCATGGATATTTGTACTTTGCTGCATGGCAATTCATTCAATAGCTTTGAAAATATAATACTGTAGCTAATTTGTCTTCCATAGCAGGTTTTAGTGATTATGGTGAGAAACTGGCATAGACAGCCCTACATGACATTTAGTTTTTGTCCATTCTGTACATTAAAAACACTGAAAGTACAGTGAGTAAGCTGGGAAAAAAAACTCTCACCTCAAAGTTGATTTCATCATTAGGTTGGAAAAGCATTTCATGGAATCATTATTCTCCCTCACTCTGCCAGAACTCACATTACACCTTTAGACATTTCCTGTGTCCAGAGACAGAGGGGCTTTCATTCCTCAGAGAGCATGTATGATATTTCCAAATGATACTAGAGGCTCGTGATGACCGATTTCCATTTTAGCCAATGAGGTTGACGTAGCAAAAAACATGCAGTAGATGCTGTGCAATATGAAGAATTGATGTAAGTGTACCAGAGTTTGGAAAAGCACAGTAAGATACAGTAGTAGGGAGAGGAAATTACAATTAACCCATCTCATTCATTCTCACAATATAATAACTGTTTGACCAAGAAGTGAGAAGTTTGCAGGATTTTGTAGGATTCTCACTTTTGCTTTATTTATATTACTGGACAATTTATGAAGTTATAAGTTAAGTTAAAATATCACTAATAACGATAACAGGGTTACAAGTAGCTTCAAGCATTTGTGGTTTCTGTTGTTATTTAGTCAACTCAAATCCGATTACATTGTTGTCGCTTTGGGTATTTTCAGGCAACGATGAACACCTTGCTTCTCCTGTGTGTGTCCTTGCCCCTCATCTCAGCAACAATACTACTTGAAGAACATGACGGTAAGAGCAATTGCTGCATTTGTCCTAAATAAAGTCTGATCTTCGTCATCAGAAAGACCTGGGCAAGGTATTTTTTTGAGCAAGATTATAGCAACACGGTACAAAAATATTTACACAAGCAGACTTTTGCCATTGCAGACGAATATATTGCTGGATTGTAATGATTATTGCATAAACGTGTAGCTATGTTGCAACGGGTAAACAGGTCAACAGGTGATTTGAATTGAAAAATGTATTATATAATATTAATAAACTGAATATGGTAAGTAACAAAAGTTATCAAATAAACAGACTAATAAACTAAACGTGACCTGTATCATCCACAGACTTGGAGGGTAGCTTGCGTGTGAGCATCCCTCTGGAGATGCCTCTCCGTCCTCTGCTGGGAGGCAAGGCAGTGATTCCATGCTACTTCCAGGACAAGTCTACCAATGATCCCGGCGCCCCAACCGTCTCACCCGTGTCCCACCGCATCAAATGGAGCCACATCACCAAGGAAAAAGTCACCACAATTCTAATGGCATCGGAGGGAAAAGTTCATGTGGAAGCAGAGTATTTGGACAGAGTGACAATGGTTAACTACCCACTAGTGCCCACTGATGCCTCCATGGAGGTAACAGAGCTGAGGTCCAAAGACTCTGGCACCTACCGCTGTGAGGTGATGGATGGCATCGAGGTTAGCCATGACATTGTGGACATCCAGGTTCAAGGTATTTTAAAAAGCATAAATTAATTCAATTTATTTGACCATGAAATAAATGTAGAACGTTTCATCAACGGCCCTACACAGGATAAGCAGTTACAGATAATGGATGGAAGGAAGTTTCATTCCTCTCGCTCACTCAGCATAAAGTTAACCTGCTGATCTTTATTCAACCACACAGCTACTACATTTCTACAAACTTGTTTTACAGCAAAAAAAAATTAAAAAGTTTTAAGCAAAAAATGGTGACTAAGTGTATCTCAGGTACTGTATATTTTCCTCAGAGGTAATACAAAGTACATGGACCATGTACTGCAGGGTTGGACCTTTTACTAGAAAAGGTCGAGGAAGTGTGGAGGAATTTGCTATCAGAAAGTAAGAATAAGGGTCTTAACTGGCTGCAGGTTTATGGCACCTTCCTCTGGAAACAGTACTTCTGTTGAAAAACAATATCTACAAAAAATATTGTCAAAATATCTGTATGTCCCAGGCATTGTTTTCCACTACCGAGCAATCTCCACCCGCTACACCCTGACGTTTGAAAAGGCCAAAGCAGCCTGTATCCTGAACAGCGCCACGATTGCCACACCAGCCCAGCTCCAAGCTGCCTACGATGATGGATACCACCAGTGCGATGCTGGATGGCTCTCTGATCAGACCGTTAGGTATGTTGTCATCCGTACAGCTTTTAAACTTGTGACCTGCTTATTCAATTAAGGTCAATGTTCTGAGATGATGATTAAACTAATTCACATTCGCATAAAGGGGATGCGGTTGTCAGATTGTTAGTTATGGAAAGCTACAAAAGTCCATCTCTCTTGACCTCTCAAGGTACCCAATCCATGAACCAAGGGAGCGTTGCTACGGAGACAAGGAAAACTTCCCAGGCGTGAGAACCTACGGAGTGAGAGATGTCAATGAGACCTATGACGTGTATTGTTTTGCGGAGAAGATGTCAGGTACACTTATCCACCCACATAGTACTTCAATAATGTAAATTCAACTACTTTTATGTAGACGTTTGCTTCCCTCATCTCTCCTGTTAGGAAGAGTCTTCTACTCCACGTCTGTAGAGAAGTTTACTTTCTACGAGGCAGGGGATCAGTGTGCCAAACTTGATGCCAGGCTTGCAACCACCGGAGAGCTCTACTTGGCCTGGAAGGCTGGCATGGATATGTGTAACGCTGGCTGGCTGGCAGACAGAAGTGTACGCTACCCCATAAATATCGCTAGGCCACAGTGTGGAGGGGGGCTTCTAGGAGTGAGGACGGTTTACCTTTTCCCCAACCAGACAGGATACCCCTACCCAGACTCTCACTATGATGCCATTTGCTTTAGAGGTAAAACTTTCAGGGAGGCTAACAGATACCTGTAGACCGTGCGTTACCAGTTTACGATTTTTCTGTCGATCCTGGAGGATCCTTTTGTGATGAAATGGCAATTTCCATTTGGCTATTCTATAGATTTTCTACTCATAAAATAATTTTTTGGTAATTGAAAGTGTGAATCATGTGTAAATCATGCAATCTGATTTCCTCAGATGGTGATGTCATGCCGGGGAGGACGACCCCCTTCCCAGACATCAATTATGTAACACCTGCTCCTGGTGTGTCCCCTTCTTCTGTTACGGAACCAGAGACTAAGGAGCAGAACGCTGGTGAAGTGGTCACCCTCTTCCCACAGCCCGTCTCAGGAATAGACGATGCCATGGCTCCCACAGGTAATTCGGCATGTTTGCAAGTTTCTGCCATCCTGAACAGTCCTGAGTGGTTCACAAAGACAAAAGGCTAATTTAAAAAAGCCTTGGAAAGGGACATTTACATTGTCCCATTCTAATTAACTATCTTGAGAGGATGGGTGAAATATGAAAAAACATCTGGGTCGTCAAGTTGAGCTCCTGAAACAAAACGTTCTAACTCAATATATATTTTAATTCGCAGTAAAGATTCATATGGCAGATATAAAATAAGACTGGACAAAGTTGGTGTAATAAAAGTGAAAATATGTCACTGTAAGACAAAATTAGACACTTTCCTCAACCCGCTTCCATTTATTTCCCAGGTGTGGTGTTCCACTACCGACCCATCACTGGCCGGTACACACTGACCTTTTTGGAGGCTCACGAGGCCTGCAGGAGTATCGGTGCTGTCATTGCCAGCCCCCGGCAGCTGCAGGCAGCCTTCGAGAAAGGCCTGCACCAATGTGATGCTGGCTGGCTCCGTGACCAAACTGTCAGGTCAGTCCGAGGAACGTGTGCAGTGTTTAAAACTGCATGTGACAATACTTTTTTGTTATTTTGCATTTTCAGATTTGCCAGAAAGCATGATCTGAGTGACATTTTGGTCGGAAAATTGATAGAAATTTTAACGGGACCTCTGAGGCTTATGCAATCGTGTTACAAAGGATTGATACAGTGGGACTTTCAAAGCTAAATCCTTAAGGGAATGAAAATGTCAGGTTTTAATATGCTGTAGCATCATTCTCGTTCATGCCCAGGTATCCAATCGTGTCGCCCAGAGATAACTGTGCAGGCAATCTGCTAGACCTTCCAGGAGTCAGGTCCTACGGCCTGAGGCCAGCCAGTGAACGTTACGATGTTTTTTGTTACGTGGAACGACTTCAAGGTAAAGAAGAAAAAAAAAAAAGACCTCCTTCACATCCAGTGTTGTGCATGTTCACACTTGTTCATGTTCAAAGTTTCAATAATCAAATGTTTAAATATAAATGTCAACTAGTCTGAAAAAGATGAAATAGTCCGTGTTCACATTTCTCAGACCCTAGAAAACGTCATTTCTGTGGGATACTTGTGTTGTTGGTGGGGGTTTGGGGTGGTGAGCTGCAACTTCTGTGAATACTGTGGACTTTTTGGATCTTAAAAAACGCAACTGACCTACGTTTTGTACGGTGACTGAACGCATCCTTTACTGACACACTGAGTGAAGCCCGATAGAGAGGCAGGATGACAGTACCAATGGCTGACTAGAGTGTAGGGACAATCCTCGACTGGACCAAGTATTTGCCGCTCACATTCAATCTGTTTGTATGTGAATGCTTACATTCATGTTGTTCCGATGCAAAATGATCCAGTTAAATGAGAACAAATTACTGTTCACTTGTATTTCACTCTAAGTACAAATGTGCTGCATATTTCAGTATATGTACACATGTTCCCGAGCTACTGTGAAAGCCATTGAAAATGTGTCCTACCAGGTGAGGTGTTCTTCACCAGTGACTATGACAGCTTCTCTTATGAGGAGGCTGTGCAGCACTGTCAGAAACTCAACACCACCCTGGCGACCACCGGGCAGCTGTACGCCGCCTGGAAACAAGGGTTTGACAAGTGCCGTCCAGGCTGGCTGTCGGACCATAGTGTCCGCTACCCCATCGCAATTCCAAGGTCCCACTGTGGAGGTGGCCAGGTCGGGGTACACATTATCTATGCCTATGCCAATCAGACCGGGTTTCCTGACGAGCACTCACGCTACGACGCCTACTGCTTCAAAGGTAAGAAGTGGAGTAACAATGCATTATATTACTACTTAAAGTCACCTATTTCTCAAAAATACAGATGGTTTTCAGTATTGTGTTATGTCGTTTTGTGCTTTTTCAGCTGAAATCCCCGTTGTTTTTGTTGAAAATGAAACGAGTATAAATCTGACTGTGCCAGTGGACGTTATCGAAACAACAGCCACAACTGAGTACTTTGCTCCCACTGGTATGACGGACGCAAGAAGATCATTTGCTGGTTTATTTGTTGTTACAATTTTGGCCTTGCAGCTGTTTGCTTATATTAGCATTAATACTAGTATTACTATTGGTTAGTTATCATTGGTATCCTTATGAATCATTTCCTAACTGCCTATTGTACCTGTGTTCGTTTTTTAGTTGAAACAACCGTAGACTACAATGAAACGGAAACCAGTCAAAACTTTACTGTTATAGAGGAGTTTCTCAACAAGACAACCGTCATAACCGTTGAGGCTCTTCCTCCTGGTAAGGCAGTTGAAAACAACTTGGCAATTGCTTTATATAAGCCGAATTTTTAAAGCGCTTATAAACTTTTTTTAATGGTTAAGAAATGATTTACCAACCTTTACAAATCATTTGAATGAGACTGGTAAAACAAGAACAATGTTTGGATCGCCAAGTTGTGATAAACATCTGCATACAAAAGTACACTAGTGTTTGCCTTTTGTCTAAATTCTCAATGTTACCTGCAGCGAGACCCACCGTACCCCCGGTCCACATCGAAGCATCAGGTTCGGGTTCAGGAGATCATTCAGCCAGCGGGGAGATCTCAGAAGAGTCTGACACCTCGAGCACCAGTGGTGATGCCTCTGCTTCAGGACAGGTCATTACCTACAGCGGACACAAAGAAATCCTTTCCGGGGACCAGTCTGCCTCTGGCAGTCAGGAGCTAGAACAGGGAGGTATTGCTACCTTTACATCCGGAGAACCATTTAGTGCTTCTGGATCTGGAGTGGACAATGGACAGCAATCTGGCTTCAGTGCATCAGGATCAGGCTTTACCAGTGGAAGCAGTGGAGACATCCGTGAAAACAGTGGAGACGTTATTGGAAGCGGTGGAGATGTCAGTGGAAGTAGTGGAGATGTCAGTGGAGGCAGTGGAGACGTCAGTGGAAGCGGTGGAGACGTCAGTGGAAGCGTTGGAGAAGTCAGTGGAAGCGGTGGAGACGTCAGTGGAAGTAGTGGAGACGTCAGTGGAAGTGTTGGAGACGTCAGTGGAAGCGGTGGAGACGTCAGTGGTAGCGTCAGTGGCAGCGGCAGAGAATTCAGCAGTAGCAGCGGAGGAGAATTCAGCAGTAGCAGCAGTGGCAGCGGTGGAGAATTCAGCAGTAGCAGCGGTGGAGAATTCAGCAGTAGCAGCGGCAGAGAACTCAGCAGTAGCAGCAGTGGCAGCGGTGGAGAATTCAGCATTAGCACTAGTGGTAGCGGTGGAGAGTTAGTTATCATCATGGTTGATGAAAAGATTGTGGAGGTGACAAAAAAAACCCAAGAACACACTGAGCAACAGTTAGGACATGGGGGTTTGGATTCCTTTGCAACAAGTGCATCTGGACTGGGAAGTGCATCTGGCTCAGGCTCTGGTGTGTTTTCTGGCATTTCATTTATTGACCACAGTGGAGTTGACCTGACAGTTGAGGTGTCTGGTGAGCAAGAACTATCTGGATATAAAACCTTTGGATCAGGGTTCAACAGAGGTTCTCCAAGTGGTTTACATTCTGGTGCTTCAGGCAGTGGTTCTGCCTCTGGAGAGGAAGATAGTCGTGTCATCTTCGTTAAAGGTGAAGAGATTATTGAAGTGAGTGTCCAGCCAATGGAACATGGCCCTGCAGCCGGCAGGGGTGTGGTGGAAGTAAGCGGGGAAGGAAGTGGGTCTGGGATCCACCCTGAAATTATTGACATTTTGGACAAAAGCTGGCACCTTACAGGAAGCGGATTCCTTCATGAAAAACTTATAGAAGTAACTCCAGATGCACCCTACACCAGCCCCCCTACAGCACCATCAGTGGTATTAGCAACCCCCGCTGTTGTGGTGCAGCCTAAAGTAGTGGAAGGTCGGTGTTTACTTTGGTCTAATCTATAAGACTATGTTGGGGAGTCTGTGAAAACCTGCTTAAATGTGCATATTTGTGTATGTAGATGTCCAGGGCTGTGCTGACGGGTGGTTAGAATTTATGGGCAACTGTTACCGTTACTTTGCGGACAAACTGACCTGGTCTGAAGCTGAGCAGCACTGTCAGGACATCAACGGCCACCTAGTCAGCATCACCTCAGAGGAGGAGCAGAAATTTGTTAATAGTAAGTATCTCTGAGTATCATTGGATTCATCAGTCGATACCTTGGTGTCACATTTGGATGGTGGGTGGGAACCGGCAGAGGGATCTTGCTGTATAGCTAAAATGTTTTTCACTGCCATCTAGCCAATGGTCAGGACTACCAATGGATTGGACTTAACGACAAAGAGGTTGAGAATGAATTCAGCTGGACAGATAGAAGTGCTTTGGTGAGTTTGGTTGGACATGGTCTATTAAGTTGTCATAATTTCAACCTTACTGTCAAACCTAATGTGACAGGTGTTGTTTTACATTTTACACTGTAAATTTGCCACTTTTTATTTCACATTTATGACTAACTTTCTTAAAAACTACTGTTTTTTGTTCCTGAACTAAAATGTTTTACTGTTCTGCGTAATTCTCTACTCAGGCCTTTGAGAACTGGAGGCCCCACCAACCGGATAACTTCTTTGTCTCTGAGGAACATTGTGTGGTCATAGTCTTGGAAAACGGTGGACAGTGGAACGATGTGCCTTGCAACTACCACTTTTCATTCACCTGCAAGACTAAACCCGGTGCAGCTGACTTACAGGGTTTGAACTCTTTCCATTAAGAGCTTTGTCTTAGAATATTGGAATATGAGCACAGAAATGGACCAGCAACACTGACAACTTTCACTCGATGGTGTTTGCTCAAGAATTTGTCCATTTTGTTTGTTTGTTTGTTCTTTTTCAGTCACGTGTGGAGCCCCCCCCAAGGTGGAACATGGCAGGCTGATGGGTGGCCACAGAGAACGCTACCCTGTCAACTCTACAGTCCGCTACCAGTGTAACGCAGGCTACACACAACGCCACCTGCCCCTCATACACTGTAAGACCAATGGACAATGGGAAGAGCCACAAGTGGAATGTACAGAAGGTAAGATTGCAGGGAAATGCTCAAAAATTAATTCTGTGATAAGTAAAACACCAATGAACTACAGCAGTTTGCCATAATTTAAGGTGGGTTGATTGATTCCCAATGTAAACTCATCCATTTAGTCCATTAGGAGCCGTTAGCACCCAGTAACCGTTTAGCACCTGCAGCTGTGTTGCAAGGAGAAGTTAATTAGTAAGTTAATTAAGTTAGTTAATTTAGTAAAGTAGTTTGTGCTACAGTTTTACAGTTGACCAAAACCTCTGAACTGCAACTTCTCCCCAGAAGGACGTTTAATGCTGCTTAATTTGTTTGGCGCGAGAAAATGGAATCTTCAGTTCACTTACCTTCAGGGTGTTGGTGCTGCTACACGGCTGCACTTGTGTCATGTGATAAAGCTTAGCCCCTTACCACCAACATAACTTTTGATTTGTGACACAATAATAAAATATAAGAAATTGCTCTGGTGATATGATATATATCATCATATAGCACTATCTTACTTAATATGAATTAATAAGAACAAAATTTGGTCACAAACAAAAAGTGTTCGTTGTGCTTATCTATTCGATGGCTTTTAAATAAACATGCTATCACAGTTCAAAAGAAACATTTTCTATATACAAATAATGGAACAAAGATAAGTATGTGGTGTGTTTACGTTAAGGTCCAACTAATTTGATTAAATGATGCCCCAAAAATTGTGGCTATGAAGTGAAGAGGGCATCTAATAGTGTTGAAATGTGAAGAAACTTCAAGAAGTGAAAGCCTTGAGAAAGAAACTTGCCTCCTTTTCAGTAACACGCATTTGAGATTCCATCCTTAAAACAAATGGGGCGTGAAGAGTAAACTGTGTGAAACTCAGTGTCAGGGAGGAAGGTTTAATATATTCTACATAACTGTCGCACCCTTACACTGATGAAGAGCCCGTGGCAGTTAGTGAAATGGATCCTTTAGCCACACTCCAAACCTTAAGGTGATTTATAAGGCTCATGTTCACATGATGTCATCACTGCGTGTGCCTTTTCTCCCCTAGCTGGCGCCAACCATAGCAGGCTACACAAAAGATCCCTCAGGAGAAGAAGTAAAGGGGTAAGCCGCCCACAGGAACAGAAGAAGCTGCTCTGAGCAGGACTAAAAAGACAAACCACAGAGCCACAAAGGACCCCTCTTGAAGCATGGACACAAATGCCCAACCAAAAAGATACCATTCCCCACCATGTATATGCACAAACCAAGCACATTTGGAGAGTGACAGTATTTCTGGCTGATGTTTCGGATCTTTCAGTGTCACCATTTGCCTTCTGAAGGCATTTTTCTATGTGTTTATAGCATCTAGCCTAATTTATAGCCGTGATTGTATTTGCAAGGATTATCTCAAAGCACAAAAAAAAAAAAAACATTTTCTGCAAAAGGCTGCCAGCACTGCACACAATATAACATTACGTACGTCTCTCAAGGCAAACACACTGTCATATAGATATTTAGTATAACTCAAGCTGGGTTTTTTTTTTTTTTTTTTTTTTAATCTTGGTGTTTTTTATTTCTTTTATCTGGTCTTTAAGGACTATGTGCTTTGGACTGGGGAAACCATAGTTTCTCACAAGATTCTCAAGCCTTTGGATGTTGCCTTAAAATACATCCTTAAGTATATGTTACCCCTCTGGCTTTCCTTGACGTATCACCTTGAATATTGCAAAATTACAAATACGAATGAAAGCTTGAGAGAAGATTTTCAAAATGATAAACCAACTTTTGACACACCTAAATTATCTCGTCAAAACCTCAAATTTCAGAACTACTACGCATTAAGGCAATATCAAGCAATATCAAACGAAATGATTTCGGTATTCAGTTTAAAATGTTTAAAATGTGATTAAAGTCACTGCAATCAACCTGAATTGAAAAAGGTCACTTTTGGGCCAATCGCTTTAATGCAGTGCAAATTAAACAGTAAAAACAACAAAGCGAAACCCTCCCTTCATATACACACATATCATCATTATCATAAACCATACTGAGAAACAAGTCACATCTACAGTGTCACACTAAAATGAATGAGTGAATGACTGAATTGCCGCGAGAAGCATCTGGAAGGTGCAAAAATCCACATCATTGGGTCACTTCCCATTGCGAAAGAGGCACAAACAATCCATGACTTCTGCCAGCGCTGTCGGATAAGAAAACCATTAGATAATGAGAGATTCGGTGTTTCCTGTATGATGAGCTTTCTTACTGTAAATATTCTTACTAAATTTCTCTGAACAGCAGGTTCTGTCAATAATGTGCAAAGGCAATTGAATTCTTTAATCTGTTTGCTGTTTTGTTAGTTCAATAAATTGTTGCATTGCAGTTCGGCTTTACCTACGAATGGGCCTTACTCATCAATAGTCAGCTGAACAGAGGAAGACAATGGATTTTCTTTTTTAATTCAGGCCATATACATCTTTATGTTGGTAGAGGAGGTGTCTGGCTGTGTTTCATGTGTTAGGAACAAAATAAAAAGGTCTTGTAACTTGGGAAATGACATTAACAATGACTGTAACAGCAGTAGAAATCATAAAAATGACAGTAACAGAGACGTTTAAGGGTTTAGGTGGAAGATGATGTAAAATACTGGCCATGGCTTCTTTAGGGTCAAGACTATGCTGAAATCTGCAAGCGGATAAATATCTCACAGGCTTTTCACAACAAAAGCTCACAAACACTGTATAAACGAACGAACACACAGTCAAACTGGTAATATTGTTTACAGGCACACGTAATTCAGTAAACACACTACAGAATGTGAGAGTGGCCAACTTTTTTTTTTTTTTTAACAAGTGAATAAATATGACAAAAATGCTGGAATAGCCTCGTTGACTAAATTTGCTCATAATGCAGCATAAATGATGCACTTGATTATGTAGAGAACAGCTGAAAATCAGAACTGGACAAAAAGTGTTAACATGTCAGTGTTTGTGATTTATTAATTCTTCCAACAAAATAAACCGAAATATGTGCAATGTGGCACACAGGCATGACTTCTGTTGTGACTTTGTTCAGATTCTGAACCCTGACGTGAACATACAATATACTGTACTGTCGTGTGCCAAATAAAACATGGAATCTACTGTCTATGTGAAATTACTGTCCTACCGCCACAGAACACCCAACTTATTCATTTTATATTAATAAACTGCATGGGGATCGAGCACGACAATTTTCCGGAAACATCATCCTTCCCTGTAGCAGTTAAATTAGGTAAATTGTCTGAGCCAGGGGAAGAAACACGGCATTTAGTTTGTTTTTTTCCTTTCTGTGGGACCCTACTGTGAAAAGAACACACAGAGCTCCTTCATCAGCTTCTGCAGTGAATACTTTCATTACTTCACTCACTGCGAACTGATCTGCTGTGTTTTGGCATGTAAGTGACAGAGTAGTAGTGTGTGTATTAGTACGTGTGTAGTTGCATGTTTGCATGCGAATGGAGTTTGCCAATCAGATCAGTGTGTAATCGGATTTGTGAGTTGGCGTGTGTATGTGTGTGTGTGTGTGAAGGTGTAAATAAAACATGTTCATAAAGAATCACTGGGACGTCTGTTTACACCAGCATGCAGTGGGGTAGCAGCATGTGCGACTCCACTCATCTAAAAAGTGCATCCTGGCCCGACAAAGCAGCATGTGTTACATGCAGCGCGTGTTTTAGAAGCTTCAATAACCGCTCTCACCTCTCAGCCCTGATATTCCTGTTTGAACTGTGAGTGAAACCCTATCAGAGCACCAGCCAGTGGTCGTTTATGGTTTCCAGCAACAGAGATTTTCACTCATATCTCCGCAGGTGACATGGCAATGTCCTCTGCTTCTGCTGTCTCTCTAGGATATTTTCTGGGTGAATAGTGAAGTAGTAAATACTCCGTGGAATTTGGTAGATACACGGGCATGGAAAACAAAGGAGGAATCCTAACCCAGTCACGGATCTCGAAACTTTTTCGTAATCTTCAAATATTAGTTAGATAATAATTTAATATGTAGTATGTGACTGAAATGTAAGCATCTTAACATGTAAACAATCTGCTTGACTTTATCTTGTTAAATTAAAACCCGAACCCTTGTAAGTTGCTAACTGCAAATGTGTGAATATGGTAAATACATAAATATCATATAAGCATGCTATGGTGGTGATCCACCCATGTTGTCATCCAGTTGTTAACCACCTAACTGTAAACACACTAATATTAACTTACTGCAAAGAAATAAATTATTATTAAATCTAAATAAAAGTCAGTATTTCATTTTTAGAAGCCACGGGGACTGATGGCTCAGTGGTAGAGCATTGGGTTGGGCTGCAGAGGGCCGTGGGTTCGAATCGCACCCCACTAGGTGTGGTATGGTAAAACAACTCCCCCTGCTTTCATGATGTCTCTGGGTAGACCACGTATTTGATGTCACCACTCATCCTCCAATTGTAAACTCTCACAGGCAACGTTTACAGTTCATCTGCTCGCTGCAGATTTTGCAAGCTCCAAATTATAGCCTATGTAATTTCCTCTGAAAAAAAGTAAATTTTATGAAAAGGTCTTCACAGCAGTGATTTTATTACTTTGTAGAAAATAGTACAAATGCATAGACATATATAATGAATAACAAACAGGTTACAAGTGTGTAATGAAACAGTTTCTTCCTCCACAGTTGATGTACAGTAAACATGGCGGGTTAAATATTACAATACAGATACACACTCATAAATTCTCCTCTCTTTTGTTCAGCTTCTGCTACTGTTTTCAGCCTTAGGAAAAGTAAAAAATAGGTGCGTTATGCTTTAAAAAAAAAAAACGGGATACACAGACATTTCCGGAGATCGAAACAAGTCCCAATTCTACTTCACAGTGTTAAGAGTCTTTGGCGGAAGGAACCTACAGATAGACAGTGTACAAGGAAAGATCGCACCTGAAAATAATGAGACACACTCCTCAACCCTCAAAGTGCCCTGTGGCAACCTAGAAAACTCGGTTTGTTTAGATGTTTACCTGTTTGGTACTGTTTGACTCAGTGTCCAGTGTGATAGTTTTATTAAATAAATAAATAAAGGCGACGTGAAGGCGTGACAGGAGTGCAGTCAATTAACTGGAATTTTAAAAGTCTTTCTCTGAGTGTGAAATGAATCAATTGGGACTTAAAAATTTAAATCAAAAATATAATCAAAATTTGCTTGACTGGCACTGCGAGAAAGTTTTAACTAACAAGAGGACAGGAGCAAACCAGGAACATATGAATGTGAGAGATGTGGCTGGGGCATTAAATGGCCGAGGGTTAAGTGGACTGGGGAGGCCAGTGCCATCTTGTGAGATTTCCCTGCCTCTGCTGATGAGTTGGAGATGGAGTTTAACTTCCTGTCATGATTCTGAAAACCGTGCGTCACCACAGTAGGTCAGTGCTGCTGTCAGTAGAGATTTGCAGATCTTGCATGGACCCACTGAAAAAGTATTCATGTGTATATAATTATTAGTTTCGTGATCCATTTTCTCCCAGAAGGGACATTTTTCTCCTCCTCTTTTCCCATCTGTGTCAAATATGAATGATGTAACCAACTTTTCAGCCTAACAAACATTATGCAGGTCATTCTAGCCACTGTAGCAGGGGCAAGGTAAACAGACCACATGAGTCACAAGATGGCGCTCACACCCCACAACAGATTACGCGACATGCTGCCACTTCACATTGTCTAGGCTTTACAGGCTCCCATGTTCCAATTAAGGAGAATTTTAATACTACAGTAATAAATTAAACTAACACATGCTTCTCACTTTGTGACGATAGGCGACGTCTGGTATTTTGTTTAACATGACGATGTCCCCATGCAGAAAAAAAACAAGGTCTATAAAGAATCTGTTTTCACAGTTTGCTGTGGAAGAACTTTACTGTCCTGACATTATCCCCATCCGGTGGCTTTCGGATTAACTGGAAAAATAAACAGCAAGCCAAACTTTATCACCTAACATCAGTGACCAACTGATGTTTTGTTGACGGAATGAGACCAAATGCCTACTGCACAGATCCACTTCCTAAATAAGTTGAGGATGTTATGATAGCAGATTAAATCTCATGGTTTTGGACAAACAATTACATGTGTGTAATATTGTCCACACATTTTTGGTTCTATAGACCTTTTGAATAAATGGCACAATATTAGCGACGTTTAACGGCTGATGACTGGTAATAAAGTTCGATACAAAGTTCAAATTACGTCACTTTAAAATAGTAAAAAAAATGAATAAACAGACTAACTGTTAATTGGCATTCAGACTACGGCTAATGCTAATTTCCAGAGCAGAGCTTTGAACCAGTGTGCTATTAGCCTTGTTTGCTTATGTCTCGAGTATCTACCGATAACAGTAGACACCGAATTTCAGGAACAGAGGGGGGAATCCGAAACTACGAACCCCTGGTTCAGGTGGACCACAGTTAGCTCGGGCTTTTGTGATAGGATAACGAACGCTACCATCAGCCAACCAGCCAGCATCACAGCGGTCCAATCCCATCAGCCTCCAGGCAGAAAACAGCTGTCCCACTTTGGCAATTTGACTTCCATCTCTGGCACAAGCCTGGACTGCTTCAGTGAAGTTGAGCTTGGTCAGGTGCTTTAAGAAGTACACAGTCCCTGAGGTAGAAGAAAACAAATTAACCTTTATACAGTATTTCTTACTGTCTGTACATAGCATGAGAAAAAAGTACCAATATGCACACAACTACATAGACACCGAGCATCTATTACCCATCTCAACAACAGGATGTCTTGAATTGTGTGGCTATAAAGCAACAACAGCAGGTGAGGGGCAATAGAAAGAGCTCTATGTTTGTGTATATGTGGTCTCTGCTAGAGAGTGTTTTTGGACATGACTGATGTTCTGATCAAAGCTGTGTTTGAGGGGCTGATGTCCATTTTCAGAGCACCATTGTGTGACGTGAGAAATGTGTTGATAGGTTCTAAATATCAACAATTAATTGAAGTATGTAGTGAGGAGTGAAAAGGGTTATTTTACGTAGCCTGTGTAAAGAAATCGTGAATTTTAAAAACACTCACACATCTTCATACTGACCCTTGACAGAGGCGGAGAAGCAGAAGGCATCATAGCGGTGGAGGAGGCGGTGCCGTTGTCCGTAGCTTCTCAAACCGGGATCTAAGTCCACACCTCCACAGCCGTCACGTGGGACTGTGATTGGATACTGGACTGTGCCATCAGCCAACCAGCCAGCATTACACCAGTCCAGCCCATCCTCCCAGGCTGTGAAGAGCTGCTCAAACGTGGCCAGAGTGGCGTCTTGATCCTGGCACACTTGTTGTGCCTCATAGAAGTTAAAATGGTAGCGTCCCGTCTGAGAGTAATAGGGGAACACCACTCCTACACAGACAAGATATACGGCAAATACACAGGTGATCCGGTAAATGCAGAGACTGATGGTGGATTATGAATATGCAAGAGTACAAGACTGAAGGTTTATTTTTTTAAGGTGTATAATTATAAATTTGGCCACAGAAGGCAAACTGTGTCTTTAACTTACAGAATTGTAAGACATGTTAGAATTAGCCGTTTACCACAATTAGCAAAGACAAAGCATAACTACCAATTACTTAGTGGGTTACTGCTATTTCACATTTATCTCTGTTTGGTTCATCACCAACTATATTTTTGCTGTTTTGTTGATGAACAGTTGCTGGCTTTGCCTGTCTGTATGACTATACGCATGACTAAAGGAAAAATTAAAAAATGGTTATATAGTGCATATTCCTAAATAAAGTTGAGTTATCTCAAACATGTGGCCTGCAGCAGCTCCGCCGTGACGCATAAAACCAACATTTCTGTTGTCGTGTTCAGTACAAACTACTATCTGTGGATTAAAAATGCATAAAACACACTAATATTCGACCTGGGTCGCTGGAGGAAATGTCCTGCCAACAGTTTTACAGACATTACTTTAACAATAGCAAATTAAGGGGCTGAAATCGCCTGTTTTTAATCCTTAAAATACTGTGACTGGCCAAGTCTATGATACGTGGATTGTTTCTCACCCCTCAGCTCCAAATCCACTGTCACACTCTCATCCTCCACGCCGTCAATCACCTCACAGCGATACCTTCCTGTGTCATTGAGCTGCAGCTCATTGATGACTAGAGACATGTCACCTGGGGCTGAGCGGCGCAGGCGCACGCGGCCTCGGAAGCTGCCGTAGCTAAGGTGACGGTTGCCCATGGCGACCATGACCTCAGTTTCTGTGACCACGTTTTCGGCCGACGCAGGTGCACCGACGGTGTTGGCAGGTAACCAGGACCATTTAACCCGGGTCCTGCGCGGTGCGGTGGGCTCAGGCTCGTAGTGGTAGTGACAGGGAAGGGTGACGCTGCTCCCCCTGGTGGCCGACACTGAAGGCTGGGGGGATTCCACAAGGAGGCGGACCCCATTGAAGTAGACTAGAAAAGGCACAAAGAGGCAGAAATACAACATGTTTCAGCTGAGACCATCCTGATTTTCGTAACATTACCTCAAATAAAAAAAAACAGGGTAGACAAATAGATTTTTCAGGCTGTGCGGTGATTTTTCTTTTATTGTTTCTGCGTTAATTTTGCTGTTGATGACCTTAAATATCTTAGTGTCCACCATATCACAACGTGCCTCGAATCGTGGAGCAATACTGAAAAACGATCAAAATTCAACACTACACTTCAAAAGTCCAGTTGGGATCCACATAAAAATCTGCACCCAGCTTCCCAGGTCTCACAGTGGCTATGACACTAACATGGAATCATTACAGCAACCTGAATGACTAACTGGAGTTGGAAGCCCACACCAGTCACTGTTTACTTTGGTACCTGAGCCTGGGCGCCATTAATTATCATTGTCAGGACATTTCCTGCCTCCTGCCAGTTTGTGATGTGATGTACACAGGTGATGCACTGACTGATCGCTGACATGCGTCTCATACCTGCAGCAAACACTCACAAACGTGGAGAAAAGCCTCCCGGCAGACGCACACACACACAAACACAAGAGGACCTACTCTCTCCGTTGCCGTTGCCGTTGCCGATGTCCTGGTAGTGAAAGCCGTTGGTGTATCTGGGGATCCTGCTGTGAGCGCCGGGCAGCAGCAGCAGCAGCAGCAGCAGGGACGCGCAGACGACCAGTAGGGGGCGCAGCAGACCGATCATGGTGCTTCGCATGGCTGAAGGAGGAATGAAGAAAATCCTGTCCTCTTTATTCAGCTGTCCCCTTTCAAAACGGTCTTAAATACAGGAGTTATTTGGGTCATTCCCACGATCTAATTCTAACTACAAAAAAGTTAAAATTCCAAAATTTGCCGGTCGGCGTCACTCGCCCCGGGTTGCGCGTCAAGACGCTTTAGGTTATGAAATGGCAATGAGTCAATTTCACGATAAAAGAAAGTGAAAAAAAAGTATTTTAAAGCACAGATCCACGGGGGAAATCTAATATAGGCGAGGCTACCGTTTCAATGCATTTATTTTTATCCTGTAAAAAATATATTTGTTCATCATATGTCAACTAAAAATATGGAGCTTGTGGCTGAAACTCTAAAACACTCCAATATTGTATAGGCTATAGTTGAGAGGCCATCTGGAAACTGAAGAAAGGTTCATCAAACTACCATCGGAAATCCGCTTTAAATGTTCTTCTCGTCCCTAAGGTTAGCAGAACGTAAGTCGTGTAGAAAAAAAAAAGCTCATAAAAATGTTCAACTTTGTCCAACGTCTTTTGACGCCGTTAAAAAAGGAGTTCACCCATAACGCAACGCTGACTGCCTCTGGTTTAAAGCTGCCTTAACAGGACAAAGTCAAGTCGTAAATTAAGTGACTTACAGATAAGCAAGTTGTCCGCCCAGAGTGTCTTCAGTTCACCTCCTCTTCATCCTCTGCTCTGTCTCTGCAGACTGCACCACACCGCCTTCAGAGGAGCGCCCGGTGACGTCACGGGCGCAGGCATCCCGTTTGAAGTCGCAGTGACGCCGTCAAACACGAGGCAACACAACATATACATGTATGTATAAATACAACGTCTGTAATAGTACCAATGAGTCTGTACTGCCAGTAAAAACCATCACTAGGTTCCACAGGCTGCTGATAAAAATATGCTCTGAAACAAACAAAGGATGTGTTTTTTTTTTAATGCTACTGCAAACAATGGTCAGGTGCCCATATGAGCATTAACAGAATGAGCAGAACAGCCCCGGCAGCGGTGCAGAGAGGTTCCCTTTTTTATGATTTTATAAAAGAGCGAGGCTCACCATTCTGTCCAATCAGAGACAAGTACCAAATTTTTCTTTATCAATACCTTTTTCAGCATGTTTATACATTGTAATTTCATATGGACGACTACCTAAAGGACTGTGCAGAGGATGGTGAAGTAAAGAGTGAAGCAAAGCTGTATCAGAGCAGGAAGATGGAGGATTCCAAGTCTCCAGCTAGTTGAAGTTAAACACTGTAGCTCTGGTCATTGAAAAATTGGACATTGTTTGATGGTTTGATAAACTCAGACTGCTGAAGCCTCACATTAAGCTTTAGATATGCTGACTGATATGCACTCACTGGCCACTTTACTAGCTACACACTCTAATGCCATCCAATACAGCTGCTCTGCCATGAATTCTACTTTTACGCTGTTATGATTTCTCAGTTTTTAAGGTAAAACTGCCAGAAAGGTGACAATTCTACTGCCTGTTTATTATTGCTTTCGTAGTGGGTAGTGGAGTTGTACTGGACTGCATTATAAGAAGAGGTGGTCCTAAGGGGGCCGCTCCATTTGACCAAGTATTCAAACTACTAAGAATCTTTGCGATAGTTTCATGAAATTTTTAAAAAACAATTCCGCACAGAGGAAAAACTGTGACCTTTTTTCCCCCATCGATTATGCGGGAAGTGTGTTTGGAAGGACCCAGCATTAACAAGTGCTTGCAGAAATTTAGCCTAAAAATAATTGCAGCAAAAAGGAAATTAACTGATTTTTACTCTTTGAATATTTATCATTGTCAGATAACAAAAGGACAGTATTTACACAGTTACACATATAACATTTGAACGGAATTTGAAAGATAACTTGTAGTGAACATGGAACAAAAGCTTACAAACTATTCACCAGCTGTATCTTCCTAAAACATATTATATTAAAAGGAAACAAAATAAAGGTCCAGAACTTACTTTATTGTAAATTCATTTCATGTAACTGTATGTAGAAGACAATAAAAATGTCACATGCTACATGACACCAACTAATAAAAAACATGACAAAAATATGACACTGAACATCTAAATGTGAGCAAGTATAAGAATGTTGCTGAAGCTAACTTTATCCTCCTCCAATATAAAAACGTGCAGAGATCAAATTTATACTAATACAAATAGTAATTCAACATAAATTCAACTTAAATTCCATCTGAATCACTATTTGAATTTAATAAGAGTCAGAAAAAAAAAAAACAGTTGACTTTATTTCCCACCAAAACTGTTGTCAAACCCACTGAATGTTTTTTCTGTCTTTCTTCGAACCCAAACAGACGAGACTGGCTTTGCAATATTACACAACAAAAGCTTCGCCTGGACAACACATTATTTTACACTGACGGTTTATAATGCAGCTGCATTTTACTGCCTTTCCTCTGCATGATGAAACTGAGTACGACCTGACCCTGACCCTCGGGTGTTTTAAACTTAAAATAAGGGATGTCATTTAAAAACTCCTGTTTTTATCATCAGAAGCTGTGGATAGAAGCTTAGTCTGAATCTTTAAACTGTAAAATGTCTCATATATATATGATATATGACATATATATGACATTTTATTATCTACAAAAAAGAAACTGCAGGTTTTATTGCAGGTGTGAAGTATAAAACATCTTCAGTTTATTTTGAAGCTGCAGCATTGTCACAGGCTGCCAGCTTCTGTGCTCCTGGTATGTTGAGGCTGACAAGGCAGATTCTAGGTCCCGGTTTTGCCATGGCCTCGAGTAGCACAGCAAATATTGCCAAATGAACCCATATTTCAATCATTAGGTGAAATAATAGAAGCAGCGGTGGAAAATAAAGAGCAATTCCAGGACTCCGCTGAGGCCCAGGAGAATGTGCTGCTGCTCAAATATCTGAGTGATGGCGGAATGTCATGGCGCAGATGGAAGCTGCCCTCTTGACACTGGCACATAGTGAACATCCAGCTGTGTTAGGTATTGTTGTCTGACAAGACGCTGTCATCCCCAGAAAAGCCACAGAGCACGGATTCCCCCTGTGAAAGAGTCTTGAACTGTGCTGCGTCTTGCACGCAATGCTTTCCTCTGCGGTCTGCTCCTCTGCAGCCTCTGCTGTTTTTCTTCTTACGACTGGACTCACACCCAGCCGACACAACCCAAACCCACGGCTATTTCTATGCTGCGACACCAGCTGGGGTGGGGAGCTTGGGGATGTTGAGGGAACAGCTATCCTAAGCCACCTGCAGCCAATCAGGAGGTTCAGGCTTTCACTTTATAATCAGACATTCAGAGGTTTTCCTTTGTTTCTTTTATTTTCTATAGTGTAGGTTTGTGCTGAAGGCCAAAAGAATGTGACAAAAAAAAATAGCAAAATATGATTATTATGTTGTCCAAAGCTAAAATTCTCAGACTTTTTGTTGCACTCAAAGGAATTTGAGCTTGCATCCGAGTTCGTGTGGCTTTGCAAACAAACAGTCTAGGTACATAAATGTCACAGCCCCGGCTGAAAAGACGATAATCATGCAATGGCAGAGATCCCAGATCCGGATCCCTACCAACATCTCGTCAGCTGTGGTTTGCCCAAATCTGAACTCCTCATGCCATTTAGGCCTCCATCCAATCCTGCTCCCTCTCCTCCCTCCATTCTTACTTTCTACTCATTCCATCCACAAACCCACAACTACTGTCTGTTTATGCAGCTATGAAGCAGCAGCAACTCCTACTGCTACAAATAGCAATTTTATTGTGTTTTTCCCAACAAACCTACAGGGTGTTGCAATTCAGGGGGTGATTATTGGACAGTGTCATGAAACGAAAACATGTTTTTCACATTTGTCATAAGAAGAGTATTTTGTGAAATTCTCTTTGGTTAAGGTCGGAACAAAGTTTGTTCATATTTGCACGTTAGGTCGCCGTCCCTGACCCAGAATAACATAAATTGCACCCTTTGCATTTACCAGTTTCTCGTGCTCCAACATTTCCCTGCACTTTCTTCATTTCCATTAAAAATATGTGCTTTGAAATATTCCTGTTGGGTTCAAAAAGGGTCTTGCCTCGATGGGATTTCCTTTTTGAAATGTACACCAGCAAGCGCCACGGTAGCAGCTCTGTGAGGCACAGTGGTGCTTTGACCTAAAAGCTAGTTTCAGCATGCAATCATGCTCCCAATGACAGTTCTACTGACATTTTGTAGCTATATTAACCACTTTTACTTAGCGTGTTATTAAGTGCTGTGAAAGAAAACTTCATGCAATATCTTTTTGTGTGTGTGTCGTACTGAAATGTTTCAGACCTTCAAATCTAACATGAAACAATGGCAACCTGAGCAAACACAAAATAAAGGTTTTAAAATGAACCTAATAGCTAGGTCAGGTCCAGCCACTGACTAGACTGAATGTTTGATCTAATTAGCACAAAACACAGATTGGAACATGTCATTAAGACTAAAGGAAGCACACTGGGTTTTGTTTAGTTCAAGATGAATTTGTACGAAAAAGGTTTGGAGTTCTACAGGGTTCTGTGCTGGGACCAATGCAGTTTACTTTACACATGTCTCATTTTGGCAACACAATTTTAAAAATGCTCCATAAATTTTTAGTTTGCTGTACAGGTAACTTTCTCTTTTCTTCCCACTCACCCCGACCAGTTGAGGCAGATGGAAACTCCCCTTTAGCCCAGCTCTGTTGAAGGTTTCTTCCTCTCCATTGTTACCAGCTTACTTGAGGGACATTTAGGTTTTCCCTATAATTTTGCAAGTAGCTTGGAACAGTATATAAACAACGATGAACAGAACTGCATTGAACTAATTGCTCCTAAAGTAAACGTTAGGATGGCACTAGAGAAAGGGCTGAGGGATAGGCAAAGTTGCTGGGGTCTATTGCCTGGGAACCGTAAATGTCCCAAATATTGTGCTAATCTATCCAGTACATGTGAAGATAACTAAACTTATTTGCCAGACAAAGCCCAGAAGGCTTCATCCTCTGTGTGCTATCAAATTTCAAAGTTTTGTAGCAATCCATCCAGTGGTTGTTGAAATATTGCAGTCAAGGCTTTGCCATCCAGCAGCTTTTCTTCAGATCCAAGCTCATTATTTTCTCAATAATGTGTAAAAGTGTTTAGCTGTCTTCAAAAAGTGCAGTGCAGGCTAAAAGTAAGGAGGCTTCGATTTACAGATTTAAATGAAGCACTAAAGCTGCTTTATTACCCAATTAAATTAACTGCAGAAAATTTTAAGATGCAGTATGTTTAGTCATCAACAGTACAAGCTCCTAAAACCCCGAAACCTCCCCTTTGTGTCTGTTTCTGCAGCCCCCACCCTCAGGACGCCCTGTGTGTCTTTAAGCCATTATCTCCCAGCGTGTTTGAAGAGACCAGACTGGTGCACTTCCCAAAGCCTCAGATGAAAGGTTTTGGCCTGAGGCCCCGAATACCAGCAGCCTCTGTAAACTGACGGCTGAATGTGGCAGCGGAGAGGTGTAATTTCTGCAAGGCAGCAACATTCAGGCCCAGAGAGGTGAGCGAAGCTTGGACCTGGAGCCCAAAACGACAACATGAGAGGAAGAGATGACTGTGTGTGTTCATGTGGTTTGACTGAAGAGCCCAGCAGCTGATCACGACAGTACGTGCGGTCACACGCCATCATTAGCAATGCCTCCACATAGAAAGGACAGTTAGTCACAAAAAAAAAACGTGTGTGCGCGTGTGGGTGTGAGGCAGAGTGTGGTTTTAGAAATGATTAGAGAGGAAGACTTCAAAAAAAAAGGCAGATAAGACCGTGAACTGCATGGCTTAGAGCAGCAGTTTCCAACTTGATTAAAAGAAACTGAGTGGAATGAGCTGTAACAACAAATAAACACTACAATTTTCCATCTTTCAGTAACTCACCGATATAATTTTAGCGTCAGCAAACGCCAAAAAAGGGGCATTGTTATAAACACCTCAACGGAAAACCCATTCATCAGCTGTCAAATCAACACTTTTAAAACCTCCATTTGAGCAGAAATAACATAGGCTTCCCATGAGAAGTTGTCTGTGTTGGTACATACCTGATCTAAAATAGCAGTTGTTTTCCAGGAGCGGATCCTTCCTGTTGAAACCCACTGCAGTGCCTCCAGTTTCCTGCCTCAACAGGCAGGACACGCTCATCTGTCTGTCACCCGGCCAGCTGTTGTACCACGAAACCGAACGGAGAGAAGCCTGGCACAGAGCTGACAGGTTGATTACTCGTATTATTCAAGACAACTCTGGGAGCTACAGTTTACACAGAGTAATGGGTTGATTTTGGAAAACACAATTCAGATTTGGTTACACAAATCAAGGCTCCACCTAACAACTATGTTCAACATTGATTAACCAGCTTACTCGATATTGTTCGTTATCATACACTATAACAGCAGCAAACCATTGAATTTATTGTATTTGTGCTTGAAGAACCTACTGAAACAATAATGACAAAAATTGTTTTGACTAATTTACTAATGAGCTATAATAAAAAGTTAATAGTGATTATTTTAGTTATCTACAAGTGTTTTTTACTAGCTTCATTTGACTTTAAAATTTTATTGAATTTTGAGGCAATTGAAAATAAAAACAATGACTAACAAATATTTAAAAAAAAAAAAAAACGAAAACCCTGTAGCAAGATGAAAGTGCACTAATGGGCTTATTGAGTCAAAAAGCAGTAGTTGAACCAAAAAACAAACAAAAAAAAAAACAAGGGGAAAAACTTTATAAATCTAAAACGTACCTTGATTTAATTGATTAAAGAGCAGCATAATAAACTAGAAAAAGCATTTGCAAAAGAAAATGCACTGTGAATGTTTCAGCACTGAAAAGATTTTCCAAGCAAAGCTGAATAAAGCTGAACTGTTTTGGCTGAAAGCGGAATTGCAGCTGGACTATTTGAAAAAGTTTTGCATTTGCTAAAATAGCTGAGACATTTACTAAAAAATATATAAGTAATAATACATTATATAGAATACAAGCATAATAGAAGGTTAACTCGAGATGTAACAGGAAATAGAATGAAAATTCTGGAAACTGTAGAAATGAAATAGCAGAGTTAGAGTTTAAGTCAAACACCTGAAGAGAAACTGAATTTATAAACCACCCTGACCATTTCAAAATGTTAAAGTTGAAATCTCAGTAGGTCAGAGTATGCAGAACCATTTACATCTCAATCTGGAGAAAGTTGAAGACATTCTAACAACTGTCCAATCGGTGAAACTGGACCTATTACTGCAGGTAGACTCAAACCACAGAAGGATGACAATAGCAGGGGATGAGATAAAGATGTGGAGATTTTAATAAAAAAAATAAAAAAAGGGACACTGAGGAGAGTTTGAGGAGTTCTACCTTCACAGTGTCACTATAATTATGATTGTGTGATTCAAACCTTACACAGGGATTTTTGTCACTTTACCTCCACAGACTGTAATGAGGCTGAGCAGGGGATCGACCCTATTCGGGGGAAGATACCTTTGCAAGATTATATGGCAGCCTAAAAGGGGATTATGCCCCTGGGGCGTTTAAATGCTAAACAGGGAAAACGACCCTTAGTGCTTTTGGGCTTTTGATCTTCCACCTTTTTAAATGGAAAACAGCTCTGATAAATTCAGCATTATTATTAATAATATACCATATATATTCCACCCAGTGATATCCATAAGACTACACATTACTATTATGTTGTTGAAGCGATTTAGAAGCCATTGAAATGTTTTTTTTTCCCCTTTTAGTTCTTTATTTATTCTTCCTTTAAAAGATACAAAGGCCAAACATTAATGAATTGTCTTACAAACACAATACTGAATTTAGTAATAAAAAAAGCTTTAAATCCATCAAAAATTTTAGCAAACTAACTTATATAATACCATAAAAACACATCAATCAAATCAGTTTTTATAATCAATCATAGAAAACCTGAACAGCGAGGAAACAAGATATCTACAATATTTTGTATAATGATTGTCTAAAAAAAAAAAAAAAAAAAAACAAAAGCCACCAATAGATTTAGATTGGTTCAACTTAAATTGAACAACAATAGTCAATAAAATACATGCAGACATGAACAAGGGTGACTTCCCTGCAACAGTAATAAATGTTGTACAGTGTTTGACACCAATATCCATCCTAGACCTCTGTGGCACTACTGTCCCCTCATGCATTTTTAAAGGATCCTGAATTAATAATCACTGTTATCAAAACTAACAGTATAATATTGCACAAGCCCATAATTCATAATTCATGGGGCGGGAAGGTTTACTGTGTGGGGGTGGCAGAGGCCGATGCTAAGGCAGGTCGTGTCGTATGTCCAGTAGAACCGTAAAAAATCTGTTTTAATTCGATTTCTCTCTGAGAGTTTTATCAGTGGGACCACAGCTTTGAACTGGAGGAATAATGTTGCACCATAAATGATCTGCAACAAACATCTACAGAGCACAGTACAAAAGTACTGTAATCAAAGCAAAGGTTTGCCCCAAGCTTTCAAAACTTACTTTAATTCAACAACACACACCATCAATATTTTTTCTATTTTTCTCTGCATGTAATGATGAATTTTTCGTGTTCTTCAATGCGCAACACTTTTTTTTTTAATTTTGGTTTTTGAATACTTCAAATCTCAAAAATAACACCATAGTGCCATAAAAAAGTGAAAATAGGTGAACACAACTACAAGCACAGTGGAGTGAGTGAGGGGACGAGCCATGTTTCAGTAGCATTTACTGTACATCAGGAGCAGATCTGCTTTGACCTGAGAGAATAACATCCACCATAAAACTTGATCTAAGCTATGGTTAATCTTTCAGTTTACGATGCTAACTATTAATAATGTACACAATACTTCATGTGTACTGATTTAATACTTTCATTGAAGCAAATATAGTGAGAGCCGTCACTCCTGTCAGAAATAACTATTCCATTTCAAACAAGCCATCAATTGAAGATAATACTAGAGCTCTACTGTATAAACTGACCAGAAATGTTCAAATTAAACCTCATGAAACGTTAAACTCATTTGTAGCAACCAGTAATATATATGAATATTGCAAACTGTCCTGTTTGAGCGATTTTATTCATTTGAACACTTTTTTTCAAACATGATTTTTTTTTTAAATTAATGATTATTTAAAATTTCCTTTTCTTAGCTGTGGATGTCACACTAGCCTATCACATCACAATGTGTCAATTCTTGTCAGTGGATACTGTTCAGTTCCTGAAGACCAACAGAGAATTTCTTATCTCTTTAACCGGACAGTGATTTCAGACGCTGCCTTTTGATTATTGCATCGTCTGGCTTTTAAATCACATATGTTTGATGACTTAACTGGTTGTTCACTGATAAATTGCTCCACACAATGCAAAGATTTTTTAATTAACCTACAGAAACAAAAACCTGAATGTGTGTTGGCACCAAATTTTACCCTGATTTAGCCAAATGAGGCAGTGGCCTCTAACTTTTATAAAAGCTGCATTATATACACAGGTTCAGTAAAAATTCAAACTTCTTGATAGTGGGGTCTTCTCTCTTTCGTATTGGCTACATGTATATGTTTATCAAAATGAATATCGTTTGCCTTCGCTGTTGCCCTCTAAAGAATTTCACTGTCTAAAAAACTGTAGCAACATTCAAAGAATACTGGGAAACGCAATGAGATACCATGTGGGTTTACGTGTCTATTTTCTTTAATGGAAACAAATAAATTGAAAAATGTTTTTTTTTTCCCATGTGCATTTTTTTGGTAGGGTAAAATAATCAACAGATGCATAGATGCATCCTCTAAATATATTCTTTCTGTAAAGGGAGACAGCAAGTGTTCAGTAATAGCACATGGGCAAGCTGTTAAGTGGAGTTTATGTACATCATCAGCCATGGGTCTTAGAGGTTAATGTTCAAGATAGAACAAATCTAGAATCAGAATCCAGGCAGAAGCAAATGATACAGCAGCAGTCTAGTTACCCCTGACACACGCAGAAGGGGCTCACCACCTTTTATTTAGCCAGTAGGTGGGATAAAACCTGGCATCAGCTCTGTATGTTAATAAAATAGGTATTTAGTCATTTATTTAAGTGACTGCAAATTTAGTTCAGGTGGACAAGATAAGAGAAGTTTAGTAAAAAAATAAATAGAGAATACAGGTAAACTTAGCTCAATGTGGACCCTGGTAACAGAGGTTAGGGGTTACATCTTCCACCTCCAACCTGCCAGAATTTGGGTGGTGTGCTGCTCTGGTGATTGCTGCCGCCTAGTGCTGAGAGCAAGGCAGTGCAGGTGTGGCTCAAGAGGGAGGAGGGAGCTGGGGGGGAGAGGATGAGGTGGAGGTAGAGAAAGGAGGAAGGGGGGAGGCAGGTACAGCAAGGTGCTACTCGTCACAGCCCAGAAGCTCCATTCGCAGTGTGATGCGCTCATGCCAGTCCCATGGCAGGATGCGGACAAAACGGCCATAGAACGGTGGCTCAAAGATGTTCTTCTTGTGAACGTTGTTGTCGCTGTTACCCGAGAAGATCTGGATAGAGAACAACAGCTATGATGTTGGTTTTAAATTGGCTGCATCTAAGGTGAAAAAAAGTTCACTTCTCACATATATTTGTGTATTTTTAAAATGAGTTTATAAATAACTCAACAATGCGGCTTAAAACAAACTATGGTCTATATACTATGGTAAATACAGTGAAATACAGTATGACTAAATAATATTATTTTAGATATGTGTTTAAAATCCAGATTTTATCTGCGTCAATGCAGATAATTTTAATCTTAAAAAGATTTTATCCGGATCTAAACACAAAAAAGAAATCCTGAAGTTTAGTACGACCTCACAAAATTACAAAAATGATCCCATACAAAGTTGGATTCAGAAACTGAACTTGAGCACACAGTCAATGTGCCAGGTCCTTAAATTGAATGACTTCATTTTTGGCCATACTTGTGTGCACATCTGGCAGGTAAATTTGAATATTGCATGGAATATGCATGAATGCATACAGAAAACTAGACAGGCCCAGTATCAACGTGATTGGTTGCAGTTGTGTAGAGAAGAATGCCAGATCTAAGCTTAACTATCTTTACTATCTTTTTAACATGTTAACTTGAAGGATCAGAAATAAATGTTACTTCTTCATACAATACAGCACATCTACTGAGATGTTCTTTACTCAAAATCTCCAAACAGTTTAAGCAAGTTTTTTTAGTATCCACAGCATTTATGAGTTTAATTTTATAAATTTTATTCAACAGCTGTAGGCACGTTCTTGTGTGCAGCTGGACTGACCTTGTCTGTCTTTGTGTTCTCATCCTTAACGACAGTCCAGGACTTTCCATCATCACTGTGAGCCACTTTGAATGCTATGACAAACTGGATGGAGCCAAAGTCTTTGGCTCCCTGCGTGATGATTCCTGTGATTTTCTTGGGAGACTTCAAGTCCACCTGAGGACATAGAAACAGCATTGCATTACAAACAGTGTTGTGCAAACTCAAAATCAACAAGCAGCTGTGTCCAGTCACCATCTCATACCTGCAGCCACTCAGATCGGTTGTTAGTAGCAGCAGTCCAAGCATTAGTCTTGCCCTGTTTGTCCAGTCGGGCGTAGTGGGGATACCAGGTGAAGGCCTCAATGCCCCAGGTACGGAAGGTGCTGGAGGCAGTTATCTGATGGTCAGACACCAAGCGGGACTTCATGCCCATTGGCTCTGAACAACCTGAAGTGTATGAATACACCGTGGAAGTGAGACCAGGCAGAAAGACAGAGGGATAGAAAGAAACAAAGAGGAATGGAAAGAAAGAGAAAGGCAGCATAGACAGAAGGGGCAGACATGAAGGGGCAGGGACCAGCCAGTGAAGTACAGCAGCAAACAGAGATGATGATGTGGAGGATGAAAGCAGCAGATGTGGTGGGCAGGGATATGGAATATGAGCTAACATGCTAGAAACTAAATGTGCCCTTAATTACTCGTTTTTACAAACAAATGTGATCAAACCCACATCAAAAAAGTGCAAAACCCAATCAGTAACAAGTTTGCAGGTTTTAGCATTTATTTTTTAGCATGAAGCTCACTTTATTATCTACAAAGGCAGTAACACATCTTTGAATGAGCGTGGGTTAGTAAAGGGGTTGGTAAACACGTTTTTATAAAGCTACAACTGTTCTGCTGTTCTTGGCCACCTTGAATGTCCAACTGTCCCCGCAGCTACATTTCTTATTTCTATAGACATATGTACAGTTGGTTAACTCCATGGAGTTGAATTAAGTTAATTTAAAAAAACTGACCTACAACTTTCACGAGGCAAGATGTCTTTCCAAACTTTTATAAACAGGCATTTTGCAGAAAATCTACTTCTAAGGTCTTCTTCCTAAGCCAAACAAATTCAAATAGCACATGCTGGTTTTGACCATATGCTGGTTTTGACCATATGCCAAACTGATTGAGGACCTTGAAAACAAAGCAAGCGTAAAATGCAGCAGGTTGGTCATCATGCACAAACTGGGGAGCAGGAACGAAGGAAGAAGAACAGACGCTGATCTGATAAACAAGACAACCATCAAGAAATATGAACATTCAACAGCATAATGAGGCCAGTGGGTTTTGGCTTATTAAAAGCAGCAGCAGACATTTTTTGAAATACAGAACAATTAAAAGAACCAAACATCAGATTAATATGACCAATGTGTTCTTGGTAGATATAAATCTATGAATCATTAGCATATAACTGTGCCCGTGTTATTATACTAAAATATGATCGTGTGGTTTTGATAAAGAGCTTTAGCAATCATATTGTAATAGACCCATCAGACACTGTGCATCTGGGTTCAGTGTTGTGCAATCCTCTGAGTTTCCTCAGCATCCTTTGAAATATGATGACTCACTGAGTTTAGGACTGAAAATAATTAATGTTGAAACACTGGAAGTAAATTCACAGATAAAAGCATTTCTTTTCCTGATAACAATTTTTACCGCCTGGAGTTTATAGACTCGAGTTTGTTCAGCCAAAAAAAATAACATCAGTGATCACCGACAGTGGGTGGATGTATGTGGAATATGTGCAAGTTGTATATTATTTTGTGTGCAAGTTTACCATTGAGCTCACAGCCCACCAGCTCCATGCGCAGTGTGCAGGCCTTACGACACACCACAGGAAGAATGCGGATGTACTGGGCAATGATTGGGGGGTCAAATATGTTGGTCTTGGTGCCATCGTTATCCACGTTTCCCACAAATACCTACAAAGAAGTAGTTAGATAACCAAATCAGGTACACCGTTATCATTACTTTACAATTTCTGTCATTATTACTGAAGCATTCCTTGATGGATTAGATTTATTGTAGGAATAGTTTCACCATTTTACACCTGGTGTTGTTGTCAAATGTTAGAAATAAAAGGACAATAGTGCATGTGTTTGTAAAAGCTACCACTCCCTCTAGTGGTTAGTTCAAATCCACAGGAAATGTGTGTTGAAATTACGGTGTAGCCTTCAAATATATCTCAGGCACAGAAAACCTATTAAAAACAGTGTTGTGTTGTGCTGGAGCTCTACTGCATCTCCTCACATTGTCCCTTCCTTGTCCATCTCGTCTGTACATGGTGTATGTCTTCCCGTCCAGGCTGGAGGCCACCTTAAACGCCTTGATAAACTCTGCTGTTCCTATGCGACTGGCACCTTGGGTCACAATACCTGTGAAACGCATCTTCCTCTGCATGTTAATCTGGAATTGTGAAAAAAGAGCCTGTAAAGTTAAGTGTGTTTCACAGTGTTTTACACAGACAACTGTTGGTAACTTTCCGCCGTGTTCACTGAAATAAATTGAAACTGAAAAAAGTAATACTAAATTACAATTTGCCAAAAATTAACTGATGAATATCAGACATTTTTGAATTGACTTCATTAGTTTGTTTTTTAAAATGCTTCTTCCGAACCACAATTCAAAAGCAATGTCTGTTATTTTGATTAGTTAAGTTTCAGTACATTTTTGTTTATGATTACTTTTGTCAGTTTCAGGTTAGTTTTAGTGGCCATACATAAACCTTTCTACAAAAATCAAATGACTCATGACCTCAAGGCTGCTGAACATCCCATTGTAGCATATGTACAAATCAGACTTGATGAATGTTAATCTACTTCATTTTGTCCATATCTACAGTATCTTCCAGTATTAATATTGTGCATCTCTGGTCTCACCTCTATCCATGGGTTTTTATCATGTGCGGCGGCACTCCAGGCATTAACCAAACCCTTGTTGTGGAGGCGGGAAAGCTCAGGACCCCAGCGTTGCAGGCCCAGCATGCTGTAGCGGACTGATGAGGCTGTGATCTGGGACTCAGCGATGCCGCCTCCCTCCATACCAAGTAGAGAAATACAACCTGTGGTAAAAAGGATGGGTGGGGATCAGCACGACAACCAACACCCTAATGCAAAGTGGTGATACGATAGTCTTTCAGAAACCTGATTCAATCTTTTATTTAACTAACTACTCACATCAGTCGTTACTCTATGAAGCATTTTAATGTTATAGCTGTAAAGATGAGTGTCAAGTGCACAATGTGTTTGATATTGACTAAAAAACAAAACAATGTGTTCACAAACTCTGACGTAATCAAAGTATGAGATGCATTTTTCCGTATCACGTGTAAAAAAAAACACATTAAAAGATGCAGAGCTTCGAATTGACTTAATTGAATAAGTTATTGATTCTTCATTTATGCCCAGGTTCTCTATATCCAGTCTATTGATCATCCTGAAACACAGCAATTTGGCTGCCTTCCCCACCCTATTATCTTTAGTGTCTTCCTTCAGCTGCACTTACTTCCATTACTATATTTCATTCAGCAATATTAGACCATTTCATTTATATATTTTGCTTTAAACAGGCAAGCGACAAACACACTCATTATAAATGCACAGTGTAAATATTAAGAGATGAACTTGTCATATTATCATCATTTTTGCCATATGGCCCCCATCTGAGAGCACGTTGTAAAGTGGAGTCCTGGCCAGTCACACTTACGCAGTTGGCAATGTTTGCCCACATAAGGGGAGGGGCAGTGGCATTTGAAATCTCCATCCAAGTCCCTGCATGTGCCACCATTCTCACAAGGCTGCCCAGCACAGTCGTTCACATCTACAAAGAAATAAATCACTTTCAGTCACTATGGGCAATCATAAACGGTTTATTTGTCTATTGTTAAGAGCCAGTCTGGAAACGGGTCACAGTTAGATGTGCTATATGAGTGGACATAAGCTCATGCTTGAGTTTGGATAGTTCTTCAGCTGCTTCACAGCAAGGTTAGTTGAAGCCATGCCAAGAGGATTGCAACCGTAGCAGAAAGAAGAGATTTGTCTTGTAATTAGACAGTTAATCTATCCTTGATTAAGGTATATGGTATCAAAAAAAATAACTTTGGGAGACTATGTGTTCAGGATGTGGAATATATAATGGATTAAAGTATTTAATTGGGAAAAAAAAGTCAATGCTTCATCACACATGCTGCTTTCAAACAGGAGTTCAGTATCATTGAGGGCCATTTCAGTAGATTTCTCTCTTTCCTTGTAATTCTTTAAATTCCCTCTTGATGGCGCCCTCACCAACACTATGTGTCCTGCTCAAAGTCCTGGTACTGTAATTGAAGGAAACATCAGTACAATGAACCTCATTTTTATCTCTCCCCCACAAAAACAGTCAGTGTGACTAAACCAGCTTTGATATTGACCACATACACAACAAGGCTCACATTTGGCTGGTTGTACTGGGCAGCAGAAGGGAAATTTCAGTCAATTTCTGAAGATGCATAAAAATAACGAGGCAGACAGATGTAATGCTTCTCCCAACAAACACACACATGGCAGCATCTCCCTACCCACATGCTCTCTCCATAAATAACTCCATGGCCAAACATTCATTTTCACATCATCACAGGAGAACTACAGTAATTCTGAAATGTGCATCCACAAACTCTGGATAATGAGGTCCACATTTGTGATACTTCTGGCTACAGGAACTCATGCTAAATCACATAAAACAGACTATTTTTAGCAGTGACTGCAGAATATTTTAAACACCAAGCTCTACTGACTTTGTAAATAAGCTCTTTGATTGATTTACTGTTGTGGAACAACTGGATCACAGCTACCCCTGTACGCATGTATACTACAGTACATTTATTTAAGCTCAATTTAAAGACAGAAAGCTGATTGAAAAGATCAATAAAATCAAATTCACCATTCCTTTGCTGCATAGGGGATACATACATGAACTCAAGTACGTCGTGATTGAGGACGTTTATAAAGCAGTCCTAAATCCAGACGTTCGTGTGCATGTCACTACAGTTAACAGTGTGTTGTACCATGTAGTATACAGATCCTCAAGATGATACAGAGAATACCACACCTACAACAGTAATTGAGGAGGGACCTATGTGCGATGTGCGTCAGCTGGCCCTCTGTCCAGTAAGAGGATTGGGCACCAGGAGGAGGATCATGGCATGGTTAACTCCAGGCTCCAATCCATTTACTTGTGGGGGGGGGGGGGGGGGGGGGGGGGGGATACCAAGGCAATGCATGGCAAATATGCATACTCAGTGATTAACTGTAACCATGATAGACATACAATACTGACATCTAATCAGCTGGTGGTCTGCTGGAAGCACACCGTCTGCATACACAGATTTTGGTGAGCAGAGCATGTGTCTGACCTGTGCTAAACAAACTCAACACATTATTTAGCGCGTTAATATCTGTCTCAGCATGAACGAAAACCAGTACCAATACAACTCTCATGCAGCATGTTTGAAACCAGAACCTGATTAATGTCGAGTCAAGGTCAAAGCAGCCAGCCTACGTCAAAGAGCAGTATGGACGCACTGAAACTGAGAAAAGCTAGATAAGAACATCTTAACCCAAAAACTAAACTGTCATGTACTGTACCCAAGTTATGCACTTTCGTATCATTTTTATCAACCTTACACCCTTAGGACACACAATCTGCAATGATAAAGATGCAAAGTCAATCTCGTCTTCCACTGGCAATATGAATAAAGAAAATTACACACTTTTAATCACTGCACCCTTTGTTGCTATGGTACAGCAACCAAGGGGGTGCCCTAAAGGCACGATGACCATCAGATAAAACCACACTGCCTCTATTAAATATAAAAAAGGCTGCAAGGTTTCCAGATGTGCTATTTTCTGAGCACTGTGGACTGGACTGTCTGCGTTACACCAGGGAGTGCCAGTAGCACCCAGAATAGACTTAAATTGGACCTCTGCCAAAGGGTCATTGCTGAGATAAAAATCTCTGATGTCATAAAGTATATTTACAGAGCACATTATTTAAAACTATGTTTCTAAGTGGTCACTGTATATAGATCAAGGCCCAGTGACACTGGAAAATGACAGCTCTTACAGTCCAATGTCGGCAACATTTTTATTTTGCATTTTTGCAGTTTCAATCAAAAGATATTTTCTTCGTTTACATGTAAATACCTTTTTTGAATAATTTTTTATGTATTGCAAATACACTGAAGATACTTTTAAAACACCTTAGAGAAGTGTCATCAAACTGACGTTCTGACTTTACATCCTTGTGGTTTGATTGGAATAAGAGTCATAAGCAGCTCTCTCTACGGTGCACCCCCCCACACACACACCTTCTCTGGAACCCATAAAGGCTTTTAGACCGATTTGAAAGGACAGTCAGAAGTGCTGCAGTTAGACTTGAGTAGTGAGTGTGACATTGTCAGGAGGGCAGACTTAATTCGCTGTTCTGCCTTCACGTTCACTTTTTCACCCAGCAACAGTAGCAGCGCTGACGCTGCGCACGCTCAGCATGGACCACTAATTTCTGTTGGCTAGACTGGAACAAGGGATGAACCATGTGTGTATGTGTATTCTAAACAGTCTGTATATGAGATCATAAGCTGTTTGTGGTAGTTTATGTGGGATGAGCAACACACACGTGATTAAGCTTTCACCAGGAGAGATGTTTTTCTCCTGATCTGTTTACCTAAGGCACATTTTTGTCTTTAAGGGGATATATTTTAAAATTAACCCGATTCCTCTGTCCTTTGTTTTTTAACTTCATTCCCATCCACAGTTATTTTATTGAGATTATGCTGCCATTTTCAGTTCTTCATTCTTGGCACAATTAGTTAATTTTCCATTTCTTTACTGTTGTATGTTCCGTTCATATTCTTTTCCATACAATGCTGTGACATTCACTATTCTTGTTCCTTACAAAATCTAATTCATGTTTCAATCACAGTGTCCTATGATGACCAGTGGGACCTATTAATCAAATGCTGTCCCAAAATATCTTCCACAGTAAATGTCACACATGAAGTAAGTGTGAGGATGTTACTTAAAGGTCTGATGACACAACAGCTCCTCTGGTTCACCTCAATTATAGCTTCTACAGCTTGTCTCCTCAGTTTCACAGAAACCGTATGAACTGGCTGTCATAAACCTCATCCCTTGCCCAAACACACAAATTAGAGAACACTTAAACTGTCAAAACACTGTCCTCAAAGGGGCTCTCCTAAACCAACAGAGTCAAATAGTAAACTCACTATCCTTAAAACATTATCTAATTAGTGTAAATACATGTTCTGTAGAGAGCTCTTATTCTAAACTTGTGATTGTATGGATTTTAATGAGCTGTGATTTGTGGTTTCAGTCATAAACACAAACAGACAACTTGGTTGTATTTTTAAATCAAATGAGAATGTTTGGAAATTCTAGTATAAAATAAATGCCCATTTGGAAGCCAATTAAATGGCTTATATGTATGGTTATACTGAGGTTTTCACATTTCAGAAGGAAAGGATGTCTTTCCATCAGGGTGTGTGAACTGACAAGAAGTATGTCTAGAGCTGACCTGATCCCAGTGCTAATATTGCCTTTGGCCTTGACTCAGAAATGAGGAGAGATAATGTTGACCTCCACAGTTCACTGTTTGGGATTGATTGTGGAATTCCTTAGCCCCCACATGCAGCCAAGAGAACAGAGAGCACCTGGAACGAACACACACACACACACACACACACACACACACACTTAAGTCCAGGTTTTTGTTTTGTTACCTTTTTTTGAACTTAAATCAGCCCCCTGGACACCTAAAATAAAAAGGTATAAACAATGAAACATAAACCACATTCAGGTTTTTCCTAAAAGTCCTATTTGATTCCAACTAAATTAGTTCTCTCTGCACACGTGGCCAATGAAATTCTGCCACCTTCTTGAGCAAACAGTAGCCATCTGTCTCTGTGTGCAAGGGTGGAGGCAGTTGAAGGAGCACAGCACATGTTCCCACCACTGTGGTCCTCTTTTGTGCTGACCCTGACTGAACTAACCTGGTCTGAGTGATATGTGAATGAAGCTCCCATAAGGAAGACAGCTGTCTGTCTGGTGGCCAGCACTCACATTAACTGTCTCTAGTGTGTCAAATTGGCCACGTAAATAGGGACAAAATTAGGCTTGCTAATTGATGATACTTGGATACTAATGAATGCAGTTGGTTAAAAAAAAAAGAAAAAAAAGATTAGCATATCAACAACCATAACTCACAATTTTTGGGTTGCTGTAGCTAGAAGTAGTAAAGAATTATATTAAAACAAGTAGTAAAAAAGTTTTGCAAAAATCGTCGACTAGTGACTTATTAACTGAATTTTCAATACCTAACAACCAATATCAAATACCATCCTAGCAGTTTTTACACACTGACAAGCTGGATTATGTCCACGCAAAAAAAAACAAAACAGACAAACTATCCATGTATAGTAATTAAATATAAGATGGGGAGAAATGTCTCTAAACCTGACTTACAGCCCCACACACACTTCTACAGGGGACACTGTAGTTGCAGAAAATGTATTGAAATAACCCTAGTAAAAATTTGGATGAGGGAGCAGGGACTTACTGTTCTGGCAATGAACTCCTTCAAAGCCCGCCTGGCACTTGCAGACATACTCGCTGAAGACGTCACCTCGGCGGGAGTGGCCCGTCACCTCGCAGATGGCATCATTCTTGCATGGGTTGGGGTAACAAGGCCCTGTTGAACAAGAAGAAAGGCATAGAAAAGGATGGTGAAGAGGGCCAAGATAAACAGAGGTTGAGCAATACTGTATAATCTTTCCTTTTCCCCATTAATTGTGTCAGCACACAGAAAAAAGAATTCAGATCTATGCCTCAGTTTGAAATCGTATGCCTTTACCAGTCTCTGTCTCATTACAGGTTTCTCCAGAATAGCCATCAGGACAGATACAGAAGAAGGGAGCTCCTGCTCTAGTCACACAGGTTCCACCATTACTGCAGACATTTACCTCGCAGTAATCACCTGAAGACAGAGGTAGAAATAAAAGGGTGAATGACAGTGTATATAAATAACAGAAAGATTTCTTTTAGTTTTTAAATCCATCTACAAGCAGATTGTCAATTTAAAAGTATCCAACAAATAAAGAAAGAGATCTCTTACTATAGTATCTTTTTAGTATCTTTTTTAGTATCTTTTTTTTGCAGTTTCTTAGAATTAAGCCTTAAAGCTTTCTGTAAGAGTGAATCCTATTTTGAGAGTATCACTTAGTCATGTTTTTGCCATTACATTTGATTTTGAATTCCCTTGTTGTTCTGCTGAAAAAAGTAAACACCCTGCTGAAGGCTAAATGTGCAAAGAACAGCTGAGTAAGCCATCACGACAATGTAAATACAATACAAACACTGGATGCTTCCACTAGCACCATGGTTCATGGCATGATGGGAACCTAACAATCAGTTCTCTGAGCACGAGGGATATCTTGTGGAGGGAAAGCAGTGGGTGGAAAGAAAAGGAATCAAGAGATGTGAAGATGTGTACGGGTTTTCGAAAGCACCAAGACTGAATGAGCTATAATTTACTGTGAGATATGATATTTTCCAAGAGGATATTTTTGCAATATGAAGTCAATGACAAATTTCTAACCAAAAAAAAAAAATATCCCAAATAGGAGACTATGTATGATACTGTAAGTTAGGCTAGTGGCCTTTTGTGAAGGCCTTTTGAATAATAAAACAAATGGATTTAGAATTTTCTGCAAGTAATACAGTTTGGAAAGAGACATTAAATTTGTATTATTTCCAATATTTCTTTATTTATACAGGTTAGTCTCATTGAGACACGAGGTCTCGTTTTAAGAGAGACCTGTTTCACAAAAAATATTGCAATCAAAATAAATAATATCCATTTTGACAATTGAAATAAGGAAGAAATAAATAACAGCCCTTTGACAACCAAGATGATAGGGAAGGTATTTCATAGGTAATTATTGTTGATAATTGTTGAGAAAACTGAGGTTGAACCCCAAGTGTGAAATTAGTGGTTTAGCACTACACTGTCTGCCAGACTAAAAAAAGATCATTGACCTCATTTTTTCAGGTTTCAACAGGGTACTTTTTTCCCCTACCACAAACAAAACAGATATGTAGGAACAGATAAATTGTTTTAGACTTCGATGGTAAAGAGATGCTATTTTAATTAGGCAGAGTGTTTAATTCTCAGATTCCACAAGGCCATGACTAAAAAATGGCATCTTTGGGAGACTTCAAACTTCCTGTGCATCACTGTGTCTTCTACTTCTTTCTAAACAGATACAATCACAAACATTTTCTCGTTCTTAAAAATAATATGATGAGAGCACTTTGTAAAGTTTATTTAGTGTGAAGCAGTCTTTAAACAGATGAAGGATTAAAAAAAACAATTATATTACAAAACAATATGCTGCAGTTTGTGTGTTGCAGTTCTATTTTTATCCACTAATGTACAAAATCTGGACTCCATAAATTATCCATTAGCAACATGAGATGTCGGGTAGATCATAAGCATCATATTCACTGAGGGAGAAAGGAGAAGGAGACAGACTGCATCCTGTTTGGTTGTTTATCCACTGAACTGCACTTCCCATGGATGTCCAATGTTATCAGTGCTGTATCCAGTGTCATGGCCTTCAAGTACTTTCATATCTCATGGGACTGTTAGGCAACAGCCTTGGCTGACACTGCCAACACATCCCTGTCCAAAATGTTTTTTATCTCAAGGGAAGGAACGCAACCTCCCTTCCTAAACTGGCAAGACAACTCCCTTCAAAAAGCCCACTTAATCCACAGAAACACTGAAAAAATTTATTTTTTCAATTAGTAAATTGAATATTTAAATAGAATAAATTAAAGAGACATCAAAATTCATTAAACATTACAAAAATCGTGTGTCGATCTGACTAAGTGTTTGAGAAAACTAATTTGACGGCATATTAGTCAAAGTGATCAGCAAAGACACAGCAGACCACACAACACAAGAACCTTCCTGAAAATCCCCAAAGTGAAGCAACTCTTTGCCTCAACCAACATCTGAATACAATTATACTGCCATGAAAAAAAACAAAACAAAAACTGTACTTATTTTTTTCCCCATTAATCACACCTACCCACAGTTTAAAATATGGAGTAGGGTTTTTTCACAAGAGTGATGACACACTCAAAGAACGAAAACACTTTCAAACTGTTAAATCAAATATGCAGTTATGTATTATGTGGTTTCTCCCACACATTAACTGTAAGCTCAGCTGCTGTTTAAAATGAAACCAGATATGTTTCAGATAAGCCAATGTTTACTTAAAGGTAAATCTCTGGTTTCAATTTCAGTTTAGTTTATTGAAAAATCCCTCCAGGAAAATAAGCTTCAGTTTACCAATTATAACTGACCCACAAGAAGTGACCAAGGTTTAGTGTTTCACTCATATTACAAATCATCATAAAAGGCATATCCCTAACAAATTATCTACGCCGGAAAATCCAAAGTGTTTTGGTTTTATGTGCGTCAGTTTTGAGCCCAACTCTAAAGCTTTTACCAACATCCCAAAACAATACTGGAGAATAACATTTTGCTTGTATTGCTAAGTGACATCACTTTCCAGATTTATTGTCTCTAAAGCTTAATTTTTGACACACTAAAATGTTGCTGGTGAATTTTTCAAATGAAATGAACAAGTGAACAGAAAAGCTCCACACAGAAAAGCTATGGTTTGCTGGCAAATTTCAACCCTGAAAATGAGTCAGAAGAAAGGATAGAACAAATACTGAGGTTTCACTTGGCTGTTCAGCCTGCATGTGCCTGTTGTGATCCCTTTACTAGAACCACCAGAGATACAAGCCTTAGCGTCTACATTTTGGCTTTATATTCTTTTATTACAGGTTTAATTGCTATAGCTATGTGCCATTTCAAAACAAAGCTACAATACATTTTCAAAATTATATCAGTGCCAACTATAAGAGTGCCCAATAGTGTCCCACTATGTCCTAAATACAGTGACTGATTAGGAAGGTATGTGGAGTTTGTTTGGTAGAACCAGCCATTTCCACGGAGCATTGTGCTTTTCTCACCCATTGTGAGTCATGGTCTGTGCCTTTCCCATGAGGCTTTAGTCCAAGAATGATTTTCAAATACCAGACCAAAAACAGAGCAGTTAGTGGCAACATCATATAATAATCCAGGCCCTAATGTGACAACTAGCAGGAGGGTGTATGTGATTCTGTATCAGATTAAACACACATGAGGAAACCGCTTGGGTTGGGTTAACGTTTCAGTGCATGTCAAAAAAATTATATGATGCAAGCATATAAAAAAAAAGAAAAAACAGACAATATCCTATAGCACTGAACTTATTCAGTTTGTTATTTCAGTATCTTGTAGGATGGTCTGAAGACCACTGCTACTTGATGTGCATACAGCTTTATTAAAAAAGCAAGCTTGTAACCATACTGTTAAACTATCAGCCTCTGCAAAGTAATTTTACAGAGACCCATTAATTAAATGACTGCATTGACTGGTATTCTGGTTAAAGGCAAGGGGCAGGTAAAATGACTAGTCTTTCTGGAAACAAATGAGCTTGTGGTCATGGGTGGATCTCAAGTGATTCAAGTCTAAGGACTAGTTCTCTGACTATATGAGAGCCCAGGTGAATAGACATAAAGGAAACTCACTCCTTTTATAAGGCTAAGTATATGTCACAACACAGGAGCAATGAATCTCAGGCCTGTATGGCAAAACCAGGTCAAGGAAGTTATTTAGGTACACTCAGAGCCATTGTTATAAAGACAAGGGAGCCATTTCAGAAAGCAAGAGATTGAAGTGGAAAAAAACAGTGACACATTATGGAGACAAAATAGGACTTTGGTATAAAGTTGCCTTGACATAACAGAGCAGACGAACCTTGATCAGTTTAAAGCAAAACAACATTTTTGAGGCTGCAGTGTTCTAATTTCTTAAGACCATCCCATTCCTGCTGACTACGTAGAGAGTGATAAATACACATAAAATAATAAATGTAAATAAATATGTGAGTGGTTACGTCAATGCACATCCTTTGTGTCCTATGGCCTAAAACAGTAAATAGTCAGCCCTCCGCTCTGGCATGCACACACTAAAGCATATAGGCTGGCAGGCAAGTGTGGGAACTCAGTGTTCCAGAAAGCCAAAAAGACATGTCCCTCTGTCTCTCTCTCTGTCTCTCTCACACACGTTGTTAAACTATTAAGGATGTGCTGAGGCATAATAAGCCCTAAGACCTGTAGAGTGCTAATCTAGTCTGATGACCCACCATTGCCAAACTGGACAAACCTTGACATTTGTAAGGCAGTGGATTTATCAGAACCAGCCGTACCTGAGTCCTTAAATAACCCACACCTTTACAATATGAAAATCTGCAGGACTCCAGCTGCAGGTGAGCTTTCTGTAATCTGCAAGTGCTACTCCAGAGCAGTACAGCCATCTGCTGCTGCTCCAAAAAAACGAGGGGCAGGCGCTAAAAATATACACAAGCGTCACACGCCATCAACAAAACAAGCTTTTCTGTGAAGTACTGTAACTGAAATAGAGCTTAGGATAACCATTACAGTCTAAAGTGAATGGAGCTGTAGGCCTACCTATGCCTCTGACAGTCACAGAGATCTTGTGGAAACACTGCTTTTTCATGGAATCTAGTAGTAACAATTTTATCCTTGGCTCAGGGTCTAAATGCAAATGACAGCGTCTAAAAAATTTAGCATCACAGATTGGAAAATGGGGCGAGAGACACTAATAAAATTGCCCAAATTAGAAGATACTCCATACTGCAATGAAACATTGATTAAGGAAGCCATTCAAAATTCAGATGAAACAAATGGAGCCTGTCCTGAGGGACTTGGTTGGAAAAGTAATAATTATAGGTCATCAGTGCTGAACAAGAAATATGCCCAAAGAAAAGACCCAGTACAGACAGATGGCAAAAGCTGGATTCGACCTTAAAACACACACATTCACATACTTACTGACACAAAACCTCACTGTGTCCATGCTCAACTGAAAATATCAACTCTATGTCTATATCCACAAATTATTCAAACAGGTTATTGGACAAGTGTCTGGCTATATTTGGCTCTAGTTCAATATGCTGCTCTAAATGGTCTTTGAGAAAACACTGCCTCAGCCCTGACACAGAACACCATTTTCCACTTCTCTCTCCTCAGCAGCGGACACAGATGACAAGTGAGCTACAACCTGTTAAATTGAGTCTAATCAGGCAAAACACAAATAAAAACCTCATCTCGGCTCTTATCCTGCCCTGTGAGCATTTTGCATGGCACAGCAGCAACAAGTCCCATTCCCTCCATCTACTTGACTGTGGAAAGATCTCAGTGAACGCTGTTGTGGGTGGACGTTCATGTCTGTGTTGGCAGCTACATCCGGAAAAGTGACTCAACGTTAGTCAGGGCAACCACACCTATACTCGGCGGTCATCCTGTCCCCCAGTTTTAAAGAACACACAAGATGGGCTGTGTGCTTCTCTTCAGGCTGTAAACTTTTTTTTTTGTTTTTTCTCAACAAGATTTCTATCAAACATTTGTGTTTGTTCACCAGGGAAGATTTGGCAGCTTATCGGTCATGCGGCACTACATGAAGTCACACTTGGAGCGAACTAGTAATATGATGACTAATTAAATTATATATGAAAACATCAAGGAAACACCTTTGCCTTCAGAGAATGGCAACAATCCTTTTCAGCTATTTTCTGACTTGTTGGTTTATAGACTCAGCGATTCCTCAAATCAGTAGTTAACTATTTTTACTATGTGATACTATAATGCATTTTTCAATAGATGTATGAATGACTGAAAGGATGACTGACCCCTAAAGATAAGCATTCATCCTTAGGGCTGGGTCTTTATGTAAGAGGCTGTTTGTCAAAATGTGTTTTACACAAGGCACCAACCCAAGTCATGAATTATTTGGTTTGTCAATGTGCAGGGAGTGCAACAGAAAGCTTCTTTAACGTTTGGAAAATGCATCTTCATAGGAAGCAAAACACTTGACGAGTGATCACTTTGCGTGTCTGAGAAGGAGAACGAACGCAGGGAAACCAGGCCATTTTAGCCCTTGTCTGTTGTCCTAAATGGGTTTGATGCATGGAAATGCAAACAAAGCCAAACGCCAAAGGCACTGGGGTTAAAACTGGAGGAATAGAATAGCCAGTCCGTTATTCCACTTTAAAGAGATCAGTCTTTGCAAAGCAATTGCCCTCAGGCGTTTATTCTATGGTTTCACTTAACATGAGAAGTTAAGCTGCAAAACCCGAAAAACATGTTGAAGACTTTTGAGCAATAGTTTAATTTCTCTAAGTTCGTAAATTACGCGTTACCCCGTGTCCAGCAGCGTAATCTTCCACAATGTCTCGTCTCGCTCCCCACATTCCCACACGTCCCGTTCACTTACTCGACCATCGCTTGAACTTGTGCACGTAAAAAATGCCAACTGCTCCGTTACTTCGGCGATGAATTCAGGGTCGGGCAACACCGAGTTTGAACCCTCACGTACCAAACACCCAGCCAAGTGTCCAGCAAATAAACAGGAGCATTTACGCTGAACTAAAGTCGAAAAGAGAAAGACAAAAAACTCGTGTGACGTTAATGGACAAACTCAGCTGAAACGGCAGCGGTCCGGGACGTTAACGGCGGCGGTTTGAAATGTAAACAAACACAAAGACGCAACTTACCGTTCCCTCCAAACACCAGAGAAGCCGTGAAAAGTGGCAGCCAGACGAGGAAACGCGTGTGTTCCTTCATGTTAGCCGTTGCTGTGAGTTGTTAGTTAGCGGTATTGAGATAAAGTAAACGACAGGCCGACGGTGGGACAGCGACTCTCTGATCTCTGGACGCCGTTGCTGTTGAGGCTCGAGCTCTTAACTCCCAGGCAGCAGGCATAGAGCAAGGAGCACGTGCGCCTCGGCTCTTAGCCAATCATCGCCTGGGTTTTAATTGTGACCACGCCCCCTTCTCCCTGCTTCTGATTAAGGAACAAAAACCACTGAGGGCTGTAAATTACCCTGGAAACAAAACGAGTTGTAATGATTAGTGTTTGGCACCACATTGAATGTCTTGAATAGGATTTTTCCTGAAATAATTACTCCTCAGTTGTGATACTTGCAGAAATGCTTGACCTTTGACCTAATTTAGTGTTGCCAGAAGATTTAGTCAGGCAGTGGGGGGGGGGGGGGGGGTATTACAAGTCCCTGCAAAGCTATAATTGGGCACCACTAATGGCTTGTGATTATAGTAGAGTGTAGAAGACTAAACTGAAAGAATTCAAGGCAGAATTAATTATCACTGTAATTTTTCTCCTTTCAGCTGCTTCCATTAGAGGTAGCCACAGCATATAATCCCTTGTCTCCATCTCACTCTTTTGTCTGCATCTTTCATTGTCACACCTACTTCCTCCTAGTTTCCACCGTGTTCTCCTCCTGTCTGGTGACACCATGCTTAGCATTCTTCTCCCAATATACTATGTATCTTACTCTGCTCTTACTGTAATTCATGTACATTCCTAATCCATGTGCTAGCAGGCTCAGTAATTCATTTTCACGCAATATTATGGGCTGCAGTTGTGTTTAGTTTAACCATAAAAAAGCTGTGAATATAGCAACAACATGGACCTACATACCAACAATGTCTCCCATTTCAAAGTCCTGTTCTTTTCTTCATGTTCCCTCCGCCCCAACCACTTCCTAAGATAAACTTTGTCAACACTTAAATACACCATCAAATGCCGACTGTCCTCATGTAAAATATGACTATGTTGGTCATTTGTAACAGCCATGTTACCATTTGGTGACATCTAGCAGCTGCAGTAAACTAATTACTACATAACTGTCGTCAGAGTTTCTGAAGTACGAGTCTAGTGTGAAACTACTGGTAATGGTAGTGTTGCGACCAGCCAGGTGACAAACATCATGGGACACGTGATGTGACATTAAGGAAAGTGATTTTTAAGTTAAACTGTGAATGTTTGCATAGTTTTATTCCCAAGGTTTTAGATAATGAATGATTACTACCATTCAATGACATGATAACATTCAAAAAGACTGTAAAATATTAATTTGATACGAGTAAATATATAATAGAGAAAATGCAACTTCTGAAATGGTCATGGCAGAGTCCCCCTCCCCCAACTCTATCTCATGCTGATCTCATCATAGTTCATGGTAGAATTCGAAGCACATATTACAGTAAGTCATGGTCGATTAAAAACATGTACACACATTGAAACATAAGTAACACCACCAGATTTGTTTTTCACTTTCACAGCTTACTACTTAAACAGGCCAGAAACCAGTTATACCATGCAACTTTAATCTGTAACGTCATGACTGAACTTGTGTGAATGATGTTGTTGGCCAATTTTTTTTTGGTTCTGGGAAAACTCCCGTGATAGAGCCAAGTATGAAATATTTCTATGAAATGTAGATGAAAGCCAATGTTTCATTGTGGCAGGACAGGAGGTTTATCTGTAGGCGTTTCTTAGCTGAGACCCAGATGATTTGGTGCTGAGAGTGGGAGTGAGGTGAAGATTTGTTTTTAATGGGTGTATCTTTAAATCTCTATCTCACCTAATTTCTCGTGTGTGGAAAAAAAAATATTTTTCCTTCATTTTTCATACGAGTCTTAATATAGAGGACAAACATTGGCCAAACATAACTACAGCCCCATTTACCTGAATTATGGCATCTCACATTACACTTCTTTACTGTGATTTAAACTGTCACACTCTACAACAACCCTGAATTCTACTCACTTTGACTGGCAGAGTAAAATTACACGTCTGTAGCCTAGTAACAAGCCAAAGTGATTTAAATGCAGTTTAAAATGAAAACCTTCCCCCACATGACCTTCTAACATCAAAGCTACATCTCAAGCTATGTGGACTGATACCAAGCTGCTCTTATTCCCAGTATAGGTCAAAACTGTCTGCCTGCCAGATGGGGAAAGAGGAGGAGGATGAAAAAGCAATGGAATTACACATTTCTCTTTGGGAAGCAAATACTGCAAATATGAGAAAAATGTGTTATAATATGTGCTAAAGGAGATCATTAATGTTCACTCATCCCGAAGCACATCGGAAAATCAGAAAACAAATAAAACAGGGACAACCTTGTGTTCTAGAAATTTAGGGTCAACAAGCCAAAGCAGGCAACTGCAGCAAGGTCATCAGCCTTCAGGGTGGAATGAAGACCTCTGAACATGAGTTCAACATCTGAGCATCCAGTTCCTGTCATTCTGATTCTCCTAATGAGCCAAAACACAGAGAGAGAGACACAGAAGGATGGGAGGTTTGTACAGGGACGTCCAGCTGCCCCAGGAGACGATTCCGGTAGAAACACTGCTGACCACCTCCTGACCAGTGATGAGAAACTTCCCTGTTACGGCATAAAGGACGAGAGAGAGAGAGAGAGAGAGAGAGGAATGGGGACGGCTGAACTAAATCCTTCTGGATCAACTTGCCAGTTGCACCCCACTGCACTAATAGCCCAGGCAAGAAAAACCTACGTGACATGGCAGATCCACAGGGACAGAGTAATAGTGTAATAGTAGTACAATTACTTTAAAATGAGTGATGTACCATCATTAGAGTAGTTCTCTTTACTTGCTGAGTCTAAATGTGTGCTGCAGAAATATGTCTATTATAACAACTTTTTTTTCTATTTCTCTTATTGCATTGACTGATCTTCAGGTGCTCATTTGCAAATTTAATTCCCACCTACAATTAACAAATATGCAAATAAGTCTGTATATAACTGATGCATGTTGGCAAATACCACAGTAAAACTTTGATTGAGCAGGTTTTTATTTTAAGTCTGAAAAATCCAGGTGTGAAAATACATACGAACACTTAAGTTCGTAGTTCAAATGAGCTTCATCTCGGACTGACACCATTAACAGTGTGTTAACAATACTTCTCACTCTTCCATCAGTTTGTCAGTGTCAACAAGCTTCACTCACGGTCTCGTCCTCACAGCTTTGAATTTGTTAGTTTCAGGTCTATGCTGCCCTCTGCTGGATAACACTGAGATGCTCCACTTCGTTTTCTGTGACGTTATTTGATTCGAACGTAATGGAAAATTCGTGGCATGATATGTTTTTTATAACTAGTGCGGCTCCAACAGTCCACATGTTATGTGTCCTTGGGCAACACACTGATCTCCAGGTTGCTCCTGGTGTGTATCAATAAACCTCGTACATCAGTTTGGATAAAAACCAAACGACTGAATTTAAATGTAAAATGAAACACTTCTTCAGATACTCAGCCAACACTAGATGTGTGTATTAGAAACAGGGGCTTCAATGAAGAGGCCACAACAGTCAGGGTGGGTTAACACACCTTACAACAGGTAGTAAAACTGATCAGCGTGTCGACCTATAAAAGTTAAAGCGCATTTAAAATTTTTTAAAAACTATACCTCAGGGTATTTACACCCCTACTTTTACCACATACATCAACATACAATACAGCAAAATCTAACTTACAAAAACCACCAGCGGACAAATCTCAGCCCCTTGAGCAGCAGCCAGACTCACACAGCTGCTGCACATTCCTCTGTTAATCAGTTTGCTGTTTCTCTCATTGGCTGCTGCTCGTCTCCCTGTTGCCACATTAAGTTGACTGAAGAAAAGACTCACAAATGAGCCACTGTAGGAAGCAGTGCATAATGTGCTAATTTACCAAGCCAAGAACATATTAATTCATATTATCTGTATCTTCAAAATAACCTTTTACCCTCACTGCATATAAACCATTGAAATCTGTTGTACTGTGTTATAATGACCTTTACATTTGGATCTTACTGTACATGACGTACTACGCTGCACAAAGATGAGGACTAAGTAAAGACACATGTTGACATTTTACAAGATGTTTGGCGTCAAATAGATCAGTTTCTACCAGCTGCCAGTTTATTAGGGACACCCAGCTAAAACTAGTGCAGTTTAACAACAGTATTACAATGAAACCTCCACAAAGAAAGTGAACATGTTCTATCTTTTGGGATTTACCGTTTTGTATTCTATTATTTTGGGAGATGTAGTTTGTTGTGCTGTTAAATTGTGTTGTACTGACAGATTCTTCTGGTTTTTGTCCGTCCCCCCTTTATCAGTAAACCCCTGTCTGTATGAATCTGGCAACATGCAAACTCCCCGCTGACCAGCAGGGAGAGCAGGGGACCTTCCAGCTGTGAGACGGCAGCTTGTTGCTGTAACCCATCCCAGCACCACGATCCCTCCTTTTAATGCTGCAGGTCTGTCTGAGCGGAATTTGCATGTCAGGACCCCTTATGGTTATATTTCCTGATGCCAGATTGTATCTCATAAAATGAATTATAACAAGGATCAAAATGCATCTTACAGCAAATTGGCACACAGCTGAGAGGACAGGACAGGACACTGACCAGGGCATCTCAGGTTTAAGACATGCAAATGAAGTGAGCCAAGAACAGATACATAGTTTTTGGGACTTGTCAGCATATTCAAATGAACATTTGCCTGCAATTTGTCAGAACATTTCCCAATCATTGATGCATCTCAGTGACTGGAATAAATCCAGGACTGTAAATAGGTGTTTAAAATATATTTTAATAAATAGGTGTTTTATTTTGTGAGGCCATTTTTATCAATGCGGCAAAGAAAGGAAACATTCTGTATAATGGAGCAAACTTCAGGAGCACCACAAATAGATTCTTTCATGACTGTACACAACTGAACCAATACCTCCCTTATCAGCTGAGATTGGAAGTTTACATACACAATAAATAATGATTTTAATTATCTAGTGTGTTGTATGTAATTTTAACATACAACACACTCCCTCTGTTGAAATTTCATTCAAATAGTAGACAGAATTTTTATTTCAACTTTTATTTATCACTTTAAGTTCAGGGATTTGTGATGCAACATTAAATATCACAAGTTTACAAATATTATAAAGTAATAAAGTGGAAAAGAGTATTTCAAAATGTAGCTATTGTTGTAAGTATTTGTGTCACATAAACATGTAAAAAGATATTTATCTGTTCTTATATTAATGAGATAAATTCTTGTTTTGTGGCCCCTGGTGAGGTGGGAATCAATCCCACAGCCTTCTGCATCCCAAACCAATGCCCTACCACTGAGCCACCAGGCCCCCAGTGTTCTGTAATTCAAAGACATAACAGCCAAAACATTCCCAGATTGGTCAAAGTGAGTCTGTTTTTTCTTTAATAATTATATATTGTTGTATAAGGACAACAAAAAAAAACCCTACACCCCATAAATATCAGTGCTTCTTCTTTACCCTTTGCCTCAGAGAAGCAGCTTTAGCCTCTGTCTTTGATAAAATGTACATTGCATTGAAACACAAGGTCATTCAGAGACAGTGTTTCAACTTAGGGAAGGTCAAAGTAATATTAATGCTAGAATCGGGTGGTTGGTCACGGAGAGTGAAAAAAAAACCCACTTTAAAACAATCTGAAGAGGCAGGTTTCATATATGGTGTAGTTGAGCAGCTCTGTTTGATATTCAGCATTTCAGCACAGAATTATAAATCCTATTCATATAGGGCTCAACTTTTTGGTCTTTCCTGTAAAGAGCTTCCTGCTTCTCATTAATGAAGTTCCATCTCTGGTTGTCTGTTGCCTTAAGAATGTGCTACTTTTTAAAGGTCAGACCCTCAGAGAGCATGAAGGCAAACAGCAGCAGCAGCAAACTGGAAAACTGGAACTGTTCATAATTCACTGGAGAGAGAAAAACTGGAGAAACCTGTTCTGATAAAATGGTGGCAGCGTTGCATCGAGTCGTCTTGTATTCAAATTGCATTATTTAAAAAGGGATCCTCCTCTGTGAATCTAGGTATCCACTCAGGCCAAAACAATCTAATCAATTCACAGACAATTTATTTTGCTCATTTGATAACACACATGACTCACATTTAGTGGGAAGACGTCTGTCCACCGAGCACAGTCAATGCAAACCTGGTCTTACATTTTGCTTGGTTGATGAGTGGTTAGTGAGCAGATTCACTGTCGTCTGAGCTACCAGTTGGCCTTTAGCGATTAGCTGGTTCTTTGGTTCACTTGCTTTAACCAGAGCAGGTACAGAAGTCGTCTGAGGCACCAGTTGGTGACGATGTCTTCAGTGAAGTTCTCTAAGGCTGCAGCCTGATTACAGTGAGTTCATTATATAGTGTCCAGATGCAAAGGCAACACCTGTTTCTGTATTCAGTTTGAATAAACATCATTGTGACCTTGAGCATCCTAAGATACACAATCAAGATTAAACACACAAGCCAGGCACAGGGGCTTCAATAAAGAGCCCACAACAGTCAGTGTGGGTTAACTGCCATAACGGCCATTTAATAAAAACAAAACAATATTAAAATCATAAAATTAAAAGGAAAAGAATTAGACAAAATCATACGAACCACCCACTGGCAGGAGGCTGGGAGTATCCTAAATCTGAAGTAACCACACAACAAACCTAAACCATATTAAATAAAAAGACAAGCTATACATAGTGTCCAGATGCAAAGGCTGTCAAGGTTTTGGGTAGGGACGGACCCAAGAGAGGAGACAGTGAGAGGGAGGAACTAAAGGGGCTTTTACTGACAGACTGAAAAGGGTAAATGGAAATCGCTCCTAACAGGAGGGTACAGAAAACAGGTTCAGAACAGATAAGACCGACAAGACTATCCACAGCACCGGAACACGAGGGGCGTTAACATTATAGAAAATAGGAAGACACAGGAAACTAACATCGACAACGAGAGAGGAACTTAGTAAGCCAAAAATAAACACTAGACTCAGGAATGACAAGGCTGGAAACTAATAGTCTAAATGACCACACCGGGGAAAAACGAGGAGAGTAACAAACTGAAATAAAACTCCAAAATGAAAACAGGACACGGGGAAAAGCATAGGCTACTAAATAAACAAGACAGGGATAAACATGGACTAGTAACCGGTAATACACGGAGGGGGACTCAAGAAAACTGATAAACAGATATAAACCAGATAAATAAAGCACAGACAAACATAAAACTCACTATACAGGTAAACACACAGGGGAAGTCTAAGAAATTAACAAACAGATAAAGAACCAGGGACAGGAAGTAAGGAGAAGGGGCCACAAAATAAAAGTCCAAAACCAAGAAGTACACTGTGACCATGACAAAGGCAACATCTGTTTCTGTATTCAATTTGAATAAACATCATTATGTATTAGAGCAAAAACATACAGAACCTCTGTAGTGAGAGATGCAGGTAGAATATGTAAAACACACATTCACCAAGAACATGGCAGCACACAGTGCAACTCATATGTGGACATTGGCACAGTCTTCATTGTTGTAACTCTCCAGTCACAGTTTGCAAACTATTCAACTCTAAACACTGAACATTTCTACTTGATGTGAGGCTGGTTTTCTTTTTCACACTCATATTTCTGCCTCCAGCGTTGATACAACCATGATGTTGCAGATGTTGCCATGCTCATAATGCAATAAGTGAGAATTAGTGGTAACACCGTAATGATTATTACGTTGAAATATAATGTTCAGAGGATGTTTCTGTCTCACTCCTATGTTCTGTCGTGTGCTGTGATATAAACATGGATAACATTAGAGTCAACTGCACAGCTGAACAATGTAGTTTGTGCTTTGTCCAACTCTCCCTGCCATGAAACAGCTTTACTTCAGTCATTATGCTCCGCCACACTCTTTAGGTATGTGTGGTTATTGCATTACAATAAATAAGAGAGCTGCCAAACATTCTCATGCAGAACCTACGAATACTGTTTTTTAGCAAAAAAAGTATTTTTCACAGTAAATGTTTATGACTCGATTTCTTTTTGAGCTCTACTATTCTTAAGAAAATGATAAAAAAAAATGTTGAGGAAACATTTAGTAAAATAAATTCTCTGAGGCAACAAGTTGGTTGACAAAGATTTGGTTTATTGCAAAGTGCAGGACACTTAATGACTGACTACCTAGTAAATAAAGATGAGAAATAGAACCTACCAGCACAATTCATGTTACATCTGATGTTACATGTTCAGACAATAAACAATTTCACCCAATGCCTCTTCTTATAACCTTTAACAGTTTATTACAATCAGAAGATAAATCAGCTAAAAGTGGTGATTTCAAATTAAGATCTAGAAATGGTCATCGCATGTGATATATTGGACATTTGATAACCAAGCAGTTTAGGTACATTAAGATGTCACTTACTCACTCAGCGCACTGTGGGTCTCAAAGTGAACAGGTAATTGGTTTTCACATTTGACTTTAACTTTCGCAGTGAGACGTTTAACCTCATATTTACAGATAGGGGGATTGGCTGTACAGTCAACAATATCAAAGTCTTTCTCACTTAGTACCATGTCATTTTCTACACCTTTACAAATATCTTTGACCTTCTGTTCATCAGCCAAAATGAACGTATTGATTAGCTTACAATTGTTGCGTTTACTGTTGATTTCCCTTGCAAGAATCACTTCATCACATGGCCACTCTTCATTCATTATGTGCTGTGTTCTGAATTGCTCATAGGTTCCTTTACGGTCCACAGATAGCACAGTGGGAGAGTTTGTATCTCTTGGTTGGATGTTACTTCCAGACAGCACAGTGGCAGAGAGCAGCATCAGCAGCACACATGCAAACAGGATTTTCATTGTTTCCTGGTGAAGAAAAAACATTTTTCCAAAGGACAGTTTAATGTACAAAACGTAACAGCAATTTCAACAGGCTGGTATTCTGTACATTACATTGTCATACCATAATTTTTCAAAAAACGTTCCTTACTTTATGTCTTTCTGATCTGATGAATGATTAGTTGGTTCTTTGGTTCACTCTCTGTAACCAGAGCAGGTACAGAAGTCGTCTGAGGCACCAGTTGGTGACGATGTCTTCAGTGAAGTTCTCTGAAGCTGCAGCCTGATAACAGTGAATACAGTGCATTACATAGTTCTGGAGATTACTTCTATCAAAACTATTTGAAAAAATGTACAAAGACAAATAAATATACATTCTCATTGCACTAAGCATCAATATCACAGGTCTCACTGACTGCTGAGTTTAAACTGACTTTCAGCACATTTAAACTCCCAGTCTGCCCCTTTATGAACTAAAGACCATCAAGATGTTGGAGTGTGCGATAAAGTTTTTGTGAATGAGTAAAAAGAAGCAGCACAGTCTTAAATCTTCTTCCTCTCATCTACAGAGGAACTGGAGCTGCAGTCTGTCCACTAACTAAACTAAGTCTTACCTTAGAAGCAACACCTGAGTGGAGACACGAAGAGTGGGACTTCTTTTGTTCTGGGAGACAGAGAGAGTCTAGGCAGGTCCTCCAGGAGAGCAGGAGTCTGAAGCTTTGCTTCCTTTTCACACACATTTTATATTGTTCTTCACAGGAAACTGCAGCATCAAGAAGCACAGATCATCACAAGATTGGTTACAACTAAATCTTCTGTATCCAATCAAAAGCATCATTAAAGTAGTGAGTGTGTTTGTTTCAGAGGTGTGAGAAGTGTGTGTGTGTGAGAAGGTGGTCTCTATTCCAGGAACTGAAAGGGGGCGTCTAAGCTCAGTGTCTCAGCAGCTTTTATCACCTTTAAAGGATAAAACCCTGTACAACTTCATTACAATGTTGATTTAACCTTTAGTTCAACTTCATGAACATGTGAAATCTCACAGTTAATGTCATTTGGCCCAACTCATTAAAATATTGGTGATCTGCTACAAAAAGTGTTATGTTGTAGGTTAATATATATATAAATGTAAATACCAGGAAGTTACTGCTAAAATACTGAACATTTGTCTCATATTCATCTTTTCATCTCAGGTGCTCTGGTTTCCTCCCACAGTCCAAAGACGTGCATGTTAGGTTAGTTGGTGACTCTAAATTATCCGTTGGTGTCAATGGTTGTCAGTCTGTGTATGTGTCACTCTGTGTTGCCCCTAAGATAAACTGGCAAAAGTGTTAAAAAACAATCAATTGGTCTTCCTGTTCCAATATTAATAAAGGAAGTGAATAGGATTTTCAAAATATAACAATATTCATCTTCTTATTTCTCTTAGACACTAAACTTTCCCTTTTCAGGAAAGATAAGGAAGGTGCAGGTCATTGTTTGGGAAACCAAAGAGGGGAAGTTTGGCCTTATCTGAACAAGGAGCCAAAGAGAACTTACAATATTCTAACGCCCCTTTAAACGTTCACATTCACACTAAACATGCTATTTGCTCACATGTTCTCATGAAGGAAGGACTGAGCTATTCAGAGCTGTGAAAGACACAGAATATCAGTGATGTGGTGACAAGCTTAAATATGTGAACTTAAGTTGTTTTGGAGTGTGCAGGCCTCTGGTTAGGGAGCTCTATGACTCTGTGGTAGCTTTAATGGTGTGGGGTGGGGGGCAGCACTGACCGAGACAGGAAGAGACTGAACAAGTTGGTGGAGTGTGAGCTCTGTTCATGTGCAACTCAACCGTTCAGCTGAATAACTCGGGTCATTCTTGATTACTGTAAATTCTCTTTAGCTTTTTGTTTAATGGTTTTAGTCATAAATGATTTTGCAAACACATTGTATCTTCCACTTTTGAATTTTTTGTAAATACTTGAAAAACTGCTTTTTGCACTGCAATTGTGAGCTGTTCAACAACAACAATTTCCCCACAGGGGGATTAAATAGGTTTGATCTTATCTTATAAATATGAAAATGAATATGGACGTCATCTCTTTCATGTATAATATTTTTCCCACACAGAATTACTTTCTTGGAGACATTATCCCCAAACTTTCTCATCTCACAGCATCAGTCATTTACGCGTCCAGCAGGATCAATTACTGCCTCTACTGTGAAGCACGAACAATGAAATATTTTTGCATCGCACTGAAATTTTATTTTAATATATTGTCTGTCAATCAGCTAAGGATTTCAGGTCTATTTGCAGCTGTTTCAGGATCTGAAGAGAGATTTAAAAAAACGCTCTGTATGTCATGTAAGACATGTTGTAAAATTTGCAAGTTTGCTAAACCAGAAATATGTTGGCTGGCAGAACTCATCAAAATAATGGTGATCTGTTAAAAAAAAGTTCTAATACCAGGAAATTAAAGCTATTGAATTTTCATGTTCATCCTAAACACACGTTTTCTAATATTTTCCAATATTTGTCAAATTATTTTGAGGCCACTTTATAGGTTTTTCAGAAGATATTGGAAAAGTACGAGTCACTGCTCAGGTTATCAGAACATATTCTCACAGCGTATTGTGATAAAGTATAACAACTTTTTTTTTAAACACCTAATTCTTACCACCTCCTCACACCTGCACATTCTCACTGACCATACTATTTGCTCTTGAAGGAAAGTCTGGGCTGTTCCTGTGAAAACCACAAAATGTCAGTGATGTGCTGACATTCTGAAGTGCATGAATGTAAAGGTCTAAAGAAAAATCTCTGTTAAATGTTAAAAAAACAAAACAATAGGACATCTTCAAATAATAGAAAGCCTTCAAACCAAAGTGTTTAAATTACAGTGGAGCCATGGGAGCTCAGCTACAATAAATGACAAAAGAAATATAATGAAGATTTAATCCACACGTGTGCACCTCTGATGTGCACGTTGCTTCTGGAAGTTTAACTTTCCCTTCAAGCTGATACATGTTCAAGCTTCTTCTCATGTAGCTGTCAGTGTCATGGAGCTGTGCTTGGATCTGAAAGGGCTGAGATGTGAAGTTCAGAGATGATTCCTGTTCTGTTCTGTCTGGTTTGCAGGGTTCTAGGTGACATAGTTTTGAACTGGTCTGGATGTCAGGGCTACTTAGGGCACAGCCAGTGGAGAACTACGTGCTCTGACATCCACCAGCTTGTCTCTGTATTTGGGTCTGCTGCTTTTAAGACACAGAAGTGCTTGAGACTGATTGTTGGTTGGTAATCGGCTGAAGTGTGAAAGAGCTCGCAGTGCTCGTACCGTCTCTCGAATCAACAATATAACAGCTGGGTTTTATATTTTATATATATAAATATATAGTGTGTGTGTGTGTGTGTGTGTGTGTGTGTGTGTGTGTGTGTGTGTGTGTGTATGTATGTATGTGTATATAAAAACACATTTTGGTTCACTTCCTATTGGCAGTGTCTCAGCAGCTTCCATCTTTGAAAAATAAAACCCTGTACAACTTCATTACAACGTTGATTTGTACTTTAGTTTAACTTTCATGAACATGTGAAACCTCACAGTTAATGTCATTTGGCAGAATATTGTTTTATTTTTATTTCAAAATATAACAATATTCATCCTCTTATTTCTCTTAGACATTAAACTTTCCCTTTTCAGGAAACATCATGAAGGTGCAGCTGATTGTTTGGGAAGTTTGGCCTTATCTGAACAAGGAGCCTAAGGACATGAGAACATACAATATTCTATCACCACTTACACGTGTACATTCACACTAAACAATCTATTTGCTCATATGTTCTCATGAAGGAAGGACTGAGCTATTCAGAGCTGTGAAAAACACAAAATGTCAGTGATGTGTTGACAAGCTTAAATATGTGCACTTAAGGTCTTCTCCATAGCCTGTCCGAACTCCTCCCACACCCAAGTTTTTGCGTTTGTAACCACTGGGGATGCAGCCCTTCTGGCCTGCCGGTACCTGTCTCCTGATTCAGGAGACCCGTAAGCCAACCAGGCTCAAAAGTCCTCTTTCTTCAGCCTGATGGCCTCCTTTACCACCAGTATCCATCAGCTAGTCTTCAGGTTGCCGCCACGACAGGCACCAACTACCTTCTGGCCACAACTTACACATGGGTCAGAAACGACCCACACACATTTCCTGTGGCATTTTGCGGGAAACTGTGAAATGTGTTTGTTTAAAACAGCTCAGTAAAGCTGCCTTTGCACATCTAATACATGTAAGTATTGTTTTTCAATTGTCTAATGTTACTTTGTTAAAAAAAAATATTTGATGACTGTACAGAGAAACAGTACATCATATTCGATTAAGTTAAGGTTAGCTTGAGAATGACTACATTACTTGTCAGAGAGTTACAAGTAATTACTATTAATTAGCTTGCTGTTAACACTTAATACCTACTCCATTTTCCCCCCTGATTACATGGATGCCGTGAACAATGCACTCCGGATATTCATGAAGGAGCTGGGCAATGTGGTTGTCATGCCACATATGAAGAGGCACATAAAGGGTTCACCCAAATTCCAAAGGCACATTATTGAGGAAACCCACGCAAGCAGGGGAAGAACATGCAAACTCAATACAGAAAGGTCACAGCCGACCAGGGAGCAAGCCCAAAACCTTCTAGCTGTGAGGTGGCAGCGCTGACCAGTCCACCACCATGCTGCCCACAGAAAGGAATCTATTAAATCTAATTAAGATTGAATCATCAGATACAGTAGTTTAAACAGGTGGACAACTCTAATGTGGACGGTGCTTCTGGCAGATCAAGGATCAAGCTTCATGAAGCATGGAGCTCTGCTGGGGTCTGAAAGAGCTGAGATGTGAAGTGAAAGTCAGAGGTGATTGTATACATATATATATAGATAGATATGTATGTATGTGTATATATCAGTTTAAATGAATGTTTAGCTTTATTGCATGTCACAGAAAAAAAATCTGAAACATCAAACCCTCTTTAAAGAAGGCAGCAGAGGGCAGAGTGCAGGACCCATCATCCAGTTTCTTGACTGCCACATTACCACTGGTCTTGTTCCTGCTGGTCCTCCATCACCAGCATCATGGCCTCATACTTGGCCTACATCGCCACCATGTGGCCTCTACTGGAACTGCCAATTTGGCTCACACCAAGACAGCACCTCAGATAGATCACCCTGAGAGGTAGAAAACAAATATAACTTGGAAACTAAACAAGATCTAAGACATTTTTTTTTGTTCATGGATGCAGCACTAAATCTGTGATATTTTTTCATGCAGAATTCATCAACTTGTTTTTTTCCATCAATTAGGAAAAATATCGACATCTTAACATCTTAAAGACTGCCAATAATAATAAAAAAAAACATTTTAAAAAGGAAAAGATAAATTCAACTCACTTCAGGATTTATGAACATTTTGCTGATGGTACTAGTTTTCAAACTGAACACAGCAGTTTTACCAGCAAACTTCTCTATTGCTGTGAACGTCTCCTGGTTCTCCCTGTGTGACCTTCTGTTTTCAAGACAAAATAGTTTTTCTGGTTCCCCAGGTAACCTGGTTTAAACATGTCTCTCTGCAGCCGAAGGAGGTCACAAGGCCACTGGTCTGGTAGAGAAGAGCTCCTCATACAAACAAGATGAAGGAAACTCCCTCGACTACATACCAACATGATGGTCCTGAGAATCCTGGTCCTGCTCCACTTGATGATCAGTCATCCAGGGTGGCTGCAGAGGGGACCAGTGCAGCCATGTTTGGAGGGAGGTATAGCAAGGAGACGACAGAGGGGAGCTGGAAGCAGGCAGAGATTTCTTCGTGTCATAACACCGGTCATCTATTACATTTCTAACTGAATTGTGAGAAAGACAAAAACAACATCTTCTCAATACATTTCATTCCAAATAAAGGATTTTTTAAATTTTTTTAAAAAGTGTTGATAATATTGACTGTTTGAAAATTGGCGTAAAACATGCTTTCATCCATATCCTTATTGATGTGCAGTTCATTTGCTCAACTCACATTTATAATTTACTGAGTGCAGTAGCAAAGAGCTGCACCAGCAGGAAACAGACAAACTGGATCTTCATAATTCTCTGGTTAAGATAAAAACACAAAATTGTTCATGTGGAAAATAGAGAATGTGGCTTAAAAGTATTTTGTGATCTACCTTTTAATCCTTAGACCATCATGAATAGTACATGAATCTAATCCCAGTTCATAGTTGGCTCCTTACTTGACCAGAGTTAAATGACATAACTAATAAGTGCAGTGGAGCTTTAGGCCTGTAAAATTCTATCTAAATCTTTTACATAAAAAATCCGGACAAAAACTCACATTTTTAGCTAGATGCTGAGGAAGATTTACTGTAGGACTCCTCTGTTCTGTCCATTCTGTTTCTATATACAGTAGTTGTGATGTCTCCAGTTCACTTAATGCCAAAATCTAAGAACATATGAAACCTAATTCACATTTATTACTTGAGCTTTTCACTTAAAGGACAGTGAATATCACCAGATCTTTCAGGATTTGAAAATAGATTAATGCTTTGTGACAATTCACATCATTCTTTGCAAGCACAACTGGCTCACGAATTACACAGAAAGTGAATGGTACTTATGTGAAAGTTAACTCATGGCAACTTATTTAAGTTTATTCTTCAGTCTGAGGAAAGTTGGTTGGCTGATTTTCCAGGCTGATCTGAAAAGGTCTGAACAGGGTCGAGACATTAGAATCACAACTCCTATAACCTGTTGTACTCCTGAAAACCATTTTACTGCCATTCCACCGTTCAGAAAAAATTTACTTGAACATACAAATGTCAAACCTATGGTCACATATTGTTAGAGTTTGTGAAAACCAGAAACACTGTTCAGCTAGGTAGAAGAAGAAATAATGACTCAAATCTCTACTGACAGGCAGTTTCATCCAGTGTAGCCAGTCAGGACCTACACTGTCTGTCAGATAAACATATAACTACTTTGTAAAAGTGCAAAAGTTAAAGCCACATAACCACTGAGGGTGTCGCAAGTTGTCAAAGTACAGCTGCTTATTCAGCTTATTAAAGCTGTGTTTTGTATCATTACCAAATGATTAGACCAGTAGGACTTTAACTGATTGAGCAGAACAGAAGTTTGTATAGAGAAACAGAATTGTTGTGATATAAGTGTCTTTCAACATTTGAGTTCCTTAAAAAAAAAAAAAAAAAAAAAAAAAAAAAGACAGGGCCGTTTCTAGCTTTGTGGGGGCCCTATGCAAGATAATGTTTCGGGGCCTCTAGTTTGCCAAACTATGTTATTACAGCAACACGAATACTCACATAAATAAATAACGTGGGCTAAGCACAAGATCAACAGAAGATAAATTATCTTTTCACTTACAGTAAAAAAAAGCAACAAGCCAGCATCCATATCAATGTGCAAACTATAAAGAGAGGGGGACTACAACTAACTCAGTTAAACTAGCATTAATCCACTCGGGACAATAATCCACTGCCACAATAGTCCAAAATAATTAACCATAGCTCTAATATTTATTAGTTCGGTAATAAATAATCAGTGTTATTTATAAAGCAGTAGAGGGCTACACTTAAAAAATGAATCCTAAGTAATCCTAAAGTCAGGTTAAGTAGCAAATATCTGAGAGACAACTTCCAGCGGACAGTGACAGATCAGACACACACCAACACACCCTCCCTCCCTGCTACAGTCTGACTAAACGGGTCTGGTATCACTCACTTCAGTCAGTCAGTCTCATGGCAGCATGTTTTATTTTAGCCAACTTTCATGAAGCAAATACTGCAGCTGGTTTTATGAGCAGGCACATTCTAGCCAGCTAACTCCCATTTATCTGAGGCTAGCGGAGCTAGTTAGCAGGACAAACCACAAACAAACATTCAAAAACTCACAAACCAATGTCTTACCTTTATCCTTTGACTGTTTTATTTCCTGTTTCTTCTTCTGACATTTTTTTGCCCCACTGAGAAAATTTCTGAGAAGATGCCATAACGCTGTTTGCCATTAATGTCCTGACTAACGGGAATGATCGGTAGCTGTCAATCAATTCCCAATAACGAGGTGCCGTTCGCAAATGAGCTGATTCTGTTTTGCCAAACCAGGGTCATATATGAAAGAAGGCAGGTCGTGCCTTCAGGGCTGATGTGTCATAATGTTAAGACTTTGACCTTTATTTATTTCAAACGTGATACCAAATTAAGAGCCATTTGGGAGCTAAAAGAGCTGAATCTTTGAAAAGAGCTGGACCTCTCATCAATAATTCCCATCGTACTTGTTGGCAAACGTCACTCCGCGCGTGACAGTGCAAACCAACAACTTTGACTTAATTATTACAGCTTCTCATTGCAGCTGTTTATATCTTACATTTATTTTAAGCATATAAGGGATTTAATAAACACACAAGATATTGGAGATAAAGACAGGTCATTTTAATTCTCCTCAGATGAGGCTGAACATGATCTGCAAACCAACATCTAAAATACAGAGAAACTTACACTAAAAACATTTCCTAAAATAAATTCTCTCAGGCAACAAGTTGGTTTTTAGAGATTTTATTCTTTGCGAGATGCAGGACAAACACTTAAATGTACCAAGGACAGGTCTGTTTGAAACATACATAGAAAAGCTATGTAAAAAGATATGAAAGGTCATAAAGAGAGAACATTTCAGCATAATTTCTCTGAAATCTGATTTCAAATGTTCAGAGAATAAACAATTTCACCCAGTGTCTCTGTTTTATAACTTTGTTTTTAGCAACCAGGATGATAAATCAGGTTAAAGTGATACGATCAAAGCAAGATGGATCTAAAAATGGTCATAATATTTGACACAGTTTGGTTTAAGAAGCAGCTTAAGCAGATGAAGAAGTGTAATTACTCTGCAAAGTTTAGTTCATGTCTCTCATAGTGAACAGGAAAACCTCCACATTTGACTACAACAACTCTGTTAGTGAGAAGCTCACCCTTATAGACACAGTTTGGTTTCTCTGCTGTTAGTTTACAATCAACAATATTAAAATTTGCATTACTATAGGTAAAGCCATCTCTCTGATTTAGTTTTCCTTCACCATTACAAACCTTTTGGACATCATCCTCATCAGCCAAAATGAACGTATGGGTCTTCTTGCACATTTTCATTTTGGAAATCACTAAAGTACATTTGTCTTCAATCATATCTTTGTTTAAATGGTGTAATATAAAATTCTCATAGCTTTCTTCATCTGATAGTTTTATTGATTCTTCTGTTTCGTTTGTAGGAAACACAGTGGCAGAGCTTGTATCTCTTGGTTGGATGTTACTTCCAGACAGCACAGTGGCAGAGAGCAGCATCAGCAGCACATATGCAAACAGGATCTTCATTGTTTCCTGTTGAAGAAAAAACAGGAACATTTTTCTGAGGGACAGTTTAATGCAGTAAATGTAACAGCAATTTGTACAACCTGGTCATTTCTCCATGACACCATCATAACATGCTACTACAAACCAGGTTCTTTACTTTCTGTCTTTCTGATCTGATGAGTGATTAGTTGGTTCTTTGGTTCACTCTCTGTAACCAGAGCAGGTACAGAAGTCGTCTGAGGCACCAGTTGGTGACGATGTCTTCAGTGAAGTTCTCTGAAGCTGCAGCCTGATTACAGTGTATACAGTGCATTACACAGTTCTGGAGATTAGTTCTATTAACAGTATTTGAAAAAATTTACAAAGACAAATAAAAATACATTCTCATTGCACTAATACCTGAATACCACAGGTCTCACTAACTGCTCAATTTAAACTGACTTTCAGCACATTTAAACTCCCAGTCTGCCCCTTTATGAACTAAAGACATCAAGATGTTGGAGTGTGTGATAAAGTTTTTGTGAATGAGTAAAAAGAAGCAGCACAGTCTTAAATCTTCTTCCTCTCATCTAAGGAGGAACTGGAGCTGCAGTCTGTCCACTAACCAAACTAAGTCTTACCTTAGAAGCAACACCTGAGTGGAGACACGAAGAGTGGGACTAATGTTGTTCTGGGAGACAGAAGAGAGTCTAGGCAGGTCCTCCAGGAGAGCAGGAGTCTGAAGCTTTGCTTCCTTTTCACACACATTTTATATTGTTCTTCACAGGAAACTGCAGCATCAAGAAGCACAGATCATCACAAGATTGGTTACAACTAAATCTTCTGTATCCAATCAAAAGCATCATTAAAGTAGTGAGTGTGTTGGTTTCAGTGGTGTGAGAGGTGTGTGTGTGTGTGTGTGAGAAGGTGGTCTCTATTCCAGGAACTGAAAGGGGGCGTCTAAGCTCAGTGTCTCAGCAGCTTCTATCACCTTTAAAGGATAAAACCCTGTACAACTTTATTACAATATTGATTTAAACTTTAGTTCATGAACATGTGAAACCTCACAGTTAATGTAATTTGGCCTAATTCATTAAAATATTGGTGATCTGCTACAAAAAGTGTTGTAGGTTAATTCTAGGTTAATATATATTGTTGTAAATACCAGGAAGTTACTGCTAAAATACAGAACATTCATCTCATATTCATCTTTTCATCTTAAACCCAAGTCTGCATGTTTTTTGCATGTTCTCCCCGTGTTTGAGTGTGTTTCCTCAGGTGCTCTGGTTTCTTCCCACAGTCCAAAGACATGCATGTTAGGTTAGTTGGTGACTCTAAATTATCTGTAAGTGTCGATTGTTGTCAGTCTGTGCATGTGTCACTCTGAGTTGCCCCTAAGATAAACTGGCAAAAGCGATAAAAACTAATCAATTGGTCTTGCTGTTCAAATATTCATAAAGAAACTGAATAGGATTTTCAAAATAAAACAATATTCATCTTCTCATTTCTCTTAGACAATAAACTTTCCCTTTTCAGGAAACATAAGGAAGGTGCAGGTCATTGTTTGGGAAACCAAAGAGGGGAAGTTTGGTCTTATCTGAATAAGGAGCCTAAGGACATGAGAACACAAAATATATTAACACCCCTTTAGACGTTCACATTCACACTAAACATGCTATTTACTCATATCTTCTAATGAAGGAAGGACTGAGCTATTCAGAGCTATGAAAACCACAAAATGTCAGTGATGTATTGACAAGCCTAAATGTGTGAAAGTTGTTTTGGAGTGTGCAGGCCTCTGGTTAGTGAGCTTTATGACTCTGTGGTAGCTTCAGCTCTCCACTACAATGCTGTGGGGTGGGGGTCAGCACTGACCGAGACAGGAAGAGACTGAACAAGTTGGTGAGGACTGTGAGCTCTGTTCATGTGCAACTCAACCGTTTAGCTGAATAACTCGGGTCATTCTTGATTACTGTAAATTCTCTTTAGGTTTTTGTTTCTTTGTTTTAGTCATAAATGCTTTTGCAAACACATTGTATCTTCCACTTTTGAATTTTTGTAAAAAAAAAACTGCTTTTTGCACTGTAACCATCACTGTGAGCTCCTCAACAACAACAATTTCATTGATCAAACCTCAAAGTTATGTCATTTGGCCTAATTCATTAAAATATTGGTGATCTGTTACAAAAAGTGTAGCACCTCATCAGTCTACTCCAAAAACTAATCAATTGGTCTTCCTGTTCCTATTTCTATACATAAGGAAGGTGCAGGTCGTTGTTTGGGAAACCAAAGAGGGCAATTTTGGCCTTATCTGAATAAGGAGCCAAAGGACATAAGAACATACAATACTCTATCACCACTTTAGACGTTCACATTCACACTAAACATGCTATTTGCTCACATCTTCTAATGAATGAAAGACTGAGCTATTCAGAGCTGTGAAAACCACAAAATGTCAGTGATGTGTTGACAAGCATAAATATATGAACTTAAGGTCTAAATAAAGTCACTTTATTTTGTTAAATATGAAAAAAATACATCTCAATTTATGTTCAGAGTAAAACCAAAGGCTTTGAAGCCGTGTTCAAATTACAGGGGACCTAGGGGGAGCTCAGCTTCCCCAAAAGCAACTAAATGTCAAGATTGGGGGTCTCAAAGACTATATTACCATTTTTAAAGCTAGAATAAATGACTGAGAAAGCGTACAATCTGATTAAGATCAGTTCATGAGAAAATTATTAAAGAAATGTTGGAGGAAATGTTTAGTAAAAGAAATTCTCTGAGGTTTGTGCAGATTTTATTCTTTGTGAACTGCAGGACAAACAGAGACTGAATAAAGACGAGAAGGTGAGTCATTGTTTCTAACCACAAAAGCTATGAAACAGTATGTTTCTTTAAAGCGAACTGGTAAACATGCTTCACATGAGACTGCAGTTGTCTTAGTGAGACGTTCACCCTGATATGTAGCTTAGGTTCTTTACTTTATATCTGAAGCTGAAGCTGTTTACAGAGTTTACAGTGCATCATTCAGTGTCCAGGTGCATGAATATCTGCTTCTGTATTAAGATTAAAAAAAGATGAATATTTACCAGGCAACAATCAGTTAAAGATTCTGTGGCTCTGTAGTGAAATATGCAGGTAGAACCTGCAAGATAGTGAGTCTGTGTCACTAGAAAGTCCCTCTCCACAGGAAGATAAGTTATGTAGAATAGTTCTATTTACAGTACTGAAAGATGTCAAATACTGAAGCTTTAAGTACAGTACAATCTAAGTATTTTCTCACAGCAGTGTTACGCCCCTGTCTAGGGGGCAGGAGTGAAACCTATAGAACAAATAAGGCTGTTCCCTCCCTGGTCCCCAAAGCAAAATTCAGAATCCAAATTTTTCAATTAAGTGTGCAATTTATTTCTACAACTAAGAGAATGTGATTCAGTGTGAACCAAGGCCAAAACAGCAAACAGAAGAATCTATTTCCCAAACAACCTGCTAGCTAGGCCCTAAGATTCATTCATTAAGCCTTAATGTGAAAACAGAAAGAAAATGGCAGTTCACCCCTACAGCTTCAAAACTATTTACACATAATATTTACAAGATAGAGGCAATGCAACCACAAGGGGACACAAGCCAGTCTCCTTATGCCAGTCCCAGGTCTGGATAAATGCAGAGGGTTGTGTCAGGAAGGACATCCAACATAAAACACATGTCAAATTAAACGTGCGAATCATGACTTCCACACCGAATCTGACTTCTATACCAGATCGGTCGGGGACCAGGTTAACAACGACCACCACCAGTGCTGTTGACCTACAGGGTGCAGGTGGAAATTGTGCTACTGTTGGTCGAAGAAGAAGAGGAGGAAGTCGTTTCCACAGAGAAGAGGAAAGCTAAGAGTGTAGGACTGACAGTAAGGACTTTGAATGTTTGGACTATGACAGGGAAGGCTAGAGAGTGAGTTGACACAATGCAGAGAAGGAAGGTGGACATTCTGTGTGTCCAGGAGACCAGGTGGAAAGGTAGCAAGGCTAGAAGCTCAGGAGCAGGGTTCAAGTTGTTCTACCATGGGTCAGATAGGAAGAGAAATGGAGTTAATCTGAAAGAGGAGTTTGTGAGGAATGTTCTAGAAGTGAAAAGAGTATCAGACAGGTTGGTGGTGGAATGTGGAAGTTGAGGGATGTATACTGGGAAAGGGGTTAGAAAAGAACAAGGTGATTAATATATATCTCAGTTTATATGAAGTTCTTTAGTTTTAGATTTACTGCATGTCACAGAAGAAAAATCAGAAACATCAAACCCTCTTTAAAGAAGGCAGCAGAGGGCAGAGTGCAGGACCCATCATACAGTTAGATTTCAAGTAGATCACCCTGAGAAGTAGAAAACAAATATGCCTTTTAATCTAAGACTTATTTTTTTGTTCATGGATGCAGCACTAAATCTGCGATGTTTTTTCATGCATAATTAGTCAACTTGCTCAACAAGTGTTTTTTTCCATCAATTAGGAAAAATATTGGACATCTTAGAGTCTGCTAATATAAATAAAAAATAAATAAATTCAACTTGCTTCAGGATTTATGAACATTTTGCTGATGGTACTATTTTCCTCGAACTGAACACAGCAGTTTTACCAGCAAACTTCTCTATTACTGTGAACTTCTCCTGATTCTCCCTGTTTGACCTTCTGTTTTCAAGACAAAATACTTTTTCTGGTTCCCCAGGTAACCTGGTTTAAACATGTCTCTCTGCAGCCCACAGGGGGTCACAAGGCCACTGGTCTGGTAGAGAAGAGCTCCTCATACAAACAAGATGAAGGAAACTCCCTCGACTACATACCAACATGATGGTCCTGAGAATCCTGGTCCTGCTCCACTTGATGATCAGTCATCCAGGGTGGCTGCAGAGGGGACCAGTGCAGCCATGTTTGGAGGGAGGTATAGGAAGGAGACGACAGAGGGAAGCTGGAAGCAGGCAGAGATTTCCTCTTGTCATTACATCAGTCATCTATTACATTTCATAATTTACATAAAAACATATTTTCATCCATATCTTTATTGATGTGCTGTTCATTTGCTCAACTCACATTTATAATTTACTGAGTACGGTAGCAAAGAGCCGCACCAGCAGGAAACAGACAAACTGGATCTTCATAATTCTCTGATGAAGATAAAAACATGTTTATGTGGAAAATACAGGAGAATGTAGCTTAAAGATATTTTGTGATCTACCTTTTAACCCTTAAACCATCCCTATGTGGCACTACTATACATGAATCTAATCCCAGTACATAGTTGGCTCCTTACTTGACCACAGTTAAATGGTATAACTAATAAGTGTAGTGGGGCATTAAGTCTGGAAAATTCCATCTAAATCTTTTACATACAAAATCCTGACAAAAACTCACATTTTTAGCTAGATGCTGAGAAGGAAGATTTACTGTAGGACTCCTCTGTTCTGTCCATTCTGTTTCTTTCAGTATTTGAAAATAGATTCATGTTTTGTGATACTTTGCATCATTCTTTGCAAGCACAACTGTCTCATGAATTATACAAAAGGTGAATGGTAGTTATGTGAAAGTTAAGTCATGGCAACTTAATTAAGTTTATTCTTCAGTCTGAAGAAAGTTGGTTGGCTGATTTTCCAGGCTGATCTGAAAAGGTCTGGTATCGCTCACTTCAGTCAGTCAGTCCCATGGTAGTGTCTTCTGCCCTGCTAGGACGATTTCTTTTTGATCCCTTACTGCCATTAATGTCCTCACTAACGGGAATGATCGGTCAATCATTCACAATAATGAGGTGTCCTTCGCGAATGAGCCGATTCTGTGTTGACAGACTGGGCTATTATGTGAAAGAAGGCAGGTTGGCTGATGTGTCATAATGTTAAGACTTTGACCTTTATTTATTTCAAGCGTGATACCAAATTAAGAGCAATTTGGGAGGTAAAAGAGCAGAATCTTTGTAAAGAGCAGTACCTCTCATCACTAATTCCATCGTACCTGTTGACGGACATCACTCCCAGTGCAGATCAACGACTTTGAGTTAATTATTACAGCTTCCCATTGCAGCTGTTTATATCCTACATTTATTTTAAGCATATAAGGGATTTAATAAACACACAAGAGAGCTGCAGATAAAGACACGTCATTTTAATTCTCTTCAGATGAGGCTGAACCTGATCTGCAAACCAACTTCTAGAATCCATTAGAAACATACACACAAAAAAACATTCTCTAAAATAAATTCTCTCAGGCAACGAGTTGGTTTTTAGAGATTTTATTGCAGGACAAACACTTAAATGTACCAGGGACAGTTCTGGATATATATATATATATATATATATATATATATATATATATATATATATATATATATATATATATATATATATATATATATATATACACATATATATATACATATATATGTATATATATATATATATATAGATATATAGATAGATAGATAGATAGATAGATAGATAGATAGATAGATATATAGATAGATATATATAGATATAGATATATATAGATATAGATATATATAGATATAGATATAGATATGAAAGGTCATAAAGAAGGAACATTTCAGCATAATTTGTCTGAAATCTGATGTCACATGTTCAGAGAATAAACAATTTCACCCAGTGTCTCTGTTTTATAACTTTGTTTTTAGCAACAAGGAGATAAATCAGGTTAAAGTGACACGATCAAAGCAAGATGGATCTAAAAATGGTCATAATATTTGACACAGTTTGGTTTAAAAAGCAGCTTAAGCAGACGAAGAAGTGTAATTACTCTGCAAATTTTGGTTTGTTTCTCCTAAACTTAATAGGATAACCTTCACATTTGAGTACAACAACTATGTTAGTGAGATGCTCACCGTTATATTGACAATCTGGTTTCTGTGCTCCTGGATTTGTTAGATTACAGACAACAATATTAAAATTCTCCTTACTGTAGGTCATGCCATCATAATTATTTAGTATTCCTCTACCATTACAAATCCTTCTGACACGCTTCTCATCAGCCAAAATGAACGTGTTGATTTGCTTACAATTTGTGTAATTATTATTCTCATTAATGTTCTTCATCTCGGACTCACAGTTCTCTGCAGTCATATTTATCTTTATATGCTGTAATATAAACTTCTCATAACGTTGTTTAGGTGTTAGTTTTCTAGATTCATCTGATTCGTTTGTAGGAAACACAGTAGCAGAGCTTGTATCTCTTGGTTGGATGTTACTTCCAGACAGCACAGTGGCAGAGAGCAGCATCAGCAGCACATATGCAAACGGGATCTTCATTGTTTCCTGTTGAAGAAAAAACAGGAACATTTTTTTTGATGGAGAGTTTAATGCAGTAAATGTAACAGCAATTTTTACAACCTGGTCATTTCTCCATGACACCATCATAACATGTTATTACAAACCAGGTTCTTTACTTTATGTCTTTCTGATCTGATGAGTGATTAGTTGGTTCTTCGGTTCACTCTCTGTAAGCAGAGCAGGTATCGAAGTCGTCTGAGGCACCAGTTGGTGATGATGTATTCAGTGAAGTTCTCTGAAGCTGCAGCCTGATAACAGTGTATACAGTGCATTACATAGTTCTGGAGATTAGTTCTATTAACAATATTTGAAAAAATGTACAAAGACAAATTAATATACATTCTCATTGCACTTATACATCAATACCACAGGTCTCACTGACTGATCAGTTTAAACTGACTTTCAGCACATTTAAACTCCCAGTCTGCCCCTTTATGAACTAAAGACCATCAAGATGTTGGAGTGTGCGATAAAGTTTTTGTGAATGAGTAAAAAGAGGAAGCACAGTCTTAAATCTTCTTCCTCTCATCTACAGAGGAACTGGAGCTGCAGTCTGTCCACTAACCAAACTAAGTCTTACCTTAGAAGCAACACCTGAGTGGAGACACGAAGAGTGGGACTTCTTTTGTTCTGGGAGACAGAAGAGAGTCTAGGCAGGTCCTCCAGGAGAGCAGGAGTCTGAAGCTTTGCTTCCTTTTCACACACATTTTATATTGTTCTTCACAGGAAACTGCAGCATCAAGAAGCACAGATCATCACAAGATTGGTTACAACTAAATCTTCTGTATCCAATCAAAAGCATCATTAAAGCAGTGAGTGTGTTGGTTTCAGTGGTGTGAGAGGTGTGTGTGTGTGAGAAGGTGGTCTCTATTCCAGGAACTGAAAGGGGGCGTCTAAGCTCAGGGTCTCAGCAGCTTCTATCACCTTTAAAGGATAAAACCCTGTACAACTTCATTACAATGTTGATTTATACTTTAGTTTAACTTCATGAACATGTGAAACCTCACAGTTAATGTCATTTGGTCTGATTCATTAAAATATTGGTGATCTGCTAGAAAAAACGTTATGTTCTAGGTTAATATATATATTGATGTAAATACCAGGAAGTTACTGCTAAAATACTGAACATTCATCTCATATTCATCTTTTCATCTTAAACCTTTAACCTACGTTTCCATGTTTTTTGCATGTTCTCCCCGTGTTTGAGTGTGTTTCCTCAGGTGCTCTGGTTTCCTCCCACAGTCCAAAGACATGCATGTTAGGTTAGTTGGTGACTCTAAATTATCCGTAAGTGTCGATTGTTGTCAGTCTGTGTATGTGTCACTCTGTGTTGCCCCTAAGATAAACTGGCAAAAGCGTTAAAAACTAATCAATTGGTCTTGCTGTTCCAATATTAATAAAGGAAGTGAATAGGATTTTCAAAATAAAACAATATTCATCTTCTCATTTCTCTTAGACAAACCTTTTTGATCCCCCTGCAGGGAAATTGTTGTTGTTGAGCAGCTCACAGTGACATTGTACAGTGCAAAAAGCAGTTTTTCACACTGCACACATAATAAAATTCAAAAGTGGAAGACACAATGTGTTTGCAAAAGCATTTATGACTAAAACAAAGGAACAAAAACCTAAAGAGAATTTACAGTAATCAAGAATGACCCGAGTTATTCAGCTGAACGGTTGAGTTGCACATGAACATAGCTCACACTCCTCACCAACTTATTCAGTCTCTTCCTGTCTCGTTCAGTGCTGCCCCCCACCCCACACCATTAAAGCTACCACAGAGTCATAGAGCTCCCTAACCAGAGGCCTGCACACTCCAAAACAACTTAAGTTCACACATTTAAGCTTGTCACCACATCACTGATATTCTGTGTCTTTCACAGCTCTGAATAGCTCAGTCCTTCCTTCATGAGAACATGTGAGCAAATAGCATGTTTAGTGTGAATGTGAACGTCTAAAGTGTTAGCATATTGTATGTTCTTATGTCCTTTGGCTCCTTATTCAGATAAGACCAAACCTCCAAAACAATTACCTGAACCTTTATTATATTTCCTGAAAAGGGAAAGTTCAGTGTCAAAGAGAAATGAGAAGATGAATATTGTTTTATTTTGAAAATCCTATTACGTTCCTTAATGAATATTGGAACAGCAAGACCAATTGATTAGTTTTTGCTTAACTTAACAGCTTCCATCTTAGAAGGATACAACCCTGTACAACATCATTACAATGTTGCAACGTTGTGATTTAAACTTTAGTTTAACTTTCATGAACATCTGAAACCTCACAAAAAGTTTTATGTTCTAGGTTTTATATATATATATATATATATATATATATATATATATATATATATATATATATATATATATATATATATATATATATATATAAATACCATTACCATTACTAAATACCATTACTGCTAAAATGTGTGTATGTGTCACTTGGTGTTGCCCCTGATAGATCAGATGGATCTTAAACCTAACCATCATCATTCTACAGAAAAAACTAATCAGTTGTTCTTTCTATTCCAATATTTATAAAGGAATTGAATAGTTTTTTCAAAATAAAACAATATTCATCTTCTTATTTCTCTTAGACACTAAACTTTCCCTTTTCAGGAAACATAAGGAAGGTGCAGGTCATTGTTTGGGAAACCAAAGAGGGGAAGTTTGGCCTTATCTGAATAAGGAGCCAAAGGAACATACATCACCCCTTACACGTGCACATTCACACTAAACATGCTATTTGCTCACATGTTCTCACGAAGGAAGGACTGAGCTATTCAGAGCTGTGAAAGACACAGAATATCAGTGAATTGGTGACAAGCTTAAATATGTGAACTTAAGGTCTAAATAAAGTCACTTTATTCTATTAAATATGACAAAAACATCTCGAATGATGTTCGGACTAAAACCAAATGCTTTGAAGCAGTGTACAAATTACAGGGGAAACAAAGGGAGCTCAGCTTTCCAAAAAGCAACATAGTGTCAAGTTAAGATCACATCATCAGATAATTTTAACGTGCATGCAACACTGCAGATCTGCTAGAGTCCAACTCTGAAAGCGTGTTTTTATCTCTCTATCTGTTTGTGGTTGTAGTTGCAACAGGTGTCGCCTCTAAACAAGGCGTTTGATCTGAACATGCAACAAATTTCAATATGGCTTCTATGGACTATAATACCAAAGTTCCCTATAAATACTGCACTGATTGCTATTATTTGCACTTCATATTGGTGGAAAATGCAGTGTTTGGCAATGTTTGTGTTGCCAAAGCCAAAGTTTAATTTATACCCTGGTTTAACAGGAAATAAATGTGAAATAATGCAAAATGAAACCAAACAATGTGCTCATACAAACTGTTTAATAGAATGTATAATTCAATTATTCCTTCATCAGCATTGTTACATGTTGTACTTTGTAGGCAAATCAGCCAAATTGGTCTGATGCGACATGTGCACAGAGAGTAAACTGTCAGAGGTGGAGCTAAAAACAAAAGAAAGCTACTTTTAAAGTAGTTTTCTTTGTAAATGTTGAGGCTTTTTTGTAGTTTGGCTACAAAGAAGTTACTTATTTCAGTCTCTATTTGCAATGATTTACTTTGGAGTTTATTAATTGTTTCATGCACCGATGCACCACCACCATTAATGAAATTATTAAACAAATGTTGGAGGAAATGTTTAGTAAAAGAAATTCTCTGTGGGAATAAGTTTGTTTCAGAGACTGAATACTTAAGTGAATAAAGACGAGAAGGTGAGTCATTGTTTCTAACCACAAATGCTATGAAACAGTATGTTTCTTTAAAGTGAACTGGTAAACATGCTTCACATGAGACTGCAGTTGTCTTAGTTCACCGTTCGACGTTCACCCTCATATGTACAATTGAGGTATGTGGCTTCCTTCTCTAGTTCACAGACAAAGTCTTTGACTCTCTGTTCATCAACCACAATATACGTTTTGGTTTCCTTACAGCAGCCGTCGTCCTACTTGACATTACTGCAGCACATTCATTTAACAGCCTGGTCAGTTCTCTATGACAAACAAGGTTCTTTACCGTCTGAAGCTGAAGCTGTTTACAGAGTTTACAGTGAATCATTTAGTTTCCAGGTGCATCAACAATATCTGATTCTGTATTAAGATTAATAGAAGATGAATATTTATCAGACAACAATCAGTTAAAGATTCTGTGGCTCTGTAGTGAAATATGCAGGTAGAACCTGCAAGATAGTGAGTCTGTGTCACTAGAAAGTCCCTCTCCACATGAAGATAAGTTATGTAGAATAGTTCTATTTACAGTACTGAAAGATGTCAAATACTGAAGCTTTAAGTACAGTAAGTATTTTCTCACAGCAGTGTTACACCCCTGTCTAGGGGGCAGGAGTGAAACCTATAGGACAAATAAGGCTGTTCCCTCCCTGGTCCCCAAAGCAAAATTCAGAATCCAAATTTTTCAATTAAGTGTGCAATTTAGTTCTACAACTAAGAGAATGTGATTCAATGTGAACCAAGGCCAAAACAGCAAACAGAAGAATCTATTTCCCAAACAACCTGCTAGCTAGGCCCTAAGATTCATTCATTAAGCCTTAATGTGAAACAAGAGAAAACAGAAAGAAAATGGCAGTTCACCCCTACAGCTTCAAAACTATTTACATATAATATTTACAAGATAGAGGCAGCTAAAAGTAATATTCATTCATTAACTCCCAATTATCCTGAGTTGGGTTATGGGGCCATAACCCAAAGCTCATGACCATAGTTGAAGGTTGGACCTTAGATTGATTGGTAAACTGAAAGCTTCACCTTGCGTCTTAGCTCCCTCTTCACCACAACAGTTTGAAACAATGTCGGCATTACTGCTGATGCTGCACCAATCCTCTCACGATGCAGTTTACCGTCACTCATGATAAAGACGAATGCTAACACAACTCGCACCTTGGGCCGCAGCCCTTCTGGCCTGCTGGTACCTGTCTCCTGATTCAGGAGACCCCTAAACCAACCAGGCTCAAAAGGCCTGTTTCTTCAGCCTGATGGCCTCCTTTACCACCAGTGTCCATCAGCCAGTCCTCTGGTTGCCGCCACGACAGGCACTAACTACTTTATGGCCACAGCTCACACACGGGTCAGAAATGACCCACACAAAAACACATTTCCTGTGGCATTTTGCGGGAAACTGTGAAATGTGTTTGTTTAAAACTGCTCAGTAAAGCTGCCTTTTGCACATCTAATACATGTAAGTATTGTTTTTCAATTGTGTAATGTTACTTTGCTAAAAAAAATATTTGATGACTATACAGAGAAACTATACATCATATTCAAATAGGTAAAGGTTACCGTGAGAGTGGTTACAGAGAGTTACAAGTAATAGGAACTTTTACAAGTTACAAGTTACTATTAACTAGCTTGCTGTTAACCCTAATATCTACCCCAACTTCACCCCTGATTACATGGATGGTGTGAACAATGCACGCCGGCTATTCATCAAGGAAATGTGGTTGTCATGCCACATATGAAGAGGCACATAAAGGGCTCACCCAAATTCCAAAGGCACATTATTGAGGGAAATATTTAATAATATTATTAAATCTAATTAAGATTGAATCATCAGATACAGTAGTTTAAACAGGTGGACAACTCTAATGTGGACGGTGCTTCTGGCAGATCAAGGATCAAGCTTCATGAAGCATGTAGCTCTGGTGGGGTCTGACAGAGCTGAGATGTGAAGTGAAAGTGAAATTCCATATATATATATATATATATATATATACATATATCTATATATGTATATATATATATTTCATCTATATCTATATATATATATCTATATATGTATGTATATATATATATATATATATATATATATATATATATATATATATATATATATATATATATATATATATATATATATATATATATATATATATATATATATATATATTTTTTTTTTGCTTTATTGCATTTCACAGAAAAAAAATCTGCAACATCAAATCCTCTTTAAAGAAGGCAGCAGAGGGCAGTATTCATCATACAGTTTCTTGACTGCCAAATGACACTTTTCTTGTTCCTGCTGGTCCTCCATCACCAGCATCATGGCCTCATACTTGGCCTACATCGCTACAATGTGGCCTCTACTGGAACTGCCAATTCGGCTCACACCAAGACAGCACCTCAGATAGATCACCCTGAGAAGTAGAAAACAAATATGACTTTGGATGTAAGACTTATTTTTTTGTTCATGGATGCAGCACTAAATCTATGATGTTTTTTCATGCAAAATTCATCAACTTGGTCAACAAGTGTTTTTTTTACCATCAATTAAGAAAAATACTGGACATCTTAAGTACTGCCAATAATTAAAAACAAAAAAGTTTAAAAAGGAAAAAAATTATTTAACTTGCTTCAGGGTTTATGAACATTTTGCTGATGGTATTAGTTTGCTCAAACAGAAAAGAGCAGTTTTACCAGCAGACTTCTCTATTGCTGTGAACTTCTTCTGGTTCTTGAACCACTTAAGTCGGCTCTGCCCTGTGTGACCTTCTGTTTTCAAGACAAAATAGCTTTTATGGTTTTTCTCCAGCTTCCCCAGGTAACCTGGTTTAAACATGCCTCTCTGCAGCCCACAGGAGCTCACAAGGGCACTGGTCTGGTAGAGAAGAGCTCCTCATACAAACAAGATGAAGGAAACTCCCTCGACTACATACCAACATGATGGTCCTGAGAATCCTGGTCCTGCTCCACTTGATGATCAGTCATCCAGGGTGGCTGCAGAGGGGACCAGTGCAGCCATGTTTGGAGGGAGGTATAGCAAGGAGACGACAGAGGGGAGCTGGAAGCAGGCAGAGATCTCCCCTGGTTATTACACCATTCATCTATTACATTTCATAAATTACATAAAAACATGCTTTCATCCATATCCTTATTGATGTGCTGTTCATTTGCTCAACTCACATTTATAATTTACTGAGTGCAGTAGCAAAGAGCTGCACCAGCAGGAAACAGACAAACTGGATCTTCATAATTCTCTGGTGAAGATAAAAACACAAAATTGTTTATGTGGAAAATACAGGAGAATGTGGCTTAAAGGTGTTTTGTGATCTACCTTTTAATCCTTAGACCATCATAAATAGTACATGAATCTAATCCCAGTTCATAGTTGGCTCCTTACTTGACCACAGTTAAATGACATAACTAATAAGTGCAGTGGGGCATTAGGTCTGGAAAATTCCATCTAAATCTTTCACGTAAAAATGTATGTTTCCAGTTTACTTAATGCAGAAATCTCTGAACATATGAAACCTAATTTGCATTAATTACTTGAGCTTTTCGTTTAAAGAAGAGGACAGTGAACATCACCAGGTCTTTCAGGATTTAAAATTAGATTAATGTTTTGTGACACTTCGCATCATTCTTTGGAAGCACAACAGGCTCATGAATTACTCAAAAGATGAATGGTACTTATGTGAAAGTTAACTCATGGCAACTGGAATTTATTTTCTTCAAAACATTTTACAACTCATTTAAGTTTATTCTCCAGACTGAGGAAAGTTGGTTGGCTGATTTTCAAGGCTGATCTGAAAGGTCTGTGCTTCTCTTTTTCATTGCAGAACTAGGAAGTGATTAAGAAAAGACCAAGAAGAAATCCAAATCTCTCTTTATGTGTGTGTCTCTGTCCCTTTCCAGGTTCTCATGATGGAGATGTTATTTCTATATGAGATGAATTTTAATGGCTGAAAGTAGAAGGAACCTGCAAATACAAACCAAAACCAGTCTGTAGGAAAAGGTCCATCAGTGCAGGGAAGGATGCAAAACTTTTTATTGACTGTGGTGGTGAGGAAGATGAAGAGGACAAAGGCAGAGCAGAGGACGAAGTGGTGGAAGTTGAAAAAAGAATGTTGAGTAGTTTTCAGGGAGGAACTGAGAGACTGAGTGGTCAGGAGGTGCTTGAGGATGACTGGACAACTTCTAATGTGATCAAAGAGACAGGTTGGAGGGAACTTGGTGGACAAGGAGACTTGGTGGTGGAGCGAGAAAGTTCAGGAGTTTATACAACGTAAGAGGTTTGCTAAGAACAGGCTGATTTATATGTATTTATATCTTTAGATAGTTCAGTTTAAATGAGGTTCTTTTAGTTTTAGCTTTACTGCATGTCACAGAAAAAATGTCTGGAAAATCAAACCCTCTTTAAAGAAGGCAGCAGAGGGCAGAGTGCAGGACCCATCATCCAGTTTCTTGACTGCCACATACAACTGGTCTTGTTCCTGCTGGTCCTCCATCACCAGCATCATGGCGTCATACTTGGCCTACATCGCCACCATGTGGCCTCTCCTGGAACTGCCAATTCAGCTCTCACCAAGACAGCACCTCAGATAGATCACCCTGAGAAGTAGAAGACAATTATGCCTTTGGATTATGCCTTTGGAAATCCTAAATAGTTTTTAAAAATGTTTACTTTAAATTTTTGAAGCAAGAACACAACTCAAGTTATAACAGCAACACAAATACTCACAAACCAAAACAATATACATAAATAAATAAAGTGGGCCAAGAACAAGATCAACATAAAATAAATGATTCTATCACTTACAGTAAAAAAAAGAATGAGCCAGCATCCATATCAATGCGCAAACTATAAAACCAAAACAGTTACTTGATGTTTAAGATATTATAGTTCTTTTGAATGAAACAAAGTATTACATCAAAAAACTTACTCAGCTGTAGGAACAGAGGCAGGATTGTTCAAATTAGAAAACTGTATTGTCACAATAAATATTCTAATAAATGTGCCAAAGAGAGGGACTACAACTAACTGAGTTAAAGTAGCAATAATCCACTCAGGATAACCCACTGCCACAATAGTCCAAAATATGTATTCCCTTAATAAATAAGTCATGTTATTTATAAAGCAGTAGCACAGTAGAAGCATGCGGACAATGATCCGCTGTGGCGACCCTGAACTCACGGGATAAAGCCAAAGAACAAAAAAACAACAACAACACTAGAAGCGGTTACTCAGAAAAAACAGAGAGGAGCAGGTCAATGAACGTAGCGTTGTCCGAATCGTAAATAGCAATGATGAACTTGATGAGAGCTGGACAGTCGCAGTGGAAATGCGGACGAACTGAGAAGTGTGGGCGAAGCTGAATTCAAATAGTGAGGGGAACAGGTGTAAACGATTACGAGTGGTGAAGATGGATGAGATGAACAGGTAAAAGAACAGGAAGTGACTGTAAGTTAAAACCCAGAAGGAGGAAGTGAAGTAGTGATGTTGACGTCACTCCCAGCGCGACAGTGCAAGTCTGAGGAATTTGACTTAATTATGTTAAACAAACACATTAGCCACAGCTTCTTATTGCAGCTTAATTTGTTTATATCCTACATTTATTTTAAGCATATAAGGGATTTGATAAACACACGAGAGAGCTGCAGATAAAGACAGGTCATTTTAATTCTCCTCAGATGAGGCTGAACATGCTGCTTTAGGGCCCAATGCATTTTCATAGTCCACGTAAAGCAAGAAACGGTTAAGTTCAAAATGTAGCTAATGTTATATGTAATTATTGTGTCATAAATACATGTAAAATCAAATGATTAAATGATCACATCAAATGACTTAATCTTTTAAAGCAGCAGAAAATATAGAGACAAAGTGGGTTTTAACTGGCTCATGGAACCAACCTTTACTATGTCAGATCAACATCTGGTGACTGTTTAAGGTCCAGATCAAAATATCTACAGGTGCCAAATAGAAGTGAGTACACGTCTTTCTGAAGTCCAGGACCAGTTGTTTCAAAAATAAAGAAGTGAAAACATAATTTCAGTCAAAAGATCAACGGCTTTTGGCTTCTCTCCTTAGGGGTCACCAAAGCTGCACCTGGTGTGGTGGCATTCGATCCTGGGCCCTTTGCATCCCAACACCATGCTCTACCCAATGAGCAGCAGACCCCCTCAAAAACATGTGTGGCAGGTAGACACTAGGACTCGGGTAGGGGTGGTGGCAATAGAGGAACAGCAGCCAATGAGAGAAACGGCAAATTGATTAAGAGAGAAATGTGAAGCAGGTGTGGGAAGTTGGCTGCTGCTCATTCTGTTGTGACTGTTGAGATGTTTCTGCTCATGGTTTTAGTAAGTTACATTTATATTTGTGTGTTTTGTGTTTTGATGTATGTAGTGGAAGCAGGTACTTAAATGCCCTGAGGTATTGTTTTATAATTTAAGTGGGTCTGCCATAACTGTTATAGGTTAACAAGTGGAGCAGTCTTATCACCTGGTGTAAGGTATGGTGTTTATATGTTTATATAAAAATATAAAATGTATGTTTGTTTCCTTACACATTTTGTAACAGTGCTTTGTTTGTTTGCAGGCATTGCACTGACTGCCGTTTATTTTAGCATTGCTGTATGTTGTGGTTTCAATTTGTTATGTTGTTTTTGGATTTGATGGAGTTTTGACTTTTCTTCTGTTTCTAGTACTACGGCGGGGTGGGTCCTCCGCCTATGGGTATGGGCGGTATATTGGGAGTTCACTTACTATTATATTGCATGTCCTGTGTTTGCATGGCTTGTTGTCTTTTTATTTAATATGGTTTCGGCTTGTTGTGTGGTTACTTCACATTTAGGATACTCCCTGTCCCCTGCCAGTGGGTGGCTCGTCTCCCGGCCGTAGTATGATTTTGTTTTATTCTTTTCCTTTTAATTTTAGGATTTTAATATTGTTTTGTTTTTATTAAATAGCCGTTATGGCAGTTAACCCACACCGACTGTTGTGGCCTCTTTATTGAAGCCTCTGTGCTTGGCTTGTGTATTTAATTTTGATTGTGTATCTTAGGATGCTTAAGGTCACACATGTTTTTACTAATTATTAGAAATCTAAACAGAAATCAAAAGTCATTTATAAGGGTCTCTTATGATGTTCATACAGACAACTGCATGTGGTCTAAATATGATCTGCAAACCAACTAAAATCTAAAATCCAGAGAGAATGACACTAAAAACACTCACTAAAATAAATTCTGTCTGTCTTTGCAAGATGCAGGACAAACACTTAAATGTACCAGGGACAGGTCTGTTTGAAAGATACAGAGAGAAGCTATGTGAAAAGATATGAAAGGTCATAAAGAGAGAACATTTCAGCAGAATTTCTCTGAAATCTGATGTCACATGTTCAGAGAATAAACAATTTCATCCAGTTTCTCTGTTTTATAACTTTGTTTTTAGCAACCAGGAGATAAATCAGGTTAAAGTGATACGATCAAAGCAAGATGGATCTAAAAATGGTCATAATATTTGACACAGTTTGGTTTAAGAAGCAGCTTAAGCAGATGAAGAAGTGTAATTACTCCACAAAGTTTGGTTCATCTTTGTCATAGTGAACAGGTAAACGTCGTTTACAAGCGACTACAACAACTCTGTTAGTGCGATATGTACCCTGATATTCACAATTTGGTTTCCTTGCTCCCTGGTTTTTTAGTTCACAGACAACAATATCAAACTTTGTCTTACTATAGGTCATATGATCTGTCTTATTTAGTTTTCCTTCACCATTACAAATCTTTTGGACATCATCCTCATCAGCCAAAATGAACGTATTGATTTGCTTACAATTTGTGTAATTATTATTCTCATTAATGTTCTTCATCTCGGACTCACAGTTCTCTGCAGTCATATTTATCTTTATATGCTGTAATATAAACTTCTCATAACGTTGTTTAGGTGTTAGTTTTCTAGATTCATCTGATTCATTTGTAGGAAACACAGTAGCAGAGCTTGTATCTCTTGGTTGGATGTTACTTCCAGACAGCACAGTGGCAGAGAGCAGCATCAGCAGCACACATGCAAACAGGATCTTCATTGTTTCCTGTTGAAGAAAAAACAGGAACATTTTTTTTGATGGAGAGTTTAATGGAGTAAATGTAACAGCAATTTTACAACCTGGTCATTTCTCCATGACACCATCATAACATGTTATTACAAACCAGGTTCTTTACTTTATGTCTTTCTGATCTGATGAGTGATTAGTTGGTTCTTTGGTTCACTCTCTGTAACCAGAGCAGGTACAGAAGTCGTCTGAGGCACCAGTTGGTGACGATGTCTTCAGTGAAGTTCTCTGAAGCTGCAGCCTGATAACAGTGCATACAATGCATTACATAGTTCTGGAGATTAGTTGTATTAACAATATTAGAAAAAATGTACAAAGACAAATAAATATACATTCTCATTGCATTTATACATCAATATAACAGGTTTCACTGACTGCTCAGTTTAAACTGACTTTCAGCACATTTAAACTCCCAGTCTGCCCCTTTATGAACTAAAGACCATCAAGATGTTGGAGTGTGCGATAAAGTTTTTGCGAATAAGTAAATTAAGCAGCACAGTCTTAAATCTTCTTCCTCTCATCTACAGAGGAACTGGAGCTGCAGTCTGTCCACTAACCAAACTAAGTCTTACCTTAGAAGCAACACCTGAGTGGAGACACGAAGAGTGGGACTTCTTTTGTTCTGGGAGACAGAAGAGAGTCTAGGCAGGTCCTCCAGGAGAGCAGGAGTCTGAAGCTTTGCTTCCTTTTCACACACATTTTATATTGTTCTTCACAGGAAACTGCAGCATCAAGAAGCACAGATCATCACAAGATTGGTTACAACTAAATCTTCTGTATCCAATCAAAAGCATCATTAAAGTAGTGAGTGTGTTTGTTTCAGAGGTGTGAGAAGTGTGTGTGTGTGAGAAGGTGGTCTCTATTCCAGGAACTGAAAGGGGGCGTCTAAGCTCAGTGTCTCAGCAGCTTTTATCACCTTTAAAGGATAAAACCCTGTACAACTTCATTACAATGTTGATTTAACCTTTAGTTCAACTTCATGAACATGTGAAATCTCACAGTTAATGTCATTTGGCCCAACTCATTAAAATATTGGTGATCTGCTACAAAAAGTGTTATGTTGTAGGTTAATATATATATAAATGTAAATACCAGGAAGTTACTGCTAAAATACTGAACATTTGTCTCATATTCATCTTTTCATCTCAGGTGCTCTGGTTTCCTCCCACAGTCCAAAGACGTGCATGTTAGGTTAGTTGGTGACTCTAAATTATCCGTTGGTGTCAATGGTTGTCAGTCTGTGTATGTGTCACTCTGTGTTGCCCCTAAGATAAACTGGCAAAAGTGTTAAAAAACAATCAATTGGTCTTCCTGTTCCAATATTAATAAAGGAAGTGAATAGGATTTTCAAAATATAACAATATTCATCTTCTTATTTCTCTTAGACACTAAACTTTCCCTTTTCAGGAAAGATAAGGAAGGTGCAGGTCATTGTTTGGGAAACCAAAGAGGGGAAGTTTGGCCTTATCTGAACAAGGAGCCAAAGAGAACTTACAATATTCTAACGCCCCTTTAAACGTTCACATTCACACTAAACATGCTATTTGCTCACATGTTCTCATGAAGGAAGGACTGAGCTATTCAGAGCTGTGAAAGACACAGAATATCAGTGATGTGGTGACAAGCTTAAATGTGTGAACTTAAGTTGTTGTGGAGTGTGCAGGCCTCTGGTTAGGGAGCTCTATGACTCTGTGGTAGATTTAATGGTGTGGGGTGGGGGGCAGCACTGACCGAGACAGGAAGAGACTGAACAAGTTGGTGAGGAGTGTGAGCTCTGTTCATGTGCAACTCAACCGTTCAGCTGAATAACTCGGGTCATTTTGATTACTGTAAATTCTCTTTAGCTTTTTGTTTAATGGTTTTAGTCATAAATGCTTTTGCAAACACATTGTATCTTCCACTTTTGAATTTTTTGTAAATACTTGAAAAACTGCTTTTTGCACTGTAACCATCACTGTGAGCTGCTCAACAACAACAATTTCCCCACAGGGGGATTAAAAAGGTTTGATCTTATCTTATGAATATGAAAATGAATATGGACGTCATCTCTTTCATGTATAATATTTTTCCCACACAGATTTATTTTTTTGGAGACATTATCCCCAAACTTTCTCATCTCACAGCATCAGTCATTTACGCGTCCAGCAGGATCAATTACTGCCTCTACTGTGAACCACGAACAATGAAATATTTTTGCATCGCACTGAAATTTTATTTTAATATATTGTCTGTCAATCAGCTAATGATTTCAGGTGTATTTGCAGCTGTTTCAGGATCTGAAGAGAGATTTCAAAAAACGCTCTGTATGTCATGTAAGACATGTTGTAAAATTTGCAAGTTTGCTAAACCAGAAATACGTTGGCTGGCAGAACTCATCAAAATAATGGTGATCTGTTAATATATCTTGATGTAAATACCAGGAAATTAAAGCTAAAATATAAAATTTTCATGTTTATCTTAAACATGTTTTCTAATATTTTCCAATATTTGTCAAATTTTTTTGAGGCCACTTTATAGGTTTTTCAGATGATATTGGAAAAGTATGAGTCACTGCTCAGGTTATCAGAACATATTCTCACAGCGTATTGTGATAAAGTATAACAACTTTTTTTTTAAACACCTAATTCTTACCACCTCCTCACACCTGCACATTCTCACTGACCATACTATTTGCTCTTGAAGGAAAGTCTGGGCTGTTCCTGTGAAAACCACAAAGCGTCAGTGATGTGCTGACATTCTGAAGTGCATGAATGTAAAGGTCTAAAGAAAAAGTTCTGTTAAAGTCATTTTCATCTGTTAAATGTTAAAAAAACAAAACAATAGGACATCTTCAAATAATAGAAAGCCTTCAAACCAAAGTGTTCAAATTACAGTGGAGTCATGGGAGCTCAGCTACAATAAATGACAAAAGAAATATAATGAAGATTTAATCCACACGTGTGCACCTCTGATGTGCACGTTGCTTCTGGAAGTTTAACTTTCCCTTCAAGCTGATACATGTTCAAGCTTCTTCTCATGTAGCTGTCAGTGTCATGGAGCTGTGCTTGGATCTGAAAGGGCTGAGATGTGAAGTTCAGAGATGATTCCTGTTCTGTTCTGTCTGGTTTGCAGGGCTCTAGGTGACATAGTTTTGAACTGGTCTGGATGTCAGGGCTACTTAGGGCACAGCCAGTGGAGAACTACGTGCTCTGACATCCACCAGCTTGTCTCTGTATTTGGGTCTGCTGCTTTTAAGACACAGAAGTGCTTGAGACTGATTGTTGGTTGGTAATCGGCTGAAATGTGAAAGAGCTCGCAGTGCTCGTACCGTCTCTCGAATCAACTATATATATATATATATATATATATATATATATATATATATATATATATATATGTGTGTGTGTGTGTGTGTGTGTATGTATGTATGTATGTGTATATAAAAACACATTTTGGTTCACTTCCTATTGGCAGTGTCTCAGCAGCTTCCATCTTTGAAGAATAAAACCCTGTACAACTTCATTACAACGTTGATTTGTACTTTAGTTTAACTTTCATAAACATGTGAAACCTCACAGTTAATGTCATTTGGCAGAATATTGTTTTATTTTTATTTCAAAATATAACAATATTCATCCTCTTATTTCTCTTAGACATTAAACTTTCCCTTTTCAGGAAACATCATGAAGGTGCAGCTGATTGTTTGGGAAGTTTGGCCTTATCTGAACAAGGAGCCTAAGGACATGAGAACATACAATATTCTATCACCACTTACACGTGTACATTCACACTAAACATGCTATTTGCTCACATGTTCTCATGAAGGAAGGACTGAGCCATTCAGAGCTGTGAAAACCACAAAATGTCAGTGATGCGGTGACAAGCTTAAATATGTGAACTTAAGGTCTAAATAAAGTCACTTTATTTTGTTAAATATGACAAAAACATGTCAATTGATGTTCAAACTAAAACGAAATGGTTTGAAGCTGTGTTCGAATTACACGGGACCCACGAGGAAGTTAAGCTTATCCTAAAGAATCTATTTCCCAAACAACCTGCTAGCTAGGCCCTAAGATTCATTCATTAAGCCTTAATGTGAAACAAGAGAAAACAGAAAGAAAATGGCAGTTCACCCCTACAGCTTCAAAACTATTTACAGATAATATTTACAAGATAGAGGCAATGCAACCACAAGGGGACACAAGCCAGTCTCCTTATGCCAGTCCCAGGTCTGGATAAATGCAGAGGGTTGTGTCAGGAAGGACATCCAACATAAAACACATGTCAAATTAAACATGCGAATCATGACTTCTATACCAGATTGGTCGGGGACCAGGTTAACAACGACCACCACCAGTGCTGTTGACCTACAGGGTGCAGGTGGAAATTGTGCTACTGTTGGTCGAAGAAGAAGAGGAGGAAGGCGTTTCCACAGAGAAGAGGAAAGCTAAGAGTGTAGGACTGACAGTAAGGACTTTGAATGTTTGGACTATGACAGGGAAGGCTAGAGAGTGAGTTGACACAATGCAGAGAAGGAAGGTGGACATTCTGTGTGTCCAGGAGACCAGGTGGAAAGGTAGCAAGGCTAGAAGCTCAGGAGCAGGGTTCAAGTTGTTCTACCATGGGTCAGATAGGAAGAGAAATGGAGTAGGAGTTAATCTGAAAGAGGAGTTTGTGAGGAATGTTCTAGAGGTGAAAAGAGTATCAGACAGGTTGGTGGTGGAATGTGGAAGTTGAGGGATGTATACTGGGAAAGGGGTTAGAAAAGAACAAGGTGATTAATATATATCTCAGTTTATATGAAGTTCTTTAGTTTTAGATTTACTGCATGTCACAGAAGAAAAATCTGAAACATCAAACCCTCTTTAAAGAAGGCAGCAGAGGGCAGAGTGCAGGACCCATCATACAGTTTCTTGACTGCCCAATTACCACTGGTCTTGTTCCTGCTGGTCCTCCATCACCAGCATCATGGCGTCATGCTTGGCCTACATCGCCACCATGTGGCCTCTACTGGAACTGCCAATTCGGCTCACACCAAGACAGCACCTCAGATAGATCACCCTGAGAAGTAGGAAACTAATATGCCTTTGGATCTAATATATATATATATTATATATATATTCTATGTTATATTTATATATTTTATATATTTTATTTTATTTATTTTTTATTTTTTTGTTCATGGATGTGTCACTTACTCTATAATGTTTTTTCATGCAGAATTCATGAACTTCGTCAACAAGTGGTTTTTCCATCAATTAGGAAAAATATTGGACATTTTAAGAACTGCCAATAATTTAACAAAAAAATTCTAAAGGGATTAATTAACATTTTGCTGATGGTACTAATTTGCTCAAACTGAACACAGCAGTTTTACCAGCAAACTTCTCTATTGCTGTGACTTTCTCCTGATTCTCCCTGTTTGACCTTCTGTTTTCAAGACAAAATAGCTTTTCTGGTTCCCCAGGTAACCTGGTTTAAACATGTCTCTCTGCAGCCCACAGGAGGTCACAAGGGCACTGGTCTGGTAGAGAAGAGCTCCTCATACAAACAAGATGAAGGAAACTCCCTCGACTGCATATCAACATGATGGTCCTGAGAATCCTGGTCCTGCTCCACTTGATGATCAGTCATCCAGGGTGGCTGCAGAGGGGACCAGTGCAGCCATGTTTGGAGGGACGTATAGCAAGGAGATGACAGAGGGGAGCTGGAAGGAGGCAGAGATCTCCTCTAAAGACAGAATTGTGGAATTGTGGCCAAATTAGGAGCATCCTGTCTCAAAATGATGCCGAAAACTAGTCCATGCATCTACTTTTAAGTCTAGGCTTAAAACCGTCCTCTTTGCTGGGGGACCCACCCCCCGATGGGCTACTGATCCTACCAACCTGCCCGATGTTTTGTTGTTGCTTTTTGTTGCTCTTTTCTTTTCTCTCTTCACTTTCCAACCTGAGCCTGGTTCTGCAGGAGGTTTCTTCCATTAAAGGGAGTTTTTCCTCTCCACTGTTGCCTATGGCTTGATCCAGGGGGAATTGTTGGGTTCTCTCTATACATCTTTATAATCTTGACTTTATTCTGTAAAGTGCCCTGAGATTACTTTGTTGTCAATTGGTGCTTTATAAATAAAGTTGAATTAAACTGAATTAAATAGTTTTTAAAAATGTTTACTTTAAATTTTTGAAGCAAGAACACAACTCAAGTTATAACAGCAACACAAATACTCACAAAGCAAAACAATATACATAAATAAATAAAATAAATAAAGTGGGCCAAGAACAAGATCAACATAAAATAAATGATTCTATCACTTACAGTAAAAAAAAGAATGAGCCAGCATCCATATCAATGCGCAAACTATAAAACCAAAACAGTTACTTGATGTTTAAGATATTATAGTTCTTTTGAATGAAACAAAGTATTACATCAAAAAACTTACTCAGCTGTAGGAACAGAGGCAGGATTGTTCAAATTAGAAAACTGTATTGTCACAATAAATATTCTAATAAATGTGCCAAAGAGAGGGACTACAACTAACTGAGTTAAAGTAGCAATAATCCACTCAGGACAATAACCCACTGCCACAATAGTCCAAAATATGTATAAGGCCCTTAATAAATAAGTCATGTTATTTATAAAGCAGTAGCACAGTAGAAGCATGCGGACAATGATCCGCTGTGGCGACCCTGAACTCACGGGATAAAGCCAAAGAACAAAAAAACAACAACAACACTAGAAGCGGTTACTCAGAAAAAACAGAGAGGAGCAGGTCAATGAACGTAGCGTTGTCCGAATCGTAAATAGCAATGATGAACTTGATGAGAGCTGGACAGTCGCAGTGGAAATGCGGACGAACTGAGAAGTGTGGGCGAAGCTGAATTCAAATAGTGAGGGGAACAGGTGTAAACGATTACGAGTGGTGAAGATGGATGAGATGAACAGGTAAAAGAACAGGAAGTGACTGTAAGTTAAAACCCAGAAGGAGGAAGTGAAGCACTGATGTTGACAGTACCTGTCGGCGGACGTCACTCCCAGCGCGACAGTGCAAGTCCGAGGAATTTGACTTAATTATGTTAAACAAACACATTAGCCACAGCTTCTTATTGCAGCTTAATTTGTTTATATCCTGAATTTACTTTAAGCATATAAGGGATTTGATAAACACATGAGAGAGCTGCAGATAAAGACAGGTCATTTTAATTCTCCTCAGATGAGGCTGAACATGCTGCTTTAGGGCCCAATGCATTTTCATAGTCCACGTAAAGCAAGAAACGGTTAAGTTCAAAATGTAGCTAATGTTATATGTATTTATTGTGTCATACATACATGTAAAATCAAATGATTAAATGATCACATCAAATGACTTAATCTTTTAAAGCAGCAGAAAATATAGAGACAAAGTCGGTTTTAACTGGCTCATGGAACCAACCTTTACTATGTCAGATCAACATCTGGTGACTGTTTAAGGTCCAGATCAAAATATCTACAGGTGCCAAATAGAAGTGAGTACACGTCTTTCTGAAGTCCAGGACCAGTTGTTTCAAAAATAAAGAAGTGAAAACATAATTTCAGTCAAAAGATCAACGGCTTTTGGCTTCTCTCCTTAGGGGTCAACAAAGCTGCACCTGGTGTGGTGGCATTCGATCCTGGGCCATTTGCATCCCAACACCATGCTCTACCCAATGAGCAGCAGACCCCCTCAAAAACATGTTTTTACTAATTATTAGAAATCTAAACAGAAATCAAAAGTCATTTACAAGAGTCTCTTATGATGTTCATACAGACAACTGCATGTGGTCTAAATATGATCTGCAAACCAACTAAAATCTAAAATCCAGAGAGAATGACACTAAAAACACTCACTAAAATAAATTCTGTCAGGCAACAAGTTGGTTTTTAGAGATTTTATTCTTTGCGAGATGCAGGACAAACACTTAAATGTACCAGGGACAGGTCTGTTTAAAAGCTACATATAGAAGCTATGTGAAAAGATATGAAAGGTCATAAAGAGAAAAATTTGAGCAGAATTTCTCTGAAACTTGATGTCACATGTTCAGAGAATAAACAATTTCACCCAGTGTCTCTGTTTTATATCTTTGTTTTTGGCAACCAGGAGATAAATCAGGTTAAAGTTATACGATCAAAGCAAGATGGATCTAAAAATGGTCATAATATTTGACACAGTTTGGTTTAAGAAGCAGCTTAAGCAGATGAAGAAGTGTAATTACTCTGCAAAGTTTGGTTTGTCTCCATGATAGTGAACAGGAAAACCTCCTTCACAAACGACTATAACAACTCTCTTAGTGCGATATGTACCCTGATATTGACAATTTAGTTCATTTGCTCCCAGTTTTATTTGGTTACAGACAACAATATCAAACTTTCTCTTACTATAGGTCATGTTGTTATTCTTCAGTTGTCCTTCTCCATTACAAATGTTTTTGACAACCTGTTCATTAGCCAAAATGAAAGTATTTTTTTCCTTACAATAGGTGTGATTCTTATTATTCTTATTAATGTTATTCTTCATCTCGGACTCACAGTTCTCTGCAGTCATATTTATCTTTATATGCTGTAATATAAACTTCTCATAACGTTGTTTAGGTGTTAGTTTTCTAGATTCATCTGATTCATTTGTAGGAAACACAGTAGCAGAGCTTGTATCTCTTGGTTGGATGTTACTTCCAGACAGCACAGTGGCAGAGAGCAGCATCAGCAGCACACATGCAAACAGGATCTTCATTGTTTCCTGTTGAAGAAAAAACAGGAACATTTTTTTTGATGGAGAGTTTAATGGAGTAAATGTAACAGCAATTTTACAACCTGGTCATTTCTCCATGACACCATCATAACATGTTATTACAAACCAGGTTCTTTACTTTATGTCTTTCTGATCTGATGAGTGATTAGTTGGTTCTTTGGTTCACTCTCTGTAACCAGAGCAGGTACAGAAGTCGTCTGAGGCACCAGTTGGTGACGATGTCTTCAGTGAAGTTCTCTGAAGCTGCAGCCTGATAACAGTGTATACAGTGCATTACATAGTTCTGGAGATTAGTTCTATTAACAATATTTGAAAAAATGTACAAAGACAAATTAATATATATTCTCATTGCACTTATACATCAATACCACAGGTCTCACTGACTGATCAGTTTAAACTGACTTTCAGCACATTTAAACTCCCAGTCTGCCCCTTTATGAACTAAAGACCATCAAGATGTTGGAGTGTGCGATAAAGTTTTTGTGAATGAGTAAAAAGAAGCAGCACAGTCTTAAATCTTCTTCCTCTCATCTACAGAGAAACTGGAGCTGCAGTCTGTCCACTAACCAAACTAAGTCTTACCTTAGAAGCAACACCTGAGTGGAGACACGAAGAGTGGGACTTCTTTTGTTCTGGGAGACAGAAGAGAGTCTAGGCAGGTCCTCCAGGAGAGCAGGAGTCTGAAGCTTTGCTTCCTTTTCACACACATTTTATATTGTTCTTCACAGGAAACTGCAGCATCAAGAAGCACAGATCATCACAAGATTGGTTACAACTAAATCTTCTGTATCCAATCAAAGCATCATTAAAGCAGTGTGTGTGTGTGTTTGTTTCAGTTGTGTGAGAGGTGTGTGTGTGTGTGTGTGTGTGTGAGAAGGTGGTCTCTATTCCAGGAACTGAAAGGGGGCGTCTAAGCTCAGTGTCTCAGCAGCTTCTATCACCTTTCAAGGATAAAACCCTGTACAACTTCATTACAATATTCATGAACTTGTGAAACCTCACAGTTAATGTCATTTGGCCCAACTCATTAAAATATTAGTGATGTGTTACAAAAAGTGTTATGTTCTGGGTTAATATATATATATAGTGTGTGTGTGTTTGCGTGTGTGGGTCTGTGGGTGTGTGTTTGTGCGGGTCTTTGCGTGTGTGTGTGTGTTTGTGTGTGTGCATGCACGAGCGGTAGGTTAGTCTCTATTCCAAGAACTTAAGGGGGGTGTGAGGGTTTTTGTTTAATAAGCATATTGCATGAACTAAATCAGGGGAAACTAATCACAACAGTGCCGGGAAAATTAGAGAAACAAAATTCCAGGAATAAAACTAAAACAGAGGCCACCAGGCAGGGATCAACAAATGACCAAAACTCAGACCAAACAGGAGTCCAAAAAAATAGAAGTCAGGAGTCCAAAACAGGAAGCCCAGTGTCCTGGAGTACAGACAGCACAGGGCAGCAATCTGAGAGAATTAAACAGGCAAACAGATTATCAAGATCCAAACTCAATGCAGAAAATGGTTGGAAGGGTCTCACCACAGAACTGTGGGTTTAAGTAGGAGGAGAACAGGTGAAAACAGGTGATGAGTGGTGAAGTTGCTGGAGTGACCAACAGTGTGGAAGTGGGGAAGACTGGCTACAAAAGTACAAGTCCGAAACAGGAAGTGAAGACAAAACACAAAATTAAGTCCATAGGCCAGGATCAGGACAGGGGACATTTAAGCTCGGTGTCTCAGCAGCATCCACCACCTTTAAAGGACAAAGACACCTTCATTACACTACTGAAGAGACACAACTAAGTAGACTTTAGTTTAACTTCATGAACATGCAAATCACCCGGTTTTAAAGCTGAAGTACAGAGTATTTCTCTGTGCCACAGAAACTGAAGAGAGAAATTTCACAGACAGCTCTGCTCTGTATTTAATGTGCGACATGTTGTATGATTTGCAAGTTTGCTAAACCAGAACTACATCAGCTGCTATAACTCAGCTGTTACAAAACGTGCTGTTTGGTATTGTTTAATATATCTTGATCTACATACCAGGAAATACAAGCTGAAAGTCTGAACTTTCATCTGATATTCACCTTTTCATCTTGAACTCAAATATTCTCCAGTAATTTTAGTGAGCACTGAATATGTTTTTCAAAATATACAACAGACACTAAATGTCGTCTTTAGGAGATATCAGAAAGGTACAAGTTACTGTTTGGGGAACTAAAAAGGAGAAGTTTCTCTGAAAATCAGAACATATTCTAAGAACATATATATTATATATAACAACCTTTTTCTTCATTCCTATCACTGCCTCAAACCTGCACATTCGTACTAAACATCTTCTGTAAACAAACTGCACAAAAGTCCAAAATCAGCACAGTTTGGTTTTTCATTTAGTGTTAAATGTAAAAAACAAAGCAACAAACTCTGGTTCATTCTTTACGTCCAGGTGGTTCTTGTTTTGGCTCCTGGTCTGATTTTCTTCTGCTACTTGGTCCTGGAAAAACAGGTAGAAAACAGAAGACTCTTATTACCCCTTAAATAACATGAGAGTTGGATAAAGTTTAAACTAATAAAAGCCTCCTCGGTCCTTTTGAAATGCTCCATGTCAGAGGAAACGTGGGTTTACAGTAAAACCACATGGACATTTTCTGTTGTTGGTTTAACTTTTTTACTCCGTGCTCGGTCAATACATCTTTACTCTGACTGTCAAGACTTTTTCTATCTTTGTCACCAGAGCGGCCCAGGAACTCAGGTCAAAGGTCATGTGCTCGGGGCATATTTGGCCCTTTTGTTGGCTGTTGTTCTGCTGGAGGTGAGTGTTCACACGAAGCAAAACAAATGTTAATCCTTTCTTAAAAATTAAACCGTATACACACGGTTACACAAGCAAACCATACTGACATAACAACATGTTGGACAACATGTGGTCCTTTACTATTTGTTTACAATATAAAAATAAACACATTATTATTTAACAGTCATTACATGATTTTAGGGTTTTTTACGTGGTGTCCTAAAATACCTAACTTCAGCTTTTCTAAATAAATTGTGATGCATGTGGCATTTTTATCACCTTCACGCCACCAGGTGGCGCCACAGGCAAGACTTTGAACTGATTTGCAGCTTTTGAACGTGTGGGTGTGAATAAATGTGTTGTTCCTGTTCTGCTTTTCTCTGCCACCAGGTGGGATTTGCTGTGGTGCAGAAGGTGGCTTTCGGTTTCTCCTTGTCTACGATGCACACAATAATGTCCACACCATGTCCCAGCAGAGTCGAATGTTACGTCTCCCAGGCAACAGAGAAGACGGTGTTCATGGTCATCATGTTCTCTGTGGCCTGACTTTCCGGTCTGCTGACTCTGGTGGAAATGGTGCATTCACTGACCTAACAAAGCCTGATTAGACATTAAATCATCACATACAGGGTTTCATTTCAATATTGGAACTTATCTCTATTCAACAGTGTGTGGTGCTGATGACATAGAGACCCTGGGAAAAGATCCCAGAGACCTCAGGACTTCAGATGGAGTTAACCGTCAAAGAGGAAGCTGACACTACAGAGCAGAATGAAAGTTACACTAAACTCAACATCTGAAGTGGAAAAAGGCTCAGAGAGATCCCTCCCATGACGTCCTGACACACCGCTGCTTTTTCATCGTAGGAGAGGATGTGGCCGGATACACCTGCTCTTTACAGCTTGTACTAAATGCTGTGAATATCCAGTACTCCTTCTATTACTAACAAACTGTGCTTTAAAGTGAACAAATATTAAGTGTCAGGGATTTTATCACCAAAACCTTTGGTGGAGTTTGTGTGTCGTTGTTGAAAAGAAACCTACTGACAATGCACAGGAGCTAAATTGACTCATTGTCCCTTTTTCCCTAACACGGTTTCCTATTGTCAGATTTGTTTTTGTGAGAAAAAGTAGGAGAAAAAGCGTTTGGTCGGTCAAAGCAAGAGAGTTATGAGAAGATTATATTTGTGAATAAATGAATAAATATTGTAATGGCACCTACATCTAAAATATATTTAAACTATTTTAAACATTTGAGCAGTTACTAAAATTTTCATTTTATGGTGTATTAGTTATTTTAATTTGTCTAGTTTTCACCTGCAGTCTAGCACTGCAACTGTGATGTTTTGTGACTTTCTGTGGTTTATTAGTTTCAAGTGAAATGCAGTAAAGACATTTAACAAACTCATATACTCATTTTTACCTCACAGCCAAGCATTTGTGTTTTTCACAGCTCATTTAAAATAACTCTGATCAAGCATTTTATCTTATTGTAACTTTACATTTAGGGCTAGTACCAAATGTTCTAGAGTGCAGAAAAGAACAATACTGTTTCTACAGTTCCATATCTTCTATATACATCATTAGCTGTCTGGAAAACAACTATAGCTTGAGTCAGCTCTATATGTAGTTTAGCAACAGTTTTTCAAGATTTTAAATAATAAAAACAAAAAAGTGTTCAATATTCAATATTAAATGTTTGCACCAGTATGCAAGGTTAGTACAACATCATTTGATCAACTAAAAGTTAATTTTGAGAGAGTAGTCCGTGCCATAGTCTGTTTTACCTTCCATGCTGCTTTAAATGTTTCATGATGTTGAACAAGTTTTATGGTTTAGTTTCATTGTTCCTGATTGAAATTAATCTTTATTTAATCAATTATTTCAATAAATTGAAGCCCCTACACTAAGCATCATATGTCATATTACCCAGGTAATTTAAAGATGAGATGAAATATCCAATTATCAGAGAAATTTTAATACTGCAGAACTTCTGCTGAACTTGTCATTTGAATGATGCTGAAGAGAGAACTTGGGAGAAGCCTAACTGTTAAGGAGGAAGGGGACACAACAAAGAACAGCAAAAGGTTTGGTTATTAGCAACTGTTAAGCTAGTGTTTGACGATCTTTGCCAGATGTTTTATTTTTAAAATGTTTAAAAAACTTTGCAGGGTCTGGAGCTAATGCATGTTGACTGTGTAGATTGTATGTATGCATAATATTATATATTTCTGCCTCATAACCAATTTTTATAATGTGTGTATTTTTTAAAACTTTGTAATTAAATTTAAGTTTAGCTTCTTTTTATTTACAGTATCTGCTTTCAACAAGTGGACTTTAGCTATTATACAAAATGATTGAGATGCTTATTTCTATACACTAACTGTTACAAATAATCTCTGCACACCTGCAGTTTCTGTGATGTCTTCAGGTCAAACAAGTAGAGCACACAAATAAGGAAAATGTAACCAAAGAAAATTCTCTAGGGCAGCAAGTTGGTTATAGTGAGTTTATTTTGTAGTCGTAGCAGGATAGGGCAGGTCTATATTTGATACAATATGAATGAAGACAAGAACACAGCAAGGATGTTCAACGTACAGTAACTGAGTGAAGGACGTAATGCTTGTGAATCCTGATTGTGAACATATTCACAGAACATTTCTTCTCCTCATTACTCTTAAGCACAAAGAAAATCATAAGAAGCAAGCCTAAAACCACAGTAAGATGTACCCCAGGATAAACCCCACAGCTTTGGCTTTTATTTCAAAAAACAAACTGAAGCACACAGCAGATGCTTAAGCAACTCTACCCATAAAGTGCACAGGCAGATTACCTTCGCATTTGAGTTTAAGACGTGTCTCTTGAAGATTACCCACATAGTCACATTTAGTGCCTTCCTTGAGTGTACAATCAACAACTTTAAAACGTTTAACAGTTTTTATTTCACCATTTTTTCCTTGACATTCACCGTTTAATTGTGGATTGCCCAGAATGAAGGTCTTTGAATAGGTGCAATGTTTTTGTGGATCTGGGTTGAACCTTTTCATCCCTTCATTACAGTCCTTTGGTTGCATCTCCGGGACAATGATAATCTCACAGAGCACCGTGGCAGAGAGCAGCACCAGCAGAAGACAGGCAAACTGGAACTTCATGATTCACTTGTGAGGGAAAAAAAAAAGGTTCTGAAAACAAATTGACCATCACAAGGGAGAAAACTTTGCAGTAACTTCAGTTTTGTCTGTCTTCCATACATTCTAAAGCTTGTCTTATTGTCTGTGTCGCAGAGTGTTTTTGACTCCATAACACAAAGCAGAACGTTTTCAAATAAAGCTTCTTACCTTATTTCTTTCTCGTCTGATGAGTGATGAGTTGGTTGTTTCACCCGCTGAGGTTCAGGCAGAAGTTGGTCGTCTGAGGCACTAGTTGGTCTTCAGTGAAGGAGATTCTCTGAGGCTGCAGTCTGCTTACAGTTAGTTCATTATATACTGCCTGGATTGATGGGAACCACCTGCTTGCCATCAATCTGAATGAAGATGAATATTTATCTAAACAGAAATCAGTTGGCAACCACTGATATGCAAGTCATTTATGTAAATTACATGTGAGGCAACTAGTACAGATAATGAATGGAAATTCACAGAATCAAGATCATGCTGGTGAACATACAGTGTAGCTCTTACCTGGACAGTGATGTAGTTTTCACTATCGTGGCTGTCCAGTATTTAAAACCAACAAGGAAATGTCTCTGTTATGTAAGGTTTTCATTTTACAAAGCGTGTCTCAACAATTCTGACACAGTTCATTTGATGTAGATGTAATCACCTACAAATTAGTAGAAAGTTGACATTTTTTGTCATTGCTCTCAATGATTTGTGACCAGTGCATGTTTTAAACTCTTATTTATTCAGGAAAGATTTGATGAGAGAGGACTTTTTAAATTTAGGCTACCACTGCCCCATCTTCAGAAAGTTTCTTGTGTTGTTCGTATAATATAATGACATTTCAATCCCACACCTATATCTACAGCAGATGATGCTAATTGTGTGAATTTAAAAAGTATAGTAGTTTGTTTCAATTTTTTATCTGTGTCTGTTTGCACCAGTGGGTCGCTATAAGTAATTTCCTGCAAAGGATCAATAAAGTAATATTCCATTCTTCTATTCCATAGTAATGCTTCTAATTCCATATAGTAATTCTCCTCATGCCACCGTGGACACAGGTGGGGAAGAGGACTAAGATGCTCAGTTTTGACACTTCTCTATTGCTTATTGTGAAGAAGGGAAGCTGCGGACCAGAAGAGTGGGTCGCCCATTAACCGAAGGCTTGATCCACATGTCATTGTGTCCTTGGACAAGACACTAATTTCCTTCTCTTTCTCTGAATAATTGATGTATATAGGCTACAATTGCTAGAGTGTACAGTAGTGTTAATAAAAGACAAATGTTACAACATGTGCTTAAAATGGATCCAGTTCATTAATGATGAAGCTCTCTGCAGGATACAGCCCATAAGGATCACAAGGTCACAGCAGCAGCAACATGCTATGTTGAGCCATACACAAAATGCTAAGATGAGAACAAATAAAGACCATTTATCTTTTTTTCTCTGATTTGATACAATTTCCTTAACTTCATTATTAATTCCTTGGAAACAGCTACAGTCATATGCAACTGATAATCAACACAGAACTAACTGTGTAAAGTGAAACGGTGCATGGCCTTATTGCTTATTCAAAGATAAAACACTATGCTGGTTTAAATGAAGTGTACTCATACCGTTTCTATCTGTACAGAGATAAGTAACAGACAGCTCTGTATTATAGATATAGTATGTAAATTAACTGAGCCAAGAACAGATAGGCTTAGTTCTCGTGACTCTACACTCTCTATATAATACAAATTAACATTTCTTGTGCAAATTCCTCTCTATTTTCAGCAACCAGATGATAATTCATTCAGAAGTTTAAGCAAAAGCGAAGTATGTTTGTACAATTATTTTATGAAAACTGATACAGAGCAAATTCCCATCACTCAGACATGTCATTGCCCATACCATAACCATGTTGAGATGACAAAATTGACAGCACTGGACTCTAAAAGGTTTGGCCAAGATTCACCTAGCTGAAACTAATGCAGTGTAACACAACAGGCCTGCAATAAAACCTCCTTTAAGAATATGTACTTTGTAGTGCTGTTACACTTTATTATGCTGACGGGTTTTTCCATTATTTTGTCCATCCTATTGTATCATTAAACCCGTCTGTGTGAATCAACAGCTCTCTTCTCTTTATTGTTCTGAAACGTTTGGTTGGTCTGTGTGCTGACTCTTCAAAAAGCCAACTTTAGTCCAAATTTGCTGAAGGGGGTTTATCTACACCATGGAACACCCTCTGTTCTCAGACCTTCCTGAATTTCTTCACATTTTAAGGACCAGCAACAGGGAGCCTCAGAACCACCCTGGATTGGTGTTATTGTATTTCTATTCTATTTCGTGTTATGATTTTGCTTACAAGATTTGGATGTGTTACAGTTTCCTGAACCTTGTGATTACTTCACTGGAAACAGTTGTAGTCATATGCAACTGATAATACACACAGAACTAAATGTGCAAGGTGAAAATACTTCATTGCTTATTCACAAAGAGTTTGATAACTGGAAGATAAACCACTAAGCTGATTTAAATGCAGAGAACTCAGAGTTTGTAGCTTAACAGAGGTAGATGTTACACAGGGAAATAATGTAATGTAAACTAAACTTCTAATGTAACACGTCACAAAAAATTATTCTGTATGTAGTAGGAAAGTACCTCCACAAAACTTAGATTGAGCAGGTTTTTGTTGTACAACAGAGTAGGACAGCTGTTTCTCTTTTCATACTTCTATAAAAGAATCAATATTTTTCATTGACCATCTTTCACAATAAGATGAGGTTTCTGTTATGACTGCCAGAAATTTTATTCATGGTTCCATCCCATAGATTTTATTTTCCATCCACAGTTGTGCATTTGTTATTTTCAGGTCTATGCTGCTCTCTGCTAGACAACACTGACAACACTGCTTTTTCTGTGTTGTGATTTTTATTCTAATAATTCATGTCACAATAGTATTTACATCTTTCGAAAATACATGGCAATGATGCTACAAACTCACTATTCAATGCATTATATATATCCATGTGTTCTTGTCCAAGCCGGCAGGTATTAAACTGAGATGGTTCATCACGCTGAGTTCTGTCTACAATTCATCCAAGGTCTAGTAACACTTGACTAGGGAAGAGGAAAAATTTCTCTCACACTACATAATCAAATGAAGTACTGTATGTAACCATTTATCTGTAGCTTGTATTTCACTTATTTAGTTGTTTAAGCCGTTTGACACCTATAAAACCTTTCATGTCAATGGCACATACAAAGACACTTATTGAAACTTACTGTGTTCTTGTTCTAGACGTGATTATTTTGATATCTTGTTTTCAACCCTGCCCCAGTATGAAAAGTTCTCAAATGAGTCCGAAAACAGCAGCTAGAATTTGAACTAAATCTAGAAAATGAGGTCATATTGCATTGATACAGATTTTTAATAAAAAGATACAGATACAGATTTTAAAATAAAAAGATTTTTAATAAAAACTAAACCAAAGACAAAATATACTACAAGTGTATCGTAAATAAAGAGATATAACCTTACACTGAATAAAATTCATGTTAACACACATTTAACCAAAAGTTGTAGAGCAGATTCTTTACACACTATTGAGAATAATGCTTTAATTGACAGCAACACACAACAGTAATGTGCTAATTTCCAATTATTTTTTACTTTGCAATTTTTTCTTCATCTTGTTACACGTGAGTGACCCTGAACATTAGCAGTTACAAGTTAACTTTTAATGTATGCAAAACTCAGAAATGTTGGTATTTGCAAATAAATGTATTATTTTATAGTGATAGTAAAAGCACATTTCTCCATATTATAAAGAAAACAACAACAACAAAAAAATACATCATAGTAAACTTATGGCGGAAGGCTCTAAATGCACAGAACCTGTGCACAGCTACCTCTCACAACAGAGATAGCTGAGCTTTATTTTGAACACACCCACAAGTAGCCGATCACCGTGAGGTCCATTCATACACCCATCACCTTCACTCACGGTGCCGGCTAACACATACACTTTACATGGCAAACCTAAACATGTGAACACACCTAATAACACTAACTGTAACGAAATCATTTAACATTTAAGCAATTAAAGCACACAACTATTCAGAACACATTTACCCATAATTCCCCCGGGGCAGATTGCATCCGCCCCCACACTAACCCACTTGCTGGGCCGTTACACTGCCCCCCCCAAGAGGGTTCAGTGTCCCCACAACCCTCAGTCACTCAGTCCCACAACAAAGTCTCTTAACTGTCCCGGCAGACGTCGAGCACGCCCCGGTCTTTGCAGCGGCCCACTCACCGCACCAGGCTCAGCCCCAAGTCCACCATTGTTCATGCTGGCACTGGGAGTGGCCGACAAAAGACTGTCCTCCGGTTCTGTCACCGGATTTGGAGCCAGAGGATGATATGGCGCCAGCCGATCCCTGTGCAGCACCACCCTCAGCTTGCAGCTTGATCTCTGGCCCTCTGGCTGAAATGGCCGGCCATTCCGGTCGTTGTTGAGTCTCCAGCCAGCTGCGAACCTCAGCCAGCACCGGATCCATCTCCTGATGCTGCTGCAGCTGTTCTCTGCTGAACGGCTCTCCCTCCCCGGTGGTGACTGCAGCTGCTGATGGCCCCAGCTCTCGTTCCTCATGGCGGCGACAGTAGCGGCACTCGTCCAGAAGACAGGGGCGTCGTGAGAGGGCATCAGCATTGCCATGCTGTCGCCCTGGCCGGTGCTGGATATCAAAGTCATACTCCTGGAGGATCTCCAGCCACCTTGCCACCTGGCCCTCGGGCTGCTTGAAGTTGAGCAGCCAGGTGAGAGAGGCGTGGTCGGTCCTCAAAGTGAACCTGGTGCCAAGGAGATATGGTCTAAAGTGTCTTACAGCCAGGACCACCGCCAACAGTTCTCGCCTAGTCACACAATAGTTGCGTTCAGGGCGGCTCAGACTGCAGCTGTAGTAGGCCACCACTCGTTCTCCTGTCTCCCCCCCTTGAGAGAGTACCGCTCCAATTCCCACTCCACTGGCATCCGTGTCCACAATGAACGGCTGCTGGGGGTCGGGGTACGCCAAGACAGGAGCCTCTGAGAGGTCCACCTTCAAACGTTGGAAAGCCCTTGAGCAGGCCTCAGACCACTCGAACCGCCGGCCCTTCTCAGTCACTCGGTGGAGGGGACTGGCAATGGTGGCAAAGTCTTTTACAAACCTCCGGTAATAGGAGGCTAGGCCAAAGAAACTCCTCAGCTCACTGGTGGTGGTTGGCTGGGGCCACTCTTTAATTGCAGCCACCTTGGCCCGGTCCGTGGTCACCCCATGCTCGTTGACCACGTGACCCAGAAACTGAGTCTCTCTCGCCAGCAAGTGGCATTTCGCTGGGTTAAGCCGCAGTCCAGCCTGACGAATGGCCATGAACACGCCTGCAAGGTTATTGATGGCGTCCTCGAAGCCCTTGGCGTGCACCAGCAGGTCGTCCAGGTAGACAACACAGCGGCTCCGAGGAATGTCCTTAAGAACACGCTCCATCAACCGTTCAAAGGTGGCCGGGGCATTGCAAAGTCCAAAAGGCATTACTTTAAACTGCCACAGTCCTTGCCCGATGGTGAAAGCAGTCTTTGAGCGGGCCTCTGGTGCTAGCTCTACTTGCCAGTACCCGCTACGCAAGTCCAAAGAGCTGAACCAACAGGATCCAGCAACATAGTCCAGGGCATCGTCGATGCGGGGCAGCGGGTAAGAGTCTTTCTTAGTAACTGCGTTTAAACGCCTATAATCCACACAAGGGCGCCATTTTCCCGTTTTTTTTCGCACCATCACCATTGGTGCAGCCCACGGACTGTCCGAGGGCTCGATGATGTCATTGGCCACCATACTCTCGATCAGTTCTTGTGCGGCTTGGCGTTTCACCAACGGCAGTCTATGGGGCCGCAAGCGAATGGGAGGCGCATCGCCAGTGTCAATGTGGTGCTGCACCAGGCCCGTCCTAGTGCAGTCCTCGTCCCTGGCAGCAAAAATGTCTACGAAGTCCTGCAGCAGCCTGTTCAGCTGCTGCCGCTGCGCTGCGTCAAGGTGTCCACCGCTCCGCTGCGCTAGCTCCGCAACAGCGGCAGCAGTCTCATCAGAGGGAGGAGCATAGGCACGGGGGGGTGGCTGTTGGGGTACGCTGGCCCTGGCTGTGCGGCTCCCACGGTGTCTCCGTTGCCCCTCCTGCCCGGCCTGGGCTGGAGAGCGATGGTCTCGATGAGGCTGCTCGGGTGCGCTGGTCCTGGTGGTGCAGCTCGCTCGGTGTCTCCGTTGCCTCTCTTGCCCGGCCTGGGCTGGAGAGCGATGGTCTCGATGACGCTGCTCGGGTGCGCTGGTCCTGGTGGTGCAGCTCCCTCGGCCTCTCCGTTGCCTCTCTTGCCCGGCCTGGGCTGGAGAGCGATGGTCTTGATGACGCTGCTCGGGTGCGCTGGCCCTGGTGGTGTGGCTCCCACGGCGTCTCTGTTGTCTCTCTTGCCCGGCCTGGGCTGGAGAGCGATGGTCTCGATGAGGCTGCTCGGGTGCGCTGGTCCTGGTGGTGTGGCTCCCACGGCGTCTCCGTTGTCTCTCTTGCCCGGCCTGGGCTGGAGAGCGATGGTCTCGATGAGGCTGCTCGGGTGCGCTGGCCCTGGCTGTGCAGCTCCCACGACGTCTCTGGGATTCTCCAGCAGCACTCCGGCCTGACCGAAGGGGTATGGTCTCTGCACTGAGACAGATAGAAGACCCCGGCACGTCGACACAAGCTCCCCAGCGGGCCAGCAGGTCCAGACCCACAATGCAGTCGTCTCTAATGTCTGCAAGCCAAAACTCATGGCTTATCTGTTGCGCCCCCACCACCACGGGTAACAGTTTCTTGCCTGGCATTACTGTCTTTTCTCCCGTCACCGTAAGCAGTTCAGTGGTGGTGGGAGTCCAGTCTGCGGGGAGAGGACCAGCGGTCCCCGGCAGTACCCCCCGTCGCAAAAGGCAGATGGTGGATCCTGTATCCACTAGCGCCCTGCAAAGCTGCCCTGCGATGACACAGTCTATGTACAACCCCATAGCGGCTCCACAGCGTCCCACTGTGGGGCAGTCTATTTGGAGGAGTGAAACTCTGGGGCGAGGTCTCGCAGCTAGGCAGTCCCTGGCGAAATGCCCTGGCTCCCCACAGCGGTGGCAGCGATCGTCCCTTGGTCGTCGTCGTGTGACAGCTGGCTGGGCCCGGCTGGTTACCTCTCCCTCTAGGCGCTCCCCGGCAGCCTCCCGGCTGGCTGCCCTGACTGGCCTGTGCCAGGACGGGGATCGGCCCGGTGCTGAACCAACCCCCAGCACCTCCTCTGCACGCTCGGCTTCTCTCAGGGCCTCTTCCAGTGAGCGGGGTGTGGACAGGCGGACATGTTGGCGAAGTCGCTCTGGTGCTAGCCCCCGCAGAAAGGAGTGGAGGCTCAGTTCCTCTCGGGCTGCAACCGGAGGTGGGGTAGCCGCGTTGGGTGTAGAGCTGTACATCAGCGGCAAAAGCCCCCAAGCTCTCTCCGTCATGTCTGTAGCGGCCAGCTAGCTGCTCTCTGCTCTGCTCAACGGAGGTTCTCTGCCCGAAGCGCCGTTGGAGAGCGGCGGTGATGGCTTGGAGCTCCCGACGATCCTCTGGGAGTAGGTCAGCAAGCACCTGCAAGGCAGGACCTTCCAGGGCCAGGGCCAGGTGAGTAGCCGTTTCCTCACCGCTCCATCCCCCATGGAGGGCAGCCAACTCGACCTGGGCGAGGTAGGGTTCCAGTGGAGTCGGCCCACTGTAACGTGGTAGCTTTACTGCCGTTATGGGTAACGGTCCGCGTCTCCCGTGGTCAGGGTTGCAGTGTGTAGACCGGCCCACACTGGTGCCGTCAGGTCGGCGTGACTCGCTGGCCTTTTGCCGTGCCCCCAGCTTGAGGTGCTCCAGCAGCACGCTGCTCTCTAAGACTGCACGCTCTAACTCGCCTATGCTTCGCTCCATTATGGCGTCTACTACACGATATATCACACTTCTGACACCAATGTAGCAACCCACGGTTTATGGGAGCTAACTGTGGGAGGCGGTGAAGCTAAGGCTAACCCTAACTGACTTAGCTAATCTAATCAGCTAGCTTGGGTGCTAGCAAGCTAACGTCAACGAACAGTTCAAAATGGCAGGCGGAAGGGAGAACACTTGCGCCCCATACACCGCACGACCCCAAGTGCCTCGAGCTGTTTGACATAAGCAATCACAACACAACTCTTGCCTTTTTACAGCTACCTCTCACAACAGAGATAGCTGAGCTTTATTTTTGAACACACCCACAAGTAGCCGATCACCGTGAGGTCCATTCATACACCCATCACCTTCACTCACGGTGCCGGCTAACACATACACTTTACATGGCAAACCTAAACATGTGAACACACCTAATAACACTAACTGTAACGAAATCATTTAACATTTAACATTTAAGCAATTAAAGCACAGAACTATTCAGAACACATTTACCCATAATTCCCCCGGGCTCTGGAAGTTTTCTATATCCATCACCGCCCTGACAAATAGACCTGATGGATGCTCACCATTTAGAATAAAAGAATTTATTCTCTTGCATTTTCCTGCATCACTGCATCTGTCACACTTTCATTTTAGTTTCAAAATGGCGGTCTGTTCAAACTGTGTACACGTTTTCACGCAGTTGCAAGAAACCATCAAACTTTTGGAAAACGAACTAAGCAAAAAAAATGAACTTATCTTGGGGTTTTCCAACATTGCCACCACACAAGCGAAGCACCTCGCAGCTCTTAATACCTCGAGCTACATGGAACAAACAGTTTCTATCCACCCAGCTGTTTGCTCAGTGACCCAGGACACCGATGACACGCTGCCGTGGTCTGGCCCTGTTGCTTCCGCTGGAAACGTGATGCCAACCCGCGGCCTTCTGGCCCTGTCGGACGACCAACGGCCTGTCCTGACGCGGGCCTGCTCCTCGCCGCTGACACAGGAGGCCTGGATCCCGGCTAAAAGGAGACATCGGACTACACCTGCTGCAGCTAATCTTGTCAACCAGTCCATTGGACCACCTTCCCCGGTCCAGGTGGAGAACCGTTTCACTGTTCTTGAAGAGCTGGAAAGTCCGACTTCCCCGGCACTGTGACTCCCTGCCCCGTGAGATACCACACGGTTCCACCAACCGCGGGCAGCGTGGTCGGGGCCTGCTGCCGGGGCCTCGCCAGACCAGACGTGCCACCGCCACCAACACCATGCCTCCAGAGAGGAATCCACATGCTCCTCCTCGGCGCACCTCTCCACCGCACCGTCCTCCCGGTCCGACCATGCTAATTATTGGCGACTCCATCGTTAGAGACATCCGCTTAAAATCAGCTAAAACGTTTTGCTTTCCTGGAGCCACAGTCACTGACATAGCGGATAAAATTCCAAACCTGATTGAAAAACATCCTACAGCAACAAAAGTAGTGATACACGTTGGCACTAATGACACCAAACGCCAACAGTCTGAGTTGCTGAAACGTGACTTCGTGTCATTTTTCAACTCACTGGAGAGTTTCCACGACAGACGGTTCATCATTTCCGGCCCAATTCCCACGCTGGGTCGCGGTGTCGGCTGGTTCTCCAGACTCCTCAGCCTGCACACATGGCTTCAACCACAAGTCTCCGCACACGGACTCTTCGTGGACAATTTCAATCTTTTCTGGGATCGTCGTCAGTACTTCAAGCAAGATGGACTGCACCCGAACTTTCTGGGGTCACGGATGTTGACTGAGAACATTGTCCACAGCATCTCAGTCTCCGGAGACTGACTGACCATTGAAAACACCTGTTGCTCTGATGTGCTCACCTGTCCTGCATCCTCCGCTCCAACACCCGACAACATCCACAGGTATAAACAGTCCGAGATATTTATAGAATCTGACGTTACCAACAGACAAAATGCAGCTCTTATGGATTCTAATTTTTCACCAAGGGAATATTATTATTTTGCTGAATGCTATGATCTTAACCACACTGCTCTTTGCCCCATATAGACTATGTCTGCTCCACGACCAATTAAACTTTTTATACCAAAAATGAACACAAGGGGAGTTAATCATAAAAACCTAATACAAGTTAAGACTACTGCTCATACTGAACCAAAACCCAAAACTTTCAAATGTGGATTATTAAATATCAGATCTCTCTCTTCTAAATCTCTGTTAGTAAATGACTTGATAAATGATCATCAAATTGATTTATTTTGTCTCACTTAAACTTGGTTGCAGCAGGAAGAATATGTCAGTTTAAATGAGTCAACCCCCCAAAGTCATATTAATTATCATGTTCCTAGATGCATAGGCCGAGGTGGAGGAGTAGCAGCAATATTTCACTCTAGCTTATCAATAATTCCTAGACCTAAACATAGTTATAACTCATTTGAGAGTCTTACTCTTAGCCTTTCACACCCAAACTGGAAAACTCAAAAACCACTATTATTTGTTATCGTGTACCGTCCTCCAGTCCCTTATTCAGAGTTTTTGATTGAATTTTCTGATTTTCTATCTGATTTAGTGCTTAGTACAGATAAAGTCATTATAGTGGGTGACTTTAACATTCATGTAGATGCTGACAGTAACTGCCTGAGCACTGCGTTTAATTCATTATTAGATTCAATTGGTTTTTCCCAAAATAAACCCACTCATTGTTTTAGTCACACGTTAGACCTTGTCCTTACATATGGCATTGAAACTGATAATTTAATTTTTTTTTTTTTTTTTTTTTTTTTGTTGCTTTTTGTTGTTGTTTTGTTGTTGCTTTTCGTTGCTCTTTTCTTTTCTTCCTCCACTTTCCACTCACCCCAACCGGTCAAGGCAGATGGCCGCCCACCCTGAGCCTGGTTCTGCTGGAGGTGTCTCCCATTAAAGGGAGTTTTTCCTCTCCACTGTTGCCTAGGGCTTGCTCAAGGGGGATTGTTGGGTTACTTCTACATACTTGTGTAGTCTGGACTTTATTCTGTAAAGTGCCTTGAGATGACTTTGTTGTAAATTGGCGCTATATAAATAAAGTTGAATTGAATTGAAAGTTGAATTTCATCAGTACAGTCGTCCTCCGTCATTTCAGCGATGAGATGCTTCAGAAAAAAGTCTTTGGCAGACAGCAGAACGTAGGGAAACACTCCTCGTGATTCACTGAGGATAAAAAAGGAAAAGAGAGTTCGGATAGACAATAAGGGAAATTGAAAAATGTGCTCTCTGTCTGTGATTGTTACAACAGCAGATCCTGCTATCAGCCAACCCACGTGATTATCTGCCTACTACTTTATACGGAGCTCAGACGAGCATCCACCACTTGTTCAAGTATTCTATGGTTACCTGTATAAAGTACTTAATAGTAATACCTAGTAAATATTCAATAATGGATTCCCATGTATGCCAATGTTATGAATCAAGTTAAAGTCATGAAAGGAAATTATGGAGCCCAGAGCTAAGGGACCATTCTTGGCCTAGTGCAGCTTGTGTGTTTTGGAGATTGTGCCACCAAAGGGATTTTGGAGTTTTTGATAATGTGTCAGTAACAGAGTTCTTTTCACATCAGGGATTGGAGATTTACCACGGCTACTTTCCACGCACTCACTACCACTGCCACTGTGTTACAGATCCAGACCACTACATCTTCCCCAGTGGGCCCTCCCACCATTTTCCTACTCATCCTCGTTGCATCTAAGGATCAATCTACACTGCCAGGACCATACTCCACTCTTCCCCATAAGACCCCAGCTTCTCCTCCAGACTCAGCTCGTCTCCCCACTCACTCTAGTAAGTCTTCTTTAATGTTTAGAGTCCATATCCCACAAGTCATTGCTAAGTGAATCATCTGCGTGTCCTCTCAGACTGGAGTTCAGCACCACTTAGTGAGTCGGAGGACTACATCTCCATCCTGCTTTGCTAACTATATTATTGTATAATAAACTTTATTTAAACTGAGCTGTTGTGTCATGCACCTTATTGGGTCAAATCCTAAAATCAGTCCCTTACAAGTCTGGCCTTAGAATATCAGAACATATTCTAACATATAATGTTAAAGTATTACAACTTTTTTTTAAACAAAACTTAATTCTTATCACCCCCTGCACATTTACACTGCTCATACTATTTGCTTACATCTTTCTAATGAAGAAAGAACAGAGCTGGTTCTGTGAAAACCACAAGATGTCAGTGATGTGCTGACACAAATTAGGACCTCTAAAGAAAAAGGTGCTTTAAAGTCATTTTAATCAGTTAAATACTTAAATAAACTTCACATGATGTTTAGATCAAAAGTCTTTAAAACAGTTATCCAATTAGAGGGGAGCCAGCGGGAGCTCAGCTAAAGTAAAGGACAAAAAGAAAATCCATAAAATCTAAGATTAGCTGTCAGAAGCACCGACCACCTCTGATAGTCTGATCTGAAAAAGCATCAAGCTTCAATACAGCTTCTATTGGCTGGAATACACTTGTATGCTGATCATTACTATTTGTCTTTTACTTTTTCTTTATACTTTTATTGTGAGAGTCTGAAAAAAAAAACCCCTTTAAAACAATTTGAAGAGGCAGGTTTCATGTATGGTGTAGTTGAGCAGCTCTGTTTGATATTCAGCAGTTCAGCACAGAATTATAAATCATATTCATACAGGGCTCAACAAATTAAAAAATAGACTCTTTCTCCATAATGCAAACATGCACGTGATGAACTTATTTTATGTAACTTTATTTTTCTTTAACAACTCCTGCACAGATGCCGTTGATGGTCAGCACTTTACTGTCTGGAGTGAAGGAATTTGCAGCCCTGCAGACCTTTTTGGTCTTTGCTGTAAAGAGCTTCCTGCTTCTCATTAATGCAGTTCCATCTCTGGTTGTCTGTCGCTTTAAGGACGTGCTACGTTTTGAAGGTCAGACCCTCAGAGAGCATGAAGGCAAACAGCAGCAGCAGCAAACTGCAAAACTGGAACTGTTCATAATTCACTGGAGAGAGAAAAACTGGAGAAACCTGTTCTGACAAAATGGTTGCAGCGTTGCATCGAGTCGTCTTGTATTCAAATTGCATTATTTAAAAAGGGATCCTCCTCTGTGAATCTAGGTATCCACTCAGGCCAAAACAGTCTAATAAATTCACAGACAATTTATTTTGCTCATTTGATAACACACATGACTCACATTTAGTGGGAAGACGTCTGTCCACCGAGCACAGTCAATGCAAACCTGTTGTTACCTTTTGCTTGGTTGATTAGTGGTTAGTGAGCAGATTCACTGTCGTCTGAGCTACCAGTTGGCCTTTAGTGAAGGAAATTCTTTGAAGCTGCATCCTGATTACAGTGAGTTCATTATATAGTCTCCAAATCCAAGGGAAACATCTGTTAATCAATTTAATGTGAATGAAGATCACTATTGTCAGGTCCCTTTCTGGAAGTGGCGGTCAGAGCAGAATGGTGGCACCTGGATTGGTTGCTACTGAAATGAAAAATACCACTGCCTCTCATTCCCTCGGTCTCTCCCTCCTGCACTTCCTATTACCTGGTTGTGGTTTGGTGTATCTTTCTTTTCAAGTACCTACACATTGTCAAAGATTCAATTCTCCACTCATACCAATCATTCTCACACTAAATATTTATATAACTAGTTATGTTTTTTAATTTAAAATAAATTATTGAGCATGTGAACCTGACTTATGTTTTTTTTTCCTTCTTGTTGCAAACGTTGAGCCAGTTTGTGACACTATCAGACCAAAATCAGTTAACAATACAGTAGCTCTGTAGTGAGATATTCAAGTAGAATATGCAAAATAGACATTCACCAAGAACATGGCAGCACACAGTGCAACTCATATATGGACATTGGCACAGTCTTCATTGTTGTAACTCTCCAGTCACAGCTTGCAAACTATTCAACTCCAAACATTTAACATTTCTACTTGATGTGAGGCTGTTTTTTTATTGTGTTAACACCCAGTATGTGAATAATACACTGCTGCCAGTGCTGTACAGTGAGTCTGAAGGAGGATTTTACAACACCGCTGTACATTAAGAGAACTTATGGACATTAGTTTTATTCGGAATATTTGAAAAATGTTGCATAATGTAGCTTATTTTCTCATTGCATTATGACTTTTGATTTTCTGCATTTTCAGAACAAAACACCCCGCACCTGTATCTACAGCATGTGGTTTTTAAAAATGCATTAGGCCTTTTTCCGATAGTGATCAAACTATCAGCAGCATATATTCTGAGCACCACAGGACCACATCAGCAGTCGTATACTATTATTAGCCAAACACTTTAAACTGTAAATATGAAAATGAATATGGACCTCATCTCTTTGATGTCTCATCTTTCTTACCCACATAGAAATACTTTATTAGAGAAAACAGCCATTACAACTGGTGAATCACCAATTTTTATTGATTATATTGGTGGATTACAGTCTTAAGTGAAAGAAGTTGTGTGAAGTCTGCTCACAGTGACTTCAAGATATGGGGTTCGGATGGATGGGAAACATCCAAGTTGTCTAAACACAAATAGTATAAAGACAATTCTCTATGTGAGATATGGAAAATGCAAAATATATATATTGTTCAAGTTCACAAATTGTGCTAATATCAGGTTTGCAAATGTTTTGTCTTTGCCATTTTTTTCAGCTTGTTACACAAGAGTAACACTGTACATTAACACAGTTACAGTTTTAAATGCATTAAAAAAAGAAAAGTTGGTATTTACACATAAATGTACTATTTTATTGTCATAGTCAAAAGAATGTCCCATAATTTCCTGATAAACAAAACAAAAAAAAAACCCATCATGGTAAACCTATGGCGGGACGCTCTAAATGCACAGGCTTTTGATTTACACATTGGACTCTAACATAAGCACTGTACCATTCACCCTTATAAAAACATTTAGGATATACACCCTCTGTATACAAACAATTAATAATCATGACGGGCTCTGGAAGTTCTTTATATCCATCACCGCCCTCACAAATAGACCTGATGGCTTGCTCACTATTTAGAATAAAAGTATTTATTTTCTTGCAGTTCCCTGCATCCTTGTATCTGCCATACTTTTTCATTTCATTAGTACAGTCGTCCTCCGTCATTTCAGAGATGAGATGCTTCCGAAAAAAGTCTAAGGCAGAAATCTCTTTGGCAGACAGCAGAACCAGCAGAACACAGGGAAACACTATCCTCATGATTCACTGAGGATGAAAAAAGTAGAAGACACTGTAGTTCAGATAGAAAATAAGAGAAATTAAGAAATGAGCAGATACATTTATTACATTTAGTTTTATACATTGTGCAGTAAATACAGGCTCAAGTAAAATTCAAATAGTTTTCACTCATCTGCATTTATTTTGTATTGGGAGGGCAGCTGGCCTCACTTAATAGCAAACAGGTTAAAATGGAAGATGTGTATGTAACTTCAGCTGTAATAACACAAAACATTTTTTCTTATTAAAAATAAAACTATAAATAACAATGTATATTTGTTACTTTATTAGTTTAACAAATGTGATGGTGCATACTTAAAGGGAGGTTTTCATTTGAAGCTTTTTGAAATTAGGTCTCTTACGTTATTTTTCAGCTGATGAATGACTGGTTGGTTGGTTGGTCTGTTGGTTCAGGCAGGAGTTGGTAAAGTGGTTTTCAGTGAAGTAAATTCTCTGACTCTGCAAGCTGAATAGTTTGTAAAGTCTGTTGGAGGACAATAATGGTTTGTCACCCTAAGTTGACTGAGGATGTTTATACTTTGGTTTTTCAATAAAATTTCACTTACCTTTGTATGCATTAAATGCAAATACAGTTCTCCGACTACAAAACACGCTGTGGTGGAAGCATTTATTTAATTTTTCTATTGTTTTTTTGTAATGGGTTGTAATTTTTGAGGTTGGAAAGGAATTGGGAAGTAAATGCTATGTTACATGAGCCACAGTCTCAAATAAAGATTTGATTACTGTCTTTTTTTTTGTCTTATATAGATGCTACAGGTACTAGTTAGTGTTATCACTGTATGAACCAGGACCCATTGCAGGAATGTTTAACTTCTTATGATGACTTGCTCTGTTTCTGGTTCTATGATAGCATGCAACTTAGCCAACCCCCCACCCACTGCCCTCATTAGCACAGGTCTAACTGACTGCTCAGTTTAAACTTTTTAAACAAAGACCATTAAGATGTTGAAGTGAGCGATAAAGTTTTTGTGAATCACTAAAAAAGAAGCAGCACAGTCTTAAATCTTCTTCCTCTCATCTACAGAGAAACTGGAGCTGCAGTCTGTCCACTAACCAAACTAAGTCTTACCTTAGAAGCAACACCTGAGTGGAGACACGAAGAGTGGGACTTCTTTTGTTCTGGGAGACAGAGAGAGTCTAGGCAGGTCCTCCAGGAGAGCAGGAGTCTGAAGCTTTGCTTCCTTTTCACACACATTTTATATTGTTCTTCACAGGAAACTGCAGCATCAAGAAGCACAGATCATCACAAGATTGGTTACAACTAAATCTTCTGTATCCAATCAAATCATCATTAAAGCAGTGAGTATGTGTGTGTGTTTGTGTGTGTGTGTGCGGGTGTGTGTGCGTTGCGTGCATGAGAGGGAAGTTAGTCTCTATTCCGGTAACTGAAAGGGGGTGTGAGGGTATTTGTTTAATAAGCATATTACATGAACTAATGCAGGGGAAACTGATGACAAATATGCCGGGAAATTAGAGAAACAAAAATACCACAGGAAGGATTTGGAATAGTTGTGTGTATAAACAGACACCAATGGGCAGGAATAACTAAATAACAAACAAGACAGGGATCAACAAATTACCAAAAATTAGTCCACAAAATAGAAGTCAAGCAGAAAAGAATTAAAGAGTCCAAAAGGAGCACAGTGAGCACAGACCAGAAATCCGAGCAGTGTATGGTGGTCGTGGGTTAGAGACAGGCAGCCCAAGCAATTAGCCAGCAGGCAGCTAACTTAAAGACAGGTTAGCAGGCAGGTGAGAATTAAACAGGCAAACGGGTTATCAATATCCAAACACAATGTAGAAAATTACTAAAAGACTTAGAGAGATGATGTGACAGGGAACTGTGTGAAACAGGTAGTGAAGACAAAAAACAAAATTAGGTCCATAGGCCAGGATTAGGACAGGGGACAATTAAGCTTGGTGTCTCAGCAGCATCCACCGCCTTCAAAGGACAAGACTCTTTACACCTTCGTAACCCTTCTGAAGAGACACAACAAAGTAAAATTTAGTTTAACTTCTTGAAAATGCAAAAGCTCCAGGTTTGAAGCTGGAACAATTTGCAAGTTTGCTAAACGAGAAATACATCAGCTGCTATAACTCATCTGTTACAAAACGTGCCGCGTTCGGTGGTGTTTATTGTGTCTTGATCTACACAACAACTCTCATATTCACCTTTTCATCTTAAACTCCAATATTCTCCATTAATTTTTGGAAGCACTGAATAGGTTTTTGAAAATATATAACAGACACTAAATGTCGTCTTTTGAAGATCAGAAAAGTACAAGTTACTGTTTGGGGAACTAAAAAGGAGAAGTTTCTCTGAACATCAGAACATATATATTATGTATAACAACCTTTTTCTTCATTCTTATCACAAACCTGCTCATTCACACCAAACATACCATTTGTTTATATCCTGCTAATGAAAGAAAGACTGAGATGTTCAGAGCTGTGAAAACCACAAAATGTCAGTGATGTGCTGACACTTGTTGAACTTAAGGTCTAAAGAAAACGCTGCATTGAAGTCATTTTAATCATTTTAACCTGTGGGACATCTTCAAATTCCGATGGCAGCCAGGGGGAGTTCAGCTGCAAGAAAGCTATAATAAAAGGACAAAAGAAATCCATCAAATCTCATTAAGATTTCAGTATCAGGTAGTTTAAACATGTGTGCACCTCTGCTGGGGTCAGACGCACTGTCCACCTCTGACAGCACTTAGTGCATCTTTCTGTCTGTGGTTGTTACTGCAACAGCAGCTACTGCAGCTCAACATCACTACTGCACTGATCATTATTTGTATTTTATTTTTTTACTTTTATTTATTAGCAGCACTTATGCATGTGCTGATTTATTTAGAAATACAGTCTGTAACATAAATGAAGGCCTGGTTTACTGTGGCACTGATGAAATAAAGGCTGCGGTCACAACTCACATTGTGTCCCTGGTTAAACTGACCTGTTGAATGAGGTCAGAAGGGAAAAGGAGGTCAGAGAGTAGCTGACCGCTCGCGTTTGTGTGGAATCACCATGACAGCAAAGTGTATTGTATTACAACTTTTTTATAAACAACACTTAATTCTTATCACCCCCTGCACATTTACACTGCTCATACTATTTGCTTACATCTTGCTAATGAAGGAAGAACAGAGCTGGTTCTGTGAAAACCACAAGATGTCAGTGATGTGCTGACACTTAAGGTCTAAAGAAAAAGCTGCATCATTTTAATCAGTTAAATACTTGATGATGTTTAGATCAAAACCAAAGTCTTTAAGACAGCAATTAAATTAGAGGGAAGTCATGGGAGCTCAGCTACAATACAGGACAAAAAAATTATATATATCTAGAAAATCTAATTAAGATTAGCTGTCAGAAGCACTGAGCACCTCTAGAAGTCTGATCTGAACAAGCTACAAGTTTCAATACAGCGTCTGTTTGTCTATAATACCACAGCTCCCTATTACTTATGAGCTGATCACTGCCATCTGTATTTAATTTTTATTCTTTGGCAGCACTTATGCATGTGCTGAGCCGGTTTTCCCTCTTGTGATACTTCCTGTGGTTGAGTGGAGCAGCATCTTCCAGTCACCAGCCGAACGGCAGGCTGCACTTATTAGTCTGATAATGGAACAGGTACAGAGGAGAGTAGCTGTAAGAGGTGGAGCTAAAACTGGCAGAAAGTAGTTTTTTTTTTTTAGAGGACAAAAGCACCATAGTAGCTAAATAATGTCTTTTATAACGTCTTGGTGAATGTTGAGGCTTTTAATTGGAGTTTATTTAATGAGTTTCTATCAGTCTGTGTTTATAATGATTTATCTGTTGTTTCAAGAAACAAATACATCGGCTGCAGAACTCATTAAAATATAGGTGATCTGTTACAAATATCTAAATGTAAATACCAGGAAATTAAAGCTCAAATACTACATTTCCTGAAATTTTACTCAAATAAACTCAAATAATTTCTAATATTTTTAAAGGGCACAGAATAGTTTTCTTTCAGAAGATACAATATACATCTTTCTCATTTCTCTTAGATACTAAAAAAATCAGAAAGTTACAAGTCACTGTTTGGTTAACTAAAAAAGGGAAGTCTGGCCTTCTCTGAATATCAGAACGTATCTAAACTTTGTGTCACAACTTTTTTATAAACAACACTTAATTCTTATCACCCCCTGCACATTTACACTGCTCATACTATTTGCTTACATCTTGCTACTGAAGGAAGAACAGAGCTGGTTCTGTGAAAACCACAAGATGTCAGTGATGTGCTGACACTTAAGGTCTAAAGACCTTAAAAAGGTAAATACTTGATGATGTTTAGATCAAAACCAAAGTCTTTAAGACAGCGATTAAATTAGAGGGAAGTCATGGGAGCTCAGCTACAATACAGGACAAAAAATTATATATATCTATAAAATCTAATTAAGATTAGCTGTTGGAAGCACTGAGCACCTCTAGAAGTCTGATCTGAACAAGCGACAAGTGTCAATACAGCCTCTGTTTGTCTAAAGTACCACAGCTCGCTATAACTTTTGAGCTGATCACTGCCATTTGTATTATACATGTGCTGAGCTGTTTTTTTTATTTGTGATACTTCTGTGGTTGAGTGTAGCAGCATCTTCCAGTCACCAGCCGATCGGCAGGCTGCGCTTATTGGTCTGATAATGTGACGGGTACAGAGGAGAGTAGCTGTCAGAGGTGGAGCTAAAAATGACAACGTTTTTTGGTTTTGTTTTTACAGGGCAAAAGCACCATAGTAGCTAAATAATGTCTTTTATAACGTCTTAGTAAATGTTGAGGCTTTTAATCGGAGTTTATTTACTGAGTTTCAATTAGTCTGTGTTGGTAATGATTTATCCATTATAAATTTCTGCTTTATTGCAACAATACATCATACAACTAATCAACCAACATTTCACAAAGCAACTCTGGTCTCTTTCCTATATTCACTAAATTAGTAAATGTATCGAAACTGCCGGTGCTGTTCAATACATTTGTGTCACAGGAGTCTTCAGCAGCACCTCTCACAATAATATAAGTGTTAGAGCATATTCCGATTTAAACAATATCTTGAAAAAGCTGCACATTATAGTTTAAACTTAAACATATGGTAGCTGCAGGAATTACAGTGACTAATCACATTACAGTCCCACACCTGCATCAAAACTTTGTCTATGGAAAGACAAAGAAGCCAAACAACATGTTTATCAATGTGGCAATAACAGCATACAAAACTTTTTAGAGGTTTTACCAAAAAGGTTTTTGTTGTCATTTCATGACCCGGCTCGGAGATCACTGCCATAGAAGGGAAAATACAGATATAGTGGGAAAGTCAAAGAAAAGTGTGCTTGTTTACATAAAGTACAGCAAAATGTTAAATATAGGAAACGTTCAGTGAGCCAATGTGCGGATGTGTGAAGGTGCAGTTGTGAACAGCACAAAAGAAAAACCAACCAAACAGGAGGGAGAGAGAGCGAGAGCTGTGCACATACACAATGTATATCCCCACCCCAAATTGCATCTGATCAGAAGCTACAGTACATTACAAATCTCCACATCCCCACATAGAAACAAAGTCAGACACCATTTTGTAAAATGTGAACTCAACTTTGAGACGTGCAGCCACCAGACCTCTGAACATGAGTTCAACATCTGAGCATCCAGTTCCTGTCATTCTGATTCTCCTAATGAGCCAAAACACAGAGAGAGAGACACAGAAGGATGGGAGGTTTGTACAGGGACGTCCAGCTGCCCCAGGAGACGATTCCGGTAGAAACACTGCTGACCACCTCCTGACCAGTGATGAGAAACTTCCCTGTTACGGCATAAAGGACGAGAGAGAGAGAGAGAGAGAGAGAGAGGAATGGGGACGGCTGAACTAAATCCTTCTGGATCAACTTGCCAGTTGCACCCCACTGCACTAATAGCCCAGGCAAGAAAAACCTACGTGACATGGCAGATCCACAGGGACAGAGTAATAGTGTAATAGTAGTACAATTACTTTAAAATGAGTGATGTACCATCATTAGAGTAGTTCTCTTTACTTGCTGAGTCTAAATGTGTGCTGCAGAAATATGTCTATTATAACAACTTTTTTTTTTTCTATTTCTCTTATTGCATTAACTGATCTTCAGGTGCTCATTTGCAAATTTAATTCCCACCTACAATTAACAAATATGTCAACAAGCTTCACTCATGGTCTCGTCCTCACAGCTTTGAATTTGTTAGTTTCAGGTCTATGCTGCCCTCTGCTGGATAACACTGAGATGCTCCACTTCGTTTTCTGTGACGTTATTTTATTCGAACGTAATGGAAAATTCGTGGCATGATATGTTTTTTATAACTAGTGCGGCTCCAACAGTCCACATGTGATGTGTCCTTGGGCAACACACATTGATCTCCAGGTTGCTCCTGGTGTGTATCAATAAACCTCGTACATCAGTTTGGATAAAAACCAAACGACTGAATTTAAATGTAAAATGAAACACTTCTTCAGATACTCAGCCAACACTAGATGTGTGTATTAGAAACAGGGGCTTCAATGAAGAGGCCACAACAGTCAGGGTGGGTTACATATTACTTCATATTATCTGTATCTTCAAAATAACCTTTTACCCTCGCTGCATATAAACCATTGAAATCTGTTGTACTGTGTTATAATGACCTTTACATTTGGATCTTACTGTACATGACGTACTACGCTGCACAAAGATGAGGACTAAGTAAAGACACATGTTGACATTTTACAAGATGTTTGGCGTCAAATAGATCAGTTTCTACCAGCTGCCAGTTTATTAGGGACACCCAGCTAAAACTAGTGCAGTTTAACAACAGTATTACAATGAAACCTCCACAAAGAAAGTGAACATGTTCTATCTTTTGGGATTTACCTTTTTGTATTTTATTATTTTGGGAGATGTTTGTTGTGCTGTTAAATTGTGTTGTACTGTTAAATTGTGTTGTACTGACAGATTCTTCTGGTTTTTGTCCGTCCCCCTTTTATCAGTAAACCCCTGTCTGTATGAATTTGGCAACATGCAAACTCCCCGCTGACCAGCAGGGAGAGCAGGGGACCTTCCAGCTGTGAGACCGCAGCCCTTGTTGCTCTAACCCATCCCAGCACCATGATCCCTCCTTTTAATGCTGCAGGTCTGTCTGAGCGGAATTTGCACGTCATGGTTATATTTCCTGACGGCAGATTTATCTCATAAAATGAATTATAACAAGTATTAAAATGCATTGTACAGCAAATCCAGCAGTAAATTAGCACACAGCTGAGAGGACAGGACACTGACTGGGTCATCTCAGGTTTTATACTCAAAGAACGTATTGTTTGTATTTGAACTGAGATGGGTCACAGTTAGCACTGTATTTAAGACATGCAAATGAAGTGAGCCAAGAACAGGTAGACATAGCTTTTGGGACTTGTCAGTATTTTCAAATGAACATTTCCCATTCATTGACACATTTCAGTGATTTGACCATCATATGGTCACAACAGCACCTGACTCTAAAGACTTTACAATGGTCATTCAGAGACAGTGTTTCATCTTTGGGAAGGTCAAAGTAATATTAATGCTAGAATCGGGTGGTTGGTCACGGAGAGTGAAAAAAAAACACTGTAAAACAATTTGAAGAGGCAGGTTTCATGTATGGTGTAGTTGAGCAGCTCTGTTTGATATTCAGCAGTTCAGCACAGAATTATAAATCATATTCATACAGGGCTCAACAAATTAAAAAATAGACTCTTTCTCCATAATGCAAACATGCACGTGATGAACTTATTTTATGTAACTTTATTTTTCTTTAACAACTCCTGCACAGATGCCGTTGATAATGCAACCGCAAGGGGGCACAAGCCAGTGTCTTCTTGTGCCAGTCCCAAGTCTGGATAAATGCAGAGGGTTGTGGCAGGAAGGGCATCCGACGTAAAACACATGCCAAATCAAACATGCGAATCGTGACAAAGACTTCCATACTGGATCGGTCGGGGCCCGGGTTAACAACGACCGCCACCGGTGCTGTTGACCTACAGGGTACCGGTGGAAATTGGACTACTGTTGGTCGAAGACGAAGAAGAAGAGGAGGAAGGTGTGTTCGTGGGTAGAGAGAGAAGAGGAAAGCTAAGAATGTAGGACTGACAGTAGGGACTTTGAATGTTGGTACTATGACAGGGAAGGCTAGAGAGTTGATCGACATGATGCAGAGAAGGAAGGTGGACATACTGTGTGTCCAGGAGACCAGGTGGAAAGGTAGCAAGGCTAGAAGCTTAGGAGCAGGGTTCAAGTTGTTCTACCATGGGTCAGATAGGAAGAGAAATGGAGTAGGAGTTATATTGAAAGAGGATTTTGTGAGGAATGTTCTAGAGGTGAAAAGAGTATCAGACAGGTTGATGAGTCTGAAGCTGGAAGTTGAAGGGGTGATGTTCAATGTTGTGAGTGGTTATGCCCCACAGGTAGGATGTGAGTTAGAAGAGAAGGAGAAATTCTGGAGTGAGTTAGATGAAGTGATGCAGAGCATCCCCAGAGGTGAGAGAGTTGTCATTGGTGCAGATTTCAATGGGCATGTAGGTGAAGGGAACAGAGGTGATGAGACTGTTATGGGCAGGTTTGGTGTTCAGGACAGGAACGCAGAAGGTCAGATGGTGGTTGACTTTGCAAAGAGGATGGAAATGGCTGCAGTAAACACTTTCTTTCAGAAGAGGCAGGAACATAGGGTGACGTACAAGAGCGGAGGGAGAAGCACTCAGGTAGACTACATCTTGTGTAGACGTAATCTGAAAGAGATCAGTGACTGTAAAGCATTGGTAGGGGAGAGTGTAGCCAGACAACACAGGATGGTGGTGTGTAAAATGATGCTGGTGGTGAGGAAGATGAAGAGGACTAAGGCAGAGCAGAGGAGGAAGTGGTGGAAGTTGAAAAAGGAAGAATGTCGTTTAGTTTTCAGGGAGGAGCTGAGACAGACTCTGGGTGGTTTGGAGGTGCTTCCAGATGACTGGACTACTACAGCTAATTTGATCAGGGAGACAGGTAGGAGGGTACTCAGTGTGTCATCTGGAAAGAGGAAAGCGGACAAGGAGACTTGGTGGTGGAACGAGGAAGTTCAGGAGTGTATACAGAGAAAGAGGTTAGCTAAGAAGAAGTGGGACACAGAGAGACTGAAGAGAGTAGACAAGAGTACAGGGAGATACAGCGTAAGGTGAAGGTAGAGGTGGCAAAGGCCAAACAAAGAGCATATGAGGACTTGTATGTTAGGTTTGGACACTAAGGAGGGAGAGGTGGATTTGTACAGGTTGGCCAGACAAAGAGATAGAGATGGAAAGGATATGCAGCAGGTTAGTGTGATTAAAGATAAGGATGGAAATGTATTGACAGGTGCCAGGAGTGTGGTGGGAAGATGGAAGGAAAACTTTGAAGAGTTGATGAACGAGGAAAATGAAAGGGAACGAAGAGTAGAAGAGGTGACTGGTGTGGAGCAGGAAGTAGCAAAGATTAGTAGGAGTGAAGTGAGGAGGACATTGAAGAGGATGAAGAGCGGAAAGGCAGTTTGTCCTGATGACATACCTGTGGAGGTATGGAAGTGTCTAGGAGAGGTGGCAGTAGAGTTTTTGACTAGTTTGTTTAACAAGATCTTGGAGAGTGAGAGGATGCCAGAGGACTGGAGGAAAAGTGTACTGGTACCAATTTTTAAGAACAAGGGAGATGTGCAGAGCTGTGGCAACTACAGAGGAATAAAGCTGATGAGTCACACAATGAAGTTGTGGGAAAGAGTAGTGGAAGCTCGGCTAAGGGCAGAGGTGAGTATTCGTGAACAGCAATATGGTTTCATGCCTAGAAAGAGTCCAACAGATGCAGTATTTGCTTTGAGGATGCTGATGGAGAAGTACAGAGAGGGTCATAGGGAGTTGCATTGTGTCTTCGTAGATTTAGAAAAAGCGTATGACAGGGTGCCGAGAGAGGAGCTGTGGTATTGTATGAGGACGTCTGGAGCGACAGAGAAGTATGTTAGAGTGGTGCAGGACATGTATGAGAGCTGTAAGACAGTGGTGAGGTGAGCTGTAGGTGTGACAGAGGAGTTCAAGGTGGAGGTGGGTCTGCATCAAGGATCGGCTTTGAGCCCCTTCTTGTTTGCTCTGGTGATGGACAGACTGACAGATGAGGTTAGACAAGAATCTCCATGGACTATGATGTTTGCAGATGACATTGTGTGAGAGCAGGGAGCAGGTGGAGGAAAATCTAGAGAGGTGGAGGTCTGCTCTGGAAAACAGAAGAATGAAGCTTAGCCGCAGCAAGACAGAATACATGTGTGTCAATGAGAGGGACCCAGGTGGAACGGTGAGGTTACAGGGAGCAGAGGTGAAGAAGGTGCAGGACTTTAAGTACTTAGGGTCAACGGTTCAGAGCAACGGTGAGTGTGGAAAAGAGGTGAAGAGGCGAGTGCAGGCAGGTTGGAACGGGTGGAGAAAAGTGTCAGGTGTGTTGTGTGATAAAAGAGTATCAGCGAGAATGAAAGGAAAGGTGTTCAAGACGGTGGTGAGACCAGCGATGTTGTTTGGCTTAGAGACAGTGGCACTGAAGAAAAGACAGGAGGCAGAGCTGGAGGTAGCAGAGCTTAAGATGTTGAGGTTCTCTTTGGGAGTGATGAGGATGGACAAGATCAGGAATGAGTACATCAGAGGGACAGCTCATGTTAGATGTTTTGGAGATAAAGTCAGAGAGGCCAGATTGAGGTGGTTTGGACATGTTCAGAGGAGAAACTGTGAATATATCGGTAGAAGGATGCTGAGGTTGGAGCTGTCAGGCAGGAGGTCTAGAGGAAGAGCAAAGAGGAAATTTATGGATGTAGGGAGAGAGGACATGAAGTTAGTTGGTGTGAGTGAAGAGGATGCAGAGGACAGGGTTAGATGGAGGCACATGATTCGCTGTGGCGACTCCTGAAAGGGAGCAGCCCAAAGGAAAAGAAGAAGCACAGATGCCGTTGATGGTCAGCACTTTACTGTCTGGAGTGAAGGAATTTGCAGCCCTGCAGACCTTTTTGGTCTTTCCTGTAAAGAGCTTCCTGCTTCTCATTAATGAAGTTCCATCTCTGGTTGTCTGTCGCCTTAAGAATGTGCTACTTTTTGAAGGTCAGACCCTCAGAGAGCATGAAGGCAAACAGCAGCAGCAGCAAACTGGAAAACTGGAACTGTTCATAATTCACTGGAGAGAGAAAAACTGGAGAAACCTGTTCTGATAAAATGGTGGCAGCGTTGCATCGAGTCGTCTTGTATTCAAATTGCATTATTTAAAAAGGGATCCTCCTCTGTGAATCTAGGTATCCACTCAGGCCAAAACAGTCTAATCAATTCACAGACAATTTATTTTGCTCATTTGATAACACACATGACTCACATTTAGTGGGAAGACGTCTGTCCACCGAGCACAGTCAATGCAAACCTGTTGTTACCTTTTGCTTGGTTGATGACTGGTTAGTGAGCAGATTCACTGTCGTCTGAGCTACCAGTTGGCCTTTAGTGATTAGTTGGTTCTTTGGTTCACTCGCTTTAACCAGAGCAGGTACAGAGTCGTCTGAGGCACCAGGTGATGTCAATGTCTTCAGTGAAGCTCTAAGGCTGCGGCCTGATTACAGTGAGTTCATTATATAGTGTCCAGATGCAAAGGCAACATCTGTTTCTGTATTCAGTTTGAATAAAGATCATTATGTATCAGAGCAAAAACATACAGAACCTCTGTAGTGAGAGATGCAGGTAGAATATGTAAAACACACATTCACCAAGAACATGGCAGCACACAGTGCAACTCATATATGGACATTGGCACAGTCTTCATTGTTGTAACTCTCCAGTCACAGTTTGCAAACTATTCAACTCCAAACATTGAACATTTCTACTTGATGTGAGGCTGGTTTTCTTTTTCACACTCATATTTCTGCCTCCAGTGTTGATACAACCATGATGTTGAAGATGTTGCCATGCTCTCAACAAGTGAGAATTAGTGGTAACACCGTAATGATTATTACGTTGAAATATAATGTTCAGAGGATGTTTCTGTCTCACTCCTATGTTCTGTTGTGTGCTGTGCTTATAAACATGGATAACATTAGAGTCAACTGCACAGCTGAACAATGTAGTTTGTGCTTTGCCCAACTCTCCCTGCCCTGAAACAGCTTTACTTCACTCATTATGCTCCGCCACACTCTTTAGGTATGTGTGGTTATTGCATTACAATAAATAAGAAGCTGCCAAACATTCTCATGCAGAACCTACGAATACTGTTTTTTAGCAAAAAAAGTATTTTTCAAAGTAAATGCTTCTGACTCGATTTCTTTTTGAGCTCTACTATTTCTCATTAAATAACACATTTTTGCATAAAAAATAAATTCATAAAATAAATTCTCTAAGGCAACAAGTTGGTTGACAAAGATTTGGTTTATTGCAAAGTGCAGGACACTTAATGACTGACTACCTAGTAAATAAAGATGAGAAATAGAACCTACCAGCACAATTCATGTTACATCTGATGTTACATGTTCAGACAATAAACAATTTCACCCAATGCCTCTTCTTATAACCTTTAACAGTTTATTGCAATTGGAAGATAAATCAGCAAAAAGTGGTGATTTCAAATGAAGATCTAGAAATGGTCATCGCATGTGATATATTTGACATTTGATAACCGAGCAGTTTAGGTACATTAAGATGTCACTTACTCACTCAGCGCACTGTGGGTCTCATAGTGAACAGGTAATTGGTTTTCACATTTGACTTTAACTGTCTTAGTGAGACGTTTAACCTTATATTTGCAGGCAGGGGGATTGGCTGCCTGTATTGTTCTACATTTAACAATATCAAACTCTTCCTCACTTTGTACCATGTCATTTTTTACACCTTTACAAATATCTTTGACCCTCTTTTCATCTGCCAAAATGAAGGTATTGATTGGCTTACAACTGTTGTCTTCACTATAGATTTCCCTTGCACGAATCACCTCATCACATGGCCACTCTTTGATTAGGTGCTGTCTTTTGAACTTGTCATAGCGTTTTTCTTCCGATAGTTTTCTTGATTCATCTGCTTCGTTTTTTGGAAACACAGTGGCAGAGCTTTGAACTCTTATTTGAATTTTACTTCCAGACAGCACAGTGGCAGAGAGCAGCATCAGCAGCACACATGCAAACAGGATCTTCATTGTTTCCTGTTGAAGAAAAAACAGGAAAATTTTTCTGATGGACAGTTTAATGCAGTAAATGTAACAGCAATTTGTACAACCTGGTCATTTCTCCATGACACCATCATAACATGTTATTACAAACCAGGTTCTTTACTTTATGTCTTTCTGATCTGATGAGTGATTAGTTGGTTCTTTGGTTCACTCTCTGTAACCAGAGCAGGTACAGAAGTCGTCTGAGGCACCAGTTGGTGACGATGTCTTCAGTGAAGTTCTCTGAAGCTGCAGCCTGATAACAGTGAATACAGTGCATTACATAGTTCTGGAGATTAGTTCTATTAACAATATTTGAAAAAATGTACAAAGACAAATTAATATATATTCTCATTGCACTTATACATCAATACCACAGGTCTCACTGACTGATCAGTTTAAACTGACTTTCAGCACATTTAAACTCCCAGTCTGCCCCTTTATGACCTAAAGACCATCAAGATGTTGGAGTGTGTGATAAAGTTTTTGTGAATGAGTAAAAAGAAGCAGCACAGTCTTAAATCTTCTTCCTCTCATCTACAGAGGAACTGGAGCTGCAGTCTGTCCACTAACCAAACTAAGTCTTACCTTAGAAGCAACACCTGAGTGGAGACACGAAGAGTGGGACTTCTTTTGTTCTGGGAGACAGAAGAGAGTCTAGGCAGGTCCTCCAGGAGAGCAGGAGTCTGAAGCTTTGCTTCCTTTTCACACACATTTTATATTGTTCTTCACAGGAAACTGCAGCATCAAGAAGCACAGATCATCACAAGATTGGTTACAACTAAATCTTCTGTATCCAATCAAAGCATCATTAAAGTAGTGAGTGTGTTTGTTTCAGTGGTGTGAGAAGTGTGTGTGAGAAGGTGGTCTCTATTCCAGGAACTGAAAGGGGGCGTCTAAGCTCAGTGTCTCAGCAGCTTCTATCACCTTTAAAGGATAAAACCCTGTACAACTTCATTACAATGTTGATTTAACCTTTAGTTCAACTTCATGAACATGTGAAATCTCACAGTTAATGTCATTTGGCCCAACTCATTAAAATATTGGTGATCTGCTACAAAAAGTGTTATGTTGTAGGTTAATATATATATAAATGTAAATACCAGGAAGTTACTGCTAAAATACTGAACATTTGTCTCATATTCATCTTTTCATCTCAGGTGCTCTGGTTTCCTCCCACAGTCCAAAGACGTGCATGTTAGGTTAGTTGGTGACTCTAAATTACCCGTAGGTGTCAATGGTTGTCAGTCTGTGTATGTGTCACTCTGTGTTGCCCCTAAGATAAACTGGAAAAAGCTTTTACAGAGAAATGATGGATGGATCTTAAACCCAAACATCAGTCTACAGCAAAAGCTAATCCATTGGCCTTGCTGTTCCAATATTTATAAAAGAACTGAATAGTTTTTTTTTTTTTTCAAAATATAACAATAGTCATCTTCTTACTTCTGTTTGACACTAAAGTTTCCCTTTTGAAGAAACATAATGAAGATGCAGGTCATTGTTTGGGAAACCAAAGAGGGGGAAATTGGCCTTATCTGAATAAGGAGCCAAAGAGAACTTACAATGTTCTATCACCACTTTAAACGTTCACATTCACACTGAACATGCTATTTACTCATATCTTCTAATGAAGGAAGGACTGAGCTATTCAGAGCTGTGAAAACCACAAAATGTCAGTGATGTGGTTGGAAGCTTAAATGTGTGAACCTAAGGTCTAAATAAAGTCACCTGCACCTGAGACTGAGGTGCTTTGGAGTGTGCAGGCCTCTGCTAAGGGAGCTCAGGAAACAGGAAGAGACTGAACAAGTTGGTGGAGTGTGAGCTCTGTTCATGTGCAACTCAACCGTTCAGCTGAATAACTCGGGTCATTCTTGATTACTGTAAATTCTCTTTAGCTTTTAGTTTCTTTGTTTTACTCATAAATGGTTTTGCAAACACATTGTATCTTCCACTTTTGAATTTTAAGTAAATACTTGAAAAACTGCTTTTTGCACTGCAATTGTGAGCTGTTCAACAACAACAATTTCCCCACAGGGGGATTAAATAGGTTTGATCTTATCTTATAAATATGAAAATGAATATGGACGTCATCTCTTTCATGTATAATATTTTTCCCACACAGAATTACTTTCTTGGAGACATTATCCCCAAACTTTCTCATCTCACAGCATCAGTCATTTACGCGTCCAGCAGGATCAATTACTGCCTCTACTGTGAAGCACGAACAATGAAATATTTTTGCATCGCACTGAAATTTTATTTTAATATATTGTCTGTCAATCAGCTAAGGATTTCAGGTCTATTTGCAGCTGTTTCAGGATCTGAAGAGAGATTTAAAAAAACGCTCTGTATGTCATGTAAGACATGTTGTAAAATTTGCAAGTTTGCTAAACCAGAAATATGTTGGCTGGCAGAACTCATCAAAATAATGGTGATCTGTTAAAAAAAAGTTCTAATACCAGGAAATTAAAGCTATTGAATTTTCATGTTCATCCTAAACACACGTTTTCTAATATTTTCCAATATTTGTCAAATTTTTTTGAGGCCACTTTATAGGTTTTTCAGAAGATATTGGAAAAGTACGAGTCACTGCTCAGGTTATCAGAACATATTCTCACAGCGTATTGTGATAAAGTATAACAACTTTTTTTTTAAACACCTAATTCTTACCACCTCCTCACACCTGCACATTCTCACTGACCATACTATTTGCTCTTGAAGGAAAGTCTGGGCTGTTCCTGTGAAAACCACAAAATGTCAGTGATGTGCTGACATTCTGAAGTGCATGAATGTAAAGGTCTAAAGAAAAATCTCTGTTAAATGTTAAAAAAACAAAACAATAGGACATCTTCAAATAATAGAAAGCCTTCAAACCAAAGTGTTTAAATTACAGTGGAGCCATGGGAGCTCAGCTACAATAAATGACAAAAGAAATATAATGAAGATTTAATCCACACGTGTGCACCTCTGATGTGCACGTTGCTTCTGGAAGTTTAACTTTCCCTTCAAGCTGATAGATGTTCAAGCTTCTTCTCATGTAGCTGTCAGTGTCATGGAGCTGTGCTTGGATCTGAAAGGGCTGAGATGTGAAGTTCAGAGATGATTCCTGTTCTGTTCTGTCTGGTTTGCAGGGTTCTAGGTGACATAGTTTTGAACTGGTCTGGATGTCAGGGCTACTTAGGGCACAGCCAGTGGAGAACTACGTGCTCTGACATCCACCAGCTTGTCTCTGTATTTGGGTCTGCTGCTTTTAAGACACAGAAGTGTGAAAGAGCTCGCAGTGCTCGTACCGTCTCTCGAATCAACAATATAACAGCTGGGTTTTATATTTTATGTATTCAAGATTCAAGTGTTTACTATCATATGCACAGACTGAAAGCATGTTTCCCTGCACAATGAAATACTTTCTTTGCCATCCACACTAAATGTCATACATAAAAAATAAGGAAGAAAAATAGAAATAAAATAAAATACAAATAAAATTAAAAAAAATAATAGCAAATAAAAAAATAAGAGCAATAAGGCAATAAAGTGAGGTAGTGCCGTTCTAAAAAATGAATGTGCAAATGCAAAATGTGATTCAATGTAAACAGTTGTGTCCATGTAAACAGTTATGTTATGTTCATGGTTGCAAACTCCTGTCAGCTGTTTAGGAGTCTGAAGGCAGAGGGGTAGAAAGAGTTCTTCAGTCTCGAGGTTCTGACTTTCACACTTCTGTACCTCGGTCCTGAGGGTAGAAGTGTGAACAGTCCGTGCTGGGGGTGGGAGGGGTCTTTGAGGATGGAAGCAGCTCTCCTGTGGACTCTGCGGTGGTAGATGCTCTGCAGAGAGGGCTGTGGAGTCCTGGTGATCTTCTGTGCAGTCTTCACACCTCTCTGCAGGCGTTTGCGTAAGCGTTGTCTGCCTCGGAGGGGCATGTTGATTTGATATATATATATATATATATATATATATATATATATATATACATATGTGTGTGTGTGTGTGTGTATATATATATTTAGATATATATATATACACATATATAAAGGTCACTGAATAGGTTTTTCAAAATAAAACAATATTCATCTTCTCGTTTCTTTTAGACACTAAACTTTCCCTTTTCCGGAAAGTGCAGGTCATTGTTTGGGAAACCAAAGAGGGGAAGTTTGGCCTTATCTGAACAAGGAGCCAAAGAGAACTTACAATATTCTATCGCCACTTTAGATGTTCACATTCACACTAAACATGCTGTTTGCTCACATCTTCTAATGAAGGAAAGACTGAGCTATTCAGAGGTGTGAAAACCACAAATTGCCAGTGATGTGTTGACAAGTTTAAATGTGTGAACTTAAGGTCTAAATAAAGTCACTTTATTCTATTAAATATGACAAAATCATCTCAATGGATATTTAGACTAAAACCAAAGGCTTTGAAGCCGTGTTCAAATTACAGGGGACCCAGGGGGAGCTCAGCTTCCCCAAAAGCAACTAAATGTCAAGACTGGGGGTCTCAAAGACTATATTACCATTTTTAAAGCTAGAATAAATGACTGAGAAAGCGTACAATCTGATTAAGATCAGTTCATGAGAAAATTATTAAAGAAATGTTGGAGGAAATGTTTAGTAAAAGAAATTCTCTGAGGTTTGTGCAGATTTTATTCTTTGTGAACTGCAGGACAAACAGAGACTGAATAAAGACGAGAAGGTGAGTCATTGTTTCTAACCACAAATGCTATGAAACAGTATGTTTCTTTAAAGCGAACTGGTAAACATGCTTCACATGAGACTGCAGTTGTCTTAGTGAGACGTTCACCCTGATATGTAGCTTATGTTCTTTACTTTATATCTGAAGCTGAAGCTGTTTACAGAGTTTACAGTGCATCATTTAGTGTCTAGGTGCATGAACAATATCTGCTTCTGTATTAAGATTAAAAGAAGATGAATATTTACCAGGCAACAATCAGTTAAAGATTCTGTGGCTCTGTAGTGAAATATGCAGGTAGAACCTGCAAGATAGTGAGTCTGTGTCACTAGAAAGTCCCTCTCCACATGAAGATAAGTTATGTAGAATAGTTTCCCCATTGGACCCAATGGTCCCAAAGCAAAATTCAGAATCCAAATTTTTCAATTAAGTGTGCGATTTATTTCTACAACTAAGAGAATGTGATTCAATGTGAACCAAGAGAAAACAGAAAGAAAATGGCAGTTCACCCCTACAGCTCCAAAAATATTTACACATAATATTTACAAGATAGAGGCAATGCAACCACAAGGGGACACAAGCCATTGTCTTCTCATGCCAGTCCCAGGTCTGGATAAATGCAGAGGGTTGTGTCAGGAATGTCACAGAAGGAAAATCTGAAAATCAAACCATCTTTAAAGAAGGCAGCAGAGGGCAGAGTGCAGTATCCATCATCCAGTTTCTTGACAGCAACATACCACTCATCTTGTTCCTGCTGGTCCTCCATTACCAGCATCATGGCCTCATACTTGGCCTACATCGCTACCATGTGGCCTCCTCTGGAACTGCCAAATCAGCTCTCACCAAGACAGCACCTCAGATAGATCACCCTGAGAAGTAGAAAATAAATAAATATTAAATAAAAAATAAAAATAAATAATAAATATTGGAGGGAGGTATAGCAAGGAGACGACAGAGGGGAGCTGGAAGCAGGCAGAGATCTCCTCTTGTCAAAAAAATCCTGACTAAATAAAAAATCCTGATAAAAACTCACATTTTTAGCTACATGCTGAGAAGGAAGATTTACTGTAGGACTCCTCTGTGGAATTGAAAATAGATTAATGCTTTGTGACAATTCACATCATTCTTTGCACATATGTGTCACGAATTACACAAAAGATGAATGATACTTATGTGAAAGTGAAGTCATGGCAACTGTTATTTATTTCTTCAAAACATTTCACAACTTATTTAAGTTTATTCTTCAGTCTGAGGAAAGTTGGTTGGTTGATTTTCCAGGCTGATCTGAAAAGGTCTGAACAGGGTCAAGACATTAGAATCACAACTCCTATAACCTGTTGTACTCCTGAAAACCATTTTACTGCCATTCCACCGTTCAGAAAGAATTTACTTGGACATACAAATGTCAAACCTATGGTCACATATTGTTAGAGTTTGTGAAAACCAGAAACACTGTTCAGCTAGGTAGAAGAAGAAATAATGACTCAAATCTCTACTGACAGGCAGTTTCATCCAGTGTAGCCAGTCAGGACCTACACTGTCTGTCAGATAAACGTATAACCACTTTGTAAAAGTGCAAATGTTAAAGCCACATAACAACTGAGGGTGTCGCAAGTTGTCAAAGTACAGCTGCTTATTCAGTTATAGCTGTGTTTTGTATCATTACCAAATTATTAGACCAGCAGGACTTTAACTGATTGAGCAGAACAGAAGTTTGTATATAAATGTTTACTTAAAACTTTTGAAGCAAGAACACAACTCAAGAACAAGAACAAGATCAACAGAAAATAAATTATCTTTTCACTTACAGTAAAAAAAGCAACAAGCCAGCAATTATATCAATGTGCAAACTATAAAAACAAAAAAATTTACTTGATGTTTAAGATTTTATTGTTCTTTTGAATAAAACAAAGTACTACATCAAAAACCTTACTCAGCTGTAGGAACGGAGGCAGAATTGTTCAAATTAGAAAACTGTATTGTCACAATAAGTATTCTTTAGACTTTGAGTTAATTATTACAGCTTCTCTTTGCAGCTGTTTATATCCTACATTTATTTTAAGCATATAAGGGATTTAATAAACACACGAGAGAGTTGCAGATAAGGAGCTCATAAAGACAGAACATTTCAGCATAATTTCTGTAAAATCTGATGTTACATGTTCAGAGAATAAATAATTTCACCCAGTGTCTCTGTTTTATATCTTCGTTTTTAACAACCAGGAGATAAATCAGGTTAAATTGACACGATCAAAGCCAGATGGATCTAAAAATTGTCATAATATTTGACACAGTTTGGGTTTAAGAAGCAGCTTAAGCAGATGAAGAAGTGTAATTACTCTGCAAAGTTTAGTTTGTCTCCCTGATAGTGAACAGGAAAACCTCCTTCACATTTGACTACAACTCTCTTAGTGAGACGCTCACCCTTATAGACACAATTTGGTTTCTTTGCTCCTGGATTTTGTAGTTTACAGACAACAATATTAAACTTTGTGTTACTATAGGTCATACGATCTTTCTTATTTAGTTTTCCTTCACCATTACAAATCTTTTTGACACGCTTTTCATCAGCCAAAATGAACGTATTGATGTTCTTACAAGTTTTGTCGCGGTTATAGATTCCCTTCGTAGAAATCTCTTTATTACAGTCATCTTTAGTCATAGTTTTGTTTATATGCTGTCTTTTGAACTTCTCATAGCTTTCTTGAGGCTGTGGTTTTATTGATTCTTCTGTTTCGTTTGTAGGAAACACAGTCGCAGAGCTTGTATCTCTTGGTTGGATGTTACTTCCAGACAGCACAGTGGCAGAGAGCAGCATCAGCAGCACACACGCAAACAGGATCTTCATTGTTTCCTGGTGAAGAAAAAACATTAACAGTTTTCTGATGGACAGTTTAATGCAGTAAATGTAACAGCAATTTGTACAACCTGGTCATTTCTCCATGACACCATCATAACATGTTATTACAAACCAGGTTCTTTACTTTATGTCTTTCTGATCTGATGAGTGATTAGTTGGTTCTTTGGTTCACTCTCTGTAACCAGAGCAGGTACAGAAGTCGTCTGAGGCACCAGTTGGTGACGATGTCTTCAGTGAAGTTCTCTGAAGCTGCAGCCTGATTACAGTGTATACAGTGCATTACACAGTTCTGGAGATTAGTTCTATTAACAGTATTTGAAAAAATTTACAAAGACAAATAAATATACATTCTCATTGCACTTATACCTCAATATCACAGGTCTCACTAACTGCTCAGTTTAAACTGACTTTCAGCACATTTAAACTCCCAGTCTGCCCCTTTATGAACTAAAGACCATCAAGATGTTGGAGTGTGCGATAAAGTTTTTGTGAATGAGTAAAAAGAAGCAGCACAGTCTTAAATCTTCTTCCTCTCATCTACAGAGAAACTGGAGCTGCAGTCTGTCCACTAACCAAACTAAGTCTTACCTTAGAAGCAACACCTGAGTGGAGACACGAAGAGTGGGACTTCTTTTGTTCTGGGAGACAGAAGAGAGTCTAGGCAGGTCCTCCAGGAGAGCAGGAGTCTGAAGCTTTGCTTCCTTTTCACACACATTTTATATTGTTCTTCACAGGAAACTGCAGCATCAAGAACCACAGATCATCACAAGATTGGTTACAACTAAATCTTCTGTATCCAATCAAAAGCATCATTAAAGCAGTGAGTGTGTTGGTTTCAGTGGTGTGAGAGGTGTGTGTGTGTGAGAAGGTGGTCTCTATTCCAGGAACTGAAAGGGGGCGTCTAAGCTCAGTGTCTCAGCAGCTTCTATCACCTTTAAAGGATAAAACCCTGTACAACTTCATTACAATATTGCTTTAAACTTTAGTTTAACTTTCATGAACATGTGAAACCTCACAGTTAATGTCATTTGGCCTAATTCATTAAAATATTGGTGATCTGCTACAAAAAGTGTTATGTTCTAGGTTAATATATATATTGATGTAAATACCAGGAAATTACTGCTAAAATGTGTGTAGGTGTTACTCTGTGTTGCCCCTGACAGCCTGGAAAAGCTTTTACAGATAAATGATGGATGGATCTTAAACCCAAACGTCATCAGTCTACAGCAAAAACTAATCAGTTGGTCTTGTTGTTCCAATATATATAAAGGCACTGAGTAGGTTTTTCAAAATAAAACAATATTCATCTTCTCATTTCTCTTAGACACTAAACTTTCCCTTTTCAGGAAACATCATAAAGGTGCAGGTCATTGTTTGGGAAGTTTGGCCTTATCTGAACAAGGAGCCAAAGGACATGAGAACATACAGTAGTTTCGCACCCCTTACACATGCACATTCACACTAAGTGTGTTATTTGCTCACATCTTCTAATGAAAGAAGGACTGAGCTGTGAAAACCACATAATGTCAGTGATGTGATGACAAGCTTAAATATGTGAACTTAAGGTCTAAATAAAGTCACTTTATTCTATTAAATATGACAAAAACATCTCAAATGATGTTCGGACTAAAACCAAAAACTTTGAAGCTGTGTTCAAATTACAGGGGAACCAAAGGGAGCTCAGCTTTCCAAAAAGCAACAAAATTTCAAGTTAAGATCACATCATCAGATAGTTTTACGTGCATGCAACTCTGCAGATAAGCTAGAGTCCAACTCTGACAGTGTTTTTTCTCTCTCTATCTGTTTGTGGTTGTAGTTGCAACAGGTGTCGCCTCCAAAACTAGTCTTATGATGTGATCATGCAACAAGCTTCAATACAGCTTCTATGGACTATAATACCAAAGTTCACTATAAATACTGCACTGATTGCTATTATTTGCACTTCATATTGGTGGAAAGTGCAGTGTTTGGCAATGTTTGTGTTGCCAAAGCCAATGTTTAATTTATACCCTGGTTTAACAGGAAATAAATGTGAAATAATGCAAAATGAAACCAAACAATGTGCTCATACAAACTGTTTAATAAAATGTATAATTCAATTATTCCTTCATCAGCATTTTTACATGTTGTACTTTGTAGGCAAATCAGCCAAATTGGTCTGATGTGACATGTGCACAAAGAGTAAACTGTCAGAGGTGGAGCTAAAAATGAAAGAAAGCTACTTTTAAAGTAGTTTTCTTTGTAAATGTTGAGGCTTTTTTTGTAGTGTGACGACAAAGACGTTATTTCTTTCAGTCTGTATTTGCAATGATTTACTTTGGAGTTTATTAATTGTCTCATGCACCAGCATTTCAGGAAGCAGCTGTGGTCAGTCAGTAAAAGCTGCAGGTTAACTGAGCCAAGAACAGTTCATAAGAAAATTATTAAATTAATTATTATTATTATTAAACAAATTATTAAACAAGTGTTGGAGGAAATGTTTAGTAAAAGAAATTCTCTGAGGCAACAAGTTTGTTTCAGAGACTGAATATTTAAGTGAATAAAGACGAGAAGGTGAGTCATTGTTTCTAACCACAAATGCTATGAAACAGTATGTTTATTTAAAGTGAACTGGTAAACATGCTTCATATGAGACTGCAGTTGTCTTAGTGAGACGTTCACCCTGATATGTACAATTGAGGTATGTGGCTTCCTTCTCTAGTTCACAGACAAAGTCTTTGACTCTCTGTTCATTAACCACAATGAATGTTTTTGTTTCCTTACGGCAGCTGTCGTCTTCATAGAGTTTCCTATTTGACATTACTGCAGCACATTCATTTAACAGCCTGGTCAGTTCTCTATGACACGTACCAGTGTCCATCAGCTAGTCCTCTGGTTGCCGCCACGACAGGCACCAACTACTTTCTGGCCACAGCTCACACACGGGTCAGAAATGACCCACACATACACACATTTCCTGTGTCATTTTGCGGGAAACTGTGAAATGTGTTTGTTTCAAACATTTTACAGCTCAGTAAAGCTGCCTTTGCACATCTAATACATGTAAGTATTGTTTTTCAATTGTGTAATGTTACTTTGCTAAAAAAAATATTTGATGACTATACAGAGAAACTATACATCATATTCAAATAGGTAAAGGTTACCGTGAGAGTGGTTACAGAGAGTTACAAGTAATAAGAACTTTTACAAGTTACAAGTTACTATTAACTAGCTTGCTGTTAACCCTAATATCTACCCCAACTTCACCCCTGATTACATGGATGGTGTGAACAATGCACGCCGGCTATTCATCAAGGAAATGTGGTTGTCATGCCACATATGAAGAGGCACATAAAGGGCTCACCCAAATTCCAAAGGCACATTAATGAGGGAAATATTTAATAATATTATTAAATCTAATTAAGATTGAATCATCAGATACAGTAGTTTAAACAGGTGGACAACTCTAATGTGGACGGTGCTTCTGGCAGATCAAGGATCAAGCTTCATGAAGCATGTAGCTCTGGTGGGGTCTGACAGAGCTGAGATGTGAAGTGAAAGTGAAATTCCATATATATATATATATAGATATATATACATATATCTATATATGTATATATATATATATATTTCATCTATATCTATATATATCTATATCTATATCTATATATCTATATATGTATGTATGTATGTATGTATGTATGTATGTATGTATGTATGTATGTGTATGTATATATATATATATATATATATATATATATATATATATATATATATATATATATATATATATATATATATGTGTGTGTTTTTTTAGCTTTACTGCATGTCACAGAAAAAAAATCTGAAACATTAAACCATCTTTAAAGAAGGCAGCAGAGGGCAGAGTGCAGGACCCATCATACAGTTTCTTGACAGCATCATGGCCTCATACTTGGCCTACATCGCCACCATGTGGCCTCTACTGGAACTGCCAATTCGGCTCACACCATGACAGCACCTCAGATAGATCACCCTGAGAGGTAGGAAACAAATATGACTTTGGATGTAAATCCAAAGCTAAACTAAATCTATGATGTTTTTTCATGCAGAATTCATCAACTTGGTCAACAAATGGTTTTTCCATTAATTAGCAAAAATATTGGACATTTTAAGTACTGCCAATAATTAAAAACAAAAAGTTTAAAAAGGAAAAAAAATGTTTAACTTGCTTCAGGGTTTATGAACATTTTGCTGATGGTATTAGTTTGTTCAAACAGAAAAGAGCAGTTTTACCAGCAGACTTCTTTATTGCTGTGAACTTCTTCTGGTTCTTGAACCACTTATGTCGGCTCTGCCCTGTGTGACCTTCTGTTTTCAAGACAAAATACTTTTTATGGTTTCGCTCCAGCTTCCCCAGGTAACCTGGTTTAAACATGTCTCTCTGCAGCCGAAGGAGGTCACAAGGCCACTGGTCTGGTAGAGAAGAGCTCCTCATACAAACAAGATGAAGGAAACTCCCTCGACTGCATATCAACATGATGGTCCTGAGAATCCTGGTCCTGCTCCACTTGATGATCAGTCATCCAGGGTGGCTGCAGAGGGGACCAGTACAGCCATGTTTGGAGGGAGGTATAGCAAGGAGACGACAGAGGGGAGCTGGAAGCAGGCAGAGATCTCCTTTTGTCATTACACCAGTCATCTATTACATTTCATAAATTACATACAAACATGCTTTCATCAATATCCTTATTGATGTGCTGTTCATTTGCTCAACTCACATTTATAGTTTACTGAGTGCAGTAGCAAAGAGCTGCACCAGCAGGAAACAGACAAACTGGATCTTCATAATTCTCTGATGAAGATAAAAACACAAAATTGTTTCTGTGGAAAATACAGGAGAATGTGGTTTAAAGGTATTTTGTAATCAACCTTTTAATCCTTAGACCATCATGAATAGTACATGAATCTAATCCCAGTTCATAGTTGGCTCCTTACTTGACCAGAGTTAAATGACATAATTAATAAGTGCTTTTCTTCTTTTCTTTTCCTTTGGGCTGCTCCCTTTCAGGAGTCGCCACAGCGAATCATGTGCCTCCATCTAACTCTGTCCTCTGCATCCTCTTCACTCACACCAACTAACTTCATGTCCTCCCTCACTACATCCATAAATCTCCTCTTTGGTCTTCCTCTAGACCTCCTGCCTGGCAGCTCCACCCTCAGCATCCTTCTACCGATATATTCACAATGTCTTCTCTGGACATGTCCAAACCATCTCCATCTGGCCTCTCTGACTTTATCTCCAAAACATCTAACATGAGCTGTCCCTCTGATGTACTCATTCCTGATCCTGTCCATCCTCGTCTCTCCCAAAGAGACCTCAACATCTTAAGCTCTGCTACCTCCAGCTCTGCCTCCTGTCTTTTCTTCAGTACCACTGTCTCTAACTCGAACAACATCTCTGGTCTCACCACCGTCTTGAACACCTTTCCTTTCATTCTCGCTGATACTCTTTTATCACACAACACACCTGACACTTTTCTCCACCCGTTCCAACCTGCCTCCACTCGCCTCTTCCCCTCTTTTCCACACTCTCCGTTGCTCTGAACCGTTGACCCTAAGTACTTAAAGTCCTGCACCTTCTTCACCTCTGCTCCCTGTAACCTCACTGTTCCACCTGGGTCCCTCTCATTGACACACATGTATTCTGTCTTGCTGCGGCTAAGCTTCATTCCTCTGTTTTCCAGAGCAGACCTCCACCTCTTTAGATTTTCCTCCACCTGCTCCCTGCTCTCACTACAAATCACAATGTCATCTGCAAACATCATAGTCCAGGGAGATTCTTGTCTAACCTCATCTGTCAGTCTGTCCATCACCAGAGCAAACAAGAAGGGGCTCAGAGCTGATCCTTGATGCAGACCCACCTCCACCTTGAACTCCTCTGTCACACCTACAGCACCTCACCACTGTCTTACAGCTCTCATACATGTCCTGCACCACTCTAACATACTTCTCTGTCGCTCCAGACGTCCTCATACAATACCACAGCTCCTCTCTCTGCACCCTGTCATACGCTTTCTCTAAATCTACGAAGACACAATGCAACTCCCTATGACCTTCTCTGTACTTCTCCATCAGCGTCCTCAAAGCAAATACTGCATCTGTTGGACTCTTTCTAGGCATGAAACCATATTGGTGCTCACAAATACTCACCTCTGCCCTTAGCTGAGCTTCCACTACTCTTTCCCACAACTTCATTGTTTGGCTCATCAGCTTTATTCCTCTGCAGTTGCCACAGCTCTGCACATCTCCCTTGTTCCTAAAAATTGGTACCAGTACACTTCTCCTCCAGTCCTCAGCATCCTCTCACTCTCCAAGATCTTGTTAAACAAACTAGTCAGAAACTCTACTGCCACCTCTCCTAGACACTTCCATACCTCCACAGGTATCTCATCAGGACAAACTGCCTTTCCACTCTTCATCCTCTTCAACGTCCTCCTCACTTCACTCTTACTAATCTTTGCTACTTCCTGCTCCACACCAGTCACCTCTTCTACTCTTTGTTCCCTTTCATTTTCCTCGTTCATCAACTCTTCAAAGTTCTCCTTCCATCTTCCCATCAGACTCCTGGCACCTGTCAATACATTTCCATCCTTATCTTTAATCACACTAACCTGCTGCACATCCTTCCCATTTCTGTCTCTTTGTCTGGCCAACCTGTACAAATCCACCTCTCCCTCTTTAGTGTCTAACCTAACATACAAGTCCTCATATGCTCTTTGTTTGCCCTTTGCCACCTCTACTTTCACCTTACTCTGTATCTCCTTGTACTCCTGTCTACTCTCTTCAGTCTCTCTGTGTCCCACTTCTTCTTAGCTAACCTCTTTCTCTGTATACACTCCTGAACTTCCTCGTTCCACCACCAAGTCTCCTTGTCCGCTTTCCTCTTTCCAGATGACACACCGAGTACCCTCCTACCTGTCTCCCTGATCAAATTAGCTGTAGTAGTCCAGTCATCTGGAAGCACCTCCAAACCACCCAGATTCTGTCTCAGCTCCTCCCTGAAAACTACACAACATTCTTCCTTTTTCAACTTCCACCACTTCGTCCTCTGCTCTGCCTTAGTTGTCTACATCTTCCTCACCACCAGCATCATTTTACACACCACCATCCTATATATATACCCATAGATATAGGTCAACAGCACCGGTGCCGGTCGTTGTTAACTCTGGCCCCGACCGATCCGGTATGGAAGTCTTTGTCACGATTCGCATGTTTGATTTGGCATGTGTTTTATGTCGGATGCCCTTCCTGCCACAACCCTCTGCATTTATCCAGACTTGGGACTGGCACAAGAAGACACTGGCTTGTGCCCCCTTGCGGTTGCATTCAGAAATCTCTGAACATATGAAACCTAATTTGCATTTATTACTTGAGCTTTTCACTTAAACAAGAGGACAGTGAACATCACCAGGTCTTTCAGGATTTAAAATTAGATTAATGTTCTGTGACACTTCGCATCATTCTTTGCAAGCACAACTGGCTCATGAATTACTCAAAAGATGAATGGTACTTATGTGAAAGTTAACTCATGGCAACTGGAATTTATTTTCTTCAAAACATTTCACAACTCATTTAAGTTTATTCTCCAGTCTGAGGAAAGTTGGTTGGCTGATTTTCAAGGCTGATCTGAAAAGTCTGAACATCTGTGCTTCTCTTTTTCCTTTTTCCAGGTTTTCATGATGGAGATGAACTTGTGCATTACAGAACTAGGAAGTGGTTAAGAAAAGACCAAGAAGGAATCCAAATCCCTCTTTATGTGTGTGTCTCTGTCCCTTTCCAGGTTCTCATGATGGAGATGTTATTTCTATATGAGATGAGTTATCAGTAATTTCAATGGCTGAAAGTAGAAGGAACCTGCAAATACAAACCAAAACCGGTCCATCAGTGCAGGGAAGGATGCAAAACTTTTTATTTATAAGATAAAGAGGACAAAGGCAGAGCAGAGGACGAAGTGGTGGAATTTGAAAAAAGAATGTTGAGTAGTTTTCAGGGAGGAACTGAGAGAATGAGTGGTCAGGAGGTGCTTGAGGATGACTGGAAAACTTCTAATGTGATCAGGGAGACAGGTTGGAGGGAACTTGGTGGACAACGAGACTATGTGGTGGAGCAAGAAAGTTCAGGAGTTTATACAACGTAAGAGTTTAGCTAAGAACAGGCTGATTTATATATATATATATATATATACACACACACACCTATATGGTAAATGGTAAATGTTCTGCACTTATATAGCGCTTTTCTACCTATTGGCACTCAGAGCTTTACACTGCTTCTTATTTACCCATTCACACTCACGGCATCTGATGTGGTGGGATTTAGACCTGGGCCATTTGCATCCCAACACCATGCTCTACCCAATGAGCATCACACCCCCTCAAAAACATGTTTTTACTAATTATTACAAATCTAAACAGAAATCAAAAGTCATTTACAAGAGTCTCTTATAATGTTCATACAGAAAACTGCATGTGGTCTAAACATGATCAGCAAACCAACACTAAAATCCAGAGAAACTTACACAAAAAACATTCACTAAGATAAATTCTCTCAGGCAACAAGTTGGTTTTTAGAGATTTTATTCTTTGCGAGATGCAGGACAAACTTAAATGTACCAGGGACAGGTCTGTTTAAAAGATACAGAGAGAAGCTATGTGAAAAGATATGAAATCTCATAAAAAGAGAACATTTCAGCATAATTTCTCTGAAAACTGATGTTACATAAACAATTTCACCCAGTGTATCTGTTTTTTTATCTTTGTTTTTAGCAACAAGGAGATAAATAAGGTTAAAGTGATACGATCAAAGCAAGATGGATCTAAAAATGGTCATAATATTTGACACAGTTTGGTTTAAGAAGCAGCTTAAGCAAATGAAGAAGTGTAATTACTCTGCAAAGTTTAGTTTGTCTCCCTGATAGTGAACAGGAAAACCTCCTTCACATGTTACTTCAACAACTCTGTTAGTGAGACGCTCACCCTGATAGTTACACTTGGATTTAATCGATTCCTTTTTTTTAAGTTCACAGACAACAATATCAAACTTTTGAGTACTTTGTACCATGCCACTTATTTGATCTTTACAAATGTCTTTGACATCCTGTTCATCAGCCAAAATGAACGTATTGATTTTCTTACAACGGTATTGATTCTTATTGATTTTCCTTTTGTAAAGCTCTGAACCACATTCATTTTCAGTCATATCTTTCTTTATATGCTGTATTTTAAACTTCTTATACCGTTGTTTAAGTGTTAGTTTTCTTGATTCATCTGCTTCGTTTGTAGGAAACACAGTGGCAGAGCTTTTAACTCTTATTTGAATGTTACTTCCAGACAGCACAGTGGCAGAGAGCAGCATCAGCAGCACACATGCAAACAGGATCTTCATTGTTTCCTAGTGAAGAAAAAACAGGAACATTTTTCTGATGGACAGTTTAATGCAGTAAATGTAATAACAATTTGTACAACCTGGTCATTTCTCCATGACACCATCATAACATGTTATTACAAACCAGGTTCTTTACTTTATGTCTTTCTGATCTGATGAGTGATTAGTTGGTTCTTTGGTTCACTCTCTGTAACCAGAGCAGGTACAGAAGTCGTCTGAGGCACCAGTTGGTGACGATGTCTTCAGTGAAGTTCTCTGAAGCTGCAGCCTGATTACAGTGTATACAGTGCATTACATAGTTCTGGAGATTAGTTCTATTAACAATATTTGAAAAAATGTACAAAGACAAATAAATATACATTCTCATTGCATTTATACATCAATATAACAGGTCTCACTGACTGATCAGTTTAAACTGACTTTCAGCACATTTAAACTCCCAGTCTGCCCCTTTATGACCTAAAGACCAGAGTTTTTGTGAATGAGTAAAAAGAAGCAGCACAGTCTTAAATCTTCTTCCTCTCATCTACAGAGGAACTGGAGCTGCAGTCTGTCCACTAACCAAACTAAGTCTTACCTTAGAAGCAACACCTGAGTGGAGACACGAAGAGTGGGACTTCTTTTGTTCTGGGAGACAGAAGAGAGTCTAGGCAGGTCCTCCAGGAGAGCAGGAGTCTGAAGCTTTGCTTCCTTTTCACACACATTTTATATTATTCTTCACAGGAAACTGCAACATCAAGAAGCGCAGATCATCACAAGATTGGTTACAACTAAATCTTCTGTATCCAATCAAAAGCATCATTAAAGTAGTGAGTGTGTTTGTTTCAGAGGTGTGAGAGGTGTGTGTGTGAGAAGGTGGTCTCTATTCCAGGAACTGAAAGGGGGCGTCTAAGCTCAGTGTCTCAGCAGCTTCCATCACCTTTAAAGGATAAAACCCTGTACAACTTCATTACAATATTGATTTAAACTTTAGTTTAACTTCATGAACATGTGAAACCTCACAGTTAATGTCATTTGGACTAATTCATTAAAATATTGGTGATCTGCTACAAAAAGTGTTATGTTGTAGGTTAATATATATATAAATGTAAATACCAGGACGTTACTGCTAAAATACTGAAAATTTGTCTCATATTCATCTTTTCATCTCAGGTGCTCTGGTTTCCTCCCACAGTGCAAAGACGTGCATGTTAGGTTAGTTGGTGACTCTAAATTATCCGTAGGTGTCAATGGTTGTCAGTCTGTGTATGTGTCACTCTGTGTTGCCCCTAAGATAAACTGGAAAAAGCTTTTACAGAGAAATGATGGATGAATCTTAAACCCAAACATCATCAGTCTACAACAAAAACTAATCCATTGGTCTTTGAAGTTTGGCCTAATCTGAACAAGGAGCCAAAGAGAACTTACAATGTTCTATCACCACTTTAAACGTTCACATTCACACTGAACATGCTATTTACTCATATCTTCTAATGAATGAAGGACTGAGCTATTCAGAGCTGTGAAAACCACAAATTGTCAGTGATGTAGTGACAAGATTAAATGTGTGAACCTAAGGTCTAAATAAAGTCACCTGCACCTGAGACTGAGGTGCTTTGGAGTGTGCAGGCCTCTGCTAAGGGAGCTCAGGAAACAGGAAGAGACTGAACAAGTTGGTGAGGAGTGTGAGCTCTGTTCATGTGCTACTCAACAGTTCAGCTGAATAACTCGGGTCATTCTTGATTACTGTAAATTCTCTTTAGCTTTTTGTTTAATGGTTTTAGTCATAAATGCTTTTGCAAACACATTGTATCTTCCACTTTTGAATTTTTTGTAAATACTTGAAAAACTGCTTTTTGCACTGTAACCATCACTGTGAGCTGCTCAACAACAACAATTTCCCCACAGTGGGATTAAAAAGGTTTGATCTTATCTTATAAATATGAAAATGAATATGGACGTCATCTCTTTCATGCATAATATTTTTCCCACACACATTATCCCCAAACTTTCTCATCTCACAGCATCAGTCATTTACGCTTCCCACAGGATCAATTACTGCCTCTACTGTGAAGCACGAACAATGAAATATTTTTGCATCGCACTGAAATTTTATTTTAATATATTGTCTGTCAATCAGCTAATGATTTCAGGTCTATTTGCAGCTGTTTCAGGATCTGAAGAGAGATTTCAAAAAACAAAAAAAACTGTATGTCATGTAAGACATGTTGTAAAATTTGCAAGTTTGCTAAACCAGAAATACGTTGGCTGGCAGAACTCATCAAAATAATGGTGATCTGTTAATATATCTTGATGTAAATACCAGGAAATTAAAGCTAAAATATAAAATTTTCATGTTTATCTTAAACGTGTTTTCTAATATTTTCCAATATTTGTCAAATTATTTTGAGGCCACTTTATAGGTTTTTCAGAAGATATTGGAAAAGTACGAGTCACTGCTCAGGTTATCAGAACATATTCTCACAGCGTATTGTGATAAAGTATAACAACTTTTTTTTTAAACACCTAATTCTTACCACCTCCTCACACCTGCACATTCTCACTGACCATACTATTTGCTCTTGAAGGAAAGTCTGGGCTGTTCCTGTGAAAACCACAAAGCGTCAGTGATGTGCTGACATTCTGAAGTGCATGAATGTAAAGGTCTAAAGAAAATCTCTGTTAAAGTCATTTTCATCTGTTAAATGTTAAAAAAACAAAACAATAGGACATCTTCAAATAATAGAAAGCCTTCAAACCAAAGTGTTCAAATTACAGTGGAGTCATGGGAGCTCAGCTACAATAAATGACAAAAGAAATATAATGAAGATTCAATCCACACGTGTGCACCTCTGATGTGCACGTTGCTTCTGGAAGTTTAACTTTCCCTTCAAGCTGATACATGTTCATGCTTCTTCTCATGTAGCTGTCAGTGTCATGGAGCTGTGCTTGGATCTGAAAGGGCTGAGATGTGAAGTTCAGAGATGATTCCTGTTCTGTTCTGTCTGGTTTGCAGGGCTCTAGGTGACATAGTTTTGAACTGGTCTGGATGTCAGGGCTACTTAGGGCACAGCCAGTGGAGAACTACGTGCTCTGACATCCACCAGCTTGTCTCTGTATTTGGGTCTGCTGCTTTTAAGACACAGAAGTGCTTGAGACTGATTGTTGGTTGGTAATCGGCTGAAGTGTGAAAGAGCTCGCAGTGCTCGTACCGTCTCTCGAATCAACAATATAACAGCTGGGTTTTAAATATATATATATATATATATATATATATATATATATATATATATATATATGTGTGTGTGTGTGTGTGTGTGTGTGTGTGTGTGTGTGTGTGTATGTATGTATGTGTATATAAAAACACATTTTGGTTCACTTCCTATTGGCAGTGTCTCAGCAGCTTCCATCAATGAAGAATAAAACCCTGTACAACTTCATTACAACGTTGATTTGTACTTTAGTTTATCTTTCATGAACATGTGCAACCTCACAGTTAATGTGATTGGGCCCAACTAGTTAAAATATTGGTGATCTGTTACAAAAAGTGTTATGTTCTAGGTTAATATATATATTGATGTAAATATTTTTTGCATGCTCTCCTCATGCTCACGTGTGTTTCCTCAGGTGCTCTGGTTTCCTCCCACAGTCCAAAGACATGCATGTTAGGTTAGTTGCTGACTCTAAATTAAAGGTGTCAATGGTTGTCAGTCTGTGTATGTGTCACTCTGTGTTGCCCCTAAGATAAACTGGAAAATGCTTTTACAGAATATTGTTTTATTTTTATTTCAAAATATAACAATATTCATCCTCTTATTTCTCCTAGACATTAAACTTTCCCTTTTCAGGAAACATCATGAAGGTGCAGCTGATTGTTTGGGAAGTTTGGCCTTATCTGAACAAGGAGCCTAAGGACATGAGAACATACAATATTCTATCACCACTTACACGTGTACATTCACACTAAACATGCTATTTGCTCACATGTTCTCATGAAGGAAGGACTGAGCCATTCAGAGCTGTGAAAACCACAAAATGTCAGTGATGCGGTGACAAGCTTAAATATGTGAACTTAAGGTCTAAATAAAGTCACTTTATTTTGTTAAATATGACAAAAACATGTCAATTGATGTTCAGACTAAAACGAAATGGTTTGAAACTGTGTTTGAATTACAGGGGAACCACGAGGAAGTTAAATGTCAAGACTAGGGGTCTCAAAGACTATATTACCATTTCTAAAGCTAAAATAAATGACAGAAAAAAAGCATAAAATCTGATTAAGATCAGTTCATGAGAAAATTATTAAACAAATGTTGGAGGAAACGTTTAGTAAAAGAAATTCTCTGAGGTTTGTGCAGATTTTATTCTTTGTGAACTGCAGGACAACCAGAGACTGAATAAAGACGAGAAGGTGAGTCATTGTTTCTAACCACAAATGCTATGAAACAGTATGTTTCTTTAAAGTGAACTGGTAAACATGCTTCACATGAGACTGCAGTTGTCTTAGTGAGACGTTCACCCTGATATGTAGCTTAGGTTCTTTACTTTATATCAGAAGCTGAAGCTGTTTACAGAGTTTACAGTGCATCATTTAGTTTCCAGGTGCATGAACAATATCTGCTTCTGTATTAAGATTAAAAGAAGATTAAAATTTTTAGACAGCTATCAGTTAAAGATTCTGTGGCTCTGTAGTGAAATATGCAGGTAGAACCTGCAAGATAGTGAGTCTGTGTCACTAGAAAGTCCCTCTCCACATGAAGATAAGTTATGTAGAATAGTTCCCCCATTGGACCCAATGGTCCCAAAGCAAAATTCAGAATCCAAATTTTTCAATTAAGTGTGCAATTTATTTCTACAACTAAGAGAATGTGATTCAATGTGAACCAAGGCCAAAACAGCAAACAGAAGAATCTATTTCCCAAACAACCTGCTAGCTAGGCCCTAAGATTCATTCATTAAGCCTTAATGTGAAACAAGAGAAAACAGAAAGAAAATGGCAGTTCACCCCTACAGCTTCAAAACTATTTACACATAATATTTACAAGATAGAGGCAATGCAACCACAAGGGGACACAAGCCATTGTCTTCTCATGCCAGTCCCAGGTCTGGATAAATGCAGAGGGTTGTGTCAGGAAGGACATCCAACATAAAACACATTAAACGTGCGAAATTAAACGTGCGAATCATGACTTCCACACCAAATCTGACTTCTATACCAGATCGGTCGGGGACCAGGTTAACAACGACCACCACCAGTGCTGTTAACCTACAGGGTGGACTGACAGTAAGGACTTTGAATGTTTGGACTATGACAGGGAAGGCTAGAGAGTTGATTGACATGATGCAGAGAAGAAAGGTGGACATACTGTGTATGTATATATATATATATATATATATATATATATATATATATATATATATATATATATATATATATATATATATATATAGTTTAGTTTTAATGAGGTTCTTTTAGTTTTAGCTTTACTGCATGTCACAGAAAAAAAAAAACATCTTTAAAGAAGGCAGCAGAGGGCAGAGTGCAGTATCCATCATCCGGTTTCTTGACTGCCACATACCACTCATCTTGTTACTGCTGGTCCTCCATCACCAGCATCATGGGCTCATACTTGGCCTACATCGCCACCATGTGGCCTCTACTGGAACTGCCAATTCAGCTCTCACCAAGACAGCACCTCAGATAGATCACCCTGAGAAGTAGAAAACAATTATGCCTTTGGATCTTTTTTTCATGGATGCAGCAATAAATCTATGATCTTTTTTCATGCAGAATTCATCAACTTGCTCAATAAGTGTTTTTTCTATCAATTAGGAAAAATATTGGACATTTTAAGAACTGCCAATAATTTAACAAAAAAATTAAAAAGGGATTAATGAACATTTTGCTGATGGTACTAGTTTGCTCAAACTGAACACAGAAGTTTTACCAGCAAACTTCTCTATTGCTGTGAACTTCTCCTGGTTCTCCCTGTGTGACCTTCTGTTTTCAAGACAAAATAGTTTTTCTGGTTCCCCAGGTAACCTGGTTTAAACATGCCTCTCTGCAGCCGAAGGAGGTCACAAGGCCACTGGTCTGGTAGAGAAGAGCTCCTCATACAAACAAGATGAAGGAAACTCACTCGACTGCATATCAACATGATGGTCCTGAGAATCCTGGTCCTGCTCCACTTGGTGATCAGTCATCCAGGGTGGCTGCAGAGGGGACCAGTGCAGCCATGTTTGGAGGGACGTATAGCAAGGAGACGACAGAGGGGAGCTGGAAGGAGGCAGAGATCTCCTCTAAAGACAGAATTGTGGTGAGATCAGTCTCTTACAACATTTGAGCTGAATTCCTAAATTTCAAAAAGAAAATCTAGGGCCGTAGCAAATATCTGAGAGACAACTTCCAGCGGACAGTGACAGATCAGACACACACCAACACACCCTCCCTCCCTGCTACAGTCTGACTAAACGGGTCTGGTATCACTCACTTCAGTCAGTCAGTCTCATGGCAGCATGTTTTATTTTAGCCAACTTTCATGAAGCAAATACTGCAGCTGGTTTTATGAGCAGGCACATTCTAGCCAGCTAACTCCCATTTATCTGAGGCTAGCGGAGCTAGTTAGCAGGACAAACCACAAACAAACATTCATAAAACTCACAAACCAATGTCTTACCTTTATCCTTTGACTGTTTTATTTCCTGTTTCTTCTTCTGACATTTTTCTGCCCCACTGAGACGATTTCTTTTTGATGCCATAACGCTGTTTGCCAATAATGTCCTCACTAACGGGAATGATCGGTAGCTGTCAATCAATTCCCATCGTACCTGTCGGTGACGTCACTCCCGACGCGACAGTGCAAACCAACGACTTTGACTTAATAGTGCTAAAAAAACACATTAGTCACAGCGTCTCATTGCAGATTATTCTGTTTATATCCTACATTTATTTTAAGCATATAGGGGATTTAATAAACACACGAGAGAGCTGCAGATAAAGACAGGTCATTTTAATTCTTCTCACATAAGGCTGAACATGCTGCTTTGAGGCCCCCTGGTGGTTTGGAGGTCCTATACATTTGCATAGTGTATTTATTGTGTCATAAATACACGTAAAAGAAGATATTTTTCTGTTCTTTCCTTAATAATAAAATGGATTAAATTGCTGTTTCCTAATAATAGTCATCAAATGAGTTAATATTTTAGAGCAGCAGGTAACATGGACAAAAAGTCGGTAGACCCTTGATGGCTAGATGGGGCTGCACCTGGTGTATTGGGATTCGATACGGGACCCTTTGCATCCAAATATCATGCTCCACCCAATGAGCAGCAGACCCCCCTCAAAAACATGTTTTTAGTAATTATTAGAAGTCTAAACAGAAATCAAAAGTCATTTACAAGAGTCTCTTAAATATTTTCATACACAAAACTGAACATGATCTGCAAACCAACATCTAAAATCCAGAGAAACTTACTAGAAAAAAACCTTCACTAAAATAAATTCTTTCAGGCAACATGTTGTTTTTTAGAGATTTTATTCTTTGCGAGATGAAAAACAAACACTTAATACATAGAGAAGCTATGTGAAAAGATATGAAAGGTCATAAAGAGAGAAAGTTTCAGCATAATTTCTCTGAAATCTGATGTTACATGTTCAGAGAATAAACAATTTCAACCAGTTTCTCTGTTTTATAACTTTGTTTTTAGCAACCAGGAGATAAATCAGGTCAAAGTGATACGATCAAAGCAAGATGGATCTAAAAATGGTCATAATATTTGACACAGTTTGGTTTAAGAAGCAGCTTAAGCAAATGAAGAAGTGTAATTACTCTGCAAAGTTTAGTTTGTCTCCCTGATAGTGAACAGGAAAACCTCCTTCACATTTGACTACAACAACTTTCTTATTGAGAAGCTCACCATTATAATGACAATTTGGTTTCTTTGCTCCTGGTTTTGTTAGTTTACAGACAACAATATTAAACTTTGTCTTACTATAGGTCATACCATCTTTCTTATTTAGTTTTCCTTCACGTTCACATATGGCTTTGACTTTTTTTTCATCAGCCAAAATAAACGTATTGATTTTCTTACAACTGTTTTTATTCATAAAGATTTTCCTCTTAGAAATCTCTGAATCACAGTCATTTTTAGTCATAGTTTGGTTTATATGCTGTCTTTGAAACTTCTTATAGCGTTCAATGGGTGGTAGTTTTATTGATTCATCTGATTCGTTTGTAGAAAACACAGTAGCAGAGCTGGTATCTCTTGGTTTGATTTTACTTCCAGACAGCACAGTGGCAGAGAGCAGCATCAGCAGCACACATGCAAACAGGATCTTCATTGTTTCCTAGTGAAGAAAAAACAGGAACATTTTTCTGATGGACAGTTTAATGCAGTAAATGTAACAGCAATTTGTACAACCTGGTCATTTCTCCATGACACCATCATAACATGTTATTACAAACCAGGTTCTTTACTTTATGTCTTTCTGATGTGATGAGTGATTAGTTGGTTCTTTGGTTCACTCTCTGTAACCAGAGCAGGTACAGAAGTCGTCTGAGGCACCAGTTGGTGACGATGTCTTCAGTGAAGTTCTCTGAAGCTGCAGCCTGATTACAGTGTATACAGTGCATTACATAGTTCTGGAGATTAGTTCTATTAACAATATTTGAAAAAATGTACAAAGACAAATAAATATACATTCTCATTGCATTTATACATCAATATCACAGGTCTCACTAACTGATCAGTTTAAACTGACTTTCAGCACATTTAAACTCCCAGTCTGCCCCTTTATGAACTAAAGACCATCAAGATGTTGGAGTGTGCGATAAAGTTTTTGTGAATGAGTAAAAAGAAGCAGCACAGTCTTAAATCTTCTTCCTCTCATCTACAGAGGAACTGGAGCTGCAGTCTGTCCACTAACCAAACTAAGTCTTACCTTAGAAGCAACACCTGAGTGGAGACACGAAGAGTGGGACTTCTTTTGTTCTGGGAGACAGAAGAGAGTCTGGGCAGGTCCTCCAGGAGAGCAGGAGTCTGAAGCTTTGCTTCCTTTTCACACACATTTTATATTGTTCTTCACAGGAAACTGCAGCATCAAGAAGCACAGATCATCACAAGATTGGTTACAACTAAATCTTCTGTATCCAATCAAAGCATCATTAAAGTAGTGAGTGTGTGTGTTTCAGTGGTGTGAGAGGTGTGTGTGTGTGTGTGTGAGAAGGTGGTCTCTATTCCAGGAACTGAAAGGGGGCGTCTAAGCTCAGGGTCTCAGCAGCTTCTATCACCTTTAAAGGATAAAACCCTGTACAACTTCATTACAATATTGATTTAACCTTTAGATCAACTTCATGAACATGTGAAGCCTCACAGTTAATGTCATTTGGCCTAATTCATTACAATATTGTTGATCGGCTACAAAAAGTGTTATGTTCTAGGTTAATATATATATTGATGTAAATACCAGGAAGTTACTGCTAAAATACTGAACATTCATCTTTTCATCTTAAACCCAAGTTTGCATGTTTTTTGCATGTTCTCCCCGTGTTTGAGTGTGATTCCTCAGGTGCTCTGGTTTCCTCCCACAGTCCACAGACATGCATGTTAGGTTAGTTGGTGACTCTAAATTATGTCACTCTGTGTTGCCCCTATGATAAACTGGCAAAAGATTTTACAGATAAATGATGGATGAATCTTAAACCCAAACATCATCAGTCTACAGCAAAAACTAATCAGTTGGTCTTGCTGTTCCTATAATTATAAGGGAACTGAATAGGTTTTTCAAAATAAAACAATATTCATCTTCTCATTTCTCACCAAATGTTCCCTCTTCAGGAAACATCATAAAGGTGCAGGTCATTGTTTAGGAAGTTTGGCCTTATCTGAATAAGGAGCCAAAGGACATGAGAACATACAGTAGTTTCGCACCCCTTACACATGCACATTCACACTAAGTGTGTTATTTGCTCACATCTTTTCATGAAGGAGGGACTGAGCTGTGAAAACCACAGAATGTCAGTGATGTGGTGACAAGCTTAAATATGTGAACTTAAAGACTAAATAAAGTCACTTTATTCTATTAAATGCGACAAAACATCTCAAGTGATGTTTGGACTAAAACAAAATGCTTTGAAGCTGTGTTCAAATTACAGGGGACCCAGGCGGAGCTCAGCTTCACCCAAAGCAATAAAATGTGAATTTTGGAGGGTCTCAAAGACTATATTACCATTTCTAAAGCTAGAATAAATGACAGAAGAAAAGTATAAACTCTAACTAAGACCACATCATCAGATATTTTTAACATGCTTGCAACTTTGCAGATCAGCTAGAGTCCAACTCTGACAGTGTTTTTTCTCTCTCTATCTGTTTGTGGTTCTAGTTGCAACAAGTGTCGCCTCCAAAACTGTGTTTCTTATCTGAACATGCAACAAACTTCAATACAGCTTCTATGGACTATAATACCAAAGCTCACTATAAATACTGCACTGATTGCTATTATTTGCACATTATATTGGTGGAAAGTGCAGTGTTTGGCAATGTTTGTGTTGCCAAAGCCAATGATTAATTTATACCCTGCTTTAATAATAAACAAATGTGCAATAATGCAAAATGAAACCAACAATGTGCTCATACAGACAAATAACAGACACAAAACCATTAGTGTATAATAAAATGTATAATTCAATTATTCCTTCATCAGCATTTTTCACATGTTTTACTTTGCAGGCAAATCAGCCAAATTGGTCTGATGTGACATGTGAATGGAGAGTAAACTGTCAGAGGTGGAGCTAAAAACGAAAGAAAGCTACTTTTAAAGTAGTTTTCTTTGTAAATGTTGAGGCTTTTTTGTAGTTTGGCTACAAAGACGTTATTTCTTTCAGTCTGTATTTGCAATGATTTACTTTGGAGTTTATTAATTGTCTCAACTGATGCACCAGCATTTCAGGAAGCAGCTGTGGTCAGTCAGTAAAAGCTGCAGGTTAACTGAGCCAAGAACAGTTCATGAGAAAATTATTAAACAAATGTTGGAGGAAACGTTTAGTAAAAGAAATTCTCTGAGGTTTGTGCAAATTTTATTCTTTGTGAACTGCAGGACAAACAGAGACTGAATAAAGATGAGAATGTGAGTCATTGTTTCTAACCACAAATGCTATGAAACAGTATGTTTCTTTTAAAGTGAACTGGTAAACATGCTTCACATGAGACTGCAGTTGTCTTAGTGAGACGTTTGATATGTACAATTGATGTATGTGGCTTCCTTCTTTAGTTCACAGACAAAGTCTTTGAGTCTCTGTTCATCAACCACAAGTAACGTTTTGGTTTCCTTACAACCGCCATCGTCATAGAGTTTCCTACTTGACATTACTGCAGCACATTCATTTAACAGCCTGGTCAGTTCTCTATGACACGTACCATGTTATTTCAAACAAGGGTCTTTACCGTCGGAAGCTGAAGCTCTTTACAGAGTTTACAGTGCATCGTTTAGTTTCCAGGTGGTCGAAGAAGGAGAGGAGGTAGGTGAGTCCATAGGCAGAGAGAGAAGATGAAAGCAAAGAATGTAGGATTGACAGCTGAAAAGGTACCAAGGCTCAAGGCTTAGGAGCAGGGTTCAAGTTGTTTTAGCGTGGGTCGGATAGGAAGATAAATGGAATGGGAGTTAATCTGAAAGAGGAGTTTGAGGTGACAGGAGTATAAGACATGTTGATTACGCTGAAGCTGGAAATTGAAGGAGTGATTTTCAGTGTTGTTAGTGGTTATGCCCCACAGGTAGGATGTGAGTTAGAAGAGAGGAACATAAGAGGAGAGTGGAGGTAGGTGCTAGGTCCACTCACGTGGACGACATCTTGTGTCAACGTTATAATCTGAAAGAGATCAGTGACTGCAAAGTGTTGGTAGGGCAGAGTGCAGCCAGACAACACAGGATGGTGGTGTGTTAAATGACTCTGGTGGTGAGGAAGATAAAGAGGACTAAGCCAGAGCAGAGGATGAAGTGGTGGAAGTTGAAAAAAGAATGTTGAGTAGTTTTCAGGGAGGAACTGAGAGACTGGGTGGTCAGGAGGTGCTTGCAGATGACTGGACAACTTCTAATGTGATCAGGGAGACAGGTTGGAGGGAACTTGGTGGACAAGGAGACTTGGTGATAGAGCGAGAAAGTTCAGGAGTGTATACAAGGTAAGAGGTTTGCTAAGAAGAGGCTGATTTATCAGTTTAAATGAGGTTCTTTTAGCTTTAGCTTTACTGCATGTCACAGAAGAAAAATCTGAAACATCAAACCCTCTTTAAAGAAGGCAGCAGAGAGCAGAGTGCAGGACCCATCATCCAGTTTCTTGACTGCCACATTACCACTGGTCTTGTTCCTGCTGGTCCTCCATCACCAGCATCATGGGCTCATACTTGGCCTACATCGCCACCATGTGGCCTCTACTGGAACTGCCAATTCAGCTCTCACCAAGACAGCACCTCAGATACATCACCCTGAGAAGTAGAAGACAATTATGCCTTTGGATCTAATAGATATTTTTTTTCATGGATGCAGCAATAAATCTATGATCTTTTTTCATGCAGAATTCATCAACTTAGTCAACAAGTGTTTTTTCTATCAATTAGGAAAAATATTGGACATTTTAAGAATTGCCAATAATTTCACGAAAAAATTAAAAAGGGATTTATGAACATTTTGCTGATGGTACTAGTTTGCTCAAACTGAACACAGCAGTTTTACCAGCAAACTTCTCTATTGCTGTGAACTTCTCCTGGTTCTCCCTGTGTGACCTTCTGTTTTCAAGACAAAATAGTTTTTCTGGTTCCCCAGGTAACCTGGTTTAAACATGTCTCTCTGCAGCCGAAGGAGGTCACAAGGCCACTGGTCTGGTAGAGAAGAGCTCCTCATACAAACAAGATGAAGGAAACTCACTCGACTGCATATCAACATGATGGTCCTGAGAATCCTGGTCCTGCTCCACTTGGTGATCAGTCATCCAGGGTGGCTGCAGAGGGGACCAGTGCAGCCATGTTTGGAGGGACGTATAGCAAGGAGACGACAGAGGGGAGCTGGAAGGAGGCAGAGATCTCCTCTAAAGACAGAATTGTGGTGAGATCAGTCTCTTACAACATTTGAGCTGAATTCCTAAATTTCAAAAAGAAAATCTAGGGCCGTAGCAAATATCTGAGAGACAACTTCCAGCGGACAGTGACAGATCAGACACACACCAACACACCCTCCCTCCCTGCTACAGTCTGACTAAACGGGTCTGGTATCACTCACTTCAGTCAGTCAGTCTCATGGCAGCATGTTTTATTTTAGCCAACTTTCATGAAGCAAATACTGCAGCTGGTTTTATGAGCAGGCACATTCTAGCCAGCTAACTCCCATTTATCTGAGGCTAGCGGAGCTAGTTAGCAGGACAAACCACAAACAAACATTCAAAAACTCACAAACCAAAGTCTTACCTTTATCCTTTGACTGTTTTATTTCCTGTTTCTTCTTCTGACATTTTTCTGCCCCACTGAGACGATTTCTTTTTGATGCCATAACGCTGTTTGCCAATAACGTCCTCACTAACGGAAATGATCGATAGCTGTCAATCAATTCCCATCGTACCTGTCGGTGACGTCACTCCTGATGCGACAGTGCAAACCAACGACTTTGACTTAATAATGCTAAAAAAACACATTAGTCACAGCGTCTCATTGCAGATTATTTTGTTTATATCCTACATTTATTTTAAGCATATAGGGGATTTAATAAACACACAAACGCAGATAAAGACAGGTCATTTTAATTCTTCTCACATGGGGCTGAACATGCTGCTTTGAGGCCCCCTGGTGGTTTGGGGGTCCTATACATTTGCATAGTGTATTTATTGTGTCATAAATACATGTAAAAGAAGATATTTTTCTGTTCTTTCCTTAATAATAAAATGGATTCAATTGCTGTTTCCTAATAATAGTCATCAAATGAGTTCATATTTTAAAGCAGCAGGTAACATGGACAAAAGTCAGTTTTAACTGGCTCATGGAACCAACATTTACTATGTCAGATCAACTTCTGGTGACTATTTAAACTCCAGGTAAAAATACCTACAGGTGCCAAATAGAAGTGAGTCCACTTCTTTCTGAAGTCCAGGACCAATTGTTTCAAAAGTAAAGGGGAAATGAAAGTGAAAACATATTTTTAGTCAAAGGATCAACAGCTTTTTGCTTCTCTCTTCAGGGGTCACCAAAGCAGAATGTGTTCCGCACGTTTATTTGACATGAGTTTTTACTCCTACCATTTTATCCGGGCTTGGGACCAGCACCAAGATAGACCCTTGATGGCCGTGTGGGGCTGCATCTGATGTGGTGGGATTTAAACCTGGGCCCGTTGCATCCCAACACCATGTTCTACCCAATGAGCAGCAGACCCCCTCAAAAACATGTTTTTAGGAATTATTACAAATCTAAACAGAAATCAAAAGTCATTTACAAGAATCCCTTATAATGTTCATACAGAAAACTGAATGTGGTCTAAACATGATCAGCAAACCAACACTAAAATCCAGAGAAACTTACACAAAAAAACATTCACTAAAATAAATTCTCTCAAGCAACAAGTTGTTTTTTAGAGATTTTATTCTTTGCGAGATGCAGGACAAACACTTAAATGTACCAGGGACAGGTCTGTTTGAAAGATACAGAGAGAAGCTATGTGAAAAGATATGAAAGCTCATAAAAAGAGAACATTTCAGCATAATTTCTCTGAAATCTGATCTCAAATGTTCAGAGTATAAACAATTTCATCCAGTGTCTTGTCATAATATTTGACACAGTTGGTTTAAGAAGCAGCTTAAGCAGATGAAGAAGTGTAATTACTCTGCAAAGTTTTATATTTGTTTCTCATAGTGAACAGGAAAACCTCCTTCACAAGCGACTACAACAACTCTGTTAGTGAGATGGTTCCCCCGATATTGACAATTTGGTTTCCTTGCTCCCTGTTTTTTTAGTTTACAGACAACAATATTAAAATGTCCCTTACTGTAGGTCAGGCCATTTTTCTCGTTTAGTTTTCCTTCACCTTTACAAATGGCTTTGACCTTCTTTTCATCAGCTAAAATGAACGAATTGGTTTCCTTACAACTGTTGTCATTCATAAAGATTTTCCTCTTGGAAATCACTGAATCACAGTTCTTTTCAGTCATAGCTTTTATTATATGCTGTACTTTAAACTTCATATAACGTTCTTGAGGCAGTGGTATTATTGATTCATCTGTTTCGTTTGTAGGAAACCCAGTAGCAGAGCTGGTATCTCTTGGTTGGATTTTACTTCCAGACAGCACAGTGGCAGAGAGCAGCATCAGCAGCACACATGCAAACAGGATCTTCATTGTTTCCTAGTGAAGAAAAAACAGGAACATTTTTCTGATGGACAGTTTAATGCAGTAAATGTAACAGCAATTTGTACAAACTGGTCATTTCTCCATGACACCATCATAACATGTTATTACAAACCAGGTTCTTTACTTTATGTCTTTCTGATCTGATGAGTGATTAGTTGGTTCTTTGGTTCACTCTCTGTAACCAGAGCAGGTACAGAAGTCGTCTGAGGCACCAGTTGGTGACGATGTCTTCAGTGAAGTTCTCTGAAGCTGCAGCCTGATAACAGTGAATACAGTGCATTACATAGTTCTGGAGATTAGTTCTATCAAAACTATTTGAAAAAATGTACAAAGACAAATTAATATATATTCTCATTGCACTTATACATCAATACCACAGGTCTCACTGACTGATCAGTTTAAACTGACTTTCAGCACATTTAAACTCCCAGTCTGCCCCTTTATGAACTAAAGACCATCAAGATGTTGGAGTGTGCGATAAAGTTTTTGTGAATGAGTAAAAAGAAGCAGCACAGTCTTAAATCTTCTTCCTCTCATCTACAGAGAAACTGGAGCTGCAGTCTGTCCACTAACCAAACTAAGTCTTACCTTAGAAGCAACACCTGAGTGGAGACACGAAGAGTGGGACTTCTTTTGTTCTGGGAGACAGAAGAGAGTCTAGGCAGGTCCTCCAGGAGAGCAGGAGTCTGAAGCTTTGCTTCCTTTTCACACACATTTTATATTGTTCTTCACAGGAAACTGCAGCATCAAGAAGCACAGATCATCACAAGATTGGTTACAACTAAATCTTCTGTATCCAATCAAATCCTCATTAAAGCAGTGTGTGTGTTTGTTTCAGTTGTGTCAGAGGTGTGTGTGTGTGTGTGTGTGTGTGTGAGACGGTGGTCTCTATTCCAGGAACTGAAAGGGGGCGTCTAAGCTCAGTGTCTCAGCAGCTTCCATCACCTTTAAAGGATAAAACCCTGTACAACTTCATTACAATATTGCTTTAACCTTTATTTTAACTTTCATGAACATGTGAAACCTCACAGTTAATGTCATTTGGCCTAATTCATTGAAATATTCGTGATCTGTTACAAAAAGTGTTATGTTGTAGGTTAATATATATATTGATGTAAATACCAGGACGTTACTGCTAAAATACTGAACATTCATCTCATATTCATCTTTTCATCTCAGGTGCTCTGGTTTCTGACAACAGTCCAAAAACATGCATGTTAGGTTAGTTGGTGACGTTAAATTACCCATAGGTGTCAATGGTTGTCTGTCTGTGTATGTGTCACATAATGTGAGGATTGGAGGGTCTCAAAGACTATATTACCATTTCTAAAGCTAGAATAAATGAAAGATGAAAAGCATAAACTTTAACTAAGATCACATCATCAGATAGTTTTAACATATATGCAACTCTGCAGATCAGCTAGAGTCCAACTCTGACAGTGTTTTTTCTCTCTCTGTCTGTTTGTGGTTGTAGTTGCAACAGGTGTCGCATCCAAAACTGTGTTTCTTATCTGAACATGCAACAAGCTTCAATATGGCTTCTATCGACTATTATACCAAAGCTCCCTATAAATACTGCACTGATTGCTATTATTTGCACGTTATATTGCTGGAAAGTGCAGTGTTTGGCAATGTTTGTGTTGCCAAAGACATTTTTTAATTTAAACCCTGCTTTAATGATAAACAAATGTGCAATAATGTCACATTAAACCAACAATGTGCTCATACAAACAAATAGCGGACCCAAAACAATTAGTGTATTATAAAATGTATAATTCAATTATTCCTTCATCAGCATTTTTCACAAGTTTTACTTTGCAGGCAAATCAGCCAAATGTACACAGAGAGTAAACTGTCAGAGTTGGAGCTAAAAACAAAAGAAAGCTACTTTTAAAGTAGTTTTCTTTGTAAATGTTGAGGCTTTTTTGTAGTGTGATGACAAAGAAGTTATTTCTTTCAGTCTGTATTTGCAATGATTTACTTTGGAGTTAATTATTTGTCTCATGCAACTGATGCACCAGCATTTCAGGAAGCAGCTGTGGTCAGTCAGTAAAAGCTGCAGGTTAACTGAGCCAAGAACAGTTCATGAGAAAATTATTAAACAAATGTTGGAGGAAACGTTTAGTAAAAGAAATTCTCTGAGGCAACAAGTTGGTTTGTTCAGATTTGGGAACTGCAGGACAAACAGAGACTGAATACTTAATTGAATAAAGATGAGAAGGTGAGTTATTATTTCTAACCACCAATAGTATCAAACAGTATGTTTCTTTAAAGTGAACTGGTAAACATGCTTCACATGAGACTGCAGTTGTCTTAGTGAGACGTTTGATACCACTCGTCTTGTTACTGCTGGTCCTCCATCACCAGCATCATGGCCTCATACTTGGCCTACATCGCCACCATGTGGCCTCTACTGGAACTGCCAATTCGGCTCACATCAAGACAGCACCTCAGATAGATCACCCTGAGAAGTAGAAAACAATTTGCAAATATGCCTTTGGATCTAAGACTTATATTTGTTCTGTTCATGGATGCAGCACTAAATGTATAGGTTTTTTCATGCAGAATTCATCAACTTGGTCAACAAGTTGTTTTTCCATCAATTAGGAAAAATATTTTAAAAGACTGGCAATGATTGAAAACAAAAAGGTTTTTTTTTGTTTTTTATTTTTGTCCTTTCGGCTTATCCCGTGAGTTCAGGGTCACCACAGCGGATCATTGTCCGCTTGTTGATTTGGCACAGTTTTTACGCCGGATGCCCTTCCTGACGCAACCCTCCCCAATTTCTACCGGGCTTGGACTGCACAGCTGGGGAGGGGAATGGGCTGTTAGGGGTTTAAAAAGGAAAAAAATAATTCAACTTGCTGCAGGGTTTATGAAATTTTTGCTGATGGTATTAGTTTGCTCGAACAGAAAAGAGCAGTTTTACCAGCAAACTTCTCTGTTGCTGTGAACTTCTCCTGATTCTTGTACCACTTAAGTCGGCTCGGCCCTGTGTGACCTTCTGTTTTCAAGACAAATTAGTTTTTCTGGTTCCCCAGGTAACCTGCTTTAAACATGCCTCTCTGCAGCCCACAGGAAGTCACAAGGGCACTGGTCTGGTAGAGAAGAGCTCCTCATACAGATGAGATGAAGGAAACTCCCTCGACTACATATCAACATGATGGTCCTGACAATCCTGGTCCTGCTCCACTTGATGATCAGTCATCCAGGGTGGCTGCAGAGGGGACCAGTGCAGCCATGTTTGGAGGGAGGTATAGCAAGGAGACGACAGAGGGGAGCTGGAAGCAGGCAGAGATCTCCCCTGGTCATTACATGGTCATTACACCAGTCATCTATTACATTTCATAAATTACATACAAACATGCTTTCATCCATATCCTTATTGATGTGCTGTTCATTTGCTCAACTTACTCAACTTTATAATTTACTGAGTGAAGTAGCAAAGAGCTGCACCAGCAGGAAACAGACAAACTGGATCTTCATAATTCTCTGGTGAAGATAAAAACACAAAATTGTTTATGTGGAAAATACAGGAGAATGTGGCTTAAAGGTGTTTTGTGATGTACCTTTTAATCCTTAGACCATCATGAATAGTACATGAATCTAATCCCAGTTCATAGTTGGCTCCTTACTTGACCACAGTTAAATGACATAACTAATAAGTGCAGTGGGGCATTAGGTCTGGAAAATTCCATCTAAATCTTTCACGTAAAAATGTATGATTCCAGTTTACTTAATGGAGAAATCTCTGAACATATGAAACCTAATTTTCATTAATTACTTGAGCTTTTCATTTAAAGAAGAGGAAAATAGATTAAAATTAGATTAATGTTTTGTGACACTTGGCATCATTCTTTGGAAGCACAACAGGCTCATGAATTACTCAAAAGATGAATGGTACTTATGCTAAAGTTAACTCATGGCAACTGGAATTTATTTTCTTCAAAACATTTTACAACTCATTCAAGTTTATTCTCCAGTCTGAGGAAAGTTGTTTGGCTGATTTTCCAGGCTGAACTGAAAAGGTCTGAACAGCTGCGCTTCCTTCTGAGGTCTTCTACAGTGACGTCCTCTGAAAATACAGCATCATGTTTTTCCTGAACTTCTCTCCCACAAATGCGTAGAGCACAGGGTTGATGCAGCTGTGCATCATAGCCAGGCTGTGGGTTACAGTCAAAGCCATGGTCACTGAGCCTCTGACAGCACGGTTATTCAGTATCACATTCATCCTCAGGAGCGTGTCCACCATCCTGGTTATATGATACGGAGTCCAGCAGAGCAGAAACGCAATCACCACGAGCAAGATCACCCTCATGGCGCGGTGTTTCTGGAAACCACGGGTGCGCAGCAGCCTTGCGATGGTGATGCTGTAGCAGATTATCATAACAGCCAGAGGGAGAAAAAAGCCAAAAATATGATGGAACCCATGATCTGTAATTCTCCACGATTTGGCACTGCCCATTTCATAACTTTCAGAACAAATCAGCGTGTCCGTTTCATTTAACTGTATGACTTTATGGAAAAGTGCAGGCAATGAGAGGGCCGAACCCAGGGCCCACACCGCTGTGCAGAGGATCCAGCTGCACTTCCTCTTGCGACTCTTCAGAGTCTCACTGGCGCGCACAATCACAAGATACCGGTCGATGCTGATACAGGCCAGGAAGATGATGCTGGTGTAGAAGTTTGCTTCGAATATGAGACTGAGGAGTTTGCACATAAAGTCTCCAAATACCCATCCATAGATCACAGATACAGCCGAGAAGGGCAAGGTGAGGGCTATCAGGCCGTCCGCTATTGTCAAATGGAACAAGTACACACCAGATGGAGTCAGGGTGTGTCTGCTGGTGCTGAAGAGCATCCTTTTAAGAGTGTAGCTTTAAGTATAAAGACAAATAAATATACATTCTCATTGCACTAATCCTCATCAGCCCAAGTGTCACTGACTGCTCAGTTTAAACTGACTTTCAGCACACACACTTAGAGCAGCTGTCAAGCAATCTCACAGTTGTTCTTCGTCCTCTTACCTTAGAAGCAACACCTGAGTGGAAACATCTGTTCTGGGAGACAGAGGAGAGTCTAGGCAGGTCCTCCAGGAGAGCAGGAGTCTGAAGCTTTGCTTCCTTTTCACACACATTTTATATTGTTCTTCACAGGAAACTGCAGCATCAAGAAGCACAGATCATCACAAGATTGGTTACAACTAAATCTTCTGTATCCAATCAAAAGCATCATTAAAGCAGTGAGTGTGTTTGTTTCAGTGGTGTGAGAGGTGTGTGTGTGTGAGAAGGTGGTCTCTATTCCAGGAACTGAAAGGGGGCGTCTAAGCTCAGTGTCTCAGCAGCTTCTATCACCTTTAAAGGATAAAACCCTGTACAACTTCATTACAATATTGATTTAAACTTTAGTTCAACTTCATGAACATGTGAAATCTCACAGTTAATGTAATTTGGCCTAATTCATTAAAATAGTAAAAAAATTCTCTGAGGTTTGTACAGATTTTATTCTTTGGAACTGCAGTGAATAAAGACGAGAAGGTGAGTCATTGTTTCTAACCACAAATGCTATGAAAAAGTATGTTTCTTTAAAGTGAACTGGTAAACATGCTTCACATGGGACTGCAGTTGTCTCAGTGAGACATTTGATATGTACAATTGAGGTATGTGGCTCCCTTCTGTAGTTCACAGACAAAGTCTTTGACTCTGTTCATCAACCACAATGTACGTTTTGGTTTCCTTACAGCAGCCGTCGTCCTACTTGACATTACTGCAGCACATTCATTTAACAGCCTGGTCAGTTCTCTATGACACGAACCATGTTATTTCAAACAAGGTTCTTTACCGTCTGAAGCTGAAGCTGTTTACAGAGTTTACAGTGAATCATTTAGTTTCCAGGTGCATGAACAATATCTGATTCTGTATTAAGATGAAAAGAAGATGAATATTTATCAGACAACAATCAGTTAAAGATTCTGTGGCTCTGTAGTGAAATATGCAGGTAGAACCTGCAAGATAGTGAGTCTGTGTCACTAGAAAGTCCCTCTCCACAGGAAGATAAGTTATGTAGAATAGTTCTATTTACAGTACTGAAAGATGTCAAATACTGAAGCTTTAAGTACAGTACAATCCAAGTATTTTCTCACAGCAGTGTTACGCCCCTGTCTAGGGGGCAGGAGTGAAACCTATAGGACAAATAAGGCTGTTCCCTCCCTGTTCCCCAAAGCAAAATTCAGAATCCAAATTTTTCAATTAAGTGTGCAATTAATTTCTACAACTAAGAGAATGTGATTCAGTGTGAACCAAGGCCAAAACAGCAAACAGAAGAATCTATTTCCCAAACAACCTGCTAGCTAGGCCCTAAGATTCATTCATTAAGCCTTAATGTGAAACAAGAGAAAACAGAAAGAAAATGGCAGTTCACCCCTACAGCTTCAAAACTACTTACATATAATATTTACAAGATAGAAGCAGCTAAAAGTAATATTCATTCATTCATTATCTTCCGCTTATCCTGAGTTGGATCATGGTGGCAGCAGCTTTAGACAGGCTTTCCAGACATCCTTCTCTCTAGTGACATTTTTCAGCTGCTCTGGTGGAGGCTTTCTTATTAAATTCCCGAACCACCTCAACTGTCCAGTACAAGGGTACACGTGGGAGATGTGCCAAGCTGCTAATCAGGATCAGTATCAGAGCAAATCTGCCTATTTTTTTTTACAGTCAGATTTTACATACATATGTGTACACACACACACACACACGTGAGAGACAGATGTTTTTATGGAAATGTGCTAAAATCTGTACAAATTCAATTTCAATTCAATTCAACTTTATTTATATAGCGCCAATTCACAACAAAGTCATCTCAGGGCACTTTACAGAATAAAGTCAAGATTATAAAGATATATAAAGAGAACCCAACGATTCCCCCTGGAGCAAGCCATAGGCAACAGTGGAGAGGAAAAACTCCCTTTAACGGAAGAAACCTCCAGCAGAACCAGGCTCAGGGTGGACGGCCATCTGCCTCGACCGGTTGGGGTGAGTGGAAAGGGGAGAGAGAAAAGAACAGAGCAACAAAAGCAACAACAAAACATCGGGCAGATTGGTAGGATCAGTAGCTTCATGCTGGAAGACACACAGCTTCAAAGCCGGGGGACACCTGCAGAAAGGGACAGAGAGAGGGGGACAGAGGAGGACAAAGAACACACAGAGTTAATGACATACAGTGGTGACAATTGCTGGATGAGAGGAGAGGAGAGATGGTCAAGAGGAGGAAAGGAGCTCAGTGCATTGGGGGGTGGGTCCCCCAGCAGTCTAAGCCTATGGCAGCATAACTATAACTAACTATATGCTTTATTAAAAAGGAAGGTTTTAAGCCTAGACTTAAAAGTAGAGAGAGTGTCTGCTTCCCGAATCTGAACTGGGAGCTGGTTCCACAGGAGAGGAGCTTGATAGCTAAAGGCTCTACCTCCCATTCTACTTTTGGAAATTCTGGGAACCACAAGTAGGCCTGCATTCTGAGAGCGAAGTGGTCTACTGGGATGATATGGTGCTATGAGGTCTTCTAAATATGATGGAGCCTGACCATTCAGAGCTTTATATGTAAGAAGCAGGGTTTTAAATTCTATTCTACATTTAATGGGAAGCCAATGGAGAGAAGCTAGTGAAGGTGAAATTTGATCTCTCTTGGTAGTTCCAGTCAGCACTCTTGCTGCAGCATTTTGGATTAATTGCAGGCTCTTTAGGGAGTTACTGGGGCATCCTGAAAGTAGGGAATTACAGTAGTCCAACCTAGAGGTAACAAATGCATGGACCAGTTTTTCGGCATCACTTTGAGACAGGATGCTCCTAATTTTGGCAATGTTCCGTAGGTGGAAGAAGGCTGTTCTAGAGATTTGTTTTATATGTGAGTTAAAGGACAGATCCTGATCAAAAATAACTCCAAGGTTCCTTGCAGTAGTACTGGAGGCCAGACTTATGCCATCTAGTGTAACAATATGGTTGGACATCATATCTCTGAGATTTTTGGGCCCAAATACTATGACTTCAGTTTTATCTGAGTTTAAAAGTAAAAAATTGTGGGACATCCAGGCCTTTATGTCTTGTAGGCATGCTTGAAGCTTTATTAACTGATTATTTTCATCTGGTTCCATAGATAAATATAGCTGGGTATCATCAGCATAACAGTGGAAATTTATGGAGTGTTTTCTAATAATGTTGCCTAAAGGAGACATATATAAAGTAAAAAGTATTGGTCCTAACACAGAGCCTTGTAGAACTCCATAGCTAACCTTTGAGTGCATGGAGGATTCATCATTAACATGAACAAATTGAAATCTATCAGATAGATAAGATTTAAACCAACCTAGTGCAGTTCCTGTAATTCCAATTTCATGTTCCAGTCTCTGTACTAAAATGTTATGATCAATGGTATCAAATGCAGCACTAAGATCTAACAGAACAAGTATAGAGATGAGTCCAGTATCTGAGGCCATGAGAAGATCGTTGGTGACTTTTACCAGTGCTGTTTCTGTACTATGATGAACTTTAAATCCTGACTGAAAGTCTTCATACAAATTATTCCTATGAAGGTGATCACATAATTGTTTTGCGACTACTTTTTCAATTATTTTAGAAATAAAGGGGAGATTAGATATTGGTCTGTAATTGGCTAAAACACCTGGGTCAAGACAGGGTTTTTTAAGTAATGGAATAAATGTACATATTCCATATGTGTGTGCGTGTGTGTGCTGGTAAAGTAAGAAGAGAAGATATGAATCAGTCAGAAGAAGAGTAATTGAAGAAACATCTGTACCAATAAATACATTATTCTGCTCATACTATTTGCTTACATCTTGCTAATGAAGGAAGAACAGAGCTGGTTCTGTGAAAACCACAAGATGTCAGTGATGTGCTGACACTGAAATGTATGAACTAAATGTCAATTACAATTACATTGCAGGTACAGTATAATGTAGGTAAAACCTATGCTTTTGCTTTGCCAGTCAGTGAAAAATGTACTGTTGGACAGTAAAGATCAGAAGTACAGACAGGTCCTTTATTCCTTTTCCCATTGTAAACCTGCTCCCTATATTACCCACATTGTCATTCAATGGCAGATCCCTCAGTTGGGAATTCTGATGTGTTGTGTGATGAGCATCTCACTTGTTTAAAGTGCAGTAGCCCTGATTATTTTTTCATTTTTAAAACTGTAGCCTTCAGCTCATCAGATTTTGTGCAGGTCCCTGTGGAGCCACCAAATCCTTATTATATGCAATTGTACTCTCTTTAATATACATTTACTAGACAACAGGCTTTTCTCACTGCATGCTGACTTGTCCAACACAAAATCCACATTAATGCATATTTTTACGTGTGCCAGTGAACTGTCCATGTTACACGTTGTTAAACATTTCTCTATACAGTAACTTGCTGCAACATATACTTGGTTTATCCCTTTCTGTGCATATCTGTATCTTTACCTTTTTGTTTAAGACACAGATATTATCTATTATCAAGTAAAAAACTGCAACCAGGCCATTTTATTCTGATAATTCTTTTATGCAGTACAAACAGCTGTAGGATCTGCAAATGCTGTGTGGTTTAGACAAAAACACAAAGGCTTTTAAACCACGTCAAATGAGAACAAAATTACAAAGACGCTAAAGAAAGCAAAACACTGTTTCCATAGACAAATATTTTTTTGTTTTTCTGTAATTATTTTCCTGTTTTAGTAATAGTTTTCCTGTAGTATGGAATATTAAAACATGTACAAAGGTGATAGTAAGTACAGGAAGCAGTTCCACTGAAATAATCATTTCAATGACTCCTTAATTAAGCATGAAGTTTAATTTTCAGTGGCCTGCTGTGTCACCTATTCCAGAATATACATGACAGCTCTCTCTCTCAATCTGCCAATAATTTATTTATCAGTATCTGCTAAAATAAGACCAATCAAATGCCAGTCTTCCTTTACTTTGGCTGTACTCTTCTTATCTCACTCTCATATATGCATATGTTTGTGTGTTGCAAGCAAAAAGAGAATATAGGAATCAGTCATCAGAGGCATAATAAAACATCTGCAACAATACCATGATGACATTTGTTAAAAGGCACCTCAAGTACTCAGCAGTAAGAGCACAGGTCAGGCATAGTGATGTTTGATTAAAATCCAGGTCTCCGACTGTGCCCTACATAATGTTCAGGTTGGTAATTGTTGCATCGAATTTGAATATATGCTGGGAACGTTTGTTTATTGTATCTACAGTTAGGAAATGTACCCCCCCCTTTACAGATCATAAGATCATAAGGCAAGGAAGATGTAACAATCCCCGTATATTTTCCAAGGCAGAGGTTGTTGACTGTTCCAGTGAAATCCACTATGAAGGTATTTATGTCTTTACATGTTTTATAAACACGGTTGATATGCTTCATGCGAATCTTACAATCTCCATTCTGCTGGTCCTGGATAATATGCTTGTCTGTGAACGACAGCCAATTGACCGCAGAGACAGACAGCAGCATCAAGAGCAAGCAGGCAAACTGCATCCTCATTATTTTCTGGTGGAAAAGAACAACAGGAACATTGTTATGATTATCGTGAAATACGTAATATTTTGTGTATACTTTGAATCATAAGCATTAAACACAGGTTCAGTAGACAGTTTTTTTAGGAAAATTAAATGTGTGCATATTTACTGAATTAGTGTCGGCAAAGGCTTTTTTAAATTATCCGTTATTTACTGTACGCTGTGTTTTGCTCTCTTTTACCAGGCTCTACAGTGCTGCATTTCACTGTGTAGCAAGATGGAAAATGTAATATAACATATTATTCATAATATAAAATAGTTTAGTTAATTTGTGAATGTAACGTGGTTTTCATGTTTGTATAATATGAATGAAGTACACTGTTCATAGTCCAAAATGCAATTGCAAACTTTAGTGACAAGGTGGCAGCATTGAGAGGGCCATGGTAACTGCCTATTGCATTCTGGGTATTTCATGCAGTTTAAGTGTGGAGACAACCAGAGATCACAGCTGTGTGGGAAAACTGATGATGCATAAAGAATAATCAGTAAATAAGCATACAGTATTTTTTTGTGACAATATGCTTAAATTAACCACTTTAAGAACTTATCGGCAGATATTTTATCAAGTTAATCAAGTTTTTAGTTGTAATGTGCATAAATTCTAACCTTTCTATTTAAAGGTTAGGTTTAGATAAATATGTACTACACACGTATTTATGTGTGTAGGTTTTATTTTATTTTATTGAAGCTGCAATAAATGCTATGCAATTTAAAGTAATAGCAAAACTTCAATGAAGCTAAAATATCTTAAGAAATATTCATAGGTTACACAGAAAACATAATAATTTCTCTTATTTATTCTCCTCTTTTGAGCAGACACCATTAAATCTATATATAATATAGATTTAATTCAGATAAATCTATTATATAAGAGGTAGTTGTTCTCTATTCCAGGAACTTTAAAGAACAAAATTTTCACTACTTTATTACAATATTGAAGTAAACTTTAATTGAACTTCATGAACATGCAAATCCTCACAGCTGTGAAGCAGGAGCAATTAAATGTTTTTACACTGCATGAAGATTTTATATTTATATTTTCTGTCAATCAACTAATGATTTCAGGTCGATCTGAAGACAGATATTTGTATGTTGCTGTAAGATCTGCAAGTTTGTGAAACCAGAAATATTCATCTTTTCATCCTAAACACAAGTGTTGTATATGGTTTTTCAAAAGTTACAATTAAAGATATTCATCTTTCTCATTTTTCTTAGACACTAAAGGTCCTGTTTACAGAAACTACTGGAAAGTTACAAGTCACTGTTTGTGGAACTAAAAAAGGCAAGTTTGGCCTTCTCTGAACATCAGAACATATTCTAAGATTAATTTTAAAGTATAACAACTTGTTTTTAAAAACATTTAATTCTCATCACTTCCTGCTCCTGACAAACAAAGAGCTTCCATTTAGAGTAAAAACCAAAGGGCCCCCAGTAACTAGAAAAAAATCTCACCTTTGACGTGGTCAACTGAGATGAGACACAAGGGGTACGTCAGGAGGGCAGGTCTTCCAGGAGGGCAGCAGTCTGAGCCCTTTGATTCCTTTTCAGTCTCTTTTTATATTTTTCTTTCCAGGAAATTGCAGCATCATGAAATATGAATCATCACAAGATTGGTTACAACAAAATCTACTGTATCCAATCACAAGTGTCATTAAAGTTGTGAGTTGTGAGCTTGTGTGTATGACCGTGTTTGTGTGTCAGTGATTCTAAGGAGTACGTGAGTGTTTTACTCAAAGATATAAATACTGTGCAATTTAAGGTAATAGCGAAACTTCAATGAAGCTAAAATATCCTAATAATTATCCATTAGTTACACAGAAAACATAATAATTTCTCTTTTGGCAGACGCCAACCCCTTTAACATATAAAACTAATAAAGGTACTTAACAAAGTTAAGGTTTAATTTGAGGAACATACAAAAGCCTCACGTGTGTAAAGCTGGAACAATGAAATAATTTAAGTTTCTGTCAACCAACTAATCATTTGAGCCACACTTAAACTTACTGTAATGCTGTCATTTTCAACACAATCATAATATTTTATAAGGCCTTAATATGTTTTGAAAATGTAAGTACAGATTAAACACTGACAAAGAACATTATACTTCTCTATGGCACAGTATCTGAAGACAGATATTTTTCACACACAGCCCTGTAAACAAAGTACAGCACAAAAGTTTGTAAGTTTGCTAAGGTAGAAATATGCTAGTTGGCATGATTAAAGTTTGGGTTATCTAATACAAAAGGTGAATTGTTCTATCTTATTGTAATATATCTAGATGTGAATACACGGAAATAAATACAGAGATTTTCATAAACCCAATTATCTTCAATGTTGAGCAAACACAAATAAAGTGGCTTTACCAGTGGGTTTTTTTCTTCAAGGACAGTGTGTACTGGATGTTTTTCAGATAATATAATAGTCATCTTTCTCATGTCTTTTTATTTCCACTTTTCAGGGAATCAAGTCATTGCTTGGGGAACTAAAGACGAGAAGTTATACACTATATATATCTCAACAGGGAGTCTAAGCTGTAACGTTCTGTTTTCACAGATAAGATCATCACCTCTAGACTTCTCTATTTTAGAGTTCTAAGAAAATATACATTTAAGTTTTATTATATAAATGGTTGTTATTAGTAACATATAAAAGTTAATGTTGTGATAAGGGGTGGCTATAGCTCAGTTGGTAAAGGCAGTTTCTTACGGACCACAGGGTGAGTGGTTCGATCCCCGGCCCTGGCTATATGTCAAAGTGTCCCTGGGCAAGACCCTGAACCCCTAACAGCCCATTCCCCCTTCCCAGCGATGCAGTGCTGGTCCAAGCCCGGTAGAAATTGGGGAGGGTTGCGTCAGGAAGGGCATCCAGCGTAAAAACTGTGCCAAATCAACATGCAGACAATGATCCGCTGTGGCGACCCCGAACTCACGGGATAAGCCGAAAGGAGAGTAGTAGTAGTATAAAAGTTAATGTTGTGTTTCATTAGGCCAATAAGACTCAAAGGAGCACAGACTTATTTTTACCAACTTTCCACCAACACTAAGACAAGAGCTGACTGGAACTAACTTAACAGCAAAACAGCAAAATAAAAATAAAAACCACAACTTAATGGACATTCGTTTGTGGACAGTTTTTTACAAATGGAGAAAAAAACGTCTAAATGATAATGTTTGTTTCCATGGTAGCAAAAATAGCCGGCTGTTTTAGAAATAAAAAATCCTAATGCTGGTCGGTATGCTGTCACTAAAATAATTTTAGATTTTTAGATGAAAAAAAAATATAGCATGAAAAAGTAGGTTTCATGCTATTTGGTGTTATTTTGGTGTATAAACTAAGTTTAGATTTTTAGATTTAAAAAAAAAAATGTTCTGAGATTACCCCAATGGAATTAAAGACATTTGATTCAGTAGGTTTTGATTGCAATAACAAATATTTATGTGTGTGTGTGTGTGTATACACACACACACACACACACACACACACACACTCCAACACTGAATGGGCTACTGTACTTCCAAATAACTGCAGTATCTTAAAATACATAAAACAATACCTCTTGTTGATATAAGCACTGGCAGCACTTGGTTAAACTTGCAATAACATTTATTTGGCCTGAGGGCAAAAGAAGCAAGTTGTGAACACAAAACTGAACCTTCATCACCATTAAACTTAATATGGAAAACTTATTACATATTCAGCAGTTACAGAGCAAGCAATCCAATATTGTTGCCTGACAAGTTTTTGGTTCTGTGGAATTTATCTGGAACTTTTTGTGTTACATTGCCATTACCGTGTTCACCAGCTACTCTGCTCTTTGGGACTGAAAAGGTAGAGATCAGCAGTGAATGTAACCAGTGCATTCAAAGAATTAACAGTTTATTCAATATTTGATTCCATCTCATTAATAAAGAGTTGAATTGAGGTTCCTGTGAGGTCCAATCAATGTCATTGATGTGCCAACAAGGTTTTTCTTAAACTTAAATGTATGGAATTATAGGACGATTGGACTGTAAAGTTACACCAAATGACAGCAAAATTTAAACAAACTGTGCTTTTACAGACGAATGAGACTAAAACTTTTGACAAAGACAACTTTATTTTCCTCAAACATACTGTAGCATGAAAAGCAAAACTTTGAAGCCCACATTCTCTAAGCATGTGAATTTGACTGAATGTGCAACATGCAAGTGTGAATAAGTGCAACAAGTGTAAGCAGCAATTACATTGATTGTGATTCAATTGTTCCACCATCAACATTTTTCAGCAGTTTTACTTTTTACCTCTAGTAACAACAAAGTCACATGCTGCACTAGGTTAAATAAGCAGCTACTATAAATCTTTAGCTTATAGTAAGTTACTTAGGATTTTTCCTAAGGTTGAAGACAAGAAGGCAGACAGGACGACAAGCGATGCCGTCTAACAGGTTTGTCTAGGACAGCTTGGCGTCGGTAAGATTGGTCTGTAGCACAGTTTGGACTGGGCTGGACTGGCTTAGTAAAGACTGGTCCACTCATGTCAAATGGAGCCACCAGACCAGACCCATCAACTCTCCCCACAGGAGAGGAGGTGACTCTTGCCTGTGCAGGTTGCTCCTGTCTTGCATCTTCCTGTGGTCCAGCGGAGCTAGCGATGCTCATCTGGTCAGCTTGCGTTTCTGCTTGTTGGACTGAGGTCACCAGCCACTGTGGCAGTCGGTACTCATTGGTCTGATGATGTGATGCGTGCATAGCAGAGCAGCTGTCAGAGGTGGAAGAGGTTGTATTTTTAGTCATAACAATACAATAAGTGTCCACAGTAAGTACTTTTGATATTGTCTCATGTCTACTAAGTGTACTCAACCTGCCTTCTTTAATTATAGAACACTGGTCAGCCAGTATATGCTTTGGTCTCTAATGAAGGATTTGCTAAACAGCTTTAAATATCACACTGAACCGGAGTTTAACAATCAACACAAAGATGCTATTTAGTCACTGCCTGAATCATTAGCACATCAACAATATAATGCAATGTTCCAAATGCACAACAGAATTTTTTTTTTGTCAATTTAAATTTATTTTCACAGCACTAATAAATGTAACGTTTTACCACAAGAAACTTTACTAAAACTGTTACAATTACTGTGATAAATATTACTATAATATACTATAAAGATAAAGCCAGTATTCAAATAAGGTGCAGTCAATTTCTCTGTTTACAGAAACGTTCTTGTTCTCTGCACTGCCTAATATGACTGATTGAGGTTATGCTATGCAAATTAACAATATATCAAATGTATTAAGACGACAGAAAAACATGCTTATTGATTTCCTTAACTGGAGAACAAAAACCAGAAATACATTTGAAACGTATGCACCAAAAACCAGTGCTTGGATAAATGCTGCACTGAGGAAATAAAGGCTGTGGTCACTATTTGACAACTCACATTAATTGTGTCTATAGTTAAACTGACCTGTTGAATGAGGTCTGAAGGGAAAAGGAGGTCAGACAGTAAGCTGACCGCTCGTTTGTGTGGACTCTCCATGACCACATAGTTGTTCTGAGGCAGCACTGATGGACTGTGGGTGACCATCTTCTTACCCAAAAACATCGGCTGCAGAACTCGTTAAAACATTGGTGATCTGTTAACAGTATCTAGGTTGTTTAATATAACTACATATAAATGCCCGAAAAAAAAAAAAAAATAAAGAATATTAGAGAATAGAAATGTTATCTTAAACTCTAAAAATTTGTAATATTTATAAAGGGCAGTGTAAAGTTATTGCAAAAGATGTTTCCTCATTTCTCTTAGATACTATAGGTCCTGTTTACATAACATATTGGAAAGTTACAAGTCACTGTTTAAGGAACTAAAAAAAGGGAAGTCTGACCTTTGAATATCAGAACATATTCTAAGAACATATTGTCTTACAACACAGTGTAACAACACTTAATTCTTATCGCCCCCTGCACATTTACACTGATCATACTATTTGCTTACATCTTGCTAATGAAGGAAGAACAGAGCTGGTTCTGTGAAAACCACAAGATGTCAGCGATTATATGCTTAACGTGTTTTTTTTTTTTAAATCATTTATTGGTGCTTTGCATTTGCTTGTGTAGCACTTTGAGATTTGTCGACAATTATAAGGTGCTTTATAAATAAAATGAAATTATTATTATTATTATTATTATTATTATTATGTGATGACACAAATGTTGAACTTAAGGTCTAAAGAAAAAGCTGCATCATTTTAATCAGTTAAATACTTAAACTGTGGAATTTTCAAATGATGTTTAGATCAAAACCAAAGTCTTTAAAACAGTAATCCAATTAGAGGGGAGCCAGTGGGAGCTCAGCTACAACGATGGACAAAAGAAATCCATAAAATCTAATTATTAACATGTATCTAAAGATTAGCGGTCAGAAGCACTGACCGGCTCTGAGAGTCTGATCTGAACGAGCATCAACTTGGCTGGAATACACTTCTATGCTGATCATTACAATTTGCATTGTACTTTTTCTATTTACTTTTATTCATATGCATGTGCTGAGCTGATTTTTTCCTTGCGTTGCTTCATCTTGTGGTTGAGTGGAGCAGCTGATGCTCATCTGCCAACATGGTATCAGACCAAGGAGTGTGCACAATGGTCTGATAATGTGACAGGTGCAGGAGAGTAGCTGTCAGGGGTGGAGCTAAAAATGACCAAAAAAAAAAAAAAACTACCATTCTGAGGACAAAAGCACCATAGTACCTATCATTTTTTTGGTAAATGTTGAGGGTTTTATTTGGAGTCTATTTACTGAGTTTCTATCAGTCTGTCTTGCTAATGATTTATCTATTGTCTCAAGCTGTTGTACTGTTGCAATAAAGCAGAAATTTACATCATACAACTAATCAACCCACATTTCACAATGCAACTCTGGTCTCTTTCTAATATTTACTAAATTAGTAAATTTATCGAAACAGACGGCAAATGATCCCACACACTCACTCTGACCAAGATGAGCTGATCTCTGCAAGAAGGGTGAGCCTCACTGAAAAACAAATCTCTGCACCACTGCCACAGAAATCTTCAGCAGCACCGCTCACAATAGGATGAGAGGTAGAGCATATTTCTATTTAAACAATATCTTGAAAAAGCTGCACACTATGGTTATGCACATGTATTGCTGAAGGAATTATTGTAACTCTGAATAATCAGAGGAAACATTTCAGTCCAACACCTGCATCAAAACTTTGTCTATGGAAAGACCCAGCAGCTAAAAAGCATGTTTGTGAATGAGGCACTAACAACATAGATAACTTCTTAGAGGTTTTATAAAAACGTACTGAAAACTGCAAAATGTTTTGTTGTTAAGTAAAATAATTATCATGACCCAGCTCAGAGATCACTGCCATAGAAGGGAATTTACAGTTTTAGTGGGAAAGTCAAAGAGTCAAACGTTTGTTTACATTATCGGCGGCAAATTATGTTAAATATAGAAAATGTTCAATCAGTGAGTCATCATGTTGATGTATGAAGGTGCAGTGGTGGTGCACAAAAACAAGACAAAACCAAACACAACACGTGGTGCGAGAGGGAGAGGGAGAGAGGGAGAGAGAGAGCTCTGATCTAATGAAAAAAATGAAAAGAGAAAAAAAAAATACATTTGAAACGTATCCACCAAAAACCAGTGCTTGGATAACTGTAGCACTGAGGAAATAAAGGCTGTGGTCACGATTTGACAACTCACATTAATTCTATCAATAATTAAACTGACCTGTTGAATGAGGTCTGAAGGGAAAAGGAGGCCAGAGAGTAAGCTGACCGCTCGTGTTTGTGTGGACTCTCCATGACCACATAGTCGTTCTGAGGCAGCACTGATGGACTGTGGCTGACCTGAGGGGACATCATCATGTACCCCCTCCTCTCCTCCTCTTTACCCAGCTCCCAGTCCTCCATCCTGCAGCTTGAAACAGTGTCATGTTCAAGCTTCATTTCCATGTAGCTGCCAGTGTCAAGCATGGAGCTCTGCTGGGATCTGAAAGGGCTGAGATGTGAGGTGAAGGTCACAGAGGATTCAGGTTCTGTTCTGTCTGATTTGCAGGGCTCTAGGTGACACGGTTTTGAACTGGTCTGGACGTCAGGGCTACTTAGAGGCATGGCCACGGGAGAACTAAGTGGTCTCACATTCAGCAACTTGTCTCTGTATTTGGGTCTGCTGCGTTTTGAGACCAGAAGTGCGTGAGACTGATTGTTAGTTGGTGATCGGCTGAAGTCTGGAAGAGCTCGCAGTGCTCGTACTGTCTCTCGAATCACTTCATGTATGTTCTGGGCAACCGCTGGATTTTCTGTACAAAAGAGACAAACACATGAGAGATGACAGTCCTACTGTAAGGCAATGCTAATATAAACACAGCATTTAGCCTTGATTACCTTGATCTCTTGCTTCCATCCAAATCTCACCAGGGCCATTTGGTGCCGACCTGCCAAGCTCCAGAAAAAACGAGCCATCCAAGTGTCCAAAGCGTCGAACGCTCAGCAAAGGTATTGTAACCGAAGGCAAATTGTTACACGCACTTACTCTGACCAAGATGAGTGAGGTGGCTGTGAGGCAGAGGCGGGTTTCTCCTGCAAGGGATTTGGAATGACCCAGACCTCTAGGCTTAACAATGACAGGCCAAACCTTAGACGCAATGAGGGGAGCAAGGATGAAGATCGAGCTGAGTTATTTTTTATTTTCAATCATAAGCTGGCACTTGAATAGTTTTTTTATTTTATTTTAAATATCCAATAATGTGCTGCAAGGGAGCTATTCCTTTTGTAAACACTGCCTGGAAGCAAATGTCTGGATGAGTGAATAAGCGCAGCATCACCAACATATTCAACATGTTACTCTTTATTACTTTATTTTTATTTTTTTCGGCTAGAGAAAGTTAGGATTGTGCATATAAATGTATTGGAAATGCATTTGAAGTTTCAAACTGTGTTTGAAATTTTCAGAACCCATAGAGACATAAACTTAAACTTCAAACGAGTTACGTCACAGAAAAAAAAAAAGACATCTGAAAAATCTAACCTCTTTGAAGAAGGCTGCAGAGGGCAGAGTGCAGTACCCATCATCCTCTTCCTCAAACCCTTCTCCATTCTCTTCATCCTTCCGCTCTTCCTCCATCAGTTTCTTGACTGCCAGATACCACTCGTCTTGTTCCTGCTGGTCCTCCATCACCAGCACCATGGTCTGATCCTTGGCGTACAGCGCCACCGTGTGGCCTCTCCTGGAACTTCCAATTCGGCTCACACCAAGACAGCACCTCAGATAGATCACCCTGAGAAGTAGAAATTAAATATTAATATGAACTATGGATTTTGGGTAATTTTTTTTTACAGCTTATGGATGCAGCTCTAAATCTGTGATCCTGTTTCAAGCAAAATTTGTTATTTTTCTAATGAGAAATACGCAGCAATTAGGCAAAATATTGGTCATATTAGAGACAATTAACTAAATTTACTAGCTAATTTTTTAAAATGCAAAATACACTCAACTGACATCAGAATTAATGAACATTTTGCGAATGTGATTCTTTGTTTAAGACCATTCCTTAAATTAGTTTTACCAACCCTTGTTTGCTCGGGCCGAACACAGCAGTTTTACCAGCAGACTTCTCTATTGCTGTGAACTTCTCCTGGTTCTTGTACCACTCGAGTCGGCTCGGCCCTGTGTGACTTCCAGCTTTCAAGACAAAATATCTTCTCTGGTTCCGCTCCAGCTTCCCCAGGTAACCTTGTTTCATGACGTCACTTTGCTGGGGACAGGACGTCCCGAGGGCACTGGTCAAAGGGGCCAGAGGGATGGAAGCCTGACCGGTACAGAAGAGCTCCTCATACAAACGAGATGAAGGATGCTCACTGGACCGCATGCCAACATGATGGTCCTGAGAATCCTGGTCCTGCTCCACTTGATGATCAGTCATCCAGGGTGGCTGTAGAGGGGACCAGTGCAGCCATGTTTGGAGGGAGGTATAGCAAGGAGACGACAGAGGGGAGCTGGAAGCAGGCAGAGATCTCCTCTGGTCATTACATCTTTTGTGTCCGTCTGCCATGTCGTTCATTTCAAACTGACAACCTGCCACATACACACAAAAATATTTAATACATGTTAAAACAGCTATTTCAGATGAGTTGTAAATCTGAGATAGAATATATTTAGAAAAACATTATTGCTTAGACTTTAAAAGGTGAATATGAATACACTTTATTTCTAGACGGACAAACCTAAATACATAAATTGCCACATATTTTAATTTGGTTTCTCAAGCTCACTTATCGCCTGCCATGAGATATTTCCGTTATGTTTAATTAAATTGTTATTTCATTTAAGTATCTGAGAGTTCTCTTATGTTACCAAATTACACGAAATTTACAGGCATCATCTGAGGGTCTTTTTTTTTTTTTTTTTTTTTTTTACAACTTTAATCAACAAATGCATATTAATTCTAGCAAAACAAGTTATTTCTTTAGAGCATCATGACATAAACCTAATCAACCCTAGCTAAGATGGCTACCCAGCTAGCAGGCTAGGTCGCGCTTTTCGGACAATTTTTAAATGAAACTCACCAGAAACTGACAGGTATGAAAAGACAAACAGAAAGACTAATATTATCGTCTGCTTTTCATTTCTGACCGGCTACAGGAGTAAAGCAGGAATTTCCTAACTTATTTTCGTCAACGCTCCAGCATTAGCATGTTGTTGACTGACAGGTTTGGCCACACAGGTGCATCAGCGGCCAATCACTGGGGCCTTCAGGGGCTGCTCGTAAAACCCAGCTGTCAAATAAAGTTAAGTCGAAAACGATAATTGTGCACACCCTTCAAACTTTCTCTATCGAAAAGTGTCTGCAGCCTCTGATTATATCTTGTATTTCTCGTTTGGGTATTTTCTGTTTTACAGCAGGTGTGCATAATTTATTGGAATTATTTGTCATAAGTAAGGTGACTCATTAAACTTGTGTTAACTGAAATCTATTATTTTCCTCATGACCTACGTGCAGTTACAGTGAACTCCACATCTCAGCCTTCTCAACGGGTGCATTCAAATACTTCAGTGCTGCTCTTACATCAGGGCAGGTTCATGCAAAATGAGTTGGTGGTAATGGTTACACCAGTTGTTCCTCTAAGTGCAATAGTGGGTGGAGCTGTTTCTGTTTTTGTGTATTTCAACACCAGCAGCTTTTCCCAAGCACAGCAAAAGCCAGAGCAAGTGACAACTGTCAGAAAGTGTCACATCTCTGGATAGCACTCACTTTGTCTGTCTTTTCGTTCCCAGCATGTCTCTCCTCCAGGGTTTCCTCTCTCTGGTCCTCAGCTGGGACGGCCTCTGTCAAATCCTGTATGTGGTCGGCACAGGACTCCTTGCTGTGGCTGCAATTTGGACGGTGAAGTTGCTGATGCGACATGCCTGGTACATGCAAAGGTTGTCCTGCTTCAGCAAACCACACACAAACTCCTGGCTGATCGGCCACATGGGCAAGGTAAGACACACACACACACACACACACACACACAAACAAACATATGAACTGACACAATTTGTCAGTTCATATGTGATGAAAATGTATGCTTTATTTATGACCTTTGAAGGTTGTCAGTCAGGAAATATAGATGTCACATGTTGCAATATCCTCTTTCTCACATACTTCCCCTGAATTATTGTATGAGAAAAAGTTAAACATACCAAAACTTATTTAAGACACGTGGTTTATCCAACTTTATAAGAGATTATCCATCTATTATATGGATTAAAAGGATTGAAACAAATGTAATGTTGGGTTTTAGGATTAAAAACAGATGTGTATTTGGGCCTTAGATGCAAAGCACAGAAGAAGGTCTCCAGCAGGTGGATGAGCTGGTGCAGACGTACAAACACTCCTGCAGCTGGTTCATCGGTCCTTTCTATCACCTGGTCAGAGTCTTCCACCCTGACTTTGTCAAACCTCTGCTAATGGCACCTGGTAGGGTAACACACACTGGAACCTTTTTCACGCCACACAAAGTGATATTGGAGCTACCTTAAAAGATGTACATGGTGTTCCTCTCTCCTCCCTTCCTCTATTTAGCCAGTGTTACAGTGAAAGATGAGCTCATCTATGACCACCTGCGTCCATGGCTCGGTGAGTTTAATAGCTTGTGTAGCTATGAATTATAAGCCTACTTTCATTTAGGAGTCATCCCCAAACTTCCAAACCGTTTGTCTCTCTTGTGTTCCAGGACAAAGTCTATTGATTAGCAACGGGGAGGAGTGGTCTCGTAGGAGGCGGCTGTTGACTCCAGCTTTTCATTTTGATATTCTGAAGACCTACGTCAGCACGTTTAATGCCTCAACTAACATCATGCATGTAAGACACACACGGCCACTGCTGTTTGTAAAACATCGAAACACTGACCTTAAGTGTATTTTCTGTTGTATGATTAATCATTGCTTCATTGCGTGACCTTTAGTGTCTACAACAGAAGCATCTATGGTGAATCAGCATTAGTTACTACACCCATAGTACATTGTTTTTTGTTCAAAACTCTTTTTGAACACAGACACATGCGGAGAAAACAAAAAGATGTAAAGTATGTTAATTCTGGCCAAAAGTAGACAATCACATAAATGTACATAAATTAGTGGACATATATTCACATTGGTCATATATTCAAGAATGTGATATTCAAAATGTTTGGGTGTTTCTGTATCTTTCAGGACAAATGGCGCCGTCTGGTGTCAGAAGGCAGCACTGATCTAGATATGTTTGACCATGTCATTCTGATGACACTGGACAGTTTGTTGAAATGCGCCTTCAGCCACAGCAGCAACTGTCAGGAGTGAGGACGCACACTTTACAATTTAAAACAAGCATATTCTACTTCTGTTCATTTTTCATTTTCAATTCTCGCTCTTTAGATCCAACAGTGAATACGTGTCCGCCATAGTAGAACTCAGTGACCTGATAATAGATCGACGTCAAAATGTTTTGCACCACTGGGACTGGATTTACTGGAAAACACAGCAAGGAAAAAGGTTCAAAAAGGCCTTAGGCGTTGTACAAAGGTATCGCACACTCAAAAGTCAGAGTTACACAAACACGTGTAAGAGCATTTCACCACTTCACTGCCGAATTAAGAAAACCAAGATGTTACTGCAATATGTATCAGCTACTACGTGATTTATATTTAAACTACAATCTTACATTCTATTGCACCTCTATGTACTGGAGACCACCTTTGCAGATTAACTTTTGCAAATAAATTGTATTGTAACTTTCTTCTAAAATGTCAGTTGTGTCAGAATACACCATTCCACAATGTGCACTTCCCAATTATATGAATGCACAGTATCCTACAGTAACATCTATTGCTATACTTATTGATATTACTTAGACATATTCTATGTGTGGGTAACAGTTGGTGTTTGCAGGTTCACAAAGGAAGTGATTCAGAAGCGCCGTGCCCTCATTAGCCAACAGAAAGAGACTGAAACCCAGTCAGAGTTAACCACAAAACCGCAGAGGAAGAAAGCTTTTGTAGACATCATACTGCTATCAAAGGTGGGGGATAGGAAGGAAGATGCACGATGAGTTCGAAACTGAGATGTGCACAGACAAAAAGTGAGGTGGCCGGACTGGAGTTTTAATATGGATGTGTGTGTTGCAGGACGAGAATGGACAGGGCTTAACGGATGAGGAGATACAAGCTGAGGCCGACACCTTCATGTTTGCAGGTGAGACAATTTCCTGTTTGAAGGGAGCCTAAGTAACAGTTGCCCATGTTGTCCCAAGTGTAAATTACAGGTTACTACTACTGTAAATGCTAAAAACTGCACATTCCCATGACTCAAAGTAGTCACAGAATTACAATATGACACCGTGACATCTAGTATTTCCAATACAGGTCATGACACAACAGCCAGTGCAATTTGCTGGACGCTGTATAATTTAGCACAACATCCTCACTATCAGGAACAATGCAGGCAGGAAGTGGTGGATCTGATGCAAGGACGAGATGAACACCAAATAGAGTGGTGAGAAAACACACACACGTCCGACTTTTCGGAGGAATTTCCTTAATATAAATGCTACATAAGTCAAACTGCGGTAAGTCTAATAAGGAATAAATGAGGAATATTTAGATGTGAACATGCATGTTTGTGCATTCACACATCTTTGTCTAAAGGGAGGATCTGTCCAACCTTCCCTTCACCACCATGTGCATCAGAGAAACTCTCAGGCTCCACTGTCCTGTGCAGGCTGTAACACGGAAATACACTCAGGACATGACGCTGCCAGGGGGTCGTATAGTCCCAGAAGGTGAGAGGGCGAGAGCTCCCGAAACAAATTTCAAGAGATGAAAAGAGTGTGGTTTTCTTGATATCAACCTCACACACACAACTTTGTTTTTGAAAGACATGTTGGTGAATTTCCTATGTGAACATGATTTACACTGTTCCAACCTCAATTGGGAAGTGAAATGACAGATCACAGCATTTCACTGGTTTAGGATAACATTTAGAAAATTAAGCAAACTCAACTTCTCCTTCTTCAGGTGCAATTTGTTTGGTCAGTATTTATGGAACTCACCACAACCCTGCTGTCTGGACAGACCCTCATGTGAGGATGAATAAAATAATCACAGCCGTGTTTTTTATGTAAATCTGTCACGTTTAACCTGTGTGATTCTTTTTTTCAGGTGTTTAACCCCATGCGTTTTGAAACGAACAATGAGGGACGAGACTCCCATGCCTTCATCCCCTTTTCCTCGGGCCCCAGGTACAGTGTCCTCATTTACTGTACAACGGATCTGACACAATTAAAACCAAGTGTGTTGGTTGACAAATAAATCTGTGTGTTAACAGAAACTGCATTGGTCAGAAATTTGCCCTGGCAGAGCTGCGAGTCGTAGTGGCGTTGACTCTGCTTAAGTTTCGTCTGACGCCAGGGGTGAACCCTAATCTCGGGAGCAGCTCTGGAGGCGTTCGTCGTCTCCCCCAGCTTGTCCTGCGTGCTGAGGGAGGCCTGTGGCTGCGGCTGGAGCTTGTGAAGCTCCCATCCAACCTGGAGGAACCGCAAGGTTGATGATTTAACAAGATGACATATCCACAAGTTTTATAAGATGTAAATGATAAATGGTCTGCTTAGATAGCATTTTTATCCAAAGCGCTTTCCAACATTGCTTCTCATTCACACACACACTCACACACCGATGCCATGCAAGTGTCATATACAAGGACACTTCAACATGTAGCCAAACGGAACCTGGAGTCAAACCACCACAGCCGGGTTTACTGTAATGTTTCTAAGTGTATTTCTGACCTGTGTTTTCTACAATGCACTTGTTTAGGCTACATGACAATAAAAGGTTTACTTACAATAAAGGTAAAACAATTTATATAAATATCGCAATTTACAGTTTTTGACTATTTTTGACTGTGTCACATTTGCTTTAAATAATCAGAGTTTTAAAGAGACTTACTTATATCATCCATACACTGTTCTCTATTGTAAAAGAGAGACTTAAAGTTCAGGCCTTTCTCTGCGTAGTTCGCTGTGGTCCAAGTTGGACCTACCAACAAAAACATTTGATATCAGATGTGTAGCAGAGACAGAGTCTGTGAAAACAAATGAATGCCTTTGGTTTGATTGAAGGGATATCTGCTGGGACAAGACACATCAAACTACTACCTCAATGATCACATGTTATTGTTAATCAGAGAGTTATTCCAATAACTGTGCGCCTCTCCTTGAGTATTTATCGCAGGTGTATTTATCATTTCAATCATCACATCATGTTAATGTGCAATAAACTGAAACCTCAATCACAAAGTGAAACCAGACCAAGCTGTTGTGACGCGTCCTGCCTGCAGTAGCAGCAGACGGACACTAGGTGGCGGACAGGATTGTGTTTACGGAGTAATGGATTTTAAATTTAAGTCATTTAAATACATGTATTTACGTTTTCGTCAAACTCATTTAAGTGATTTTTAAGAAATATATACGTAAATGAATTTAAAATAAAATGGTGAATGAAGTGACGCAGCGCAGGCGGAGTCTGTCGGTTGAACTTTCGGTTTCAGTGTCTCTGGGCCGCATTGCTAGCTTTACTAAGGCTGTTACGCTTTTTCCTGCTAGTTAACGCTTCTTGTTCTGTCAGTTCAGGACAGAAGAAGCTTAGGTTTCTCTTCGATTGCGAGCATTTAGCTACGAGCCGTAAGCATGAAGCGGAGCGGCTCCCTGATGGCGTTGATGGCCGGATGCTGCTTTGTTTCTCTGGCTCCCGCAGCGTCCGGTAAGAAAATCACCAAAAGTTCACTTTGTTTCCACTTTTACACCGTGGAAAAGTATCTTTGTTTGTGCTTTATATGGGTGTGTATATGTGCATGTGTCCCAGCATCGGGCATGTTCAATCTCCATGACCCCACCCAGTGTAAAGCAGGGGTTATAACTAATGTTATTTCTGTTAGACATGTAGAATAAAACTGCTTATAAATAGAAAAGGCCTGTTATAGCTGAGGAGAGAAGACATCGAGACCAGGGAGAGTTTAACAACAGAGTTCACATGCGAAGAAAATATAAAAATCATTGTCAGAGGTAGAATAAGTGGGCTGCCTAAAAGTTTTACACAGCCTCTGTACCATATGTGAGTGACGTCATGTTTGGAGGTCACAAGGATCAGTTCAAACACAAAATGTCCACGGAAAAGGCAAAATGACCAAAACAATACCAGAGACAGGAAACCAAAAATAACTCATTTAATCAAATGATTAATCATTTGGTGTCTCTTCAGTCTGGGGTTCTTTTTCCTCCACAGGATGACAAGATGTTGGTGATGTGAAATACAAACGAATGAAGGGATAATTACGTACAGCACACGACTCCATCCACGCAGAATGCAGAACTGATTTGATATTAATTATAGAAACCAGAACAGAAAGATAAAGTGAACATGTAATAAATTGTAATTTCCCTCTAGAATATCTTTACTCAAAATAAATTGAATGTGTTGATTCTAAAAGACAACATCTGAGTCGTGCTGACAGTTAATTTGTAATTTCTCTTTGTCATGAGGGGGTTATGGTGTGAAAAATTGCCAATGTGACATCTTTAAGTGGAAAAAGCTGATTTTTGTCTTTGCAGAGATCGTTGTCTACGGGAAGGTTGGGGACAAAGTTGTCCTCAAACCAAGGGGTGTGCCGAAAAACATCACTAGCATCACATGGAAAGATGATCCTAACATTGCTATGGACTGGGAGGGAGGTGAAGTTGATTCTAAACGTCAATTTAAAGGTTTAGCACCACCAGATTAACTTCTTCCTCTTTGTTATCTGTTGGTTTTATGATGCAGTGGTTTCCTGTTTATTTATTTGTTAAGAATCTGTCACTGTCCACGTTTGTTTGAAGAACGCGGCCATCTGAACACTTCAACTGGAGAGATGACGCTCACAGGTCTGATTGTAAACGACAGTTTGTTGTACAGAGTAGAAATCAACGGCCAAGAATTGACGCCTCCTATTCGTCTCATAGTCCTCTGTAAGTGGATACATCACACACACATCACTCACCTTGTAGGTTTTCTGTTGGCTTGACCTTATTTTTGAGACTGAAATAAAACATAAAATGCGCATCATAGGTTGGCGTCATCATGATTTATTCTCTTTTTTTTTTTCTTCACCAATAACAGATCCAGTCCCTGTGCCTACTGTTACAACGTCCTGCGAAGATGACAACATCAGCTGTATTTTGATGTGTGATGGGAACACAACAGGTGCTGAGCCAGTTACTTACTCATGGAAATCAGACGACACAGTGCTGTCAAATGTATCCAAGGAGCACATTGTTACAAAGGTAATGTGGACCTTATAGTGTTTAAAATAATGTATGAAGTTGTGGCTGATTTCACTTAGAAAATAAATTTATAAACACAAATATTATTAGCTGAATCACTTTTCTTTGTGGTCCTGAATCCTCTCGGCCATCTGCCCATCACCTTCCTCTGTGTTTAACGATGACATTGATTTCACGTATTCTTTCTTCTGCGAGAGATTTAAAAAATGTCTCTTTTTGCTAACGTAAAAAATACATGTGGATTCATGTTTAGTTATAATGTTGTAGTTGCTGTTTGGTTCAACTCTTAGGAGGAAGGTTCAAGAATAAAAATGTTCAGCTGTGAGCTGATGAACAACGTCAGTCGGAGGAACAGTGAACCCATCGCCAGCCCCTTCTGGATTCAGAACAACAATAGTGAGTTATCCCTGTCAAAGATTCCTCAAACTACTTATCTAATCAAATAAGGCTTTAACGTGAGTGTGTGAAAACCAGCAAAAGTTTAACATCCATTTATTGCCTCAGCACCACAAATCCTACCCAAAATCGTAACAGGAATCACAGTTTTCTTCAGCCTGCTGGTCGCTGTAGTGCTGCTGGTTGTGATACACAGATGTAAAGCAGGTGAGAATCCACATCCATGTAAACAAGCAGATGCTACTCTTTATTATATGCAGCTCATATTTAGTGATCTGTCGGCATTGTATTTTGTGATTTTAATTGTCGTGTTGATTTTCTTTTAGGGGTGTGGTTCTATGAAAAAGGTGAGACGTACTTACTCCTGTGGTTTTTATTGAAAGTAAAAACCGCTATGCATCGAACCAAAATATTTACTTCTGCAACAAATTGTATATAAGTATAAAAAAGCTTTTACAGGGTTGTTCTGACATGCCGTCGGTACATTTGTAACATTTGAAACAATGCTGAGGAAACTCCTTGGCTCTGTTGCATGCGTGCTCTCTGCTTTTTTGTCTCTGTTAAGCAATCAGTGATGCATACTGAGTTTCTTAAGGTTTCTTTTCCTGTAATTATCTCCCCCACAGGGTCAATGCCTTGGGAAGCAGGTCAGTCACTAAACAAAATTTCTGCCTTGACTGATGTTACAACAGACTTTGCTTCTTGTGCGTTGTCTATTGCGTTAATGTTACTTTTGTCCACCACTGCAGACTTCTGGACGAACGAGGAGAAGAAAGGTAGGTTCTGTTTTATTTATTTCTGTCCAGTTGTTTGATTGCGTATAATAAAGCAAATTAACATCTGTATGTCCATTATTTAGCGGCAACCAGTGATAACAACACCACTCGACAACCGCTGAAAGAAGAAGGTAAGATACTCAAAAATATATATCCCTCCCTGAGCAACTTTTAAAGGTTATAATATGAAAGTTACGGCCAGCAGCAGTGTGTTAAATTGCTGTATTGTTTTTAAAAATGTTTTTGTTTTTAGTTGCAGAAACACAAATGACATAGCAGCCCAAACGACGCAAAGTCAGGACCAATCAAGATCGAAACAAGATGCAGAGCGAGGTGGAGATTTCTCTTACATTTTAATGGATCTCATGTGTCCTCTGTTTACAGTGGTTTTACAGTAGTTTGATATTCTTGAGTTTGACTCCTTTAGTAGTAGTATCAATGTCACATAACGTATCTGCCATAGTCAGCTTTTTATGTGTTTTATGGTTTTTGAGGACACAAAACTGAAACAAAACAAAAAAGTAAAAGCCTGCTTTCACTCCACATGTTGGTGGTTTAAAACAGAATACAATCCACAGATTACTTCCTGGGGCATATTTTCTGTGTATTAAAACAAACATTTAAAATACATTAAGAAGTAGAAACTCCAGAATAAAATAGATAAAGTTTCATAAAGGCATTGCTAAAGAGAGATGAGTGAGGTTTGTTCATGAGTAGAGGCAATGAAAGTTTTAACAATGCCAGGAAGTTCAGCAGAGACGGCTTTCCTAGGGCGGAAGTCATATCTGACACCAACTGGTATCTCTGGCTCATTAAATCAGCGGCCAAGGAAGGATTGAAGGATGTGGATTCAAGCAGCCTCGTACAGAATAGTTTGAACTGTTTGGGAGGGACTGAACGGACAGTCGGGGGGAGAGGAGAGAGAGACACCATTGTCTGGTTCATCCACTAGTTGTGGCGTTGTGCATAACTCTACTGCTGATTATTGACTACATGGGGATTTGGAGTCTGAATAACCAGTTTATTTCATTGTTTGTTTGTTTTTTTTATGTTTGAACATTTGTTAGCACATTTTCAAATCTGATTCACTTGATTTAACTGTTAAAAATGTTTAATGCTAAAAGGTCAGATGTTTAGGGTTTTGTTTCATTTATCTTATAGATGCTTTGTTTTTGCTCGTAGTTTTCTTATTTTTTAGTTTTTTTTTTTTTAATTATAAAAAACTCACACAAAAGCTCCAAACCCAGCTCGACACAACTGGAAATATTAGACAACAGTCCAAATAGTTTTTTGTGTTTAACACACTCACACTAAATTTAATGACTTGTAAAGTATGAGCTGTGCCGTCTTTACTTGTAAAAAGTTGCAGACACTTTAAAGCTTCCATTTATTTTTAAACAAAAGATATTTTTACCCTGTTTGCCTAATGATTGTGGCTTGTAGTAGGGATTTTATAATACTAAAACCAATAATATATCAACTCTGAAATTAATGACTTGTTAGAATACAAGTTACTTCTTTTTACAAAGGAAATGAGCACATTTAATATTTTATGGTAAAAGGCAGTGAATACAGGCATGAACCACTTGAGGGCAGCGTAACACTACATTCACTGGTCATGAATTGCAGATTAGATCATTTTTCAACAACAACGCTGGAGAATAAAAAGCAGCTGGAGATTTCCGGATTACTGGTTGTCTTTTTTGCTTTTTTTGATTTTTATGTCATGTGCATGTTAACACACAAATGCTAAATTGCACATTGTTCTACCTGCCCAACTCTACACTTAAAGCCGGTGTGTTGTATTACATGTGTCCTTCTTGAGAGCTTTAAATAAAAAAAATAAAAACCTTTTCTCTGCTTTACGCCTACATAACTTACTATACACTTACAGTATTAATCATTTATCTTAATTTTATCTGTAGACACAAATATTCCCCCCTGGAGAGACTGTGTTCCCAGATTAGAAGAACTCAAGGGTTCACATCAGTGTTCAGCTGTGAAACCCACTGAGAGGGAATTAAAACAACAAATCTCTACTAAGAAATGTAGGAAAACAAAAATCAAAAGGCTCTTGGGGTCTGCAGGAAGTGCAGCTGACCAAACAACTCACATTTACAAAGCAGTGTCTATGAATGTGCTTTGAAACACACACACCTGTAAAATTCCATAATCACTTGAATAGTCGCAGGCAGGAGAGAAATGAGAGACGGAGATGACAGAAGCTTTTTTTTTATCCAACAAACTTAATTTATTTGTGAATAAAAAATAAACTATTAAAGTCTATTTTCATTTATACAGCATTTAGAGACAGTCATAATTGTCATTTCTCAGCAATATTGCATTCCAACAAAGTCTACATCCTGCATGTCAAAACTTTGTTACCACAACTATTGTTGTGACTATTTTTTTTAAAAGATGTAAAAGATCTGTTTTTAGGAAAACAGAGATTAAAACCTATTTAATGTTTTAAATGTAGTTACTGTTGCATCAAGTAACACTGGATTCCTGTGTTTACCACAGGAATGAGACAAGTGCTTTCTGCCGTTTAATGAATTTACAAGTAGCCGGGCTTCGAGCCACAATGAAGACAACATCGTTTTAGTAATCAGAGCCCTTCTTGGTGGTTGCTTGCATGTTTGCCAGAATGGCAAAAACAAAGTCACAGGCCAGGTGCAGAATTTGCAGCAGAGTATGAGTGAAGTAATACGAAAATTCTGATCCAAGTATCACAAGGTAAACAACTAAATTGAGAACTGTAAAAGCAAAATCTGTGTAGAAATTATTTTCCTATCAAATTATTACAAATACCCTGATGCTGTTGCTCCTACGCATTTGAAACCACAGAACCATGTGCGGTTCACAGCTTCAAATAAATAACTAACTGGTCTAATCTGGCTTTATAACAGTGGGATATAAAAATGTGATTATCAAGAAGTGAAAAAAAAAAAAAACAATCTAAAAAGCAAATACTGTTTTTGTTCAAATGGAATTAACAATAATTGTTAAACATTAAGAACCACAGGGTACTGATACAAAACAATGTGTATTAAAACACTGTTATAATCACATAGTAATTGAACCTCTGACGTAATCACTGTCACTAAAAGCACAGTTCAAATGTTTTCTCCTCTAAATAAACAATCACTATATTTTGGCCATTACATTAATGGTCCCTCTCTGCGTGTATGGTCAATATTACAGCATGGTGCCATTTAGTGCATGTAATAAAAGAAGTCATTCAAACGTCTTCTCACAGTTACAACAAATTACATCTGATCATCTAAAACAAAAAACTGGTCTAAGATGCCGAGATGCCTGCAGCCTGTCTGACGTTTATAATGCAGCATTATGCAGATAGGCACTTTTATGATTAAGACTTGGCAGCTAACAACACTGAAGGACCCTCTGCGTCAACATCAGACGCTCACAAGCCACTGATCCTGCCGAGTCTGAAGAGCTTAGGAGCACAATCTAGCATCTGGACAAGATGTCGAGTTGCCCTTCTTGATCTTTTGCACTTTTACTGTTAGACAAAGGTTCTGCTTCTGAATGTGCTGCCACGGGGGGGAGCTCGGTGGGCACGGGCTGCTCACTGGGCCCGTTACCTCCCCTCTGCTGGTTTCTATAGTGACGGGTGATGACCACAGCAGCACACACAAAGTAGACGACCGTGAGTAAGGTGAAGTAGATGAAGTACAAGTAGAACTGTAAAAAGAAAAATCAGTGAATCAGCTCATCCACATAGATCAGACAATAATTCCATCACATACTGACTGACGGTGACAGATATCACAGTGGTTGCACACTGGACTAACCTGCCACTTGCTTTCTTGTCGTTAGGCACATTTCCATTAAAATGTAGCACAATTTTTTAGTCTAAGGCCAATAAAAAAATTTCAAAAAAATAATAACATCTACAAAACATAACATCAGGTTATGGAATAAAGTCTGTGCTGCCTAGCTGCCAAATTGTTCCTAACTCTGCAAATATTTACGTTTGTCTGTCCAGTTAGTTCCGAACGTCAGTTCCGTTTCTATTTCTGAATAAATCTTGCTGCCATTATTCTTATAATGCAATTCAAGGACTCTTTGTAGATCTTTTCATTTTTTGTCCAGCTACAGGTAATCACACTAACAATTACTACATTCCATATTTAATACAAAAAAAAATACTAAATGGTATGCATGAGCCAACTAAAGGGTTTCCTCAGTTTAGTTTTTGTTTTATGTAGTATGTGTGTGCGTTATGCGTCTGCGTACTGATGATGTCATTAGTGACATTGATGGTTACCTTTGTAATTTACCCTTTAAGTTTGTTGACCAGTGGTCAAGGCAACATTGCAATGCAAAGGGTTTGTTAAAGAGAGATGTTGTTGGGCTCAGCCACTGAAGGGAGCAGTGGTGACACAGTGACTGGTGCAGAGGAACTGACTACACGGTGGTGCCGACTGCAAGGTAGAAGAAAAGGGTTCAGTGTGTGGCTGTGGAGGCCCACGGTTTCTTACAGAGTTCTGTGAGTACAGACATACTATGAGAAACTTGTTTGATGAAACTGTTTGTGAACGTGCTTGTGAGATCACTGTACTGAAATTTGTCCTGACCTCAACCCTATAGAAAACCTTTGGGATGGATTAGAGTGAAGACTGCGAGCACTGTGCATTATGCATTTCATAAACACACTCCTAAACCTTGTGGAAAGTCTTCCCAGAAGAGTTGAAGCTGTTATAGCTGCAAAGGGTGGGACGACGTCATGTTAAACCCTATGGATTAAGAATGGGATCTCACTAAAGTTCATATGGCTCTAAAGGCAGGTGAGCGAATACTTTTGGCAATATAGTGTATGTGCTGGAGCATCAGGAGCATCAGATTCGAGTAAGATCACCTCTACATGTTATGTGTTATAACATTCAGTTTCACATTGGCTTTTACTTTGATATGCAATTATGAACAAATATGTCTTTACATAGTGAACTTGTGTATCAAGCCAAAGCCCCATGAGCTAACCTGCTGGTGTTTGAGTTTTCTCACACGTAATATCACTGTATTAAAAGAACATTTTACCTGAGCCTTCACATCCAACGCCAGGCCCCTCTTGTCAGAAATGATTAAGCTGATGATGCTCTTCAGGATGGTCCCCAGGAAAGTGTTGATGCCAAACACCAGAGCACACAGCTCCTTGGTGAGTGATGAGGCTATCTGGAAACTAGGGATATAAACATCCAGACTGATGAGTACAACACTGCAAGCTCAGAGAGGTTGTTCAAAATGTAGCTGAAAGTTTCAATAACTTGTGAAACAAAAAGATAAGTACGTTTGATAGAGTCAGTCAGGATATGAACATCTGTTACCGTACCTCATGTTGAGAAGTAAGACAGAAATATTAAAATCCTCAACATTCTGCTCATTTGTTCAGTTTATGTATTAAAATATAATAGTACAATACAGTACAATATAATATAGTGATGCAAATTTTACATATTAGTAGTAAAAATTTACAATTGCCATCTGCTGGGACCTTTAGAATAACTTTTACTTTAGAGCGGCAGCTAACACTGCATTGTCAACATTACTTAATACTTAATTGTTTTGTCTGTCCAACATTAGAAAACAGTTTAAGTAAAACCCACTCGTTTTGTACACAACCAAATCTGCTGATGTAATAATGTAATCACACAGTTCTGTCACATCTTGTGGCACCAACGTTTTTGCTCGGGTGTAAAAAAAACAAAAAAACATTTGTTTCGTCTTCAACATTAGGTACTGTGGCCTTAAATTCAGTAAAAATACACTATTGGGCACTCACGTGGCAATAGGCACCAGGAATTGGTAGAAGCCTCTGAAGAGGACATAGGTCATGTAGCAGACCCAGATGTTTCCTGTGGTGCCCATGAGGAGCAGCAGACCGGCCTGCAAAGCTGTGATGATGCCAATGACCAGCTCCGACCAGACATTCCACCGGATTTTCACAAAACCAGCAATAAAAGACATCATCGCACCTGGATAAAGACACAGACTCATTAGTTCTCTGTGGACAAACGTAAGGGAAGAATTTCTGGAAGCAAGTGGACTGCATGAAATCCAGTAGTCCGTGTAAAAGAATATTGGCTTTTAAACCAGCATATTCAAGACAAGAAGCTAAATAAGACGCTGTAACAAGTAACCAACAATAATACGAGGAAGTACTGTCTCGCTGTATTATGTCACTACAGTCAGATTTCACTGCTCGCATGTGACCATTGGTATTAAAGCAAAAGTGCTACCATTAAGCTCTGCAGCCGTTTGTGTTTTTCACATTGTTTATGTGCAACTGCAATGCAAGACAGTAACACATAATATTAATTAGACTTGTAAAAACTCAGTGTTTCAGTCAAATTTGTTTTTTTGCAGACAATTACAGCGACACTGCCTGAATTTGCTACATCAGCACAGGAAATAAAGCTGAGCTAAATTCTGTGGCCCCAAAATGTCTCACTCAGTAAGGTAGAAGCTGCCTCCACTCCTCCGTTGTAAACATTGGTCGAGTGGACTTGGTTCCACAGGATGTGGACGTAGAACAGCACCAGGTAGTACCCTGTGGAGTTGAACACCCACCACAACGACCAGAGCCTCAAGTTGGGATTCTTCACTATATTTCTCACCTCCAGCAGCATCTGCAGAAACACAGAGTCCTTCCAGTGTGATACAGAACAGAAAGGTGCAGCTGTGGGCGGACCGCTGGATTTCGGGTTAATGTTGTCCAGTTCAGATTCAGCGGCATCTACTGTAGCCAGCTCCTTTTGCGCCTGACTCTGCATTCGGTTGAAAAACAAGGACCGCTTGGGCCAGGGCAGGCACATTGAGAGGAGCAGACCAAAGATGACAAAACCCAAAGATACGGTACTGAGAGTGTAGTAGCTGATGTTGCCCAGAGACAAGCAGAGCTGACCAAGCACCGAGCTGGTGAACACACCCAAAAGCACCGATGTTCGAGAGTATCCGGCCACGCGCTGGTAGAGCACCGGGGTGACTAGCGAGAAGATGTAGGACGAGTAGGCTACGCGGCACGCCATGGTGATGCCGTAGAAGAACTCCATGAACTGCATCTGGAGGAGGGTGGTGCCAAGGAGCAGAATGATCCAGATGACCACGTGACTGATGCTCTGGATGATCAGGACCGGCTTGTAGCGCAGGAGATCGGTCAGCAAGAAGGCTGGCACCAGAACGGCCATATAGGAGTACGTCAGCACAGGAGTGATCTCATTGGTCACCTGGAGATTAAAAAATTTTTTTAAAAAGTTTATACAGTATTAAATATACCAACATTTCTTTACAGGCGTGATTCTAAACTGTCCAAACTGCCACTCTACAATAAGTCAACACTACAGTTTATCAAATTATATCACAGAATTATTACCAAATTGATAAATAAATCATTTACTAAAATATCATAAAACGTGACAAAAGTCATTGGAGCTGGAGACACAGAGAAATAATTACCACAATAACTAGTAGAGCCAAGATAACCAAGATAACACGTCATAAAACTGACAGATTTTCAGATTTTGATAAATAATTACAACTTCAATGCAATAAACCATTTCACAGTGATGCACAACATTAAAACTGCAACTCTGTTAGAATATAATGGAAAAAAAAAATCACTGTTTCCAGAGCCTAAGATAATGTCTAAAATAAAGAATCTGCTGTAACAACACCACAGATGTGAGAACCTGGAACTTTTTTCTCCAAGCTTGCTTTATTTTGATAGTTTGCCCATGATTTGCTCTACTTCCAGCATCATGAAAAACTGTTTATTATTCTACATTCATCTCCTCTGGCTTCATGACAGTGAAACTGGTTAAACCTGAACAAACAGAAAATCCCTCTGGCACAAAGAAACTGCCAATTCCCAAGAAAACCTAAATGCTTTGCTACACACTTAAAACAGTTGTACAGGGGGACGTATGATGAGGGATAGCTGAAGACAAGCGAAGCATATTTCCTGAGGTGAAATGTGTGTTCAGCATGACAAAGCCTTCTACCAGAAACCTGACATTCTTGTGTTTCTCCACACACTGCCCTTGCAGGTTTGATAAATGCTGTTTAAAAAAAAAAAAATGCACACCCCCCCCCCCCCCCCCCCCCAGTTTTTACTGAATGACACTCAAAGAGCAAGAGATCGTAGTCCATAAAAATCAAACATTGGCAAACAAGGCGGCGCTGCAACCCCATTCTACAACTCAGTCTACCAGTAACTTTGTAACAAATCCATTGCACTGATCGACTTTCGAGAAATGTGAACTTTGACCAAAATGCATCAGCTGACTCCCCACAGAGCACTCACTATGGTATGTGGAACTGCTTGCACAAGGCGTTGTGGCAGTATTAGACTTCACACTTTAGCCTGCGCTGCCACTTGCTAATGACAGCTGGAATATCTTCTGCACATATTTGCTTTTGTGGCACTGTAGGTTATTTAAATGTCGGCAAAAAAAAATCATTTCGGTCTGAGGAAACCACTAACCTGTTCCCTGGTGAAGTTCTTCTCAGGGCTCAGCAGATTCGGCGTAATGAAGGGCTCTCCTGGCTTTATTGATCCCATAAAGCCATAGAAACACAAGAATATCACAGACCACTTCCACTTTCTGGGCTCCTGGGCTTCCTTTGGGGGACCTTCGGAGGGCAGCTGGAGCTCAGAGCTATAAACGGGCATCTCTGAGTCTACTTGTGCTTCTGTGTCTTCAGATGCAGGCATTTTCAGCTCTTCCTCGTCTTCCGATCTGTCCCCACTTTTTGCAGTGCCATCCACTACCATTGTGTCTGCTGGTTTATGGACCACACTGTGACCCAGGAGTAAGTTTTTGCTCTGTCAAAACACTGTGTGATTTTGATGAGAAAAGCTGTCGACTTCCTTTTTGAACCAAAAAAAAAAAAAAAAAAAAAAAACTCAAACTAACTGCTTGTGTGAAGAACATCAATCAAACTATGGTTTCCTCCCAACTCATCTGTCAGTCCATGCTAGAAAAGACTGGAGTAAAGCAAATCAACCATTTAACAAGGTAGTTAAAATACTACGTGCTTTATTTTACATGGGAGACAAAACGTTGACCCCACACTTGGATATTGTCTGACCGTAAGCTATCCAGCAGCTGATTCTGGTGTCATTGTTCACCTGTAAACAAAACAATGTTGTCAGTTAGTCACACTGTTTTACACTGCAGATGACATTAGAACAGTAAGTGTACAAGTACACTCCGATTACAAATACAAAACATTGTTTTCAAGTACACATTATATTCTCAGAGAAGAAACAATGCAGAACCAACATTGTCACATATAGCAATCTCTATTATGTCATATAGGGGTGAAATGAACTCTAATTATTTTTGGTTCGGTTTATTAGTTGATCTATAAAGTAGTGAACAACGATGCAATGCATCACAAGTTACTAGTGTATTAGAAGAAGAGGGGTCTCTAACGATTTAGCCACCTCATTCATTTTCAAATAGGGTAAACCGTACGACTCCACCACCCAGTATGAACTGGATCATAAACACATAGCAGAATCATCACCTCTCTGACACTTTCAACCTAAAAAGTGAAAAATGAAAACCTTGTAAAAGTAGAAATTCATGGCAGAGCCACTGTACCGGATTGCATTAAATTGCACAGGTGGTCTTAATGTTATGCCTGATAGTATATGGTAGTGGAGGTAAAAACAGGCCAAGACCTTTTTTTTTTCCAGGACAAGAAGCTGCGTTCCCTCAGTAACATTTTAAGACGTCAAGGAGCAAAGCAAACCAGTTTTGTACTCACAGGTAAAGCAAAAAAAAAACAAACTATACATGCTTTCTTCTGGGTTTTAGTGTATATTAAAAACTCGATTAAGAAAGTCTGCAGTAATTACTCCGGAGCACAATGTATGACACTGCTATTACTGGGGTTAATTTACAGCTAACGCCAGCTAGCAACGTGGCTAACGATAACGTTACTTGAATATTAAAAACGGGCATGCCTGTTGTTTTTGTCGGCAAAAATTCATAAAATATATTTACAGCACGTGACTGACTGCCTGTTTACACAAACAAACAAGCGAGTCTTGCGCAATGTACTTATCTGTAACGGTTAAATATAATAATATAACATTAAGTTACTTACCTCACGCAGTGCATATGACCCTACAGTGCTGCAAGCACGGCGCTTTAGTTTCGAGTTGACTTATGGGAAATGTAGTTCTGACGTCATAACCCCTTAACAAACCTGGAAAATGTTACTTAACGTAGCGTTTGGAGCTAAAAAAAATTGAATTACTTTAAAATGCTGCAAATATTCAGCTTTTCAAAATGAAACTAATTAAAGGTTTTTACAATTCTCAAATTTTATTTCACTTTTTTTAAGCAAGTGCTTGACACGAGGCACATGGGTGCCATCTGCTGGACAGTTACTAAAACAGCGTGCGGGTGCAAATTATCTGACTACAAACAGCTGATGGAACATGATTTTAGTGTGAAAATGTTTTTTTTACTGCACGCTTTTATATTATTTAGTTTTGTTTTTGTATGCACTACTACTACTTTCTACTACTTTTACTGTCATTTGAGTGTTCGGAAACACCTGTAGCAGAGACTGGTTCTTAGAGGCACCTGAATCTGTGATTGTGTCTAAAAATTAAAAAAAAATGTGTCTTAAATTGGGTCTTTGTTTTTCATTTTTACAATATATTATTATATATATATTATAATATTTACAATATCTCACAAAATACTGTTTTGTCCTTTCAAACCAATGCTGGTTCCTGGTTTTTCTATATGAGATGAGTTATTAGTAATTTTAATGGCTGGAAGTGGAGGGAACCTGCAAATACAAACCAGAACCAGGCTGTAGGAAAAAGTCAATCAGTGCAGTGAAGGATGCAAAACTTTTTATTTTCATTCAGTAGTTCATTCAAACTTGAAAGGTTTTTAATAGGAGCGATTCTGGAAATGTACTGAAACAGAAACAAATACAGATTTTATAAATATAGATTGCCCTTAGGTAAACAATGAAGTTAATCTTTAAGGCTTGGGATTTATTAGATTATGTAGCTCCACTGGAAAAGCTGTGTCCGATTAAAGGATTGAATTGTTTCATATTAAATACAAACGCAGATAATGATTTGTTGGTTAAAAACAAAAAGTATTTACAACAGGTGAAATGTACAATATAATACAATATAATGAGAAATACAAAGACAGACTTGAGATAAATCAGATGAAGGGAATCGAAGGTTTTAATGACAGTGAGCTCAGTAGATGGCAGCAGTGGACCAAATTATTGCTCCTCTGGCTGAGAGAAAATGGAAAACTAAAGTTGTCGTAACTGGTGTATTGATAAATAGGAAGACTTTAGAAAACAGCTGTGCTTCCTTCTGAGGTCTGAGATGAGGACCGGCTGAACCTGGACAGTGACTTCCTCTGAAAATACAGCATCATGTTTTTCCTGAACTTCTCTCCCACAAATGCGTAGAGCACAGGGTTGATGCAGCTGTGCATCATAGCCAGGCTGTGGGTTACAGTCAAAGCCATGGTCACTGAGCCTCTGACAGCACGGTTATTCGGTATCACATTCATCCTCAGGAGCGTGTCCACCATCCTGGTTATATGATACGGAGTCCAGCAGAGCAGAAACGCAATCACCACGAGCAAGATCACCCTCATGGCGCGGTGTTTCTGGAAACCACGGGTGCGCAGCAGCCTTGCGATGGTGATGCTGTAGCAGATTATCATAACAGCCAGAGGGAGAAAAAAGCCAAAAATATGATGGAACCCACGAATTGCAAGTCTCCACGATTTGGCACTGCCCATTTCATAACTTTCAGAACAAATCAGCGTGTCCGTTTCATTTAACTGTATGACTTTATGGAAAAGTGCAGGCAATGAGAGGGCCGAACCCAGGGCCCACACCGCTGTGCAGAGGATCCAGCTGCACTTCCTCTTGCGACTCTTCAGAGTCTCACTGGCGCGCACAATCACAAGATACCGGTCGATGCTGATACAGGCCAGGAAGATGATGCTGGTGTAGAAGTTTGCTTCGAATATGAGACTGAGGAGTTTGCACATAAAGTCTCCAAATACCCATCCATAGATCACAGATACAGCCGAGAAGGGCAAGGTGAGGGCTATCAGGCCGTCCGCTATTGTCAAATGGAACAAGTACACATCAGATGGAGTCAGGGTGTGTCTGCTGGTGGCGATCACCCACCCCACTAACAGGTTCCCGGGTACAGCCAATAAAAAAATGGCAAAGCCGATGGCAGCAATAACCAGACCTGCTGTGCGCTCCGGCAGTTTAATCTCATATGGTGATACATCCTCATTCACGATGTAGGGGGTGAGATTGTCTTGGGTGGTGTAATTCTCAAAGTAATCATCACTAAATGTAAAGATAATGGACATGACTGTGGAGAGGAAGCAGATAGATTTTAGTACAAAAAAACTGATTCAGCTTGTTCCTTATTAGGATGATTCGAATAAAGCAAGAAGAATTTAAATCCCTCAACTTCATTAAACACATATGAAATGGTTTAACTCGTTCTATCATCCCTCTGTAAAAAGGTTCACTCACCTTCTCCAAGACAGCTTGGTTGTGACTTTCAGAGAGGACAACACCTTGATGCTCAAATAAGTTCCTGCTGAAGAGCATCCTCTTAAGAGTGATACAACATGGGTTTTTTCCTTTGCTGACCCAATACCTTGCTTCCTTCCCCAAGCACTGACTGTTCGTCTGCGTCAAAGGTACATCTTTTTCCAATGGAGCCCCTGTAAAAATGCATCAATGCAACACATCATTTCATCCGTACATCATCCAAATACTATTTTCTACATTCAGAGAAGTAACATTCGAGAAACAGTATATTTTGTTTTAAAAGCATCTTTTGGAGACATTAGCTGCAGCTCAGGCTAACATGTGAAGACTAAACTACAACATGGGATGTGACTGAGTTGCATGAGATTATTGGACAATCAACCGTCTGAGGAAACAGAATCAGCAGGGTGGACAATGCGACACACTGGAAATATTCTCACTCCCCTTGTTGCAACAGCTTGATGTCATTTGCACGTTTTTTTTTTTGTTTGTTTTATTTTTTTGCCACACTAGGTTTTCTGTTACCTGTTTTTTAAAAAGTACTGTGCTATAATGATGGATGTTTATGTTCAGCAATTATGTAAGTATAATGTCTGAGTTTTAGTGTTATGGTATGTCGAACATGAGTGAGCATACAGAGAAAAACATGATAACATGTCTGTGCTGTGACTGACAGGTTCCCTCCTCCTCTTGTCCCTACAGAAAATATATTTGTGTCTCAATGTTAACCTCCCTCCTCTTTTGTTTCCTTAAATCACTTCTTTCAGATTTTGACAGGTAAAAAACATAATCATCAACTCTGACTTTGACACTTGTAAGTAAATGGAGACATGATGGCTCAACTATTTCCAGCATCCAGCAGGATGTCTCCAAACAAGACAGGCTTGATTTTATATTCTTAAGTGTGTGTGTGTGTGTGTGTTTGTGTGTGTTGTAGATTTAATTCTAAACGGAAAACATTTTTGTTCTTTTAGCATGCGACACAAAGCAACATTGTCTTCGAGCCACGTCTGTGACAGGTGCAAGGAGCTTGTAGAGACTCCTACAAAGTATTCAATTAACCCAATAGTATGCTAAAGGAGCAATTCATGTTTCTGATTTAAATATTTTTTTCCAGAGTTTAGCTAAATGGGTGAAATGACTGTTCTAAATTCTAAAACTAAATCTAAACCAGGAAACTATGGAAAAGTGAAGGAATGACTATGTATAACATTATCCATCTTAAAACTACATCTGATAAAAAAACCAAATATAAATAATAATTTATGCAGCAGTTCACAAGAAAGCAACCAGCTAAACCTGAATCAGTTGTAAGGATCTTGTGTGCTTGTTGTGCCAACTGTGTACCACCTCTATTTGGCCTCACAAACCTACTGGATCGCGCACTTTGCATTTCTTTCACCGAAACATGTAAACAGAACTCTGAAACTTGGCACAGACAATGAACTTCTTTGGAATCGGAGATACAGTCCCCTTCTGTGGAAAAGGCATCGGGTTTCCTTTTTATTGTCTTCCAGCTAATCCAAAAAAAAAAAAAAAAAAAAATAGCTCTCCAGCTAACAGATGGTAATATGCATTCTTGAAGCATCTTATACGATTTCATCAGAATTACATTGAAACCTGGAGATTGTTTCTTAAGATTATGAGGTTGTAATGCAGCTTTGTTCTGAATCACTGGGAGCGTGGAAGTATCCATGAACACAAGAAATGTATTTGGTGTCCCCGCTCAGCTCTTTCTTTTCAGTAGGTTTTGCATATTTTCCCCTGTTAAGACATTTTTTTATTTCAAAATACTGCAACACAATGAAACAGATTAGGTAAATTTTGAAACACTGGAACACTTACTCAGATCCTTTATTTCAATATAAGTACCGTAAAAGCATTGTGAAAACCCTCCATTACAAATAAAAGTGTTTTATTCAAAATATAATTAAAGAATGAAAAGTATAATGTGTTTTGGTGAAACCCGCCGCCTTTCACTGACAAATAATATAAAATGAATGATAGTAGTATTTTACAGGTAGTTCACCTTATTGGTTTAATCAATAAGAAGATTTAAAAAATGTTCCTCTCTGAAAGCAAAAAAAACTGGGACCAGTCAAACACCGAACTACAGTCAATTGTTTGTAAATGTTTCTCTTTGTCATCCACTTGAAAAAATGCTGCAAGTAAAGCAATTTCCTTCCCTTAACCGCTTGAGTTTAAAAAGTGAAAAAATATTTTCCGCTGCAAAAATAATAAATGAAAACCTCTGTTGCGCCGGGCTGAAAGCAGGTCTCACAGATGGATATAATTAAACTTTAGTAGTGGCAGCTGCCGGGCTAAATAAAACATGCTGAATTGACCTTCAGCTCCTTTTATCAGTAGCAAAGTCCAGTACAAAATCTTCTTTATTCTAGCATCTGTGTAGCCTTGAAGCACATTGGGCTAATTTGTGAATAAAAAAACATTCAAACTGGATGTGACAGTACAAGACATGCAGCCATTTGATTTATAACCAGGTGTTCTTTGAACTAAAAGAAAAAGAGGACAACAACAGAGAGATTGGCACAGACGAGAGAAGTAATTTCTGGTTACGTAACGTATACAGTAAGATTGTATCGCATCTTCTTCAAAGCAAATAGTTTGTCGGTGAGACTCTATTTTAACTCTGTCACTTTAGGATTGATGTCTTGCGCGATGGCCTTTAATTTCTGAGAACATAACTGTGCTTCCCAGAACCTGATCAAAGTATTCAGAGCTCTTCACGTTTTGAACTGTTTATTGTGGTGAATATGTCATTTTAAATGGATAAAAGTGCCGTCTATCTGTGCTTTAAAAATTCTCCGAAGTTGACTCAAGTCCACATGTGGGAAACCGAATTGATAAACTAGTAAGAACTCCAAAAAACACTCTGCACGTCTCCATAGTAGCACCCAAAGGTGCACCCAACGGAGATTGAGAAGTTCTCTGCAGAGATGAGAGAAGCTGGTAAATCGAGGAACATCTCAGCATCATTCCATCAATCAGGCCTTCAGTGGTTGGTTGGAAGCCCCTGTGAGTGATGGCATAGACGTCTGAAGACTTTCCCTCTGATCTTCTCTGTAGCAGGGACAGGGAGACTGGTCAGACCTAGAGGAAGAACTGCCCAAGTCCAGGTGTACAAAGCTTGAAGCTACTTGCCCAAGTCAACTAATGGGGGGTTAGAATGGTAAATGGTAAATGGTCACTTATATAGCACTTTTATCCAAAGCGCTTTACAATGTTGATTTCCATTCATCCATTCACACACACACTCACACACCGATGGCGGAGGCTGCCATGCAAGGTGCTCACCTGACACACCGGGAGCAACTTGGGGTTCAGTGTCTAAAAATGGTCTTAATACTTTGTGTAAGCATTAGTTAAATAGCATATTGTATCGATTTTTCAAATTTTAATTTGAATTAAAACACATTGACGTGTCAAAATTAAAGTAGTCCGACTCCGGCTTATATAATACACAAATCAAAAATTTCATCTATTTCTGACAGGCATTTTCATTACCTCTAATTTGACTGAAATGTTTTGCTTTTGCTTCTACTCATAATATAAACAGAACTGGTCTGTTTTGCTCCAGGATAAAGCGTGTCAGTATGTGGAATCCTATTTTGCATATTACCTTTCTGTAAGACATGTTATGAAGAACTATAACATTTTTGATCAACAAGCAACATAGATTAGGGAGAATTGTGGATGCAATGACTGCTATTTAATAATTATTTGCGTTTGGACCAGGCTCAACCTGGTTTGATGCACAACTTTTAAACACTAAACAGATAAGCTATTAGGTAAATTACAGACCTGTTTCTTCTCATCCAGTTGGCCTTAAGTATTAGAAATCCAGAGGTGAAGAAAGGACTCAGGTAACAAAGTGTTGTTTTTAAATATTAAAAAATTACATACTATTGTATACAATCTTAAAATTAATTACAATTAACACCAAAGTGTTATGATCATATTATATTTCTAACACTAGAATAAGACACTAACCATCCAGAGCAGTTCACTTTAGAATAGTTTATTTAAATACAGTAACTACATAGAAAGAATTGATGCACTAATCTGCAACAAACACTCATGGTGCAGCTGATAATAGTGTAGCTCTTTTTATATGCTATATATAGTGTTTTTAATAACGTCTAATCTAAAGCTGTAATTATACATCTTTATTTATTTGTTCAATATATATTTTGATATTAACCTAATTCTACAAATTAACTTTTACTATAGGTATTAGATTAATGTCAAACGGTACAGAAGGTAACTTTGAATTCTAGTGTAGTTTAGCTGAACATGTAAACAGTCAAGTAAAGTACAGTACTTCGATACATGTGCAAAATTGTCATTACGAATTTATTACAGGCACCCGCACGGTCGTCCTGAATTTTTATGGGGTCCTTAGTGTAAAATACGCGGAAGTGACAGGCGGAAGTACCCTCGACGGAAGCGGTCTCGTCTGTCAAGGGAGGAAAAATTTGCAGAATTTGACACAAAGAGGTTAATCCCACCAAATAGCACCGATCATTCCCCCTTTTCCTTGACATCGGCGTCCGCTGCGATGATCCTGTTAGAAATTAATAACCGCATCATAGAAGAGACGCTGACGTTGAAATTCGACGGCGCATCCAACGGGTGAGAAATCATCGTTACACCTGGCTAACATGCTAACACCAACTAGCTTCCCATTTAGCATTTTACTATAGCTGCTGTTGCTTTTAATGATGCAAGAAGGGGGTTCGGATCCAACTCATAAACGTTTGCAGCTTTGCATGGGTCAGCTATGTAATTTTCTTGGGTTTAGAAAAGCCAAAAATGGTCAGTATATTAGCTCAGTGCTGATTTGCCGTGACCGGGTTGCCCAAAGCTGGGGTGTGTCTGGACGATCAAGTTGTGCCAAAAAAGTGTAGCCTCAATGGATTTCTATCCCATATTCCGTAGAAGCAAAAATAAAAATGAACTTGTGTTACTTTCAAAACCACTTGCCTGACTAATATTTGGAAAAATGTTTTTTAAACGTTTAGCATGGTTACAGAGCATGAAAAGTTGCTAGCCGACCGTAGTGCTGTTGATGTTCGTGGGCCAGTGTCTTTGTAATACATGCAGATACTGATGTCAAACCTCAAGTGTCTATTAGTGACTCCACTAGCCATGAATTGACTTTTAGGCATTTTCGACAGAGTCACATTAAACAAGGATTTATAGCCGTTTAAACACACAATACACATCAACATAGCCAAAAAATAAACGCTCATCTACGTCATCAAGGACACTGTAAAACACAGGGCTGATTATATTATAATAAAGTTAGTGCTTGCTGTGTAAATGCCACTTATTAGTTTTTTTTTCACGGCTCCGCAGGACCCGTTAAAGGCTACATTCCACTAACTACGGCCCCCTCTTTGCAGCTTCCGCATTCCTGTAAGCAAGCTGAGTCAAGTCTGTGCACAGGCAGCCTCAGCTCCGTGCATTTGCAGACGGGATAAGTCGCTGCAGCATCCACCCATACAAGGGTTATTTTATTACTCAGATTATTTTCCATCGGCAAAACATGGCGCTTAGATGGTTTAAGCCACTGTTTTTGTCATGGTGGTTCATTAAAATAGAAAGCTCCCATTAAAATCCAGCTGTTTTGGACAGTACGTTCATATCAACGAACATAGGCGCTCATAGATTGAAAGTAATGAATAAATTATTTCTGATTATTGAACAGCTTGTTTTATTAGGTCGCTGTCAAATATTTTTGGGAAAAAAATATGCACTGTTTGCCCTCAAAAGAACAAATATGTACAGTTTATGTACAGTATAGTTGCATCAATATTTGCTACTCATGTAGTGTTTTATTGTTATTTTCAATTATGCAGGGGGTTATTCATTAGACTTTTGTCTGTAAAATGTAAATTATTAGTAAAATGTTGTTTTGACATATACATGTTGTCTGACCAACAGCCCAAAACCCAAAGATATGACAAGGAAGTGCAGCAACTCCTCTCATTTAGAGCCTGAAAGTTTTTGTGTTAAAGAAATCAAACCACATAATCTGCTAATAGATTTTTTTTTTTTTTGACTCATCAATTCACTTCCTTCTGTTGACTTTGTCTCTAGAATACATGTTAGCTATATGATCAGATTCACACATCTCATAGCCAATAGGCTGTACATTGTTGTGCACATTGTGTAAGTGGTGGGCTTGACAAGTTCAGTGGTTTGTTTATGCATCTCCTAATCTTGTTTTCTCCCCACAGAACCAAACCAGAGGCCGTCGATGTGACGTTTGCAGGTCAGATAGCATTTAATGAATAAGCTTGCTCTATACTGTATCTAGTTTCTTTTTAAAATGTCTTCTTTATGTGTAACCAGGCAGTTTCTTAACAGCAAACATTGAGTTAGAAATGTTTTTTAGCAGTTCTATCCTAACTGAGAGCAGCACATCATTGGTGGTGTGCTCACTGTAGTTTAGCAGGTGAAGACAAATATAATATTTTATGTGCAAAGCACACAGTTCGTTGCAAAACTGAGGAGTTTGCCAATATGTTCCAACATGTTTTTAAAATGAGTAGCTTACATTAGTGTGAGTAGCTCTTTGAGGCCAAAACCACACCTGCAGCACAGCTGCCCTGGTGGTATCCTGTGTTTTCATAGGGTGGACTGAAGTATTCAGCACAGTGTGCTAACATATTGTTTTAGAACCCGTGGAGAGAGGTGTGTCAGCTATTGTGCTCTTGGTTAAGTTGTCTTTAGCCTCATCCTGAGAAAATTGTTTTGTTACTAGAAACACAAGACACAAGTTTGAATTACAGTCAACAAATGTTCCATCTACTCAGCAAAACCTTTTTTGCCCTGTTTTTAGCACCACAGATATTATGAAAATTGTTGGTATAGGTCATTTTTGAGCTACAGCGCTTGCATGTGCTTATCACCTTATTAGGCAAGTAGCCTGTTGCGCATATTTGACTGTGGCTATAAAATGTTCCAATCTTACATGTGAAATTTGGAGAAATAATCCCACAGACGGCCATAAATGTATTCTGTTCCATAAATGCATTCATCCAAGTGTCCAAGTGCAAAATGTGTCATTGTGTCAAGTTGCCAGAAGCAACTTACAGGCTTTAATTATGTTTTTGTTTGTCTCTGCTGCAGATTTCGATGGAGTCTTGTACCACATCTCCAATCCCAATGGGGACAAGACCAAAGTGATGGTCAGCATCTCCCTAAAGTTCTACAAAGAGCTAGTGGAGCATGGCGCTGACGAGGTACGACGCACACAAACACGAAGAGCAAAAGGGAGCAGCACAAACGGAGAGTTTAGAAAATATTTCTCTGCGCCTGCCTAGGCAGAAACAGGGCCTCACCAACAGCCAGTTCAGAGTGCTTTCAATTTTGAATCCCCTTCTTCGTGATTGGAAAATTTGAGCCAGTTAAACTGCAAGTCCTGGAAAGATCTTAAAATGTTTGAAATTATGGGATCATATTATCAAGAGCCCAAATGCTGTGGTCTTTGAGGTTTTATCCTTAAGGTTTTAAAATGTGGTTGGAATTTTCTGATGCACTGTTTCTCTGGTGCAAAAATAAACCACTCATGTACATTGTCTTCTGAGAGGTCAGCAGTTGTTTTTGTGGTATAGTTTAAATTTTAGCAAGGATAGTCCTTCAAGCTGCAAGAAAGCTGTCTGAACCTGCAGTCAGCCTCCAATGAAATATTGCTGCAACTATAAATAATTCTCATTTATTTATCAAGGCAAGATTGTGTTTAACTTATTTGTGCGAATGGTGTCAATCTTAGAAAAAAACTCAATGAGGTCATGATTGCTATCTAAATGCACACACCTCTACACACAAGAGCTCTGTTGCCATGTAAGGAAGAAAGAAGCTGCAAAGGGCTCTGGTTGAAACAGGAAGTGAGTTTGTGTGACTAACCCCAGGCAAGGAAGTGCTGACTGCGAGCAGCAGCTACCGTGTGTGAATGTCTTGGCTGCTGTCCAGCGACTCCCCTCCTCGCTCTCTAAAAGCTGAAGTGCAGAGGGATAAATGAATGGTTTGAGATTGTCACATTCAGGTTTCTGTCCGGTGAATAGTCTGCTTCGAAAGCAGTCCGTGGGGGTGGTATGTTACTCTGCCAAAGAGGCCGGCTTCTTCCTACCTTTTTATTTATTTATTTATTTATTTTGATTTGACATATTTAAGCTTTGCTGAGATTGAAATGAGGAAGAACAGTAGATACCTTTTCGGTTATTTTTAACTTTACTCAGTTCCATATACATATTTCTGCTAACTATTTCCGTTCATTCCGAAATGACAAGTATCCATTACTATCCATCAGAGCAGGGGCGCCATTGCAAATCTGTACCCTGCAATTACCCCCACAAGACACACACCCTCTTCCTGCTGTTATATCATTTTTGTTGTGCAGGTCTGTTTAAAGCTGTGCTTTCTGTGCTTTTAATAGCCTTGACGTCTCCGTTTGTTTGTTTTTCTCTTATCTTGAACTACCCGCTTGGTCTCAGAGGATTCACAAAAGCTATGATGTTCACTGAAGTGTTAATTTTTTACATCAACCTTTGAAATTGCCTGTTTACATATTTTTGTTTAAATGAAATCCTCAGTCTCTGGATGTTTTTCCTCTTTCTACTCATATCAAAGCAGTAGCTTCAGGGCCAATTGAAAAGCTTTTTAAGTAATCATCCATTACCTTCAAAATGGCTTTTATAGTCTTGCATGTTTCTCTTATATTCTATCAAGTCCTCATATTCTCTTTTTGTTTGTGTCTCGATTTTCTGTAAGTTGCTCCTTTTTTAGAAACTAGATTTAGAGAAGTGTGATTCAAAATTTATTTATTTTTATTTCAGCTGCTCAAGAGGGTCTATGGGAATTTCCTTGTCTCAGCAGAATCTGGTAAGCTTCTAATAGCTCCTAGACAGCTATGCTGTCAGCTATTATAGGCTTTTGATGTGCTACACAGCAGTGTTGTGTTAACTTTGTTCCATTAGTAGAACATTGTTTCCAGTATTGGTCATTTGTGTTAACAAGCTTGTTCCTTTAATAGATGGGTGTGAAACTAAAAGCTTTTTGTGTCATCTGTAATCTCAATCGCTGTGTGTGGGACTGGTTGTCTCTCAGGCTACAACGTGTCCCTCCTCTATGACCTGGATGCACTACCAGCTAACAAAGATGAGGTAGTCCACCAGGCGGGGATGCTCAAGAGGAACTGCTTTGCCTCAGTGTTTGAAAAGTACTTCAAGTTCCAGGAAGAGGGCAAAGAGGGAGAGAAGAGGGCCGTGGTGCACTACAGAGACGATGAGTCCATGTACGTGGAGGAAGAGATTGACATTTTTTAAAGAGTTTGTTGTTTGGTTTTATTCTCAACTGAGACTAAAGCTTTTTCTTAATACCTTCTTCTCCTCAGGTACGTGGAGGCTAAGAAAGACAGAGTGACAGTGGTGTTCAGCACAGTGTTCAAAGACGACGACGATGTCATCATTGGCAAAGTCTTCATGCAGGTGTGTGAGGCCAAGAAAAGCTCTGTGACAGGGGTGTCACAGAGCTTTTCTTGGTCTTTCCATTCATTCAAACTTGTGAATGTAGATGCAGCATTAGAATATTACTGAGATGTAGTTAAGCAATAAGTGCGAATGAAGCTAATTTGATAAAGTGTAGCACTACTATGCAGTGTATTGTCCTTTGAAGCTCTTTTGTATGTTTTACCATATTAATTAAAATGAATATAGCAGAAGAATTATCCAAAACTAACAGTTTTCTGTGTGTAGGAGTTCAAAGAGGGTCGGCGAGCCAGCCACACAGCCCCTCAGGTGCTGTTCAGCCACAGGGAGCCTCCCCTGGAGCTGAAAGACACAGACGCTGCCATCGGGGACAACATTGGATACATCACCTTTGGTCAGCACTCAATGAGCTAAAACATGGCCACATAGTTTTTTTACTTGTTGTGCTAATTACGTATTTATGAGGATAACATCGATTTACGTGATCTATTTTGGCTCCTTTCAGTCCTGTTCCCACGTCACACAAATGCCAATGCTAGAGACAACACCATCAACCTCATCCACACCTTCAGGGACTATCTGCACTACCACATAAAGTGCTCTAAGGTGCGTTCGACAATGCCAGTGTCTGAGTTTTCTGTTGTTTAAAAGTTTTGTGAAGTTCTGTCCAGTTGTGGAGGTGTTTTTTATTTTTATTTTTTTCTTTGTAATGCTTTAGGAGATCTGACCAAATTTGCCTCTAAGATTTGTTGAGCAAAAAACTTAAAATTAGTGTTTAAATTTGACCTAAATTATACTTCCCCATGTCTAAACGAGTTCTCTTCAGCCTTGAATCAAAATGTAGTCAAATGTAGTCTCCCTAGCAACTGCCCATTTTTACCCAAGTATCAGCTGGTAATGGGTTTATAAGAAATGCGTTGGCACCTTATGGTATAGTCTCCCAACTGTACATGACATCAAGTTTTGCTTCTGTTGCCTACTGTGTTAAAGCGATGGTAAAAACAACACAGCGCCAAATCAATGACACTGGACAAAAAACAAGCATCTCAATATGTCACGAGCTGGTTCGAGATTACGTAACAAGTTATGATTGGTCTTTGCACTAAAAACACTGTCTGTGGCTTCTGTGCAGGCCTACATTCACACACGTATGAGGGCCAAGACGTCAGACTTCCTCAAAGTGCTGAACCGCGCTCGCCCCGACGCTGAGAAGAAGGAGATGAAGACCATGTCGTAAGTAGCCTCCTCTTGTGAACACAGTGTCTGAGTATTTACACTCAAATATTTGGGAGGTTTATACTGTCTTAGCACACGGAGTCCTTGTTCTGTTGTTAATAAAATAGGGAACCCTTTAAATGCCATTGTTGTGAGTTTTGAAAAGTGATAAGCCAGTCACACAACTTTATTTTTATCTACAAGCTACAAAAAAATGTCCCCCTTAAGCTAACTTATCTGGAACATGGAACTGAAATGGTAGTGTCAATCACTTATTATTAAATTTCTCTACGCACGTCAAATCTTACCGCAGATATTCTGCACATTATCAAATATGTCCACAGACCACAGGGGAAAAAAACCAACCTTTAGCTTTCTCTTTTACTTTAAAACTGTAGAGTGACATTGTTTTGAAAACTGCTGTCTCAGTAGAAGTTCGATGAGAAGATTGACACCACTCTCGTTTCTGGGTGGTAAATCTAAACATGGAGCTAGCAGGCAGTTAGCTTTGCTTAGCGTATGGACTGGAAACGGGAAGCTTAGACCGGTCCAGAAGTAACAGGATCCACCTACCAGGACATCAAAAGCTGGACTTTTATTATTGTTTGTCATCTTTATCTCATATCAGCAGAATCGGTTGTTCAAAACTTACAGCATGGTTCTGTATTGACTGAGAGATTTAGACTCCGAATGGTGCAGTAAAGCATTTTTTATTTTTATTTTTGTGTTTCTTTCTGTTTCTAGTGGGTATAGCTTGCTATTTAGATAACAGATAAGAGTAGTTTTTAACTCATCATGTTGAAATGTACAACAAAGATTTGAGGTATGTTTGCGCCAGAAAACAACCCAAGACCTGTTTTGTGGGATGCACTTGATATATTGTGTCTTCGTTTCAATTTTGTTTCAGTGGAAAGACGTTTACCCGCTGAGGACTGAGAATTTCAAACCCCCACGGACACGCCCGAAATGCGACACACTGAAATTTACCACCACATCAGACAGGACGCCAGGACGCCTCTAAATACCCCTGCCCAGCTTCCCAAAAACCCTGTCGTCTTTCTTTTTTGTTTTTCGGTTTTTGTTTTAATGAATAACGTCGGCTCTACTTAGGGAAAGCCAAGGGTCACGATAAATGGAAAAAAGGGCATTCCTTGCTTTGCATAGATAAAAGATAATTATTAGTCCTATATAAATATATATATGAAAAAAAAAAAGAAATTTTTGATACAATATCTTTTACTCCATTTGGTACTCTTGCTTGCCCTTCAAACCTCACCATGCAATGTCCATTTACTGGATGTTTTCAATCCCCCATCCTTCCCTCTCTGTGCTTTCATGTTGTATGTACCGTTGTCATTTGAAATAAATAAAATAAATCACTCTTTAAAAAAAACAGCCTTTGGCAGGTGTGATGTGCGGGTGACATTTACTTACACTTAAGGTTCAACATCTGAACATTACTTAAATCTGAATGGAACCATTTGGGAATCCCTGCACTATTTGACTACATGTAGTTAAGTATTCAAAGAGCAAACAAAACACAGTTTGTATTTGAAAATGCAACTCATTTATTTTCCAACACGAGTGAAATGCACCATACAGGAAGCCATTTATTATGACAGTCACTGAAAGACAGAAAACAACAGACAAAACCTAAACACCAAGCTTTTGTACCTTCACCGTCAGCATTAGCCTTTTTCCTTTTAGCCCAGCTTAGCTTTGCCCTATTTTATTTTAATATTTTTTTTTTTAAGTGGTTTGTAGAGATTTCAACTGCTGCATTTACGGACAGCAGTTGGCTCGGCCTTGGCGACTTTCTCGCTTCACAGACGCTGCTTCTTCCACTCATTTCCGCACCTTGTTATCAGGCTTATCTGGAAACAAGAAAATGTATTTGATCCAACAGCATATTTTGGTCCTTACTTGTGTAGATTTGCTGAAAACAAAAAAGAACTTTTTTACACTGCATTTGCTTGTAAAATGATTAAAATTTTCATGCAGATCAGATGTGTTTGCATGCAGTTATTGGGTGCAGGAGTTCTTGTCATATCATTTGTAATTATTAGCAAGAATTGTAATAAATGTATGTTAGTTTATCTGTGCAGTTTGAACCAGTAAACTATTCAGCGAAGAATGTTATTAACCTTATTTGTTATTCGCCTCTAGCTCTTTTGTGTCTACGGGAAAGACAAGGTCAAATTCTGATTATTATTAGTTTTTTCCTGTTGAAGAAATGCCAATGAACGTGCAAACTGAAAGCAGCCAGCGCTTGACATGGATCTGGTTGAACGATAAACCTGTTGATCAGGTAATGGGAACAGACATGCTGGAATCACTATGATTTCCAGTGTCACGTATCCACAACTTACCACTCGTCACTACATCCTTTGAAGAATGCTCCAAGCTGTCAGGGAAGAAGAGGACAACACCATCAGTGTTGGGATGTGTTCGTGTTAAACCGCAAAACACTCAGTTGAACATTATTTACATGAGACAACCGTTAGAGGTGCTTGCAGGTGGATTCCCTCACCTTCCATATTTATGGTATAAACATTCAAATGGTTATTTATATACTGCCAATTCGTAACAATTCATAACTTTTAACAGGTGTGTTTCCCAAACTGTCCAACTTTCATGGGGTCCTACAACTGGAACCATTTTGGACTTTGGACAATCCTCACCTGTCAGAATCAGCGATTTGGCCATGAATCAGTTTCTGGTAATCGTTGATTTCTGCCTGCAGCTTCATTTTGATACTGACGAGGTCCTTGTTGGTTGCTGCCTGGAGCTCCACCTGTGACCTGATCTTCCTCAGCTCTCCCTCTAGCCTCAGTATCACCTGGTTGAAGGGGGCCAGGTTGTGGCCATACTCCATTTTGATGTTCTTCAGGACTTCCTCCAGATTTTGGATCTGAAATAAATCATTTAGAGTGGTTTTTAAACTTCCTATGTTTTTTTTTTTTTTTTTCGGGATACATCGGAAGCTTTTCATACCATTGTCTTTGGATTGATGAACCAAGGAGATAAGAGAGTTATCCCTGAGAGCGCTTGCATGCCCATAGGTCGCCTCTAAAGTACTAGTTGTACGTGTAATGACAGGGCACAGAGGAATGCTTGTTAAAAGGACAGGTAAACTAACACCGCTGGGTGGTTGTATTAAAAAGCACTTTAACGTCTCGGGCGTCTCTTTGATGTGAGGGTTTGGAGGATGTTCACGTTAAGGTTTTATGCGTGTAAATACAAACATGTCGTGAGAATGACCTTGTTATTGCTCAACTGTTTCCTGGGTGATAGGCTGCATTTCCCCGTGACGGCACGTTGTAGTATTTTATTTGTGTTCTATGGCAGAGTGCCAGGCCAAGTGTGTGAATGGGTGATTACCATGCTGTTCAAACTCTGGATCTTCATAGTCAGAGTTTGTTTCTGCTTCATCAGATCCTTGAGCTCCGTCTGTCCAGACTGCAGAGCCTCCGTGTTCTGGGCCTCCACCACCTTGATGTTTTCAAACTAGAAAGAGAAAGACACAATGACATAAAAAGAGCAGCGTGTGGAGATGGAGACCAAAGAGTCATCCAACGTGTGGATGACAACCGGCTGGTACCTTGGCTTTGTACCACTCTTCTGTTTCCTTCAGGTTCCTTTCGGCCAGTTTATCGTACTGAGCGCGAATCTTTTTGATATGCTGAGACAGGTCAGACATCTTGGACTCAATTTCCACCTTCACCTCGGAGTCCCTGATCTTCTCACGCAGGATGTCCACCTCCTAGAAAGAGCCACAGTTAGACGTTCACCCAGATCTCACACAGTACGGTTCTGTTAGTTCACCTTGGAGGGCGTGTTTGTGTATGTGTTTGTGTGCAGCCTCACAATCTTGTGGTCCTGCTCGAGGCGTTCGACCTCATCCTTCACCATGTCAATCTCTCTTACTGTCTGGTCACACTTCAGGTTCATTTCCTCAGTTATCTTCTTAATACTCTCCAGGTCATTTAATAACACCTCCTGTGCCCTTTTCTCATCCTCCAGCCTGCAAACAGGGGAAGGATACAGTACATCATTCGACTGCAGCAACAAACAAATGCATCAGCACAACAGCAGCTAATATATTAATATTTCCTAAGCCCCATTTTACAAACTATGTCTTTTTATAAAACTCCAGATTGCATTAAACTCACTTGTGCTTCAAGTCATTATTAGCCATTAAGGTGTTGTCCATCTCAATCAGAAGCCTGGCGTTGTCCATGGTGATGTCTTTGAGCTGACAAGAAAAATTAGTTAGCCAAATTATCAAATCTATTGCATCTTTAAAGAAGTATTTGCTTGTCAAAATATTGAAATTACTTTAAAATTGATAATTAACAACTAAATACTTGTGCAGTATCAAACTGAAAGTAGTTTAACTTTTCCTAAACAAGCAAACAAAACAGAAATCTGATGACTAACCCTCTGCTTGAGGTCCTCCAGGGGTTTCTCCACTTTATCCCAGTCCCTTCCCTCAGGGGTTTTTCTTTTAGACAAAATCTCATCAATCTGTCTCTCCAGATATTCATTTTCTTCCTGCAACTGCTTCACCCTGGCCAGGAAGCCGGACAGACGATCGTTCAGACCCCGCAGGGTCTGCTTGTCGTCTGCGCGAGCGGCAGGAGCGGGGGCAGCAGCAGCAGCGGCGGGTGGTGCCGCCTGAGCGGCGACCAGTGCGGGAGCGGAGTCTCTCTCCGTCTCGTTGCGCAGCATGTTACGCAGCCCCTCCGGACTCGCCACGGACGCTTTGGCGCCCCTTCCCCTGGCCCCATACAGGCTGGCTGAGGAGTTTAAAGTCATGATTCTAGCAGAATGGGACAGAACGAAAAGTCACAGAGAGGTTCAGATTGGAGAATCAGCTGATGGATGTCCAATATAGAGGTACTTTATATAACTTGTCTTTTGCGCACAAATCCGCCCCAGTGATGCCATTGGCTCCCCGTGCCCAACATCGCCCCTGGACAAACTGGTTAAGAGCTGAAATTCAAGTATTTCATGTTATCTGTTACATTTTTTCGCTTTAATATTCCACCTGTCCTTTGGTGATTGGACGCATGCCGACGTTTGGGGAGGTCATGGGTGGTCCGTGTCCACCTTAAAAGCAGGTGATGCGGAGGGTTGTGCGCACCTACACCGCTGACCTCTCCATCCTGTAGACTTGCAGTCCTCTATAGAGCTTCACCATGACTGAACCAATATGTTCAACACCGGGCAAAAACATCCCGAGCAAGAGCAAAGTGGACAAATCGGGGAAACACAAGGAGAAGGACGACATGGTTGGACTGAACGACCGGTTCGTCCAGGTGATCGACAAGGTTTGTGATTTATTTATTTTTTAAGTCAAGCGTTTGGATAAAGGAAAAACTAATAACAATGTTTTTTCAATTTAAGGAGTGTCAGTGGAAAATAAACTTTGAGGCTTTAATGAGATAAAAACGTAAGAATAAATACAAAATAAAAAAATAAATCAATAAGATTATAACAGGAATATTAATAAAAAATTTGTATTGTTGATAAAACGTTTTTAAACTTGATCCAATTTTTCTAACATAACAAATTCTGTAATTTATTAATTATAATAGAATTATAATGTTGATTACACTTTTTTCCCCCTATGGAAAATGTCTTAAATGTCCCAGTAAAATTGACAAAAATATTTTAAAAAAATGTAATAATCAAATTTAATGATCATAAAACACTCGATTAAAACAAAAATAAATAAAATATGTGTGTGTTTTTTTTAAATGTTTGTATTTTTTCCTCCCTCACTGTTATGTTGAGTGCGTTTATTTGTTTTGGTTTGTGGGTAAACTTTAGGTAAAAAAAACGGATCAAGTTCAAGGTAAAGTCAGACCTTTTGTGTAAGACGAGGTGTGTTCACAACTTACACAATCCTCGCTGCCGCCACTAAAAATCTGTGACCTGAGGACACAGAAAGTGTTGCTCTTTTATGCGCTCGACGACGTTGGAGTTGTCTGTGGGGCGCCATCTTCTGGCAAATGATATTTGTTGGGATTTAGTTTAAGGTGCTTTGACGCTTTAAAGTGAAAACACAACCATATCAACGTATGTATTATAATAAAAAAAAAAAAATTCTAGCTGCAAAAAGGGAAAAAGGGAATTTTAAAAAATCAATAACTAATTTAAATATAGCAAGTCTTTTCTGACATAATGTCTTTTTTATAACTGGGTCTGTGTTTTTTCTCTATCTCCTCCACTTTGCCTCCTACTCTTCTTCAGGCAAAACACCTGGAGGATGAGAACAGAAAGCTCGCGACCAAACTGAAGATCCTCAAGGAGCAGGGGGGCTACGAGGGGAATATTGACCCCATTGTGAGGCAAGCGGAGACCAACCTGCAGCAGAAGATCGAGGAATTGCTCCTCGACCAAGAGAAACTGCAGGCTGAGCTGCACCAAATGCAGAAGCAGATGGAGGACACCAAGAAGAGGTCAGAGGCTCAAAGTGGAGCTGATTTTATCTTGTACACACTAAACATCAATTAACTAACAAAGACGACGTAGCCAGTGTTCTGGATTGGTCAGACTTGAAAGTGTTGCTGTGTTTAGGGCCAGGAGATAAGTGCGTCAGTTATTTTTTTTATTAGCACAAGTTCATTTTATTTGTTTAAATTGTCTCAGTTATCAGGAGGAACTGGAGAAGAAAGATGATCTGGAGAAAGAGTTTATGATCTCCAAGAAGGTACTGCGCCCTAAATTTGCTGCCATTTAAAAACATGGTAACGCTCACAACCTCCCCAAGTGGTAAAGACATGTAACTCAGATGTGTTGTTGTGTATCTGACAGATGTAACATGAGGCTTTTTTTCTTCAGTTTTATCCCATCAGTGCATCCACATACTTTTTCTTGTGCGTAACAGGAAGCAGACCACAGTCACTTGCATAAAATAGAGCTGCAGCTGGAGCTCGAGGACCTGGTAGGAAAACTGGAGTTCCTTAGAATCGGCTATGATGAGGTAATGATGGGGTCTATTGTCATTTATTTACATTGTTTGTTTTGTACTTATTGGCAGCTTAAAGTCACAGAAAATCCTATAGCTAAAAGAAGTGTAATAAAATTAACAAAGTAATATCAAAATAATAATCTAAATAATTTTCTAAATCTAATGGATAAATGTCTGAAATGTCCTTAGTATGTTCATATTAGTAAAATACAGTACAATGTGAAAAACACATTTGATCTATTGTACCAGGTTTATAAGCTTCATTAGTCAGAGCTAAGAAAGTCGCAATATCCAAAATTATATAAGTCAAAGTGTTAAACACATTTGGAAGATTTGTCTGTGGTTTATGTCAGAAAAAAAAATGGATGGGAACCACTTCTGTGGAGAAAAACAGCGCATCACATGTACATGTAGTGGGAGTCAGAAACATATTAATAAGCATATTAATATTTGACACCAAAAGTAAATTTCCACTAACTCCTAATGTCTGCTCCTTACAGGAGATCAAGGAGCTGGAGTCACAAATCCAAAACGAGACAGTGATCCTACCCGACCTCAGCAAACGGTCTCTGGACTTGGATGATTACATTGAAACTGTCAAGAATCAGTATAACAACATGGCGGCTCGCGCCAGGGAGGACACCGAGCAGTGGTACAAGACAAAGGTGAGGAAGTAGTACTTTTTCTAAGAGTAAACAAACAAACGTTAAACTGTTATAGCGTTAAATACTTATGTAAGGTCAGATCCTGTTACTGTACCTTTATTCATATTTTGCTCTTTTCTCCGACCTCAGATAGATAACATGGTCGAAAAGGTAGAGAAGGCCGAGCAGGATGTGCGTGACACCAAGAGGGAAATCTCAGACCTAATGCGCCAAATCCAGAGGCTCAATGGAGACGTGGAGTCTCTGAAAAGGAAGGTTGGCATCACACAAAAACACCATAGACACACATCCGGTCTATCCAACCAGAAAGTGATCCCCTCTTCTGTTTCCTTGCAGGAAGACGCTCTGAAGAGGGATATCGAGATCAGCAGGACGAACGGCGAAGAAAACTTGGACAAGGCTCGGGATGAAATCATGAAGTTAGAGGAGGCCCTGAAGAGGGCTAAGCAGGACTTGGTCGGACAGATCCGAGAACACCAGGAGCTGATGAACCTCAAGCTGGCTCTGGACATGGAGATCGGCACCTACCGCAAACTGCTGGAGGGCGAGGAGGCGAGGTATGTGAGCAGCGAGCGTCGATTCTGCACAATCCTCACACGTTGCCGTTTGTTAAAATATAAAACTGATACTAACGACTGTATCTTCTCCTTTGCTGGGTAGAATTAACAACTTCATGCGCAACACAGGTGAGAGCCACTTTTGTAACCTTTTCTGTAGTCAGCCAACCCTTAACAGAAGGATAAAGCAGAAGTAGACGAGAGCTGAAGTATGAGAGGCAAAGAAAGCTTATTAGTAATACACATCATGTATCACCACTAAAATCAAACCTCTCTTTTGCTCAGATTTCTAAAAACAAACCCACCAATCCAAGTCCTTACTTGCACGCAGACGTTCACCTGCCGTCGAAGAAAGACCCGCCAGAGAAGCCACAAGCCCCAGAACCCTCCATTGTCCCACCAACCACCACCAGCCTAGCAACACCCGTTCTCCCACCAGTGTACCCCGCCACCAAGAAACGCCTGCTGATTCGGGTGGAAGTGGAGGCAGGCAGAGTCCTGTCCGTAAGTTCCAGGTACACCGAGGACTGACTGTGACTGTCCATTCCTCCTCTTTCTGCAGCGTTGCACCGTATCCGCAAAATGTGAAGTAGAAAATCTTCAAAATAATTTAAATTTCGTGAAATAAATGGAAAAACCCTTAGTGAATCATCTTGAAACTAACCTACAATACAATGATTAATCTGTGTTTGTGTGCTTTCTGGCTGGGTGAACCGGCTAACAACCGCTCGGTGGCAGGTTGAATGTTTATCATCAGTGCTTGAAGATAGAGACATTTTGTTTGCATCAAGCAGTGTTTTTTAAAGGTTTTCTTATCTTTGTTTGCATTTGCAAAGACTTTTGGTGTTTCTGGTACCGTCGGTGCATTTTGTTTTAGCCCTCTTGCAGTTGCTTCTTTCATAGGGAAAAAGGTTTTGCTTTTGTAAAACACAAAACCCACATCTCTAATGGTGGGAAGTTTTTTTTTGTGGAACCGCGCAGAAGGTTAAACGAGGGGCTCTATTCGTCCACGTCTTGGTAACATCAGGAAACAAATACACAAAGATAATGTTTCCTAGAACCACGAGGTCACGTTAAAGGGGCGCAAGCTTGGGTGACGGGTAGCAAAAGTGTGCTTGGGATGGTTTTTCAATTTCAGCAAACTCAGAAAACTCTTTACAGAGACTAGGAATGGAAAATGCTTGAAAGCTTGAAATGCTGTAAATTTCCTGAACTTTGCAACATATCTGCACCTTTAAGTCTCTAATGTGTTAAATTAATCACTTATGTTCGGAGTGACAAGTGCTTGCAATGGAATCTATAAATAAATGAAGCAAAGTATGTGTCCTCGTTCTTCCAAATGCTCACACACATGGTTACAGGTGAAAAAGGCAAAAAGAGGAAAACAAAGAATAGTATTTGCATCAACAAAATATTTAATGCACATTTAATGAGTAGAAATTCGCCCTCATCGGAACAAAAACTTAATGAAAACGATCAACAGTTAAAGCTTGATAGGTTACATCAGATGTGTTAAACTCGGCCTGTGCTTTAAATTTCCAAGTGGGTCGATCTGCTGAGGCAGCCTCAGGCAGTTGGTTGAGAGCAACACAAACAATGAGTCAGGAATTCAGTTTTCACACTACGTCAAAATGAGAAATTGAATTTGAAAAAATGTGACGAACGAATTAGAAGATCGTAAAGCACAGTCCCACTAGCATAGGTCAAAAAGCTAAAAATGAAGAGACAGTGGATCCTTCAACAAGACAATGATCCAACGGAAAAGTCAACAAAGTCGCAAAGTCAAGTCAAAGACAAAAGAACAAAGTGAATGTTTTACCAGGGCCTCCACTGTCTGCACACTTAAATATCATTAGAAACCTGTGGGTAGATTTGAAGAAGGACGTTGAAGAGGAGACAACTGAACAATCTGGTAGACTTGGAACAAATTTTGTCATGATGCTCAGTGGGTGGACAGAGAGGATGGAGGAGGTTACAAAGGCAAAGGGAGGTCATGTCACAACTGGTCATGCAAACTCATGGTTTTTACTAACTCCTGGACCAATTTTGTTACTTTGGCTTATGAAGGAACACTTGTAAGACTGAATGCACATTAAAAAAAAAATGTTTTTTCTCTTTTGGCCATTTCAAAGTGTTTGAAGACTTGCTGACAGTTACACGAAAAAAATGCGATTACCTCTGGGTTATGGGATTTTACACTAGTTTTAGTTTAAATTACACAATGAAGGAATCAGTCTTTCAATAAGCTCAGAGGTGCTGGGGACTGTTGCCATTGGGTGGAGTCAGGATGAGTGTTTCTAGTCTTTATGGTAAGAAAACAGGCTGCTACATGTTTACTATAAACAGGCAGCAGCATTTCCATGAATTTCTATTATTCCTATTTGTAATGACTTGAAACACAACTTGGCCTCAGGGTGTTTGTTAGAGAAAAAAAAAAAAGTCTTGTTTTCTACCTGATCCAGATAGAAGTCCGAGGAGCTGGAACCTGACAGTCTCATCCTGTCTTCGAGGTTTCCCTCCTCCCTCTCCTCTCCCGGTTCTCCTCTGTCTTCCTGACACATACGTACGCAATATCCCGATGTGGAAAACACACTGGAAGACAGACAGAAGACGTGTCCTGATGACATCCTATCCCTCCAAATGTTCCCCAACACTTCAGACCTCGTTGTGCTCTTTAATTTCATATTCAAAGCTGCTCTTCCTCCTCAGGTGCTCTTGCTTGCTGTCTTTTTTTCCACCCACATACTGTGCGGACACATTTCCAGGCATCGTGGCAGAAATTCTGTGTTGAATTGAGTCTTAAATAAAAAGCACTTTGAACAGATCCTCGCAGCACAGGAAACTTTTCAAAACTATTTAGAAGCAGCACGTTTCTCTCAACTTATAATCTCCCCGTGTCTTGGAGATGTATTACAGACTGTGGGAGCTTCTGTCCCCCCTCTCCAGCTTGCATACCAGTATATAGATAAACACTGGTGGGGGTCGTAGGAGTAAACATTGCAGGCAGTTGGGTGACGGATGGAGAAAATCTGCGACCGGTAAAGCTGATGCAGAGCAGGCAACACAAAGCCAAATACAAATACACCGTAAGTCTCTGAGCTGCATTTAAAAGAGCACAATACCGATTCGATGGCAGTTTTATTTAACCTCTCGTCACTTGCATCTTTTGTACTGATGTTAAAGCTATATGTCGCTGGCAGATGTGCTCTGTGTCCCATGTGCGTGCAGTTCATCAACTCCAGCAACACGCCAGCTGTGTTTTCTCAGGCCGTCACATCCCGCGACCCCTGCGTCCTTCTGCTCCACCGGTCTCTGAGTTTCAGGAGGACTTTGCATGCCGGCTCCGTGTACTGCCTGTTAGCCAGGCCGAGCACCAGCGGCACCACAGCCATGCTTCCGATGCCAGTGCACGACAGCACAATGTGGGTGGTGGAGCTCCACTTGGTGTCGCTGATTAAAAACGCTATGCAGACGTGCATGTAAATCAGGTAGGGGACCCAGCATGCGAGGAAGGTCAGCGACACGGCCACCACACAGCGGGTGTACCTCAGGTTTAGCCTCTGCTCCCTGTCCGAGGCCTGACTTCCTCGTTCCACTGAACGATGGAGCCGGCAAATGTCCTTCAGCTGGCCTCGTGTGATCCACAAAACCCGGCCGGTCATGCCAGCAATGGTAAGGATAGCAGGTAACACTAGTCCATACACCTCCAAGTAGATATAAGCGTTGGGGAATACGCGCCTGTACGAGCAGCAGGTGGTCCCGTTGGTTGAGCAGTTTGACAGGGGTACGAGCTTTTGGCTGCTCTCACAACAGCCATTCCAGCGTGGCTCCGTCCAGTTATTCCAGCCAAAGGCAGGTAAGCACGCGTACAGGAGTGGCGGCACCCACACCACAAGCAATGCAAGAGGGAAGCTGCGATGCATCCACAGGGTGTTGTAATGCAGGGGGTCCACGATGCAAATGTAGCGTTCGCAGTGGACCATTACCAAGTTGAGGAGGAAGGCCAAGAAGAGGAAGTTTGGGAAAATGTGAGCCACCAAACAGGAGCTGAAGCTTAACTCCCGGTTCAAGCCCATCAGTGGTATGAAAGGCAGTGCCACGCCCGTGCACATATCAGCCACCAGCAAGCTGAGGAAGAAGTAGTTCGGCGTGTTGTGGAGCTGGCGGTTCCAGGCGATGCCCAGGATGATGATGGTGTTGGCCAGGATGATGGAGGTCGACAGTGGTACCGTGATGGTGTAGATGAGATGCTCCCCGGAGAGAAAAGGGTCCATGTTTGGTGAAATGTGCAGACTTCCTCTCACTGGAAGTCTGGCTCCTCTCTGATCAAGGTCCAGCTGTTCTGTAGGGAAAGCAAAACATGAGCAAACTGAAAAGGTTATGAGATGCTGCCTGACAAAAAAACAACACAAACTGTTCTAGAAAAAATGGAGCTGCCAACAGGGCATAAAAAAACCATCAGAAACCTCCACAAAACATGATTTAGCTTCATATAAGGTATTAATTGTAAGAAATTCAAGTATTTTTCTTTAATATCAGCAGTTCAGGACTTTATTTCCCCAAATAAATCTGAAATCAAAATATAATCCTTCAAATGTTATATTCTATAGAAGTTTGTGCAAACTAAAATAAGACCAAATCTAGAACATATTCTATAATTTAGGTTTAGAAAACATATTGCTCCACTCAGCCTGCTGCAGTCAGCCAACAGCCAACAGCTACAGAAAACTCTGTAGAGTGTGTTTAGGCCCAAGCGTGTTAACTGTTAACCATGTCGTGCTGCTACCACAGGAACCCAAGATCAATTATCCTTTGGATAGTTTCACACTGGCTTTCAGACCACTGTCGTGTGGAGAGAGGAACAAATGAAGCTTTAGATGGTTTATTCTCACAGCGTGTACAATAGAGTGCAGTATTTTTACGACTGTTTTCCTCTCGTTGTACCCGTGAAACCCTCAGGAGAAATGACACAGAATAGATTTGCTTATATTATACGTGTTACATTTTCTCTTGTTGGAGTCATTAGTTTTGGTAACACAACAAATTAAACCCCACTGCTGAGATGAGAGCTTGTGTCAATGGGCATAAGGCTGCTCTCAGTTAATAATTCATCCCCTCCCTTTGTAACCAGTGTATTATGTGTTAGAAGGTTTACGTTATGGTTGCGTTAACACACAGCAGTTTATAGTCAGTGGAAGTATAATAAACCGCACCTGTATGTGACACAGTTTCATGTACATATATATGTCTATTATAACTCTTCAGAACGGGAATATTCCAGAAACAATAAATGTTATTCAAAATGTATGTTGAATAATATATTGCAATTATACTTATGTCCACATGTGGACAGAAAGCGAACTTCAATTTGCGGGTGAACAAGTTCAGTGAAGTAAATATTGTGGTGTCAAAGTCCTGGTACAGTTTCAGCAAATGCCGTCTTTAAAGGGTGAAAACAACACTAACACCGACACTAATCGCCTTTGACATTGCTGCTGAAATGCAACCACTTTCATTGGTTTGTTCAGTTGATCTGAAACTTTATGTTTTTCCTGCATTTTAAAACTATTTTTCAGAACTGTCCTGATATGAGACGACCACAAAAAGGGGTTAATCCAATATAAACAGTAATGTCAATGCCGTCATCTAGAAAGTGATGTGGTTCAAAATGCAATTCTAGAAATACATAATGATAAAGAGAGAAACATGAACTTTAAAATGTGACTTTTTTTACCTTTTTTTGGATTATAAGCAAAGTCATGTCCCCTTTGACGTGGAAAATTCAAATCCAACTGAGCTTTCTAGTCACTCTCCTGAAAACTTCTGGCCTTTTGTCTTGCACTTCATATCCAACAAGGTGCAGACTCCATCAGCAACCACAGCAGCTTCTTCTTTATCCTTCGAGATGCTTTCAGGCCGCTCAAGCCCTGCAGCCTTTTCAAATCCTCACCAACTGCAGGAGGTGTAAAGTGTAAAGTGTTCCTCTCCCGTTCTTTAAAGGGGAAGTGCTCCAAGTAGGAGGAGGAGGAGGAGGAGGAGGCACTTATACTGTTATATCCTCCTGAGGGGGGTCTCAGGATGTGCTGGGAATATCCATTACCCTTGACCTACTAACTCATTTTGTTTTGCTCTTCTTCTCCCATCCATCAGGGCCCCGCATGCTCATCCATAAATGGAGGAAGATGGGAAAACTGTTAATCACTGCAGGCCGAAAATGATTCGACATTCCCGGTTGACATCCGTGAGCATGTGGTTTGTCTTCACGGCTTTATTGATGGCCTCCAGATGCTCTAAGGAAGCTATTGCATCATAGATATTCATGACCTGCAACTAGTGCACAAAGTGAAGAAAACATTTCAAAGATTCGTCCTTGCTGCCCATTTACAAGTTAAAAGTCTGTTTTCAACAACATAAATCACGAGTTTCTCGATCTGTCCTATGAATAAATAAGCACACAGGTCGATGAAGCATTCTAAAGGCAGCGTAAACGTTTATTAAAGTGGAACGGAGAGAACAGATGTACTGCGCTTCAGCTTGAACAATTTTCATAATCAGAAGCAAAGTTATTGTGCTTCTTTACATTTTATTTTACATGTGGATTTAAAACCCAATTTGAAACACAAATAACATGTCATGTGACTGTCAAGTGAAATAGTCAATGCAGGCTGATAGAACACGGTTATTAAATGGCAGTTTCACGTAATTCCAGCCAAGAAATAAATGGAAAGATTGTTATTAACTTTCATATCTCTCTGTTGGATAAGTATCACACTCCAGACACACAGCTTAGCACAAATGAATACAGGGACCTGATTGTTCTCCAACTATCCCTACAAATTCAGCATCAGGTTGGTTCCGCAGATCAGAAGCTGAAAAACACCAATTTTGCTTCGTCTTCTCCCACCCACCCTTATTCCAGCTTCTGATTGACTGAATAGGGATAGTTGGAAACCAAGCAGGGCAGGGACGGGTCCCCGAGGACCAGGATTTGGATCCCCTGAAATAATAGTCTCTCCAAAGTGAAAAATATACCTACAAACACTTTAGATCTCATCATTTCGCACATCACGTCCTGCATTTTTGTAAAATTGATAAATGAACTGTACATAAATGTAAATACACACTGTGACTAGCAGTAAGCAAACATTAACTAAGCCCTGCTCTGCTACACCCTGCTACAACTCTGCTACACTCAGCCCAGTGCTTCAGGTGTACTTTGTTAGAATATGACAATAAATGACAATACTGTAAAAGTTACTGTCTTTAATCTTTTGCAGCACTGATTTAATTTTTAAATATCAATCTGCTAATGTACCTGCATCCCAGACTTTGTAGTATATAGAGGCCATATTATAAGTAGGTCAAAACAAAGGCTAAGATGTATTTGCTCTATTTATTCGGCTCAGCACTGACTTAAACATATATATACCACGTGTGTACTTGTCCCAGACATCTCATCTTTAAAAAGCGCGTTGGATGGAAGGCTGGTGGTGACCTGTGTCTTCAGCCAAACACAGGAGACTCCTGCACTGATAGTTTGGAGCTGGCGTGGGAGACGGATGAACGGCAGTCAGATAATGGTTTTAAACACAAGCGTTCCTGAGCCCGAGGACGTCTCGGAAGACACTACGCAGGGAAGATAATTTGGACATGAAACTACAACAGCTTCACAGTACAAAGAAGCTAGCAGCAAACCTTGGCATTGATGCCACACCGGCTGCTTCACGAAGATCTTATCATGATTGTTTTATATACAGTGGAAACATGTGATACTATTAATTAACAGAGCATTAAGTCACGTTTGTCAGTGGAGACATGTACAGTACGTCCAACTACAGTTAACACATTGTACAAATAGAATATTTTATACACCCAAAATATATAATTTAACAAAAACTGATCATTATAACCTTCATAAAGGGGGAATTTACTGAAGCACTGAGTTTGACTTGATGAACCACATAAACTGGCAACTGAGATTATAATTTTTCTCCTTTGTCTTTCAGTTTGTTAGTTTTGAGGCAATTGTTTTTTTTTTGAGACCTAACACTTCAATTGAGCTCAATTTATTACTTTGGCTGACATTTCAACTTTTTTTCAGTGCTTCAGCTTTGACTTTCTTTTTTTTATTTTTTTATTTCAGCTGATGCCTTATTACCACCCAACCCTTGTGATTAAATTGACATTTCTACTTCTTTCAGTGCAAATAGTAAAAGTAAAACTCAGCTTCATGCCAATTTGTATTTGCGTAACACAAGTTAAAACGTTCTAATGTTTCAACAAAAGATTTCAAACATCAATTAATGTAAAAAAAATTTTACCACTTCAAAATGAAAAAGTACAAAGTTTCGATCTTCACAAATGCTTTAGGAAAGTTTTTCTCCTGACACTTTTTATAGAACAGATGTATTGTTAATGTGTTTGTCACTTGCCTCGTCTTCCTCCACGCATGTTTGTCTTGGCAGCCACACCTGTCCTCGGCAGATTTGTTTGGCATCTGTCATCAGCGCAGCAGCCTGCAGAGAATACGAGCTGCAGTTTAATAGATCGGGCTTTAGCCTCATCAAGGTTTAAAGTGATAATCCCTCTGGCCAATCCCAGCGTTTGTCTCCGTATAAGATGACCTTTGTGGCCAAACACGCTGCCGTGACAGACGAGGAAAATATCCCGCTGCCACTGAATGCCACACTTAACAGGTGTTATTTTCCCCAAGTTTGTACTGGTGTTGAGCAACATCGCTGCTGTAGGTCACAGTGCTGCTGAAAGACTGTTGGGCGTAACCCAATTTTACAATGTGCCAAAGCCTGCAACGCATTTTCTTGTATCATACAGACTCAAATGAAGTTTAGCACAAGTTTTTCCTGAATTCACGCATTGCACATTCAGACACTTACACTGAGGGTGATCCAGGAGTCCAGGTACAAGGAAGAAGCACTTAGGTGCATAGGATAACATGTTTTTTCCTCCCACTGACAGAGGAACAAGCCAGAAAAAGAACAGAACAATGGAGTTTTAAGAACAGACTAAGAGCAAAGAGCTGAGACCAGGAGGCCAGTCGAAGGCTAGTCTGGTCTTCCTCAGGGTGTGGGTAACCCATCAAAGCTCTGACGGCTCACCACCAAATCTCACACTCAACAACAGAACTGAAACCAGTGGACTGTGAAGTGCAGAGGTGTGTAACCTTCGACCAGAAACACACCAATAAAGACCAGTAATACTGTGACTTTCTTACACACGTAGATGCGTCGACCTTAATAGTTTCTGAAGCCACAGTATAGAAGTTCACTGTATGACCATACAAGGTCATGCTCTCCTCCTAATGGCAACCTGATCTATATTAAAGCTCTGACATACGAAGAAGAAACCCAGAAACTGCTGAGTTGATGCTTTACATGATTTCACTCCATCCAGATAATTAACAATCCCCAAATACATCAGAACTAAAAATTCTAGATAATCTGAATAATAATCTAAATACATATAATATTTGGAAACACTGATTTTTCAAGATTCTGTCTAAATTGGTAACTTCTGGGTTGGAGACGCGTTTTATTTCATTACAACTGTGTTTTACTTTGTCATTCGTTGTTCACACACTTGTCGTGACTTATTGTTGCCCGTATGGAGTTTTTGCTGTAGATGTTGAAAGATAAATCAATTAGAGTGTGTTATGAACTAGTAAGTGAATTAAATAAGAAAAGACAATAAAGTAATTTAATCACATACATGATTAAAACTTAAATCTGTAAAAAAAATTGGCAAAAATTTTACTTGATGTCTTTGACATGTCTTGATGTCATCGTTTCACTTAATACTGTGGACTAAAACCAATTTATTGCCGTAACTGTTGATTCAAAATTTCAGCAGCTGGCAGCAAACGCAGAGCAGAGCACTGACTATAACTTACTAACGTCTTAAAAATGTGTTTCCTGCTTTGATGCCGTGGGAAACTGAGGTTTCACCATTTTGAAATTTTGCTTCGTGACCATTGTAGGCAATTTTGTGACGTTAAGTTGGTGTCTATTCTTAACGAGTCGAGCACAAAAGCAGCTTGACATGAAGATGAACAGACCTGTTACACCATAAAGAACATAATCTATGAAATAAAAAAGTATTAATTACTCACCAATTCCGCAGCTGCACTTTTCTAGCTTTAATCATATCTACAGTGTAGTTTTAGGACGAGCTACTTCCTTAAGTGTCCTGTCATCTCCGGTCTGACTCACGTCCGCCTTTTATTCTTATCTGATAAAACAGATCTGAGTAAAAACTTCCATCACTGATACAGTCTAAACACATCTTCATTTCATAAACATTTTCCTGTTTGCTGCATCTTTTGGCCAGGTCATCATGACCAATTTTATCTTTAAATCTGAGCTAAACCTATGCACAAAGCAGAAAATAGGTTCAAGAATAAACTACTTTGACAGATGGGTTAGGTTTGTGACAATAGGTTTACTGTAAGTGTTTAAGACGTACAGAGGGACATTAGTCACACTTGGATGAAAATTCTTTTTAATCGTTACCCAGAAGAAAGTATATTAATTATTATTTTGTATTTACACTTGAGTTTACATTTTGGCAGGATAACTCCTGGCCGAGCAATCTGTCTGAGAGCTGGAAGACACACAACTGAGATTTTCAGAAATTTAGTCCCATTACGGGAAAAATGATGGTGGACACTAAGGGGAATTCCCCTTTTTCCTGGGCAAGTTTCAAAAACCCTTTTGAGGACAGAAAATTAAAGGGGACGTCAAGGGCAGGACAACACAATGCATCACACTTGAATTTCTCTGTTTGGTTTCTTTTAGAAACATAACAGTTTTTTTTTTTTTAAAGAATGACACTTGAGACTCCTGTGTAGATGAGAATATGTGCTGGGGTTTTTTTTTAAAGTTGTGGTTGTGCTGTAAATTAAACAACTGAAAAAATCATTACAACAAAAATAATATTTTAGGTGCTTACAATCCTACACAGGAGGGTATTTTAAAATGAGGAGGGGGGAATGTTCTCCACAGTTAGACAACAGAAAGTCTGATCAATCCAATGTCTCCATTTCTCCTGAAGTATTTCCTCCGCTCTTTGTCCATTTTCTTCCAGCTCTCTTTACCGATCAGGTCTTTGGAGGCAGAAGACTTTTGCCTGGTTGTCTCCTGAGGTTGTTACTGCGAGAGTCGCTTCCCTGAAGAAGATACGGAAAATGACATCGAGGCTGAAGTCAAGTCAAGCAAGTCAGGAAAATGACAAATGCAGTGTTTGAGGAAGTGTTGGTTAAATTTCTTCAGACTCAAACTGCTTTATAACATCAGTACATTACAGTGTATTTTAATTCAAAACTAAATTAATGCTACGTTTTCTTAAGCAGCTACACCTACTGAAGTGGGCTTGAGGTAAAGCATTCAGTGCCTGCAGCCACTCTGCTGTTTGATCTCAACCAAACTGCGCCGGTAATACGCATCCGTCAGTGGAGTCGTACCTGTTGATGGTGAAATCCAGGATCTCCGCAGTGTGACCGTGGTACTCAGAGACCAGGTTGCCAGAACGAGCATCCCATAAACGCAGCGCTCCGTCTAAGCTGCAGGTGGACACCACCGAAGAAGACTCTTCCCACTGCAGGTGAACAATTCCAGCCTGGTGGAACACAGACCGGAGTTTTGGTTAACAAGAGCAGCTGTGAACAGTTTAATGCGGAACCCATTTTTTTCTGGTTTGGTTTGGTTACGACCATCATTCTGACCCTGGAAACACCTGGTTTGCAATGTGGTTAAACTGGTATTAGTGGCTGCAAATACTAGTGCTGCACAGTGTATCAATAGTATTGTTATTACTTTCCCTTTTTTTCTTTATTGATATCTTATAACTTATGTATGTATGTATGTATGTATGTATGTATGTATGTATGTATGTATGTATACATACTGTATTATTATGTAATGGCTGCTGCAACACAAACGTTTCCCTCCGGGCTTTAATAAAGTATCTAACCATCTAACACACTGGCTGCTGTACTCATAGGCCAAAAGGTAAGTGAGCCAAAACATATCACCAGCTTCTGTTTCTGCAGGGTCTCACCTCATGTTGGCACCTGTGCCTTAGGATTTGTGTTGACAGGTCGTATATGGCCAGAGTCCCGTCCAGGTATGCCACTGCTACAAGAGGCAGACTGGGAACGACAGTAGAGAACAAACAGTTTTTTACAACAATAGAACTGTACTAGACTAAAATTTTTGTCTTGTTTTGGAACAAGGCACGTTTTGGAGCTTCACAACTCACACGTTGCAGAACCCCACAGATTCCACAGAGTTGGATTCTTCCTCGTCTTTCGATGCGCTTGTTTTGCCTCCTTCCACAGAAAATGCTCCCACAACCTTCACACACACCGATATTGGAAACCCATAAATACTTAAGGCCGTGTTTATTTTTCCTTTTCTTTCGTTATACTCCTATGACACCCACCTTGCCCGTGGTGGTGTTGATGAGCTTGGCGTAGCCGTCCACCGAACCTGTCAGAACTAGGGAGCCATCTTTGTTGCACACCAGGCAGGTCAGCGCCCCCCGGTGTCCATCCTGACCTGTCAAAGGCCAGTGACACTATTACCACCCCGCAGTTCAGCTGAGACACTAATTCAGCCACAGATGCCGCTTAGAAATTTGCACTGTTTCAGTTGCGATGAGGAAATCCATAATTAGAATATGAGAAAGTCTGGTTTTATCTTTCCATTTTAAACTCAGGGCTGGCGAGTTTTAAATCTAGAACTTGGCCTACTTTTTCTATTCACACGCTGTTTTCCAAAAACAGAGTCTTATATAATTTGTTTACAAGGATTTTATCTTTGTTGGTCTTACAATTTTTATTGGGCTATAAATCTGTAGTACATTTATAGTTCACTTACTGGCTGTTGTTTGTTGTTCTCCTGTTTGTATATGAGTTTGTAACTACGTAGGGAGGAGTAACATACTAAAAGAATTCAGTCCCCTTTACATACTGAACAATTAGTATTGTAAATTTTATTTACAAATTTATAAAAAGCCCATAAAAGGAGTGTATACAGAGAAAGAGGTTAGCTAAGAAGAAGTGGGACACTGAGAGGACTGAAGAGAGTAGACAGGAGTACAGGGAGATACAGCGTAAGGTGAAGGTAGAGGTGGCAAAGGCCAAACAAAGAGCATATGAGGACTTGTATGCTAGGTTGGACACTAAAGAGGGAGAGGTGGATTTGTACAGGTTGGCCAGACAAAGAGATAGAGATGGAAAGGATGTGCAGCAGGTTAGGGTGATTAAAGATAAGGATGGAAATGTATTGACAGGTGCCAGTAGTGTGATGGGAAGATGGAAGGAGTACTTTGAAGAGTTGATGAACGAGGAAAATGAAAGGGAACGAAGAGTAGAAGAGGTGACTATTGTGAAGCAGGAAGTAGCAAAGATTAGTAAGAGTGAAGTGAGGAGGACATTGAAGAGGATGAAGAGTGGAAAGGCAGTTGGTCCTGATGACATACCTGTGGAGGTATGGAAGTGTCTAGGAGAGGTGGCAGTAGAGTTTTTGACTAGTTTGTTTAACAAGATCTTGGAGAGTGAGAGGATGCCAGAGGACTGGAGGAAAAGTGTACTGGTACCAATTTTTAAGAACAAGGGAGATGTGCAGAGCTGTGGCAACTACAGAGGAATAAAGCTGATGAGTCACACAATGAAGTTGTGGGAAAGAGTAGTGGAAGCTCGGCTAAGGGCAGAGGTGAGTATTCGTGAACAGCAATATGGTTTCATGCCTAGAAAGAGTACAACAGATGCAGTATTTGCTTTGAGGACGCTGATGGAGAAGTACAGAGAGGGTCATAGGGAGTTGCATTGTGTCTTCGTAGATTTAGAAAAAGCGTATGACAGGGTGCCGAGAGAGGAGCTGTGGTATTGTATGAGGACGTCTGGAGTGGCAGAGAAGTATGTTAGAGTGGTGCAGGACATGTATGAGAGCTGTAAGACAGTGGTGAGGTGCTGTAGGTGTGACAGAGGAGTTCAAGGTGGAGGTGGGTCTGCATCAAGGATCGGCTTTGAGCCCCTTCTTGTTTGCTCTGGTGATGGACAGACTGACAGATGAGGTTAGACAAGAATCTCCCTGGACTATGATGTTTGCAGATGACATTGTTATTTGTAGTGAGAGCAGGGAGCAGGTGGAGGAAAATCTAGAGAGGTGGAGGTCTGCTCTGGAAAACAGAGGAATGAAGCTTAGCCGCAGCAAGACAGAATACATGTGTGTCAATGAGAGGGACCCAGGTGGAACAGTGAGGTTACAGGGAGCAGAGGTGAAGAAGGTGCAGGACTTTAAGTATTTAGGGTCAACGGTTCAGAGCAACGGTGAGTGTGGAAAAGAGGTGAAGAGGCGAGTGCAGGCAGGTTGGAACGGGTGGAGAAAAGTGTCAGGTGTGTTGTGTGATAAAAGAGTATCAGCGAGAATGAAAGGAAAGGTGTTCAAGACGGTGGTGAGACCAGCGATGTTGTTCGGCTTAGAGACTGTTGCACTGAAGAAAAGACAGGAAGCAGAGCTGGAGGTAGCAGAGCTTAAGATGTTGAGGTTCTCTTTGGGAGTGACGAGGATGGACAGGATCAGGAATGAGTACATCAGAGGGACAGCTCATGTTAGATGTTTTGGAGATAAAGTCAGAGAGGCCAGATTGAGGTGGTTTGGACATGTTCAGAGGAGAAACTGTGAATATATCGGTAGAAGGATGCTGAGGTTGGAGCTGCCAGGCAGGAGGTCTAGAGGAAGACCAAAGAGGAGATTTATGGATGTAGTGAGGGAGGACATGAAGTTAGTTGGTGTGAGTGAAGAGGATGCAGAGGACAGAGTTAGATGGAGGCACATGATTCGCTGTGGCGACACCTGAAAGGGAGCAGCCGAAAGGAAAAGAAGAAGATAAAAAGCCCATAAAAATCCATGATCTGTCAAGAAGCAGGGGATGTGCTTGTAGAGACTTAATCAAGAAACTAAGGTTATTACTGCTGCCACCGGCACTTCTACAAAATACACATTTGAAGTACTGAATACTTTTGTAAATGAGAGATTTCAGTTGTTGATTTTTAATCTTCACTTAAAAAATCAAATCTATAACACAAAAGAAGTGTGCACAATGGGAAGGGCTCTGAATCCTTTCTGAAGCAGTTCCTTTAATATGAATTCTAGAAGATGAAATGGAAATCTGTCCAATGATCTGTGTTAAAAAGCCAGAAGGAGTTTCCCATTGGAGATGGAGCAAAAGGTTTTCAAAGAATTATTTATTCCTTTGAAAATGCTTTTTCCCTTACAGTTCCAACTGTAATCAGATGGGCTCCATGATCCATTCCCCCTAAATAAAATCACCTAAAAGCCTAAAATCTAAAAAGGAAAAGCTGGATGAAACAACACATTAGAGCTGCCACACTCACCTTTAATGACATGTATTGCGTTACCATTCTTCAGATCCCACACACGTACTGTTCCATCCTCATAACCCACTACAGCCCGTTTACCTGGAAAAAAGTCATTCCACTCCACGTAAACTCCAAAGTTCACTCTTATCATAGGATATGATTAAAAAGATCCAGAACAGCTAATACAAAAACAGTCCAGAATGAAGCTGTATGGGAAGATACTGAAAATAAAATCAATGCCTTATCAATGTCTTCTCTGTTTTACTTTTATATGCTGTAAAGCATCCTGACTTTTTTGGCTTGTTTTCTCATGTCTCACCGTCAGGTAAGACTTTGCCGCTGGTGGCCTGGCATGCAGGACTCTGGAAAGTTTTACAGTCTCCTGCAGGGATCTTCCACATCCACACACTGCCATCATCTGTTCCTGCCAGCAGCACCGGAGCACAGGGATGCCACTCCAACCACTGAGGGGGAAGCGGGGCAGACAACCACAAATTAACAGCTACTTGAAACACACACACACACACACACACACAAACAGTTTCCCTCTGATTTCCACTCCAGTTTTCTATTAGTGGCCACTGAGCAGATGGTGTACTTATTATAGGTTGTAAGCTTTGTTGCAACTCAGCAGTGGTGGTTGAGCAAGGGGAGAGTGTGTGATCACTCACTTCCTCTTCAACACCACAAATTCTCAGCCTGAATGGTCATCCTCTTATTTTCTTATACATTCCTTCAGCCTCAATAAAACACTTTGTTCAAGTGCTTGCAGATGCACAAACTTAAACAGACGCACGACACACAAAACTCTCAAAACGATGCAGTGCTCAAGCCCCTCACCTCCAGATCTCCAACTTCAAAGGACCAGATCTCCTCTTTGGTTTCCACTTTCCAAACTTTAATCATGCCACTCATGTCACCCGAGGCCACCATGGAGGAGTCATGGCTGAACATGGCACATGTCACAGAGTCTTTGTGACCTGTGGAGAATCCACATTGTTTAATAAACTATTTTAGTGTCACACATTACTAAGTTGACCTGTCATGTATCTCAGAAAGCTAAAAGCTACAAACAAAGAATAGAAATAGGCTTTTTCAAAAATTGGACACCCAACATTTGTTTTGTGTGTGTGTAGGAAAAGAAAACTGAAAATGTAAATAATAACGATGCATTTCTGCTACGCAGTAGTACAGTGAAGACCACTTCCTATTACTTCTGATCTATTCTACGATCACTCATATGCGAAGTAAAAAAAACAAAAAACAAAGCTGATGTCAGTGACACGGATCTGTGTTTTAAAGCTGAAATAATTACTGAGTGCCTTTCATTTCACCAGTGCTGACCTCAGGTTTTAGCATTGGAACAATCAAAGGATGAACCCAAACACACTTTGCCCTGAACACCCACCTGTGCATTCCAGCAGAACTTCTCCATCGCTCACCCTCCACACATACGCCTTATCGTCCTCTCCTCCCGTTACAGCCAGGCTGTTCGTGGCAGGATCCAAACTCACACAAAACACGGAGCCTGCACAGAGGACAACCACAGTTAACCCTTTAACAGAGTGACGTTGCGTAGCAGACGAGACAAAACTATGAGGCAGCACTTCACCTGTGTGTTTAGAGAAGGTCACCTCGCTGTCATCTTGTTCAGCCTCAGCTTCCATCTCGTCCTCTGTCTCCCAGCCTTCATCGTCATCTTCTGCATTCCCGGTGTCCTCAAAGTCGACGTCCTCCAGGTCATCAGCCAAATCATCTGTGAGTGGAAGAGAAAGTAGACTAGTTAAGATATTAAGTGATGATTATAAGCGGCCCTGAACACCTACAAATCAAGTGTCGTTCGCTCGTTTCACTCCAGTCACTAAAAGAAACTCTGGTCAGACACTGGCAGTTACATGTACAAAAAGTGACTTATGAGATGTATTTAGCTGTTTTTCTACCCACCAGGACAAGGCTCCGTCTCGTTTAGCTCGATGACTTCAATAATTTCCTCATCTCCGTGTAGCTCAATGGCATTTTCCTCCGTGTTCTCCATGCTGTTAGCAGGCTAAACCGTGCGAGCAAAGCTGGCTAAACCTGACTTTAGGCTAAAGCACTTTTAGCTACTCACAGCGTCAAAGCGTGAAAAAAAGTTACAATTCTGCTCACAAATGCTATGTTTAGTGTTTAACAGATACCGAAAAAAAAGCCGTTGAAAGTCAAAATAACTAGATCCCCATGTTTTCTTCACATGGAAAAAATAACACACGCATATTGATGACGTACGCGGGTTGTTTGCTTTTTCCTCCACATGATGGCGCTGTTACACAAAAAGATGCGCAGCTGGGAGCTCGGTTGCAAAGATGCAACCTCCTGCTGTGTTATTTCTCCTTTTAAACATGGGTAATGATACCAAACACCAAAATCATGCATTTCAGGCTCCTACTGTACCTCAGTGGTGGAATAAGTGTATGATAATAAGTGGAATATCATTAATATAGTGCAGTCTGAAGTTCGTGCATCTCTGAAACAAAGTGGACTGCAAGTGTAAAGCTGAATAAAACTCAAGTGAAGCAAAACTACTTACAGTTGTACTTCCACTTACTACTACTGAAGGAAGTAATCATCTGTTTATTTAGCATCATCTAAATAAACAGTATTCAATAGCAATAAGATTGTCACGAATTAACTAGGAGTCACATGCTTGTTTGCTTTTCTCTCCGTTTACATTTTCTTCTTTAATGTATCACATTTTCCTCTCACTGGAAAAGAAATGTCACCAGCAACATTCTTGTGTTGTCTTATAAATGTCCTTGATGTTTCATAAGGAAGAGTCAGTAATAATAATATGGCAATACCACAACTGTCAGCAGCAGCAGCAGCTTTTATTTCAGTATTTTCTCTAGGAAGCAAAAGCCCTTACACGTGCAAAAAGAAAAAAGAGAGAGAGAGAGAGAGAGAGAATTGCTACTTACCCATTCCTAAAATACCACTGTGAATTGTTCCTCATTGTGTCATTTCTCTGTTCTGTCTGGTTGTGGCCAGTCTCTTCTCTCACGGTGTCATGCTCTGCTCCTTCTGGTAGCACCAGCTGTTTGACATCAGTCCCTTTCACTTCATTCCTTGCACGAATGACACTCCGAGGCTTGTTAGTGAGCAATGGTGAACAATGGACAACTTATGAATTACCATCATTCTGCTTCACCACTGATGACCAGTTTTACATGAGCAGAGGTGCAGCCGTGTATTAACATTATTTCATTGTGCAAACAAGGTCTCTATAGAACATTATTGTTAAAAGTTCTTAAGTGGTATTTGTTTTTAATAGTCAAGACTTGTGTGTTAAAGTACTACTACTACGACTACCCACGCCAAAGAATAATCCCTCTTTTTCTGCATAGCTTGGTCAAACAAAAAAATACATGAAACGTCATCATAACCTTATTTTTAAATTGGCTGTTGTGTCTTTCATATTAGTATGAGCAAGAGTTTCAAAGGAAATGAAATGTTACTGTACTAAAATAAATTATAGAATATTTTCCAAAATACCAGGTGACTGCAGTGTTAATAACAACAATTATTTTAACAGCAAAAAGTCCAGTGCCCTCAACAGACATGTAGGTCTTTAATTTATTAATGAGGCTCAGTGAGTGAGCCTGAAGAAAGTGGCCTTGCAAAAAGTGTTGCTCACAAGCTGATTCATGAGCAAATATTAATAAAGTCGACATTTAAACGTGTCTGTTGAGTGCACTGCAATTTTTGCTATTAATATTTGGTACTTTCCAGCGCCAGTTTTATACTTTGGATTGATAAGTGCACAGCTGTGCACAGGATTATCATGTCTTAACAATGATGTTGTTTTTATTTTCAATATGTGACTAAATATTTAAGTGCAGTAAACAGCCACACGTTACCGTGAACCAATCAGCAACAACATTTACATACTCCTACAATCTAATGCAAGCCAACACAGGATCTCTGCCAGAAAGTCTACATTTCCAAGGCTTTAATTTCTCACTTTTGAAGTTGAAACTCTCAGATGAGTGATTCTAATGTTTTGACCCCCTCACTCATTTTAAATAGGCCAACCATTAACCAACCATTAAATACTGTCTAATGCACTTCAGCACGACTCCACGAAGTATTTTAGTTCCTGGTCGATTCAACAACATGACACTGTGCAGTAAATTGGCTGTATTATGGAGTTTAGTATTACAGACTATGTATATATAGTCTGTAATAATATACATAGTATATTACATTACTATGTAGACAGCTGCATAATCTAACTTATTATCATGTTTATTTTTATTATCATGTCATGCAGTGATAACAAACTGCACAAAAATGTTTCCACCAGTTGAAATCCACTGTGCTGAAGTGTCCTTGGGCAATATATTAAATGACCAGTGAATCTCTGAGCCCGTTTGACCTCTGTGTGCAAGAAAATATGAATTTATGATTTCAAAACAAGAGACACAGTCATTCACATTTATGTATATATATTCATTAGGCTTCACTAAACCACAGATATAACATTGTAAGCGAAGGAGTAGTCTATTTTAAAAGCGGCTCTCAAACATTTCCTGGCCAGAGTTATTTTATGAACACTTAACACAGTTTGTCTACTTCAGGTTTTTTTGGTTTGGTTTATGTCTTTCGCTATATGCTACTGGCAGAGCACATGGACTAAATGGCCAAAAAAGTTTTACTGCCTGCCTGGGCCCTCAATATTAAGCCTTTCCCTGGAAAATACAACCAGCTCATGATGTGGTGAGATACTGGAAACATTAAGAGTGTATGTTATAGACATTTCAAATTTGTAGTGAGTGAGAGATTTATAAACTCCATGTTCAATTATGAGTAACGTTGAATGAGCTTGTTGAACTTAAATGACATTAGTTACGAGGCTGCGTTATTTTACTAATCTGTTTTTGCAGCTCACCATTTTTTCGGGCTGCCGTGCCAGTAAAAGACTTCATTCAGCTCCCATTCACATACGTTAAAAGCCCCTAACGCTGTGGGATTAATTTGAGCATATGAATCATATTTTCAGACATTTTTACAACAGTGGGTGCAGTTGATTTTGATGGATGCTACAAATACCCGTCCAAAAGAAAAGATATTTTCCCATATAATTCAATTATTTCGTTTTTTAACCACAACATGGCAAGTAGTCACTGTTTTCCCCAGAAAAAAAAAAACCTTTTGAAACAGCAGTCGGAGTCCTGTCAGACCCACCCGAGACACTCAAAGTCTCCATTAAATCCAGACTTAGGAAATTCTTACAGGCTTAGCAGTTCCTTAAGTCAATATGGTTCATAAATAAAATCTGTGTATGTAACAGAGATCATAAGCTGGTTTGACCTTGGAGAACTTGTGCTGCAGTCCTCTGAGGAACGACGACATGCTATAAAACAGGAGGAAAGGGTTTTTTTCATCCTGTTGGGGTTTTTTTGGTTTGTCTTTCCCATAATTTGTCTGAATTAAATGTGAAATAATTGAGCATCAGTAGTATTAAAAAGTAAGTTTGTATGTTTAGTCAAGTAAATACATCTAAACGTTGAGGTACGTGTGTTTTAATTGAATAGTTCCATTTTATTCTATTTAATACTATACATTTATTTGGGAGCTGCACTCACTAATTGTAACTTTCAAGATTAAGATCTTAAATTAAAAGCCTGTGATGAGATTGGAGGATGTGTACAGATAATGATATTCCCATCAGCCTCGGTTGTGTAGAGCTAATCATCTCACGACCAACCCAGTCGTATGTCAGCGATACGAGGAACCAGGTTGGGAAACATTCAACTACTACATAAGCACATTTTTAACCAACTATAACGCTGTAACATTACTTACATGCGGTCGTACTTCAGTAATATTTTCAATGCAAAGCTTTTTTTTTTGTTGTGGTTTTGTTTGTAAATCCTCTAACTGAGAATTTTTAGCTACTTCATTCAAAGATCTGAGAGGTTTTCCACCCAATTTTTTGAGAAAATACATGACTTTAACACCAAATTTTGAAGCATAAAAAGGTGTTTGCAGCGTCAATAAACGTATTGACGTGAATTTAAAATGAAATGCTTTCAGGCGAAGCAGCAAACTGAGGACTGTTCAGCATAAAGTTTGAGTGCTACAGATATTTTTCTTTTTGTTTTTTGAATCGGTCTATTTTTACCTAGGCCTTTTTGGTAACAGCACATTGGGTGGGCTGCTGTCATCAGAGACCAGGAGCGACCCGTCATAACAACATTTCTCGTTTTATCATGCCTGCAGGCTGGTTTGTGTCGGAAAAGCAGGGCCTGGGGTTCTGTTACTTTATAGGCACACACACGTAGAAAAACACACTTTGTCTGACCACAACACTGAGGCATATTCATCCACTTTGTGTGTGTGTGTGTGTGTGTGTGCCTATGCAGTCCACGCACCTTTACACACTCACACACATGCATGCACACACAAACAGTATCAGTAATAAGGCCTGGGAGCTGTTGCTGTGTGAGAGGTAATTACTCCATGCAGCTCGGCGACGCTTTGATGGAAAGTTTTAGACTAACTGGCTCGACTGTAAGAAGCCTTGACTCTTGCTTCTTTTTAACAAGAAGTCTTTATGGCTCATTTTTGCTCTCTTTTCTCTCTTAAAGTCTCCAGTTTCATGGCATCCTGGAAAGATTTTACGTCCCATTTGTTAAATAAAAGCAAAGGAACATACAAGAATTGTGCTTAATTCACCCAATATTTTGCAGGCTGCTATTGCGCATTCTCATCACATGCTGTCAGCGCGCTGTGATATGTTTGGAAGTGTTTTCTTTCTTGCTAGCAAAGCAAACCTCCTTTATGATGCTGAGGTCTGCCTGCTTTGTCTGCATGTTGCATCTGACTCATGTGGGATAGTCTTGGGTGAGACGACTGCTTCCCTTCACAAACCACTAACAGCCAGTTGTGTGTGTATTGCAAGTGGTCTGGTCCACAGCTTGTGTGTGATGTGTCTGCTGTGGTAGCAGAGCAGTAGTTTTTTGCAGGCCCTACAAGCTCGCCTGTTGACTTTTTAGCCTGATTGCTGAACCTCTTCCAGCCTCTGGCCAAAAACATGATGTATTTTTGGAACATCATTACTCAGAATATGTGTTTTTAGCCAGAGCCATGTAAGGTACTTTGGCTCAGAGGCTTTTGAAGGCATCATGCTCCAAATAAGAGGATTTATAGCTACCCACCATGAATATAAAACTGAAGGAGAAGGAGGTGATGGCTTCTCCCCTAGATGCAAAATAGTTAAACTAACCTAATCAGCGATTTGGCAACCTGAGTGTGATGTTCACTGAATTGCAAATGTGCTGCTCTGGGCAATATAAGCCAATCTAATCCCTGCTTTGACATCACTGCTCTGGACACACTCAGTCACACACAAGTGTATACACACTTTTCAGTGTTTTATGCATGTCTGCGTCAGCAAAAGCCCATAGACAAACAATACAGATGCAGATGTCTAAGGGCAATTTATGCTTCCTGAAAGCCCAAGTATAAACTGTTCTTTTATACAGTGACATATATGTTAATAAATGTGGTGAAGGGAATGTGTAAATTGCAATTTATCAGCAAGCAATTCTAAATATATTTTAATCGCAGTTAACATTTCTATTTATCGTAATGTATGCACATTTATGAGCGATATCCATTTAGTTGGCTTTGGTTATGGCTCTATAAGAGACATTTCCAGGAGGTAAATATTTGTAAGGCACAGATAAGTTGTTCAGGTCCTCAAAAACATTAATCAAACCATAATCCAACCTGGAACCATCAAGAATAAATGCTGTGTTCGAGCGGTTCAGTAATAATAGAGGGATTAGAAAGGGAGCCCATGACCTCTTACACAAGTTACTTATGTTTGTGTTCAAATACATCATACACACAAGAAGAAGGTATGCAGTCATACTGTTCTGAGGTTGAAGCCCAAAAGAGATTACTCAAGCACAGCAACATCAGTGATGCCTCCAAGACCGACTGCCTTATGTAACTGATGCTCCCTGGCTCATCCACAGAAATTATAATCCTCTGTTGCTATGGATACGGCTGTCCCAGCGGGCCTCCCTTGTACTTTAATAGAGGTCCGACCTTGATTAATAAATGCAAGTGGCCGCAGTTTCAGCACAAAGCGTAGACCATGTTAAAATGATAAAGAAAGATAATGAAAGGGGTGATAGTGACAGGGCAGGAAGGTCAGGGCCCTGGCAAGCAGTTAAGCACCTGCACTGCTGAAGTGCCCTTGAGCAGGATGAGGAATTGCTGGTGGACCATGGCCTCTACTGTCCCTGTAGACGGTACGTGAAAAGTTGGTAATGTTCTCTGCACTATGAATTAATACAAAAAAGGGAATAAACTGATGAAAAAAGTTGTGGAGTAGCTCAACTAACTGGGAAAAATAAAATCTTAACATTAGGTAGTTGAGCTAAAAGTAGGTCTGACGGTTTAAGTAGTCAGCTTAAAATAAATGTTTCAGATAGTCGGCAAATGTTTTAAATAGCTCTTGTTTGGTAGCTAACGGTAGGGTAATAATTCAACAGTTAAAATAGCCGAAATGGGGAAGGACTTAATTCTGTTGTTAGTTAAATATAGTGTTTATAACCTATTGGAATAGCTAAATAAAATGCTCAGGTCTCCATTAGATTGGTTTCAAGTGGGAAGGTTACTGTTGCCGTTCTGTCACTGAGTCAGCTGAGGCCTAAGGCAGTAACCAACACGAGATGAACACCTGGAATATATGAACAGCTTTCTCTGTCGTTACACGGTAGTTAGTTCAGCGTGACATGTTCGGCTTACATGGCGGCATAAAAGGAAGATTGTAGTAAGGATGCAGTGCAAATGAGCTCGTTGTTTCCTTCCTCTCTCCGCGCGGCATTAATCAAACCGGAGGCCTCATCACCCTGGGTTTTCTTTAGAGATTCTTGTAGAAAACTTTCGAAACTCTGATGAATTCCCATGACATCAGCTGAAAGTAAAATGGTTGAATGTTTTAAAAAGAGCACTAAAGTAAATAGTTATCAATCCAACCTAAGCAACAACAGAAAGCCTATGTGAAAACATTGTTGCAACATAACTTACTTATATATGCTCAGCGGTGATTAACAGTCAGTTCCAATGAACACAACTTGCACATGATAAACGATGAAAATGTGATGAGTTTATCTAGCAGAGCAGACAAAAAAGTAAGGAAGCTCTAAAATAAACTTTGACCTTTGACATATTGGCACAGTAGGTGTGTCTTTAAAAAAACAATTGAAGCAAAGTTTATGCTTATGCTATATTTACGACAGTTACAGTGTAATGCTATTTGTCAAAGCTGGGTGACACATATCTCAGAAGTGATGATGTTCGATTATGTTTCGGCCGTTTCTTCTCCTGGTGTTTGTCCGGTTCATTCGAGGCCAAAGTCTAATCCTTCCAAATTTTTTCAGTGAACTTCTCTGAGCCTTCAAAGGAGCCCGGGGGTATGAGAGAGACCACTGAGAGCAGACTTAACTCATAGCAGAGCTGTGTAGTCTACATGCACTGGGTGAATAATAACACTGTCTCTGCCTGCAGATACAGCCTGTGCAGAAACTGGTTAGCATATTACAGTAATCAAGTCAGCTAAACCAAGCAGTGGTGGGGCTGTTTGCCTGTGGGTGGCTGCTGATATGCTAAATCAAATAGAAAGTAATGGAAAGAAGGCAGCGGGGAAGGCGTTTCTCGTTGTAATGAGCGAGAATCGGATAAAAACATTTGTTGCATTTTGCTGCTACTAGAAAGTGCTCAATCCTGAAAGGAGGGTTAGTGCAACATAGATCCCAGGCAACAAACTGATTTCTATCGCTGCAAATCTGCGCGATATAAAATCTGGAAAATACCGTCATAAATGACATAAACATTTTGTCAGTGGCATTGGTATCCTTTCTCTCACTTCCCCTTAATGTGGACTTAAATCCATAACGGCTGTTTGGTTCCTCATAAGCAACTATAGCAACCAGTGGTACATTTTAGAGGGTCACTAAACTGCAACACAATGAAAGTCATATTGCTGGGGCTTAAGTCATAACATATGTGCATTCATGCTATATTACTGCAAAACTTTGTAGCAATTTATCAACAATACACAGCTTTAATTGTAAAGTTAAAGCAGCTGCCAAAGGTTTTACTGCACACAGGCCAACTACTAATCTAATGACAGCAAAGCAAAGATATTATAAGCTGTGATTAGGGTATAAACCACTAAGTTACATGCACCTGACACGGTTATTGTAGTAACTCAATACTAACGCAGTCAGACAGACTCATTATTAGTGTATGAGGTTATTAATGGTAATGACACTAAAGGGTGGTATAAAACATAATGACAACGTCATAGATATGGAGAACATAATTTGTATTATGTGTTTTGGATGAAACAAATACAAGAAATCAGGGTAAAGTAAAAATGAAGAACATGAAAATGTTCGCAAACATGCATAAGGCCATAAGGATTATACAGGAGACAAAAAACCATAAAGTTATTTAAAACAAAGTAATGACCATATTAGAAACGGAAGCGCGTGCTGAAACATTAGAGTAATATTTCTGATAATAGAGGACACGCCCCGAGACTTTTTCCTCATTATTGACAGTCATAATCTCAACCTTTCATCCAACCCGTCCTACACACACGCGCGCGCGCGCGCGCGCCGTAGACTTTATCACATTTCCATCAGGCAAACCCCGCCTCTGGTAAATGCAGGGGCGCTCCATGTGACGCTGAGGCTGTAACAAAAATCCAGTATGGCGGAATCTGTCAGCAGATGAATTTTTTCGTCCCCCCCCCTCCCCTCCCTGCGCTGAGAAAAACCCCAGAGTCTAACATGGGAGAGAAATAAGAGCCCCGTGGGACACATGTTGGGACGACTGGCCTCCTCCTGGCCCGTGTAGGTGAGCTGTTCGTGTGCTTGTGTCCCCGCTGGATGAATGTGGAGCCGAGCGTCGCCGCTTTGATGTGAATGTTCAGGCAGGGATGCGATGCAGGCGGGATTCATCAAAACAATGTCCGGCTGAAGTTTCCAGCTCGCTCCACGTCGGTTTCGGCTTCCCGGTTGTTTTTAGCGGCTGCTGCGGAGCCCGAACCGTATCTGAATCTGGTAGGAGTGAAACACTTTCCATGCGATTTATTGCTGTGTGGCGGGCGGGAAGTGTGTGAGCGTTGAGGAGGGAATGGACAGGCGATGTTTGTTATGCCGATTGTTGCTGAGCTATTTTTAGTGCGTGACCGAGTCGTAGGTTTTAACGCAACACGCACATGGATTCATTTCTCTCAATCTGTGTTACCGGCGAGAAACAATGTGTATATTGTAGGTACAGGCCTGCATAAGTGTGTGTTTGAGTGTGTGTGAATGGATCGGGATGGGCGGTGGTAAGTCTCTGCATGCGTCAATCTTTTTTTTTTTGTGAATGGGGGCGTACGGAGTGTTGGGGCTTATCAAACATCATCAAAGCTGCGCATTATAGCCGTTTCAAAGTGTTGATCAGCGCATGAAATAGTTTAGCAGCAAGAGATATTAATCAGAATTAATCGGAAATGGCATGTTTTTCGTTAGATGTGTTAGAGAGTTTGAGTTTGGATTGGAGTGCTGGGATAGAAACGCAGCTTTCGCTAGCTGGTGTCATAATGAATACTTGTAATGTTCACATTCCGTGTTATTTGATGCTTTTCTTATAAGAAATGCAGATATTCTGGGCCAGTGTGGATGTATATTTCTGTCAAAACTGTAACTTTCACAAATTTTCCAGGTTTTTGTTTTTATTTCCTCACTTTGGGATGCAGGGCTTGCCTCCCTAAATCTGTCACCCCACATCAAGCAAGCTCTTTTAAGGGACAATGGCTTAGGACACACACACTCATACACACGCACACACATGCAAACACCCCTCCCGAGACAGATGAGATGCCCTGGGAGAATGGTGTTGCATGATGCCCCCCCTGGAGTGTGAGCTACTCCCTGTGACACAGAAATTTGCCCTCGCCCCTCCTCGCCTTGCTTTTCCAACACAAAGCACAAGTGTGCCTGCGCTGTGCAGTGACCGACTTTTTTAGGGGCAATTTGTCCTGCAGCTGCACTGTCTGGACCTCTTGTCTTGAGACCCACCCCCTAAATGCGCACACACACACACAAAGACACACATACCCATCCAGCTACTGGGGACCTCAGAAACTGGCAACACACACATACACACGCAATGTTGTAAACGCGTATGTTACTCCCATACCTTCACCCCACCCCGCACCCGTTTTGCCCTGGGGCAGTTACCCCTTCTATTTGAGGTGGTAAGGGTGACTTAATGCTACGGGTGGGAGCCATGATTACACCTGACAGTCCTGCTTGAGTTTAAGCTACTCTCCAGCAACAAAGAAAAGCACAATGATTTATTTCCAGAAACAACAAAAATATCAATCGGTTAAATTCAAAACAAAGAAAAGAAAATTGAGTCTCATTTAAAAAACGGGCTATGTATAATTAATCTTAAAGCACCTCAGACAGGCTCCAGACTATGGGCAAGCATTTTTTTTCCTAGGTTGTTGCTGCAGTAGTATAATAATCAACACTCTGGCTACATTTAAAGAAGCAGGGTAACGTATTTGGTTAAAAATGAACACTTGTTTTGAGTGTCACAAACACAGGTGATGTGCATCCACTCTGACCAGTGTTAAAAGACAATTCTTATAGTTTATGTTTGTGTATTTTTCCTTTAAACATAGCACAAAATTACAAGTGTTTCCATATAAATACTTTGCTTTTCTGTTTGTTGTCAGACAACATTAGGAGTATGGGAAATTGATTTAGTCAAGGGTCAGAAATTGCTAAGTGACCCTTCACCTCTCGGTAAGCTACTTATACTAGTAGTACAGTGTAGATATGTCAGACATGTCGGTTAAAAAGTCATATTTTACTTATCTAATGTTGCAGTAATCTATGACAACTAAACACATCAATTAAATAATTAACTACGATGAAGAATGAATCACTTAAACCTTTATCAGAAGAAAATGTCAAAAATTCTCTGCATATAGTTTAAAGATCATAGTAAAACAAGTATATTTGTGTTGTTGGTCCTATTCTGATTATTTGACAAAACAAGACCTATAAATATATTTTCCAAGGTGCTCGTATTTTTTTCAGATACTATTTAGACAAAAAACATTAAGGAAATATTCAAGCAAACAATCCTCAGTTGCATGCTTCTGGTTGGCTTGTGTTTAAAATGTATAAGTAACTGATTGGAGATAGATACAACTTTAAAAGTTCAGTTAAAACTCAGAGCTCTCTAAAGCAAGGGAAAGAAAAATTGTCTCCCCCATTATTTAGTGTTTTGTACACAGATGTAAAACCTGTAGACATTGCTGCATGCAAAGAAAATATTTTTTAAATGAAACCCTCAAACCTTCAGACCGGTGTCACTACATTAGAATTTAAAATCTTATTTTCTAGAAAAAGAAGTGTTATGATTCCTCTTATCCTCTCTGGCAGGTTGACGCTAGAGACTGCGCTGCCCCTCTGATTGGAGTGGCCAAATCACAAGCCTCATGGGGATTGGCTGCTACTGCTGGACGCTTGCTTTCTGTATCCAGCCTTGAGGGATTCTTGAGGGACTGTCCTGAGTGTTGGATCAGCCTGAACACATACACAAACACAGCATTCAAACACAGCACTCCCAGACAGCCACAGTTTTGGCAGGGCAGCAGCCTCCTGATTGCCGCCCTGTAAAACACATCTGCACTCACACAAACACACAGGCATCTGCTCCGCAATACCCACACCGAGCCTGTTGTACTGTGTGGGCGCCCATCTGACCGACCTGTCAATGATGACATCACACAGCCACCAAGGTAAGAGCTTTGTCATTACCTGTCAGCATGATTTTATTTCTTTTATCCGCAATCTTGTGCCAATAGCACATGTATGATGAGATACAAAGTCACAATTTGTTTTGCTGGGGTTATTTTAAGTCTTTAAGTGTTTATGTTTTATAAATTCATGCAATAAAGCCTAACTTAAGAGTGTAGTCTGAAAAATTCAGTGAAAATGGAAGTTTTGTTAATGTGGGCTCAAAATGTATGTGCAAAACTATATAGCACAGCGATTAAACCAATTCATTTGAGGGAACGAAATTAATTATTAGCATGGACTTCAGCGTAAAAAATGATAGGAAGGCTGACCGTAGCTAAAATTTATTAGCATCTTCTATCTTCCTGCACTAAGGAAACACTGATCTATCACTGCTGCTGAAACATATCGGGGATCTTCAACAAAATTTGTAACTGTCATGTTTGGTGTAATGAGAATTTAGCTGCTCAATACAGTCACATTAGGGGAAATCACTCTGCAGTTACATCTGCCATATTGATATATGTGAAACTTTTTGATTAGGAGCACAGACAAATCATGTCTCACTAAAACGCAATAAAACATTTTAATCCAGTCTTATGACTGTTAATTGGCTTGATTCAATATGAATGAGCTCCAGAGGGTGAAAATAAAAGTCTATAAAATGGGCTCATTAGGAGAGTCTATTTCCTCTTTGACACCTAATGAAGCTGAGTTTAGAAGCAATGGCTTGTGTTTTAGTGAGCTGATAAATAATTCGGTAAGCACGAGGCAGATGGAAACGTTAGCTTCCTTCCCTGGTCGGTGTGGTACCTGACAGTGTCAGCTATGTTTACTCTGTACACCTGGGAATGTGTGCACTATAAATACCACAGCTGAGGTAACCACCAGGCCCCGAGGGACATGAACAAGCTGCAGCCTCAGTCTGCATCTCAGCCCTCCAGCATCACCCTCACTGATGCATACGAACACAACAAGAGCGTAGCTGGGATATGCGACACACTTTCCCCTTCCCCAAGTAGGGTGATATGCTGTTAAGAGTGCGGCATATTGTTCGATCTACCTGGGATTAACGTGGCTGAACGGTTTTCATCAGACAGTTCCCTGTAAATCAAATACACCTTTTGCTCACCTCGGGTTTAACCAGGGCCAACAGAAAAAATATCCAGCCAATTCTAAGAAAATATTCTGACATTGATATCTGCTAACATGTATGAAGCGTCATGTTAAATGGTCAGAGGTGTGTTAATCACCATAAATAAATGCTAATATACAGTGATGTGTAATGTGCTTTGTTCAGCCAAACGCCCAACACATCAGATCTATCTCAAGATTTAAACAACCCTAAAATTGGTTAAAAACTCCCTTAAAAGTAAAATTAAATAATTTCCAAAGGTTCAGTACTGTCTTTTTATCAGCACTAGTTTTTGTTCTCAACATTTTTTGAAATGATCCTTCTGTCATTTTTTCATTCACAATACGATTCTGTTGGAAGAAGACAAACAGTGATATTGAATCTACGCCCAGCTCTAAACACAGCCAAAAACAGGAAACTTCACTCTTTTCTGGCCATGGGCAGCAGCAGCTGATAGAACATATCAACTAAACAGTTCCCGTCAAAATATAATAAGATTTTGCCGTTTTTAATTTCCGATCTTGCTTTCCTCCACATATCATCGGCACAGTTTGCCTCTTGCGAGAGGGCCAAAGAAGGCTGTACGGGAACTGCCTGTCACACGTACTAAGTCAACTCTAACTCTAACTGATCTGTCTGTGGGTGTCCAGACTTGACGTTTTTTACCTGCAGATGCTTTTTTCTCACTGTCTTGTTTGCCTCAGAAAAAGCTTTAGGGGAGACGATCTTGGTCCTCAGAGTGCTGCCAAGTGTGGGCGTCAATTTGAGGTGTTGCTTCTCTTGTTTGAATGACAGCTTAGAGACACTTGTTGGATTTTGGTGAACAGAAAGACACAGAAACAGGCAGCCAAGAGACATTTAAAGACATGAAATCAGGAAAAATGTGCAATACTAGCCTCCTGGTGCGTGACAGGCTTAACATGTTGCTTTCTTTCCATTAAATCTTTATGGCAGGGATGTTTACCGAAGTGAGACTGTGAAGGTTGTGTTCTGTTTGAAGACGCGCGTCGGTTAATTTTCTCTTTCGTGATGTTCTTCTGACTAACACATGCAAAGAAATTGATTGTGGGCCTGTTGTGTTAGGGTTGTCTGCCACTGTTAAATTAAACCTCATTTATATCGGGTGTAATTAAATAACATTAGCTTGGGTCTCAGGGTGAAAAACGAGAATTTCAAATTGATGGCTTTGTTGTACTCTTGTATTACCAGTGTGATTCAAAGCTGCCAACTTTCTTCTGAGCTTGGTTTGCACTTCTTTCCAATCATCTTGCAGCCCTCAAAGTAAAACCCTGAGTGTGTGTGTATATGTGTGTGTGTATCTGTGTGAGCGTGTGTGTGTTTTCACCCTCATGCAGCAGCTTTGGCGTGTGTACACGATGCTTGTGTGCCATTTTTGTAATCTGTAAATGAGCTTACTAGCGTTTTGATCCCGGACTCTGCTTCTTTATTACAGCAGCAGTGGGATTTTTTTTTTTTTGTAGATTAAATATCATTTACCATAAATCTCCTTCTTTGAAAAGATCCCTTTGTCGGGTTTTTATTTCCCAGAACAAAAGGGGGTCAGGCTAAAAAGGCCTTCACATCAGTCTTTATGTGGGCATATTAGCCAACATGCTAAAGTGTGCACAGAAGTGATTACTCTGTGTGTGTGTACAGAGCTTTGGCACATTAGCTAGTGACATTTGTTTTATGTGTGTGCTCAACAATGGGCTAACGTGTTGACCACGTTTGGGTGAACAGGGCGGTTTCTGTAAATGTCATGCTAAGGATGAATTACACTTGTCAGTAGCAGTTATTCTAAATGTGGAGCACAATATAGTCAGAATTTCAGCCAAAATTTCTAAGCTTCCAGCTACCGGTAAAAATGTTAACATATTTGATATACTTATATATTTATACATTTTCAAATCACAGCAGGTAAGATGCTGATTAGCTTTTGTACACACTTCCATGGTTACCACCCCTTGGTCGGAAGCATAATTGACCAACGTACAGCAAAATAATTTCAATCTGTATATTTTTCAATTAATGATTGTCTCTGGTTTGTGATTCATTGACCCATTGAAAAGCATGTTTTGTGGTACATTATGCTTTACTTAGAAATCCTTAACTTATATTTAGGTGTTAGCTTCTTTCCCCTGATTCTCAGGGGCCCATCTGGGGTTGTGGTCACTTTCCGTGGCCCCTTATCACTTCCTGGTGACAGTCTGGGTTTCCCCCAATCCAGACTGAGATGGAGACTGCAGTAAACCACATGTCTCTGTGCATTTAGATCAGCTCCTGGAGAAAAAGAAAGGACGGTGACAAATAGGTGAACATTTTAGTTAAAAAGATGAAAGAATTAGTGAGAATGAAACATGAAGGTGATGGTTCATTTCAGATATGATCTTTTGTAAGAACGTTGTTTCTCCAGCTAAAGTGTGTTTAGGCTGCTGTTGTGTGATGTGAAGACACAACAGTTTATAGTGCTTTTTCTTGTAACTTATCATTTGTTTGTATGTGGAAAGTATCAATTATCAATTATATACAGTATCAATTATATAACTCATAATATTAATCCAACATCTTAAAAAATCTTCTTAATTCTTAGAGTTTTGGGTTGTTGCATTAGCTCAGTTGGTAAGGCAGTTGTCTCGGACCAAAGGGTCATTGGTTTGATCCCCGGAACTGGCTATATGTCGAAGTGTCTCTGGGCAAGACACTGAACCCCCTAACAGCCCATTCCCCTCCCCAGCTGTGCAGCGCTGGTCCAAGCCCGGTAGAAATTGGGGAGGGTAGTGTAAGCAAGGGCATTCAGCGTCAAAAATAAACTGTACCAAATCAACGTGCGGACAATGATCCACTGTGGCGACCCTGAACTCACGGGTTAAGCCGAAAGGACAAAAAAAACCTCCTGTCTTTCTTGTGCAAATTGGTCCATATTTAACACTCATGTCTTTTATCAACATTACAAAGCAGAAACCTGCTTCACCTCCGATGATTCACTGTGAGTGTGATGCAGCCACGATGAAGTGAGTGAAAATGAAGACACAAGTTTAAAAACAGCCGCCAGCCTCCTCAGGTGTTACGTTGTCTTATTAAAGAGGGAATGTGATGCCACTAGCTGGCAACGAATTGTTTTTGTCTTAGTCAGAAATGCACCAGCTTTCCAGGAAACTCTGCAGTACTTACCACTGGAACAAGAACTGGGTCTGCACATGAGTCATCCAGATACGCACGCACGCGCGCACACACACACACAAACACACAAGCAAACACACACATACAAACATAAACACACACACACACACAAACATAGTAAGGGGTTAGCAAGAAATTGTCACTAAGTGATGATTTATGAATGAGAGGTTTGAACTTTACATTGTTACATGCAAAAATTAACACTTTCCACTATCAGAAGGCATCTACAGCAGGATATAAACTGTGAAACTGTGTTCAGATTAGCTTTTTACTGCCTTTGCAGGGCCTGTGTAGGCGTGAGTGACTTTTATTGCTAGAACCGGTGAACTTGACACAATACTGCTTTCCTCGAAGGCTCAGTGGTATCTAGGTTACGAGTGGTAAAGTTTCTATGTTTACAAAGCCTTGGAGCACGACAACAGTGAGAAAAATAAAATCATTTCAAATAACCACTAATTGGTAGGGTCATTGTTTTGGATGGGCACCCAAGCGTTGTTAAGTCATAGGCCTCAGGCACCGGCAGAACAGATTCATGTCCTGTACAAACTGATTAAGTGGTCACAAAAGTCAAGATGACGGTTGTGTTGGTGTAGTGTAAAAACTGGCTTTAAAGAAGGTGCAATTCAATTTAACAACTGCTCTATACACAGTAAATCAGGGATAGCCAGATGGTTTTAATGTTTATTTCCTGTTTATTTCCAACTGAGGTGATTGATAGTAATCTGAGAAAAATGCGATGCAATGCTAATACACAAACACAAACCAGGTCAAAGGCAGGACTAATTACTGAATGGTTAATGGTTAGTATATACTTCATACTATATTGCTTGAAAGCGCAGTAAGCAAAGTAGTAGCCACAACTGTTACATTTACTGCCAATGATTTATATGCCCCCTAAAAATAGTAATGTACAGGATTTAAAAGCACATTAAGCAAAGTGCTGAGATTGCACCCTTTGCAACATGTGGTATACATTTTTTTATAATAATAATACTTATAATAACTTTTGAAAAATGTCTACAATTTAATTCCAACTCAATTTTTAGTGTGTTTTGCCTATGTAGGGTAGTATAGAAATTGACCCAAGATCATTAGGTTATTACCACTATATGTTGATTTCTAAATCCCAGATTGATACTGAGTCAACTACACATTATGTAAGTTTGTGTAACTGTGAATACACTTTTACTTTTTTAGGGTTGCGTCATGAAGGGCATCTGGCGTAAAAACGGTGCCAAATCAACATACGGACAATGAGCCGCTGTGGTGACCCTGAACTCGGGGGATAAGCCAAAAGAAAGTGACATAATCTAGAAAAGAGTAATTTCTCCTGAATAACCTATTTTTGATATGTTTTGTTATTTTGAACGACCTTTGGTTCTGACCCATGTCTTTGACAAACACTGCAGCAAAGTACACACACAGATCTCTGGATGGCTCTAAGTCTATATTATGGATTTGCTTTTTATTACACCTGCCAAACACTATTAATGGCGCAGCAGTGGCATAGTGATTTAAGGAACAGGTTTGGGACTAGAAGTTCACTGGCTTGTACAGGCCGGTAAATTTAAAAAAGTGACTTTCCCTTCTGCCAGTAAAAGAAAGTGAGAAAACTGAGGTGCCCTTGAGCAAGACAGTTCATAACTGGTCCAATAGAGCTGCCACAGAAAGGATTCGGTGGCCCTGGGCTGTTATCAGAACATAAATGTTGAGAACTATGGAAAAGGAAACTTTTGTCAAAAGTTTATATTAAAGCAAAATAAAAGTAAAAGCTTTTCTGCAGTCGTTGCCTATGCAGATATGAGAATCAGCCCAAAGTGTATGGATGGTTCACGTATTAAATTTAGATTTCTGTCATCCTACTTTCCATTCCAGACCCATTCTGTGACCCCTTTTCATCCTCTTCTCCAAATGTGCGCAATCACACATCACACTGCTTAAATCCAGGGGTGAAGGGGTTAAAAGCTTTCACTGCAATAAAGAGGGCCCGGCTTATCCCTGAGTCTATTTTTAGAAACACACACACAAGATATGCGCACGTGCATGCATGGCGAACAAACAATCATTATTTTTGGTCTCCCGTGTTGATGCTCCTCTTTACAGTCGAGCGGTTTGTTGCCATGTATTGTGCAGCTAAAAATGGATCACAGGACGAGTGCACGCATGACACAAATCCTGCTCCTTTGTGCAATAGTCATTGTGATAAAAGCATGAGCCTCATCAAGGGCCATTTCGAGCCTTATTGTCACGTTTGTCTTCTGTCCACTTGTACTGACGTGTTGTTTCTATTCTACAAAACCAAATTACGAAATTGTGGACGATTGCAAAACACACTTCAGTGGTGTGTTCCCATAATGCCCCACCCTCCCTCCTCTGCTGAACCCGGTGAACAGGGATGAGGTTCCTGCCAGCCAGACAGTTTGTCAGTCTTGTTCTCTCATGTGCCACCAACTTGGCTAAAGATGACTAAGAGTCCATCCCAGAACAAACCTAGCGGGGTGTTTTGTGCACCAACCCAACCCTTGCGTGCACAAGCTCTGCTTTGTCCTTGTGCAAATAAAGTGCAGCACCCACGTTATCCAAAAACACCCACCCCCCCTTCCACAAACAAACACCTAATGGCCTTTATAAAGGGTAGATGTCCTGGTACATTGGAAAAGCAGTGTTTTTAATTGGTATTAGGCCAGAGACAGCAAAGAGGGAGCATGAGCTAATGAAGGGAATGGGATGCATCTTTTGTTCCTGTGTCTTTTGTCTTGTCCCAGACGAGAAACTGGATACACTGTGTTCTGCCAACGAGCTGTCAGAGGCAATTAGAGATTACACCGTGGCCTCAGAGGCCTATCCTTGTGCCTTTTGACATAGTGCTCCACGGTGCTTGACATGAAATATGGATGTGTGGCCTTGGCATCAAGGAAATACTACTGTTATGCAAGCAGACCAAATGAGTTTAAAACATACAAACACAAACCTAACAGCTGTCATCTTACATATTGAGGCAGTTTGTGGAATTAGATATATAACCAAAATTGGATAATGCAATAAAAATAAGTCACACTGTTGCTGACAATTGTGAAAGCAGTGCCTGGGAGTGTGGAACAAGTTCTTTTAAATATGTTGCTTGGTCTCTTTCAAACATGCATCATATCCAATACGATCATCTTGAAATCCTCTACAAAATTATATATGTTTTTGTGCAGATTTTGACACAATGAATACACTATGAAGTTGAATAAATGTAATGAACAGGAGCAAAATTAATTAGTTGAGTTGACTACTGTAATGGCTGTATGGTTTAAAACGCTTGTTGAATTTTGAGCAAACCAAAAAAGTGGTCTGAGTTTTCTTCTGATTTTCTATCGATCAAGCGCAGAGTTTGCCAATAAACAAGCTGTTTTCTAAACGTGAAATAGTTAGATTATGAATTAGCAAATAAATCAAATATATAAACTTATCTAACTTCATGATCATATTATATTCCTAAATCTGAATTACAGGTTTAACACAAGCAGCTGAGAAAAACCGACACTTTGATTTTGACTTATTTCCATGGGTGCTAGTCTTTGTGACTTATTGGATGCATTTCTAGTTCCAACATCTCTGCAGTTTTAGTTTTTCGGCCTCTTCATTCATCTGCGTCTGGTGACCTCGTGACTTTAATGCGTTTTGGACGTGCAACGGACACCCACAGTCTAATTACCAATTCCCAACTAATTTGCAATTTTACATCAAATGACGGCATTCACCGAGAAGCACAAAGAAGCACTTAGACACCATGCCAAATTGCATTACTGCTGTGTTTTTCCGACTCTACCAACATGAAATAAGGGTCAGATGGTTGTTTCCGACTGTTCATGGGATGCAAACTGTTGGTGGCTCACACAGGGGTCACCCATTCTCTTTTATCAGTCGCCATGACGTCAGCCGGTGCCCTCGGGAAGCAAATTTGCGACCCAGAGGAAAAGGCTCTTCAAGGAGAGGCGTGTTTGATTAATCGTATTGTTCCTGTCTGGTTCACCTTGCTCACTGGAGTCACCCTGGATGAAGCAGCCAGAATGGAAGTGCCCTGAATGTAATGAGGCTGGAGCATCCTTCCTCTCTTTCTTTGTCACTGTCTCTCTTTGTAAACATCACAGAGGCACAGACAGACATCTCATTCTCATTCTCCTAGATAACAAAGGCCTCTGTCAACATACAGTTTGCAGTCCAGGGTCAAGCTTGCCTGTCATGCTGTCAGAAATGCATATGGTTATGGAGGGGACGGAGATCTCCAACATTTGGCCAGCTTACTTCTGCATCTTCCATTTACAGGGGCGACCATAACATGCATGTTTTTGACGCACAGTAGCTGCATTAGCTTGAGCTGACTGACTCTTAGCCTGAGGCTGGCTGAGGCTATTTATAGCTTCCTGTCTCCCAATGGTTGCCCAGTGGGGCCAAAAGAGTGGAGGATAGAAAAAAAAACAGAGAAAGAAAGAGAAGAAGGAAGGGAGAGAAGAGAGAGAGGAGGGTGCTGCTGAGTAACTAGGCTGCATTCAAGATTGATGGACCCTGTTACCAAGGTATAGGGCACCTCTCCCCTGCAATTGTGTGGTAGTTGTGTGTGTGGTTTGTTGCTACATTACATTGCTCTCCCTGGTTGTCTGTCCTGGTCTCCTACTCTTCAACACACCTGTGATCCCTCCATGTCCATCTCAGGTATCAGCTGTGCGGTTTGGACTGAAAGCTTATACCCTTTGTCTCATAAACCACAGACAAAGAGAGCCGTCCCCCTAATTCCCCACACTTAAGACCTGATGTAAAGCTGCTACCAGCAATTTGTGCAAAAAGCGGCATAGAATTACTCCAAGCCACAGGTGTCAACACATAAATGTACCTCATTTCCATTGCAAAACACAGCATCATGTGTATTATTTGACTAGGCTCATCAAGAGAGATCACCTATCATTGACTGTTTTGAAAAGGCAGGGATATGTGGAGTTGTTTGACCGCCTTTCTGGTCTTGCTATATTTCCTCACCTTTTACATGATGTATGACACTGTTTTTGTTGCAGATGCCACAAAAATTGGAATTTGAATTCCACATGTTATGAGTTTTTTTTTTTTTTTTTTTTATCGTAACACATCAACCAGCAGTATCTGACAACCACTGGTCAGAGGACTTTGGTAAATAAACCCATGCATGTTTGAGATCTGTTTGGACAGGACCAAAAGTGATGTTCAAGTCCACACCCGAGTCCTCGCAAGGATTGGTGCATCGGGGGTGCAGCCAATCTAGCTTGGTGGTGCAAGACGAATACATACACATAATCAGCTCACGATGCAGCTTCACGGCTAATTAAGTGTGTGTGTGTGCGTGTGTGTGTGTCGGTCTGTCTGTCTGTCTGTCTGTCTGTCTGTCTGTATATGTCTGTATGTGCCAGTCTGGTCCTGAGAGAATTCCAGAAATAGATCATGCACAGCGAGACGCTCTGCTGTTTTCCTCTTTTTCATCCCTCTAAGGGGATTTTATATGAGTTTTCATCTTTCATCTAGAGTATAATCGCATGCTTATGCATCTTAGATATACGTAACGCTTCATGCTCAAAATATATATTGATCAGGTAAATATAATTACAAAAAATACGTGTGTGTGTGTGTATATAATATATACGCACACACACATACATAATGTGTAAGTGAAAGAGGCAGATTTATGTGTAGACACAATGAATGTTAGTTCCATGTTCTCATCCCTTTTTATACCGTTTTTTTGTTTTTTCCTCATCCTTCCATCATTTCATCCTCCTCGCCTCCCTCTCCTCTATCTGCTCCTCACCTCTGTCTTCCCCCTCTTCCCTGATGCATCCTCCTCTCTTCTTCCTCCTCCTCGTCGTCCTCCTCCAACACCCCCCCCTCTGTCGCTCTGCTTTTTATAGCCATGTCTTCCCAGGGCTCAGCAGCTACAAAAGCCTTTTCATGTTGCCACTATAATTACTGCCTATACTCTTGCACACACATACACGCCCACGGACACGCATGCATACACACACAGGAGAGGAGTGCAGCAGCAGCACTGTCTTTGTGTCTGCATGTGTGTGCGTGCTCTGCATGTGCAGTTATACACAAAAGGGTGAGCTATTTTTACCTCTCTCCCTCCCTCCCTCTCTCCCTCTCCTCCTCTTCACACCCCCCCCCCCCCCCCCCCAATCCCTCTCTGCCGCGGCTGCCAGCCACATTTGCTATGCTGAGCACAGGCAGTATCAGTCGAGTCCCAACATCCCTCCTCTTGCACACTGAACTCACACACAAGCACACGCGAGCTGGTGAAGGCTGCTCCCTCGGCATCCCTCAGATTTAAAGCTTATTTTTGAGCTTCTCTGCAGTTGAGCATCTCTGCAAATACACAGCTCGCTCATTCACTGGTCATGGATCAGACAGTTGCTCAGGTGGTGATAGTGGCACCGCGGCATGTGCTTGCCGCTGTGCAGATGACCTGAAAGCCCACTCGTTTGGACTGTGGTCTTAACTGAGTGATTAGCGGGTTTGTAGACGGAAGCTTGTCTCAATGTTGCGGACCATATTTGAAGCGGAGTGTTCTCTCTCTCCCACAGAGGGGATCCTGGGAAAGGAGCAGCCTCTGGAGGTTCTGAAGACATCGGCGCTCAACCACATCCCAACAGGTTGGACTCCGTGTGTGCTTGTGTGTGTGCATGGGCATCTTCAAACCAGAGCGAGTGTGTGTTTGTTCGTGCATGTGTGTGTGTGTGTGTGTGTGTGTGTGAATCTACGTGATTTCACTGTTAACCACATCCTGTATGACTTTGCATGCATAGGTGCACTTCGTCGGATGCGTCCGGCTGTGGTGGCTGTTTCATTACAAATGTAATTTTCTAATATTTGATGTGTACTCACTTTATAGTTTCATGTAGCAGCATTGTGTCAATTGTAATTCACAAACATATCGTATTATTCGCCCCCTTGGAGTCTGAAAAAGAGTGCAGGTTTACTACTGTATGTTTATGCAGTCCTCTCATAGAGCCATTTTGCTGAATGGAAATCCAACAGCCTGAATGTAAAAGCGCTGGTTTGTGAGCTTATGCGAAACTGCTGTCAGCTGTCTGAAGAGAAATCGCCAGCCAAAACTAAATTGCAAAAGCAATTGTGCCTTTTGGTGATGTCTTTCCTGCAAGTTGCTAAGACAGGTTGTCAGTATCACAACAGATGAGAGCTACCTTTTTTCAGCAACCTTATGTGGACTGAAAATAGTTTACAACATATGTTTCTGTCTCTGAATTCCCATCTGATAAAACATATTCAGTCGTCTTTGCTAAGACACAGATACTGGGACTGTTGCAATGTTTTGACCATATCTTGTACATTCAGTCAAAATGAACATACAAATTTCAAGGATGTGTTAGGGTGAGACGCAGAGGTGAAGCAGTACATTTGGAGGCAGGAAAAAAGAAACGAAAGGGACACAGATAGAGATGAGGTAATCTGAAAGTGAAATGAGTATGAGGTAATATATATGCATAATGCATTATCTGATTAAAGAATGAGGGAGCTCAACCGGTTCTCTGTTTTGCCACAAAGAGAAATTTTGATTTTTTTAACTTTATAAAAAAAAAAAAAAGTAGGGAAAGTATGATTCATAAATCACTTCCCATGTTGCTCTTCAGCTTTCTGTCTATGATTTGACAGAGCAGCACTAAGCAAGTAGGTGGTGTTTAACACTTGAGCAGCAGTAAGCCGGGCCAGCCTGTTGCGGTAAGAGGACAAATAAACAACAAAGTTGTATCTTTAGTTTGACCCAGAGCATCTTTCTCTTGTCCCAAACCTTCCCAGGCTTCACATGTTCTCTCATGTTGTTGCTGGCATTATTTTGTGTATGCCTCCAGCTAGGCTGATAAAATATTGAAATTCACTGGAGTCACTTCATCAGATATTCTCAAAATCTGTTGTCTTGGATACAGAGCCGCTGGGGCCTCTACACTGGTAGTGTGTGTGTGACCCGGACCATTTGGATGTGCTGCTGACAGGATGAGGAGAGTGCACCTGAGCATTTATAGCATAGGGCACTCTGCAACATCAACTACAGCTCAGAATAGTTTTCCTCGTAGAAAATGCAAAATGCAATAGTTGCATGGTGTCATCTAATCTTAACGCATTCAGATGCTGGTGGATGCATTTAAGCAAACTAGATGCAGTGCGTTCTTTTGGGATGTAAAGCAGTGGTCGCTGCACCTGCAGGTTGAGCTACTTGACTCAAAGTAAACACCTGAATTTGGTTTTCACACAAAGTAGTACTGGCTGTTTTAAATGGATATGCAGTTCTATTTGATTTATTTGTACAATAATTTAATTTTATGGCAAGTTTGCAGAACGAAAGTTAAAGCTAAAACAATTGTGAGAATTTGTTGCTTTTTCTTATCTTTAAATATTAGTTGAATCGGCATTTTTGAATTTCAAGATATCAGAATAAGCTTTAGAAAATTACTACATTTTGTAAACAAAAAAAAATGGATTCATAGATATAATCACATATTGAGAATAATTGTTAGTTGCAGCCTAAGCTTAAAACATATCTATGCTTGAGATAGAGCTGATGTGCCAATATTAAAAAAATGAATCAGTTATTTTGGTCACCAAACCAAAATGCAAAACATCACTAGTTTCAGCCTCTTTAGTGAGATAATTTGGAATTTTATGTGTTATGTGTTATTATACAGTATTTTTTTTAAAACCCACTGAAGGTTTCACTTTTTCGATAGTCTTTGCCTAAAAGTACTGTATTATGATCTATAATTCTCATTGTTGAATTTTTCAAGTTATACTGTATAAGAAATGTACCCAAACAAAAAAACCCAGTACCTTTCACCAACAACAGTACAATAAAATTGTTGATGGAACAACTATTTAATTACACAGAGAAAATATAAAGTGATGATTAGTTGCAGTTGCAAATTCTCTCTCTCTACAGACAATCAGGTGTAAAAAGTTTACAACCTTTGTTTGAGTCTAGGGTTCAAAACATGTATGTACTGGCACATCATATATATATATATATATATATATATATATCTTGTACTCATGGGTGTCATTACCACTTGGTATAAAATTGTTGCTCACTATCCTTCTTGCTGTACTACACTTTACTCTTCATGCATAGCTCCCCTCTCTGTCGCGAGCGTAATGTCTCTGCCCCGCACTCAACCATCTCCTTCCTCTTAAGCTGCGGTGCTGCAGACTGTTGTATGACATCACTGAGACTACAACAAGCTGGGGCTTGCTTTTGACAGAACAAGACTTACTACCACTCGACACGTCCCATAGTCACGCCCTCCCTGTTCTTTCCCTAGCCTGAGTCCTGTCTAGTTTTTCAAGAGGTCACAATGCCATTTCAGAACTAGATCAAAATCAATCTTTGCTGCAAAGTTATAACCTGGAAAAGGCCTTATCATTTCCAAGAGTCTCGGCTTGCTTGGTGGTAAGACTTCAGAGAGTCTTTAAAAGACAGTAGCATAGGCTGATATTCACCCAACCGACCCAGAGAGTGCAATCAGTAAGCCAACCGCAGCTATTTTTCGCCTTCAACAGATGTGCTACTTGTTGCCTCTCATCTCTCTCTGGTGCTAAATTTACCGTGGATCCCTGCAAACAATATCTCCACTTCTTTGTTATTTTTTGCATGGTTTATAAAAAGTCTCTGTCACATTTTACCGAGGCTACTCTAAACAACTCTGCCTGACTCAGTATGACATCTATTAAGCCTAACGAGTGAGGAGCTCAGTCAGTTAGACCGTGGGATATACACTTGGCGAACCAAGTCTCAAATCAGAGACGCCAGCCCTCTGCATTGTCTGGTATAAATAGATCTGCAATTGGAGCTAGAAGAGCTGTGGAGTATGCCTGAGGGGTTGTAAACAGATTGTGATTTGTTGCTGTGAGATGGAGGGAAGAAAGGTGGAGGGGGTACTACTGACTGAAAAGGGACACAGAGCAGGGCTTGAGGATAGAGCAAGAAGGAACCCGCTGAAAGAGAAAGTGGTGGAACAGTCAAGGCTCAAGATGGAATTGAAAGGTGAAAAAAGATTCCTAAAAGTGGAATAAATTCTAGTAATGTCATAAATGCACACTGGTGGTGACAGTCTTGTGTGCCAGGATTTAAAAAAAAAAAGAATTTTATGTAACAGTTGTTGAGATTCATGTTTCATATTGTACTTGAGGAAAGTTTTACATCGGAGCAGTGAGAGTCAAGAGTCAGTTTTCCACTTGTTTTTTTTTTCTTGCTGTTTGTCTCTAAAATCTGAGCTGAATCACACTTTGTATGATCACGGAAACTTTACATAGAGAAAAATACCTTTATTCTGATAAACTGGACTCCTTTTGGGTTAATCTGAGTGTAATTGTCAGTTGTGTCTGCTCCTCCTGTCTCCCATGAGACACCACCGTTGACTTTGTTTTGGTTATGTGCAATTGTCCCTGCATTGTTTTCTATCTTGTGCACATCAGTAAACTGAGGTACGTTTGACGTCACCGCTTGTATAAAGAGATGGTCCGATATTAGAGCTTATCTTTGTTAAGTGACAGCCAGCTTAGTCTTCTTGCCTATAAATTCTCTTTAAAACCTGCCCGTGAAGTTGGGAGACATGCATGTTTCTGGTTAGCCAAGTTTGAGTTATGTGTATTTTCACACTTTTATTCAAGCACAATGTTTAATGGTCTGTGCTGCGAGTGGATTGTCCTTTGTGGAGCTAGACCTGGTCCAAAATTATTCATTAATAGAAATGCACATGCATGCGCACACATACTATTAAACAGAAGTTAAAATGTTAAAATAAGAGTAAACGATCAAATACTAATCCCTAATTATATTAAGTTATCCAGTATTTAAAAATCTGGGGAGCCTCCCTGTGGGGAAAGTCCTTACTCAGCTTCACCTGAAACCATTTTGTGGTTTTATTTGTTTGGGAAATGCAGGCAAATTCCAGGCCAGGAATTTGAGTACACAGTATTAAACAGCACAGGAGAGACCGAGGGAAAGAAGGAGAGGGGGAGAGATGTTTTTTATAAGTAGGGAAACGGGGGAAAGCCAAAAGAGATGCCTGGAAAGAAGCAGGCAGAGATATTGAACACACTACAAAACAGTGAGGAGGGTTTTCCTTGGCCTTAGAAGCAAGGAAAGCAGGTTGAGCGGGGAGAAGAGCAGAGACAGTAAGAAGAGAGACAGTGTGTGTGTGTGTGAGTGTGTGAGTGACGTTAGTTCCTGGAAAAGCAGAGGGCTGCAGAATAAACAGGCTGCATGCCTGAGACTGCCCTGTGATGTCACCACTGGGCAAATGAGGGACGAGGGGAGGAGAGAGAAAGGAGAGAGAGAGAGAGGAGAGATACGCCCATCAGGTTAAAACAGGAGAGGGGATGAACGAGGAGCCAAAAGTGACGGAGGTGGAGTGCGAGTAGAAAAGTCAGATGAACAGGAAAAGGAGCATACTGTCATTGCCTGTTAAAGACTAGAAAGAGGGGGAGGAAGTAGAGGTGCAGTAATAAGGAGGAGAGGACGAAGAGAGAGGAGGCTGCAGAGAAGAGGAGGAGGAGGAGAGCGCTGATGGGTAACAACAACACACATTACCACCTCTCTCTTTCTGTATCTCTCGGTTTTGTGTGGTGAGCAATTAGCGCTGCCGATGTGACAGGGATGCCATACGAAGTGTGTGTGTGCGCATTTGTGTGCATCACCATCAAAGTGTATTGGGCTGTTTGTGTTGTGTCAGGGACTCAATATCTGTAGAGGAACATTTTGTACAGGAAGAGTGTGTGTGCACGAGTGTGCTCGTGTGTATGAGTTATGGATTTGCATTAGCCAAGATTGGAACCGCTAGAGCAGTTTTCAGTCATAATTACATATCTCCTGTCCCATCTTTCTTTCCTTTTGTAATACCTCTAAGATTAAATAATTGGCTACCTCCTTAAACAAATGTTAGATAAGAAAACAAGGGAAAAGAAAGGAAAAGTTGGGCCTTTTTCCATGTAGATGCCAATGGTCACGGTGCATGTTTACCTTAGATGTCAGCTTGCAAATAACCCTAAAGACCTAATAGGGAGCCCTTTAACAGTATTCAAGTATATTAGTTACATAACTGAAAGAAATTTTGTTGGAAAAACATGGTGAGAAAAGCAACTTCAGAAAAGAAAATGTGTCTGTGAATAAGAAGCTTTTATTATGTTCCCTGATGCAAAATCAAAAACTATCAACAGAATAATTTACAGTTTAGTCTTTCCCAACAAGACCCCCCCCTTCTTATCAACTGCCAAACTGTAACCGTCGTTGCTTCTAAAATGAGCAAGGGCCCTGGAACAGCCAAAAACTGAAGACATCGCTGCATTTAATTAAATATTTGGTACCTTGTGAAGCGGAATCAAAAATAGCACCAAAAAAAAAAAAAAAATAAATAAAAATCCAGTAGCTGTTTTTCTGGTAGGTAAGAACAAGAAAATGGAAGCGTCGATAAAGGATTGCAAGAAGGAATCGCACAATTGGGAAATGTCAAACCTAATAGTCCTGTGGGTTGACGCTAACACATTACAAGATGGTGCCGGCACATAACATATTGTTGTCATTCCCCACATGACAGCAGTCCTTAAGGACCTGTTGCATGTTGTTGCTCTGCTCTTCTATAGCGTAGATCACAACAGCTGCAGGGGTGTGTTTCACCTGCTGCACAAAAACACACAAGAGGAAGTGGAGTTTTAAAAGACCCCATATGGATTTAATTGCAGTGATGCGCAGTCACTATTAGTCTGCATAGTGGATGGTGCTTAGAGGTAGAAAATGCCTCTAGCCAAGCTTACCTCTCCAAGCCATTTAAGGAATCTTCTACGAATGCTTTATAGCTCCGTATCCAAACATTGCACGTCTCAGAGAAAGATGTATCATAAATCAAATCTGAAGAGAGCGTGTCTGTGTTGTGACTCGACAGATGGAAATCCATCTGAAAAACTGGTGTGAAAGTGAAGAAGTAACAACAATCTTCCAATAACAATGCTTCTAGCATTTTAACATTTGTCTATTTTTTGCCCTACACCCCTTAAATCAGTTTGGCATAGTGGGCCTGAGTAGCTATTTGACGACTAAACCATATTTATGCTCACCGGAGCCTTCGTAACAGTGTTTTTACTCTTCAGACCTCTGCAGCCCAAGTACGACTTCGCCATTAAGTATTATCCAATGGCGAGTATTATTTCATATAATTGGCTGCATAAATGTACCTGTGCGTTTGTTTTTGGCTCAGTGCATTAAGTGTCAGTGGTGGCGTGTTTGCCTCTTTATTAACGCAAAGTTCCAGGCAAGTATCTCTGGCTCTCTCCTCACTCTCAGTAAACATGTAGGTAAATAATCAGTCAATCGACTCCTATTTATTCAGATTTAATAGGGAGGAAGCCCGGTGATTGGAAGGCTTCCTGTGCAGTGATTTGTGGGTGGCTGTCCCGGCTCGAGGCCTGCACCTCGCTGGGTCAATGCAATCTTTGTCAGATGTCGACGAGCTTTATACATAACTGCAGCATCAGTCACACAGGTTGAGCTTGTAGCAGGTTTTTGCAGAAGCGATGAGAGGATAAACACAAACACTGTCAGTTTTTTATTACTTCAGAATATTAGTGTAATGTGCAACTTTATTGATTCCCATTAGAACATTATGTTACCACCTCTTTCATAAACAGGTCTACTTCCGAAAAATACCCATTTAACTCGTATGATTCAAAAATGGAAGATGCTACTCAGCAGAGGGCAACTTGAAGTTGCCGTAAGTATTGCAGCACCAATATAGTTATAATAAAGATTGATGACATTTGATAGATATTAAAGATTTTGACTTGTTCCTTGGGACCATGAGTAGAACGGTGATCAATACGTCTCAATTACAAGCATCTCTGACGTCGTACATGGCTGTAAAAGTGTTTTATTATTTAATGAAACTCTTATAATCTGTTGTTTGTGTAAGCATATTGGTTAAATTTTGATATTGAATTTAACCTTTTGTATCACTGAAAAGCATCATTAAAATAAGTTACATACTACGTAGTGTTTCTAAATATATGCAGCTATGTATTGCATTCACTTAAATAGCAGAAAAGCTGGTGAACATTGCAGAGCTATTAGGCTCACAATGATGTGAATTGATGCCGACAGTGATGTCAGATATCTTTGCGGTTTGTTGCCAACAGGTATTTTTTTAATAACGCTCAGTTCTCTATCCCTGAGGAGGAACCCACATTAAATAACATTTTGAAAAGCTTTGATTTTTATCCCATTCAGTGGCACAGTGTCTCTCCTTGCACTTGTAATAACTAAATACTCAAACACATCAGTGCCCTTGTGATACAGGAACATGTAGCAGTGATTTTCTTTGTGTCCTTTTGGATTTTTCTTATTTTTACATCTAAATGTAGCTAAATGCAGTTTAGTGTATCCAACATTTAGAACATACAGGAACATACATGGCTTGATCACAATATGTAAAGACCAGTGACCAGGACCCAATATCGCACACATTTTACACTTTATCCAGATGTGATGCTTTGTCACTAAAAAAATCTAAAAAGATACTAAGGGAGTTCATGTAATAATCCACTAGCTAAAACTCTGTAGGAAGATACTTACTGCGTCTTTTATCTGTGTCTCTGTCCCTGCAGTGGACATCAACTCTGCGCTGCCCCTGCGTCTCCCTCCAGCCGCCATCCCCATGGACCTGCGCGTGGACCATCACCAGCAGCAGCAGCAACAAGTGTCATCGCTGTCCCCACCTGGTCAGCAGTCGCCCGGTTCCCTCGGAACGGGCCAGGCCGGCGGGGGCGTGGTGGCGGCATCAGTGCGCGAACAGCAGCTGCAGCAAGAGCTGCTGGCACTGAAGCAGAAGCAGCAGATCCAACGGCAGATTCTCATTGCCGAGTTCCAGCGGCAGCATGAGCAGCTGTCCCGTCAACATGAAGCCCAGCTCCAGGAACACATCAAGGTACATTTACAATTCTGAAGGTTTAGGGCGGGTTTAGGGTTTTATATACATTTATGCATTCAGAACATTGCAAACACTATACCAAAAAAAAAAAACAGTAAAGGAAAAATATAGGAAACCAGAATCAGAGTAGTGAACTAATCAAAAGGTTTAGCTTTCATTCGTTCTCTTAACCAGGAGATATTTGGCTTTTAGGTAAGCAAGATGATTCAGGCCCATACAGTACGCTAAACATATATACATGCCCTACATTTGTATTTTAAGATAAGATGTTTTTCTTCAAACATGAATCAAGGCTTATTAAAAGAGTTTCCCCTGCACCTCACCTGATTCCTGTGGCTAGTGAACATATTAAACTCCTGAAATAAGTTGTTTTCAAGAAGCATCACTAGTAATTAAAACTGCCGCACACAGAGCATGTACATAAACAAATACTAAGTACATTTTAATGAACCTTTCAAGAGACAACAACGCAATATTGAAGCAGCAGGCTCGCAGCCCAAAACTATTTAAAACTTTTCTAAACAAATCAGAGGCAGCTCCTAATTTAGTCTGCCACAACACTCATTAACAGACTAAACTCACCAACAGTGAGCGTGTCTGTCAGCTTTAAATCACTTTGCATTAAAAGCGAAGAGGAGAGCAGAGAACAAAGAGGCACTTAGGCTTCTTTCACTTCATCTTCAGGGATGGAGAACAGCACTATAATCGTGCCTTTGGAGTCAGAAAATGTGTAAAGGATAGACTTTTGTAACTCTGCTGGTACATTACATAACCAACCCCTTATGCACCTTTACTTTAAATATCAGCATCCAATAATAAATACTTTACTTTGCTTTTGAATTAATAAATAAAAAGGCAGATTAAGCTAGAATTGTTTGACATGTTGAACAATGCATCGCACAGCGATCGAGTCGGGATCACATGCTCATATCATAGTGACCTGGAAATACAAAGTGAATCTAGATCAGCACGCCCACACTCTGAAGCTTTAATACACCAGGCCCTCTGAGAGCGCTCCTGTGGGGCTCATATGTCATATAAAAATATTCCACTGTTTGTTCTTTTTTACTGCTGTAATATGAATTGTAATACGCGCAAATGGAACAGCTCAACTACTTTTTTTCAGGACTTTAGAACAAAATGCCCAAGAATGGATTGCGAGGGCAGAAGATTAGATTGTGCTGGATTATATTAGTTTGAATTTTTGTTTTTTTTAATGTGTAAGTTAATCCATACTAGAGATTGTTCTTTATTCACTTCTCTACTGCTCTTTCGTTTTTTTTTTATTATTATTATTATTATTATTTTTGCTTCATCTCTTCATTTCTCTCCAACCTGTCGTCTTTCACATTTATTATCCTTAATCTGTGGCTTATGAGTCTACTTGTCTTATCACTTTTGACTTTTTTCCTTTGCTCTCTTGGTTCTTTTTTCCTATTCATACTGTTTTCATTTCCCTCTCCCTTACCTCCCTCATCCTTCCTATATGTGCGTCATTGTTTCTCTCATTTCATAACCTTTTAATTTCTTCTGTCCTCTTTAGTGTCCTCCTGTTTTCCGTCTTTCCTTCTTTGTTTATCCAGTCTCCCCTTTACCTCTTTTATATTGCTCTTGACCCTCTGAGTCTTCATGTCCTCCTATTTCCCTATTGTCATTTATATTTTTAGTTTATTTTCCTTTTTTTTTAAGTGTGTCTTTCTTTCTTCTTTTTCTCTAGTCTTTATTTTACCTCCTATCTACTCTTTTCCTTAAACGTTCTTCTTTTCCACCTCCCTTTTCCAGTTTAGCTTTCTTTCATTCCCTCTTTTCCTTTCATCCCTTACTGTTAGTTTCTTTTTTTTTTTGTTCTCGGTTGATCTTGTCATCCTGCTATTTTTTTTCTTTATTTCAGCTCCTTTGTCTCTCCATCTTTTCTCTGCTCTCTTCATTTTCGTTTTTGTAAAATCTGCAGCTTTGTTGGATTCATGGACTCATTCTTTGATACTTTTTCAATTTGGGTTTCGTTGAGTGTATTGAGTCAGTGTTGTGGGGTTGTTTAATGATGTTGGGGGATAAGTGATGCTGTCTTAGGGGTTGTCTGGGTCATGGATTAGGGTATAAGGTTTTGAAGACCCAAATAAGGAGATGGCAGGGTTAGGGAATCAGGAGTGAAAACAACAGAAAAATCGCTGCGTTAGGAGGAAAGGAAAACATGCAGAAAGGGGTAAGAAATACAAAAACGCAAAATTAGTCGACAGAATCCGGGCTATACAATAAACTAAAGGATATGCACAGAACAGTAAGGGGACAAATAAACATAAACTAGTAATTAAACCTAGTGTAAAACAGAGGCAGATAAACAATGAACAAAATAGCCAAACCTCAGACCCAAATGGCAGAAAGTCCAAAAACAGGGAACAGGCAGAACAGAGAAACAGGAGTCCTAATAGGGAAAAGATGGGGAGGCTTGCTGTGCATACAACATAGCAGCAAAGACAAACTGGCAGGGAACCGAGGGGAAAGCCGGGTTTAAAAGGATAGAGAAGCAGGTGAAAATAATCAAGCGCTGATGACACCAAAGACAGGAAGTAGGCTGAGGGGCTACAAAATAAAAGCTGGAGATAGAAATTGAAGCTGGGGAAAGCAGGGACAGACTAAACACAGGGAACAGGATTGTGACAGTCTGGCCTGTGGTGGGGCTGCAGGACCACTCAGGTGGAGGCCAGTGACGCACAGGCTGAGCAGGGAGGCCCAGCCTCAATCAGCCCCATTCACAGCTCCTGTGTATGCACACAAACACACACACACACACACACACAGTTGCACAGACATTAAAACATACATATCCTCTCAAATGTCAGCAAACACAGCCACACGCATGCCCAGTTTGCTTCCACAGCAACACACACTGCATGCACACATTCTGATGTCTGTAAACATAAACTTTCCTTGAACATAAACTCTTAAAATGTCAGAATAATCCTGAAGCTCCTGCGAGTTTTATTCAGAATGGAAAAAAGGAACATTAGTGTGTAGCTCTGGTTTATTGAGCCACATGGGTTCTACCTATGTTTCTATGCATTATTTGAGTCTTCCCACCCACACGATCACCACCTCACCTCTGTCTCACCTTCAGCCACTAAGTTATTCACAGACTTGTCTGATACACTTGTTTTTCCCTCACGGTAAACACAAGTGCATGTCCCAGCTACTGACTGTCTATTTACGATGTCCAAAAAACACCATCACAGGTTGATTACACGCAGTTACAGTAAACTGATCAAATGTTGCCATTGGGTGTGCAAAGAAACGGGGGAGAGGAGGGTAGAGTGTCAATTTCTTGGCATGTGAGAGAGAGCTTATTATGTAGCTGGCTGAGTGCAGCCACAGGAAGCTTGCCTATTTCTTGTATATTACAGAGACATTAAACTGCAATTGGGAGTCTCAATTCGCTGCCTTAGGTACTCGAAGTGCATTAAGGCTTTGACGAAAGTGAAAGCAGGTTTCAGCTTGCATTTTTTATAGGGATTTTACTTTTGACTTTTGATTTGGGTTACAGGACAAATCATCAGACCATGGCTGAGTTTGTTTGTTCAGTATTGAGGCCTGAGGAAGACGAGTTTTCCAATTTAAACTTTTAGCAGATGCTGTTCTCTTGCTTTTTGCAGCAATGAGGAAGCGAGCAGATAGGATTGTGTGTCTTGCTAAAACCTTATACTCGGTTAAATTGTTTGTATTTATTTAAAAGCTTTGGCTTTTGGAATTGCCAAGGTTTTATTTTATTTCTTCAAACATCTGTCGGACATAATTACTTCAGATGGCAACTTAAGCAGAGAGTAGAGAGTACTGAGAGTAGAATGTAAATAGATGTTTACAGATGAGAACAGAGAAGAAGAAGTGACCTTCATAGTTAAGTTTAGGTATCTTATCTTCAGGCTGAAAGGGATAAAGAAGTAGTGAATGATTTTTGATATATAGAGTTTGCAGAATTTCAGGCCAGAGATTTTGGCTGATGAATTCTAATAGGCAGGTGTTTACTGACATGTTTCTGATGTTTCCTCATGTAGCAGCAACAGGAACTTTTGGCATTGAAGCATCAGCAGGAGCTACTGGAGCACCAAAGGAAGATGGAGAACCATCGTCTGGAGCAGGAGCTAGAGAAACAGCAGAGAGAGCAGAAACTACAATTGCTGAAGAACAAGGAGAGAGGACAAGAGAGTAAGTCCCAACGAGATGTGATTTTGAGAAGCAGCTGAGCTAAATCCAAACCCAAGCTGCGCTGCTAAATTTGTCCACCAGACAAATGTTATTTGGAACAGTTCAAACCTGTTTTTTACACATTAATGAAAGTGCAAAATTCACACAGAACCACATTTCTAGCTGAAATTTAACCTGAATCTCAAAAAAAAAAAAAAAAAAAAAAAATCAATCCAGTCTGACACTTAATTCTGACTGTAGAGGTTTTTCTTTCCTCACACCTTTTATGCAGGATTAAATCACACATTGCCACCATTAAAAGCAGCAACAAACATGGAGAAAATGGCAAAAGCGGAAAAAGACTGCAAAACGATTTAAACCTTTTTGTCACAATATCAGCACCGTAAGAAAATATACCAGAAAAACGGTCTGTGCACACTCACTTCTTAAAAATGTTTTAACCAGCTGATGCTGTTGAATCACAGTGTGCTTGTTTAACATCAGCTTTAAACCTGAAGGTGATGGGGGTCTGAATGGATTAGTGAACGTTTTGTGTTACCATCTATCACATAAATTACAGACAAAAAGTTTAGTTTCCTGTCTCAAAAGTTACGCTGTTTGGTAGCATTTAGACGAGGTCCAAACCTGTTTGTAAGAACACTTCATTCAAAATGCTCCAAGGTTGAAAGGACAGTTGAGATCAGTGTTGCTTCTCTGTGTATTTCCATTTTACTTGGAGAACCTGTGTAATTACTGTGGTAAACGAACTGTATTAGCCAGTGGCCTTGGTGGTGGTTAAGCAGAGTTATTACCGCTGCATGCTGGATGTCTCTCAACAGTTCATTGAAAGCGAGTGGACAGGAGTCCTTGAAAGCAGTTTACACACTATATGGAAAGTGGTTACAGATCAAGGCTGTGCGAGTTGAGTGTGAGTCTTATGTGTGTGTGTTTGTGTGTGTGTGTGTGTAAATCTATGTGAGTTGGGGCGGGAATTATCGGACAGTGTGTTTGCTCTCACGTGTACTTGAGCGAGTTTGGTTTGTTGCCTCAGTGCCCTCAGTTTTCTCAGGATTGTGCATAGTTTTTGTATCTTTTTCCTGCAACTTGCATAATCCCCGTCCTCTGATTGTGGTAGTCAAGCTCCAGTGCCATCAAGAAATATGACAGTGTTTTAGACTGATGGAAAGGGCTGCAACTAATGATTTTTTTACAGATTAATTAAATGAATAGTTTATTCTCTCAGATGTCAAACATAGTTAAAACTGTTCATCAAAATCTTCATAAATGCACAGTAATGTTTTCCAAAGTTTTGTTCTGTCCAAACAGTCGACTAAATGTGATTTAAGATTTTGTAAACGAGAGAAAAGTCACAAATCCTCTAAAAGCTGGCAAAGTTTATGAAAAAGAATAAGAACAAAAAACAATATATATTATTTTTTAATTACTAATCATTCAAGCACAAGAAAGGGTCTTTTACTTATTAAGCTTGGAAGACACATCAAGACTTTTCAATAAATCACCTTTAAGTGTATTGCATCTGTCGATTTTTTATCTTCAGTCGGATTAATTTGTCATTCGTAAAGTTAGTGCAAGCTCGGACAACTTGGTGGCCTCAGAGGTCGTAAATAAAACCAATGTTCTAAGTCATCCATAAAGCCCCCCCAAAATTTAAACGTTTGTCTATGTCTGTACCAACTTATTACAAACTACTTATTAAACCAAGGATGTTTTAACTGTTACAAACTCGTGCTGTGCCTTCAAACTTGGGAAAAATAACAACATGTTTACTGAAATTTATAGAAGCCATTTTGGACATTTTGGACAAAGTCTAAAATGACAATATCTAAGTTTTCCATTTAACATGATAAAATGTCAATGAAGAGTTGGAAGAGTAAACATTTATAATGTGATATACTTTCAGAGTGCAGTAAAACTGATTTAAACTTTAAAGGAAACGAAATAGGAAATTTTGTGACTCAGTTTTAATATGTTTGCTTATTTGGTATAATTGAGTGAGAGATAGGCTGTAGGTCAGTTGTTAAGGCAGTTGTCCCATTCCCATCCCCAGCTTCAGTACAATAGAAGCTAATGACAGTGCCCAAGCTTAGTAGAACTTGGGGAGGGTTGTGTGACAGATTGTATTCACTGCTGCAGACTAGTAGAGATTGTGCCAACTGTCTGTCATAGTGTATTTTTCACCTAATGGCATAAGCTTCCTTCAAGGCCATATAATCAGTTAAGGTAATTCATTATACAAAGGTTTGTTGCCAGTTGTTGCCAGCTCCTTATAATAAGTGGCAATCTTTACACAGTAATGTTCTAAAAATTCCTACTTTTAAACTTCACTTTTCAGGTGCTGTGGCCAGTACTGAGGTTAAGATGCGTCTCCAGGAGTTTGTCCTGAACAAGAAGAAAGCCCTGGCCCAGCGGAGCCTCAACCAAGGAGGCCTCTCTAATGATGCTCCCTACTGGTACCGGTGAGGAACGGTTGCTGTTTAATTCAAAAGTCAAACAAATATAATAAATGCATAGATTTGTACGCTGTGCTCACAGGGTGTAGCTAACTCAACCAGTCATATGTATTATATAGTAAAGCAGAGACTTCGGGTCATGTTTGACTTCCTTACTTGTCTCACACAGATAAATCAATAGAAACTGTCAGTGTACAAGCTGGAAGACTATTAAAGTCCTTTGCGTGATTCTTTGTAATTGTTGTAAGCAGAACAATACAATAGAAGCTAACTGCAGATCTCTGGTAATTCTGTCTCTGACAGCTGATGAATAATGTATTGGGTTGTGTCTTAATCTGTCAGTGAGCTTCCCCTCTTCCTCACCTTCCACACTGTATGAGCCTGACTGAGAGATGGATCGAGCGGGGTTATAAAACAAAGACAGGAATACACATGCACACTCACACACTTAAACGTGAGAGCAGGATATTAAAACCTGATGATAGGGGCTCGTGCGCTAAAGGCTCGGCCTTGAATGTTTATAGTAGCATTTCTGGAGCCGTTTGCAGGTGTGTACACTTGTTGATTCCTCCTTGTTCGCACTGTCACATGAATTCATTGCTTTTGCGTAAGCACTGGAACTCTGCATGATTGGAAACACAATGCGAACCAAGGAATTTGTCAAATATAAATGTCGCTCACAAGTACTAGCTCCATCCCTGTGTGGAGTTGAGCTGACGTCAACATAAGTATCTCACAGCTGTGTAGTGCACTTAATTGATTAGCTTTTCTCTGTCGCTCTTTTAAATCTTCACCTGACAAACCTGACAATAGCTGTGTTGCAAAGGACATAATTACCAGTGATGTTCTTAATGATTATGTATTTCATGTTGGCAATAAAGCACTAAAACCATACCAAGTAAATACATAACCAAATAAATCATGTTACGTAATCTTGATGTGTGACCCAGTGAAACACCCACAAGCGTTGACTTTCAAAAGCTCAAAGTGATACAAAGCTTCTCTTTCTATATGCTGCCTCTCCTTTTCTGTGCTCTTTCTCTCTAATGTAAATTTTCTCCACAAGTTGGACTCCTCAGCCCCCTCAGTTCTGAAAGACGAAAGTGTGTATATCCGCTTGTCAGGAACATGCATTTGGGCCAGAGCCAGCTCGGCTTTACTTTTCCTACAAACACCACCTTTTTTCTGTAGGCAGCGAACAGATGGCAGCGCATGTCTGCAGCCTTGCCAAGGGATTTGTGTGATGCTTTAATCATACAGATCTATGACAGCCATGAAGATTGTTACTTTATTGTAATTACTCATTCAGTCGCGTCCACAGAGTTATCAATGTTTTGGAATCATATCCCATGATTTTATTATACTGATCCTGTCCGTAACAGTCCGTGTGTTTGTTCTGTAGCAAAACTCAGCACAGCTCCCTGGACCAGAGCTCACCTCCACAGACTGGCGTGTCAACCTACAATCACCCTGTGCTAGGCGTCTACAACCCCCGGGACGACTTCCCACTGAGAAAGACTGGTACATGACGCAGACACACTTCCACACACATGCTTACACACTTGGCAGTGTAGCGTTGTCTCTGCTCACGTGCAGAGAAGATTTTACACATGCACACATGGGAACTGTGACGGACAGTAGCCGCCATGCAGACTCACATTGAGCATAATTTAGATGGCATCAGTGCTCTACACCATTAATCACATCCATATTAGGCTGTCAAGGTCTCTCAGCATCCCGCACATGAGAGCATGTAAGTGTAGGTGGTTCAAGAGCTCAATAGTGTGAAAGAGTTTTTACCATTTTAGCAGCACCATTTATTAGATCTTAATACTATAACTATATCTTCAGATGCTGCTTTGAATAGTTGTTCTTGAGTAGTATTTTAAGAAACTTAAGGCTGATGCCTTAGGTTGATAAATTAATCCTTTTGAGTAAGAAATTATTATGATTTAGTTTGTATTCAGCACTGTTTCTATATGTTTCTAAATGGGTGGTTGATGTTATCATTGATATTTTGGAAATTGCTCCAGTGCTCGAATGCTGGCTGTTGTACTGTTTTTTGTTACTAAACCTTTCTGCTGGCTTTAATTTCTTAGATAATTGCACATTAAAACTAATTGGCTTTGATAGATCCTACTTAAGGGCTATGTCATTTGGGAACATCTCCTCCTTGCAGTGCAACAATTACTTTTGGGGTTCCCCAGGGGCCTATTCTTGGCCTTTTATTGTTTTCATTTTACGCACAACCTCTGGGTCAAGATATTCACAAAAGCAGTATTTCTTTTCTCTGTAATGCTGATCAGAAACACACAGTAAGCCCATCGGACCTTTCCTCTGTGTAGTTCCTCCTTACCATGCAGACATCAAAGCGGTAATTTACCAGTCCTAAATGCTAGTAGGTTTTAGCCAGGTTTGCATAAAGCAAATAGGAAAACTGGATTTACACCCCAAACAGAAGGCAAAAAATGCTGGGTTGTTTTTTTACTTTAAATTTGTTATAACATTTTATGGATGATTATTTCATTTCATTTCTCAAACCTGTATTAAATGCAGTCTTGTAACTTAGCAGGAATAAAACAAAGTGAACTGGTTTCTAATAGTTTTTGACGGAAAGTTTAGTGCTCAAAGTATAGAAGCCTTTACAGAGTAAAGATTTTCCTCAGGTGTGTGTTTGTGTGTGGCTTTGCGTCTGTGCAAAGTGTGAGTGGTGTATGTGGCGGTGTAGCCGTGAAGCAGCGGTCGTCTTACAGTGCAATTATTCACTTAGTGCAGTGGCAGGCAGCTACAGCCACTGCTTCAGGCCTGTTGACTCTGAGACTTCAGGCTGCTGGAAACGACTGCAGATAGACCACAGTTGACACTGGCCCACACAGCCACATTCCTCCCTATGAGAGATGGAGAAGAAGAAGAAGAGGAAGAAGAAGAGAGGGAGGAAGAGGTAGGATAGAAGAGCGAATATGAAGGGAAGGAACTGATGAGATGACGAGATGCCAAAAAGTAGTGACAATCAGGAAGATGCAGAAAGAATGACATGCCAAATAGCTTTTGGTGGCTTCACTGACCATTTAAAAGACCTCAGCATTCTTGTTTGGTTAGGAAAAACATTTGAGGTGGAGGATGGAGGGAGTGTTGGTTTCTTCGTAAAAGCAGAGAAGTAGAAGATGACAGTGCAGCAAATGGAAGGTGGCAAGCAACATTTGAACTTAATCCAGCAAGTGACACAATAGTAGCACACTCCTAAAAATCTGCTTCATATTAAGAAAAGAAAACAGGCGGGAAGATGGCAGTGAGTGAAAACATGTCCCTGGAGTGTCAGTTTGTCCCTCGATTTCTATAAAGCTGAGGATTGTGCTTGACTGCAGAGAGAGGGAAGAACCTGTGCCACACTGATATTTGCCCATAGCAGTGACGTGTTTTGTGGGGTTTACTTATGGTAATGCCAGCTCGGGCGAGGTTAGAGACTCTTTTGTATCACCGCCTGGCCATAAAGTAGCGGACTGGCACCCGGGGCTCCCAGCAACGGTCAAAGGAAGCAACAGCGCTCTTTTGTGCATCTCCTGTCACCAGTTTGGAATTTTAGTGCAGCTGATACTCTCATCCATAGCACAGTTTAAGGAGTGTGGTAACAGCTACTTTGTCACAAATAACCCCAGAAATGCAACTGTTTCCATGCAAAAATCACACAAAAAGTACCTTCATAGATGTCTGATGTAGCATTAGTAAACTGTTAGTTTGATATCAGTGATATATTACAAATTGCAATGCTGAATTACATGCATGCATTGCTTCCTGTAATTACCTTGGACATACAATCTAATCAGGCAATAGTGGACTTCGCCAGTAACAACACGAAATATATAGAGAGAGAGGTAATTGCTAGGGACAGGCATTGAAATGATTTTTTAAAAATCGAATAATCAAACCATTTCAATTTTATTTCTCAGAATAATCCTGATGTACATTCTGCTGGTAGAACCATGGAAAGCTTCTTCCCACATAATGAGCATTCAGTTTTGCTGTCCAAGTGAAGAAAATAATGCCCTATTTGTATTTATGTACTGCTCATGCACTTGTGATGTGCATCGGGAAACAACGTCTTAAAATTAGTTCTCTATCTAGTAATTACAGGGAACATACAAATAAATGGCAATTGTAGAAAAAAAATGAATTTAAGGAAAATCTTAATGATTATAACCAATATGCCTTGAAAACCTGAGTGTAAGCAAAATGGAATACTTTACAGTCAATAAGTCTTCTTGTAATTCACACCTATGGGTATGAGAGCATTACATGAGCATAGAGATTGCATCATACTACGCTTAACTGCATTTTGAAGTATTTATGTACTGTGTTGTGGCTCTTATTGGCAGAAATGGGATTCAACTTTAGTTTTTGAGAATATTTTTGCCTTATTCGCTTCCAGAAACCTAAAGATCAAACTGAGGGGCAGGGAACCCCAGAAATCCGTAGTAAAATTCACTAATAAATTGGTTTCACTGACTCACTTCAAAATAATTACTGTACCTCCATCTGGACTAAGCTCCTCTTTGTGCTACTACACCCTCACAATCTGCATTTCACTCTTTTCCTTTTTTATTAAACCGTTTCTGAAAAGATTTCCCTGAGAGTTTGCTTCATAGTAAAGTAAAGTTATACAGTAGTGTAGCAGATTAATCTGTTTGTTTCATATTCAGAGTTAGTGGTGTACCAAATTTGGATCTAGGCCTCCTTTGATGAACAAAAATTGGATAATGAATAGTGAAATTATCCAAAGCCCGATTGGCAGGGCAAAGTAAACTGACCATTAGCCTCGGTGGCTGAAGCCAAGGTGACATGCCGTTCTCTTCTCCCTGTCTCCTTTCACAATTCCATTCAAAAGTTTGTGACAGCGAGCACAAAAGACCCGCCTTTAGACAATCAGACATGGCTTCCAAATTGGAGCTAATTGCTCTTTAGCTCTCATGTCTTTGGGAAAATGAATCGGATTTGGGCTTGTTCAGAAAGTGCCTAAATAGGAGCGAGGAATCGTTGCGTGGCATGTAACTAAGTGTCTACCGAACAAGTTTCACAGCAGTGCTGCTCTGTGGAAAGTGCTCTGTGGCAGATCAATGTAAACGGCTCCCAGGTTAAGATGAAAGCCACTGAGATTGTAGCTGAGGTAACTCTCACACCCTTTTGATTGATTTGTCCAAAGCTGTACAGCTGGCATATGTCTTAACAGTACAGATGCTGACAGGTTTATTGGTGTCTAAGCTGGAGTTAGCAAGAAACAAATATTGTCCAGTTTGAGGTAGTACAAACAAAGTACAAATAGATGGAAATGCTGTAGTTTAACATTTTTAGTAACACATAATATAATATATCAAAGTGATATCAGAGGCAGAAAACACCACAACTGTCTAACCAACACAGCAGCTGTTGATCTTTCTTAGGCTTGGCTTAAGGTATTGATGTCTTCATAGCAAAGAGATTTTTTTAAGAAACGACAATTTAGTGAAGTAGATACATCTGTAGGTCTCTGCTTTACCTAAACAAACCACTTTTTGCATATCATATCTGCTTAGGGTGGAACCTTGGATAATTATTGAATTCACTTAACAGTTGTTTGATATTTTGTATCAGTAACTTTTTTTTTTTCCCTTTCAGCCTCCGAGCCGAACTTGAAGCTTCGCTCCAGGCTGAAGCAGAAGGTAAGCGAGCGGAGGAGCAGTCCGCTGTTGCGTCGCCGTGACAGCCCAATCACAACTGCCAAGAAACGCTCGCTCGACATGGCAGGTAAAAGACACACAAACACAAAGCTTTCCAGCGTTTCGCTTCATTCTTGATTTTAAGATACTGTGCTGAATTTTCTTGTTAGCATGTGAATTTTGTGTGTGCGTTTCAGACTCTGCGTGTAGCAGTGCCCCCGGCTCTGGCCCAAGCTCCCCAAACAACAGCTCAAACAACATCCCCAATGAGAACGGCATCACTGTGTCAGTCTCCAACAGCACAGAGGTACAGTAATAAACAAACACAAACACATACAGTAATTAATTTTTCACTTCAGTGCACCCTAGATTTAGACTTAATAAAATTGCTGATGTTTTAAGCTCTCAGTCTCATTTTGTATCAACCTGAGAGTTGCCAATCATGAACAACTGCGCGTTATGGCTTTAACTAGTAAAGGTTTTAGAGTCAAGTGATGGCCAAATGCATATTTCCCCCCAATTCATTAGTTTCTACAGCAACAAAATCGCATAATGTGTCACTTATCTTACGGCTGTAGCTCAGTTGGTCAGGCAGCTGCCCGTAGTTCGACTCCTGGTCCCTCCTGGCTATGTGTTCTTGGGCAAGACACTGAACCCCAAATTGTTCCCGGTGCATCAGCACCTTGCATGGCTGCCACAGCTATCGGTGTGTGTGTGTGTCTGTGTCTTTGTGTGTGTGTGAGTTTGCACACTTTGGATAAAAAAACGATATAAGCAGTGCATTTACCATTTACCATCCTCAAAGATACATAAAATAAAAATAGTCATCTTAAAATGATTCACAATGAAATCAGTCACAATCGATCTAACATGGTTCACTGGTGCAGCTGGTAGAGGGAAGGGGGTCAGGTTTAGATGGAGGCTACTAATAAAATCCGTTATAACTTGCTCCGTTACTAAGTTTTGTGACTAATCAGGTCAAATGGTTAGCATACAGACAACTGGTTGAGCATATTTATAGAAATGAGAGATTAGACAAACTCTCAGTGGTTACCACGTACACGTGACCACCATGGGCAGAGCTATTGCTTTTTTGGATTTATGCTTGGTTGACAGGCTTTTAATTATTTATTTTTATTGGCTTTTTGCTTGCCGAGTTGTATTCGTGTGTAACATTACAGTAACCGAGTTGTCCACCTGAGGGTCTCACCTCAGCTGGGCACCATCTCTCCGCTGCTGCTATGCGCTGTGAGTGGGTATGTGTGTATATAGGAGCTGCCCTGCCGTCCGTTAGACAGAAAGACAGACAGTGGTGAAACTGCATTAGAAGGACCACAACAATATAGCTATATTTACAGCCCTAATTTATAGGTGTGTGTATATTGGCACTGAAAATAATATACCGCATAGACAGCCTAGTTTTGAGTGAAAGACATCCTGAGGAGAAGGGCAGCCGAGGAGCTGGCGAGATGCTATTTTTGGTAGTCATTAGAGGCACTTGTGCAGTGTGGAGGAGTCTTGTGGTGGTGACAATTTTACACTACCAGTACAGTGCACATGTAGCTCTTTCTCAATGTGTGGACAAACTCTACACTGCTGTAGTGTTTGTCAATGTGCTGGAGTTTGTACACGATGCAAACACAGATAAATCATTAAAATCTGTTTCCCAGGCATCTCTGGCCCAGAGGCTGTGCAGTGCTGCTGAGCGAGGCTCCGTTAACCAGCTGTCCCTCTACACTTCACCATCCTTACCCAACATCACCCTGGGGCTGCCTGCCACTGCCACGGCCACTGCTGCTTCCAATGTAAGGAGGAAACTGTTGCCAAGTTGGTGGAATCACTCACAGATCACCTTTAGACGTGTTTAGCTGGGATAATTTGATTGTTTGGGGTGTGTTGTCCGTGACCAATTATTCAAAGTCGGCTTTCACCTTCCCTGCTGTCTCCTCTTTTTAGGTAACCTCAGCCCAGCAGGATGGAGTTCTACAGCCGGCCCTCTCTCTCAGCCCTCCCTTCCTTTCCGGTGGCCATTTGACCCCCTACCTGGCTGAGGCGGGCTCTGGAACAGGCGGACACGGTGCACACAGTCCACTGCTCCAACACATGGTGCTGATGGAGCAGAGCCCGGCACAGAGCCCCCTAGTGACAGGTGGGGATAACATTTACATTTACATTACAAATGACTGAATGTAAAAGCAGAAGTGGTCGCTCAGTTAATGGTTGTACAGAAATTATTGTAAAAGTACTGCAACTGTGGCTAAAAGTATTATTATTATTAAGTCTTTTCTTGCAACACATTAAAGAAAGGCATCGACAGAGGTTTGTGACCCTGGGACATTGTGTGTCCCTTCTCACTGACACGAGTTCATTCATTAGCTCCAACTAATGAGCTCCTTTCACATATCAGTGTACGCTATCACAGTGTGACACGGTTGCATTGTTCCCCCTTTTCCCATCGGCTCATTCATTGACTGCCACTTTGCTGCTATTTTCAGCAGGGCAGTAGCAGTGAATGGGCAATGACGCACATAGAGACGCACACACGAGTGTATGCGCGCACAAAAACGTACAGACAAGGACATGCGTACGCCCACACACAAGCCAGGAGTAGAAGATGAACTTGTACAGCTTGGATGCAATAAAATACTTCTCAGTTCAGAGAAGGGAATATTGTGTTTCAAGCCACTAAAGCCTCTCAATATCTCAGTAACACATACTTTACCAGTTCATGTCAGCTTCTGCTTCTTTTTTAACTCTAGCAACTCTGTGCCATGTGGCCTTTACGCATCAGCTGGGTTTTTAGAAGCAGTTCAAAGATGCTCTGATGGCCCTTTGTTCTGAGTTTTGCACAGTAATCAAGCTTCTCAGATCATTCCCCTGACTTCTTTGTGTCTGTTTCTTACTTTTATCACCCGGTTGATACACTGTTAAAGGACTAAAATGTTCACTTTTTCCAGCCTGTATCATCACAATAGAAGAATTGCAGTATGGCAGCACAGATGGTAGTTTTTATTTGGTTCACAAATACATCTGCTCACTAATCGTAGGTCCAACACCAAAAAGAGTGAAATTATGTGTGTGCATCAAATATGTGTCTTATAGGAAATCAATTTGAATTTCATCAATGTGTTTTCCTAAGGGGTCTTTTATTTTAAGCCAGCAAAGCATCAGCTGCTGTTTAGTTGCAAGATGAACCTTTCATGACCCCTTTCCAAATCTCTGAGCTTGCACTCGTCGCTGCTTCTGATTTTTAATCTGGAAAGAAATGGTGGCTGTTCTGGAAATGTTGTCATATTTCCCCTAAAAGAGTCACCAAAATAGACCATGCAGTCACACATTCCCGAATCATTATGGCACCTAGTCTAAATAATTCATAAGGAAGGTGGGAGCTAAATGATCCTTGAGTGTGAGAGGTTTAGACCCTTAATGTAACAAATGGTTTTCAAAACAAACTTATCACAAACAGCCTGAATGTAAATGACAAACTTCTAACTAAGAATGCACTTGCAAATGAATACATACAGTAGAAATCAAAGGATTCAGTGACCTTCACATCATATCAGAGTGCTACCCTTATAAAGTCCAAAGCTATGAATGTCTTTGTGCCCTAACTTGGACATACAACATGAGCCCATGTCAGACAAACAATGCATTCACTGTTTTGGTTGAAGCGAGCTCCTACTCCAGACAAATCTGTTCTGTGGTTTTAGGTTTCACTTCCTCCTTAACTAAAGTTTTCCTGGTGTCCTAGGTGTGAGTGGCCTTTCGATGTCGTCTGCAGCGTCCATGGCCAAGCTGCAGCGGCAGCACCGGCCCCTTGGGCGTACCCAGTCTGCCCCGCTGCCCCAGGGGAGTGCTGCCCAGGCTCACGCCCAGGCCCTGGCCCTGCAACAGCTGGTGGTCCAGCAGCAGCACCAACAGTTTCTGGAGAAGCACAAACAGCAGTTCCAACAGCAGCAGCTCCACCTCAACAAGGTACAGGCTTGAGAGACTCAATCCCATTTTCTCATAGTTGTTCTGCATTTATTTATATCTTTTACATCCTTAATTAGAAGATGAACCATTAAATTTTAACATTTAATTATTATTTAGGATTTTCGTCCTAAGAGTTTGAATGCAAGTGATGCTATTTTTGTTTAGCAAGTTGTACGTGTTATCATTACTGTTATATAACATGGTATGTGCGGTTCGCTCACTTGACTAATGAAGACCAGTGATGGGAAAGGCCACAGATCGGACATTACATTCAAATAAAATGATCATTAATTAGGTCTATAAGCTACAGTAGGCCTGCACAGGAGCTGCAGTGTAGTTGTTTGTGTAGGTGGCAGCCAGTAAGACAGTAACACAGCCAATAACACATTATTGGCTTTGTATGTGCATGAAGTCCTTGATTTTGTTGTTTATTCCTTTTCTCCCTGCTTCTCTCTCTCTGTAGTATTTTTGTTTGTGAGTAGGTGGAGGCAGGTATGGGTTAACATGTATAGCAGAGGGTGTGTGTGTGTGTGTGTGTGTGTGTGTGTGTGAATGTTTGCATCTACGTCTCTGTGTGACTGTGGCTGAGAGAGTTGCCATGGGGTGTTCGCTACCATGGCAACAGAGCGGAAGCCTTTGCCTTATATGGTCAGGGAGGAAGCAATCGGCCGCTTCCCTGGATGGCTTTACCTATTCGAGCAGAGTACTCGCCGGAGGAGAAGTGGGTGGATGAAACAAGGGATTTCCTCTCCTCTTCCTCCGCCTCCCCCGCTCTGCTCTGCTCTTTTTCAATTCCTCCATATGTTTCAGAGCTCTCGAGTTGCAACTTTTTACACAAACACCTCAATAACAGCCTCTGGCATGTCAAAGATGGATTCTGCAGGTGTTTAGTCAGAACAAAAATGAAAATTACCACTTCGAATATTTCACTCTGTAGAGTCACTAAGAATGAGAATAATTTTTTACCTTGATATTCTAATGTAAATAATGTAGATATCTTGTTATTTGATTATTTAATTTGCCATATAAAATTAATTGAGATTAATTTAATTGTCACTCAACAAAACAAAAAAACATTGTCTGGTTCCAGCTGCTCATAATTTTATCTCAGTGTGTGGAGACATTTTACACATTTAGGCAGTTTATGACGATGCTTTGTTGCGCAACATTAACCTTAGTAAATATTACAGGCTGTTTCCTGATCTATGGGAAGATATCGGGCTGTAACATACGTTTGATTTGTTGTTAGCATTTTCTTGTCATTCAACTTACAAAACAAAGCATGACAGCTCATATCTAAGAGATATAGTGGGGGTTTATTGGAAACATTTAAAATAGGATATGAAGTTATGTTTTAAAACATTAAATCAAGTATTAAATCATAAGGAACAGCTCTAAATGTGATAAATACAACATTGTGATTCAAAAACAAATGTTTTTACTCTAGTTAACTGATGTAAAAAGATATTTAAATAATTAATTATGCATCTATGTTGATAATTGGTTAATTATTTCAGTTATTGGGGCATAAATGTCGAATTTGCTGGTTAAAGCTTTTCAAATGTGAGGTGTTTTTTCTTTATCGTATATGATTTTAACCTTTTTGGTTAATGTTAGGATGAGTAAAAGTATCAAATTCAGGATATTGTTTTAGGCTATGGGAAAGAATTAATAATATATTTTTCTTATCATAATTTTATAGATTAAATTATTTGTTGATTAATCAGTAAACTAACCCGCTTAATTGATAATGAAAATTAGCATTTGCACACTGTGTAAACTTACATCTGTCATCAACCTGACTCTCACGAACAGGATTGTTGTTATCTTTTGAATATCTACTCTAAGCCTGTGTTCTCATGTATCTACAGAAATAATCAGCAAGGAAAGGAAGAGTGTAATTTTGAACCAGATAAAGAGGATGTTTCTGTGAAATGAGAGCAGAGGAGGGTGGTGGGGTCGAGGGAGGGAGGACGTGAAAAATAGGGGGAGAGAGAAGAGTTTGTTTGGACGCAAAGAAGACAAGAGCAGTGGGGGGGTGAATGAGAGCTGGTGAATGCTCTGACGTCAATCCTGTCCCCTGGCACAGACCCAGAGGACCCGGAGTCTTACAGCTCTGGGATATAAACACACACATACACCCCCTCCTACACACACCTGTAGATGTATCTTGCTCTAGAGACGTCCAGCAAACACATCTCTTTCTTAGTCTTTCTTAGTCATAAGCACTCGCTCACTACGGAGGCAAGTATTCAACAGCTTTGAATGGCACTTTGAATGGTTCCTGTCAGTGAAAGTGAATGAATAGACAACTGAATCACTACTCGCTTAACAGCAGGGCCCAGAATGTGTCGATGAAAAGGAGCACAACAGGGAGTGTGGAATGTCTCTGTTCGACGAGACACATTTTGCCCTGGAGTACAGTCGGCAGAGCAGTCCCTCACATTCAATTAAAACGGATAGGTTTGAAATGAGCAAGGCACCAATCAGACTGAGTAATCCAAATTAAGCTTGTTAAAAGAAGAATGCTCCAGAGAAAGGAGTGATTTGCCAGGAATTTGATTCAGAGAAGAGTGTACGCATTTGTCTGAATGTAGCCTCACGTGATGGAAGGGATTTGTAAAATCCTGCTGTTCAATTGTAAAATAAATTTCACATCCTAGCATCATCACCCTCCTCTCCCACTCTCAAAGATGATAGCCAAGCCCAGCGACTCACCTGTGGGCCGTCAGCACCAGAGTCATCCCGAGGAGACTGAGGAGGAGCTCAGGGAGCATCAGGACGGCGATGCTCTGCTGCTGGGGGTCACCATAAAGCAGGAGCCGCCCGACCCACAGGAGCTTCAGGAGGAGGCGCTGCAGCAGCACAGGGAGAGGGAGCGGGAGAGGCAGGCAGAGCAGGAGCTGCTCTTTAGACAGGTAGGGATGGAGGGGGTGGGGGGAGCTGGAAAAAAAAGTCTGCCCTAGTTTACAGCTGCAAAACAATGTAGGCTGAGAGAATCAATATGAAGTTTCAGAGAATTGATTCTCTGACTCTACTTGGCACTAATGTATTGTAGGTGTTCCTGGGGAAGTCCTGCAGAGGTGAAAACTCAAAAGAAAGACACAGAAATAAAATTTAGAGCATTGGATATGGTGCTCTGTGCCCCATGGCATTCCAGTGATGGTGAAATTGAAGCTGCATCACTTGTTTTGGCTGCCATCTCTTGGCCTAAAGCAGCACTTACAACCTCCCTTTATTACCCTAATGTTTTTAGATTTCACGTTATTTCACAATTATTATATAATTGTCTGTATTTCTCCTTAATTTCTGTGTGAGCAGCAGGCTTTGTTGTTGGAGCAGCAGCGGATTCACCAGTTGAGAAACTATCAAGCCTCAATGGAGGCTGCCGGCTTGTCAATCTCCTTCCCGGGACATCGCCCACTTTCCAGGGCCCAGTCATCCCCGGCCTCAGCTTCCTCTTTCTCAATCAGTGTCCCAGCCCCCGATCCTCCGGTCAAACCTCGATTCACGACAGGTCAGCACCCCCAAATTCTGACACTGAAGTTTGTCCGCCACTCAGCGGTGTTGCACTGATTCATGTACCACTCTTGAATCTGAAATTGCTGTCAAGCTGCCAGTAGTAGTTATTTCAACAATAGTAGCCTCCCTCTGGTCTGCCTTGAGCATTCATTTAAGAAGCATTTGGCTTTAAATTTTACTTCCTTCCTAATCCACTGGGGACTAGAAAGAGAAATTTCCATCCAAAAAACAGGTGAATTGGCCAGAAAATGGTGTAATGAGTTGGGCCTCCATCTGGTAGCAGCAATCATTGAGCTAGATGAGTAAATCTCGCCAAAATCCTTTTTTCTCTCCCACTCTTTGTTCCACTCAGACATCTGACTGTTTAAACAAAGATGAAAATGATAAAGGGAGCTAGGAAGAAATCATTCCTCAGAAAGAATGAAGCTGCTGACTGTAATAGACTTGCAATTTGCTACTTTAAGAATACAAAGACAGCCTTTGCATGCATGAACCATGGATATTTTTAATAACAATTTGGCCGACTTTACTCCAGTTCCAAACTGAATAGAGAATTTAGGGTATCCAAAGAAAATGCGTCATGCAAAATCATGCGACGTGTGACATACGATTTTTAATGTGTGCTTCCTCAGGCCTGGTGTACGACTCTCTAATGCAGAAGCATCAGTGTATGTGTGGAAATACTAACAGCCACCCGGAGCATGCTGGACGAATTCAGAGCATTTGGTCTCGGCTGCAGGAGACTGGACTCAGAGCTCAGTGTGAGGTACGCTGAACGTGGAAATATCTCATCTCTGAACATCACACAAGGTAGTAAGTGCATAACAAAGTTGTATTCCTCTGTGTGTGTGCGTGTGTGTTTTGTGTAGTGTATCCGGGGGAGGAAGGCCACTCTGGAAGAGCTGCAGACAGTTCACTCTGAAGCCCACGTACTGCTGTATGGAACCAACCCTCTCCGACAGAAACTTGATTGTAAGTTCACGCACACAGACACGCCCGGCAACAGTATTAGACAACTGTTAAGATCCACTCATTAACTGTTCCTAATGTCACTATTTATTATCTGACCACCAGGTTCAATCACTCCAATGTTTGTACGGCTCCCATGTGGGGGAGTGGGGGTAAGTACAGCAGGGTGAATTAATACTACACACGTTTGCAACATGTTACGCCTTTCTCTGGTGAATTAAAACAGCTGGTAACGTCTGTGCTTCTAGCTCAGGTGTAAGTGTTGTGTGTTTTGTGTTTCCAGGTGGACAGCGACACCATTTGGAATGAGGTCCACTCCTCCAGCGCAGCTCGTCTCGCTGTCGGCTCAGTAGTGGAGCTTGTTTTCAAAGTGGCCACTGGGGAGTTGAAGGTAACCACCATCAGTACATGTATGGTAACGCTATAGTAAAGCTCCTTTATCTAAAATAGTCTGATAGGTAAAACCGGATGGTGCTCAGTGTTTCTCTGTCTTTACAGAATGGTTTTGCTGTGGTCCGGCCTCCTGGACACCATGCAGAAGAGAGCACTCCAATGTAAGGCTGGAGCAATCGCTACATTCACATGGAGACACGTTATATGCATAACCAACACTGGATGTCAATGTCTGCAGAAGAAATAACATAAAACACACTAATCACAGAGTGATACGTTTTATTTACTTTTCATGTCCTTCTCACAACATGTATAAAATGGAGTGGGAAAATAGCTTTGGCACAGATGAATTTTATAACAAGCAGGATGACTCAGCCCTCCCTCTGTCTGCTGCTGTTTCAGGGGTTTCTGCTACTTCAACTCTGTGGCCATTGCTGCCAAACTGCTGCAGCAGAGACTCAATGTCAACAAGATCCTCATCGTGGACTGGGTCAGTCTCTTGAGAAAGTGCATCTCTTTGGCGTAGTGGGAACACTGTTAGTTTTTAATGAACAGGAGCAGTTAGATTTTATTGTCTTCTGAAAGTTTCATCTTGCACGCCGTGTGGAAAGGTTTGTGATTACATCATGTCTGTCCTACCTGCCCTCAGGACGTTCACCATGGCAACGGCACCCAGCAAGCCTTCTACGATGACCCCAATGTCCTTTACATGTCTATTCATCGCTACGATGACGGAAACTTCTTTCCTGGAAGCGGAGCACCTGACGAGGTGAGTGTTAGCAAAACATTTCTAAAGATGAGGCTTTAATACAGGGGATTTATTCTTTAAAATAAGTTGTATTTAAACGAAGTCCAACAAAATAATAATTTAAGAGTAGGCATTAATGAAAAAAAGAAAAAAACGGAAATATAACATTGACCAAAAAAAACATAAAAAATTACAGTTTTTGCAGACAACTATTAATATGGATGTTATACACGAACAGCTAAAAATAACAAGTAGACATGATGGTTTGGGTTTTGTGGGGGGGGTTTGTATGAGTATGAGTCACACATGTGGTTCTCCTTGCAGGTGGGCAGCGGCCCCGGGGTTGGGTTCAACGTCAACGTTGCCTTCACTGGGGGTCTTGATCCACCCATGGGAGATGCAGAGTACCTGGCTGCCTTCAGGTACCAGAGACACAAACCAAATCACGCACAAGAAGAAAAAGATTAGTGTCCATTTAAAACCATTCTCTTCCAAATAACAGTTTTACTTTAGCTTATCTCATAACTTATTAAAATATCTCTCAAGCTGAGTTGGTTTAATCTAGACAGTGAAATCTCCTCAGCAGTAAATGTATACTTGTCATTTTTCTCCAACTATTTTTGTGTGAGACAAATAATGCAGAGAAGTAACCAAGATGTTAGTATCTTCTAATTCACAATGAGCTGTTAGCTGTTGAACTGTATAATCTTTATACTCCTCCCTCACACTCTCAGGTCAGTGGTAATGCCCATAGCCAATGAGTTTGCTCCGGACATTGTGCTGGTCTCCTCTGGCTTTGATGCCGTGGAGGGACACCCTCCACCTTTGGGTGGCTACACATTGACGTCCAAATGTGAGTACAAGATTATCTGAAGTGTGTCTGTTATCTCACACTCCAGCTACTGACCGCACAAAACAAACACATGCACACAAGCTGATGACTCACAAAAAGAAATGTTAATGGAATTCGGCTGCTGTAGCATTCTGCTGATTAATTTACGTATATTCACCTCTTTTCTATAACCTTTCTCCAGGTTTTGGCTATCTGACCAGGCAGCTGATGACCCTCGCTGGAGGGCGGGTGGTCTTGGCTCTGGAGGGGGGTCATGACCTCACTGCCATCTGTGATGCCTCTGAGGCCTGTGTAGCTGCCCTGCTAGGCCAGGAGGTAAGGAGGTCACTTTGCCCAAACACAGGATCTGAATTCTAATTCATGTTTCTTATGCTAAAGCAAAGGGTCATTATTTCGCATCCTGGGGATGTGAAATCCAAATACAATGACAATATAAACTTAAAAATAGGAAGAGTGGTATATAATGATGAAGGACAAAGTTCACAAAGCTAGTGCAAACATGCTGTTACTTTAGCTGTAATCTGATGTCTGACTTCTTCCAGCTGTTGGATTTAATCTTTTGGTAAATGTATGGAAATGTTTGCTACAAATCAGCTTTATCAGGTGACAAATTGTTCCAGTACTCTTGATGCCTTTTGATACCTTTCAGCATTTTGTTAATGTGTCATTTAATGTGATTTAGGAAACATGAAAAACAATAGAAAAAACAATGGAAACATTTTAAAGTGAAGGGACTTGGTAACACTGTGAAATCTTGACATTTAAAATAGGGCGGAACTTAAAGTAAATTTAAATGTCTAATGGTAAAGTGTTTGAGAAAAGGATGAGCTCACAAGATGATTCATTAGACATCTAAAGTCTGAGTAACAACAATGGGGAACAGTGGAATGACCGGATCCATTATTTCCAGGTTGACCCCATGTTGATAGAATTACAGTCAGGTTCATATATATTTGGACATTGACAAGCAATCAATATGTGCTCAAAGTGCAGACTGTCCCCTTTAACTTAATGCTTTGGTCGGAACTATTGTATGAAGTGCACTAAACGTATAGCTCATAAACCAGTTTTGGCAGCTCACAATTATTTCACTGTTCTGTGTCCAGGTTGATCCCCTCTTTAATAATTTACAAGAAAGTAACGTAAAAATATAGAGTGTAAATCTAGAAACCAGGAAGACCAGTTTGTCACAAATGTGAAATCTACAGGTGATGTTTGTGGGCTCCAGACTATAGGCAGTCATTGACTGTAAATGATCAGCAGCCAAACTAAAACCAAATATTTCATTTACGATTACGTCAATTGTGTTCAAATATTTATGAGCCATGAAAATTGGGGGTCTATGATTAAACACAGATTAAACACCTACACAGTGAATTAAAAATTTACAGCCAAAGCCTTAAATAATAGTGGACATGTTAAATGTTTTATTTCGAATCCCATGTACAAAGTCAGAATTATGAAAACTGTGTCATTTTCTAAATAGATGTGAACTTGTCTATGGCTATTTGGCCTGTTACTTTCCTGTGTTTACATTTTCTGCATTTGTTTTCGCTCCTTGCAGCTGGACCCGCTGCCGAAGGCCGTACTGGAGCAAAGGCCCAACCCCAACGCCGTCTGCTCTCTGGAGAAAGTTTTGGAAACTCACAGTGAGTTCGTTCTTAAAAATATGAGACAGCGTCTTTAGACAAATTAATTGCGTATTTTTTAGTAAAACAGAACATTTGTAGGTGAGAGTCAGATTTGTAACTTTTTGCTACCTTCATTTTTTTCCCCATGCTGCATTTTGATTCATGGTCTTTCTTCTTTTGACCTCCATCTCATGCGACTGCTCTATCCTGTCAGGTAAGTACTGGCGCTCAGTGCATCGCTACTCATCGCGGCTGGCACTGTCCCTGCTGGAGGCCAAACGAGGAGACTCTGAGGAGGCAGAGGCCGTCAGCGCCATGGCCTCTCTGTCTGTGGCCAACACCAACACCATGGATCAAAGGTAAAGGATCCACAAACACTGCTAGGAGCATGGTCTCTACCGAGTGCGAAATGTTTACAGGCGGTTTGGGGCAAATAAGTTTTAACTTTGTCTTGTTTTACCATCAGGCCAGAGGAAGAACCGATGGAGGAGGAGGAACCTTTGTAACGGAGGGAAACACGAGGGTTTCACATTGTTATCACTGACCTCTCCGGAGAACAACCTCTTTGAGCTGCAAAGAGTCTCGACTGATCCCTTCATTTAGTCCCCCTAACCCCACTCACCACGTCAGTCACCTTGATTGGCGGCCCCTCGGCCAAAATGAGGGGAAGGGGGTGGGCTCAGCCTCAGTGTAGGGAGCCAATCAGGAGACAGAGGACTGAATTAGAAAAAAAAATTAAACATAACAGCGTTGCTTTAGCAGCACTCGCTCAGAGACACTACGTTTTTCTGTCAGTCTTCGCACCCTCACGTTAGCCCCACTGCAGCTAACCAAGTGACCAAGGCAGCGGAAGAGCGTATTTGGAGCTGGGTCGAGATCAGGTCTCGTCATAGAAAGGTGCGATAACACTTCTGTGCAGAAACATACGGTGCTTTACACAGCTGCCCTCCAACCACACACACCGTTTGGACACCAGGGACAGCAGACATCCCCAGCTGTCCAACGCAGCTCGGGGATTTTCTTTTTTCTTTTCTATTTTTTCCCTACAAAACAAGGGCATCGCTGCGACTGAGATAATATTTTACAAGATGCGTTCACTGTGGACTTTGGTTGGCCGAAGTTAGAGTAGGCTCTTAGAAAGCTTTGTTGGGAAGACTGTGACCTCGCTGCAGCAGCCTGTCGTTGAAGGTTGACGAGTGAGAGGAGTGCCTTGGTGGGGGTCTGCTGGATTTCAGGATTGTTCAGGAAAAGATTGCCTTAAGTTAAAAAGATTTTTCTCACTGAGAAATGGCACGAGGGAGGGAGGGGGGTGGGGGATGGAGAGTCCTTTTGAGGACAACAAGCATAAAGCAAACAATCTTTCAGCATGTTTACTTGGATCGTGATGATGACAACGTTTATGTCTCTCACAGTCTCTCGTGAAGAGTTACTTTACTTTTGGATGGATCTATTTTTCTGTAAAAAAAAAAAAAAAAGAAAGAAAAGAAAGAAATGGCTTTGTAAAGGTAGTTGCCAGCTTCAGTAGACAAAAGGTGCAAACATGGAGACCTTCAAACAAGGACATTAGATTGAAAACTGTCAAAAGAAAAAGGTTTAGCCTTTTATGTAGCTTCCCTTTAACCGAAGTCATTGCTTTGAAAAACACACACAGTGTAAAGCATGCAGTTGAGCAGAGACCAGACATTTTTGCAAGAATTTTGAATGTTATCCAAAAAAGAAAGCCGAGCAAGAAAAGCCAAAGCATGAGTTTGCATATACAGTAGTGCTTTTACTCCATTTAGCTGGCAAGTCCACAAGCATTTTTCACACTGGCCCTTTCAGAACAGGCTCCCAATACACAGTTCACTGTTTACTGATTTAATCTTTCACAGTTCAAGGGAGCAGTTCCTTATCCATCGACCTCCCATGCTTCGCCAGTTGGCAACTACCTTGGTTACTAGTGTGAGCTAAACATTAGTCATGTATATTGAATTGAATATATTTTGAGAGGCAGTAATCGAGTATTGCCTGTTTGTATCTACATGTATGATTTTCACATCGAGTTGTCAATTTACAATATCAGAAATGTGTTTGGTAAGCGTGTCCACTTCTTACTTTGTTGTGATTATGTTTAAGATTATTTTTCTCTCTTTTTCATCCATAGATTTTGTTTTGTGTTTTTATCCATTTTCTGGATAGTTATAGGGCTGCCGTTCATGTACTTAATACTATCATCACTTCTTGTTCAAAACTTTCTTTCTTGTATTTATCAAAAATAAGGAGCAACACTTTCTTTCTTTCTTTCTTTCTCTCTTTCTTTCTTTCTATGGCTGTCTAAGCCAATTCATTAATTATGTATTTATAACATGTACTGTTTATAGGAGATTTGTATATGGAAAAATTTATAAATGTACTCTAGCTATGATATTGTGAGCGAAAAACAGTATGGTGTATGATATTACTCCATGAACTTTAAAAAGCAGCATATTTAACTTGTCATCGACTGCACTGTTTTCAAGTCGCCCTCAAATGAAAGGTGATCATTACATAGCACTGCAATTTGACTTTGAGACTTTGAACACCTTCAGAGTTAAAACATTTGATCACTTTATTGCCTAATTGACACATTTTCCTCTTGTGCATGAGTAATATGCACTTACCTTTTGACTCTGACAACATCACACGTTCACAACAGGAGGTTTAGAGGCTGTTTCATGTAGCTAGTTCTCCGTGGTGGGAAAAGAGAAGAAGGGAGCATAAATGTCAAAGGAAGTGGAATTTCACTCAGTTTTTGGATGGAAGACATCAGCCAACACTTCTGCTTATCTCTTTCTGAGCATGTGTTGCACTATCACGTTTGACTGTCCATAACATTGGTGTCTCCTTCTTCCCTTTTCTCGCTTGAATTCCACTGATTTGACACTAGCGATCACTCTCAAATTAACCCCCATCTGTCAGCTGCTCTGTTAAACACCTGACTTACTATGACTATCATGCTTCTTTTAAGTTAATGTCATTTTATACCGTTGTAGAATGTGAGATTAAGTTGATATTTTTTCACATCTAACAGAACATTCCACTTGTTACTTTTAATTTTGCTTAACATTTTTAAGATGATGTTTTTTGTAGAACTTTTAATACTACTACTTTCTTTTTCCTTTCTTTTTTTTTTTTTGTCTGCTCGCGCCAACTTTACTCTTTGCATGGTTTGTGAGTCAGCATGCCTGCTTGTCTATGTAACAAAAATGTATTTGCACAATAGAAGAAGAACACTGGAGGACTCAAAAAACTAAACCTCCCACGGCAATTCCCCAAGAGCACCAGGCAAGGACAGGTTTTCTTCCTCTCTGGTGTGCAAACGATTCAAAAGACTTTGTCCAAATGACTCGAGTGAGAAACATTTGATATTGTTCTTACTGAATATTGTTTCCAATGAGTGATTTTAACAAGATTCAGCACTTAGTGATATGTATGGACTGTGTTTAAGAGAACGTCCTCTGCCAAAACTCTGCTCCATTCTCAACTTAAGACTCTCCCAAAGAATGTTCATCTTTCAAAGATTTTTAAACAGGCACTGCTGTGGTAGAGAAATGATGGAAAGCGGTTGGAAAAAATGGCATCGTCGTTTGATTGTCACACCCACCTCGGCCAGTTCTCTATATATATAACCACTGTGGCTCAAGAGCAAGTCTTGGTTTACATGTAAATGGATAAAAAAGCTATTTTTTTGTTTGTTGTTTGTCTCTCTTGATGAAAAATGTTATCTTTCTTTGGGACCTACGCTTTGGACATTTCATCTCTGACATCATCTATAAAATATATTTCGGAAAAATACCAGCAAGTGTGGTTGTAATTTGTTGTAAGTTGCAAGAGCGTTTAAAAAAAAAAAAAAAAAAAAAGGTAAAGTGGAGGTAAAGCAGCAAAGTTGTTGGAACAAAATCATTTCACCACATAAAAACGGCCAAGTTGTTGGAACGAGATCAATTTGCCAGCTAGATTTATATTAAACATAGATACTCTGTAGTATCTACCTCTTAATCCTTAACAGATTTCTTTTTGGTGTTTTTCTGCTTTTATCATCTCAGTTGAATGATTACTCAAAGTCCATTACAGCGCAATCCAAATGTAAATAATCAATACTGCTCATTGTAGTGAAATTCCTGAAAATTGGAGCCTATTTTAAAAAGGCCAGAAAACCTGAGAAAAACTATTTTCTGTCTACACCAGAGTAATTCCTCCAGTTTATGATCTTTGCTGCTTCTAAAGCTCAGTAAATTAGCTCCACGGCACATGATGGCAGCAATGTCACCACATGCCAGAAGGTTTAAGAAGACAGAAGAGCCGTGGAGCCTCAGCTGACATTTCTCTTATTGGAAAATCTAATTACAAGACCCCATATCACAAGTGTGCACATTGGATTCAAGACCCAAGCTATCAGGTGACCTCCTGCTCCTCAGTTGGACATGGTTTGATCTCAAAAAATTCACATTATGGTTTGTAAAAATATCAAACTTAAAGATTAGTTGATTGTTGTAGACGACTAGAAAAGGCCCATTTAAATATATATATACACACATATATATGTATATGTATGTTTGTGTATACACACACACACACACACACACATATATATATATATATATATATATTTGTGTATATATATATATATATATATATTTGTGTGTGTGTATATATATATATATATATATATATATATATATATATACACACACACACACACATATACATATATATGTACATTTATCTTTTTTTAAGTGGTTATGTGATACCAATAAAGCACATTAAGTCAGATTCAGGGGGTTTTCTTATCAACTAATCATTAAACATGCATAAAAATATAATTACAAGGAAAAGAATTGTGGACATCATGTGCAGTGTCATGAACAAAAGATAACGACAACGTATTTAATAAATGAACTCATCCGCACGTGTTTATAATATTGCGATTAGGATTTACTGTGAAACCAAACCATTAGAAACAAAGGATACAGGACAAAAACCATATAAAGAATAAACCGTCAGACGCGTTGGGTAAAATAGGAGCAAATACGTGTTGTGCTCAGTAAACAGAGTAGTGAATGTACATGTGTCAGTGGACTCCTCCACTGTCCAATGAGGGGAGGGCACTTCCCTTTTACCATGCAAACAGTGACCTGATATTTCCTCTCAGCCGACTGTCCCCAGCGCTGCGCCACTGCGATGCCGATGCTGCAACATTAGCCACTTCATTTCCCATTTTCATATCCCGTAAGTGGGGAGAGCCGTCCTTACTTTTTCCGCTCGCGTCTCTCTTTTTTTTTTTTTTCTGTTCTTGAGCAAACTGCACCGGGGATTTGCGCCATGCCGAACATCGTGCTTTTTAGCGGGAGCTCACACCACGACCTGTCCCAGAAAGTGGCTGATCGGCTCGGGCTGGAGCTGGGGAAAGTGATAACGAAGAAATTCAGCAATCAGGAGACATGGTGAGCAGTTATTTCATGCGCACACGCTGCTCTTATGTGTTCTGATACTTGAAACATGAAGAACGTGTGTGTGTGTGTGTGTTGGCAGGGCGGACATCAGCTAGTGTTGCTCCAACGTCGCTCTCCCATGTGGGTTTGTTAGCATGTAGCTAACAGCTCTATACTATTGGGCAGCGCTAGAATGTGTACACGTGACTAGCTAGCCACATGTAAATACACAGGCCCCGGAGATAGTAAATCAAGCCCCCAATTTGTTATAAAGTGGTTCTGTTCAATGTGGGAAAGCAGGTTAGAACAACACGAAAGATAACCATTTAGCTCGCTATACTAGCTACGCTAACTTTATGTCTGTTGCCATGGGTGATATTAAATGTGTAGTTGCGTGCGTTGTCAACACTTCCTCAAGATTTGACATATTGTAAAATGTCAGCCGTAATAGCCGTGCAGTCAAAAGCGGGGCCTGTTTGTCGGTTTGTCGAAGCCGCATCACAAACGTGCTACTTTTGAAGTGAACACCTTGTTACGGGTGCGCAGAGTTTGTCGTCACACCTTCGGGCGTTCGCTTAGCTAAATGAGCTAGCGGGCTACTTTTAGCTACATCGTTGGGGAAATAATTAACTTTAGAACGTGTGTGTGCACCCTAGGACGTATGATTTAACCCTGTTACACTGATATTATTACGCACATTTTGCCCAAAAGAAGGTTCAGTAATCCATCATGGATGCTGGCTGACTTACTACTAGTTATTAAGGTTTAAGTTTGTCTGGCGAGCTAAAGAAGATCGTGTTCACTCCTGTTGCTTTTAGCTGCCTAGTTGAATGAATAATGAAATAGTAGTTAAGATGGATCTCGTTCCTATCTGTTTTGCAGGGGACCTCACTTATGTGACATGCGCTTAATTTGTGCTCGTTTTGATGAATAGCATTACTAATGCTGTCTCCGTCACTGCCAGGCCGTTGAGGATATGCAGTCTGTTTAAACTCATCCTACAGCATTGACATGCTTATCTAAGTGTGTTTCTTTCGCTGTGATCCACAACTGATGACACCATGCACTAGATTAATGTGTTCTTCAGTCATGTGCCTCTGTGTGCACAATACTGGCATTATCTGAATTGGATTTGATGTCTGCTGGGGTAACGGCTAATGATCTGTAATGCACTCTGGATAAAAGCATCCATCAATTACAGATGTTGTTTTGCAGTCTTTTCTTTGCACCAGTTACTGCTTTTAACAGGGTCTGAGCTTGTAAAGCTGCCTGGTTGTCACCTTTATCCACTTCATAAGACTTTCTCTGCTGGTGATGTTTCCACACACACAGCTTTAAAAATCCAACGAAAACGCCTGTTTATCTGTGGCAAGGTTTCTCTCTGGGGAACGCAGCTGTTTGGGTGACACGCGGTGCAAAACACAGATTAATTTCTTATCCTCGTACACTAACAGGGATGTAAGAGTGGCTCTTCTCACAGCTCCAAAACAAGTTTTGGCAGGTGACTCGCAGAGGTCAAGGACCAGCACAAAGGGAGTGGGTTCCTGGGAATAAAATGTCAGGAATGCTTTTTTTGTGTGTGTGTGTTCTATAAAGAGAAATAAAATAAACTGTCAATAATTGCTTTAGTGTAGAACAGATACCCTGAAAGTATAAACTCTTGCTTGGGACACTAAAACATTTAGATAAACTGCTCATTTCTCTATGACTGAAGAGAGGCAGAAGAAAAGTGGAAAAGGTCACTTTTTGTGTGCTCTTTGTTCCCATGCTGTGCCATTTTGGCGTCTGTCGCAGGGGATATTTTGCTCTAGGTGATACTGGCTGTCAGCCCTGAATGCTTGAACATAATAGTTTTCACGAAGATTAACAAATAGCAGACAAAGTACATGTAAGAGGACACCGCTTCATTGAGCATGAGTCTTTTCGTTTAACTTTATCAATACTGTAGGTTTTTCCTCCTGCAGAGGTTTTCCATGTTTGCTCTGATGATGCTGTAAAAACACCGAGGGCGGCAGCCTTCATCTTTTGTGATTTACCACTTTTACAGACAGATCCTGACCTATTTGTAAGTGCTGGCCTCTGTTTCAACATCTCCAGCCCATGTGACCATCTGTGTTGCCCTGACTTTCACCCTTTACGTATGGTACTGGACTGAGGCCGCAGGGAGCTAGTCGTCAAACCACAGAGGAATGTTTCACACACATGCTTACAGTGTCTGAGTTGAGTTGACTGTGTGTGTTAGCGGTTGTTTCTCAACATAGCATGCATATACAGGTTTTGTCCCCATTTAAGCTTAGTGGGTGAGAAATTTGGATTATTGCAAGACATTTTATTAAATTGAATGTATACAGTAAACCTTAGCTGTATTCTCTACTTTTGGTTGTTTATTGAATGTTCTGATAAATGATTTTTGTTGCTTTTTATCTCATGATGGTCATGATGAGTACTAATGTCTCCCTCTAGTACCTTTTCTGCGGCCTTTCTGCCTGCTTCCCGTTTAGTGTGGAGGATCTGAGCACCTCCCTCAGTCAAATACAGACGAAATACAGAGAAAGAGAAAGCTGCAATCAACTTAAACACCACAGAGCCACATTTTTTCATGTGTTCCTTCTGTTCTGTTCTCCCCAGCGTGGAAATTGGGGAAAGCGTGCGAGGCGAGGACGTGTACATCGTGCAGAGCGGTTGTGGCGAAATCAACGACAACCTGATGGAGCTGCTGATCATGATCAATGCCTGCAAGATCGCCTCGTCTTCCCGCGTCACTGCCGTCATTCCCTGCTTCCCTTACGCAAGGCAGGACAAGAAGGACAAGGTAGGCACATGCACACTCAAATTGCATTATCTCTATAAAGCAACCTCATTGTAAATGCTCTAAAGACCTTTTTATGCTGAGGTCTGCCATTGAAAGTGTCCAAATTAAAAGTATGACCATGTATTGTTCTCATTAAGGACGTAGTGTCAAATAGTAAGTCACACAGCGTGCACCCTGCAGTAAATACAACGGACACTTAAAGAATTGCTATATAAATTTAAACGGTAAATAGTTCATTCTAATAAAAGCTAAAAACAGAGTTACCATGAAGGTGTGTGCACTGCCTATGATGTCATCTTCTAGGAAATCATTAATATAACAAGTCTCTGGAACTACACTTTACAGAGTATGATTTTTGATACTTTGCCCTTCAGCACTGCCCGGTTGACATTCTGCAGTATTACAGAGAAATCTGCAGCCGTCTGCATTCAGTTTGAGCTGCTCCTGAAAAATCTGCATTCCAGAGAAACTGGTCCATGCAATCTTGCTTATCTTGTAAATTATTATCTTCCCTTGCCTCATTTGTTAAATTGCCTGCTACAGCAAACCACATTCATATGAAGCAACAAGAACTCTGCGGTTTGAAAAGGAGTTTTTTTTTTTTTTTTCCAAGTAATTCTTCTCTCTCTCTGTTCCTTTACCTTTACACACAGCAAGCTCCACTTATTCAGTCGTTGCCGAAGAAATCTCTCATGTCACTCACATTTGTAACATGAGGGTCGAAGCTCTGCAAACACAGACCTCATCCACGTGTTGACTTCAGATAAAGATTTCGTCAAACATGGTGATTGAAGGCTTTCTGCAGGACTCATTTGGAAATAGGTTTCACATTTGAGTCCAGTTCACATTTCCCAACCTATTTGATGATGCAGGGAATCACAAGCTATAAGTGAAATGACCCAACAGACAGTTATTTGGTTATTTAGTGATATTTAAAAATATGTGTAAAAGTGTGTAACTTCACTTTATCCTGACATAGGAAGCATTCACTCGTATCTCCAAATTAAGGTAGTTGCCTCTTATGTCACCAAGCCCTGAAGCCCTGTGTCTGACGTGCACATCTACTCATTGTTACTTTTTCTTCAGTGAACAAATCTGGGGACGTAGATTTTAACAGCACGATGGAAAGGTCATAGGTAAAGTTTGGCAAGAGTCCTAACAAAATGTCCTTGAAGAATAGAGAGCTACTGACCTCTACTATTTAATGGCATCCAATTTCAAAGGTGCGTCCCACAAAAACAGGCTGGTTTTTGCGAGTTAAAATGAGCAACAAATGCCCCCATCTGTGTGTTGATACAGGAAGTGCCTATTTATTTCAAGCATTTAAACAAGCAGGCAGATACAAGAGAATTGGGAGTGTTTGGAAGTCATTCCTCAGCTGAAAATCAAAAGTACTAGGGCTCCACGTGAAATGGTTCTCACAATAAACTCCCAGTGCCGAAGAGCATTTCAATATTTACTTCTCACTCGCTCACTTCAAGTGACTGTGTCTTGATGCTTGTCCCAGAGTCGAGCACCCATATCAGCCAAGCTGGTGGCAAACATGTTGTCTGTGGCCGGCGCCGATCACATCATCACCATGGACCTTCACGCCTCACAGATCCAGGTTAGTCCATGAAGAGTTTCAGCTGTGTCTGTTGCTCTTAAAGCCATGCTGTCGAGTTCAGTACAGATCTGCTTTGTAAACAAGTAAAGACCTGTAATGTTGTAGGCTATTAAATGGCTCAACTTTGTCTTAAAGAAGTAGTTGCACACATAGCAGACAGTAAATTGTTTTTTTTTTTGTTTGTTTGTTTGTTTGTTTTTTTAAAGAAGTAGCAAAATGTGGCTGCTTTTCATGTTAAATTGGCAAAACTGATTCAGTATTTCCTGCTGTGACCTTTGTTCAAACCTAAAATGGTCTCTTAACTTTGCTCTGTTGTCTCTTTTTTTAAGGGATTTTTTGACATCGCTGTAGACAACCTATATGCTGAGCCTGCTGTTCTGCAGTGGATCCGAGAAAACATTCCTGAGTGGAAAAACTGCATCATTGTGTCTCCAGATGCCGGAGGAGCAAAACGGTAACATATAGAGCACAGTGATGTGACTTAATGGGAAATGTATAGAAGTATTTTTGTTTTGTTTTGCATATTACAGTCTGGATGAGCTGCACTACTGTGTTGTCGTAGACAGTTTTGCATTTCAGCAGTGATGTTCATATAAGGAGGCATCAGCAGACACTTTTTGTTTGGAAGTCATCTGTTCACATTTGAAGCACAAATAAAGAAATTGGTTTGACCATCTGTTAAAGGTTTATTCTGGCATCTCGCTGGCCCTCATTGTCCCTCATTGTCCCTCCTGTGCTCTGTGCAGGGTGACATCCATCGCAGATCGACTCAACGTGGACTTTGCTCTCATCCACAAAGAGAGGAAGAAGGCCAACGAAGTGGACCGCATGGTGCTGGTGGGAGACGTCAAGGACCGCGTGGCCATACTGGTGGACGACATGGCCGACACTTGTGGCACCATCTGCCATGCTGCCGACAAGTCAGTGTTATTAACCCAGGCTCCCTTAATCAGATGAGATTTTGTCTGAATTTACCTTTTTGTCACAGTCTCTTAGATCCTTAAATGTGTGTGTGGACACAGAAGAATGTGATAACTCTAATATTGACATTAAGCTGATAAAGTCCTTTGGATTTGTTGAAACATACTCTCACAGAAAGGGCCTAAAAAGCAAATTTGATCTTGGTATATTCAACAAATGGATTGTGTTTAGACACATTGTCCTCTCATCTCTCAGGCTAATTGATGCCGGAGCAGTAAAGGTTTACGCCATCCTCACACACGGCATTTTCTCGGGCCCCGCCATCTCTCGCATCAACAACGCCCCATTTGAGGCCGTGGTGGTGACCAACACCATTCCACAGGAAGAGAAGATGAAGGCCTGCCCGAAAATACAGGTAAGTGTCACACACACATTTTCTGTAACATGATGGTTCAGGTTTCCAGGAAGTGATCCTGTCATTCAAATCAATGAGTCATCCTGTGAGTGTATCAGCAGCTGACATAATGTAATCACAAAATGTCTATGTCTACTTTGATTATCCAGCATTTGAAATGTTGTAATACCCGACTTTCAGCCGCCAGCACGTAGGTTTATTTAGCCTAAAATAGCAAACTTATCTCAGAAGCCTGCCATCTCTACAGCATACAGGGCTGTCCATCTATGAACCGTGCAGATAAGGAAATACTCTCCCTCGAAAAATATTAAAGTGGGGGGGGTGGGGGCATCAACAGGAGCAAAGGAGGAGGGGAAATTTTTTTTTTTCGCAGGATGGATAAACAAGATGTATCACATTCGGGAAAAAGAAAAGTTAAATTACAATATGTAGAACATCTACATTTTCCTCACCAGCTTGTTTTTTCTCCAGGTCATCGACATCTCCATGATCCTGGCGGAGGCGATCAGAAGAACCCACAACGGCGAGTCAGTGTCCTACCTCTTCAGCCACGTACCCTTGTAAAGAGCAAGAGAGGGGGCAGGGGCCTCGATCTCACACACGGGCCAAACGACTGGCACTTCTGACCACATATCCTCCAGAAAGGCCTACAAAGGCCTTGTGGTTTTTGGCCGACCATACGTGACTGCTTAAAGGTCACGTCCACACATTGTCTTTGACATTTTCACCCTGGACACAGAGCAAAATATCACTTCCTCCTATGAAGACCAAGTGTGTATTTATGAGTATCTTTTTTTATTTTTTATTTTCTCTCCAGTTTCATGCCAACCTTGACCCCCACCCCTCCTGAGACGCGGACTTTACTTTAGCCAAATGCTCCATTATGTTACATTATGTCTTACTTTCAATGAAACATTCCACTGTGCTGTGTGATTAGAAATATTTGGCTTCACACAGACATGAAATCAGTTAAATGTGGAAAAAGTGCACTTTTCCCCTTTAAAACTTTACCGGCCGGTGAAAGTATTACAATAATATAGTTGGACCTTTTCTTATCTAATGCTCCATGGACTTTATGCTGAACACACTCTCATCAGGCTGCTGACAGTAGTTTAGGGGTTGCACTACTAATCAAAATGTGTTGGTGTAACCACAGGACTGAACACACTTGCTTTGCTTCCAATGTGCTGTCGCCTCTTATGCATCTTATTACAACTTGTTGAAATGTTGTTCAAGAGTGGTGGGCCCTCTCCCCACGTTTCGGAAGACTTATTTAACCCAAAAGCTCAGTTTTAGTGTTTTCAATCATAATTTGTCATTAAAGAAAAAAAAAATGTAACTGTCACAGCTTTACTGGGTCTTTTTTTTTTTTTTTTTTCATGAAATGAGGTAGGTTTCACTTTAGTTGGACAAAGAGTTCATGGAAAACTGTGATTTCATTTTATTTTTTTGTAACACTTAAAGTTGTTTCTTTGTCAATAAAGCTTTGACAATGGCTTGCATGTTTACTGTCCTGGTTGTCTTTGCATAGTTTGTTTTTTATTTTTATTTTACAGCAGTAAAATAATGCTGTAAAGGAAGAAAATAATGTCCAGGGGCAAAATGATAATACATTAAAGCAATAGATGTTGAGAGATCTTGACCTTTTGGTCCATAGTAACTAGGAAATGACTTCGTCCCTCAACTTTTATGGCACAACTTGTCGAACAAGCTGCCACCAGGAGGAGCCCAGTCTACATGAAAGTGCAGCCAGAGCAACTACAGCCGGAGAAGTAAGGAGGAAGGAATTGTTTTGTGCAATTTTTAAGACAGTAGAGAGCCATTTGCAAACAAAAGGCAGTCGACCTAATGGTGAATTTTAAATAAAACAGCTGTATGAATGTTAATCTGCTGTGCAGAGACACAGTGCTGACACATACTGGTGATAAAAATGAGGACGTTGACATTCGGAACCATGAGAGTTGCAGAACAAGACAATACAAATACACATTTACACTACGTGGTAGTTTAAGGCACATTTTTAAGCGTTTTAAGTGTTTGCTTTTCTTTGAGGATGGAGGTTCTGTGCCTCTCCAGCAGGGGGACATGGAGGACGGGAGCTGGTGATGTCAGATGTCATTTGCATATTTCTGTCTATATCTAATGCTTGCGCAAAGACGCGCCACAACTGCTGCAACGCACTAACCAGAGACCTTCCAGCCATCAGCCAACTCTCCGGTAAGCCACGTTGAACAAATCATTTTTGCTCCTTTGTGCCTTAATGTGTGCAGGTTTAGTATTGGCGAACTGTCAGGTTAATGTTGGAAATGTTTGTGGACCACTTGGTTAAGAAGTTCCAAATGCATAACGGAGGATAAAAAGGAGGATAATGTGACTTAAAGCGCCTGCAGCTTGGATTATGTATTTAAAAAGCTCAGAACTGAGTGTGGTATGACAACAGGGGAGGTGTGTGGTACGTCTTTGTCTTGAGGGCACGCAGTCCTCCATATCAGCCTGTTTCCTTTGTTGCGTTTGTGGTCGAGCCGCGTGCGTCTGTCACTATTATCAAAATGACGCCTTTTCGCGTGTGCGATGTTTTATTTGTTTGTGAACAAATTTTGTTTTTGCTTTAAATATATTTTTGACATTGTTAGCTTGAACTTGGATTTTTTTAACGACCACCACGAATGAGCAAAATGCCAATCTGGGGCGGTGGTTCCTTCAGATTGCGCCCCAAGGGGAGAAGTACGTGACAAGTGAATTTGCGGATGTTGCACAGCTTCCATGTGGAAAGTCCCTCAGTTGATCCTCAATAATCAACATTTTGCCTATATTATGTTTGAACAGTTTTTTTTTTTTTTTTTTTTTTTAATATCTGCACCCACGCATTTAGTCTTTGTGTTTCTTAAATTTTTTTTCTCTCCGGTTGCCCAGCATGGGAGTTCCTTTTGTCATGTAAATGGCCAGTTTGAACGCGTTGCACAGGCTCCATTGTCTGGAGCAGCCTGTCCCCTGTGTGCAGCATCCCGGGCTTTGTGCTGCATAACGGGATGGAGGGCAGTCAAATCACGCTTGGGGAGGCGAACAAAAGAAGGCGGACGCAGCAGCGGCACACTAGAGGGGAAAAGTAGTCTGCGGTTGCGCATATAGTTGAACTGAACAGGTTTTTGGCCACTGAGATTTTAGGCAACGCCCTTCGATTAATGGCTGGGGGAAGGAAAAAAAAAGCAGACCACATGCTTGGATGTTTTTAAATTCTAAGAACGTCACTAACTTCATCCTAAGGATATACATTAGAATATACACCATTATTCCCAAAGCCAATGTAGTTTGCGCACGAATACTTAGGCTGCACATATCCGCATGTGCTCGGTGTTCAACTGTCTGCCTCTGTCTCATCCCACAGACTCTCTGCAACCATGAGTGACACCAAGCCCGACATTTCTGAGGTGACCAGCTTTGATAAAACCAAGCTGAAGAAGACCGAGACGCAGGAGAAGAATCCCCTGCCTTCAAAAGAAAGTAAGGCTCGACTCCCTGCAGCCAAATGTTGCTCTGTGGGGGTGGGGTGGGGTGGGGGGACATTACATCACATCATTCAGTCTTAACTCTTTCTGTGCTGTCAGGCAACATCTATACTGCAAAGGGTGCATTTTTCAATCCTAATCTCACATCTCCTTCCTCCTTTCCCCTTTCTGCAGCCATTGAACAGGAGAAGGCGGCGACGTCGTGAAGCCCCTCCCTCCCGTCATGCACTGTACACCTCCCCCATCCTCCTGCATTGCCTTGTTTTCAGTCACTTCTTTTAGCTGTATAACTTTGTAACCGAAATTATGAAACAACAATAACCAATCTGCACAGCCTGTGGACAGATGAGGCCTTCATCATGGCAGTTAGCCCCGTCCCCACAACCGCAACACCACCTTCACGCTCGTCTTTTTGATGGGAGATGAATACGTTTTGTCTGTGATGACAGAAGGGGGGGGGGGGGGGCTGTGGAACACTGTCCTAAAGGTGCACATCACCACCACCACCTTACCTGTCAACTTTGATGTGCAGCAGAAAGGCCTGAGGGATGGGGCGTGGCCTGTGTCCCAGGAAGCTCATCACTGTCTCACTCAAACCACCGACACCCAACTTCCTGTGTGGCTGCTTTTGCGCCTAAGCTGAGGCTCCAGGCTTTGTTTTGTTTTTTTTTTTTTTTTTTTCATTTTTTGTCTAATTTTCGGAAATGCACAACTTTTGTTTGTACGCTGGCCAAAATGTATATGCCCCAAAAATTGATACAGTTGTCTTTCTCTTTTTTTTCTTTTATATGCATACATGGATTAAAAAACAGTAACGGATTCCATCTTGATCTGGGAGATGCCCCAATGGACCTTATTTACGGTTAAATTGTAATGTACTTTAGCCCTTTTGTTCAGATGATTCAGGAAAAGATGGTTATCTGTCTTTGAATTGTCTAAAATGAGGATAAGGAAAAAAAAACGGTATCAACATTTTGATTTCATGTGGTTTGCTTTCAACTGTAGATCAACCTTCTTTGCAGTTTTGTAAAGTCCCAGCAGTCATGTTACTCTGCCACAAACAGTTACCAGAAATGGAACACCGTGAAATGTTGTAATAAAAAAGAATTTGTTACTAAAGAAGTGTGCTGCAGAGTGCTTCCTCTCCGTATTGCCACACACATCCCCAAACCTTTATCTTGCTCATTCACTCAACACTGCTGCACATTTTTCTCACACTTGGGCTCATTTGACATCTGCAGCTTTACCAGCTGCTTGTCTGAGTCTAACCCACTGCTCACAATGTGTTAAACTCTCTCACCAACCTCGAGTGTGACGCTGCTCAGTCTCGATGGGCTCAAATATTCCCACTGAGCCTTGTGGGGATTGACTAGCACAAAAGATGAATTTTGTGTCTGTGTGGAGGAAGGGAAATGAAAGTTAGAAGACCACCTGTCATGAAGCTCTGGAATAAGGCGAGGGATTATACAAAAACGTAGACTCTGACTACTATGGAGCTTTGTGAGCCACTCTTCATTAAGTTGAACTAAAAGCAGGAAATAATTACTAAGTGCAGAACACTGCTTCACATGTGCAGATTTAACTGCAGGAGCATATTCGTGAAGGAATAACGGTAAATAGCAGCAGGAAAACAGGAACAGAGGTGTCCCTGTGACACCCTTAATGCATCTGATTGCAGGTTTAATGCAATAGTGAGCGGTGGCTTATGGGACATGTGCCATGGCCCAGAGCCTCAGTGGGAGATTTATGCGGCTCTTCTTGCTAAACTGCCTTCATCCTAAATTAGCTGCGGTCTGCAAAGCCTTAATGTCATTACCATGACGTTGCTGACATTTCCTGTGAACAGCGTGTATTTAGAGCATGTATGTGTGAGGGTTCAGGCTCTTATTCTGCTGATATGTGGCTAGACTGTCGAGCTAATCCCTCATAGGTTTAGTCAGCATGGGTGTAGCGATGATCCAGTTTGAATGCTGAACAATTTTAAGGAAGTCAGATGCATTTACTGTATTTAGTTCATATGTGTGTTTCACGCACAATGTTTGGTAAATGGTTGTTACAAGGATGAGACTTTAAGGAAAGTGGTACCTTGACCCAGGCTGCTCGTGTGATTGATCTCAGGCCACGTAATAGTCCACAAATCTTACATGTTAGTGTAAGTGGATTGGTGTTAAATCAGTGGCTCTTAATAAGGCATTAATCTCCATCGAGGAAGGAGGGGTAGGCATGGAGTTCAGTGGGCTAGCGCAGGGAGACGAGGCCAAAGCCTGCCAGGTCCTCGCTCAGATGGGATTAACACCTCCCGTCTCCCATTCCCCCACCCACCTCACCTCTCCTCTGCTGGCTGCGTGGTGCTATGCAGACCTGCAACAGAGCTTCCCTGAGAAAGTGGCAGAGGATTTAAGGTGGAGCAGCAGATGGGAGGATATGGCGTGGGGGTGGGGTGGATCAGATGTGTCAGCATCAAGCTCGTTGGGATCCTACGGGTGTCCTGCCTGGTAACCCGTGGCAACAGCTGCTGCTGAGTCACTTCCTGAGGTCGGGCGATCAGATGCCTTTTACCCATTTCTCCCTGGCCAGCACCCGTCATCAAACCCGTCCTGTTGCCGTGGTTTGAATGCTCGGGACATGATGTCTGTTGTCTGTTTTTAGACATTTTCGACCATCTGTCTCCTGCAGCCTCGTCTCCGCCAAAGCTGTGTCTTTGACAGCGGCTGGGTTAACACAGCGACTGATGGATGGACACTTAGTGCACATGTGCCATTTACCAGAAGGCATTGTGGGTCTTTGTGTTCCTGCATTCATGTGATTAACTTTAATGAGCACGTTTTAAGCTATGCTAGCTCTGACTCCAGGGATAGGAATTTTGGTCCGTTGGTCCAATGTGTCGACCGTGTAATGGATTCCCAATGGGTTGTTAATGGTTTCTAGTAAACGATTCTTAGTGAGTAATCTAAGTACATTTTTCTAAAGAGCCACCAGCAGGTCAGAAAAATTCACTCACTGTGAAAATGAAATGGCACAACATTTTTTTTAAACTTAAATGTTGATCCTCTGTCTTTTCTGCTCAAGACAGCTTCCTCCGTGACTGTGTGTTGATACAGGATGCAAAGTGAAATGTATACATGGCGTGAGTACAGGCTATGAATTCAATGGAAATACATAGATGCAAATTCCTCTGCAAATATTTCACCACATATATACACGCATCTAATAGCAGCCAGGTGACAGCTTCAGTACCTACGTGTAAATGTGGAACATACATTCATGGCTGCCTCTCAAGCCCCACATTAGGTCAAAGATTGGGTTTGTCCATTGCTCCATTTAAATTTATCACGCTAACTAGCCGCCTTCAGGGCCTTTACCGACTAACCCACACATATCAGTATAGCTCATTCACCAAGTGTCGAATTATCTGCAGCTTTTTGGTTGGTTTCTCACAGAGCTGCTCTGCTGCGGATTTCCATGGCAACTACCCACCCAGGAGCTTCATTTGTCGCTGCCAGCGAAGCGGGGTGTGACGCTGGCCGTACGTTAGCGCCTGAGAATTATTTTTAATACGCTGAGAAATATCCTGTGTCTTGTGTTGCACATATACAAAAACAAGGAGCAGGAAGAAGAAAACACATGTTTAAATCATTCTTCACCGTTTCCTGTCCAAACTCCCTCTGTCTAGATTGTTTGTGGTGGTATTGTTGAGCTCTGGCTGTCTCAGCTGTCAGCAGACCAGTGATTAACACAACATAAAGACAGAACACGAGCTGCACCCTGCAAATATGCAACATTTGCTCATTCGCTGCTGCTGTGTTAGAGGTCACTGAATACAAATGCTCACCACTGGTGTTTCTTTATCGACATATGGCAATGGCAAGCATGCTGGGTAAATGAGCAGCCGTGTTTTGATGGCCGCGTGCGTGTGTGTGTTAGTTCATAGGATGTGACTCCAGAGTGTTATTTAATACATCTATCAAAGTGCCTGGGGAGTCCCACATCGCCATATGCACGAGACTGAAGCTGCATGCAATCCCTTAACTAAATTAAAGATTGATTTTTGGCAGCTTTCGGTGATGCTCCTAACTGCGCTCAGTTTTCAGTTTATTAGTTAGGCCTGGCTGTATGTAGTATCCTCAGTCATGAGGGTGATAGTGTCCGAGGTTTTTTAGAGCGATTCAGAGAAGCAGTACCTAGTTTTTTTAAATGGCCTCTCTGCACCAAGAGCATTTTTTAGAAGCTTAAATCACCTCACTTTGTTCCTTGTTATTTTTTCAATGAAACTTTAAAGCCAAACATTGGATTAAATTGGTTTATCTTTACAGGCCCTGGATACACTCGCACTCTCACAAACATAGGAAATGTTTTTGTGCAACACCACAGGCATTAAACATGTTGCACTGGCCATGTCTTCTTTGTGCATTGTGCTTAGAGATAAGTGCTGCTCTGGGTCCGGTGTTAACAGAGAAGCAGGAACTAACTTTTTATAGTTGCTGAAGACGCTGAAATATAAAAAGTAGCAAAAGACACATATGAGCTGACACCTAGGTGTAAGAAAGATCGGATGTGATTGTCTACAGGAAGCACATACATGACTACAACCCCCCCCCCCCTTCCAACCCTCCTCTGTCCGTAATACCACTGCTACCCCTCTTGTTGCATAAATGTTAATTACATCAGATCCTGTGGATTGTTAAAAATCCGTTAAACAGCCATATTGCCGCTAATTACACCATCAAACTGATGCGTAGGCAGCTTGATAGGAATCAGTTGGGCAGAGAGCAGGCGTGGTCCTATGCTACAGACAAGGGTTTTCAGCAGCAGCCTGAGCTGCCTGTCTATAGCTCGGGGTTGATTATCCCAGACGTGCTCTATTAGTCTGGCCCCAGGTGGGGCCCCGATCAATGATGTCTAAATGGTCTCCCTATCTCTTGTAAACGCATTGGCCAAAGCATTGCACAGAATCGATGCAGCTGTACAGACAGCAGAGCTCAGCGCTGAAAGTCACAGTGTGCCAGCTCGACTCATTGTGACTTGACAGGGTGCTGCTGAAAATAGCCTCTCTGAGGTGTTGGTGGAAAGTGCGTGTGAACAGATAGTTTCACTCTGCACATCTGCAGCATGTAAGAAACACATGACCACGTAAACAGATGTTTGCGCAACTCTCCCTCGCGAATGCAGAAAGTCACCAGTGAAGAGGAAACACAGAGAAGCTCACAGTGGATATTCTCTTGAGGGCTCATACAGAGCGACAGCTTGGTGATTTCCTCCAAGCAGAGAGACTGTGGCTGCCATGCTGCAGACAAGGTGCTTCCTCCCTCTCTGCAGGCACAGATCTGGGCCACCCTCTCCATCTCCTCTTCCACCTTGCAAAAAATGAAGTTGCTGATGCAGACTGACACTTTTGCTTTCTCTTTTACACTGGTCCATAGAGAAAACATCTACTTATAGAATCAGTGCTTTAGATGCCCCCCCCCCCCCCCCCCCACTCTTAATAGTGGCTATATCAGGTTGCATTTTGGTATTTGATAAACGAGGAGATTTCCATTTAGAAATACTAGAGGGGCTGCAAAATGTGTAAAAGCAGGCAGTTATGAAATACACTTCCTCGTGCTTGAAAAAATGGATTATAATTCTGCAACATAAAAGGCAAAAAAACAACAGAATTAAACTAGAATTGTTACTTGAAATGTTTGTGAGTAATTTGTACATGAGCAGGCCAACAAGAGTGTTTTTATATGGATGAAAAGTGTGCGGTGCCCTGAGATTCTCTGTTTCTCACACAATGCTGATTATGAGCCTTAATTACCCTGTTAGTCCCTGCAGAGAGCTGCTTAATTACTGCCCCTTGTTAATAACAAGCTTAGTCATTGTCATGTCCTCATTTGGTTTTTTTATTAATCAGCATCACCAACATGCAACAATGTGGAGCAGACGGTCGGGTCCAAACAGAGATGTGGTCCTTTGTGTTGACAAGCATCTACGCTGTTGAAGCAGCAGCACGAGGCTTTTCTAGTGCTGCACAGAAGTACTGTAGTGGTGTGTTGAATTAAACTGTACTGGCTCTCACATCTCCACACACACCACCAACCGCTGGATGAAGTGGGTGTGCTGGGAAAGTTAGAAAAATTCTCAAACACAGCCCCCATATTCAGACTTTGGACGTGTGTGTGTGTGTGTGTGGGAGTGGGGAAGGGGAAGGGGGGTTTTTCAGATGTTTTCACACCAGCAGTTAAATATCTCAACTTACTCTTGTCTGTAACGCACACGCTTCTCTGTTTCACAGGTGTAACCCAGAGCTGTCGATGAGATGTTTTCTATGCCTGTGCAACACAGTTTTCTTTCTATTTCCCTATTTAGCTTCACCACGTAGATGCTCGTGTGTTTCTTTGCAGAGCTACTATTCTAGTTTTTTGGGAAATTTGAAAGGAGCTTGTAACTGCTTTTTTGTGCTGACACATTTAAGGCGTCTTTGTGATACCGATGATGCTGATTTCAGGGTAACATGTCGGACATGGAAAAGCTGAAACTGCATCCCACTACATGTGCCTCAGCCTGTATTGCATTAGATCTGATTTATTTAACTGATTTATTATCACGTTCCTCTCTATAATACTTTTGATGCCTCAGCTCTGCGTGTGCAGGTGAAATGCCCAAGGGCACCTTCTCAGCCCACAACACAGTGCTTGTGTTGCGCCAGTGTTGACTGGATGACTCAGTAGTGGAAAAGCGCCGCAGCTTTTCACATTGTCCCGACTCGAGCTGTGGGCGATACGCTTAATAATGTTGCTCATATCCCGGTGTGATAAAGACAAGTTTCTGGCCTTTTGCCTCGTGCTGCTGCTCACAAATGAGAGCAGGAGCGGTTGGTGTTGCGCATTAGTCACTTTGTGTTTGTATTACCAGGGTGTTGTTGTACTGATAACTTCATCAGTCTGTGCCTGTGGGTGTGTGTCTTAGGTGATTTCCCAACACTGCCTCATGGTCTTCTAACCCAGAGGATCGGGTTTTATTGCAAATATGCCGAAGCCTGACGCATGAATTAAGTGACTTTTGCCATCTCTAAGCTCATTATCTGTGGCTCTAAGCATGCATATGCTGCTCTGCTTAAGATAGCTCATATTTGCTTGTCTATAAAGGCTCCTCTCTGTGTTACATCATATGGAGAATGTGGCATGACACTTGTAGTGTTGCTCAAACTTTGTTGCTCAAAGGCTTCATTGTGCAACACCTCACTGGGATTTGAAATGCACTCCAAACACAAACTAATTAATTATTTTCGTGTGTTTGGTGCGACTTGCACATGCACACAATCACAGAGCTTAGAGGAATTTAATGTCACAGTAAACGTGTTTCTCTCACACACAGCCTTCAGTGAATCCCAGGAGTTCAAGCCAACACCAAACCCATAATCCACGTCATTTTTTCTTATCTCAAAGCGCTTTGACATGGATGTTATTTTATATTTCCCGTTGGCGAGGTCGGCGAGGTCGGCGTGGCAGCGGCGACAAGCCCTGCAGGCCCGGCGATGAGTCAAGCAGGGCCAAGGTCAGTGCAGCGCTGTGTGTGTGTGTGTCAACAGCAGCAGAGCAGCTCACTTAAGAATACGTGGTACAGTAGGACAACAAGGAAGTTGGAGTCCTGCCATCACCCAAGAGACTGAAAGTGCACATAAATAAAAGCATTAGTCCAAAAGTTGACATCCGTAACTATAAAACTAATAATGGATGTAATTATGGATGCAATCAAATAGTTCCCAAATATTGCACTTTGTTCCTTTTAGGTAGCATTTGCTAAAAGCTACAGTGCCAAGCTGTTTTGGTAAATTACTCAATCCTTCCTTTTCAAAAATGACAGTGTTTATTTGCTTTTAAAAATGTATGTCCTCAGTACCAAACAGACTTGTGGCAGAGACGCACAGAGGCAGATTGAGGAAGTCACAGTTTTCAAAACTTTTATTGCAACAAAAAATATAGAGTCGGTTTTATTCTTGAACTCCTGAAGACCCTAGAAAATCAATTGGCTGATATTCACCTCGTTAGCAGAAAGTTTTGCCTCATTTTGAGATTTAAAGAAGTTTTTTTGCATTTGAGAGAAAGACGCTCGAGCCTTGTGCCTATAACTTAATGAAGTCGTTGATCTCATGGCTCATTTACCTTCGGCTACATGTGCAAAGTGAGTGTTCATGGAGACATTTACTTGCTTTTAGAAGCAAAGCCTGTGACTTACAGTGGAGCCTGATTCTGCAAAACATCATTATTATGCATTATAAAGCCAGGAACCGCCGGCTTAAGTGGTATGGACGCTCTTTCCTCATTATCAGGGTGCAAACACGTCCTTTACAGCTTTGAACACGGACACCAGGAAAACGGCCGAGAGAAGAAGTAGAAAGCAAATTTAACTGTTTTTATAGACATTTTACAGCCTCATTGTCAAAATGTAGCTGAGCTTAAACTCCTTTTCTATACTGGGGCAGATGCACCTTTAGGTTCTAACTGTGCAGCTCAGTCAAGGATACAAGCAAAAGACGTGGAAGTTTTGAAACCTTAATTTACCAGGCAGCCATGGCATTCTGGTCCACAGGTTGTTTTGACTAAAGGAAGTGAGAATGCTCCTTTTGGCAGAACATAAACGTTGTAACAATGAAAATGGAGGCTGGCAATAATCCATTATCACCCCCCAGTGAGTGGGGGTATTATGGACACACAAACAACTGTTTAATGAAATTATTTTCATGATTACAGGGAGTTTCAGAGTGCTGCGTTCATGTTCTGTTTGTCCGGGATCATGCAGAAAGTTTTTGAGTCTCTCAAATCTCCTGGATCAGTGAGGCTGACCTTTGACCCCGCTGTGGTTGGCATGGAGTAAATCCAGCTTCCCAACATGGATCAACTGAATATGAGATTCATTATCTTTGCAGGAGTTTGCAAATAGATTTGGAGTTCATTTTGTATGTTTGAGCAACTAAATCTCCAGTAAATCTGGACAGTGAGTTAAACCTTTGTCCACTTCGAGACATTATGAGTTGAGTTGTCTTCTCATTTTAGTTCACTTCAGGGTCCTTGGGTCTTTCCCCTACATGGAGGAATGAGCTTGGATCCCCCCGAGGTCGGCTCAGCTTCCTCATCCTTCTGAATGTCCCTGCATGCCCTCACACACTGCTTTTTAAATGAGGCCTTTCATGCTCGTCCTGTTGAAAACAGGAAGTCTGACAGTTCTTTACTTCCTCTCAAATTGTATCAGTAAATTACTGTGCTTGCTGCTTTTAGCAGCAATGTTCCAGACTTAGTTTGGCATTTTAAACCAGAAAAAAGCAGTTTCACCTTCATTTTTAAATGTCATGGGATGTCACACATTCATTGAAAACAGTGTGGAGCATTTCTGAAGGATGAACTTTAAGAGCTGACAAGAAGGAAGTTGCACAACAACAAGATTTTTTTTTTTACATAATCAGCATATACATTTAGAAAAATGCCTTTAAACTATACAGAAATATGATTAAACATATTCATGTGATGGTAAGAAGGAATATAAACACGTTTAAAAAAAACATTCATAAGCACTGACTTAAGCCTGTTTCTGTCTCTATCATGTGTGGCTCAAGTCAGTGCAGACTATATGCTGTCTCCATAGCAACAGACGCTCAGGTTTGCCAAAACGATGTGTAGACTGCCGCTGTTTGACACTGGCTGCTAAACAGTGAATGCATCTCATCCAGACAGCACTGAAGCAACGTCTCTGGGGCTTTAGGAGAGAAAATTATTACAGTTTGTCAGAGCAGAAGCTAATTTGGAAACACTGCAGCAACAGCACAAGGCTACAGGTTGTAGTCCAATAGTCCAATGGTTGTTACTGGAAAAGTGCCGGACATGCTGCATAATTATGCAGTGTTGCATGTATGGATTTATCAAATCATACAAGACATGACTATACTGTCTATAGCAGTCTAGCAATAATGTTTTTAAAAAAAAATTCCAGTCTGTGACTCACTGATAGGGAGCAATCTAGGTCAGCACCCAATCAATAAAGATAACAAGACCTGATTTACTTACATTCCCCATAGTAATCTCAATTATCAAAGGACAGTCAGGGACCATTGTTGAGGTTGTTTATCTCAGGAGATTAGAAGTGTGTTTGTGTGTACGTGCGCCAACAGTGTGTTGTTGTGGGAATGTTCTAATGTTTGCAGCACAAGTAGATTTTCGTGCACGGCTATAAAAGTCTCATGTTTATAGTTATGTGAGATTATTTTGGTTGAAGAAACCAGCAACTTAAGGCCTCTGGTTGCTGGAGCTCTTTTACTGTTGTCTCTGCACAAGGAAGTCAAAGAGCTGATTGCACTTCCTGTTTTTTGCTGCAAGTGTTTGGCTCAGTTGTTCTCCTTTCTGCCAAGTTTCCTCCATCTGAGTATCAAAGGTGAAGCCATGTTGTTGTGGGGTCTGGATTAATGAATTATGGAGGTTTGTGGGCAGAGCATTCGCTCGTAGCGGCAAATATTTCCGATGAAAAGGAGCCAAAGGGACAAAATGTGAAGAGGTTACACACAAAAAAAAAAATAGAATCAATGAGACGTGAAAGAAGATTGATGAGGATGAATGTGGCACAGACGCTGATATTTAGAGCGCACATGCTGATATTGCTTTGCTTCTACTGTAAAGCAACAGACGGCACTTTCAATTTAAAGACGAAGGCCGTTGCTGCATGAATAGAGTCCCACATGTCTGAGAGCCCCTCAACATTTGCAGAAAGAAACAGCTGGTCCCTGTGCCTTTTTGTCCGTTGAGGCCCCCTCCTCACATAAAGCCTTTCGTCAGACGTGTGCCTACATTCTACGTCCATCGTCCCAAACCAAGTTTGACTGGACTCCAAATGAGCGCCAACTCGCCCTCTTTGTCTGCAGATCTGGCACATGACCCTCTCTGGCAACTGGCATCGTGGGCTGAGCTCCAAACGCCACCCACGTCTGTATTGTTCCCTGCACCCCAGCGTAGGCACACGGCCAAGACGGGCACAACAGCGATAATGGCGTCACCTCTCATGTGTAATGAATGTGCAGTAACTGCTTCATTGGGGAGCCTCGGTGGGCACACTTTGGCACAGCGTTGTTGCTGCTGTCTGGATTATCTCAGTGTGATGGAATTAAGACAAATTCCTATTTAAAACGATTGTAATAACTCAACAAAGACACACGGATCACACAGGTGAGATTAAGCTTCAGGCTACAACATGGTTTAAATGTCTCAAGTTGGACAACTACATGATATTTCTTCACATCTGTTTCACTTTCTGTCCAAAGCTATATTCTAAAAATTACTCTTTACTGTGTTGTGATTGGCTAGAGCCAGTGTGTGTGTGTGTGTTTGTGTGTGTATGTGTTCAGTAAAAAGTGGCAAACCACAACTGAGAAGAAGTCACAAACCCAGATACAGCCCTCATCTTTAGAAATGCCTCGCGTCAGAATGTAAATGTTTAGATGGTTCAAAACTAAGGTTTCATCCCATCTGTTGCAGAACGCATTAACATTCCAGTGCAGTTCAGCCTCGCTGGACGTAGGCGGGAATGACTGACGTGGGAAGGGAGGGAATTTCAGCCGTGTGAGGCCATTGGACACCAGTGCCCCCGCCATGCCGGCATAACAAATCTATGAACAATTTGTCCTGCTTTGGGCCTTTGTGCGCAGGTAACACAGAAACAGCTTTTTATTAGCTTCGACATTTCCTTGATTAAATATTTTCCTCTACAAGTGTGAGGATGTGTAATATGACACTTGCCAAACTATTAACCAGAGAGAGCCAATAGTGAATCTGAGCTCCCAGGGAGTTTCTCCACTTTGTGCCTTCTTACGAGAAATCTGAGATATTTTAGCAGAATTACCATAAAAAAACAGAGAGGGGAAGTTGGTTGTAGAGTGGAGGAGGCGCAGCAAGCGAGGGCTGCCACAATAGCAAAGAATCCTCCTCCTCCTCCTCCTCCACCTCCTCTTTTGTCCACCCTCCTCCATGCTGCTTCTCCTTCTCAGAGGTCAGAGCAGGGTTATTCCCAGAAACAGGCCCACCCTACATCTCTGTCTTTCCATAACAGACCTTCCCATACACAAAGGTGCCTGTGGCTCCAGACGCATTCTGCCTGATAGTGTATGTGAGGAGTGATTTGTGTTGTCTACAGCCTGTGTGACGTCCCATCATCTTAAACATAACTCACTGTACTGTTAATGGCATGTAGAAAGATAAGCTTTGGTTTCTTTAAAACCAAGCATTTAAAGGTTTGTGACTTTATACCTTGAACCCATGTTTTCATAGCTTTTCATATTCACAGATTGTGTCTAAACTCCACAACTCATTCACAGAATTTTACGGTAAATAATCAGCGTGTTTTAAAATTGAGTAGCTGTGCAGTATTTGGACGTCTAATGGATCTGCTGTGTTTTTTTTTTATGACACCCTGGTACATGAAACAACATGCCCCTCTCGCAACACAGCACAGTGTTTCTGACTCGGAAAAGCCCGCAGGCTGTTTCCAGTCGTATTCTGGCACCGCAGGACCAAATGCGAGCCCAGATATAGCTGTTGGACGAGATTTGAGTGTGTGACAGAGGATTTGAGCTTTGAATCAGCTCCAGCGTTGAGGCTGATTGTTTTAGTGAGATTTTCTTTCAGGTGCCGCCTCTTGTCTTCGTACCTGGACGGTTCAGATACTGTGCACGTGTGCAGACGCACGTACCACCTCTGAGTCTTGATCTACCTGCATTAGGGAAGGCGAAGTCCTGCTAACACTGGTGCAGCCATAACACAGCTTACAGCAATCACCTTCCATGTTAAGTTAAGTACTAACTATTCTAAGACTTAAACAAAGTGGTTTTATATGTGTAACACGGCATGAGAATGACTCAAGAGTGTGTAAACTGAAGTCACACGCCAAGTATAAACAGCTCCGCAAGTGTGTGAGAGCAGTGTTACACAGCCTCGAGCTAAAGGTGCAGAGATTTCAAACGCTAAAACTGCGTTTAGTGTTGATGTACAACCATTTACATCACGTTCCAACACACTAACAGGGGTGAAATGAGACAGTGGTCAAGTCCAACCACAACCTTCCCTACGATGCAGTCTCCATCGGTTCGTCGGCATCTGATGCAGCTGGCAGCCGCTCGGATTCCTGCATCCAGCGGGCTCCGTGCTACACGCGCAGCCGAGAGCCATTAGAGGCTAATCAATTTGCACAGGGATGGAAACAGCGCTGCTAAATGGCTTCTCTCTCTCCTTTGCACATCTATGTCATAACAGGGCTCGGCTGGGCTTGGCAGCGGGAGCGCTCGGTTGCCAGAGGGGGTGAAATGGTTTAGCTGGATTTCGAGGCCGAGCTCGGCGCGGGTAAATAGGACAACTGGTGCTTCTAGCTACAGTAAGGCTGTGTGTCGGGAAGCTTTTTACACAGCGGAGGCTTACTTTTGTTCAATAGGAGGGACATGCTGCTGCGTGTTCCTGACGGCAGCCAGAGCTTAGGATGCTCTTGTGGTTAAGGGGATTTCGATTGCAAATTGTTTGGCGTTTTCATGCAAATTGACTCACTGGCAGCGAAACCTAACGTGACACTCTTACTCCAATGCAAAATGTGCCGTGCACGTCTTGTTTTAATAATAAACTCACTGTTTTCTTTTTGTTTTTTGCATATTGTCATGAGATACACGTCAACTGCTAAATGAGCCTAATGAACAATAGGTGTGCGTCTTAATTGGCACCGACTCCCCAAGCACCAACGAGCCTGTCAAAGACAACACACACACACGCTAATCCACTCTGACAAGACGCTGATCAGACAGACGAGAGTGTTGCCAGACTCTTCAGTTAGACGTGCAGGTTGTGTCAGGCTCACGCAGCGTTTCTGTGTGTGCGAATCCTCAGGCTGGAGCTTACATAAGTCATGATAGACAGAGAGAGAGACAGTCGCACAGATGAGCTTTGAGGACCCCCGGGGCCACACAATCCAACTTTTCTGCCCCCTGCTTTTATCAGAGCTGCAGATGACATAACCTACCTACATTTTTTAAGCACTTTTCTGACATTTTCACCCATTGAAATCTATGCTGCGTGAGACATCTAGAGAATGAGGGGAAACTGTAGGGTAGTTGTTTTACTTTGCTGCAGTTTTACTGATGTAACGGATGTTTACTGGACTTTAAAGCAACGCATTTAGAAAATGTACATATTGTCAGTCATAGATGTGAAACCTAACTGATTGTTGCTTTGTACTTTGTAATATTTTACAAGAAAGAAGATGAATGTTGTGAAAGCAAATAAAAAATTGCTCAAATGCCAATTTATTGCAAGTAATATAAGAAAAAAACACAAACCTGCTGAATTGGATCAACAAAATATAGTATTTTTACTACAGTAGTTCCTAATGTAAAATGGTACGAGTGTGTCTCAACAGAGGGGGTTATTCTGGAGAAGCCTTAGTGTTCATATCCTCTCTTCTCTGCTATAAAAAAACACAATCTGTAATTAAGAGAAAATTAAAGTCCTGAAACCCCTTTATTAGATCTACTCTTGAAACACACTTCACCCTGCAATTAATTGTCAGAGATTTTGAAACACACCATCTTAGAGCTAAACATGAGCGAGAGATAAAACTTTTCATCTTAGCACAAACTACAACTGCAGATTTGTTTGCAGCAGTGTTTTCTGCACTTTAGGTGATTTACATTGTGACGCTTTTTCGAATCACGTAGGAGGTTGTAGCACTGCTGAATTTGACTGATGGCTTGTAACGTGTAAATCTGTAAGAGCTGCTCGAATGCCTGTAGGAATACACGAACCACTGAGGAATTGAAAAGTAGCGGTTAAAATCTGATAGGGAAGAGGATCTCCCCAGAGACAAAAGAAGAGCAACTGGTTTTTGTGCAGAGATGGGGATGTTCTGCTAAAGTTTGAGCGGCCTGCAGTGCTTAGTCAAAACTGCTGTGTGAACTTCCTCTAAATCTTAAATGTGATCTTGCATTGAAACTGAACTGCAGCTGGGTAAAAAGCAAAGTAGTATTATCCTTGAGACTGTATTTTGGTGACTCCCCTCACACACTAGTTTAGAGTAAATTACAGTATAATTTCAAAAATCCATGTGCCAGTGACAAGTTGTGTTTTATTCCTGAAAAATATAGTGTTTAAAAATTATGTGTTTATGTTCCCAACGAGTCGCTGTTATGAAAATGTTTATCCGGGATTACGACCCGTCTCTGTCAGGACATATCAGCAGCCACCGGCAGTCATTTTAATAAACATACAAAGGAAGCAGAGGAGAATTAACTTCACCACATGAACAGATTGCAGACTTAAATCAGACTCTCCTCCATTTATCAACACTGCGTTGTCATGGAAATACATGTAGGGGACAAACGTGAACAGATGGCTTGAGAAATCGATGGCTGCGACTCAAGCTAGCTGATCTGCTGATTTGCTGCAGGCCTGGTGGGGAGAGTGTTTGGACTCGCTCTCAGCTTGCATTTCACTGGCCCTGTGTTTGAGAGGAGACAAACATGCACAGACCTGCCACAGTCCCCCAGTGTTTTCCAGGGTTTGTTGTCTTCGGTCTTCTGGTTGTGACACGTCAAAAATGTAAAGAATGGGGGTGCCACGCCTGTTCGCAGCTTTCAGGTGAGACGTTCTGAGCTGTGTCAGGCTGTAAAATCCAGCTGATATTAAAATATCTGCTGTTTATACTTGAAAAAAACTATCATGTGTATCTACTGGTGTTTCACTGGAGAATGTGCATCTTTGATCGCTTTCATTTGATTGCTGCAACATCTGTGTGGACCCTGTTGGTGTAATTTACTTGTTATAATCCAGAGGCTCTCCAAGTGTAAGACAACTCCGCGAATCCACTGCAACACGATACTTCCTGTTTCTTCTTGTCATGTCAGTTAGGACTATTAGTGTGTAATGGAACAGTATCCAAAAGCTCTTTGTTTCCCGTTTACAGCCCTGCCACAGTTTGTACATGGGTATTAATATCAGTAGAGCACAGAGAGACTGAGAAAACAGTCAGCCAGACAGACAGTCTGCCCTTAATACAACTTTCCAATATTACCCATAATCCATCAGGATGCATCTGTGCAGACCAGTGCAGTTGTCATGCTTCGAAGTAACCAATCAGACCTTGTCTTATGTAACCTCTTCATCCATCCAGTGGTACAGTGAAGGCAGATAAATTGCATGTGGGTGCACAGACACACACACACACACACACCTCAAGTCCACCAGGATCAGCTATAATTGCAAACATTCCTCAGACATTAGACTTCCAGCAGATGGAGATTACTGTAACTGCCACTTATGTCATTGCACGCTTTCCATGTGATGCTCGGGATGCTATGATTGAGGGTTGGGTTTTGTTGATGCTGTAAGGTAATAGACATTTGCATTTATATTGCTGAATGTGGAATGTTACACTTATGTTGGTCATATTTCACGGCATTTTATGGCAATAAGATATTTTGATAGTACTTTCTGCCCACAGTGAGTGGAAGCTCGTTTCCCGGCATGCTTTCCCTGCCTGCTGTGAATCTTTGAATATGTTTACATGTTATTTGCAAAGTACCAGTTAAATGTGGCTTATTTTACCCTTGTATTAAGTTACTAAGTTACACTGAGCCTACATTCTTTTTTAAGGCCATGTATTTCTGCCAGTTGTGGAAATAGTTACGTGAGCATTAGTTTTTATCCAGACCAGCCAAACAGGTTCAAGATTAAGATTAGTTGCATGGTCAAACAACATGTGAAACCTCCCACCCCCCCACATCTTTCCAATGTGAAAAAGCCCTTGTCAATTACTTTGAAAGCTACAATTTTCCTGCTTTCTACTCAAGTTATTTTGGGTCTGGAGTCCAAAAGAATTTTCAGAGAAAATCTGTGCATTTCTAATCTCTTGTAAATATTCTAAAATATGTTCATTATACACTTACTAGCTTGTGAAAAAGTCCTGAAAAATAACGGTTTCTACAGGTTGAAGTAGTCCTATCGCCTGGATGATATACTTCCCCCTTTTACAGAAATGAAACGATTTAAGATTGAAATGAATAAACATGCTTAATAAGAGTGATTGCACTGCAGACCTACAGAAGGTTTTGGAGTAAAGCCGAAGTTGATTCTTGGAAACAGTGCAAACATTCACCAAAGAAGGAAATGGCCTTTAAAACTACAATGTGCAACATTTTATCTTGCGATAAAAATGTGCTGTCATTCCCACCCTTGTACCCTAGAGTTGATAAAACTCCCCAACAGCCTCTCTAACAGTAATGTTGGTCCTCTGGGCAGTTTAGAGGAGAGAGCAGGGTCTTGCAGCTGAAGTGACTCACCCCTTTGCCCTCCATCAACCTCCTTTCTGCCCATTGGTCTTTTTTTTTTTTTCCCTGTCTCTTTACAGTTCTTTACAGTATTAACACACTCGTGGCGGGAAAAGCCAGGCGTGCTATTGTCTGATTGCGGGCCACCGTTGGCTGTGAACAACAGCCGACCAATAAGAGGACCCCCTGCTGCTACAGCTGTCATGCTGTTTCACTGATCTGTGGGCATTCTTGCTCATTAGCAGCCTTTGTTGCTCATTGTAAAGCTGGGCGATTAATTGACTGTGGCAGGTAAAGTAAGAAGAAGCAAATAAATATGCATGAGACTTCCCTCACTGCCTGAAAAAATGTGCGACTGCATCTTTGTGACTGAAAACAGTGTTAGTGTGCAGCAGGTGCACCGAGCATCAGCGTCCTTTCTCTGTTTGAACCGTCAATGCTTTGAGACTCCACCTGGGGTCAGGGGTCTGTTCTCTCAATTTTACAACGTGTGGGCATCAGAAAATTGTGGGACACATAGGTCAAATAGGTCTCTTTTACATCAAGAGCTAAGATACAGCCGTATTTGCACAAAGGTGAACGTGCCTCCATTTACTGAGCAGGAATTTCTTTTTCTGGTCTCCTTATCTCTGGCAGTTTGGAGCCTGATAGATGCTTCCAGCAGTGATGTGCATCCTTTAAGGGAGGAGAAGGAGGAGGAAAGTAGGAAATAAATAATGAAGCATTTCTTTCTTCTTAAACATGTTGAGCTGCTGCAGAAAGACAGTAGCTTCATTAAGATTTTATGCATTTTAAACCTTAGACTTTCACTGTGCATTTACCTCCCGGTTTCAGGTTTTTAGAGCAGCCATTATGGTTTTTCAAACATGAGGTCAGCTCTGAAGAATGTGGTCGCCCTTCCTTCAGTGCACTGAAACCAGCCGAATAACCTGCCCATTACAAGGACAATATGTTACCACATCAACGGGGACTTTTTCCTCTCCCGTACTGCTCAGCCCTGAGCATTTGGTAGAGAGAGCAGTCATTGTTTCAGGAATGTGGGAGGAATGTTTATTAAGGCACGGACGGCCGCCGAGGCCTGAAAATTGTCATCCAGCAGCATTACATTTTGTGATTTTCCGTAGAAAAATGCCCAGAAGAGAGATTCATTTTCTATAGCCACATTACATCAGCTTGATTATATATATATCAGAAGAAAGAAAGGAAAAAACACACCTTTAAATATGTCACCCTGCTTGTTTTTAGTGTTGCAATCTGTGTTGCAGCTGGTTTATTTTAACAGGCTCATGGTGTTTGGTGCTGTGGGTTTGAATCTGCTCCAAATGTTGTGTGTTTTTTGAGTTCACATGTTAATGAAACGTGCCAACATGGACGTCTTGGAAGACAGCCAGGACACAGGATACAGGATACACTGGTGACCTGACCCCAGAAAGAGATTGTTTTAGTGGCTTGAAAACACAAACACTAGTGCAGATGTTTTATGTTTTATTCATGTTTTGTTATGAAACCTTGTTGCAGATGCCAAGATCTTGACAAAAGAAGACTAAACCTTTTAGAACATTCGTGGAATAGCCCTTTACTCAACTGGCGATAACAGTGGGGAAGAGGACGATGAAGAAGCTCAGATAGAGAACTGAGAGTGATCTTTCTCCTGCGTGAACCGTCTCCACTTCTGCATTTGTTCTCACTGAGGAGGAACTGGGAGCACTGCACTTCCTGGTAGGTGAGTGGCGTCGGGGCAGGGAGGTGGGTCCTTACCCAGAATGCCTCGCTTGAAAGTGCAGCAGAAAGACAGGAAGTGTGACCCAGGCTCGATAACAGCGGGGGTGGCTATTTCTGAAAATGGCGAGCACAGAGCAGACAAGGAGGTGTCTGTTCGGTTTCCTGTTGGTTGTTTTGTCAGATGTGAGCGGTTGAATGTGTCTTTATGTGTCCAAATGAACTGTTTGTGCTCTGAGGTTGCCACACAGTGTCAGTGACAGACAAAGAAACCCCCACATGAGCTCCTAACATGAATTTAGATCAGGGTTCCTGCAGCTTAAAGACCATATCTTATTACTCATGAGTCATCTAAGTGAGTTTTACTTTAAAAACTACCCAGTTTATCATCAGGCCACAAACTTGTCTTTGCTTACTTAAAGCAAAGCCTTCAGGCCTTGAAATGGCTGAGCTCATCGCTCCTTAGCTTTCATGGCAGACAACCCAAAGAGGCTGCTGCTGACTCCACATCAGTCCTGGTTTGATAAAAACATGATGTGGAATTTTGGCCCTCGCCACCTCCTTCCTTCCTTCCTTTATTCTTCCCTGGAATGCCAAATAAGGTCAGTTTGCCACATCTGCTGAAATTCGAGGCCCCACATTGTGGCTGTCGCTCAGCAGCTCGCTCTGACTAAAAGAATGAAGAAAGGGGGAAAAAAAAGAAGTTTGTGTGGTTGCTCTGCTGACTTGATCTCCTTCTTTTACTATGCAATGCATGACATCATCTGGTGTCCTTCCCTCCTCCCCCTTTTTTTCACTTTCTTCTGTCTTTCCCCTCATTTTTTCATTCTCCTACCTTTTTCCCCTTCACATGTTCACTGTTATGTAACTCTGAGGCTGACAGGGCAATATTGTGAACCTTTGCATCGCATGGGGAAAACATTTCTCCATTTCCACCCCTTGGCACAGCTGCTGTGTTTCACCGACTGACAGTATCAGAGTACAGGCTTTTAACCCAACAGATTCCAAACTACTTTTGCTATGTTTAGACTAAGTAAGAAAATGGCCTAAAATGGTCATTTACCAATTATCAGCATTTGCCATCTTTCAAAGAGGTTTATGGTTAATTTTAGCAGCATGCTGGGTAACATGAGAAGCAAATGATGCTCACATGGAGCCTAGTTTGAATGCAAGGAGACATTGTTTACTTTATTTGCCCTTTTAATAAGAGAGAAAGCCACAAAACGTCCCTTAAACCGACCAAATGTTTTAGCAGCTTCCATTATTTCAGCTCTGTTTCCACTTTGTTTAAGAAACTCAGGCTATCAAGCCTTAAACTACGGCTGTTCACTATCTTCCTGTTTGCTGTTACTTCCTCTAAGCTGTGAACAAGCACAATGTGTGTGTATGTTTTTACGGTGAAGTTCCCCTTTGGAATGAAACAAGTGTTAAATTCTGGCTGAAAGCGAGGAAGTGACATGCAGCGTTGTGGTTTACCTCAACTCAGTCGAGTAACAAAGGACTTCAGTTCAAAGCAGAGGGGAACGAAAAGAGCGTGACCTGTACTCTAGTCTTCAGATGTGCCCACTCGCAGTGTGTGTATGTGTGTGTTTTTTCATAGCAGTCTCATTGTAAGTGTAGCTTTCATCCTCTGAATGGAGTTTTAGCTGCCTGTGTAACACGTTTGTGTTTAGCACCACAAGTTCACCAGCTCAGAGGTTATCAGTACTGGAGAAGATCAGCAAATCATCAAACGGGTGTGATGTCCAGAGTTGGACAACTGCTGACTTAAGAATGTGTGTGTTTATACCGATTGTGTTTGGAGAAGTCGCTGACCTCTGCACTGTTTTCATTTGGTTTTATTTATTTAAATGATTCTGCACTTTTGGTATGAAGACGACTTCAAAATTACAGTCGCTAATTCTGAAAATTAAGTTCAAATTACAGCAACTAACTAAGAATCTGTCTCAGCTACAATTACAACTTTGTTTATTTTGCCTCCTAAAAAGAGCAGTGAAACTCAAACAAGCTTCCAGGAGTTTGAAGTCGGTGTGGTTTTTATGCCACCTTGCTGCAAAAAGAGTTTCCTCTTGTGCAACAATAAAGATTTGATGTGTACCAAAAGGAACAGAAAAAATAAGCTCTGAGTCCTTAAGGAGGTCTAAGAGACTTTTGCTGAACTGTGACCACTTTGATCACAAATGGTTTTTGCAAGATAATTACCCCCTATTATATTGTTACTTCTTTTCTAGGATTCTCTCCAGTCAGCTGCTTTGAATACAGATACAACAGGCTGAGCTGTAACGGACATGAAGAGCAATGGATGAGTAATGAACAAGTCTACCAGGTACACGCCTAGGAGCCAGAAAGGTCATGGGGCTCACGTAGCAGAGCCTGTAAAGTTACCTTCATATATGTTTCTTTAAATAATGAACAACCTGTAACCATCCAAGGGAGGCACCCAGTAACACAAATCTTAAAAATGTGGACATGAAATGACCATGAACAGACACTAAACTAACCAAAACAAGTAAAAAAGACACAAAACACAAATGTAACATTAACACAGACTCAAACTGAATAAAAGCCCATTTGACCATAATCTGCTCACGAACATCAGCAAACACACCTCATGGGTCATGTCAGACTAAGTGAGGCTGCAGTAGCCAAACTCATGAATCTACTGAATTTAGCATGAGTGTGTTTACTTACTCACAAATGTAAAATTTCACTTGCAAGAGAACATTATGTGTGTGATTTCTTCTTCTACTTTAAATACGAATGGGAGCCAAGACTTTTCTGTGCTTTAACTCTGGTTTAGATCGAAAAAAAAAATGTGGGTGGATCGCACCATTTTTGACAAGCAAAGACATTTTGACACAAACTCGCAATGGTTTTTATCGATTACCGAAGAGAGAGGTGAGGACTCCTGCTCTGGCACTGCTTTGGCAGTGAATGTCTTCAGGTATATGTGGGAGTGTGTGATTATGCACACAGTAAACATGCGTAAACGTGTGTGTACACTTGCATGGCTCGGGCTCAATCACAGTCTGAAAACACACCTCATCCCACTGTTTCTTTCACACTATTTCCCATCTTCTACTGCTGTTTTCATACAGTTTCTGCGCTGTGGACGACGGATTCTGAATCTCCGAGCTCATATTTGTGCATCTATCAGATTCTTGAATTGGAAGAGAGGCGCCAAGAGGAGAAATGGAGGACGTAGACAGGGAAGAGAGGAATGTGTTTGGTAAATACTGAGGCAAGGGAGAGGGGAAATGACGAGGATAAAAAGGAGAGGAGAGGAAGGTGAAGAGCAAGAAAAACTAAGGTAAAAGAAAAGATGAAGAAAAGTAGAAGAGGAGAATGACTGACACACACACACACACACACACACACACACACACACACTAGACCCATGAATCTTAACTGTGGGATATCTGGAATTTGGACTCAATCACCCAACGGAAATTACCAGAGAAGTAGGGGGGAGAAGAGGGGGGAGAAGAGGGGGGAGATTGCAGGCTAAAAATGTCAAAACGACAGTACATGCTGCTTCTGTTGTTTCCATTCTGGAAAGAATCCTTTGTAAATATCTTTGATAGATCCATTATACAAAGGAGAGGCACTAAGCCAAACTTTAAAACACAAAAGAGATGATTCATTATGTCTTGCAGGGGAGTTATTTCATGTGAAAAACAACAGAATCAGCTCAGGAATTTCACTTCAGAGGAATTTGCACCAAAGTGTATGGCCACAAAAATGCTCCTCATGTGAGCACGTAAAGTTACAGCACAGAACTGGTCCCAGACAAATCCTTTTGTCACAGTGGTAATTTACACACAGGGCGCTGCCCCACCAGACACTTATCTTCCATGTACTCAAGGAGAACTGTTGGTATCGTGTCACACGCTGCAGGTAAATAATCAACTGTGTGCGCACACTGTCTGTGTGGTTAAAACCCTGCATGAGGTAAGAGAAACAAGGGAAGTTCTGTTTGACTTTAACTGAGCCGGGCAATCAGCTGTGCTCTGTGAGAAACTGTGGACACCAGCAATAATCTGACTGATCTACCGCAGCTGAAGATCGGTTTAGACATAAGGTTAAAACGGCCCCCGGGTCGTCTTGAAATACACCTAATGTTTTATCATTTCTTGTTTAAATGTCACAGAGCTCAGGTCGAAATATAAAATCGCCCCTGGATATCAGAATCCAAATGTGAAAAGAAATGCAAACTCCTGTTGAACTGTTGAAAATTACTAAACCAAAAAAGAAACACATACCATGACTGCAAAAATACCAAATATGATTCCAAAGAGGGAATAATCTGCCAGTATGAGACAAAATTAGCACAAAGAGTTTAAAAATACCAAAAGTAAATAAAAGACAGCCGCAAAACTGAGAAAATGCCTATAAACAGATGCAAAATAACCGCAAACCACTTAACAGCCTCACTTGTTACTGTTTTGTGCTCAGGGGCCCATTGTCTCACAATCCCTCCATGACTGTGGCCACTAACCTTTGATGGCTGGTTTGAGCTCGACATTTACACCCTTTCGCTTTCGATCCCGTGTTTGCCAATGTTCATATACTTTGCTTTAAAGTTGCACTGGCATGAGCTGTATGGCCCAAACCTAATTTATAATTTTGAATAAAGTCACAAGTTCTTTTTTAATGCCGGGCTGGTATGAACGGCGTTATGATTGCTTTCCTTTAATTTTCTTATGCTTAGTGATTCAGTAAAGCTCAGTTGGATTAACCGAGAGTCATGTCGCAGTTATTCAAAGGCAATTTAATTTAGCCACCATTGCTCTCACACACAGCTGAAGCAAAGGGCTGAACAGCCCCTAACACCTGTGCACAGTTTGCAGTCGGAGCCTCACCCCCTCCTCTGTGATCACATTACAAATGTTAGTCTGGCTGATGCCGCACAACTGCGAGCAACGTGGGAGGATGTGGATATTTGTAACCCAGGATTTCCCATAAGGCCAAGCATGTGTCCAGTCAGGGTGCGTGCATGTCTGTGTGTGTGTGGGAAAGAGGGGGTTCATGGGAAAACAAATGTGAAGAACCAATCTGGATTATTGTTTATGCACATGAAGGGACTGCATGGTTAAAACCACAGAGGGTTTGTTACGTCATCCCCTTCACAGCAACATCGTGTGTGTGTGTGGGTGTTTGTGAGCTGAGCATTAAAATCAATACTCATATCTTCTTTTATATGTCAGTGCATTAACAAAGTTAGCTATTTGATTTCAGAGCTTGAAGTAATGCCAAATGTTTCATCACGATAACTTACAGTGCGAGAAGCAACACAACCTGTACAGTTTCCCTGCAAAGAAACATTGATGTTAATGTTTCTTAGTATTTTGCATTAGACTCCTTTCTCTAGTGAAGAACTAATCACAAACAAAGCTTGTTTCAGTATCACTTCCTTATTGTTTCTGACTTTGACAAAAGTGTTATCAGAAAAGGAAAATATTATGACCAAATTCTCTTATTTCCTGTCTAAAGTGGTGCAAGAAGACAAGTCCGACTTTGAGACTGTCTAGTTTGCAACACTCAGAGTAGAAGCTCAAGAAACACCTTTCAATGTGTCACTCAAAACTGAAGAAAGCACCACCGCAGGAAAAGCAGAGAGAAATGTGACCCACAAAGACTTTTTTGTGCTGTATGTCACCGTGATCACAGATGACTGTAGTGTCATGTGTGATCACCCCCAAGGTCCTGATGTTTGAGTGTGATGGGTAGAGAGCAGACAGGCAACCCCTAACACACACACACACACAGATACACACACATCAAAAGTATTGGGCACAGATACAAAATCGAAGTTTACTTTCCTCAGACAGAATAAAAACCACAGTCTTTAAGAGTCTGCCACTTCGGTTATTGCAGCTACGTATCATGAATATGCTCAAAGAAAAAACAGAAGGCATAATCTCCCCATCAGCATCGTAACTAACACCTATAAACCACTAGCAGTTTATGGGGAACAGGTGTTAATTCTCATATTTAATCTTATATTAGATTTCTGGATTGAACCAGTAACTATAAAAAGCAAAGTAGAAAGAACTTGCAGTAATGAATCGTCAGTAACGTTTCAGAAAATGAACTTAATTTTGGTAACATGACAAACGAGCTTACAACAAAGGGGGTTAAGTTTGTTTTCCGATGCAGAAAAAAGTGACTGTAAGAAGAAATCGATAGAGATTTAATGATGTAAACAAATCAAATGCACTTTGTGCACTAGCACTAATTCAGAGTAATATGTTCTCTTTGTTTATTAATGATGCAAAGAATGTATTTTGCTGACATTTAAAACAACGTTCTGTAACTGTTCACAGTCCCACTGCAAGAATGATGAACCAAACCTCTTCATATAGTTACGTCGGCTTAAACAAACTTTCTTCTTTATTGCTGCTTATGTGTTTAGAGTTTTAGGGGCTGTTTTCAGGGCTAGAAGAAGGTTTGCAGGTACTTACCGCACTGTCATGTTTGCACATGAGAAAAAAGATCATTTAAACAGGGAAGTTTCAAGGTTTCTCAAGCTTGGGGCGGAGCAGTGTGTGTGTGTGTGTGTGTGTGTGTGTGTGTGTGTGTGTGCGTGCGTGCACTCAAGTGTGACGAGCTCTGCACAAGAGGTGGAGGCAACAAAAGCAGGATGTGATACAGCAGGACTCCACTTCCTCATTGTGCAGCCACAGGAATCAGCAAAGTGCAGAGAGCGCCACCTCTTGGTGAACGGGGGCCGCGGTAGCCGTGTGCTGGTAAAATTCCATTCCCACAGATAAGGAGCCTTCAAGTGCAGACAGGGCGCAGTGAATTTGTTTGATAAGATCTGAGGAGCCTTGTGAGCGTTTTTGAGGAATTCCAGTCATGTGTGTCTGGAGAAACAAAAGCAGGGGCCTGCAGTGTGTTGACTGCTGAAGGTGGGTTTTTCTTCTTTTTCTTCTGTTGCATGTGTTCACTCAAGGCCCATTCACTCCCTGGACCCCACCCATCTCAACACAAACACACACACACATACAAACTACACATAGTATGACGTCAGGGACCCTCCTGTGACTGAAGGGTCACAGCTTCAGTCCGTAAAATCCACAAACAGAAAACAACACACATCTGTAAGAAACTAGCACTTTCCCTTTCTTAACAACCTTCAGCTGCACTTTGTGGGATTCACTGCGCGAAAAAAAACCCTTGAGCCAACGAACTCGCGTTCGGAGAGAAAAGTTAAACATTAACGCTGCTAAAAGCCTCCTGGAAGCTTTATCTTCCATTTGAGGTTTTTAAAAGTGCTGTTTGAAAACTCGAGAGCCAGAAGCTATTATGCGAAGAGGCACCGTATCAATTTTCCCTCCAGGCCTCCACTACTATTGGACACATCTGCATCAATTTTGAAAGCAGAAATTTAAATGTAAGATTAAGAGGATGATGTCACACCACAGGTTACGTAATGGCTCCCTGCTCATCTATTTATATGTCATGGAGGTATTAGTGCGTGAATATATGTTTTGACAGAAGGCTACTTTGAATTAATGTGCTCCAGTGATTTAAAAAGTATTTTTGAATTAAAAAAAAAAACTCACTTTCTAGTTCACGTTATGTAAATTGTATATGCAAAAGCTAATGCCTCCACTTTTCTTGTTCATCCTTTGATATGGATTATATGGATTTAATGTGGTCAGAAAATGTCCAGCATCTTTTTTAATTTTGCTTAACAAAGGCTATTAGAGCTTTAATAAATAGGCTTTTTTATATATGATTAATTATTTAAGGTGCTTTTCAAACAAAAATGACCAAAATTCACTAATTCCAGTTGCTGTGAAATTCACAGTTTTCAATTGTTCTTGTCCGGCAATATTTTCTGAGTTGCTGGTTGGACAAACAAGACATCCACTTGTTTTTCTGTGAAATGGTTGTAGACATTTTTCACTATTTTATGATATTCAAACAATGATGCACTTTTGACGGACTTTTTTATTTTTGTCACTTCAGACTTCACCTCTTTACGTTAAAGACTCTTTTGCAAAAAGGAACCTTAGATATCAGCCTGCAGTGGCTTGATAGATTGTGATCAATGGTCCATAAATATTCCCCACACAGCAAAACCGTGTTTGCTTTAAATGTAGCAACTGCAAATTCCACGTTTGTTGTAAAACCTCCTGTACAACTACACAGTACGACAACAGCAACGTGTTTACGCTTCATTCTTTGTAATAAACAAGACACATTTAAGCTTATGTGGTAACTGGTCCACGTTAGAGATTTGTCTTTTTAATCATAAAGATGTCAGAATGCTTTCAATCTTCTCACCTAATGCTTGGTGAAAAAAAAAAAAAAAAATCCCCGAATTTTGAACCAGTCATCTAAGAATTAAATTGGGGTAAGCCATCAATTTCTTTTTTCTTTATCTTTTTGTGTCCACGGATTTTCACACATTTCCTAAATGTCATTCCAGCCGTGGGCTTTCTGTGTGGAGTTGCATGTTCTTCCTCTGCCTCCTGGTGCTCCGGTTTCCTCCCACAAACCAAAGACAGGTAAAGTCATTGCTCTAAATTACCTGCGGGCATGAATGTGTTTGGTTGCCTGACATGTGCATCCAGCTCTGATAATAACAACTACCCACAAACTCACAAACTGGTCTGACCACTGTTGTGGGTTTGATGCATGAAAACATTTTTATTTCTTAGCTCCACAACTGTGAATTATCCTAAACACTCGTTCATCGTCTTCTTTGATACCATCTAATTGCACAACAGCTTGCCTCATCTTGTCAGAGATACCTTCCTCTCTCGAATTGTTGTCTGCTCGCCCTTGGCTGTTTGTATGTGGGGACTGCGTGTTTCTGCATGCAGACTGCAAACACACACTTCTGTAGCTGAAGCACATCATCCATCTAGGAAAAAGAAAAATCAAACAGTCACAATAATACAGATTAATCCATAAACATATTTGAATTTGTCACTTTTCTTGAACACTTTAATCCCTGGACTTCAGGGTCTCCAACTCTTGCTATTCTTTTAATGCAGACGCTTTAATCCAGCTTTGCTGCTTTGTCAGCACATAGGAGAGAGTTGTGAAAATAAACAGAAACTAGCCTGGCTACTGAATATCTGTCAACACATAAGGAGTCATTTGAAAAGCCTTAAGAACACAAGTAAATCACTGCATAAACAGCTAATCTTGCGTTACATGTTAAACAAACACAAGAATCTTAACACAACAGAACTGCAAGGGCCTGTTATTGTGATGCAATGGCAGATAACAACACACTATAAAGTACAAAGACGATTATAGGCTTGAGGATGACGCTGCTTTCACTCAGGCTTACAACTGGGCTTTGACACACAGCTCCGTCCCATTACAACTAACATCATCACACATTAAAATAAACACAATAAAACAGGTTTTGTGCGCATTAAACTGTGTGCGCAGCTCCAAGTGTTTTTTAGTGCCATTAAGAAAAAGTGACAACAGCCAAACAGTAAAGCATCATGGTCAAATTGTGCGAGAGTCCATGAGGCTACACCTCCATCTAGAGGCGCATTCAGGCAATGTCCCGTTGTGAAAGCCACATTCAACATGGCTGCCCCCATGTCGACGGCGTCTGGCGTTTGCTGTTAGTGTGAAGAAGCTGCAAACCATGAGGGAAATCAGGTAAACCACCGGAAATGCAGATGCCAATGCAAAAATACGTTTCCCCTTTGCGTAACCGTGCGTACTGCTGTAGGAAACAGAACGCGCCTTTTGCCTGCACGTGATCATACATTTTTCTCTTGTATAATTATGATATTTCCAATTTAATCACAAACATATCTCTGTAGCAGCCATGGATACTAAAGAAATAGTCCACTGCACCCTGCAGATAGAGAAATCCATTGTCGACAGAAGCTATGGGAACATCTTGACCCTCCTTGGTGACCTCGATAAGTCGAACGTCACGGCGGAGCAGCTGGAAACCACAGACATTGTCAAAGTTCTGTACCGGCTCCTGAAAACCTGCTCTGATGACACCGCAAAGAAGACCACCAAGAGCTTGCTGTCCAAGTGGAAGAGACAATACAGCAAAGAAACACGAGGAGTGAAATGCACAGAGTCCAAAGAGGCTGAGCTCTCTGACAGGGTTTCTCTGCATCATGAGGCTGCAGATGTAGGAGCTTCCATGCAGGGGGATTCCCACCCTGCTCCAGCACCAACACCTGACACTACGGGGGAAAAAGTTGCTGCAGAACAGCAGGCATCATCCTTCGTGGCCAAATCTGGCCTCCAGACTCTCACCTCCACTGCATCTTCTGATGTCTCATCTGTAAGAACTAAATGTGTTCAGCTCCTCCGTGCTGCCCTGCACCCTGAATCTCCTGACCAGGGCAGGGCTGGAGAGCTGGCTGGGTACATTGAGCAGCACATCCATGAGCTCCACAGCTCCAGTCAGGTCAAATACAAAGCCTGTGTGAGAAGCAAGGTGGCCAACTTGAGGAACCCTAAGAACGGTCACCTACATCAGGGCCTCCTGAGCGGCTCGCTGTCGCCTGAGACCTTCGCCCGGATGTCAGCAGAAGAGATGGCCAGCACCGAGCTCCGGCAGCTGAGGGAGCAGTACACCTCCCAGGGCGTGAGCGAGAGGCAGCTTCCTCGAGCGACAGACGGGACGCAAACGCAGATGATTCGCTGCAAACGATGCGGAGGTTCGGACTGTAGGGTGACGCAGGTGTCCAGGGGTGCCCTTTTCTTGCCTGCGTGGGTGAGGCAGAGCGGCCCGGACCAGGACGCGATGACTTTTGTGACCTGCAGCGGGTGTGGGCAGCAATGGTACCACAGCGCCTGGGTCTGCCTCTAAGTATTAGAGAAAGAAAGAAGACTTTCATCATCAAATCATGCCAAGCTGACCTGTTTTGTTTTCCCAACAGTCGATGACATTAAAATGTTAACCGTCAGTTTATGATGTCATTTATAACTGTCAGTTCCCCCACATCACCGCTCTACAGTAAATGTGGTTTCCTGTTTTCACCTCAATTGAAAAAAGAAATGTTTGTATAGGTTGAAAGAGGAGGAATGAAGAGAGAAAGCCACAGGGTTCTGACAGGATGGAGCACACTGCACATTTTACATTCATCCTTCACTTTGCACGGCCTCCAACGTTGATGCCGTTTCAGCTGCAGGCAGAAATGACGAGTCACGGCAACACATTGGAGGCTCTGACTGAAACTAAAACTTTTCAACGAGTAGCTCTAGTCTTCGTCTTACTGCTGAATCATTTCCTGGCTCCATCCATTCATCGGTATTTGAAGTAGCTCGTTTACCCTCCTTTTTTTTTTCTGGCTCTGCACATTAGCTGTTTCAGGTTTATAGCCACAAATACTTTGACCTGTGCTCCCACTAATGGACACTTTTCCTGATAAATGTGTAGCTGTTGCACCTATTGTAAGTCATTGTGGATATGAATGCTTTCACTTTTAGAAAATAAGTCATTCAAATTCATGCTGTGTGTTTGAAGCTGTGATTGTTGTGTTATTCTGCTTTCAATTATTGATTTTCAGTGGTGCTGATCTTTGATTTTTCCACTTTTTTTTTTTTTACATCATCTGAACCGCAGCGCTGACGAAATGAAACTTTGGAAAAAGAAGTTGTGTGAAAACTTCCTGAAGTGTTTTGTGGCAAATCAAGACACGTGGTACACAGATATGAAGCTGCAGTACTGTTTGTTGTCAGGGTGTGTTTGTGTGTGTGTTAATGATTTGTATCTGAGGTCTGGAGACTTTTCTCCTTATCTTTTGGTTATTGTGTTTGATCAGGGTGGCCGGTGACAACACCACCGTGGATGGCGTTAATGATCTGTACAGTTGTCATCATGATTGTTAGCTCCTTTGATTTGACTGCAGGGATGTATTTAACGACAGGCCTGTACTTGAGTAAATGTACTTAATTACTCACCACCACCTCACCGTCATTTTGTATTTGGGTAAATGTAAAACTTGTAAAAAATGGTGTGTGCGTGGATGGGTGGGTGGGTGTATCTATCCAAGAGTGACGGGAGGAGGCGTGACTCTCTGTCTCCTATCATATGAGCGTCACCAGCGGCTTTGGGGCCAGAAAGGAGGGCGGGGGTCGGGGGACACCGGCAGACAGCTGCACCCTGCCGGGATGAACAGGAGGGATTTAACCGCTGGGAGCAGCCGGTGAGGAGGTGAAGCGTCTCTCTGTTGCGTTTTGACGGGCCAGGAAAGCACGGGTGCGCCCATTTTCGGACAGCGGCAGTTTGAGGCTATGCTTCCATTACCGGACAGACGCACGTATGCATTCATTTCTTTGCCTATTTTCTCCCAATGATCGACAGGCGATAAACATTAGTGAGCAGGAGTCAGGAGTCAACATTCAGACACCTTATAGGACGTGTGTGCTCGTTTTGAGTCTTAAGTTTTAAAAGTCGCGATAAATCTCCCTTTTTTTGCAGCCTTCTTCTGCTTCTACACGTGAACCTTTTCGACAACAGGGCCGAATTTCACCCGAGTTAATGGTTGTAGTTTAAAACGCAAACCGTTTGCCTGCTTGTCCGATAATGGACCTGTGGGTGGTTTACTAGTTCAAAAACCAGTTGATCTCATCGAGTTTAATTATTTATTTATTTTTATTGGTGCTGTAAAACTCAGTCTCTTGTCATGTGAATTTAGGAAAAAAAAAAAGAAAAAAAAAACGAAAAACAGCAGCTGTCAGGCTTTAATCACATCATGTGCTTAGTTGTGGAAACGGGCACAGTTTTTCGGAGCTATTCTGCTGAATCACTCACATGACTCCTGAATGTGTGACCCTGTGTGTGCGTGTGTGTTTGGCCATTCAGTCCTGCTTCTGTATTTCATTGCTTTTCTCCCCCCCCCCCCCTGAAAATGTTGACGTACGTCTTGAGGAAATGACAGGGGCAACACTACTGTGTGTGTGTGTGTGTGTGTGTGTTGAAAGGTCCCAGCACAAAGAAATCATGTATCCAAATTTTCTGGGTTCCAAACATGCATCCTGCTGCAAGCTCATGTGACTGCAGACTATAAGCTCTAACCCTTCACTTCATTCTTTTCCAAGTCTTTAACCTGAGCTGAGGGGCCCAACATTTGCTGGAAATGCAGCAAATGTAGTGTGTTTAGAGGCTGCAGGCTGCATGGACTCCTGGAGGATGTTGAGACAGTTGTAGCACACATGGTTCCCGTAATATTGCAGCAACATTTCCACTTTTTAACTCATCGACTGTAAAGTAATCAGTCTGTTGCAAAAGTCCTGAAACTGCAATAATCATAACGTTAAGCCCAAGTGGTCTTCTTCAGAGTGCTTGTAAAAACTCCCAACACCCCCCCTATACTATCATTTATTACAAAGGAAAGCTTCAAACCTCACGTTTGAGAAGCTTGAACCTGCAAAGCTTTAATATTATTTATTTAAAACGAATGATTGGACTAGTTCAAAGATTATTTAGGTTTGCTACTATCAGTACTTAGTTGATTCTGTGGCATCACTGTGATGGATCAGTCATGAGATAACACTGACCCATTGTATTCAGTGTGTGCATCTTATTATCTAGACCTGATGCTGTCACAGACCATTGTATCGGGGGTGTGGGTGGAACGAGAACCACGAGAGCTTGAACTAGTATGCAGAGTATTTATATGTGTGGTGCGGGATTAAATTTGCATTAAAATCCTCATGAGGTGCTTTTTAACAGCTTGGCGATCTGAGGAAGTTTAACGCTTTCTTCTTTTTTATTTAGTTATTTATTTGTTTTTAACTCTCTGCTGCAGATTAAATAACATGTACTGTGTGCTGATATAACGGTGAGACCCACTGGTCCTATGATCAGCGTCCATGTGATGCACTGTACTCCACAGATCAAAATACTGCACAGGAGGTTCATTAGTCCCTTGGTCTAATGAGGAGGCTGTGGCAGTTTGATAGGATTAGCTGACTTTAATCAGTTACGCTCGCTGTCCGTGTGACGAAGAGTGTAAACAGTGAGTGTTATTTAGCTACAGACTGAGTGTGTGTGTGAGTGTGTGTGTGTGTGTGTGGTGAAGTGAAAGCTGCTAGTGAAGCAGTTTGTTGTTATCTGAAGAGCAGCTTTATCTGGGAGACCAAAGGTGAAATGTGATTTGAGCGAACAGAGTTTACTCCACCTGTTTACTAAGATCACGTTGGCATGTCGTACTGTCATGTAGGCAGCCGCGCTTTCATCTCATCCCATGAAGAGCCAGGTTAATGTTTAATCTGAATTTGCAAATTGCTCGTTCATGCTCCGAGAAGTATTAGTCTGCAAAACACTGTACCCAGCTGTGAGACTCTACTGAGACAGGAAGTTTAGTCTGCGTCAGACTATTTAGAATCATTTCAACTGGCAAACGTTCTAAACTGTTTGAGTTATAATGTTAGATCATGTGTGACGAGGTGAGCTGCAACTGATGTTTATATCCAAAATGGTCATTTTCTGGTTTAACCCTTTATGATTTCAGATGTGAGAAAACTCTTAAACTTCCTATCACTAATAAATCACAAATTATCATTATTCGATCTTTAAACTAGCTGCTGATCTGAACATTCTGTCACTTCTTTACACATTTCCTGAGCTCAAACGTTTACTATTGACTGTTGAAATGTGCTGGTTAGCTGCCTGAATATTTTATGCTTTTGGTCTTTGCTCATACAAGTCAAAGATGAGATCAACAGTTTAACTCTGAGCACAACAAAAAAGGCATGTAAGCCTATCACTGTGTATCCTACATTGCACATATTTAAAAACCGACCTCAGAACCTCTTATGTTATTCAGCGACACAGAAGTGAACTGATTAGTTGATGGACAGGTGACAAATCATTTCTGAATCATTTGTGACTCACTTTTCAAGCTCCAATGACATTTATTACAGCTTTTTTTGTTTTAGTCTCCTGGTGTTCTGTGGATTTTCTGACATTTAGACCAACGCATTAACAGAGAAAAATTATGTGCACATTGACTCACTGAACCCCATATGTTTTGTTTCATCCCCAGCTGAACCTCGAACTCTGGCACAGACCCTTTGCACAGACCAGTGAGACCACATTTGCAGCCACCATGTCCAAGTCATCCCTCCTCAAAGTGATCCTCCTGGGCGACGGTGGCATCGGCAAATCTTCGCTCATGAACCGCTACGTCACCAACAAGTTTGACTCGCATCTCTTCCACACTATAGGCGTGGAATTCCTCAACAAGGAGCTGGAGGTGGACGGCCACCGTGTGACCCTGCAAATCTGGGACACTGCGGGTCAGGAACGCTTCCGTAGTCTCAGGACGCCTTTCTACCGTGGCTCCGACTGCTGCCTGCTCACCTTCAGCTTGGATGATGGACAAAGCTTCCGTAACCTGTCCAACTGGAAGAAAGAGTTCATGTACTACGCTGACGTAAAGGACCCTGACGACTTCCCCTTTGTGGTTCTGGGCAACAAACTGGACGTGCCTGAGCGGCAGGTTTCAGGGGAGGATGCTCGGCAGTGGTGCCGCGAGAACGGCGGGCACCCATACTTTGAGACGAGCGCCAAGGATGCTACAAATGTGGCATCAGCATTTGAGGAGGCCGTGCGTCGCATTCTGGCTCTGGACCACAGAGCTGATCACCTGATCCACACTGACACAGTGAACTTGCAGAAGAAGAGTCAACCTGAACGCACCTGCTGCTGAGCTGAGAGACACACGATGCATCAGCATGTGCCGCACGCTGCATGGTTCTCACTTGTGATTCTGCACAAAGAGAAAGTGGCGCGTGTTCAGCACCTGTGTGATGCCCTGGATCAGCAATTTTAAACCCATCTTGATATAAGACGGACCAGAACTGACAGTGGCTTGCGCCATTTTGTTTTTTCCATCACCAAAGGCCCCAAAAACTACTCACATAAACCTGCCTTCTTTTCAGTGGAGGACTCGTCTACACAAATTATTAAATTATGAAAAGCATTAAAGAAGTTTTAGAAACATAACATTTCTGCTCTGTCTTCGTGCATTTCACAGATTCTTACTGTGGTCAGTGACAAACCTCAGTTATATCACTCCATGTGTGTTTGGTACCTGAAATGTATGTGACACTTTGTGTCTTTTCCTCAATTGTAACTTTTCCTTGAAAAAATAATTTCCACCGCAAGAAATATGTGAGATATGCTAAGGGTGACAATACAGCTCAATTCCAATTAAGTGCTGATAAAACCAATTCTATTGGCTTCAAACATATCAGATTTAATATTAGTAAGAGGTTTAGCTCAGACATTTTACATGAATTGTAAATCAAGGTACTTAAAATTACTGGTGATCATTTTTTGTCTTTCTAGTAAATAAACTATTAATTTTTAACTAATTTGTTGAAGATGTTATAAGGCTAATCACAAAATCAACTAGTAATAATCACAACTTTTCATTTTTAAGATGCCAAACCAGACATTTTTAAAAATATTTCAACATCAGGTGTTTGTCTGATAAGAATTTTTCAGTCCGTAATTAATTTATTTACCAACCACTATATGTCATGTTTTTTTTTTTTTATACATTGGAAATAAAAAAGCAGCTAAAAAAACAAAAAACTGGAGACGGATGTTTTTATTTGAAGCGCAGTACCCCTCCCCCTCCACAAGGCTGCATCCGTGTGTCAAAAGTGTGAGAGATGAAGACCCTTTATGATGCTTCACAGTAACATTGGTAAGATGGAAAGTCTCCAGAGTAACTATTGGGAACATTGCGGGGTCACTAAAGGCCACAAAATACTAAATGTGGTGTCCTGTTTTTTGTAATTGGAGCATCCTGTTACGACTCCTCTTCATACTGGCCTCAGAAAGGTCTTATCTGAAGCCAAAATCCACAAACCTTGTTATGCTTAAACGTGTATTTAAATGTGTATCCAGCTCAGTGGCATATGCGGATCAAATCATGTTTATACCTTCTGAAGTTTTTATCTTTTTGTCTCCAGGTAAACTTTAGAGCACGTTTTGGACACATGGACTGTTGAGGTTGCAGTGTGTTTGTACAGTATATTTGTGTCCATTATCACTTAATATAATTAGAATGAGTTTTGTTAAATTATTTGATTTATTCACTGAAAACACCCAACTTTAATGCTTTAATGCAACACCCAATATGTTTGGCCACTTGTTTTTTAAGATTTGCTGCTCAAAATATTGAACAGCAGCTCAGATCAGCTGTTGGTGATGTTAATTCCAAAACCCGATGACAGGACTAATAAAACAGACCAAGGCCTCTTGTCTAGCCAAAACCATCAGCTGATCTTGCATCGGTTTCGGAATCTCCCACTTTAAACGTTGATATCTTGTCAATAAATCTGGACAACAATGTGGGCAAGGCCGTTAATATGTTGTGCCTCACGCTCCCACAATTTCTATGATGTGTGGACAAAATCGAGCAATTGTTTGGAAAGGTGTAAAAAGAAAAAATTAAAATCACTCAACTCAAAGAAAGAGGCAGGAGACAACGGTGTCACGATAATAAAAAATATCGGTTTTACTAGAGAAGGTTACAAAAATCATCACTATATAGGAGTCATAGAACTATTTCCAACTTAAAAAAAAGAAAACCATAATGAAACACCTACAGGGACTACAATGCCATCAAACTACAATGGAGCTTTCTTTAGAAAAAGAGTGTGGGTGGGGGGCACACACCGCCTACCATAGTTGTCAGTACAATTGACTACACATCACCTGAAAAACTGCAAAGACACAGTCATGTCTCCTTCATGCAAATAACGAGGAAACAACAACACCCTGACACGCATCATCTTATAGGAAACTGAATTTTGCCTTTACATCAACCTGGCGGCAAAGCACGTATAATTATCAAACATTACACACATGGCAGTATAGTCCTTTTTTATACAGAATAGACAGCTGCACACATGGACAATAGTGACATGCTTCATCTCATCAAAGTTTAAAAATGTGTCATCTTCAGTGTTTTTTTTTTTTTTTTAAGGGTAAACTAACCAGTGATGATCAATATAGACTATAGTTCATGAGTATCTGACATTATCTGATTATAAAATGAATGTATGAAAATTCCTGACTGGTTTTATTCAGAGTGTAAACATCCAAAACAGTCTCTGCGGCTAGAATGAGAGGCATGACGTTAAAAAATAAACAAGGAAAAAAAAAAAAAAAACCCCAAGAAAAATAAAATCATAAAGTGACTTTTATCCTCAACTCATGTGTTGATGAGTCACTCATTTGGCTGGCCAGCAAAAAATAAGCATGAACAAGTTCCATAAAATCATTATTACTGAATCACAAGAAGAACTCAGCTGCCTAAAACTGATAAAACATTAAAAATCAATTTCCATATTTTTTTTTCATATTTTAAAATGTTTACATCACAAGCACCTCAGTCCATCATATATCACTGTATCCCTCTCACGACATATCATTTAAGATGTCACATTACAATTATTATATCAAATGCAGAACTAGTATTCGAGTGCTAAACACATATCTCAAATGGTTTACATATATTTGTGGAAAAAAATCAAAACTTATAGAAGAGCGAATGGCAAAACACCAAATGTGTTCTCCCCGTTTTGGGAAAGGTGTTCATTGAGATCTATTAGGGTGATTTTGGTTATTTACAGGTGAACTTCATCCGCAAAAGGAGCAATTTTAGAAAACAACAGAAGAGCTTTGAGTGGTGTAATTCACACAGGACAGCGTACCGTTCCAGTAAGAGTTAAGATGCTGAAAGCCTCGGAAAGGAACACAACTGCTGGAGAAAATTGGATTTGGCTTGATACCTGAGGTGTGTGTTTTCGTTTACATCAAAAGACCAGAGCAGATTTGTCTTTGAATTGCGTAGCCAAAAACAGAGAGGTTTTAAAAGGAACAGTTCAACACTTTAGGAAATGAGCAGATTGATACTATGTTCATGCTCAGATGGTAAATGTCAAGCAAACACAAAACATTAAAAAGTAATTTTTATGGTTCATTTTTGAGTGAATTAAACAATAATGTGTTTAAAAGTGCTGGTTGGCAGAAGTTGAGAGAAAACCAGTTGAATGGTTCAAGAGTGAACAATCTCCATGAAAGCAAACAGGCGTATTCGACTTCCCAAAACTGTTCCTTTAAAAAAAGTTTGCTACACCTCTGGTCCTAAATTAACTGTCAACACCTTGTCGGATAAATAAACACTGATCATGGAAAATGCACAATAATCCTTGAGATACCACAGGAGTGAAGTGTTTCAGATGTTTCTATGTGAGAGAAGGGCTTTGTATTTTAATCAGATTTTTTTTGTTTCTCTAATAGTGCAACAACAAATGGAGCATCAGCAATAAAAATTTAAAGATGGAGAGAAAAGAGGAAAAATCTATGAGCGCAAAAACTTAAAGAAGAAGAAGTAAGATCGTTATAGTACCTGGCATACTTGTCAGAGCGTATTAAAAATAAACAACAACATTCGCACACATTCGCACAATATATTTATATTCATATATATATATGCATATAAAACACCAAAAAAACCCAAAAAAAACAACGGAGGAAGTTGGTCGCTGCCTGGCTTCCCTGTGGTTGAAACAGACAGTGAACAATGTTTTTTAGGCTGTTAGGAGCTGTGTATCGAGAGGCTGTGCTGGCTCAAGGTGCGAGGCCATCACAGCCGGGCCACGTTCATGAGCCCCGCCCAAAAGCACTGGGGAGGAGACGCTTCTGAAATGGTGTACCATACCTGAGCTCAACCCCGACGGGCGAGCTCCTTCGTTCTGAAGCATTTGCCTCCGTCTGGGCCTGCCGCGTCTCCTGAACCTCTATTCTCTGCCCCTCTGGTGCGAGCACACAACTCTTAAGAATTATCACGGAGGGGAAGAGGATGGAGAATCAGGAGTCAGGGACTAACATGACCGAGGTTTGTTTTTAACGGAGGGAGGGGTGGACAGCAGGTGTGGTGCGGTGAGGGTTGAGGTGTGGGGAGTAGATGGATGATGGTGGACGAGGATCTTTTGTCCTTATGAGTAGGACGAGGAGTTCTGGCCGTCCTTGGAGCGCGCCTCGGCCTCCAGATCCTGGTCGTCCTTGGTCTTGATGTCTTGGTACTCGTGTGTGGAGACGGCGCTTTTCAAATAGGCCCAGTTGGCTGCCAGAATCATCAGGTAGTGGATCTGAGGAGAGGGATAATTATTATATCGACTTTAACGTGCGCTGCAGTTTCCATTCTTTGGATGCATCCTTAAGAAAACAGACAGTTGAAATACTTTTTTAAAGCACAATTTGTCTCAGTGTCTTGCAGCTGTGCGTAGCTCCTGCGATTTCGTTATGCAATGCATTGAGGGACAGTTGTGTGTTCTCTTTGCTGGCTTTTTGAGCACACTCAATTTTATCCCATTCCCATTGTGAACATCGTGCCCCAGCTTTTCATTCCACTCAGGTGATTTCACTAATTAGAGGTTGAGGAGTTCAGCACCGCTCAAATGCATGTAGATCACGAATCTATACGAGCAGCATCACTAATCAAACATTATGATCTCAAAAACAACTGCCTATGTTGTTCTGCACTCAAAAACATCACAGCACAGTGGACCCATCATATCATCTGGAGAAGTGTTTATTGTATTTTTAGTAGCTGTTTATCCCTGGACACAAAACACAAAGTGCACCTCCACAGCACGGAGTAACACTGACCCTCTGTCAGCTCACACACACACACACCACACAGGGTAGAATTTCAACCCATAGGGTGACGTACTGGCAAACGTGAGAGGCGGGGTTGCTATGACAACAGATAAGCACGCCATGGCAACGTGCATATTTTGAGCAGCACATTATCAGTGGGATCAGCAGAGGCTTACCAAGGCGATGACGGTGGCTCCAGCGCCGGCTAACGCAACGATGTAGAGGTGATAGGACAGGTAGAACTGTGAGATGAGGAAAGACATTGGTGAAGAAAAAAAAAACAAAACTATTTAAACAGGAATCAAAGCAGGAAAAGTCATGATCCTCTCACCTCGCTGGTGTTACAGATGTCTCCCAGAGTGGCTCCGCAAGCTTTTCCGGGTGTGGCGTTCCAGGGAATAATACCTGCAGGATCACAGAGATGAAAGGTCACAGCTTTCTCCACTAAGACAAGAAGCTTTTTGCTCCGTGGAGACTGTATGATGGAAGGCATTATGAATTAGGCTTAGATACAGATTAAAGGAAACAGGGCTGATCCCGTCCTACAGGAAAAATATAGGCCGTTACACTTTTAGAGTTTATTTAACTTCCTTTACCTGCTTTTTTTCTTTTAATATATTTCTCATTGAATAAATATTTTCATTTTAAATTTGACTCGGGGACAGAATCTCATGCAGAAAATACAAGAAAACGTGTCCTTGATACGTCAGCTGTGCAGCTCGAGAACAATGCTGACAATAATTTGAGCTCTGCCAGTGATTGGCGTTAATATTTCAAACCGTGCGGCACAGTGTGTCTGCCAGGGAAGCATATGTGATCCTCATCCGACTTTGTGAGCGGGCCAGCTGTCCTTAAAATGTGGGTCACAAACTGTACTTTAGGCCGTTGAACGGATTTACAACCACAGGAGTAAGTGTTACTCTGCCGCGATGCGATTTTCATCGAGATAATGAAAAGCTTTCAGTTATCTAAATATATTAGTGACTCCTTCAAAGGATATTTGGCTTCTTTTTATGATTTGCCATTGTGCAGGTAAGTCTGGTCTACATCTAGAAAGCACTGTGAGAAACACGGCGATCGCCTTTTATGTACAAAACTAAAAAGCTTTTCTTGCAGGCGCAAGCCAGGATGTTTGAACTCACTTGCCTTGATCAGAGGAATTTCCCTTAAACTGTGAAGACATGTAACACAGCAGGGGATCTGACCCTGTCTGCTTCAGCTGCAACTCAAAATGTGCCTGGGATGTCCAACACGTTGCTTTAAGAATTACTTTTTTCAATTTTATTTTGCAGTGAGTTTTAGATTTTACTCCTAATTCAAACAATAGCCTTTGTTTTGCAAGTGATTTTAAGAATAGCTTAATAACTTTCTATCCGGACACTGCCTTATTCACAGTATTCAGAGACCTAAAATATTCCACATTTTGTCACGTTACAACCACAAACATAAATGTACTTTATTGGGATTTTATGTGATAGACCAACACTAAGTGGTACATAATTGTGAAGTGAAAGGACAACGATAAATGCTTTTCAAAAGTTTTTTTTACAAGTAAATATCTGAAAAGTGTGGCCATACAAAACTGGGTATGAATACTAGGTATTGTGTGCTGCTTTAGTGGTTTGTTAGACAGTCACATCTGCCACAGACAAAGTTTGTCAAATCAGCGGTTTTCTTGCCAGCTTGTCTGATCCAGCTTGATTGACAACCCATATAGAAGGTAGTGCACTGGTTCATTCTCCTTCTACTCTTGGCCTCAGCAACAGCAGCTTGTGCAGTGGTACTGCAGTTGGTTTCCAGTTATTTTCTGTCTGGCCTGATGCCCTGCTTGTCTTATTTTGGCTCGCCTGCCTTTTTTCTTTTTTGATTTTAGTTATCTGGAAGATCAAACCCATTAATATTTAGGATTTTTAAATTCCAAATAAACTCACGTTAATTTGACCAATGAGGTTTAAATCTCTCTGCCGTGAGTCACAGGACAAAGAACCACAGCTCATGGAAGAACTTAAACCTGTCAGACATAAAGTTGTTACCTGAGCAGGTAACGGGCAAAATGTATGTGAGCTGAAATTAATTTGAAATGACAGAAGCAAAATGCTGAGTCTAAAAAAAAAAACAAAAAATATCACTCATGGATCAGATGTGTAGAAACGGAGCTGGAGCAGCAATAGGACAGGGTGGGCTTGATGACTACACTGATATAGTTCTGGTCCTGACTCACTGAAAGGCGAGTCACCAAAAATCATTCCACAGTAAAAATGAGTGCGTGTGTGTGGCTGCATACCGTACTGCCTGACGTCCACACAGATGGAGTCGGGCGAGGTGATGTTGGCATCAGGAGACTTCATGGCAGCACAGGAGTTCCACATGTTGAAGAAGAGAAAAACGGGGATCGCCGTGAAGCCGAAGATGGCGAGGAAAATCAGAGCGAGGATGTAGGTCAGGAACATGAACTGAGGGGAAAAATGAAGAGGAAGGGAAGATTCATATTTTGCCAGTGTGAAGTCTGACTTACATAAAAAATAAAATGGGTTAATATTATTCCTTAAAGACCACACTCCCATTTAGAGCTGTGTTTAAGCTAATGTTACTTTTAATTTTTGTCTATTTTAAGCCAAAACATAAATAACATAGACAGAAGCTTTAATTTGCAAACGTAACTGGGTCAATGGGTGCAATGATTTGTAGCAGGTGTTTGAGTTTGTGTGTGTGTGTGTGTGTGTGTGTGTGTTGTCATACGAAGGCAGTGATGCAGCGTCCGCAGACGGTGGTCTTAAAGTCACTCTGCAACTCCTTCTTGATGGCGCTAGTGGTGTAAAAGCCCTCAGCCAGCAGGATGATGGCATAGGCGAAGAAGAAGGAGGCGATGCCGTAGATGATGTACTGAAAGATCTGGATTCTGCACACAAAAGGGGGACAAGGTTAAAAACCACTGTTTTCTAATAATTGTCAGCTGTGAGGTACCTTGGTTTTATGTAAGAATTTTGGTGGATAATGTGGCTGGGTCCCCTTCACAGATCTAATAACAGCACAATCACGCTAGGGTTTAAACAGGAAGTAAAACAATAATGGTGCCAGAGCCCAGAATCCACACTGAGAACTTACACCATGGTGAGGGTGGCGTGGTCGCTGGTGACCCTGGAGAAGTGGTTCTCCAGCATGGTCAGGGTGCCGGTCAGAGCCACGTGGCCACAGCCGCAAAATAGTGCCACGCCTGAGAAGCAGAGGATGGTGGCCACCAGCGAGGCGTAGGGAACCCCGCCCAGACACTTGATGCAGCACTCGAAGCATCCTGCAAGGGAAGAAAGAGAGAAGAGGATTAAGTCACTGCTTCAAAATTTCCCCCCCTGGAGGTAAAAAAGATTTAAGAAACGGAACCATCTATGTGGGTCAAACTTTAAAGAACGCTAATGGCAAAAAAAAAAAAGCAAAGCAGTTGGATGTTGGATAAAGCAAAAAGTGAGCAGAGCTGCAACGTGAAAGCCTCCCAGAGTGACTCGATCGACCCTCGTGACGGCACTCAGCACTCGACGGCCTTTAGTCACTGCGGCTTGATTATTACTCATGTGCAGACACCTGCGTGGTTCAGGTTCATACTGTTGGGGTTGAATCAAGCATGAGTGCAGCCAGAGCATCATGCTCATCTCTCCAAGTCTACGGGAGAAGAGCAGCACTCCTTCCTGTCCGGCATGTCGAGTGTCTAATCATAGCATCGTTCACAGTTAGTGTGCGTTCACTTTGAGCTCAGCTGGTGAGTGCTGCATTATGCATGTAAGCCGTGCTACATGCTCAAAAAGTCAAAAGCCTGCCTGCACCTGTCGCTTTGTAGAGCTCCAAAATAAGGAGGAATTCTCAAAATGATACCCTGCAATGGAGCGTTTCTTTTTTTTTTTTTAGGACGATGATGATGTAAATTAGTTTTCCCTTCTTCCTGCTTGAGCTATGGGCTTGGGATGAGAAGGTACAGGGAATGCGGGGCATCATGCTCCCCTCACAGCCGAGAGGGTAGAAAGGAATAAAATATCACACATTGTATTGAGCAGAAGAGTTACACCTTATATAACACCTGTTAAAAATAGCTCCTCTTGCAAAGCTGGAAGTTACTCCTGACAAAATGCACTGTTTCATGTGTGCCACTTTGCTGTTTCCATGACAACTTGCTCCAATCGACAACTCGGAATGATCATTATTTTATGCTGAAATATCTGTTGAATCTAAATCTTCCGGTTTGTAAAGCCTTAAAAACAAAACTGACCCCATTTCGTGACTTTCAATTCATTCTAGTTTGAAACAATGTGTGCTGACAGCCTCACACACTTAGTACCAGTCATGGTGCTTTCATATATATGTATATATACACTGTGTATGGCAGGCGATCTGAGATTCACTCACACACCCGCACGAGTAGAAGCAAAGACCTGGAATCTTCTATCAGCATCCAACTCGATTGATAAACTGATGACATAAAGCAGTTAAACACACAACACAGATGAACATTTCAAACTCAACAAGAAAAAAGTTTTTTTTTTCTGATGAACTGGTTGAATTTACACTATTTCATAAAACTATTTTTAAAAAATTAACTAATTTAAGTTGTGATCTAAAAGTCGCCAGATCACAGAATCATGTGCGTGCGGCTCCTCTTTAATGCAGCACTAATGAGTTTAAAATCAGTCTTTTTACAAATGTCATTTATGTACAGTTTCACTCAGAGAACCGTTCTCTCCTGTGTCTCTGAACTCAGTGTGTGGGGGTCACATGCCTCCACATACTGAAAACCCTTCCGGTCCATATGTGAGTGAATGAGAAGCTCAAAGCACAAATCTAAGATGCCACTGCTCCCCTCCGACGACGACGAGAGCTGCTACTGATGAAGGCTCGTTGTTGCATAACGCGGCCGAGGCTCGTTGCATAATACATCCAAATCTTATTAATGTTAATGAAGGAAGCGGACTGATGGAGAGGTGGAGCTGATAAGGCCGCATGGTGCTAAAATCCTGAGCTGAGAAACGGGCCAGGCCTCAGGGGGGTCTTTGATGGACTCGCTGCTCTGCACTGACACTCCATCCTGCTACAAAAGGTCAGTCTCAACAGGTAATGTAGTGTGTTAGTCTTCCTGTCTTTTTTTTTTTTTATTTAGAAAGAATAAAACCAGCCGCTAGGATGTGGTAATCCAGCTTTTTCAAATGCAAATTAAGAAGCTTTAGGTTCGAGTGCTACTTAAAGTCTTTTCAAAGTCAAGAAAATGTTTGGCTCCTATGATTTCTGCTGTTAACTGTCTCTGCCTCTAGTTTTCATGCAGATTCATGGAAGATTTCACAGGTTCCTTTTAACGCCGCACGGGACCCTCCTCCGGTGCAGCTGTGGCTTCACGGGACCCTCATCCGGTCCAGCTGTGGATTCACGGGGCCCTCATCCGATCCGCCCGTGGCTATAACTGTTTGTCAGCCTCAGTTTTAAAGTGTGCTAATGCGAAACAGAGCGGCCAGAGTGGTCGACTCCAGCCAGTTCTAATGGAAATCAATGGCCTATTCATTATAGTAGAATCTAAGTGACACACCGAGCCCGGCCCATTGCTCTCATTTTATACCTCGCTGCAGCTTGCAGCCTCTGTCTCTGCCTTCACCCCGCTTGTCTTCCTCTCTCCCCTCTTTTTGAAATACTACTGCATGCTCACGCTTTACTTACAGTGAGCCAGCTGGACTTAATCGCTGAGACAATATGTTACGCTCCTGTTACGATGCTGAATCATTTATAATCTCAACAATCTAAGACCAAGGACAATGTGTGTCTTCGAAGGCAGCCCAACACCAGTATGTAAGAACAAAAAAGGAAAGATTGCTTGAAAGATTTGTTTGGTCCAGCAAAAGAACAACTAATCATTTGACAGAGAAGAGCTGCAATTAAGGATTAAAATCCCCCGCTGTGAAAGCTTGTTCTCCTTCCAAACGAGCTGCTGCAGGCCTGCAGGACAACACTAGAAAATGCTCCGCTGCTTAAATTAGGATTTCAATTTACAGCTGCAGGTGACAGTTAAGCAAAAGAATAATAATCTTTTGGGGTTTTTTTCCCCCTCAGACGAAGAGGGAAAGGCAGGATGAGAGAAGCGGAGGTGAATAGAGAGGAAGATAGAAGAGGTTGGAAAAAGGAAGATGAGAATGAGTGATGAAGGTGAAGAAAGAAACGGAGCGAGTGAAAGGAACAAGAGAGAATGAGAGAGGAAGTGTAAGCCAAAAGCAGTTTTTGGCCCCGGGGCCGGCAAATAGCAGTTGCCATGGCAACGTGTTAGCCACGACCCAGTTCAGCAGCAGCGTAGTCCTTTGCAACCGTTTTACTCTCCTCACACACGCGCTGATGCAGAATGATGTAACCTCAGCCCGAACCTAAAGACTGGTGGCGGCAGCATCCGGAAATGTGAACGAAAAATTATTGAACTTAATTAACTTAAAAAAAAAAAAAAAGCTTCTCTGCATCTCTCTCCTCAGCTCTTTAGGAGGAGGGTCAAAGATATACTGTCTGACACGAAAGATGTTTAACACTTTCCTACCAGCTCTGTCACTGCTGCGCCGACTTGAACAATTCAGTCCACCATTAAAGTTTCCTGGCTCACTTTTAAAAAGCTTTGTAGACGCTCAAGGCTCAAGTCATTAAATGCACTGATCTGCACTGACAGCAAGCAACGCGTCATTCATAAAGCCGTTTTATTGTTGCAGCAGTGCAGCCACAGTTTTCACGGTTAAACCTGCAATAAGTCACTTGTTTGGCCACTTGTGGGCAAAAACACATTGTAATCGTATACGTTGAACATGGTAGCAAACAATTGCCTATTTGTAGCTCCAACAGGTAATGAGCAAAATCTTTCTGTGCTTTCTGTAATATGACTCATGCTGGTCTTTGTTTTAGTTCTACTGATTTCCAAGGAAACTATCTGTAAATGCTCCACTGTGGTTATCTGCTTTTGCTAACTTTATCAGCTTTTTGGTGGTGGGAACATGACCCTAATGAGAGGGGTGATAATGACCTCCAACAGTAAATGAGGTGAAAGAGGCTAACTGCATCTGGTGAGAATAGTCAGTGAGTGTGAGCAGCTCATCTTTTTTAATACACAAATAGTTATTATTGCACAGGAGAGAGGCCCCTGGCTGCAGACAAAGAGCAGACTGTGCTGAGAAGGTGGCTTTCTTGTTCTTATTCACCCGTACTCCTGTTTTTCTGCAGAACGAAGCCTGTAAAAATTTGTTTCCACAGCCGAACATAATCCGCACAGTTAATATCAACCTGTCATTTAGTTTGCTCTTTTTTTTATTTAGTCATATTCATCCAAATCGTCCTATTGGACAATTTCAGGCTCTTTGATTGGATAAATGAGACATGGCACAGCATAGACATGAATGGAGACCGAACTTGTCACTAATTGCAGACATCTTTTGTGTTTATGCTCCACTTCCTGTCAATCACCTGCCACCCACGGCACGGAATAATCCCTCAAATGCACGTCGCCTTGCAAAACTTTATTGTCACGTTGTCATTTGAATTGATAGCTTTTGTATAATGAAAACCTCTTTAACGTGTGGGCAAAGCATGCATTGCAAAATCACGCCAACTGCTGCACTGCAGGTAGATATGAACGGGATGCTCAACGTACACGTATTCTCTTAGAAGGAGCTTTCAGCTGCCATCTAATATAGCCTGGATTTATGTGCTGTATTTCTGTGCTAAGCTCGAATTCCTTTCTGCTATGGCCATAAAGTAGATTTAAACAGGAACTGGGAGCAGAGAGCTAGATTACATCGACTGTCCTGATAGTTAATGATTCGCCATAAACTGTACAACCCAGTGGCGCTGCATGATTATCGCCAACTGTTAGTACGCACAGCATCTGCCAGGAGTAACAGCATTAATAAAGCTTTTTGAATATTTCAGCGGCCGGTCTGGTCCCTGCTTGAGGCTCTGTTCCAATTTTGGAGTGCTGTATTCATAATGGGGCAATTTCCTCACAGTGCATTGTGGGTAGCTTCCCACAAGAGATGAACAGGACTTCAGAGAGAGAGAGAGATGGAGAAATGGTGTGGGTAAGTGAAAGGGAAAGAGATGGGAGGGAAGTGAATAAGATAAAAAAGAAGTCCCATCTGTGTGATGGCAGCAGACATCAGCCACATCAACACACACACACACACACACACACACACACACACATACACACACAAACTTGCAACTTCAGTTTAGGAAATTTCTGTGTTTCCCCTTGAGGAGAAGGATAAAATGCTCCTTTGAGCTTTTATAAAACCCTATTAAAATACAAAAAAAAAAAAGGGAACATCATAACCAGATGCTGACAGAGCTAAAAACAAGGCTTCATGTCTTTAATAAATAATTCTTCTTCATTCCAGCTTGGGTCCTATTTTTGTCCTTTTGGCTATTGTTTCTACAGGGTCTGACACCAGCGTACTTGCTAACATGTGGGAACACACTGGCATTGCCACAACAATGTCCAACGTGATGGGAAACAGAAGCAGTTAAATGATTGGGCTGGTTGTAAACAAGCAAACAGCTGAGTCAGCTTATCCAAGCCAATGGCGAGCATGTGTTACTCTGTTACTCTGCTATTTAGTTTGCTTTTAAATGATAGAAACGGCTCATCCATCCATTATTTGTAGTGCTTATACAGTCAGTGGCATCTCAGCTGTCAGTGGACAATAGGTGGAGTACTCGTGGATTACTTGCAGGGTCACCACATGGAGACAGACAACAACCCGACTCGGCGTCTTTGGACTGTGAGAGGAAACCAGAAAGTATGAGGAGAGCGTGCAAACTCCAGCATAATCAATTCATTTATGGTCATAAAGACATAAAAAAGGCAGAAAGCCCTGCTTGACAAGTAATTCACTTAATCTGGTCAAGTGATTACTCAACCAATTGTTTCAGTTTTAAAGAAAACATCTGTGTAATATCCATTTGCCTTAAGTCAAGGGGTTTATTTAAAGCCTGTCTGATGGGCTCTGTTTTGGTAAGATAATAATAAAAATCAGATTTTTGGACAAGCATGTCATTTATGTTAGGAACTTCTTCAATGCAAAGAAAACGGGTGCTTGAAAAATATGTGCAAACTACTCAGCTCAGCTCACCTCAACACACACTTTTCTGTAGAACAGCACAGCATGAGGGCACCGTTTCTCAGTAATCTGCTTCGTTTGAATGTTGATCAAGAGCAAACAATATGCTCATCCCTCCGTAAGAGGATGACGCCAACAGCCATCACCGAACCAAAACCATTTTTCTATTTATCCCACAGTACTGACCCTAATCTCCTGTTTGTGAGAAACACTTGGCCGGTTATGCAGCGTTACGAAGAACAAAAGGTTAGCATCTGGCCTCGCAGAGCCGAGCACAACGGACTGTGCCGCTTTAATATCCCGTTTCCTGCGTTCTTCTGTGCCATCAACACTTTCATCCTGATGATCTTTTTTGGGCGAGGGACTCGACAGCCAACGCATGCCAAACACATCTCCCCATGTTAACGTAGAATAAGTACACAGATGGGGCACACATGAGACGGGATGCTGTTGTATAAACATGCACTTACGCAGAAACACACACAAACTGTTCATCTGCTGGAAATTACAACCAGCTCTAACCACTGTATGAAGCCCTGACACCTCCAACCTCTGCACGCAATGAAAACATTTACTTAAAACTACAAAAATACTGCAAAACATCACATTCAAGAAGGCCACACTTCACTTATGTGCAGTATGCTCCCACATATCATAATCATTAAATCTTCATATGTTCTCTGGGTAGGTTTAAGTGCTTTTGCTTCTTTAATGTGTGAACTGAGTTGAAGCCTGAGAGCCCTCACACTCCTGAGCTTTTTTTTTTACCTAATGTTTCCTGTCACAATTCATCAGGATCCACATAAGATGCAGACAACAGATTTGCAGGGAGACAATACTGAGTTTCAACAAAACGACAAGTTTTGCTTTCGCAGCGGACACGTGTGCCAGTTTCTACACACCACTACATCTGTCATCTGGGTCAAACATATGTAGTTTTAGTATTGTGTTTGGTATTTCTTTGTAGGGAAAATTTGAAACTGACATTTAAAAAGGACAGCGAAAACCCTATTATGTAATGTTCAAGAGAATAAGACATGTAGAAGCCCATTTCTGTCCAGTGAAAGAAATAATAGATATAATAATAGATAAATAGTTAGTGGTGATATAAACTGGTAAAATGGTAGTGGTCAGTCAAAATTATAAGAATGTGAAAAGTGCATCAAAATCCAAATGTGAACAAAAAAATCTAAATGTGAACAAAAATATAAATTATAAACTACAACAATTATGAGATACTACAAATAAAATTGTAAAAAAAAAAGGTGAGCGAATCAGAGAGTCTTTGTATAAGATTAGACAATACGTCAAATTTCAATACACTAAATGTTTTGACCTGCAATAGCAAAGTATCCCAGTGTAACTCACATGTATAGAGAGAGAGAGAGAGAGAGAGAGAGAGATTTATTTCTTTTTTAAATAGCAGTAGATGCTCAAACCAAAGACGCTAAACTTTGAACTTTGAACAAAGGTTTAATGGGGTGGACAGACTCCAAATAGGGCGCCACATATGGAAAATGTCAAATTTAAAAAAACAATTTACACACTTTCCCCATGGGATCAATAAAGTTGTTTGAATCTTGAATCTTGAATGTGTTTTTCCTTTGTCAGCAACTCAAAATGTTCACAGTGGAGAAGATCCTCTGAATTATTATTATTATTATTGTTATTATTACTCCTAATTTTCAGTGTATTATCAAAGAATATGATGCGAGAAAGCAGTGTTAATTTCCTTTAAGGCTATTGAGTGTAATGAAGGAAAAACAGTAACTGTAAGAGCTTTCGGGTGCACTGTCTAGTCTCAGCACAAATGGCAGATAGTCCACTGACCACCCACAGGCTGTGAAAACTCTTTAACAACTCTCTTTTCTCTAATCTTCTCCCGTTCAGCACCTGTCGTGAGCTGCCGTCCACCGAGTCTTGTTCCGGCACAATGACAAATGGCCCCTCTGGCCAGAAGTGCTGTGACGTTGGACTGAATGGCTCCGCGGTTATGCAACCAACTTGGCTAATGTCACTTTCCGTGGGATCTCAAAGAAGTTGGTGGCCCTCCCCTGGCCCGTCCGCCTGCGCTCCACCAGCACCCCCCCTCCCCCCCTCCCCCTGATGTGATTATGAAGATTACATTTCCAGTGGCCGCTGGGGCTCGATAACCACTGTGTGTGTTAGAGTGTGAAGACTGACCTCATGCAGTTGGTTCTTCGTGCTTTTATTTTATCACATATGAAGGAAACACTGAACACGACATTAAAAACGTGGGAACTGATCAAAGCTTTGTAGAAAAATAAACTATTTTTAGACAGTTTTCTGCTGCATTATGTAATTAGCCTTTTGCTGTTGATTGATAAAATACACTGTTTTACGCAGTCATGAAAACAATATACCTTATATCATGAATCTTCTCAAACTAATAGCACAACAATGGAGTGTGGAGCACACATCACTCACGTCTGACACGGCTAATGATGACGAGTGCTAATCTGCATCAGGCATTTTATGGGCTATGGATGAGAGGAGCAGATTGGACATCAGTGGGTGATGGAGGAAGGCCAGAGGAGGCTGGCATTACTCAGGAACAAGGCATGCTGTGCCAACCTGCCACTTGCTGCTATTCATATTCCCACTGAACTCACTGGGGTTCAAACATAGACACAGCGCTGGAGGTCGACGCAGACATATTATTGTCTTGCATCTGTTGAGTTGCTCTCAACAAATTGATTGACAAGTCAGTCACAAAACATCGGATAACAGTGAATTTCAAACATTTAAAAATCAAATTTCAAAAAAACTATTTTGAATATAATAAACTACAATTTAACAATAACATGTTCATAAAGTGTTTGGCGTTAGAAACCATTTTCAACTGCAAATAGTCAAACATGGTTAATCTACATAAACTGAAAAATTAAAAATGTTCTTCATGTTTTTGATAGCAGAGGCACAAATTGCTTCCACATCTAAATACTCAACCACGCTGAGCAGACAGTTTCTTTTTTAAGTTAAGTCAGAAGAATCTCATTTAGGGAAGTCCCCCAAGCAATAAATAGAAACAAGACACATTTGTTCTAAATGGAATTGGTTTTGTAATTCACGTTCATATGTGAGGACATTGTGGGGACTTAGACAGCTGAATATGAACAATGTGGTGTCCCACACGGTCGCGCCCACATGTGTGCACACAAAAATAGCATTTTCTTCAGCGCAAGCAAAGCACAGACACAGACATTCCTCTGAACCACTCGTGGTCATTGACACGTAAACAAGCACAACTGCCGCGGCCGACACTTACACAAACACCGAGACACACACACACACAAGTGCGTACATATCCAGATGGAAGCTGACAGCATGCTTAGGGCAAATGGCTTAAAATGAGGAACACATGAGCCTCCCCCCCTGTGTGACGGCTTTCACATGCTCCCACAACATCACACACCTCAGGGGAGAGAGGAGAATAGGCGAAGGGTGTCTGTGTGTGGAGAAAATACCGATAAGAAGGAGAATCACAAGAGGACAGTGAGGAGAGGAGAGGTAACAGGACAAAGACATAAAGAAGACGTTGGTAGCAGTAACAAATCAGGCGTGGAATAGAAAATAGTTTAAAGAAGAGCCCCCCACTGTGCATGTGACTTGATTTGAGGGGAAATAGTGCTTCCTGTCTCCTCTCTTGCATGCAAACTCATCAAAACTAACAGGATTTGACCTGGAGATAAAGTGTTATCCTGTTTGACCGAGACGACACTGGTCCCAAATATAATGTGCTCGTGTGGGACAAAAATATGTTTGTTAGCAGCAAATAAATCGTCCTGTGGAAGCCTGTGTTTCAAGATTCTCAGTATTACTCTGACATCTTAATATCGTCAATACAGCTGAATGTGCACCAAACCTGGACTTTGTGCTAAAAATCATTTTTATATGCACTAACATTTTGATTGTATAGAGTTCTGGTTTGTTTTGTGCTCACTCAGTGCGTTATTGACTAACTGGTGTTAGGGCTGCACCTGGGACTCGCACCTGGGCTGAATCAGGTAAAATCTACATGGACCTTCCTGAAGAGGATGTAGTGTGGAAACGTTGGAGCTCATTTGGGAGCTTTTTTGGGAGTAAGTGATGCAAGTGATTCCACTCAAAGTAAGTTTATGTTTCTTTTTGTTTGTGTGAACTTAAAAACAAAAAAGCAGCAACAGTTTGCATTCTAGGAAATACAATGAAGGTTGGTGCAGGGCTGATGCTTTCAAGGGTTGGCATGTGTGTTAGGCTGCACCAGCAGGTGTCAGCAGCATCTTCTGATCAGCCAAGCACTTCACTGTCTGATACTTGACTACTGAAGAGGTCACAGGTGTAATTTTTGTACTAACATGGACGAAAATATTTGGATATGTGAAATTCCTCCATCTATAGACCACGTCTTGAATTTCTGTCCTAAAGTTACTATAAACACACGAGCTGAATTTCTGGTGATTCAAATTCCTTAAGAAGTGTGGAGTAAAAGCTTCTTAGGATCTGTATGTGTGTGGCTGCAGGGTTTTGCTTGGGTTTGTAAAGTGGCAGAAAAAATCTGAAATGTGCAACAGGTTTATTCAAATAGCGCTGCACCCTTCACACATTTCCCACACAGTTTTCATCAGTCAAATGAGTTTAAACTGTGTAGCACTGTGTTATAAAGTGCATTCAGGCAGATTTGAAAGAAAAGCTCCAAAACCAAGGAGGAATACAGTTGGATCAGTACGATCCTGGAGGTCTGACTGTTTGCTGCCACAGCAGCAGTAATCCAAATGTTTTATATAACATTAAACAAGACCTGCTCGGTCTACAGTTAGGTCAAGAAAGCAGGGATGGGAATCTGTCCAATATTTATCGGCATCACAAACCAAATGTCAGCGCCAGTAGGGAGAGCAGTTCGGCTCGTCTCTTGACGCCCCGCTTCACTGATCATCAAACAGGACTTGGCCTTTAGACTCAAGGCCCTAACCTGCACTACGCTGGACAGTGCAGCCTTTTTCGTGTTTGACCTCCTCAATTGAAAAACAAAATGAGAAAAATGACTGCAGAAATAGATAAACTGCAGATAAAATGCAGACATTTTGTTTAATTTTTGTGACAGAACTTTATTTCCTTTTTACACTCTGGGACCCAGTGGGGAGGTAAATACCACTGAACTAATCTATTAAATGACTAACTATTAGTGAGAAAAAGTCTATCTGAGCTGGTAAAGTTGGGAAGGCATCAGTCTTCTCATCTGATTATTTAGTTCCACCTCCTTTGACTTTATTTTCACATTTTGAATTAACTCTCTCCCACAAAATCTTCTCCGCAGGTCAAACATTGCAGGGGGAGAAGTTTGTGCTTCAGAGGCTGCAGCTTTCTTCCAAGCAGAACATTCAACAAAACCTGCAGCTCTGCAGACGCTGATTTAATCTCTCACGCTTCTGAGATGAACATTATGTAAGCGTGAGCACACACACACACACACACACACACACATACACAGATGTAGGGAAGCTGTGTATGTGAACAGGCCAATCATTTACAACAAAAGGGAGGACAGACAGATGCCATACGAGTACACTGAAATGCACTGAGGGCCATTTTGAAAACACTCAAAGCTGCCTAAGGGAGCCAGGTAAAAATAAAAATGCCACATGGGAGGCTTGCTTTCTCCATTCAGACTATCTCATGCTAATGAAATCAGATTTAATTGTACCTCAGAGAGCGTAGCTGATGTCTCGCCTGAGTTCTGAGCACAGTGAACCTCTACAGACATGCAGATTAGAGATTATAGGAAGCAAACAAGCAAAAAAGATCAATCCATGCCCACCAGTGCCGCACGGTCCGCCGGATTACAATCCATGCCTGAGCTCTGCGTTCAGTTTGTAATTACTCTCAGCTCAGTGTCATGCGGAGACACACAATAGCAGTGCAATCAGGAGTGTGGACTCTGTTTACCATAATTAAGGTACCTAATGCAGTGGCAGCTAATCAGCAGGCTCTTTACAGCAAACTGTGAACGTAGTAGCTGTGGGCGAAGTTAAATCATCCAAAATAAGTCATGTGGTCCAAATTCATACTCATTTAGATTTTATGGCTACAAACTACTACGGCAGAATAAAATGGGGAAATTCAAAGTCAGTTCAAAATGGACTTAAATGCAATACTTAAGTGAATGTACTTAGTTACATTCCACCACTCCAACATCTGCTTTCTGAATCGGAGGCAGCGCTGGCAAACACCAACACAAGCTCCTTACATGACAGCTCTCGCCTTCATGCCCTCACTGTAAATCTTCAGCTCCTTAACGGATGTTACAAGCTTATGGTCACATTCCAGATGTCAAAGGCACTCACGAATAGTTACGTCCTCCAATCCGCTCTGTTTTGGGTTGCTGGTGTGGGAGCGGCTTTGGTTCACACCTGGAGCACCCTGATGATAACTGCTCCCAAATAAAATAGTAATTTATGAATTCAGAGGGTTATTGCAAACTGCAGCTTTCCCCAAGCTCTCCTAACATGCACCCTGTGAAGGTGTGTGCCAAAGGCTCTGAATGGACACAGTTTTGCACCATGACCCGGAGACAATGATGTAATGGCTTTTTGAAACATGACTGCTGGGGGACAACCCCACTCTTCTGCACCTTACGTCACAGACAGTCTGTGTCTGTGACGTAAGCATCGCTACACATGATGCAGATCTTTAAAAGAGGATGAGAAATGTGGCATATGGACAGTAGCTTTAACAGCTTTTGGTGGCAAAAGCATGAAGTTAGAAATCACTGGCTGTTTAAAGTTTCTTTCCAAATTTGTAGAAATTAATGCCATTTTGTAAAAGTGGAACTAGATCCTATACTGTGCCAAAAATGCACTGCTGCACTTTGAATATTTGCTTCCAACGTGACATTTTGTGACACGGCTCTGATTATTTGTTTTATGTAAAACTCATAGCGATGTTGTTGTGATGAAATCTGTTCACTTTTTAAATATTCCCTTCCAAATGGAAACACTACATGCTATTTTTTTTTTAATGTTGAAAGATTCTTGACAGGATTCTCGATATTTTGTTAGGCAGAGGCCAAAAATCGCTACTTTTCAAACACAAACTCCTCATTATCACATGAAAGTGAATAAAACCTGTAGCACAGCAAGGGGGGAAAAGAGAGTGGACGTTGCTGTGAGATGAGTGAGTGTTCAGCCCTCCAGGTCCATGCTATAGTTGGTAATACATAAACATTCATGATAATTAGTCATTTGTTCTCATTCTCATTCTTTCATCGGTTCATCTGCATTCACAGTGTCGATGAACAGAGGATACATCATAATGATTTATACATTAAAGGGCAACTTCACCGATTTTTGACCAGCTTTTTATGGCTTTAGTTTAGGGTGTAAATATACATTAATGCATTTAAACTTCTTTCTGACTCCCCTATATTAAAATATGACTCTTTTACTAGCTGAAAAGCTGCTTTTCATCAATAGGAGTTTAGATGATGTCATCTGGGGAAGCGAGTTCACCGTGATTACAAACTGCAGTGCCAGGAACAAGATGACATAATCGGAAATCATGGTTCCTCCAAGTGATGTCATCTGGAGGCATTTTTCAGCAAGAAGTACAGACATATAGTTTGTTATAGGGGATTCAAAGGGAAAATTAATGGCATTTATGTACATGTACTATCCAAACTAGAACCAAAAGAAGCAAGTTGAAGCTCAGCGAAGGCGTATTTTGAGCTGATGCTGTGGATAAAATGCGCGTTCATATTTGTAACGAGCAATAAACAAGATGGCCATGACTTCACTAACTGCTGTCTCAAAGCTGAAGGATGGGATTTTTACTACCAAGCCACATCCACTGTGCACGGGCGGGTTTTGAGACCTCCAACGCACAAAGACACACCTACACAACACACAGATTGAGTGTGCGCGGAGGAACAGCAACAGTTTGGTAGGATTTGGACTAAATCAACAATTTGTATGGCTGTGCGCACAAAGCTACAGTTTGGATGTGAATTTATTTTGCAAAAACACCCAATGTTTGGAATTATGGGTTTATTAGATCACGCAGCGCCTCTTAAAAAGGCAGAATTTAATGTAATGCACCCGACAGAGGCCCCATTACCATGTCTGAGCTGATGGTCACAGCCATCCCTCTGCGTCAAAGCGCACCGCTGATCGTTTATCTTGTAGCCTCTTTGCTTTGCTCACGAACCCGAGCACTGCGGTCACACAAAACGCGCGCTTCATATGTTGCACCACCGACGATTAAATAACAGCGGCTGCTGCGGCGGGAGGACCGTAGAGGCGGCGTTTCCAGTCCGGACGGAAACAATGCGGCCGTGCACGGCGCGCACACTTCCCAGCCCCTTCAGCAGCCGCTCATTAAGCAGACATAAGCTCATAATGGTGCAGCAGTGCACCAACAAATTGGCATTAATACACGCTCCATAAAACCAGCCCGTGCACCTTCCACAACACATCATCCCGCCCACCCTCTTATTCTCCTCCGTCCGTCTCCAAAATCCATTTCAAGGCGCAAGATAACGCAGAAAACGTCAAAATTGCGCTCAGGATTGTGGGAGAAATCTCGGCCGTCTGCACCGCTCTCTGCCCAAATCGCCCTGCGATAGGTGAGAGGCCAAAAGAAGCAGCATCGCTATTGTGTCGCGCACAAGCCAGGAGCCATTGCAAGTAGGTTAAACCGCTCAGGCTGGCGCAGACGCAAAAGAAAATACGCTACAACTCGCAAAAGTCAGCGGCTGATTGAGCGTACCTTTACTCTCTTGTCCCTCGTCCTGAGTCTCCTCTGCGTTGGACTCCATGGCCGGCTTTGTCCCATCCATTATTTTAGAGGAATATAGTCTCCTTGTGGCACTTGCACCGTACAGTATGTGAATGGTGGAGCCTATTCTGGTGGCTTGATGCTCTCTCTCTCGCTCTCTCTCTGCCTCCCTCGCACACACCCTCCCGCTCCCTCTCTCTCTCTCCCTTCCTCCCTGTTAGAGCTTAGCACTGTCTCTGTATGTATCAACAATCCAGATTCTGGACACAAACGCGCTGTCAGATTGCATTTATGTCGCACATGCGGATAAGCTGCCCCACGAATGATGTCAGATGAGGATTCTGCCTGATAAAATCACTCTTAATTTGGAGAAAATGCTGCTGATGGCGACATATACTTCTTAATGATGGTGGTCTTCACATACTGAATCACTTTAATTTCAGTTTTTTTCACCAGTTTATTTTTTTTCTAAAACAAATGTCTGCAAGCGAAGCCACTGATCTTTTTATTTAAAAAATAGGACAAAATGTGCAGGAGATGCAAACTCATGTTCAACCATGCATGCATGAACATACACACACACACTCACCGCCCCCTCTCCATCTGGTGAGCTGAGAGAGGAACAGAGAGTCAGGGAGGGAGGGAGAGGAAGAGAGGGGAAATGAGAAAAAGAAGAAGACAGTGCTATAAGAGTGTGTAAGATAAAAGTCAGGGCTGACTGTGATTTTTGGGTTTGTTTCCCATCCAACCGGTCTTGTATTTCAATGTGAGCATACAGCCAGAATAACAAGTTTGGATATTTTGAGAAGCCAATCAGCACTTTAACTCCAAGGACTAGACAAGTGCAGTTGTGTATGATGATGATGTGAATTTCCCAACAAACGAGCATGTTACAACAAGATCCAATTCTAATTTCCCATGCTGCCAAAATACTGCGTTATTCCCATTGGACTGGAGAGCAGAACACACACGAACACACACACGATCCTCTGAATGTGTTATGCATTTGTTATTAATCGCACTCAAATTTCAACTTAAATGTGTGTTTAACTTAATTTGAGCTTTGACTCACACTGGACCAGTCAAAGCTCCCTAGCTGATAAACATGTGTCTGGCTTTATTTACAGTGGAACCCTTTGTTTGCCTCCAAGCGTGCTGATTGGCTCAGAGCAATCCAATGAGAAATTGAACAAGGTGAGTCCCCAAATCCCAGGGAAACGATGAAGAGAGGGTGTTTATTCAGAGAAGTGGGGGCGGCTTGGCTGACTCCAACATTTACCCCATTTTCTAATAATAAACACATCCAAAAACAATAGGACGCCATCTGTCTGGAATCCTCTTTAATAAGATTTTTAATTCAGGCCCACGTGGCCTTGATTCAGGCAAAGCTCAGCCAACTCAACAGTTAAGGACCTAACCCTGCCCCACACCCCCTCCTCCTCCTCCTCCTCACTCCACCCATATTGCAGACAGAGGTGATGACACCAGCCTCTATGCATCGAACGAAACATCAGACACCAGGATGGCTAACATGACATATATGACATTTAGTGCATCCATTCGCCGCCCGAGGGCTGGAATTCACGCCCACTCTGCACCATATGCTGGTGAATCAAAGAGGGTCACCCATCACACTGACTTTTTGACATTTGAATGCCTGTCTGATGCTGCGCCATGAGGAAACTTGATCTGCTGCATAAATGAATGAGCTTATGTAAGGTCTGTCTGTGCAGGCCATTAGTGAAAGCCTGTTGGGCGTAGTGCTGGTGAGCCACGTGAACTCAACCCAGGTAGAGGAAAGACTGTTATTTCCTTAGGGACACCAGAGCTAGAGCAAGGTCAGCTTTGTCAAGTTATTATTATTAGTGTTAAAGCTAATGATTGTTATTACTTGTTTTGTTTGACCAGCAACTTAGGTTGATTTAATTGTTTTTAAATAATATTTAGTTTCGATATTTGACCTTATGCCACTCAGACTGTAGTTATTAAAACGTGTAATTATATTTAAACATTGTGTTATGGCACTCAACGCTGACAATATTATCTGTTTGCAAAAATCACCTGAAAAACCAGGACCACACAGTATCACACACAGTGGACGTACAGCACGTCCTCTACAGTCTATGTTGTTTATACTGTAGTATCCACATCATACGATTTTTTTTTTTCATAGACGGAGAAAAATAAAGCAGGTGTAAATGACACAATTCATGCTCACAGAAAGAAAGAGCTTCCTTTGTACTTGTGTAACAATTCAATGCGGTGACATTTACTCTAAACTGTTATTTAGCAGGCTTGAAGGGTGAGTCCAATATTTCTCCCTGAACCCCCATAATCCCTGCTGGGTCCTACAGATTAAGGTCTTGTCCAGAAGATGAGATACAGTACTCCCTGGCACTCCTCACTGTCACTCTGTCTCATGCACACACACACACACACATGCATAACGTGCAGTGATTTGACTTTGGCCCAAACCTCTAATGTTGTGTTCCAGAAACACCAGAAAGTCTGAAATCTCATAGCTCGTACAAAGGCAGATGCAATTAAATGTCTTTTCGGCTCAGGACTTGAAGCAGGATTGGAAAATGCCAATAGTGCACAGATATTACAGTGATCGGCACACTGTTTGACTAACAAATGAACACTGGGGAACTGCTGTGCACAATTTCAACAGCACAAAAAACACACGGGGCCAAAGATGTTTGATGGGATTCGGGAGAAAAGCACCACCTGTTGTGTGGCCAAACAGGCCTGTTTGTCTTGCACCCAATTTCCTCCTTAGCGTGTCAGCATGCTAGCATTTTCTAATTAGCCCTAAAACGAAAGGAAAGCTTACAATGAATGGCTAAGTTTATTATGTGTAGGGGTCACATGTAGCGTGAAGCCTAAGCTGTGTCTCCACCAGCTGACTTTGCTGCATCATGTGTTATCCTGAGCCATTTCAGCCAATTGCCAGGCTTCAGACGGTTCTCAGCTGCACAAATGTTCTCCTCTGCCTCCACAAGTCTTTTTCCTTTAAAGGGAGAGCCGGTCGAAAGCCTGCTTTTCCTCATAACAGCGGGAGGGGGGTGGGGGCTGTCCCAGTATAATAAGGCCATCGCAGCTCCTTCATGTCAGCAGATGTGGAGCTATTGGAAGGAAAGAATAAGCAGAAGAAAGACAGAAAAGGCGGACGCAACAGTCTCTGGACACTTCTGCGAAGATCATCGAAATTGGCTTTAAAGTGCTTTTAAACTTTAGTTAAAAACATTTCCACAACAAGCTGATGGTCACATTCCCAACATCAGAGTAGTCTGATCTTAGAGTGATACTGACTCTGCTGTTGCCATGGAGACGCACAGCACTGCCGGGAGGCTGCACTGATTCAGATCTTTTAGCGATGCTATCAGTTCCTAGAAAACTTCTCATGTGGCCTCGTAACAGCTTGAATCGGCCAAGAGCCAGAAAAGAAATTAATAAGACGGCTATGAAAAGGGACTTACTGTAAAAGGAATCTTATCGCTCTTCTTCCGCAAAATATATTTTACTCCTACAACTAGCTCTGCTCAAGGCTACAGTTGTTGACATGCAGCCAATGTTTTAAGCTTTTCTGGTTGCCACCTGAAAATCATTCGAAAGAGAATTATGGTGTGGACAGTTAAAGAACTGTCTAAGTAAGTTAGTATTTTTTCCCCCGTGAAGTGATTTTATCAAAATCTAAATGATCTGAAATGTTGTCATGTTTCGACTGTAGGGATGGTTACAGCTATAACGATGGACTGCCGGGAAAAGCGTTGCACATTCAGGATAAAGTGTAGTGTCATCAGATCAAACCTGCAAAACTATTGACATTTCCATCAGCTTCAGTTCTAACATTTCACGATAACATCCATCATAACATCCATCATGATAACGCCAAACCAAATGATGAACAAAGATTTTAAGATTTGCAGTTTCCTTTGTTTCCTGTGTGATGCTCGGCCACGCTGCAGCCATCCCTTTGACCTTTTAACTGCTTTCCTGACACAGTGCTCACGGCCATTAAGCAGGTCTTTTGTTAAGCTCTGACACCGGCTATCAGGCTGTGAGCTCTGCTCCCAGAGGTTGACCTCACAATAACAGTATCTGTTCTACCACGCGTTGGGAGATAATGTTTTTGTGTCTGTCTGTTGTCTAACACAGGGCTCTAGGTGGTGCTAAATGAGATGAGCCTGCCTCCAAATGATGGCACTTGAGGAACTTAAGATTAGTTATATTCAGCTGACCATCATCTACTGTCGCTACACCAGTCGAGCTTCTCATCACAGCCTAGCAAATGTGTAAACAGTGGTAACAAGCCAAATCGACAGATTGTTATTTTGTGATAACCAATTTTGGCTATTTGGCATTTAGTTTGAACTAAGCTGTGAGTTTTTCCATTTTTCTTTTTTTTTGGCAACTGCAATGCAATCGAATGCAGGTTTCACTGCAGTTTTTGTACTTTTTCGATACACTAGAATTTCGAACTGCTCCAAACCTGAACAGTGCAGAGATAGTTAATGACACATCATTTGCCTTCTCTGCTCAGGACAGAGAAGACAAACACACAGTTTAATCCACTCCTTTGTCCTTTTGCTGGTGTGTTATGGTCTTGATAGAGCTAATAACTTTTCCTCTTACAGCTTCTTGTACAGCACTTCAACAAAGATTCTTCCACCCATTCGACCAAAAGCACGAAAGATATGTAGCCTTGAAAGAGAAAAGAAGGCAATTCTTCATATTGCAGCCAAGTGTCTGTCTGTGCTTTTTTCTTATTGGAGTCATGAAATGAGTCAAACTTTCTCCGGCCTGCAATAGTTTGATGACAGTTTTGTTCAACTGGCTTGTCTCACCTTGTATGTTCTCCTCTGGGAACTGATTTGTTGGTCTCTATTAGTCAAACAGAAGTGTTTTATCAGTGATGCCAGAATAACATCAAGCATAAACACACAAAGAAACGAGTACACACACACACACACACACACACACACACACACACACACACACACACACACACACACACACACACACACACACACACACACACACACACACACACACACACACACACACACACACACACACACACACACACACACACACACACACACACAGTGTCTCAGCGAAGGCTTTACGAGCCTCCCGCTGTTGCTTCAGTGTAATCCTCTCCATTTTAATGGGCTTCTAGCGTCCTCTAAAAGGGAAACCTTTGGCAAAGAGCAACAGAAGGGGCGGCACCTTTGCATTGTCATGTTTTCACCTGAGAAGTTCCTCTACTTTCTTGGTGTGTGTGTGTGTGAGAGAGAGAGAGAGAGAGAGAGAGAGTTTGTGTGCATATGTGTTTGTCATTGGTGTGTCCAGATCCGGGCCCTTAATCTGTGGTGGCGATGATGACCCAGTTTCCCACCCCACACCACCCCACCCCACCCCCTCCTCCACCCTCAGCTGTTGATCGCCAAGGAGAAGCTTCTTCGTCTCATCCTTCAACAGAACCGTTGGATGCTGATAAAAATAAAGGAATAATTTCAACAAATGTAGAATAGGAGTTAGTGTATTAGCAGAGAGGCTTTCTCTATCGCTCTCCATCTCTATCTCCTGTCTATTAAAAACAGACAGCATGGGCTACTTTAATGCAAATTCTTGCCTAATCCCATCCCATAATGCTTCGTCATCATCTGTGGTGCACCTGCACTTCAGTGGGCCCTGAATTTGCATTGAATTGCAAAGTTTGGCTAAAATGCTTTTAAGGATTTTGTTGAGCATTTGGCACAATAAGGCAGCAAAGGGTCTTTATCTCTTTCTTGCTCTTCTTCTATTCTCTCTCACACACCCACACACACACAGAACAAGACTAACACCTGACTCAAAAATCAAAATTCTAATCAAAGTGAGAAGTGAGGGAACATCTTTGCTTTATTTACAATATCTGACTCTTTCGGATTGGCTTAAACTAAACACACCTCCACACACAGACACACAAACTTGCCCCCGCCCGGCAATTTATCCAACGAGCTGCTAATCCTGCTGGCCCAGATTTGGTCCACAGTCTGCTCCACATGTTGTTATGTTGTCATCGTCATCCCCAACAACTGCACACACACACACATTCTCTCTTACACACTCATACAACCCCACCCCAATGCCAAAAACACACACAGGCTGACACACACACACACACACACACACACACACACACACACGGACACCCCCAACCCACTTCAAGGCTTCGAGAGTCACATGACTCAGGAGCTGCTGCACCTGTGACCTACTGTACCGAACTGCAAGCACACGCCAGGAGCAATGTGGGATAAGAGCTGTTTCCATCTACACAAGCAGTACACAAGCACACCATGAGTCACTGTGTGGAGGAAATGCACAGCAGGGTGGGCTCATCATCTTCATCATCCTCATCACTGCAGAGGTGGGAGAAGTGCGGCAGGAGGAGGTGAGGGAGAATGGTAATCCCTTCTTGTCTGTTGGTCATATACAAATATATTTTCACGCTTTGTCTATTTATTGCCTGTGTGGGCTCGTGCGATCAAATGTATGATTGTTTGCATGTGCAGGGATTTGAAATGACGCCCCTGTCTCGGAGCTTTGTGCTTCGGCACGTCGCCATGGCAACAGGTCCTCTCGACGACAACTCGTTCTGACACATCAGAGTAGCCGGTGGGTCGAGTTTAAAATGACAAGGAAGAGACAAGTGTAGCCTAAATATTACAGAAAATGTGAGGGTTGGAAGGTGGGCGTGTAGAGGACAGGCACGGGAGTTCTTTGTGTCTTCTACAGCCTTTAGTGAGTTACGAAATCTAAAAAAGCGTTTTTAAAAAAAGGGATAACATAAAATCAATAAGGTGCATAGGGGAAAAAAGACAGCAGTGAGAAACAAAGTAAAGAACAACAACAAATGTTATCTCCTGCAGAGTTTGAGGCAAAATAATGATTTTGCCAAAAACAAAACTGCACGGACCTCAGGTTGTACAATGGTTACAACCTGTTCGGTCTAAGAGAGATGATTAAAACCCAAAAATCCATTCTGAGCGTTACCGGAAGATGAGATGCTGGGGAAGCAGGTAAAGTTCTCCAGGCCGCACAAACAATGATGGCCTCTAAATTGCTAGTTCATGAATCTCTTTAACTTCTTCTGGTTGTCTGTCCTGCAGTGTTACTCGCCTCCCACCATCGTCTGGTCTCCTCGTCCTCCTGCACGCCTGCTCCCAATCTCCTCATCAACCCTTTTTTATTAAATGACTCTCCGACGTCAACCTCAGCACTTAAATCATATACTGTTAATTCGCTGAAATAAAATTACTGCTGCGCTGGTGTGAAGCTTTTTTGCGTCTAGTTGGAATTTGGTGAACTTTAACCGGCCAGTCTGGCCACTGATGGAGCCTTGTTGACAGTCCTGACCTTGGAGGGTAGGATTTGGAGAGTACAAAATGGTGGAAGCTATTGCACCTCTGCTTTTACTTAATCATGTTTGTCAGAATATGCTTCCTAAAAGATTAATGTGTTATACAAGGCCTCTTCTAAATAAGCTGAACTACATGTCCCTGTGGGAGGTGTGTAGCCTAGTAGCCTAGTTATTATTAAGCTTATTTAGTCCCATGTACAAAGCACTCGGGGGCCATCAACACTAAAACCCACCTTGGGCCCCAACAGGGTTTGGTTCGACCCTGTTCTTCCCTCCGATTGTACTGGACTCTTCAAACGGTTTACTGAGCTCCTCCACTTACACATATCTGTCTTTTCATCCTCACACCTTCACAACAATTAGCTCGGCTTCGCTCGGCGTGGCCGCTAATTCCAAATTTCTCAATTGTCACTCTTAATTTCACTCTTGCGCTATAAAGATTAACGGTTGTGCCAGTGCTTATATAAATCCTTCAGAGTCAATTTAACACTTTTGTAAAGTTTTAAACAGCTGCCCCAGACCCATGTCAGCTGTGTGAGGGGAACAAACAGCTCTCAGATCAGCATTTGTCACCCATTAATAATTAACATTGAAAAATCAACACTTGTTAATGCAGGAAACTGTGGAGTGAACCTCTGAGTTCGAGGCCTTTTAATGATAATTTGCTCGCTTTCTTTGTGTGTTTTATAGCAGCCATTCTATTTTATACATGGACACATATGCAGAGAATATAAAAGCTCTTGAAAGCATGTGAGTTTTAATTAGAAAACTCAAATTTCTTCCATTTGTGCAGCTCTATAAGTACCATTTTCATATAAGGACCTTTGTTTTTAGCCCTCCCCAGACTATACTTTAAACAAACTTGCTGTGGTTTAAGCATTGGCATAGTCTTACTCTAATCAGGTCAGAGGATCGTTCCACTTTTCTGCTTTTTTTCCAGCTGAGTGATCATTTCTTTCCTGGAGAATAAAACAATCTCCAGCCTTTGAAGTCGGTCTGCTTGATGGCTGTTACATTCTGCAGATCAGCGCATAGGAAATCCACAGGAGAGGATGCAAGAAGATATGACTTTCCTCGTTGAGCCGAGCAGAGACGAACTGCAGCAAAAAAATATAAAATAAAATAAAAAAAACCAGAGCACAAAGAGCGAATTCACGAAGGAGGATGCGTGGGGAGGGGGAGGAGGTGGAGGGGGGAGGAAAGAGAGGGAGACGGAGGAGGGGAGGGGAGTAATGGAAAGAATAAGGATAGAGACAATGAGCAGGGAGATGATGAGAGGAGCAGATGCGGATGAAACATGGGATGATGATGATGCTGACAGTGATGAGATGAAAGTAGCAGTTTGGGGAAATAACAGGCGAAACGGGGGCTGCGGAAAGAAGAGAGGTTTACGACGGCTTCCTGCAGAAAAGTGGCCCCAGTTTCCCATCGCACTGAATTAAGTCACTCAGCTACATCCTGTCTGTTCTCAACTTCTCGCCAGCCTGAAGGCGATAAACAGGCCTGCTGCCTTATTGGAACCAGATGTTATGAACGGGAGAGAGAGGGAAGAGAGAGACAGATGTAGAAGAAATAATGGAGTAATGCATAGAGATAGAAATACTTTGCATCACCGATTAATGAGATCAAACTGAATGCTACTGGTTTCTGGTCCGACTCCAGTAAAACAGAGGCAGAAAGCTGAACTTTGGCCAAGACTTTCTGGTCTGGCTACAGCTTCCCTGAACAAATTGCAAACAATGCTGTGACCATCTACAATCTGTTTTCTATTGCTTCGTCCGTGTAAGGAAGCGTTGATTAAGTATTTAGTGGAATTAGCTTCAAACCGATGTGTTTTGTAGGTGTTTTTTCAGGGTCACGCTGCTGAATGGAGTTGGTGTCATTCCGCTGCAAGTGAAACATTTCACAGGGGAACAGAAAAAAAATCTCTGCTGCTGCATCTGTGTCAGCTCTGCCCTGGACGCCTGACTGTTTAGACAAATCGGTGGAAAATAAGCAACGAAAACACAACTACACACAATTATTTCGGTGTCTAAAGGTATTATTCCAAAGTGGTCACCGTTTTGCACAGTATCACAGCTTTTCTCACATTTAAAAAAGGATAAAAGAAAACAAAACAACAGAGCAGATTCCAAAACTGGCAAACTTGAAAGTCCAATCACACCTTTTAGAAATGGCTTTGGTCCTGTTTCTCCAGCTCACACATGCCCTGTTGTCGTGATTACAGTGAGATTAGCTGATTATATAAACCTTTAAAAAAAATACAAAGCAACAACAAAATAATGTGCTTAACCCTGCAATTCCTGCTACAAGTGTCCACTTCTACACAACAGCAGTGGTCTTCTGTGTTTCAGGCCAGTTCAGCCTGATTACTTCACAGTGGGGGAATGGATCACTCCTGCTTAATCCAATCAACATCAACTCTCACATGGTGAGCTGGGCTGAGGTGGAGAGGATAAGATGGGTAATGGTCAGGTGGTCTGACGTTTGACCTTTTTTAACAGCAGATATGTGCCTGGAAATATCTCAAACGTCTGACCATTCACACATAATACAAATCATAACACAAATCATTGTTTTAAAGATGTGATGTTTTAGAAACTATCTGGAAAAAAATGCATTGATTGCACATTTTACATTTCTCCATTGCTTTCCAAGACACAGTTTTGTCTTAACCTTTAGAATCTTTAAACCTAGTGCTCTCCACTGACACGCAACACACACACACACACACACACACACACACTTCTCCACACTTTATTATGCACAGAGACACAAATTGATTTCTGTTGTTAGTGTGATTTAAAATGTTACTGATCTTGTAATCAGTGGAGAAAACGCTGCAAGAAATGCGAGACGAACTGGTGAGAGTTGACAGTCTGAGGTTTCACGCTTCTCCTCTGAACCGATTAGCGGACATGCGAATTGGAATCAATCGCACCGGCAGCCGATGCGCAGAGCGCACAAACTGCACAAGATCCCTGCAGCAACACAAAGCCTCCAAATAACCAAACCAACACAAAACACACACACACACATTTAGAAATGATCCCATGTCGTGCGCAGAAGGAAAACTCAAACAGAAACGCACAGAAAACAGTTCACTTACCCATTTTTCTGCTGAGACAAAAAGTGAGCTAAGTCCCCAGATGTGGTCCACAGGTTGTTTAAAGGGGGGCGGCAGCGTGCAACAACTGGACGTCCCGTTTTGGAACAGGGTGGGTTGGGGGGGAGGGGTGACGTCAAAGCTGCAGAATTCATTAAACCAAACACACTGCACGTCCTCACATCGGCTCCACTTGTGTTATTAAATATAGAAAATATTTATAGCTAAATATAAATAGACTATTATTTCTATGGAGGCGTCGTTTATCATGTTTTATTGTTACCAATATTCTAAAATTCTAATCAGTGATAGTTGCCAACATATCTTTCTGGGATTTGGATGATACACTGCGTGTGCGTGTACACTCACTGACCACTTTATTAGGTACACGTGTATAATCTAACTCAATCCAATGCAGCAGCTCTGCCATGAATTCTACTTTTACAAATTCTCAGTTTATAGGTTGAAACTGTCAGGTGATAATTCTACTCCACCCACTTCGACCTCAATAATAAACAAAATAGAATTGTCGCTTTTCTACTCGCTCTAACGTAACTAAATGTTAACAGTAAAATGTTTATTTTACATTTTTTTATTAGTGCTTTTACTTGGATACATTTTGCTCATTAAACTTGTGCAGGACTTTTACTTGTACTGTAGAATCTTTGCAGTATTTTCGGGGTCAGAAATTCTTGGGAGTGAAACTGTGACCACTCCCAAAATAGCTTAAAAAAAAAAAGAAGCTGCCTTCACAGCTTATTATCAGTATCTTGACAAGAAAAACTTTATTCTGTTTGGGTAAGAACCACTTTGTACAATGCAGAACAAGCAAATTAAGTACTTAATAATCGGAAGAAGGAAAAAAAAATAAAAATACTGTCCCGAAGCTAAAAAGCTGAGTCAGATGCTCATTAACACTGAGTTAACCAATTAATCATGAACAACAAAGCAGGTTTTGACCAGGCATAAAAAAAAAAAAATCTTTATTCCAAACAAAATGTATATTAAAAATAACTTAGTTAGAAAACGGCACTGGGTGCTGCAAATACATGATAAAAGAGACTATTCAATGTCCCTCCTGAGAAACCACAGAAACACCATTGAACCAAGTGAAGTGTCAGACTCAGACGGGCGTCGTTTAAAGTTACTAATAGTGATCACTCTTCCTGTGTGTTGAAAAGTTGGAATATGTGAAGCAGCCACACAGTGCTGTTGCTTCCAAGTTTGAACACGGAAGGGGGAATTAAAAAAAAAGCTAATTTGACAGCCATAAGAGAAGCTGCTGCAGCATGAAACATGGCCGAGCTCGAGGGCAAATAAAAACAGATTAAGAGGAAACACCAGACACATGTTGTTTGGATATATTTACATCATCTATGGGGGCAGTTCTACTGTACCTCTGACCCTCAGCTGACACTTTTAAGTCTTTATCTTTATGCAGGTGTTTTTATCTAATAAATAATAAAAAGTCAAATCCAGCCGTCTATATATTATTACAACCATAAGTTGTCATTCAGGGCAGCAGCTGACAGGTCAGTGACATTGCGTCTGGCTAAGCAGAATCTCAGCTAATGGTTGTGACTTTTTGGTGCTTAATATAACTTCTTACCCTCAGCTAACCCAAACCATTAGTTCTGCATCAGCAGCTTCGTCAGCCACAGTCCACAAAGCTGCTGTCTCACCAGGAGATCGGGACAGCGATCTTTTCCAAACCGAACAATTTACAGCTCTGCCTACAGCCCTTACAATTTCAGCGGGATAACAGGCCAGTACTTGGGCTGCTTGAGGTCACAGTTCCTGTCAAAATTGAGCTGCATCGCCGCCTCCATGGCCATGATCTTGGCTGCGTCTTTGCCATACAGCTTCTGCATCTCAGCCCTACGTCTCTCACCGGGCCGCTCGGAAGGAGGGCCGGCGGTACTTCGCCTGGAGACACTACGCAGGTCCTGGTCGGCTGGCACGTAGCTGTCCTGCTCCTCAGCCTCCATCTGCTGCTGCTTTTCTGCAAAGAGAAGGAAAACAGATTATTATTAGGCTAATAATCTTCATGGTGTGCCATTTTTCTTTTAATTTAAGCCGTAGTATCCATGCTGCAATGCAAATTAGCACATCACACTGTCTTACTCAGCTCCTCTCTGTGCTTCTCAGTCTGGGCGAAGTATTCCCGAAGCTCTTCGCTGATCTCCATGTTGCTGACGTCACACTCAAGCTCACTGTCTGAGCTGCTCTCCTCATCATACCCGTCCTCTGCATCTTCGCCACCACTCTCTCCTGAGTGCCAGTCCGCATAGCGCTGCTGTCGGCCGGGATACCACTCCTGGCAGTGGCCAGGTCCGTAAGCAGCCTCCAAGGCCTTTTGGTAAGCGCGCATGTGTCTCTGGTGCCAGGCCATGGCCTGCTGGTAGTGCTGCCAGTAGCGGCTGTACACTGGGCTGGAAAACCTAGACATCACAGCGTTGATATCCTCCTGCTAACGAGAAGGTTTATGTCACATGATCATAGCCTAATTCACAGTCTTTAGAACTTTGGCAGTGAATTTAAAAATCAAAACATCATTTTATGTGGTGGCACTAAAATGCACATTAGGGCTCCAACACATAGTTTTAAGAAAGGACAAACATTAATGTGTCAAAAGTTCAAACAAGTGTCAGTTACTGGTGGATCAGCTGATGGCCCACGTCCTTACTGACAGGGGACTTTCTTCCCCAGTGCACTTTTGCATATTAAAATATAGTCAGACCAAGCTGGAAACATTGTTTCCCATGATTCACTTACCATGACTCGATGTTGCTGCAGCTTTGTGGACCTGTCAACTAACACTGCAAAGGTTATAATAAATGCAGCCTGTGGACGAGACGGAGAGAAAGTGTCATTAACAACCAGTAAACGCAGACGACATTAAAGCCTTGACGCATTTATTAATACTAAATTATCCAGACAACTGCTGTTGAGCTAAATTTAACTGTGGGGGGGGGAAGAAGGACGAGGACACGCGTTGACATCTTGAAAACAAAGATGGATGCGCACTGCGAACAACGAGACACGGAATGATCGAAAGCGCGCGACTTAACGTACGGTTAATACACGTAAAATAAAAAGTATTTTTATGTTGCGAATGTCTTTCACTGGGAAACACTTACATCTGTGACGTTCGCCACGTTTAGCGACTCGCGACGATTCCTCAAAGGAAAATTCCCAGCAGCCTTTGTGTCACAACAAAACAATCGCTGGCTATTTGGCGCCATCCAGTGGCCACAGTGCAAACACGCCACGCCGACAGAATGGAATTTAATAAAATATTCCTTTAATATTTATACATCTTATGGTTATTTGTAATCCAATTTTACTGTTACATATTAACTTTAATATTTATTGTTTATAGAATGTGTTGAGTTACATTTTTCATATCTATTACCAAATTATCAAAGTAGTTCTGTGTTCCATGATAGAGTCAGAGAACAAAACGAAGGTTTTGTTTTGCTCAAGGTAAAGTTAATATCATGTTATCTTTAGCTTAGTTTGCAACTTATTTTCTAAAATACCACTTAAAAGAACTATTTTATGTTTATGTTACTATGTTTATGTTAGGTTCCATTAATAACTGATTAAAAAAAACTGGTTGCTGTACTTTAGCTTGAAAAAAATATTAATCAAATTGTGTATAACCACGTTGTTTGCCGTGACTGCTGATCCCTTAAAGTTAGTTAGGGAGTTTAATATCAGGAAAGAGTTATTCATAATCTTTTGTTTTACTCTTCATGGTGTGTATATTAACTAGATTTACTGTTCTGATGACAATTTGGTTTACAACACTGAGAAATGTTTGCAACAAGTAAAAACTTCCCAGAAACCTATGAAGGAAGTTGCAAGACAGTAATAGCAGAAATGTTAAAGTATCAGGTACCATTGCATCTGTCAGTGAGTCTTCGAAAAGACTTAATTCATTATTGTTTACAGGTGTGAGTTTTACCTGATCTTGATTGTGCACCTGATGCATGAGTAGACAATCATTTCTCCCAGCCGACCTGCTGCAGAAGCAGAAGTAATGTTATCTCCTTTTATCTCTTAATTCTTTCTTTTTTCACACTAAAGCAAGTTAAGTTATTTTAGATGTTAGCGTGTGTTTCTCTAACAGTATTTCTTTGCTAAAAACTTTAACTTTACTTTCCTTTCCACATAGTGTAGCTGTGATATCAGATATCTGACTGCTATGTTGGTCAACAGTGATAATTACATTATGTTGGACAAAATGTAACAAGAACAAGGAGGTGTAAACCCGAATAGTCAGGCAGAGTAGTGTGAGACTTGTTTGCTTGTATATCTGGGTCAGGGTTTGGCTCAAGGCCTCAAATGCAAAATACAGATGTGCCATTTAAAAACACATTTCCCATTATTTTTGTATAATGTTGAAACAAATTCATATAGAAATGTTATGTATTTTTTTCTGTATTTCTGATACAGATTCATAGTCACGATGGTAAAACAATCAGTAAAAAGTAGCCACTTAAGTATTAGTGCTGCCGACAGAAATGTCATAATCATTGCTGATTATCTGTTTGTGCTTTGTAGCAGTTTGAAGGACAGTGAGGACATCAAGTTTTTTCCCCACATTGAAGACCTACACAGTCCCAGTGTGTGTCCCTTTTTCACAGGAGTGAAAAAGGAAGTGAACCCCTAGACACACACAAGTCTGTGTGTATATAATGTTTTTGATCTGAGTATATTGCCTGTCTAAATACTAATTCTTCATTATGGCTTTTTTAGAATAATCATTGTAGTTCAAAAATCATTTAATGCATGATGCCAAAAGAGTTGGTATTAATTACACTCAACTCTGAATTACATTAATTGAGAGTTGACTTGTAATGCTGTGCTGGTGGACGTTCAAACATGAATATTGTACATGATAATTTGGCTCTCGGTTTGACTCAGACTGACAATGTAAGGAGCACAGAGTACAAACCACAACACACATACCAAAGATAAAAATAAGAGCTGTTAGGTTCTAACTTAGTTAAGCTGTGGCTTCTTTCTTGTGAAAGTAGCTGAGTAATACACAAGTCAAATGATGGAAGTCTGATGCTGTTATAGCCCTAGTGTTTTTTTATCTTTGTCGGTGGACTTTGCACATAATTGAGTCAAATATGTCTAGAAATAAAAATACTGACTGGTGGCTACATTTATTCTTTAGTTGCTTGAGTGTCCTGTGCCATTTGAACCAGAGTCCAGAAACGTAAAAACATTCCCACTCTTATTGATAAGCGACTATTTACCATAAGCAGCTATTTATGACTTGTTCTTGTCTGCTTCCCATAAACCTGTATCTATTTAAATCTGTCTGCCTGCCTGTGTTGTAGTTTCAGTTTATGTCAGACCTTTTCTGCCAGTTTACAGTTTAGCTAAGGAACTAAGCTTTTCCCTGATGAAGGCAAAAAAAAAAAAAACCCAAACATGTCTTCTCATGTCACTTTATATGATATATGATACTTTATATGATACGTTTGAGGAAGTATGTTTTTAACCTGCTAATGGGATAACGACAGACTTGTTGATAGTTTTGTTCACATTTTGGTGTCTTACTACTTACTTTGGTTTTCTGATATTTGAATATTTATAGGACATTAAAAAAGATGGGACTGAGACAATCAGCTACCTTCGGCCCCTGCAGGTGGTAAACAGCAGCAGTCAACTGGAACAGAAGTTGGATTACTGCCTTTAGACCCAGAAGGTTTTTCTTGTCTAATTTCCATAATAGCGCTGTAGAGCTTTATGTAGTATTCACTTGGCTTTTCTAACATCATGTCTGTCTACTTGTACCAACACGCCTCCTATAATGGATAAGTTCTGGAGACGGGGAAAATAAGTAAATATTCTGTGGAAACACTTGAGATTGATGTGTGGCTCTATATCCCTGTAATATATCTATTATTTTGGACAGTGTCAGCTTATCCTCTGAAACATGTTTTTATTAAGTTAAAGCCATTGGATGCCCCCAGACATAACAATGTTGATTTGACTACAATAAATGCTCCATAAATCTTTGTGGTTTCATATCAGTATAGAATAGACATTTTAAGGGAAAAATGAAAAACCCAGTGAGTCTTACCAGGAAAGTTGAAGTGCTCTTTTCTACCACTTCCTCTAAAAGACACTGAAGACTTTCGTTGGCTCGTACAAATCTAAGGTCTTTTGTCGTGGTTTGAGGTTTAGCTAACCGAGGGACCATAAAAGTTTATTCTCTCCTTTTCCGCCCAGATCTCTGGTTTCTGACGTAGCATTGTTGTTGAGACCTTTCTGCCATCATGAATAAGTGGAAACTGTGGTTTGTCCTGCTTGGGCTTCTGTATTTGGGCTTTGACACTGAAGGTACTGTACATGAGCTTTTCATTAGATACAGTTTTTCCAAGTCAGTCACTTTTGCAGTCTGGTAGAATTACTAGAAGCTAGTACTATTTCAGTGTTTTCAAAATAACCATTGCTCATTATTCTCATGTTGTTGCGATTAAAATTTATTTTCCCAGAACAAGTAAAAAAAAAAAAAAAAAAAAAAATCGGAGCATGTACTGTAAGTTATTCAGATCAACACTATAATAGTTGTTTTAATCGCAGGGGCCATTGTGAAAACAAGAGGGGGAGAACCACATGTCACTCAAATTTGCAGTAATGACACGCTGAATGTCATCACACTAATAGTTTGTAAGGTCAGAACAAAGAGGAACAGAGGGGAAGAGTGTCGTCTGCTTTATCAACACGGACAAAGCTGTGAGTATGAATGCGACTCCAGATTCACACTTGTGATACAGAATCAGACTGTGTTTCTCCACCTGACCAATTTAACACCAGAGGACAGTGGGAACTACACCTGCGAGTGTTCACATTCTCGTGGAACAGACACACTCAATCTCACCATCACTGTGGAAGGTACATTTTGGATTTTCTTTTCTTCTTGTCTGTTTCCATTTGTTTTCTAAGTATGATGAATGCGATTCAAGTCAGTTTAGCTTTAAAGTTATTGAGGTAACAAAGCCATATTCATAGTGTAACAATGTGTATAGATCAGCATGATCCTTGCAACTAGTTTTGGTAAATACTTCAAAATCACTTTGTACGGATAGAATTTGTTTCAGAGAAGTTGTCAGCCTTATTATAAATTATACTTTTTTTGTTCAATTTTGTATTTTCAACAGATAAAGAGTTCAGCACCTCTCTGAAAATGCTCGGTTTTACCATTATGATTGGTAACATTACTGCATTTGTCATTGTAATCGGGGTCGTCCTTGGACTAACTGTGACACAACAATACTGCAGGTGATAATTATGACTTCAAGCTTGACGCTTAGAGTAGATGGAGGAGAACGGTTATTATTTAGAAAACAGTATTTTATATCTGTAATGAATGTTTTGGAGTAAAGCACAGAACAGCTCTTACTTTATTTCTGTTTTTGAATGACAAATTGGTCTATTTCAAGACCGATCTACTACATGTCCAAGTAATTTGGTATTTAGATTTCAAAGTAAGCTCTGTTTAATATTAATACTCAGACCCTGGGATAAGAATTTTTGTAGAATATAATTTCCACAATGCCTAATCAGCTGAAGTAGCAACTCTTACAATTCTATTTTTTTTTGAGTTTCCACTGATTTTCTATTTTTTTTCAGAGACCATACGAGCACAGGAAACTCTGCCTTATCTGTGCGTGACATCTCCCACTCTTTGGTGAGCGGCTTTACACGTCTTCTTTAAGTTACCAACTGATCTCTTATTTTCAGTTTTATATAATGCACATTTTTGCTACTGTACATTTAGGCCTTTACAGTATCTGCTGTAATAGCTTGATAAACGTACACTATTCCTGTGCCCATGTTGTGATTGTAGTGGTGTATACAGTAAAATTGGTGGCAGCATCACCAGTAAATGTTGTACACATTCTCCATGAAAACTCTGTTCATAAGATAAATAAGTAGAATTGAATAAAAACGGCACAGAGGCCCAAAAAATGCATCTGAATAATTGAGAAATGTACAATTTAAAGATTGCAAATCATACGAGTCACAATTATTTTCACATTTGGTATAAAGCATTGAAATTGCAGAAGGGGGGGGGCCCGTCTGATACTACTGCAATGGAAAAGCATCAACTGCAGGTGTAATTTAGGCTGATTTATGTATTTATTTGCCATTTTAATATTAAATTCATGATGCAGTGAGTAGCTTAAGCTAGCGCTAACACAGAACTCTGCCCAGCCCTCCCCTAAAAAATTTCATCCTACTTCAAACCTGCTAATTAAGCAGTAATTGATGCTTCTCTCTGATTGGTCAGTAGGGTGAGCCTCACTCAAAGTGCATTTAGAAGGAAACATCTCTGCAGTGCTCATGGGTGCTGTTGTTAGGATGTGTTGGAGCATATTTCTATCTAAACATATGTTGCACACTATAATTTTAATATCTTTAATTATGGTCTAAACTTCTCCACAAACATATGATGACCTGAACCTGTGGCTGTTTTTTTTTTTTCTTCTTTTTTTTAATTGTCTTTAATAGACTTACAATGTGTCAAACTCTATTCAATATAATTTTATCAGTTACACAACATGAGACAGTAAGATTTTAAGTAATTGGCAACATTTGGTTTTTTTTTGTTGAAAATAAGGCAGATGTTTAGCCTTCTTGTAAAAAAAACATTTCAAACTTTTTGTAGATAAAAGTTGAACCAGAAGGCCACTACTCATGTCTTCAGCAGCCAGGAAGTGATGTCTACCAGGTTCTCACCTCAGTGCAGCATCAAAGTAACAAGTCAAATTCAACCAGCAACAAACAGGAAGCAGATGAAAGAGAGACTGATCGAAATTGTGATATATATGAAAACATCTAAACTAAAGTGTAAAGTTGTGAGACAGTGCAATTTGGTAACATTATAATTTATTTTAATGAGCAACAGAACTGTGCCAACCCACCACTCTGTACTTTTATTTTCATAGTACAGAGAGCGAGAAATCCTCCAGTATTTAACCACAAAGACCAATCATGTACCTCTGCTCAGTCTCACTGGCTTTTGTGAGATTTCTCAGAATGGTGTTGGTGTTATTGTTATTACTAATATTGCCATTAGATACTATGTATTTATACTTATAAATGTTAATTAAAAGCAGTTATTATGATTATTTCAAATCATGTCATAGCTCTGTCCCAAACATTCATAAGAAAAAAGGATTTGTACATGTTGCCTTTGCATTAACGTGTTTTTTCTTTTCTATGTTCTATAAATTGCTAACAGAACGTGCTTGTGCCTCCTCTGATGGTCTTTGAGTTTGTGCTGGAGGGCACAGATGGAACAGTACCCGGAAATGTTCACTGACGAGTAGGAAAGTAGCACATAGTGTAAACTAGTCGCACTGGTGAAACATATGAAGACAGTTAGAGCCTGTGACCCAAACCTTCCTTGCAGTGACACTTTAAATGAGTGTGGGCAGTGTAAAAGAGTATAGTAGTGTACGTGTGAGATTATGATGCTGTGTGTGTGACTTAGTATGATTTATGGCTCAGGGGGTCTCTCATATACATGTGGTTGTTCTTTTGCTCACTCTTTTGGTTTGAACATGAAAGTGGAAGCACTAAGGTCTTGCACTTCCTTTTTAGGAGACCTCACAGTCGCCTCAGAGCCTCAAAGTCTCAGAGTTCAGAGCTGAGAACTTGAAGTTTAGGTAGAACAGAAACACAAAGTGGTGTCTGTCCTCCTGCCTCCAGTACACTATACATTGCAACCATCAGTCACATTGTTACCTAGATTTTATAATGAGTAGATGGAAATTGTGTTTTGTTCTGGTCCTGCCGATGACTTTTTGCATCAACGACAAAGGTAAGATACAGTAAGGAAGCTTCATTTTTTTATGATGTATAACTTATGGAAGTCATTGCTGTTCTTTTTGCATCTTTAAAGAGGACAGTACTAACTTCCTTTTCCTGCACGCCGAAAAATACTGAACTGTACTATGTGCTCATAATCAAGTACTAACTCAGATACTGTGTTTACTCTGTGTTTTAATCAATTGCAGCAATTCTAGTGAAAACAACAGGGAAAGAACCATTTCTCACTCCAATATGCTCCAATAAAACAGAACCTAACGATACAAACACTATCATAACACTGATAGTATGTAAAATCAGCACAGAGAGGAGCAGGGGAAAAACTTGTCGTCTGCTGTATGAATATAAACGGGGTTTTGAACATGGATGTGGTACCAGGTTTCAACTTAGGACAGAGAATCAGACTGTATTTCTCCATCTGACCAGTTTAACACCAGAGGACAGTGGGAACTACACTTGTGAGTGTTCACATCTGGATGGAACAAAAATTCTCCATCTAAATATTTCTGTGGAAGGTAAGTGATTTTTTTAAATAACATTCATTCCACACTTACATGTTTTCCTCTGATTATTTTCTACTGTATTAACATTGTTATAACATTTTTGTCAAACATGCTTTATTTCATTGGGTAAACTGGGTAAAAATTGAGTTGAGTGTATAAAGCAGATGTGAAATTTAATTCACATACATTTGTAGTTTTAATTTACATATGATAAAGTAGTTAAAATAATATATGCAAATAACAATATTGTATTAAACCATCCACATAGTTAATGCTAATGACTCTTCTTTCATTTACAATGTTTAAGAGGATGAAGACATCAGCAATTCTACAGCAAAGCCATATTCTTTTGCTGTAGCTGGTGTAACTTACTTCTTCTTTATAACCGGAGGGATCCTGGGATATGTCTATAAAAAGAATCTTCATGGGTAAGAGACAGTTGCAGAGCTGATGGCAAAATTCCCACTGCATTGTGGATCATTTACAATGAGCTGTCTTTGTAATTTAACCAGCAGAAGACGACAGGAAGCACAGAGCCGTCCTTCAAACATGGTACTGTACCGTAATGCTATTTCACTTTTCAGTGTGCTGTTCAGTTCACTCAAAAAAAAAAAAACATACAGAAACGTGTTTTTCTGCAGGAACCACGAGACAACACCTTTATACAGAGAGAGAATGAGCTTTACACTGCTCACCACACATCACTGGAGCTGACATAAATTTAGTATTTAGTGTTTGTAGAAGATGTGTTTTGCATTTCATGTCTTCTTCCTTGTGATGCATTAAACTATTAAACAAGTGAAGCAGGGCTTTTCTCTCACAAGGTGGCACTATTTGCTTTTTCACCTTCATCTGTAGACATTTCTGTGAGTGTATTTTATTGGTAAACTCAAGTTAACCGTTGTGTAAAAAATGCATATTATGTAAATTTAATGTTTTTGCCATTTATGTCATATCTAATAAACATCACTGTCTTGATGCATAATAATGTTTCAGTCTAAACCATTGTGCATTGCAAACTTACTGCATAGTATCTCTAACGTGCTTTCTACCTCTTTCTACCTCTTTTGCATGTGAGTGATCTCCGTCAGCCAAATGCCTTTAAGGAGAGACTAAAGCAACCTGTACAGCGTCTGTTGATAACCACCTTGATGTCTTAACCTTTTTATGATTAGGCCTATTTACACATACTGTAAACATTTGGACTCAAAAGAATGATGAGAGGGTTAGAAGACATGTCGTACTACTATTAACAAGTAATTATCATTGTACGAGTTAAATTCTGCTCCTATGTGTTTTACGAGTATTAAACTTTATAACATTCACTGCTTTTACATTATTACTGTAGGTTTTAAAAGAGACCCCAATAAATTACATAAATGTAGTGATCATACGATGATTCCTGATAAGCTGATATAATTTTTTTCCTTTTTCATTCAATTTAGACTAAAACTTCCTGCTACATCTGCAAACACTAATGGCACCAACACACACTAAGTCACTGACAACACTGTTATGTGATGGCTTACTAACATAATTGTCATATTATCATAATGTGGTTATGACGACTATTTTGTCCACATTTTCAACTTTTACTTTGTTATTTTCCGTTTTTTGCCTTAGGTTAGTAGCAGAAAATTTTTGTTCCTGTGTCTTTAAAGTTGCTGTAATGTGATGGTCAGTTCCCATTTACAGTTGGGTGACAAAGTTTGCATCCCTTTATTTTTAAATGGCAAAAATTGAACACAATTCATCAACATAATATTTAATGCATATTTTAGTTGGTACAAATAATTAAATAAATGAATTGAGTGTTCTAAAGTTTAGGGATAAGTTTGCATCCCCTTGCAATAAATTGCATGTAGAGGGAACGTTTCCCCCAAAAGACCAGAATAATGCAGGATTACAGTAGTACACGTTTTCTTTAATCATCAAAAGGAAGAGAACTAATCCAGCTGTGTCATAAAGTTATACTACAATAATGAAAACTCCAAAAATTTTCACCCCCCTGACCATTAAATACATTATAACTTCAAATGAAGAAATATTTTACTCATTGCTATTTTAAAATAACAGAATGCTAATTTTTTCACCCAACTTTATGTCTTCTGATTCTCTATATTGTTCATATTCAAAGGAAAAAGACACAAACACATATTCATACGTTTAGTGAGTAGGTGCAGTGGATTTTCAGAGCGAGGGATTCAGGGTCAAAGTTCACCTCAGCAGCCAGTGAATTGTGTCACTGTACCTGCAAAATAAGCTTAAAATCCATGGCAACAATATTTCCATTTCATACATTTTTTATGTGCAGAAAGAGTGAGAGGATTTAAGGAAAACAGCTGGAACAATCTAACAGTAACGTAAACAGTCAAACAGCAGGTGGCAGACAAGATACTTGAACCCAGCAACTACTACTGACACTTCCTGCAGACGACTTCCCCTTTTGTCACTTAGGTGCCAATTTGCATTGAGCAATGCAGATACAATGCTGCATGAAGACTTTACTGACTGCAAATGTTATTTTTTCCTTTTATTTAATCATAGTGCACTAAAACATTCTTATTTGTTTTTCCCACTGCTGCTTACTCAGCCAGACTGGGCATCATAAAAGCATGAAACAAATTTAAAAATACTTTTTATATACTGGCTTTAATTTAAAAAAAATCAGCCTTTTAATATGGAAAAGCTTTAAGATGTCACAAAACATCCTGGTTTAGCAGAATCAGATCTGTCAGGAAGAATTTTCCAGTACCTGTTCAATGTGTTTGAGGTTTTTGCTTCCAAAGATGACAAATTATTAAATCCAAGACTTAATTTACTTGCTAGCATGGCAATATAACAAACTAAAATAGATTAACTTTTGTTAAACCAGTGATCTGTTTTTGTCACAGCAGTGTGTGTGTGTGTGTGTGTGTGTGTGTGTGTGTGTGTGTGTGTGTGACGTCAACATGTTGGTTTACTCTTGAAAGAGGTGAGACACATCATTTGCATCAAGCAACTGGTGACGTGAATGTAGACCTGACATTTGACGACCCACCGTCCTTAAAAACAATATCATCAAATAATTCTTGTGGTTTTCAAAGATTAATAATGTTGTGATATTAGGCCTTAATCCCAAACATGACAATATGTGCATTTGGAATTCACCAAACAGTTAAAGTTGTTATAAAGTCACTGAGATAAATATATTTTTGTATTCATGCACATTCATGCGCACAGTTTTATCTTCAGCGTCTTAACATGAAAGCAGAAACGGTCCTGGAGAAGCACGTCCTTTCAGAAGAGCACACACCAGTACATATATGGTCTGTGGGTTCATTTGGAGGTTTCTCATCAGAGAACAGTTTAGATGTGCTTGTCTGTCCTCATCCATCAGTGAAGTAGCTCCAGCAGCAGCTGCGTCTTCGTCACTATGAGTGGATGGACTCTGTGCTTTGTTCTGCTTCTGCCACTGACTTTGTGTCAAGGCATTAGAGGTATTAGTTATAATAAGTTAATATACAATGTATTTGAACTTTTTAAGTTCAAATACAATACATACAAGCTTACATTGTTTGTTTGATTGATAGATAAACTGATTATTGATTGATTGGTTGTTTGATTGATTGCAGTGAATCTTGTGAAAACCATCCAGAGTAAACCAGATGTCACTGAAATCTGCAGAAATGAAACAGTGAATATCGTCTCACTGATAGTTTGCAAAATCAGCACAGAGAGGAGCAGGGGAGACGAGTGTCGCCTGCTGTATCAGCACGGACGTGACTCTGACCATAGATGTGACTCCAGGTTCACACTTATAACAAAGAATCAGACGTTTTTTTCTCCATCTGACCAATTTAAAGGCAGAGGACAGTGGGAACTACACCTGTGAGTGTTCACTTCCTGATGGAACATATATTCTCCATATCAACATCACTGTGGAAAGTAAACTATTTTAATTACTTTTGTCCTGTTACCGTGCACTGTATTTTCTATATTTAACGAATGTGTGCAATTTACTGGATAAATAAATCAGTATATAAACCAACACAAGCCTTTGATTTGCTAATGTATAGGCTTTAATTTTCATTTTTCAATGATATTACTACTATGTGGAACAGACTGTAGCCTCTTAAGTTTATTTAATGACCAGAGAGCTGCTTCATTTTTGTTTCTACCTTTATTTTAGAGGATGAAGTCCCCCACACCCTCACAGCAATGACCCTTCTTCGTCCTTTGATCGGTCTTACTTTAATCATTATAATCACAGCGATCCAGAGCTGTTTCTACACGAGAACAGGTCGCAGGTGAGAAACTGCTCAAATTTCTGTGACAACTGTTTTTAAAAGGAATTATTTAGCAATGCTTCATAATTTATTCTGCTATTCTGTAAGTAACTGAGTACATGTACTCATAAGCACTGTATTTAAATACAGTTTTGGGGGTACTTTTATTCTACTTAACGGTTCCTGTCTTTAAGTACTATACACTTCCACTTAGCTAATAAAAAAAATCAATGTCATAGTTTTCATTATACTTTATTTTCTAGTTACCTCAAATTGTTTACACAAAATCGAATCCATGTGGACTTTATTCAACAGCCAAATTTGCCAAAAAATATTAACACCCAAAACAGTTGAATATAAATGACTGAAAGAAAGTTAATTAATTAAATTAAATGAATTAAAAGCCGTTTCGATTAGATGATATGCTGCCAGTTATTATTATTAGAAAAAGCATTTCTCTGCATTAAAAACCCTTTTTGGTAACAATCTCATGTGTAAATGTCATTTTCTGTTTTGAGTTTTCACTAATACAGCAGATATTCAACAAATGCAACGTATTAATTATTTTATTAAGTGTGATGACTCAGTTTAATGTAGCAGGCTGTAGGCCTGATGTCTGATGACCCAAAATCTTTATGTGGAAATATGTCAATTATTGTTGTTGATTTTTTTGTCAGATAATATTCTTGTGATATTAGGTCTTAATCTCAGACATGACAATTTGTATGTTTGAAATTCAGTTAAACAGTTAAAATTGTTACAGTTTTACCCTCAGTGTCTTAATATAAAATCAGAAACGGCCCTTTCAGAAGAGTTAACACCAGCTCATACCTGGTCTGTGGGTTGGTTTGAGGTTTTTCTCATCAGAGAACAGTTTAGATGTGCTTGTCTGTCCTCATCCATCAGTGAAGTAGCTCCAGCAGCAGCTGCGTCTTCGTCACTATGAGTGGATGGACTCTGTGCTTTGTTCTGCTTCTGCCACTGACTGTGTGTCGTGAGAGTGAAGCTATTAGTTCCCATAAATGTATCATTTTTCTACAATCATCCTTGTGTGTTTGATGTAAAGATGAAAACTAAGGTGTTTTACTTTCATTTAATGCTTAAATTGACTAATTGATTAATTAGCTGCAGTGACTCTTGTGAAAACCACCAGAGTGAGCCAGACTTCACTCCGATCTGCACCACTGTCAGAGAATCAGACTGTTTTTCTCCACCAGAGGACAGTGGGAACTACACCTGTGAGTGTTCACATCCTGGTGGAACATATTCTCCATATCAACATCACTTCTTCTTCTTTTCCTTTGGGCTGTTCCCTTTCAGGAGTCGCCACAGCGAATCATGTGCCTCCATCTAACTCTATCCTCTGCATCCTCTTCTCTCACACCAACTAACTTCATGTCCTCCCTCACTACATCCATAAATCTCCTCTTTGGTCTTCCTCTAGACCTCCTGCCTGGCAGCTCCAACCTCAGCATCCTTCTACTGATATATTCACAGTGTCTCCTCTGAACATGTCCAAACCACCTCAATCTGGCCTCTCTGACTTTATCTCCAAATGAGCTGTCCCTCTGATGTCCTCATTCCTGATCCTGTCCATCCTCGTCACTCCCAAAGAGAACCTCAACATCTTAAGCTCTGCTACCTCCAGCTCTGCCTCCTGTCTTTTCTTCAGTACCACTGTTTCTAAGCCGAACAACATCTCTGGTCTCACCACCGTCTTGAACACCTTTCCTTTCATTCTCGCTGATACTCTTTTATCACACAACACACCTGACACTTTTCTCCACCTGTTCCAACCTGCCGTCACTCGCCTCTTCACATCTTTTCCACACTCTCCGTTGCTCTGAACCGTTGACCCTAAGTACTTAGTGTCAGAACCTCCAGCTCATCTCACCACTGTCTTACAGCTCTCACCACTCTAACATACTTGTCTGCCACTCCAGACGTCCTCATACAATACCACAGCTCCTCTCTCTGCACCCTGTCATACGCTTTTTCTAAATCTACGAAGACACAATGCAACTCCCTATGACCCTCTCTGTACTTCTCCATCAGCATCCTCAAAGCAAATACTGCATCTGTTGTACTCTTTCTAGGCATGAAACCATATTGCTGCTCACGAATACTCACCTATGCCCTTAGCCGAGCTTCCACTACTCTTTCCCACAACTTCATTGTGTGACTCATCAGCTTTATTCCTCTGTAGTTGCCACAGCTCTGCACATCAACCTTGTTCTTAAAAATTGGTACCAGTACACTTTTCCTCCAGTCCTCTGGCATCCTCTCACTCTCCAAGATCTTGTTAAACAAACTAGTCAAAAACTCTACTGCCACCTCTCCTAGACACTTCCATACCTCCACAGGTATGTCATCAGGACCAACTGCCTTTCCGCTCTTCATCCTCTTCAATGTCCTCCTAACTTCACTCTTACTAATCTTTGCTACTTTCTGCTCCACACCAGTCACCTCTTCTACTCTTCGTTCCCTTTCATTTTCCTCGGTCATCAATTCTTCAAAGTTCTCCTTCCAACTTCCCATCAGACTCCTGGCACCTGTCCAGACATTTCCATCCTTATCTTTAATCACACTAACCTGCTGCACATCCTTCCCATCTATATCTCTTTGTCTGGCCAACCTGTACAAATCCACCTGTCCCTCCTTAGTGTCCAACCTAGCACACAAGTCCTCATATGCTCTGTGTTTGCCCTTTGCCACCTCTACCTTCACCTTACTCTGTATCTCCCTGTACTCCTGTCTACTCTCTTCAGTCTCTCTGTGTCCCACTTCTTCTTAGTTAACCTCTTTCCTTGTATACACTCCTGAACTTCCTTGTTCCACCACCAAGTCTCCTTGTCCGCTTTCCTCTTTCCAGATGACACACCGAGTACCCTCCTACCTGTCTCCCTGATCAAATTAGCTGTAGTGGTCCACTCATCTGGAAGCACTTCCTGACCACCCAGAGTCTGTCTCAGCTCCTCCCTGAAAACTAAACGACATTCTTCCTTTTTCAACTTCCACCACTTCGTCCTCTGCTCTGCCTTAGTCCTCTTCATCTTCCTCATCACCAGAGACATTTTACACACCACCATCCTGTGTTGTCTGGCTACACTCTCCCCTACCAATGCTTTACAGTCACTGATCTCTTTCAGATCACAACGTCTACACAAGATGTCGTCCACCTCAGTGTTTCTACCTCCGCTCTTATATGTCATCTTATGTTTCTGCCTCTTCTGGAAGAAATTGTTCACTACAGCCATCTCCATCCTCTTTGCCAAGTCTACCACCATCTGTCCTTCTGCGTAAATGTCCTGAAGACCAAACCTGCCCATAACAGTCTCATCACCTTCACCTACATGTCCATTGAAATCTGCACCAATCACCACTCTCTCACCTCAGGGATGCTCTGCATCACTTCATCTAACTTACTCCAGAATTTCTACTTCTGAACCTGTCTGATATTCTTTTCACCTCTAGAACATTCCTCACAAACTCCTCTTTCAGGTTAATTCCTACTCCATTTCTCTTCCTGTCTGACCCATGGTAGAACAACTTGAACCCTGCTCCTAAGCTTCTAGCCTTGCTACCTTTCCACCTGGTCTCCTGGACACACAGTATGTCCACCTTCCTTCTCTGCATCATGTCAACCAACTCTCTAGCCTTCCCTGTCATAGTCCCAACATTCAAAGTCCTTACTGTCAGTCCTACATTCTTAGCTTTTCTCTTCTCTCTCTACCTACGAAGACACCTTCCTCCTCTCCTTCTTCAACTTCGACCAACAGTAGTCCAATTTCCACCGGTACCCTGTAGGTCAACTGCAGGGACTGGCACAAGAAGACAATGACTTGTGTCCCCTTGCGGTAGCATTCTCCATCTCAACATCACTGCACTGTGGAGGGTTAATTATTTATTCTGTGCTCTTGTGTCACAAACCTCGGCTCAGTGTAAACACGGTAATAACATTATATAAATGAAATTGGAAATGCACGGTGTTTAGAGCAAAACCCAGAGCCATTGTCTGATTTTTGTTTTTTCTTTTTTTATGTCTGTGATATCAGATACATTTTCAGTCCAAACTAAATTATCCTATTTATTTGCACCATGTGGCCATTGCATGACTAAGAAAGACACATCTAATCCCTCCTCAAGATTTTGAGGATGGTGTTTCTGAAAATGTCATCTGTCAGATTCATCAGCTCCTCAGTTTTTAAGTTTGTAGTTGCTCTTGGGGGTGGCTGAGGTACATACATATAAGTCAGAACATATAACAAACTAAAATATATTACCTTTTGTTAAACCAAGTGATCTGTTTTTGTCACAGCGGTGTGTGTGTGTGTGTGTGTGTGTGTGTGAAGTCAACATGTTGGTTTCCTTTTGAAAGAGGTGAGACACATCATTTGCAACAAGCTGCTACCGTAGGACCAGTCTGCTCTATCTACAGCTTAGGCTGATGGCTCTAATTATGTGATCACCACAACGTCTCTGCATGTCACATAATGTACAGCTCTCACTACCCAAACAATCCAAGGCCAAGATTTAAACAACACCCAAGACATGTTTGATCAAGCTCTAACTAAAGATGTGAGACATTGCAATTTGGTAACATTATGATTTATTTTAATGAGCAAAAGCAATGTGCCAACCCACCACTCTGTACTTTTATTTTCATAGTACAGAGAGTGAGAAATCATCCAGTATTTAACCACAAAGAGCAATCATGTACCTCTGCTCACTCTCACTAGCTTTTGTGAGATTTCTCAGAATGTTGTTGGTGTTATTGTTATTAGTAATATCACCATTAGATACTATGTATTTATACTTAAAAATGTTAATTAAATGCAGTTATTATGATTATTTTAAATCATGTCATAGCTCTGTCCCAAACATTCATAAGAAAAAAGGATTTGTACATGTTGCCTTTGCATTAATGTGTTTTTTCTTTTCTATGTTCTATAAATTGCTAACAGAACGTGCTTGTGCCTCCTCTGATGGTCTTTGAGTTTGTGCTGGAGGGCACAGATGGAACAGTACCCGGAAATGTTCACTGACGAGTAGGAAAGTAGCACATAGTGTAAACTAGTCGCTCTTTCTGGTCACTGGTGAAACATATGAAGACAGTTAGAGCCTGTGACCCCAAACCTTCCTTGCAGTGACACTTTAAATGAGTGTGGGCAGTGTAAAAGAGTATAGTAGTGTAGATGTGAGATTATGATGCTGTGTGTGTGACTTAGTATGATTTATGGCTCAGGGGGTCTCTCATATACATGTGGTTGTTTTCTATTGGTTTGAACATGAAAGTGGCAGCACTAAGGTCTTGCACTTCCTTTTTAAGAGACCTCACAGTCGCCTCAGAGCCTCAAAGTCGCACATATCAGAGCTGAGAACTTGAGGTTTAGGTAGAACAGAAACACAAAGTGGTGTCTGTCCTCCTGCCTCCAGTACACTATACATTGCAACCACCAGTTGCATTGTTACCTAGATTTTATAATGAGTAGATGGAAATTGTGTTTTGTTCTGGTCCTGCCGATGACTTTTTGCATCAACTACAAAGGTAAGATACAGTAAGGAAGCTTCGTTTTTTTATGTTGTATAACTTATGGAAGTCATTGCTGTTCTTTTTGCATCTTTAAAGAGGACAGTACTAACTTCCTTTTCCTGCACACTGAAAAATACTGAACTGTACTACGTGCTCATAATCAAGTACTAACTCAGATACTGTGTTTACTCTGTTTTAATCAATTGCAGAAATTCTAGTGAAAATAGGGAAAGAACCATTTTTCACTCCAATATGCTCCAATAAAACAGAATCTAATAATACAAACACCATCATCAGACTGCTAGTATGTAAAATCAGCACAGAGAGGAGCAGGGGAGAAACTTGTCATCTGAAGTATGAATATAAACGGGGTTTTGAACATGGATGTGGTACCAGGTTTCAACTTAGGACAGAGAATCAGTCTGTATTTCTCCATCTGACCAGTTTAACACCAGAGGACAGTGGGAATTACACTTGCGAGTGTTCACATCTGGATGGAACAAAAATTCTCCATCTAAATATTTCTGTGGAAAGTAAGTGATTTTATTTTTATTTTTTTTTAAAATTCATTCCACACTTACATGTTTTCCTCTGATTATTTTCTACTGTATTAACATTGTTATAACATTTTTGTCAAACATGCTTTATTTCATTGGGTAAACTGGGTAAAAATTGAGTTGAGTGTATAAAGCAGATGTGAAATTTAATTCACATACATTTGTAGTTTTAATTTACATATGATAAAGTAGTTAAAATAATATATGCAAATAACAATATTGTATTAAACTATCCACATAGTTAATGCTAATGACTCTTTTTTCATTAACAATGTTTAAGAGGATGAAGACATCAGCAATTCTACAGCAAAGCCATTATCTTTTGCTGTAGCTGGTGTCATTAACTTCCTCCTTATAACTGGAGTGATCCTGGGATATGTCTATAAAAAGAATCACCATGGGTAAGAGACTGTTGCAGAGCTGATGGCAAAATTCCCACTGCATTGTGGATCATTTACAATGAGCTGTCTTTGTAATTTAACCAGCAGAAGACAACAGGAAGCACAGAGCCGTCCTTCAAACATGGTACTGTACCGTAATGCTATTTCACTTTTCAGTGTGCTGCTCAGTTCACTCAAAAAAAAAAAAACATACAGAAATGTGTTTTTCTGCAGGAACCACGAGACAACACCTTTATACAGAGAGAGAATGAGCTTTACACTGCTCACCACACATCACTGGAGCTGACACAAATTTAGTATTTCGCCTTTGTAGAAGATCTGTTATGCATTTCATGTCTTCTTCCTTGTGATGCATTATACTATTAAAAAAAGTGAAGCAGGGCTTTTCTCTCACAAGGTGGCACTATTTGCTTTTTCACCTTCATCTGTAGACATTTCTGTGAGTGTATTTCATTGGTAAACTCAAGTTAACTGTTGTGTAAAAAATGCATATTATGTAAATTTTATGTTTCTGTCATTTATGCCATATCTAATGAACATCACTGTCTTGATGCATAATAACATTTCAGTCTAAACCATTGTGCATTGCAAACTTACTACATAGTATCTCCAATGTGCTTTCTACGTCTTTCTACCTCTTTTGCATGTGAGTGATCTCCGTCAGCCAAATGCCTTTAAGGAGAGACTAAAGCAACCTGTACAGCGTCTGTTGATAACCACCTTGATGTCTTAACCTTTTTATGATTAGGCCTATTTACACATACTGTAAACTTGTTGACTCAAAAGAATGATGAGAGGGTTAGAAGACATGTCGTACTAATATTAACAAGTAATTATCATTGTACCATATAAAGTCTGCTCCTATGTGTTTTACGAGTATTAAACTTTATAACATTCACTGCTTTTCCATTATTACTGTAGGTTTTAAAAGAGACCCCAATAAAGTACATAAATGTAGTGATCATACGATGATTCCTGATAAGCTGATATAATTTTTTTCCTTTTTAATGCAATTAAGACTAAAACTTCCTGCTACATCTGCAAACACTGCAAGCACCAACAACACACTATGTCACTGACAACACTGTTGTGTAATTGCTTACTAACATAACTAACATTACTAATAATAATAATAGTAATAATTGTCATAGTATCATAGTGTGGTTATGAATGCAACCGCAAGGGGGCACAAGCCAGTGTCTTCTTGTGCCAGTCCAAAGTCTGGATAAATGCAGAGGGTTGTGGCAGGAAGGGCATCCGACGTAAAACACATGCCAAATCAAACATGCGAATCATGACAAAGACTCCCATACCGGATCGGTCGGGGCCCGGGTTAACAACGACCGCCACCGGTCCTGTTGACCTACAGGGTACCGGTGGAAATTGGACTACTGTTGGTCGAAGACGAAGAAGAAGAGGAGGAAGGTGTGTTCGTAGGCAGAGAGAGAAGTGGAAAGCTAAGAGTGTAGAAATGACAGTAAGGACTTTGAATGTTGGGACTATGATAGGGAAGTGTAGGGATTGATCGACATGATGCAGGGAAGGAAGGTGGACATACTGTGTGTCCAGGAGACCAGGTGGAAAGGTAGCAAGGTTACAAGCTTAGGAGCAGGGTTCAAGTTGTTCTACCATGGGTCAGATAGGAAGAGAAATGGAGTAGGAGTTATACTGAAAGAGGATTTTGTGAGGAATGTTCTAGAGGTGAAAAGAGTATCAGACAGGTTGATGAGTCTGAAGCTGGAAGTTGAAGGGGTGATGTTCAATGTTGTTAGTGGTTATGCCCCACAGGTAGGATGTGAGTTAGAAGAGAAAGAGAAATTCTGGAGTGAGTTAGATGAAGTGATGCAGAGCATCCCCAGAGGTGAGAGAGTGATCATTGGTGAAGATTTCAATGGAGATGTAGGTGAAGGGAACAGAGGTGATGAGACTGTTATGGGCAGGTTTGGTGTTCAGGACAGGAACACAGAAGGTCAGATGGTGGTAGACTTTGCAAAGAGGATGGAAATGGCTGTAGTAAACACTTTCTTTCAGAAGAGGGAGGAACATAGGGTGACGTACAAGAGCGGAGGGAGAAGCACTCAGGTAGACTATATCTTGTGTAGACGCTGTAATCTGAAAGAGATCAGTGACTGTAAAGCATTGGTAGGGGAGAGTGTAGCCAGACAACACAGGATGGTGGTGTGTAAAATGATGCTGGTGGTGAGGAAGATAAGGAGGACTAAGGCAGAGCAGAGGACGAAGTGGTGGAAGTTGAAAAAGGAAGAATGTTGTGTAGTTTTCAGGGAGGAGCTGAGACAGAATCTCGGTGGTTTGGAGGTGCTTCCAGATGACTGGACTACTACAGCTAATTTGATCAGGGAGACAGGTAGGAGGGTACTCAGTGTGTCATCTGGAAAGAGGAAAGCGGACAAGGAGACTTGGTGGTGGAACGAGGAAGTTCAGGAGTGTATACAGAGAAAGAGGTTAGCTAAGAAGAAGTGGGACACTGAGAGGACTGAAGAGAGTAGACAGGAGTACAGGGAGATACAGCGTAAGGTGAAGCTAGAGGTGGCAAAGGCCAAACAAAGAGCATATGAGGACTTGTATGCTAGGTTGGACACTAAAGAGGGAGAGGTGGATTTGTACAGGTTGGCCAGACAAAGAGATAGAGATGGGAAGGATGTGCAGCAGGTTAGTGTGATTAAAGATAAGGATGGAAATGTCTGGACAGGTGCCAGGAGTCTGATGGGAAGTTGGAAGGAGAACTTTGAAGAGTTGATGACCGAGGAAAATGAAAGGGAACGAAGAGTAGAAGAGGTGACTGGTGTGGAGCAGAAAGTAGCAAAGATTAGTAAGAGTGAAGTTAGGAGGACATTGAAGAGGATGAAGAGCGGAAAGGCAGTTGGTCCTGATGACATACCTGTGGAGGTATGGAAGTGTCTAGGAGAGGTGGCAGTAGAGTTTTTGACTAGTTTGTTTAACAAGATCTTGGAGAGTGAGAGGATGCCAGAAGACTGGAGGAAAAGTGTACTGGTACCAATTTTTAAGAACAAGGTTGATGTGCAGACCTGATTTGCTTTGAGGATGCTGATGGAGAAGTACAGAGAGGGTCATTGGGAGTTGCATTGTGTCTTCGTAGATTTAGAAAAAGCGTATGATAGGGTGCAGAGAGAGGAGCTGTGGTATTGTATGAGGACGTCTGGAGCGGCAGAGAAGTATGTTAGAGTGGTGCAGGACATGTATGAGAGCTGTAAGACAGTGGTGAGGTGCTGTAGGTGTGACAGAGGAGTTCAAGGTGGAGGTGGGTCTGCATCAAGGATCAGCTCTGAGCCCCTTCTCGTTTGCTTTGGTGATGGACAGGCTAACAGATGAGGTTAGACAAGAATCTCCATGGACTATGATGTTTGCAGATGACATTGTGATTTGTAGTGAGAGCAGGGAGCAGGTGGAGGAAAATCTAGAGAGGTGGAGGTCTGCTCTGGAAAACAGAGGAATGAAGCTTAGCTACAGCAAGACAGAATACATGTGTGTCAATGAGAGGGACCCAGGTGGAATGGTGAGGTTACAGGGAGCAGAGGTGAAGAAGGTGCAGGACTTTAAGTACTTAGGGTCAACGGTTCAGAGCAACGGTGAGTGTGGAAAAGAGGTGAAGAGGCGAGTGCAGGCAGGTTGGAACGGGTGGAGAAAAGTGTCAGGTGTGTTGTGTGATAAAAGAGTATCAGCGAGAATGAAAGGAAAGGTGTTCAAGATGGTGGTGAGACCAGAGATGTTGTTCGGCTTAGAAACAGTGGCACTGAAGAAAAGACAGGAGGCAGAGCTGGAGGTAGCAGAGCTTAAGATGTTGAGGTTCTCTTTGGGAGGGACGAGGATGGACAGGATCAGGAATGAGGACATCAGAGGGACAGCTCATGTTAGATGTTTTGGAGATAAAGTCAGAGAAGCCAGATTGAGGTGGTTTGGACATGTTCAGAGAAGATATTGTGAATATATTGGTAGAAGGATGCTGAGGTTGGAGCTGCCAGGCAGGAGGTCTAGAGGAAGATCAAAGAGGAAATTTATGGATGTAGGGAGAGAGGACATGAAGTTAGTTGGTGTCAGTGAAGAGGATGCAGAGGACAGGGTTAGATGGAGGCACATGATTCGCTGTGGCGACTCCTGAAAGGGAACAGCCCAAAGGAAAAGAAGAAGAAGATCATAGTGTGGTTATGACGACTACTTTGTCCACATTTTCAACTTTTACTTTGTTATTTTCCGTTTTTTGCCTTAGGTTAGTAGCATAAAATTTAATTTTTGTTCCTGTGTCTTTAAAGTTGCTATAATGTGATGGTCAGTTCCCATTTATAGTTGGGTGACAAAGTTTGCATCCCTTTATTTTTAAATGGCAAAAATTGAACACAATTCATCAACATAATATTTAATGCATATTTTAGTTGGTACAAATCATTAAATAAATGAATTGAGTGTTTTAAAGTTTAGGGATAAGTTTGCATCCCCTTGCAATAAATTGCATGTAGAGGGAACGTTTCCCCCAAAAGACCAGAATAATGCAGGATTACAGTAGTACACGTTTTCTTTAATCATCAAAAGTAAGAGAACTAATCCAGCTGTGTCATAAAGTTATACTACAATAATAAAACTACAAAAGTGCAAAAGTTTGCACCCCCCTGACCATTAAATACATTATAACTTCAAATGAAGAAATATTTTGTAATCACTAAATATTACGTTGATAAAAAAATTTGTTTTACTCATTGCTAATTTAAAATAACAAAATGCAAATTTTTTTCATCCAACCATATGTCTTCTGATACTCTATATTGTTCATATTCAAAGGAAAAAGACACAAACACATATTGCAGTGGATTTTCAGAGCGAGGGATTCAAGCTCAAAGTTCACCTTATCAGCCAGTGAATTGTGTCACTGTACCTGCAAAATGAGCTTAAAATCCATGGCAACAACATTTCCATTTCATACATTTTTTATGTGCAGAAAGAGTGAGAGGATTTAAGGAAAACAGCTGGAACAATCAAACAGCAACATAAAGAGTCAACCAGTAGGTGGCAGACAAGATACTTGAACCCAGCAACTACTACTGACACTTCCTGCAGACGACTTCCCCCTTTTGTCACTTCAGTGCCAATTTGCATTGAGCAATGCAGATACAATGCTGCATGAAGACTTTACTGACTGCAAATGTTATTTTTTCCTTTTTTTTAATCATAGTGCACTAAAACATTCTTATTTGTTTTTCCCACTGCTGCTGACTCAGCCAGACTGGGCATCATAAAAGCATGAAGCTGTTTTTAAAATACTTTTTATATACTGGCTTTAATTTAAAAAAAAAATCCACCTTTTAATATGGAAAAAACTTTAAGATGTCACAAAACATCCTGGTTTAGCAGAAGCAGTTCTGTCAGGAAGAATTTTCCAGTACCTGTTCAATGTGTTTGAGGTTTTTGCTTCCAAACGTGACAAATTATTAAATCCAAGACTTAATTTACTTGCTAGCATGGCAATATAACAAACTAAAATATATTACCTTTTGTTAAACCAGTGATCTGTTTTTGTCACTGTGTGTGTGTGTTTGTGAAGTCAACATGTTGGTTTCCTTTTGAAAGAGGTGAGACACATCATTTGCAACAAGCTGCTACCGTTGGACCACTCTGCTCTAGCTTAGTCTGAGGCTCTAATAATGTGATCACCGCAACGTCTCTGCATGTCACATAATGTGCTACTCTCACTACCCACACAATCTAAGGCCAAGATTTAGAAAAAGCTCAAGACATGTTTGATCAAGCTCTCACTGTAGACTGGTGACGTGAATGTAGACCTGACATTTCAAGTCATGTTTTATTGTCAGTTCTTCCACATGTACAGTACAAACATGCAGGGAACTGAAATTGTGTTTGTCTCAGATCCATGGTGCGTACAGATAATACCAACAGTGGAGCCTAAAATCTACGACAAATATAAATATAAAATATAAAGTACAACTATACAATAAGGGCATTGAAGAGTAATACTAATAGAAAAATAAAGTAGAATAAAGTAACTCAACAGCACAAGGCACATGGCAGATGCAGTGCAAACCAGTGAAGTGTACATCAGTGCTGGTAACAGATTTAGTGCAAAAAAAAGCTTTTTCAGTCTGGTTAAAGTGGCAAAGGGACAGAGGGCTCAAGAGCAGTTCTTTAATTTAAATTGACAGATGAGGTCGTTGGGGTTGTGGTTCTGTGCCTGATGCAGAAGAGGGAAGTGGGGGCAAGTTCGGGAGCGAGTTCAGCTTCCTGACAGCCTGATGAATGAAGCTGTCCTTCAGTCTGCTGGTCCTGGCCTGTAGACTCCGCAGTCTCCTCCCTGAGGCAGCAGGCTGAAGAAGCTGTGTGACGGGTGAGTGGGATCACCTGCAATGCAGAGGGCTTTGCGGGTGAGACGGGTTCCATAAATGTCCTGGAGGGAGGGGAGAGAGACACCAATGATCTTCCGGCAGGAGGCGTTGCAGGCCCCATACTACACAGTGATGCAGCTCGTCAGGATGCTCTCGATGGTTCCTCTGTAGAAGGTTTACATGATGGGGGGTGGTGCTCTGGCTCTTCCTCTTTTGCGGAGGAAGTAGAGACGCTGCTGTGATTCTTTGGCCAGTGCTGCAGTGGTGTCGGTCCAGGAGAGGTCCTCTGGGATGTGGACCAAACAGTTAAAGTTGTTATAAAGTCACTGAGATGACTATATTTTTGTATTCATGCACATTCATACACACAGTTTTACCTTAACACAAAGGCAGAAACGGTCCTTTCATAAGAGCACACAGCAGTACGTATATGGTCTGTGGGTGGGTTTGGAGGTTTCGTCATCATCAGAAATCTCTGCAGAAATGAAACAGGGGATATTGTCACACTGTTGTTTGCAAAATCAGCACAGAGAAGAGCAGGGGAGACGAGTGTCGCCTGCTGTATCAGCACGGACGTGACTTTGACCATAGATGTGACTCCAGGTTCACACTTATAACAAAGGATCAGACGTTTTTTCTCCACCTGAACAATTTAAAGGCAGAGGACGGTGGGAACTACACCTGTGAGTGTTCACATCCTGGTGGAACATATATTCTCCATATCAACTTCACTGTGGAAAGTAAACTATTTTATGTACTTTTGTCCTGTTACTGTGCACTGTATTTTCTATATTTAACGAATGCCTGTAGTTTACTGGATAAATAAATCAGATAGTATATAAACCAACACAAGCCTTTGATTTGCTAATTTATTGGCTTTAATTCACATTTTTCAATGATATTACTACTATGTGGAACAGACTGTAGCCTCTTAAGTTTATTTAATGACCAGAAAGCTGCTTAATTATTGTTTCTACGTTTATTTTAGAGGATGAAGTCCCCCACACCCTCACAGCAATGACCCTTCTTCCTGCTTTGATCGGTCTTACTTTAATCATTATAATGACAGCGATCCTGAGCTGTTTCTACATGAAAACAAGCCGCAGGTAATTTATAATTTATACTGCTATTCTGTAAGTAACTGAGTACATGTACTCATAAGCACTGTATTTAAATACAGTTTTGGGGGTACTTTTATTCTACTCGACGGTTCCTGTCTTTAAGTACTATACACTTCCACTTAGCTAATAAAAAAAATCAATGTTGTAGTTTTCACTATACTTTATTTTCTAGCTACCTCAAATTATTTACACAAAATTGAATCCATGCTTTAAACATTAAAATTATCTTTGCACATAATAATGCAATAATGTTTTGTGAAATAGTGAGCACTATGAGTACGTGTTCAATCCTAATACCTATAAGTAAAATTTTGAATGCAGGTGTGTGACTTCCAGTAGAGTATTTCTACTCTTCAGCTTTCTGTTATTCTGGGATCAGTAGATCATTTTCAGTTTCATATGAAGTAGGGGGAAAGACATCGTCTTTCACTTCCTGTGATAAAACATAGTACACAGTGCAGAGTGAAAGTCTCATTACTAAGACACCGTTTGTCTGTTTACCCATCAGAAGACAACTAGAAGCACCGAGGAGGGAACCCACCCAGGTACTGTACACACAATTCTTAACACCCTCTTTATTTCTGTGCTTCATTTGCCTTTACTCATTTTTTAACACGTTTTTCTGCAGGAGCAGAACCATACAGCACCTTCATACGGAAGGAATGTGGACTTCATTCAACAGCCAAATTTGCCAAAAAATATTAATACACAAAACCGTTGAATATAAATGACTGAAAGAAAGTTAATTAATTAAATTAAATGAATTAAAAGCCATTTTGATTAGATGATATTCTGCCATTTTTATGTACCAGTATTAATGGAGGCCTCAGTTATTACTTACTATTACGTACTAAAGTGTAAGACCAGTGTACTCGACACTTAATACAGGTTGGCTTCTTAGTGAGTGCAGCTCTGACTGTAGACTGAACCATGTGACTGTGGGCCTGATGTCTGATGACCCAAAATCTTTATGTGGAAATATATCAATTATTGGTATTGATTTTTTTGTCAGATAATATTCTTGTGATATTAGGTCTTAATCTCAGACATGACAATTTGTATGTTTGAAATTCAGTTAAACAGTTAAATTTGTTACAGCTTTATCTTCAGTGTCTTAATATAAAAGCAGAAATGGTCCTTTCAGAAGAGTTAACACCAGCTCATACCTGGTCTGTGGGTTGGTTTGAGGTTTTTCTCATCAGAGAACAGTTTAGATGTGCTTGTCTGGCCTCATCCATCAGTGAAGTAGCTCCAGCAGCAGCTGCGTCTTTGTCACTATGAGTGGATGGACTCTGTGCTTTGTTCTGCTTCTGCCACTGACTGTGTGTCGTGAGAGTGAAGCTATTAGTTCCCATAAATGTATCATTTTTCTACAATCATCCTTATGTCTTTGATGTAAAGATAAAAACTAAGGTGTTTTACTTTTTTTATTTAATTGATTGATTGGCTGCAGTGAATCTTGTGAAAACCACCAGAATGAGGCAGACTTCACTCCGATCTGCAACACTGTCAGAGAATCAGACTCTCTTCAGTCTCTCTGTGTCCCACTTCTTCTTAGTTAACCTCTTTCCCTGTATACACTCCTGAACTTCCTTGTTCCACCACCAAGTCTCCTTGTCCACTTTCCTCTTTCCAGATGACACACTGAGTACCTTCCTACCTGTCTCCCTGATCACATTAGCTGTAGTGGTCCAGTCATCTGGAAGCACTTCCTGACCACCCAGAGTCTGTCTCAGCTCCTCCCTGAAAACTAAACGACATTCTTCCTTTTTCAACTTCCACCACTTCGTCCTCTGCTCTGCCTTAGTCCTCTTCATCTTCCTCATCACCAGAGACATTTTACACACCACCATCCTGTGTTGTCTGGCTACACTCTCCCCTACCAACACTTTACAGTCACTGATCTCTTTCAGATCACAACGTCTACACAAGATGTCGTCCACCTCAGTGCTTCTACCTCCGCTCTTATATGTCATCTTATGTTTCTGCCTCTTCTGGAAGAAATTGTTCACTACAGCCATCTCCATCCTCTTTGCCAAGTCTACCACCATCTGTCCTTCTGCGTAAATGTCCTGAAGACCAAACCTGCCCATAACAGTCTCATCACCTTCACCTACATGTCCATTGAAATCTGCACCAATCACCACTCTCTCACCTCAGGGATGCTCTGCATCACTTCATCTAACTTACTCCAGAATTTCTACTTCTGAACCTGTCTGATATTCTTTTCACCTTTAGAACATTCCTCATAAACTCCTCTTTCAGGTTAACTCCTACTCCATTTCTCTTCCTGTCTGACCCATGGTAGAACAACTTGAACCCTGCTCCTAAGCTTCTAGCCTTGCTACCTTTCCACCTGGTATGTCCACCTTCCTTCTCTGCATCATGTCGATCAACTCTCTAGCCTTCCCTGTCATAGTCCCAACATTCAAAGTCCTTACTGTCAATCCTACATTCTTAGCTTTCCTCTTCTCTCTCTACCTACGAACACACCTTCCTACTCTCCTTCTTCGACTTCGACCAACAGTAGTCCAATTTCCACCGGTACCCTTTAGGTCAACAGCACCGGTGGCGGTCGTTGTTAACCCGGGCCCCGACCGATCCAGTATGGTAGTCGTTGTAACGATTTGCATTTTTAATTTGGCATGTGTTTTATGTTGGATGCCCTTCCTGACACAACCCTCTGCATTTATCCAGACTTTGGACTGGCACAAGAAGACACTGGCTTGTGTCCCCCTGCAGTAGCATTCTCCATCTCAACATCACTGTGGAGGGTTAATTATTTATTCTGTGCTCTTGTGTAACAAAGCTTTGCTCAGTTTAAACACGGTAATAACATTGTAACTTGAAATTGGAAATGCACAGTGTTTAGAGCAAAACCCAGAGCCATTGTCTGATTTTTGTTTTTCCTTTTTTTATGTCTGTGATCTCAGATACATTTTCAGTCCATTTTACGGTTTAGTCCAAACTAAATTATCCTATTTATTTGCACCATGTGGCCATTGCATGACTAAGAAAGACACATCTAATCCCTCCTCAAGAGTTTGAGGATGGTGTTTCCGAAAATGTCATCTGTCAGATTCATCTGTTCAGTTGCTCTTGGGTGTGGCTGAGGTTTGTACATATAAGTCAGAACATATAACAAACTAAAATATATTACCTTTCTTAAACCAACTGATGTGTTAATGCAAACCTTCCTTGCAGTGACGCTTTAAATGAGTGTGGGCAGTGTAAAAGAGTATAGTAGTGTACGTGTGAGATTATGATGCTGTGTGTGTGACTTAGTTTGATTTATGGCTCAGGGGGTCTCTCATATACATGTGCTTGTTTTCTTTTGGTTTGAACATGAAAGTGGCAGCACTAAGGCCTTGCACTTCCTTTTTAGGAGACCTCACAGTTGTACCTATGAGAGCTGAGAACTTGAGGTTTAGGTTGAACAGAAACACAAAGTGGTGTCTGTCCTCCTGCCTTGCAACCACCAGTTGCATTGTTACCTAGATTTTATGATGAGTAGATGGAAATTGTGTTTCGTTCTGTTCCTGCCGATGACTTTTTGCATCAACGACAGAGGTAAGATACAGTAAGGAAGCTTCATTTTTTTATGTTGTATAACTTATGGAAGTCATTGCTGTTCTTTTTGCATCTTTAAAGAGGCCAGTACTAACTTCCTTTTCCTGCATGCAGAAAAATACTGAACTGTACTATGTGCTCATAATCAAGTACTAACTCAGATACTGTGTTTACTCTGTGTTTTAATCAATTGCAGCAATTCTAGTGAAAACAACAGGGAAAGAACCATTTCTCACTCCAATATGCTCCAATAAAACAGAACCTAACGATACAAACACCATCATAACACTGATAGTATGTAAAATCAGCACAGAGAGGAGCAGGGGAGAAATGTGTCGTCTGCTGTATGAATATAAACGGGGTTTTGAACATGGATGTGGTACCAGGTTTCGACTTAGGACAGAGAATCAGATTGTATTTCTCCATCTGAACAGTTTAACACCAGAGGACAGTGGGAACTACACTTGTGAGTGTTCACATCTGGATGGAACAAAAATTCTCCATCTAAATATTTCTGTGGAAGGTAAGTGATTTTATTAAATAACATTCATTACACACTTACATGTTTTTATCTGATTATTTTCTACTGTATTAACATTGTTATAACATTTACATTCCCATAACATTTTATAATATCTACAATATTTAAGAGGATGAAGACATCAGCAATTCTACAGCAAAGCCATTATCTTTTGCTGTAGCTGGTGCAACTTACTTCTTCTTTATAACCGGAGGGATCCTGGGATATGTCTATAAAAAGAATCACAATGGGTAAGAAACTGTTGCAGAGCTGATGGCAAAATTCCCACTGCATTGTGGATCATTTACAATGAGCTGTCTTTGTAATTTAACCAGCAGAAGACGACAGGAAGCACAGAGCCGTCCTTCAAACATGGTGCTGTACACAAAATGCTATTTCACTTTTCAGTTCACTCAAAAAAAAAAAATAAACATACAGAAATGTGTTTTTCTGCAGGAACCACGAGACAACACCTTTATACAGAGAGAGAATGAGCTTTACACTACTCACCACAGGTCACTGGAGCTGACACAAATTTAGTATTTCGCCTTTGTAGAAGATCTGTTATGCATTTCATGTCTTCTTCCTTGTGATGCATTATACTATTAAAAAAAGTGAAGCAGGGCTTTTCTCTCACAAGGTGGCGCTATTTGCTTTTTCACCTTCATCTGTAGACATTTCTGTGAGTGTATTTCATTGGTAAACTCAAGTTAACCGTTGTGTAAAAAATGCATATTATGTAAATTTAATGTTTCTGCCATTTATGTCATATCTAATAAACATCACTGTCTTGATGCATAATAACATTTCAGTCTAAACCATTGTGCATTGCAAACTTACTGCATAGTATCTTTAACGTGCTTTCTACCTCTTTCTACCTCTTTTGCATGTGAGTGATCTCCGTCAGCCAAATGCCTTTAAGGAGAGACTAAAGCAACCTGTACAGCGTCTGTTGATAACCACCTTGATGTCTTAACCTTTTTATGATTAGGCCTATTTACACATACTGTAAACATTTGGACTCAAAAGAATGATGAGAGGGTTAGAAGACATGTCGTACTAATATTAACAAGCAATTATCATTGTACCAATTAAAGTCTGCTCCTATGTGTTTTACGAGTATTAAACTTTATAACATTCACTGCTTTTACATTATTACTGTAGGTTTTAAAAGAGACGCCAATAAATTACATAAATGTAGTGATCATACGATGATTCCTGATAAGATGATATAATTTCTTTCATTTTTCATGCAATTTAAACTAAAACTTCCTGCTACATCTGCAAACACTAATGGCACCAACACACACTAAGTCACTGACAACACTGTTATGTAATTGCTTACTAACATAACTAACATTACTGTAAATGAAAGGTGATTTGTAATAATTGTCATATTATCATAGTGTGGTTATGACGACTACTTTGTCCACATTTTCAACTTGCACTTTGTTATTTTCCGTTTTTTGCCTTAGGTTAGTAGCAGAAAATGGGTTTGCATCCCTTTATTTTAAAATGTCAAAAAAGTAATAACATAATTCATCAACATAATATTTAATGCATATTTCAGTTGGTACAAGTAATAAAAAAATGAATTGTGTGTTTTAAAGTTTAGGGAAAAGTTTGCATCCCCTTGCAATGAAATTGCATGTAGAGGGAACGTTAACCCCAAAAGACCAGAATAATGCAGGATTACAGTAGTACACGTTTTCTTTAATCATCAAAAGTAAGAGAACTAATCCAGCTGTGTCATAAAGTTATACTAAAATAATGAAAACTACAAAAGTGCAAAAGTTTGCATCCCCCTGACCATTTAAATACATTATAACTTCAAATGAAGAAATATTTTGTAATCACTAAATATTATGTTGCTAAAAAAATTTGTTTTACTCATTGCTATTTTAAAATAACAAAATGCAAATTTTTTTCACCCAACCATTTGTCTTCTGATTCTCTATATTGTTCATATTCAAAGAAAAAAGACACAAACACATATTTATACGTTTAGTGAGTGGATTTTCGGAGTGAGGGATTCAAGGTCAAAGTTCACCTCAGCAGCCAGTGAATTGTGTCACTGTACCTGCAAAAGAAGCTTAAAATCCATGGCAACAATATTTCCATTTCATACATTTTTTTTGTGCAGAAAATCTTTCGGATACAGATTTTGTATCGTTAGTTCAAACACTCGTTCATGTTTCAGCCAAAGTTAATGGTTTTATTTAAACCAGAGTGAAAAAGTTCCACCCACAGTTAAATAGTCAAGTCTCTCATTTCCATTTAAGAGACTTCATAGATTTATAAGTTGTTTTGTTTCGTTTGTGGTTTAGGTAACACAATCTGTAAAGGTATCTGTAAAGAGATGTGAACCTATTTTTTCTGTAAATATGCAAGAACATTGTGATTTTTGACAGGTCATAATTAGTCATCACTATTAGTTCTCACATTTTACTAATTGCTCTGGGCTGAATTACTGGGATCAACTTTACCAAGTGGACAAGTGAGGATGAGTGAAGGCAGAACAGGTGATTCAGAAAGAGTGAGAGGATTTAAGGAAAACAGCTGGAACAATCTAACAGTAACATAAAGAGTCAAACAGTAGGTGGCACCCAGCAACTACTACTTACACTTCCTGCAGACGACTTCCCCTTTTGTCACTTATTTTTTTCTTGCTTTTTCAGAAGCAGTTCTGTCAGGAAAAATTATCTAGTACCTGTTCAATGTGCAGTTTGAGGTTTTTCCTTCCAAAGGTGACAAATTATTAAATCCAAAACTTAATTTACTTGCTAGCATGGCAATATTTTAACGTATCAAAATATTTGTGTGTTACTTAAGCACATTGTGTTTGTCTGTGTCCACATAAACCTGGTTACAGTCTGTAGTATTCAGTGTCATATTTATGAAGTCTTCGTTTGAACAAAGTTCACGTGTGTTCGTCACTTGCTGGTGTGTCAGATTATAAAAAGAGCCATGTGAAATTTTCACATCAGGTTCCCTACGAAACAAGTGAACCGTGAGAGTAGCAACAAGCTGCTAGGACCACGCTGCTCTCTATTTACAGCTCAAGCTCGGGCCTGAGAATATGTGACGACCACAAAAGCAAATGCTTCAGCTTGATACATGATGTATGATTGTCACTAAAGTGTAAGACCAGTGTACTCGACACTTAATACAGGTTGGCTTCTTAGTGAGTGCAGCTCTGACTGTAGACTGAACCATGTGACTGTGGGCCTGATGTCTGATGACCCAAAATCTTTATGTGGAAATATATCAAGTAATGGTATTGATTTTTTTGTCAGATAATATTCTTGTGATATTAGGTCTTAATCTCAGACATTACAATTTGTATGTTTGAAAGTCACCAGACAGTTAAAATTGTTACAGTTTTACCTTCAGCGTCTTAATATGAAAGCAGAAACGGTCCTGGAGAAGCACGTCTTTTCAGAAGAGCACACACCAGTACATATATGGTCTGTGGGTTCATTTGGAGGTTTGTCATCAGAAAACAGTTTAGATGTGCTTGTCTGTCCTCATCCATCAGTGAAGTAGCTCCAGCAGCAGCTGCGTCTTCGTCACTATGAGTGGATGGACTCTGTGCTTTGTTCTGCTTCTGCCACTGACTGTGTGTCAAGGCATTAGAGGTATTAGTTATAATAAGTTAATATACAATGTATTTGAACTTTTTAATGCTTACACTGTTTGACTGATTGATAGATAGAATGATTATTGATTGACTGGTTGTTTGATTGATTGCAGTGAATCTTGTGAAAACCATCCAGAGTAAACCAGATGTCACTGAAATCTGCAGAAATGAAACAGTGAATATCGTCTCACTGATAGTTTGCAAAATCAGCACAGAGAAAAGCAGGGGAGACGAGTGTCGCCTGCTGTATCAGCACGGACGTGACTTTGACCATAGATGTGACTCCAGGTTCACACTTATAACAAAGAATCAGACGTTTTTTCTCCACCTGAACAATTTAAAGGCAGAGGACAGTGGGAACTACACCTGTGAGTGTTCACGTCCTGGTGGAACATATATTCTCCATATCAACGTCACTGTGGAAAGTAAACTATTTTATGTACTTTTGTCCTGTTACTGTGCACTGTATTTTCTATATTTAACGAATGCCTGTAGTTTACTGGATGAATAAATCAGACAGTATATAAACCAACACAAGACTTTGATTTGCTAATTTATTGGCTTTAATTCACATTTTCCAATGATATTACTACTATGTGGAACAGACTGTAGCCTCTTAAGTTTATTTAATGACCAGATAACTGCTTAATTATTGTTTCTACGTTTATTTTAGAGGATGAAGTCCCCCACACCCTCACAGCAATGACCTTTCTTCGTCTTTTGATCGGTCTTACTTTAATCATTATAATGACAGCGATCCTGAGCTTCATCTACACAAGAACAGGTCGCAGGTGAGAAACTGCTCAAATTTCTGTGAAAACTGTTTTTAAAAGAACAATTATTTAGCAATGCTTCATAATTTATACTGCTATTCTAGCAGTAAGTAACTGAGTACATGTAGTCATAGGCACTGTATTTAAATACAGTTTTGGGGGTACTTTTATTCTACTTAACGGTTCCTGTCTTTAAGTACTATACACTTCCACTTAGATAATAAAAAAAAAATCAATGTTGTAGTTACAAAACATTAAAAACATTAAAGTGATCTTTGCACATAATAATGCAATAATGTTTTGTGAAATAGTGAGCACTATGAGTAAGTGTTCAATCCTAATACTTATAAGTAACATTTTGAATGCAGGTGTGTGACTTGCAGTAGAGTATTTCTACTCTTCAGCATTCTGTTATTCTGGGATCAGTAGATCATTTTCAGTTTCATATGAAGTAGGGGGAAAGACATCGTCTTTCACTTCCTGTGATAAAACATAGTACACAGTGCAGAGTGAAAGTCTCATTACTAAGACATCGTTTGTCTGTTTACCCATCAGAAGACAACTAGAAACACCGAGGAGGGAACCCACCCAGGTACTGTACACACAATTCTTAACACCCTCTTTATTTCTGTGCTTCATTTGCCTTTAATCATTTTTTTAATACATGTTTTTCTGCAGGAGCCCTAAGACATTGAACCGTACAGAAACTTCATACGGAAGGAATGTGGACTTTATTCAACAGCCAAATTTGCCAAAAAATATTAATACACAAAACAGTTGAATATAAATGACTGAAAGAAAGTTAATTAATTAAATTAAATTAATTAAAAGCCATTTTGATTAGATGATATGCTGCCATTTTTATGTACCAGTATTAATGGAGGCCTCAGTTATTACTGTAGCAAAGAAAAAGCATATTATTGTAGACATTTCTCTGCATTAAAAACCCTTTTTGGTAACAATCTAATGTATAAATGTCCTTTTCTGTTTTGAGTTTTCACTAATACATACATTCAGGAGATATTCAACTAATGCAATGTGTTAATTATTTTATTAAGTGTGATGACTTAATTGATGTGATGTGATGAATTATTGGTATTGGGTTTTTTTGTCAGATAATATTCTTGTGATATTAGGTCTTAATCTCAGACATGACAATTTGTATCTTTGAAATTCAGTTAAACAGTTAAAATTGTTACAGTTTTACCCTCAGTGTCTTAATATAAAATCAGAAACGGCCCTTTCAGAAGAGTTAACACCAGCTCATACCTGGTCTGTGGGTTGGTTTGAGGTTTTTCTCATCAGAGAACAGTTTAGATGTGCTTGTCTGTCCTCATCCATCAGTGAAGTAGCTCCAGCAGCAGCTGCGTCTTCGTCACTATGAGTGGATGGACTCTGTGCTTTGTTCTGCTTCTGCCACTGACTGTGTGTCGTGAGAGTGAAGGTATTAGTTCCCATAAATGTATATTTTTTCTACAATCATCCTTATGTCTTTGATGTAAAGATAAAAACTAAGGTGTTTTACTTTTTTTATTTAATTGATAGATTGGCTGCAGTGAATCTTGTGAAAACCACCAGAATGAGGCAGACTTCACTCCGATCTGCAACACTGTCAGAGAATCAGACTCTCTTCAGTCTCTCTGTGTCCCACTTCTTCTTAGTTAACCTCTTTCCCTGTATACACTCCTGAACTTCCTCGTTCCACCACCAAGTCTCCTTGTCCACTTTCCTCTTTCCAGATGACACACTGAGTACCCTCCTACCTGTCTCCCTGATCACATTAGCTGTAGTGGTCCAGTCATCTGGAAGCACTTCCTGACCACCCAGAGTCTGTCTCAGCTCCTCCCTGAAAACTAAACGACATTCTTCCTTTTTCAACTTCCACCACTTCGTCCTCTGCTCTGCCTTAGTCCTCTTCATCTTCCTCATCACCAGAGACATTTTACACACCACCATCCTGTGTTGTCTGGCTACACTCTCCCCTACCAACACTTTACAGTCACTGATCTCTTTCAGATCACAACGTCTACACAAGATGTCGTCCACCTCAGTGCTTCTACCTCCGCTCTTATATGTCATCTTATGTTTCTGCCTCTTCTGGAAGAAATTGTTCACTACAGCCATCTCCATCCTCTTTGCCAAGTCTACCACCATCTGTCCTTCTGCGTAAATGTCCTGAAGACCAAACCTGCCCATAACAGTCTCATCACCTTCACCTACATGTCCATTGAAATCTGCACCAATCACCACTCTCTCACCTCAGGGATGCTCTGCATCACTTCATCTAACTTACTCCAGAATTTCTACTTCTGAACCTGTCTGATATTCTTTTCACCTTTAGAACATTCCTCATAAACTCCTCTTTCAGGTTAACTCCTACTCCATTTCTCTTCCTGTCTGACCCATGGTAGAACAACTTGAACCCTGCTCCTAAGCTTCTAGCCTTGCTACCTTTCCACCTGGTCTCCTGGACACACACTATGTCCAGCTTCCTTCCCTGCATCATGTCAACCAACTCTCTAGCCCCAACATAGTCATAGTCCCAACAATCAAAGTCCTTACTGTCAGTCCTACACTCTTAGCTTTCCTCTTCTCTCTCTACCTACGAACACACCTTCCTACTCTCCTTCTTCGACTTCGACCAACAGTAGTCCAATTTCCGACGGTACCCTTTAGGTCAACAGCACCGGTGGCGGTCGTTGTTAACCCGGGCCCCGACCGATCCAGTATGGGAGGTGTTGTAACGATTTGCATTTTTAATTTGGCATGTGTTTTATGTTGGATGCCCTTCGTGACACAAACCTCAGCATTTATCCAGACTTTGGACTGGCACAAGAAGACACTGGCTTGTGCCCCCTTGCGGTAGCATTCTCCATCTCAACATCACTGTGGAACGTTGATTATTTATTCTGTGCTCTTGTGTCACAAACCTTTGCTCAGTGTAAACACAGTAATAACATTATAACTTGAAATTGGAAATGCACAGTGTTTAGAGCAAAACCCAGAGCCATTGTCTGATTTTTTTTTTTCCTTTTTTTATGTCTGTGATCTCAGATACATTTTCAGTCCATTTTACCATTTACCTATTTATTTGCACCATGTGGCCATTGCATGACTAAGAAAGACACATCTAATCCCTCCTCAAGAGTTTGAGGGTGGTGTTTCCGAAAATGTCATCTGTCAGATTCATCTGTACAGTTGCTCTTGGGTGTGGCTGAGGTTTGTACATATAAGTCAGAACATATAACAAACTAAAATATATTACCTTTTCTTAAACCAACTGATGTGTTAATGCAAACCTTCCTTGCAGTGACGCTTTAAATGAGTGTGGGCAGTGTAAAAGAGTATAGTAGTGTACATGTGAGATTATGATGCTGTGTGTGTGACTTAGTTTGATTTATGGCTCAGGGGGTCTCTCATATACATGTGCTTGTTTTCTTTTGGTTTGAACATGAAAGTGGCAGCACTAAGGTCTTGCACTTCCTTTTTAAGAGACCTCACAGTCGCCTCAGAGCCTCAAAGTCTCAGAGTTCAGAGCTGAGAACTTGAGGTTTAGGTTGAACAGAAACACAAAGTGGTGTCTGTCCTCCTGCCTTGCAACCACCAGTTGCATTGTTACCTAGATTTTATAATGAGTAGATGGAAATTGTGTTTCGTTCTGTTCCTGCCGATGACTTTTTGCATCAACTACAAAGGTAAGATACAGTCAGGAAGCTTCATTTTTTTATGTTGTATAACTTATGGAAGTCATTGCTGTTCTTTTTGCATCTTTAAAGAGGCCAGTACTAACTTCCTTTTCCTGCATGCAGAAAAATACTGAACTGTACTATGTGCTCATAATCAAGTACTAACTCAGATACTGTGTTTACTCTGTGTTTTAATCAATTGCAGCAATTCTAGTAAAAACAACAGGGAAAGAACCATTTCTCACTCCAATATGCTCCAATAAAACAGAACCTAACGATACAAACACCATCATAACACTGATAGTAGCTAAAATCAGCACAGAGAGGAGCAGGGGAAAACTTGTCGTCTGCTGTATGAATATAAACGGGGTTTTGAACATGGATGTGGTACCAGGTTTCGACTTAGGACAGAGAATCAGACTGTATTTCTCCATCTGACCAGTTTAACACCAGAGGACAGTGGGAACTACACTTGTGAGTGTTCACATCTGGATGGAACAAAAATTCTCCATCTAAATATTTCTGTGGAAGGTAAGTGATTTTATTAAATAACATTCATTACACACTTACATGTTTTTATCTGATTATTTTCCACTGTATTAACATTGTTATAACATTTACATTCCCATAACATTTTATAATATCTACAATATTTAAGAGGATGAAGACATCAGCAATTCTACAGCAAAGCCATTATCTTTTGCTGTAGCTGGTGTAACTTACTTCTTCTTTATAACCGGAGGGATCCTGGGATATGTCTATAAAAAGAATCACCATGGGTAAGAGACTGTTGCAGAGCTGATGGCAAAATTCCTACTGCATTGTGGATCATTTACAATGAGCTGTCTTTGTAATTTAACCAGCAGAAGACGACAGGAAGCACAGAGCCATCCTTCAAACATGGTACTGTACCGTAATGCTATTTCACTTTTCAGTGTGCTGTTCAGTTCACTCAAAAAAAAAAAACATACAGAAATGTGTTTTTCTGCAGGAACCACGAGACAACACCTTTATACAGAGAGAGAATGAGCTTTACGTTGCTCACCACAGGTCACTGGAGCTGACACAAATTTAGTATTTAGTGTTTGTAGAAGATCTGTTTTGCATTTCATGTCTTCTTCCTTGTGATGCATTATACTATTAAACAAGTGAAGCAGGGCTTTTCTCTCACAAGGTGGCGCTATTTGCTTTTTCTCCTTCATCTGAGGACATTTCTGTGAGTGTATTTCATTGGTAAACTCAAGTTAACCGTTGTGTAAAAAATGCATATTATGTAAATTTAATGTTTCTGCCATTTATGCCATATCTAATAAACATCACTGTCTTGATGCATAATAATGTTTCAGTCTTAACCTTTTTATGATTAGGCCTATTTACACATACTGTAAACATTTGGACTCAAAAGAATGATGAGAGGGTTAGAAGACATGTCGTACTAATATTAACAAGTAATTATCATTGTACCAATTAAAGTCTGCTCCTATGTGTTTTACGAGTATTAAACTTTATAACGTTCACTGCTTTTCCGTTATTACTGTAGGTTTTAAAAGAGACCCCAATAAATTACATAAATGTAGTGATCATACGATGATTCCTGATAAGCTGATATAATTTTTTTCCTTTTTCATTCAATTTAGACTAAAACTTCCTGCTACATCTGCAAACACTAATGGCACCAACACACACTAAGTCACTGACAACACTGTTATGTAATTGCTTACTAACATAACTAACATTACTGTAAATGAAAGGTGATTTGTAATAATTGTCATATTATCATAGTGTGGTTATGACGACTACTTTGTCCACATTTTCAACTTGCACTTTGTTATTTTCCGTTTTTTGCCTTAGGTTAGTAGCAGAAAATGGGTTTGCATCCCTTTATTTTAAAATGTCAAAAAAGTAATAACATAATTCATCAACATAATATTTAATGCATATTTCAGTTGGTACAAGTAATAAAAAAATGAATTGAGTGTTTTAAAGTTTAGGGAAAAGTTTGCATCCCCTTGCAATGAAATTGCATGTAGAGGGAACGTTTCCCCCAAAAGACCAGAATAATGCAGGATTACAGTAGTACACGTTTTCTTTAATCATCAAAAGTAAGAGAACTAATCCAGCTGTGTCATAAAGTTATACTAAAATAATGAAAACTACAAAAGTGCAAAAGTTTGCATCCCCCTGACCATTTAAATACATTATAACTTCAAATGAAGAAATATTTTGTAATCACTAAATACTATGTTGATAAAAAAATTTGTTTTACTTATTGCTATTTTAAAATAACAAAATGCAAATTTTTTTCACCCAACCATTTGTCTTCTGATTCTCTATATTGTTCATATTCAAAGAAAAAAGACACAAACACATATTTATACGTTTAGTGAGTAGGTGCAGTGGATTTTCAGAGTGAGGGATTCAAGGTCAAAGTTCACCTCAGCAGCCAGTGAATTGTGTCACTGTACCTGCAAAAGAAGCTTAAAATCCATGGCAACAATATTTCCATTTCATACATTTTTTTTGTGCAGAAAATCTTTCGGATACAGATTTTGTATCGTTAGTTCAAACACTCGTTCATGTTTCAGCCAAAGTTAATGGTTTTATTTAAACCAGAGTGAAAAAGTTCCACCCACAGTTAAATAGTCAAGTCTCTCATTTCCATTTAAGAGACTTCATAGATTTATAAGTTGTTTTGTTTCGTTTGTGGTTTAGGTAACACAATCTGTAAAGGTATCTGTAAAGAGATGTGAACCTATTTTTTCTGTAAATATGCAAGAACATTGTGATTTTTGACAGGTCATAATTAGTCATCACTATTAGTTCTCACATTTTACTAATTGCTCTGGGCTGAATTACTGGGATCAACTTTACCAAGTGGACAAGTGAGGATGAGTGAAGGCAGAACAGGTGATTCAGAAAGAGTGAGAGGATTTAAGGAAAACAGCTGGAACAATCTAACAGTAACATAAAGAGTCAAACAGTAGGTGGCACCCAGCAACTACTACTGACACTTCCTGCAGACGACTTCCCCTTTTGTCACTTATTTTTTTCTTGCTTTTTCAGAAGCAGTTCTGTCAGGAAAAATTATCTAGTACCTGTTCAATGTGCAGTTTGAGGTTTTTCCTTCCAAAGGTGACAAATTATTAAATCCAAAACTTAATTTACTTGCTAGCATGGCAATATTTTAACATATCAAAATATTTGTGTGTTACTTAAGCACATTGTGTTTGTCTGTGTCCACATAAACCTGGTTACAGTCTGTAGAATTCAGTGTCATATTTATGAAGTCTTCGTTTGAACAAAGTTCACGTGTGTTCGTCACTTGCTGGTGTGTCAGATTATAAAAAGAGCCATGTGAAATTTTCACATCAGGTTCCCTACGAAACAAGTGAACCGTGAGAGTAGCAACAAGCTGCTAGGACCACGCTGCTCTCTATTTACAGCTCAAGCTCGGGCCTGAGAATATGTGACGACCACAAAAGCAAATGCTTCAGCTTGATACATGATGTATGATTGTCACTAAAGTGTAAGACCAGTGTACTCGACACTTAATACAGGTTGGCTTCTTAGTGAGTGCAGCTCTGACTGTAGACTGAACCATGTGACTGTGGGCCTGATGTCTGATGACCCAAAATCTTTATGTGGAAATATATCAAGTAATGGTATTGATTTTTTTGTCAGATAATATTCTTGTGATATTAGGTCTTAATCTCATACATGACAATTTGTATGTTTGATAGTCACCAAACAGTTAAAATTGTTACAGTTTTACCTTCAGTGTCTTAATATAAAAGCAGAAACGGTCCTTTCAGAAGAGTTAACACCAGCTCATACCTGGTCTGTGGGTTGGATTGAGGTTTTTCTCATCAGAGAACAGTTTAGATGTGCTTGTCTGTCCTCATCCATCAGTGAAGTAGCTCCAGCAGCAGCTGCGTCTTCATCACTATGAGTGGATGGACTCTGTGCTTTGTTCTGCTTCTGCCACTGACTGTGTGTCGTGAGAGTGAAGCTATTAGTTCCCATAAATGTATAATCTTTGAGGTAAAGATAAAAACTAAGGTGTTTTACTTTTTTTTTTATTTAATTGTGATATTTAATTTAATTGACTAATTGATTGATTGGCTGCAGTGACTCTTGTGAAAACCACCATAGTGAGGCAGACTTCACTCCGAACTGCACCACTGTCAGAGAATCAGACTGTTTTACTCCACCAGAGGACAGTGGGAACTACACCTGTGAGTGTTCACATCCTGGTGGAACATATATTCTCCATCTCAGCATCACTGTGGAAGGTTAATTATTTATTCTGTGCTCCTGTGTAAACAATAACTTTATAATAACTTTATTAAAATTGGAAATGCACAGTGTTTCGAGGAAAACCCATCTGATTTTTTTTTCTTTTTTTTTTAATGTCTTAGTTGAGGAAGAGTTCAGCAGTACAATAGAAGCAGCATTTTACAGCAGTTATTCTGGGACTTCTTCACTAGACACAAAATGTAGGTGAGAGGACATTTGGACATCAATTCCATTTATGCAGTATCCAGCTGTGTTCTTTAAATAATGGTAGGGGACATGTTCTTTTTTATAATTTCTGAAATTAACACCGTTGTGTACATTTCATTTAGAAGCTGCCTGCATCTTAATTATTATTATTAAATAATAATTATTATAATTATTATTATTTCTTTGTTTCTTCTTCCAGTAAGTGTGAGTGTGGATGTGTGTTTTGTCTTCTTCTAACACGTACGCTAAGAGACCGATCAAGGACAGGTGCATTTGTAACGTCTGAAGGTGAAACTCACAGCCGTGTGGTGAGTTTTTCTTGTGGTGAGTAGGACGTAGTTACTCTAACATAATGTCTGTAATCGCGTTTACATTCATATTTTAGGCCTTTGGCTCGTGTTTGTATCTGGCCTACTTTTAAAAAGCATTTTAATGATAATTGTATGATACAGTTAACTCTACATAAGTGACACAATGTGGTGACTGCAAACATTGCACGAAGGTGTTTCTATCAGTTACACTGTGATCTCAGATACATTTTCAGTCCATTTTACGGTTTAGTCCAAACTAAATTATCCTATTTATTTGCACCATGTGGCCATTGCATAACGAAGAAAGACACATCTAATCCCTCCTCAAGGTTTTGAGGATCGGTGGAGTGTGAGTGGGTTTGATTCAAGGAGGACGTACATGTATAAAACACAGTGTTTCAACCTGCGTCATTTATTCAGATGTTAGTAAAAAGTTTTTAAAAATAGATTTTCTTGTGTTTTTCACAGCACCAAGAGAACAAGTGATCTCTACCAAACACTCTCGTCAGTTCACCATCAACACGACACCAAGTTCAGCCAATAATCAGGGACTGGGAGAAAGAGAAAGTGATCCAAGCTTCAACATCTATGAAAACCTTAATGAAGACATAATAACTGTGTAATATTTGGACTTTTTTGAACCAACTAATCAGAGAACTACTGTGTGTTGGTCCTAATATAGTCCTTCAGTTATATGAGAAACTGGTCACATGACTTGTGTTTTCACCTGTTAATGACTACATGCTGTTTATTCACAAAAGGCTAATAACTTTTAAATTATCGAGCTCTTTAGGATGTTTCTGAACATGTCATCTGTCAGATTCATCAGCTCCTCAGTTTTTAAGTTAGTAGATGCTCTTGGGGGTGGCTGAGGTACGTATAAGTACATACAAGTCAGAACATATAACAAACTAAAATATATTAACTTTTGTTAAACCAGTGATCTGTTTTTGTCACAGCGGTGTGTGTGTGTGTGTGTGTGTGTGTGAAGTCAACATGTTGGTTTCCTTTTGAAAGAGGTGAGACACATCATTTGAAACAAGCTGCTACCGTAGGACCACTCTGCTCTATCTACAGCTTAGGCTGAGGCTCTAATAATGTGATCACCGCAACGTCTCTGCATGTCACATAATGTGCGGCTCTCACTACCCAAACAATCCAAGGCCAAGATTTAAACAACACCCAAGACATGTTTGATCAAGCTCTAACTTCAGACTGGTGACGTGAATGTAGACCTGACATTTGACGACCCACCGTCCTTAAAAACAATATCATCAAATAATTCTTGTGGTTTTCAAAGATTAATAATGTTGTGATATTAGGCCTTAATCCCAAACATGACAATATGTGCATTTGGAATTCACCAAACAGTTAAAGTTGTTATAAAGTCACTGAGATGAATATATTTTTGTATTCATGCACATTCATGCACACAGTTTTACCTTCAGCGTCTTAATATGAAAGCAGAAACGGTCCTGGAGAAGCACGTCCTTTCAGAAGAGCACACACCAGTACATATATGGTCTGTGGGTTCATTTGGAGGTTTCTCATCAGAGAACAGTTTAGATGTGCTTGTCTGTCCTCATCCATCAGTGAAGTAGCTCCAGCAGCAGCTGCGTCTTCGTCACTATGAGTGGATGGACTCTGTGCTTTGTTCTGCTTCTGCCACTGACTGTGTGTCAAGGCATTAGAGGTATTAGTTATAATAAGTTAATATACAATGTATTTGAACTTTTTAATGCTTACATTGTTTGACTGATTGATAGATAGAATGATTATTGATTGATTGGTTGTTTGATTGATTGCAGTGAATCTTGTGAAAACCATCCAGAGTAAACCAGATGTCACTGAAATCTGCAGAAATGAAACAGTGAATATCGTTACACTGATAGTTTGTAAAATCAGCACAGAGAAGAGCAGGGGAGACGAGTGTCGCCTGCTGTATCAGCACGGACGTGACTTTGACCATAGATGTGACTCCAGGTTCACACTTATAACAAAGAATCAGACGTTTTTTCTCCACCTGAACAATTTAAAGGCAGAGGACAGTGGGAACTACACCTGTGAGTGTTCACTTCCTGGTGGAACATATATTCTCCATATCAACGTCACTGTGGAAAGTAAACTATTTTATGTACTTTTGTCCTGTTACCGTGCACTGTATTTTCTATATTTAACGAATGCCTGTAGTTTACTGGATAAATAAATCAGATAGTATATAAACCAACACAAGCCTTTGATTTGCTAATGTATAGGCTTTAATTTTCATTTTTCAATGATATTACTACTATGTGGAACAGACTGTAGCCTCTTAAGTTTATTTAATGACCAGAGAGCTGCTTCATTTTTGTTTTTACCTTTATTTTAGAGGATGAAGTCCCCCACACCCTCACAGCAATGACCCTTCTTCCTGCTTTGATCGGTCTTACTTTAATCATTATAATGACAGCGATCCTGAGCTGTTTCTACATGAAAACAAGCCGCAGGTAATTTATAATTTATACTGCTATTCTGTAAGTAACTGAGTACATGTACTCATAAGCACTGTATTTAAATACAGTTTTGGGGGTACTTTTATTCTACTTAACGGTTCCTGTCTTTAAGTACTATACACTTCCACTTAGCTAATAAAAAAAATCAGTGTTGTAGTTTTCACTATACTTTATTTTCTAGTTACCTCAAATTATTTACACAAAATTGAATCCATGCCTTAAACATTAAAGTGATCTTTGCACATAATACTGCAATAATGTTTTGTGAAATAGTGACCACTATGAGTACGTGTTCAATCCTAATACCTATAGGTAACATTTTGAATGCAGGTGTTTGACTTGCAGTAGAGTATTTCTACTCTTCAGCATTCTGTTATTCTGGGATCAGTACAACTTGTTACAGCATGTTTTTCTAATTTGTAACTTGCACTGTGGTCATAAGTATTAATGCCATCATTTTCAGTTTCATATGAGGTAGGGGGGGGGGGGCATCGACTTTCACTTCCTGTGATAAAAGAGAGTACACAGTGCAGAGTGAAAAGTCCCATTACTAAGACATCGTTTGTCTGTTTACCCATCAGAAGACAACTAGAAACACCGAGGAGGGAACCCACCCAGGTACTGTCCACACAATTCTTAACACCCTCTTTATTCCTGTGGTTCATTTGCCTTTAATCATTTTTTAACACATGTTTTTCTGCAGGACCCACAAAACATCGAGCCGTACAGCACCTTCAAACGGAAGGAGTGTGGACTTTATTCAACAGCCAAATTTGCCAAAAAATATTAATAGCCAAAGCTAAAACATGTTTATCTAGAAAGGGCTATTTTTTTTTGTGTGTGTATTGTTTTTGCAGATCTAGACTTTCTATCCCCATGTACTGTTTTAGTATTTTAAAAGCAAATGAAGTTTAACCTCTTGTCCACTAGATGGCAGTCTTTCACTTCATGAAACGTGTGCTCACTACCGCATTTATTTTTTATCAGTGTATTCTCCTCTTGAGTTTAATAAGATAAAATAAAAACATACACCAGTTCACTGCCACTGAATGATGATTCAATACAGTTCGTTATAAATGATTGAAAGACAGTTAATTCTAGGGGAGGGTTCATGCAACATTTTGATCCTCTCAGTAAAAGCTTATTTAAAATATTATAACTGATTAGATGATATGCTGCAATTTTTATGTACAAATATTAATGGAGGCCTCAGTTATTACTGTAACAAAGAAAAAGCATATTATTGTAGACATTTCTCTGCATTAAAACCCCTTTTTAGTAACAATCTTATGTGTAAATGTCAATTTCTGTTTTGAGTTTTCACTAATAAATTCATTCAGCAGATATTCAACAAATGCAACGTGTTCATTATTTTATTAAGTGTGATGACTCAGTGTAATACATGCTTACAAATAGCTGCATATCATCCTTCTTGCAACGTCATCATCGCGGAGAAGAATAGGCCAACAGTGCCACCTGCTGTCTGTTTATGGAAATTACTCCATCTGTCCTGTCTGTGCATCATGTTTTGATTCATATTTGTGTGTTTTACATCAACTCATTGGTTATTTTAATGGTAATGCCCAGAGTATTTCCAGTGCATTATTTCTCTATTGTGTGTTGTAAATAATGTTTTAAGCTTACAGATAGTTGTCTCAGTGGCCACTTGCTGTAAATACTGTGGCCTAATGCCCTCTAATCTTTAAATCACTTCCAAATGTATAGATTAACGTACAATAGTACCCACAGTGATTTCTTTTTTGTTCCATTATCATAATTGATAAGAACGTCTCTCATTTCCATTCTAAAAACACCTTGGCACACAAGATCTTTTGTTGTTGTTTTTCTCCCCAGGCGTTCCCCTGAATTGCCTTTAACCTATAGAGGAAGTGCTACAGTCGGTGAGGAACAGCTGATCTGAAACCCCGCACACTCCACTGAGCATTATATACTGAACCTCCATTTATATTCATTGCCTGTAATGCATGCATATGTGTTTTGCCCTTGATCAATGTTTTAAACAGGTCAGCTCCAGAGAACAGCATCAAGAGAATTTGTTAGCTCTGCATGATGGAGGGTTCTTTAAGGAAATGCTTCATCTGTTCCAATTGTTCAGCATTTTTCTGCAAAAGAAGATCCGATCAGCAAACTGTTTTCTCCGACACATACTGTTTGTTGGGTTCAAATCAGCAAAACAACTTCTCTGTTTGCCACTGGAATCTCCCTTGTTTATACTGCTCATCACGCAAATAACACAAGTAACTGAGAACATTTGATCAATTTGATTGTATTTACATGCAACTTTAAGGCCCTTTAACTTTAGTATTTTTCTTATTTCTTGCGGCTTTAAGCTTTTTCTGCATTATATTTCAGAGATATGATGAGATATGTTTGAATTCAAATTAAAACACTGGCAGGGTGTTTTGCATAGTACTCTATGCATTAACGCCTGTGCATATGATTAGGTAAAACAATTAGATCAGACTAATAATTGTTGCATGGTGGATTGAGCAACATGCTATTTGGCTTCCTATTTTTTACTGGCAATGTTATTAATGGAGGTAAATATGAATATACTAGCTATGTTGGGCTGTGTGGGGGCCAGTTCAGACGGGTTGTTCTGGAACGCTGAGTCACAGCGTTCTTATGCACCACTTCACATTGAATCATTGATTTTTTTTTGATAAAAACAGAACTACATTAACCAATAACTAGGTATTTATGAGCCGGGAAATTGTGACGGTGGCTTCTCCACCGACTGGGCCTAAATAAACAGAAGCCTGAGACACGCACCCATGTTTCTGTCTGTCATTTAATATTAGCATCTGGCTTCTCCACCCAAGCAGGGGCGAGAAAACCAGTTGTTTTATGGCTGACTAGCAGGCTGTGACTATCTGTAACTGGTGCTTAGAGATAAGTTTGAAAACCAAAGAGCGGCGCCTGTGACCAAAATAGCAGGCCTGTATATATGTCGTGGTTTGGAAGCCAGCACTTTTCTGTGAGCACAAGCTGTTATTACACCCTGTGGTGTAGAGTTACAGGTAGCAGAGGTACTTTCCAGGTACTTAATTAATTAGAAATTATTTTCTGCACTTCACGTGCAGCAGTAATGTACTTGTTGTTGCGTAATACCAATAATCTGTCCATCTTTGTGTTGAATCAAATCTGAACTCTTGTAATCTTGGTTTCATACAGTCATCTAGCTTTTACAGTAACATGACCAACTGTAATACTGAAAATGATAGTGATTTTTAAATGTCAATAAAACTCAAACGCAATTAAAAGTATAATATTGGCTCCCAGTCCACTCACTAGAGACAAATGCTTGAAGGTGACACACACTGCATTGAGCAGTTAGGTTCTTTCCTACAATGTGACTATGCTAAAAAGGAATTATCAGCTTCCCCCACAGTCTGTTTAGTAAACAAGGGACTGTTGTTTTGGTAATAATGAGAGATTGTCGCCAACATCCAGGTTATGATTTCTGTTAGCATGCGATCCCTCTCCAAGTCTTCTCACTTTATCAATAGGCTGTTTGCAGCTCTTATCAGCTCTTAACTGTGGTTCAGTAGATGACCATCTACCTCTTAGCAGCTTCGGTAGGTTCTTATCACGTGCAATGGCACATCTTAGCCTCTGCCATTGCGGTTTCAGAATGAACACAGACTAACACAAAAGGAAAAATTATTACATATACTGAATTACAAAAACCTGCTCTGAGCTCAAAGCGGGAAACAAACCTTCTAAGAGTTCTCCTGTTTTATGTTCACCCATCCGACCCTTGTCCACCCTCAGTGAACTTCCTACGTCTGTAATACTTGCTACAGTTGATAGATGTTGTCTCTCTACCACATGTAAGAAAGCTACAATAGACGGCTATTGATGTAAGTATGAACTCATACTTCCTGATGCCCTTCCTGTCATTTTCTGCTCTGACGCATCCTAACAAAATGTATAGTCACTGTCAGGATACATGGACCACGAAGCACCAACCATTTCCCTAAAGATAAAATCACACGCTGATTCATAGAATTCAAGTTGCATTATTCAAATGTGTGTAAGCTACCGTATGATGATTATCAAATATGACATCATGTAACTAGAGGGAATATAAGGGTTTACTGAAGTGAAACAAGGTTTTCCAAGAATCGAATCTACATAATCATGCTGCCCAGATTGCACAGCTTTAATAGTAGGTCATTGACAGCAACAAAATGTTAAAGGGAAACAGTATCTGTGTGTAATTCTGCAGTGATACACACCACCAAAAATTCCTTTATTACACTGAATCTATTTGGGTGGAAGCTCTTAATCAAGCTGCAGTGTAACAGTTGAGCAGCTGTGAACATGGCATGAAACTTTACACAAACTCACAGGATCTGTGCTCCATTTGAATGACTCTGAGAACCACTTTAACACATAGCAGTTGTGAAGCATTAGCTGTGTTTCGACCAAATATCTGTCACCTTGTTACCCAGAATTACTGCCTTCTGGTAACAGTGGGCTTTTCCTGGAGCAACACACTGTACTTCAGATATCACACCTCTACCTTCAAAAATACACACATGCTGGTGTACTCCGCGGGGAATCATGCTGAAACCTCACCACACTAGAGGCTGATCACATGCAAGCTGTATGAATATTACTTCTGCTTCTGGGACTTTTTTGACCACTTGACATTACTGGAGTTATTGTAAGGGTACCACAGATGTACAGTAAGCATTCCGTTTACTGGACGTTGCAGTAGTAACGGTGAGAAAGAGAGAAAGTTTAATTCCACAAGTTTCAGTTTACATTATGTGTAATAATTAAATATTACTACAGGGATGACCCATTCAAAAGGGACATCACCCTTTATGAGCTGGTATCTCCTGTATTCATAATACCAATTAATTTATTAAAAAAATGTCCTGTCATATTAATATTGAATTATAATCAATTATAATATATTTTTAAGGTTCAGCAACATAAATGTGGTTTGGGCTCTGCAATTCAAAAAAAAAAAAAAAGAAATTCAACCAGGGCTTCTTCTTTTCCTTCCTTACAATAAATCAAATATATATATATATACTTATTAATTGCCATATTTTATATGAGTTACCATCCCCCCCCCCCCCCCCCCCTTCTCACCACCCGTGAAACACCCTGTTTCTCTCTCTGTATTTAAACCAGCTCACCGTCAAAACTGAAAGTATTCTGAACAAACAGCAGACAGGAGACAATGTTGCTCATCCTCATTTCTATTTCTTTGCTTTTTAGAGGTAAGTCACACTGACGGGTGATAATATCATCCATCAATATTCAGTGTTTTGTTTTTTCAATATTTTTAATTAGTAATCTATTTTGTAATGAGATATTATATACTATTACAAGCAATGCTGTGATAAAAAATATATTTGAGGTAGAATAAATTTAAGACTTATTATACTAATATACTTTATTTATTTATATTTTATTTGGTCAGAGTTTATGTGTCTAACACATACATATTTTAAGTCAACACTTACTGACACTCTGCTGTATTTATAGCCTCAGCTTCACATATAACCGGATATGGAAATACAACAGCTGTCTATGGTGGTGATGCGCATTACAGATGTGCAGTGGATAATCCAACAGGTGCAGACTCTTCTCTACGTTTGTCTTATAATAGTGCAGATTTGTCACCATTTCCTAATCATTATCTGTGTCTGCAGCCTTTGTTGTTTTTAAATGTTTTACAGCTCAGTATCTCGGTAATGGGCTCATGTTCAAAAAAGAGAATTTGTTAATCATCAAACATCTCTGTTCTGTGGGTTTGCAGCTGTGGTTTTAAGGGGTGACTTGATCTTTGTTCCAGGTGTGCTGCAGGTGACGTGGCAGAGGCTTTTTAGGGACGAGTCCATAGAGAACTTGGCAACTTACAGCAAGCGATTTGGACAGCAGGTCAATGACCCGTACATAGGAAAAGTGGTCTTCACAGAAGCGTCCCTAAGCTCAGCGTCCATCACCGTGAAGAATGTAACGTGGGAGGACGAAAGCTGTTATATTTGTGCATTTAATGTTTATCCCGATGGGTCCAAAAGGAAACAGACTTGCCTCATAGTGCAAGGTAATCTGCTGCAAATTCATACAAACAGAGGACACAGAAACAGTCAAACAAAAACTAAATGTTAATCCTCGAAATAAAGTCAGACTCTTGAAAAATGTTATATTTTTCAGTTCAGACAGACAGACTTTGTAATTTTACATCTGTGCTTCTGTGTAAAGTGCTAATAAATAATAATTCCTTTAATTCCTCATAAAAGGTATATCCCAAGTACATACAAGAGTGCACGTTCCCAGCACTGGCCCTGATCAAGAGCACGTAGAGGCTGTGTTCAGCTGCTCAGCAACGGGCAAACCAGCTCCAACCATCCAGTGGAACTTCACATCTGCCGTCACCGAGGTGGAGCAACCGCAGACCATCACAGAGACCAACGGTGGCCACACTTTTACGAGCAGCCGCAACATCACCCTGAAGGTTCCCCCATACTGGAGTGGACACGTGGACTGTCTGCTCAACAGTGGGATGGCGGGACAGAGGCAGGAGAGGATTTATTACACCCGGGAAGGGAGGGAAAAAGATGGAGGTACGCATATCCATCGTTTTTTTTGTTTTTTTTTTTTTTTGCTTTACTGTTCTAACTACTCAATCCAGCAACTCAATCTGGTCTCCAGGGACTCGCCGTTGTAAGATCCACGTACAATAAAAACGTCCAGCAACGAGCATCTTTGGCAGCTGTCCTCTCTAGCAGGAAGTGCTTGTTTAATAATGACAAATCCTTTGTGCTGTTCCCCACCTTCGCTTCTTTGGAATACTTGTTCCTGACTATTGCGAAATCCACTCGGTAGAACTTTCCCGTCGATGAGTAGCTCTATTATTTACGCTCGTTGACTGGAAGTCAATTCAAGTCATACATCCGTCACATCCATTCCGCATAAACAAGTGCATAATGAGCATCCCGGATTTTGACGCACCGCATAGCTCACTAACGCTGAATACGGATGACATTTCTTTATTTCCACTTTATAAGGAACCACACTCCACAGACATTATAACTGAGAGCTGCCTAGTCATTGATGCCTAAATCCCCGATATGCGAGTGGTCCATTGTTTACTCAACCAGGAAGTAGGAACCAGTGTGAGATAGGTGACGTCACTATACAGTTTTAGATATTGTTGCAGGAAGCTGGGAAGTACAGTTAATAAATTATTTAAAAAAAAAAAAAAAAAAACTCGACACCAGATGCAACTTGTAAACACAGTATTGCGCATTGTAAATCAGCTGAGCGGTGACTCATCTAGCATGGTTTCAGTTTCACTTGGCTCTTTCATGTTCAAGAATAGAAAGCTCCGCAGGGAGCTGTGCTGACGCACGGCCGCTGGTCAGCTTCATTCTTTCAGATGAGTAATTTGATAAGAGTAGGGAAATTGGTTTTCACTATTTAAAAGTAAGACTGCTACTGTAAAAAAATTCCATCTTCCTCTTTTTAAGAAAATGACATTTACCTATTTTCCTGTACTAAACAACATTACGTGCTGTTTTTTATCTACAGAGCCAAGTCTGCGACGGTCGGGGGTTGCATTCATTATAATTATTCTAATATGTATTTCCACCATCGCTGTTGCTGTTGTAATGAAGCGAAAAGGGTGAGATATTTTACACAATGTATACATGTCTGATAATATATTTCCGCTTGTTCTATAATAACTCTACTTCTCTCTCTTCCTGGCAGGTTAAAATGTAACCGAATAAATGAGCCTGTTTAACCGTGAGGAAGATTTGGAGTTTTCACAGCCGCCGGACCGTCACTGTTGACATTGCAGCATCCAGGCATTAAACAAACATGTGTTTTGGCATCTAACAATTACTATGTGACCATGAATTAAGCTAGAGGTTGCTATGCAAAAATGGGAAAACCACATGTAAGAAGTACATTTCTTTGAAACTGCATAACTCAGCACTTTATTATTTTTATTTTATTGTTTTTGTATAGAAGCTCAGCTTCTGTTTTAGGCTCTATTGAATATAGAACTGTATGAACTATTACCAAACGAATGTAATTTACACATGGAGTCTATTTGAACATAATCAATCACAAGCAGGAGCTTCACACAGTGACTATAAGTCATAGTGACAGCAACACAGTGCAATGAAAAAAGCTTTGCATCAAATCTAACAAAGTGACCAGTTTAAAGAGCTGATGCGTTTGGTAGTAAACGGGGAAAACCGCTAAAGGAGGAACTCGTGCTGTGGCGCCATCTACTGTGCTTTGAGGAGCAGTGGTGGAAAGACATTAGACTTTTTTTTTTGTTTGTTTTGTTTTAAGATTTAAAGCTAAAATATTCGGTGGCGCACACAAGAAGATCACAGAAGATCATTTTTCGCTGTTATGTGTAAAACCTATTTATAAAGTGTGAATTTGATATGATATATTATATACTAGAAGTACTTCAGAAGCATACAATTTTCCTTGCACTTTACTTGCACTTTTGCACATATTTATTGTTTGTGTATAATCCAAATATTTATTTTTACATAGAAACGCTCATAAAAAATACTCATTTACTGTATGGTTGTGATTGTTGTAAAGTGCTTTTAGGCTATTGTTTTCCATAAATGTGGTAATCTTTTCAACTGTGGTTTATGTTCATTTAATTTACTTATATCTTTGTGAATTTTTGTTTTCTAGATTTGTCTGTATTTATTTTTGTTCTGTTAAATATGTTTTAATGGTGTCACCTGTTGTCTGTATATTTGTTTCTCTAGGTTTTATAAATAAAGGCTTGTGACTGCAATTGAATTGTGTTAAGAAGCAAATTATGCATGAATCACGCAACTTTCCAAGCAACACAGTGCATTTAAGCGATCCAGGCTAATTCGTTTTTGTTTATTAAATAATCGTCTTCCTTTGGGCTGCTCCCTTTCAGGAGTCACCACAGCAAATCATGTGCCTCCATCTAACCCTGTCCTCAACATCCTCTTCTGTCACACCAACTACCTTCATGTCCTCTCTCACTACATCCATAAATCTCCTCTTTGGTCTTCCTCTAGACCTCCTGCCTGGCAGCTCCAACCTCAGCATCCTTCTACCGATATATTCACAGTTTCTCCTCTGAACATGTCCAAACCACCTCAATCTGGCCTCTCTGACTTTATCTCCAAAACATCTAACATGAGCTGTCCCTCTGATGTCCTCATTCCTGATCCTGTCCATCCTCGTCACTCCCAAAGAGAACCTCAACATCTTAAGCTCTGCTACCTCCAGCTCTGCCTCCTGTCTTTTCTTCAGTGCCACTGTGTCTAACTCGAAAAACATCGCTGGTCTCACCACCGTCTTGAACACCTTTCCTTTCCTTTCTCGCTGATACTCTTTTATCACACAACACACCTGACACTTTTCTCCACCTGTTCCAACCTGCCTGCACTCGCCTCTTCACCTCTTTTCCACACTCTCCGTTGCTCTGAACCGTTGACCCTAAGTACTTAAAGTCCTGCACCTTCTTCACCTCTGCTCCCTGTAACCTCACCGTTCCTGTCATATGCTTTCTCTAAATCTACGAAGACACAATGCAACTCCCTATGACCCTCTCTGTACTTCTCCATCAGCATCCTCAAAGCAAATACTGCATCTGTTGGACTCTTTCAAGGCATGAAACCCTTAGCCGAGCTTCCACTAATCTTTCCCACAACTTCATTGTGTGGCGAAGGAAAAAATACCAAAGTGCAGTTTTGAAAGGATTAGGGGAGGAAGCAGCAAGAGACTTAAAAGTTTTGGAAGTGGAATTCTCTCCAACAGTGGCATGTTCTATGGTTCCTGTCTGGCTGTTGGAAACACCAGTGGTTCATCTAGAATTACTCAACGGGAAAGGAAAACAGGACACAAGAGATTTGGGTAGTGATTTTTATAGCTACACAGAAACTACATATCTGGGAAACATACATTTTACGCATGGGTCAAAAGATCCAGTAACAGGTGTAACAAGTGCTGCAGTTACAGTCCCATCCCAAGGAGTAGATATCGCCACAAAGATATTAAACTCTCTGAGTGTGTGTGCAGTTGAGCTTTATTACATTGTGGTAGCCCTTGACTGGGTGCAGCAAACTAGACCCAACTTGGTTATGACATGCAGTGACTCTGCTCTGTGCAGTAATAGACCACGTACATCAAGGTGTCAGCAAGACTTGTTGATGGAAGCACTGATGATTCCCTCTGCAGTAGTAAGACAGGGAACAGATGTACAATTAATCTGGGTCCCTGCCCGTTACTGCATTGTAGGGAATGAGAGAGTGGACAGGTTGGCAAAGCAAGCTATTAAACAGTTAAATATAGATGTTGATATTAAACTTTCAAAGGTGGAAGGAAAGAACATAGTATGGGGAGAAATTAAGCAGCAGTACTTGGATCAGGAAAAGAAGGCTAGTGTTAGGTCACAAGGAGCAGGGGAGGGAATAGAAATGAGGAGGTGGTTAATGACCAGGCTACGAATAGGACATGGTCATTTAAATTGTACTCTTCACTTCATAGGGAAACATCAGACTGGGCTGTGTGAAGAATGTCAGGAGTTATTAACGGTGGAACATGTCATGTTAAACTGTAGGAAGCACATAGTCGAGAGAGAGCACATGATGGGTGAGTGGAGAAAACATGAGTGTTAAATCTGGGACAAACTGGAGCCAAATAATCAGTGTAGAGGTGCAGTGTTCAAAGGCCTGATGTCAAGAATGTAAGAGTATAGTATATGTAGGGAGATGTTAAAACCAGAAGATGGCAGCAATGCAACTGATGGGATGGAGGCTGCCCTGAAGCCGCGAAGATCAAGCGGGAAAGTGAACCCTGTACCTGAGATGGCAGATTGTGTGGTTTTATTTTCCCTAGTTTTTTTGTCACTCTTTCTGAAAGATGAGACAGAAATTACAAATACTTACGTTGCATGTTTCGTTGCGTTATTACGCAATATTTTACGCGGTGTCAGTTTACAATGGAAAGTTCGTATAAAACATAATATAACATTAAAAAGTAATAATCACTGCTTTACCGAACAGAAACGTCTTTAACCGTTTTTTGAAATAGTCCACAGGCTGTGGTGCCCTCACGTTCTCAGGCAGAGTGTCCAGAGCCGTGGAGCAGCTGTTAAGAGGGCTCGATCCCCCGTTGTGTGGAGTTTGGTTCTGGAGGGGTAGAGGCGATAAGTGTTGGTGGAACGAAGATGTCTTGTTGTAGTTTGCGATGTGAGGGGTTCTTTAAGCTATTGTGGGGCATTTCCAAGGATGCACTGGTGGGTAATTAGACAGACTTCGTATTAAATGCAAAAGTGGATGGGGACCCAGTGAAGTGTCCGGAGAACAGAAGTGATGTGCTCATTAATGATGGGCGGATCGATACCAGAAAATCTATATTTCGATTTTGACGGCCAATTTTTAAGTATCGATTCTCAAGTTAAAATATCGATATTTTCTGTTTATTTATTCATATTTTCTCTGCAGTCATATCCGAATGTTTTCTGCTCCTTCTACATCAATTTGTATATTATTTGTGATGCACCGCATAGGAACTACTTTTCCTTCCGCCGATCAGCCCCATGATCCACAATCTTCAACCAAACTTCTTCGACACGTGCTCGGCCGGCTGGCGGCTCCGCCTCCAAGCACAGGCAGCATTTCGGACCGAAATGTATCATTTTTATTCACTGACTATTTCGCTACGAACGTTCTGTTTCAAGAGAATTGTAGAAATAGGCAAAGTGTGTCTAATCCATAATTGGTTTTAAACAAAGGGAGGGAAATACAGATGGGTATATAAGACATCCATGTAGATGAGGGCGAGTCATGGATATCAAGTGCTTCTTAGGAATTCCTGGTGTCAGACTTGTTCCTGACTATTGCGAAATCCACTCGGTAGAACTTTCCCGTCGATGTATAGCTCTGTTATTTACGCTCGTTGACTGGAAGTCAATTCAAGTCATACATCCGTCACATCCATTCCGCATAAACAAGTGCATAATGAGCATCCCGGATTTTGACGCAACGCATAGCTCACTAACGCTGAACACGGATGACATTTCTTTATTTCCACTTTATAAGGAACCACACTCCACAGACATTATAACTGAGAGCTGCCTAGTCATTGATGCCTAAATCCCCGATATGCGAGTGGTCCATTGTTTACTCAACCAGGAAGTAGGAACCAGTGTGAGATAGGTGACGTCACTACACAGTTTTAGATATTGTTGCAGGAAGCTGGGAAGTACAGTTAATAAATTATAAAAAAAAAAAAAACACGACACCAGATGCAAATTGTAAACACAGTATTGCGCATTGTAAATCAGCCGATATATTAACAATGTCTTCTCTGAACATGTCCAAACAACCTCAATCTGGCCTCTCTGACTTTATCTCCAAAACATCTAACATGAGCTGTCCCTCTGATGTCCTCATTCCTGATCTTGTCCATCCTCATCACTCCCAAAGAGAACCTCAACATCTTAAGCACTGCTACCTCCAGCTCTGCCTCCTCTCTTTTCTTCAGTGCCACTGTCTCTAAGCCGAACAACATCGCTGGTCTCACCACCGTCTTGAACACCTTTCCTTCGATTTCACATTTCCCTTCGATTGAACATAGTATGGGGAGAAATTAAGCAGCAGTACTTGGATCAGGAAAAGAAGGCTAGTGTTAGGTCACAAGGAGCAGGGGAGGGAATAGAAATGAGGAGGTGGTTAATGACCAGGCTACAAATAGGACATGGTCATTTAAATTGTACTCTTCACTTCATAGGGAAACATCAGACTGGGCTGTGTGAAGAATGTCAGGAGTTATTAAGGGTGGAACATGTCATGTTAAACTGTAGGAAGCACATAGTTGAGAGAGAGCACATGATGGGTGAGTGGAGAAAACATGAGTGTTAAATGTGGGGTTAGAGGACAAACTGGAGCCAAATAATCAGTGTAGAGGTGCAGTGTTCAAAGGCCTGATGTCAAGAATGTAAGAGTATAGTATATGTAGGGAGATGTTAAAGCCAGAAGATGGCAGCAATGCAACTGATGGCATGCAGGCTGCCCTGAAGCCGCGAAGAAGAAGAAGAAAAGAGAAGAAGAAGAAGGCGGAAGTAAATTTTAAAATCAAGCGGGAAAGTGAAGCCTGTAGCTGAGATGGCAGATTGTGTGGTTTTATTTTCCCTAGTTTTTTTGTCACTCTTTCTGAAAGGTGAGACAGAAATTACAAATACTTACGTTGCATGTTTCGTTGCGGTATAACGCAATATTTTAAGCTTAAGCTTCAACTAAACTTCAACACGTGCTCGGCCGGCTGGCGGCTCCGCCTCCTAAGCACAGGCAGCATTTCGGACCGAAATGTATCATTTTTATTCACGTACTATTTCGCTACGAATGTTTTGTTTCAAGAGAATTGTAGAAATAGGCAAAGTGTGTCTAATTCATAATTGGTTTTAAACAAAGGGAAGGAAATACAGATTGGTATATAAGACATACATGTAGTTGAGGGTGAGTCATGGATATCAAGTGACATAAACTGTTCACCTGATAAAGAAAGTGTCATGGACTAGAACTAGTCAGAACTAGAAATAATGAAAATGTTAAAAATGCCAATAGGTTGAACAATGATTTTGCTGTCATTTTAATGTTTTTAATTATTCCCTGTAAGAGCTCACGTGATTGTGTTTCATCGTGATCAGATGACAGAATTAACATAACACTCTGGATATCGGATCAGATCGATATCGCGATACTAACCAAGGTATTACTTGGTATCGGATCGAATCTGAAATCCCTGGTATCGCCCATCACTAGTGCTCATATTTCCGCACCCTCAAGGATCCTGGCTGTACTGTTTTGAATGTATTGGAGCTTTTCAAGGCATCTGCCAAAGATCCCAAGGAGGAGGGCATTGCAGTAGTCCAGCCTGGAGCAGACAAAGGCTTGGATCAGCCTTTCAGCTTGGGCGAGCGAGCGGGAGGGAGGGATGGAGTTTGGCTATGTTTCTGAGATGGAAAAAATGCAATTTTAAAGAGGTGTTGGACATGTGTTTTGGATGACAGGTGGGGGTCGAACTTGACCCCCAAGTTGTTAACAGAGTAGGAGAGTGTAATGCTGTGGCCAGAAAAGGACATGCAGTTAATGGGGGAGGAATGAAGCTGCTGGGTGGTACCAATTAGAAGGGCTTCAGTTTTAGTGCTGTTCAGCTGAAGGAAGTTCTCTGAAATCCACACCTCAGTGTCTTCAGGGCAGCAGGTGAGAGTCGACGGAAGTGTCGGGGAGGTCGGGCTCAACCTCACACAGAGCTGAGTATCATCAGCATTGCAGTGGAAGGAGACTCCATGCTTGCTAATGACGTGGCCCAGTGGGAGCATATAGATGTTGAAAAGGGTTGGCCCAAGAACCGACCCCTTTGTACCCCATTAATGACCGAATGTGGCAGAGATTTTGCATCCCCCAGGGCCACATACTCAGCTCTATTTGTGAGATAGGACCCAAACCACCCCCCGAGCAGTGCCAGAAATTCCAGCGATATACTGTAGATGATGAAGGAGAATTTTGTGGTCAACTGTATCAACTGCGGCAGTGAGATCCAGAAGAATGACAAGTGATGGGAAGCGCTGGTCACCAACCTTTAGGAGGTCATTGGTGACCCTGACCAGGGCTGTCTCTGTGCTGTGGGAGGGGGGGATGTATCTTTTGAGGTGATCCTGAAGCTGGGCTAAGAGCTTTTTCCAGGACCTTTGACAGGAATGGAAGGTTGGAGATTGGACGATAGTTTACCATAACATCAGGATCCAGGGAGGGTTTTTTTTTTTTTTTTTAGATGTGGTGTAATTCTTGCAGTTTTCAATTATGATGGGACTTAGCAGCTCTGGAGGGAGTAATAATGATGCTGGTGATGAGGGAGCTTATGTCTGAGACATTAGCTTTTACCAAGGGAGTGCGGAGAGGGTCCAAGGTGCACGTTGAGGGTCCCATCCTTTGTATAATGACCTCAAGTTCTTTCAATACTGTATATTGTATGTGTATTAATATAATGATGTATAATTACAGGTGCAGCTCTGATTGAAACACGGGAGACTGAACTGGCAGCTGTGGGAGAAGAGGCTCTTTTAGGTTGTAAGTTCATGGAACCTGAAGATGTGGTTCAAGTCACATGGCAGAAGGTTTTACCTGATCAGGACCAGAACATGGCCACCTACCACACTGACTTTGGACAACTAGTGAATTCTGGCTTTGGAGATAAAGTGCGATTTAAAGTTGCTGAACTGAAGAACAGCTCCATAATTATTAGAAACGTTGTGGACCAGGACGAAGGCTGCTATCTGTGTTTGTTTAACACTTACAATTTTGGTGCTTTCATTGGCAAAACGTGCCTCCAAGTTTATGGTAAGAATCTGATGGTAGAACAACAGATTGTTCTAATCCTCCATGCAAAGTAAATTCAGGACCAAATGTGTCATGTCAGAAGCAAATGTCTATAACAATGTCCTTCATGTGATATCTGTCTTTGCAGAGCTGCATCAGCCCGTCCTTCATGTCACACAGTCAAACGGTACTGAAGAGTCAGTTGTGTCCTGCTCAGCTACAGGTCGACCTGCTCCCACTGTGATGCTGAGCGTCACACAACAAGGCCTCAACTTCTCCCACTACAGCACTGTCAGTGTCAATAACACCAACGCTACGGTCTCTGTCTGCACCACAGCTCTGCTGTCTGGGTTCCATGACAGCAGCATCCAGGTTGGATGTGTAGCGAGAGTCCTCTCAGGTCCTCAGAAAGAAGTGTTTATGGTGATTCCTGAGCTCAATCAGACATTTACTGATGGTGAGGAAAAACATCCAGAGATACAGATTTATAGATCAATAATTACTTCATAAATCTGATCACGTGACGTTTGTTTTTGCAGGATTTGATAAAGAATCTGGTTGTAAAAATAGAGATTTCAGTAAGTTAATCTTCCGGTGACCTAAAGTCAGTATTCATATTAATGTTGAGTGTATCAGATTAACAGTTGTTTTTTGTTTGTTCATTTTTTCAAAGGATGTACTTTTGTTGTATTAGCCTTGGCATTGACCTTTGGTTGTGTTGCTGCAGTCATCGGCAACCAAAAAAACACAGGTACAGTTATGTCTTTAACCCTTGTCTCTTTGTTGCTGTGTGTTGTTTGTTCAGGTTTAACTTTTTAAATCCTTCAGTCTGTAACTTTGAAATGAATCAGATGCCACAGACAGTCAGACCCTTTTTATACTGTCCTTCTTCACTTGAACATTTGCAAAATTATCTGTCTTTGCTCTGTTGTACTGCATATCATTGACATATTTTATATCTTTCAACTTGGCTAAATTCTTACCTAATATTCCTCTACTCTCCTGGTTAGTTTGCTATTTGTGAGAGAAAAACATTTCCTTCAAATGCAAAATGCCTGTTTATGGTGACCAAATGCTACATTCGCACCTCAGCAGACCTTCTGTCGGCACTGTCTTTAGACCAGAGCTTCATCAGGAAGCTGTCCCAGTGAGTAACACATAGGATATGATGGGTTTCAGATACTTGCTAATTAGATTTGAATTAGACCACTGTGTGTATGTTCTGCAAGGTTGATTTGCATTGAGTCATTCCTTTGTGCTTTTTATATAAATTCAGCTGCTGAGCTGAGTGGTTAAAAGAAACCATAACCTGTAAAACCTTGTCAATGTGATTGACCCACTCATGAGTGTAGTTCTGGTCTGCTCTCCATGTTTCCCTGTTTTGCTGATTAAACTCACCATAACCAAGACTGTGAGCTGACAAGGTGACAAGACGTTGTCATTGTAGTTTAACCGTTGTGTTATTGATTATTGACTGTTGTATACAGCACAGTGATATCTGAACCGCACGAGGACTGATGGCGCTAAAGAACAGGCTACAAGAGAAATGGTACTGGGTACTAAGAAGTGAGTGCCTGGCCTGGGCACAGTTTACCAACTGAATTGTTACCATTGTGTGGAAAAATGTTTAAACAGTTTTAATCAATTGACTGAATAGTGTTAATTGTGGTTTCCTAAATAAATGAAATTGGCGGTTTTACAGCTAACCTAATTAAAAGACGAACTGGAAAAGAAAGAAAGGGAGAGTGCAGAGCATAAAAATAAAACAAAACACAAGGTGTTCCAAGCTGACTGGAAGGCATTCAGGATGTGGAACGATGAATGTCATGTGAGGGAGAGTAGAATGTTTAGAAGACAGAACACAAACGAACATGAAACGCAGATAGAACACAGATAGAACCAGAACATACAGTATATAGATCAAAAAATGAACACTGAACCTCTGTATCCTGTATCGTCTAAGTTTCACAAGGTGGGTCCAGCTCTGGACACTGCTCCTCCACTGCCTCCTCTACCATGCCCGGGCCAACAGTGAATGGAGCCAGCACTCCTCCATCAACAGAAGCTTAACTACACAACACCATGTCCAGGGTCATGAGGGACTGCTCTGTGAATAAGCAACAGGCTGACTGAGTGGGAGAGCAGGGGGTGCAGACGCTGGATCAGGTGACATCCATCTTCTTCTTTTCCTTTCGGCTGCTCCCTTTCAGGAGTCGCCACAGCGAATCATGTGCCTCCATCTAACTCTATCCTCTGCATCCTCTTCACTCACACCAACTAACTTCATGTCCTCCCTCACTACATCCATAAATCTCCTCTTTGGTCTTCCTCTAGACCTCCTGCCTGGCAGCTCCAACCTCAGCATCCTTCTACCGATATATTCACAGTTTCTCCTCTGAACATGTCCAAACCACCTCAATCTGGCCTCTCTGACTTTATCTCCAAAACATCTAACATGAGCTGTCCCTCTGATGTCCTCATTCCTGATCCTGTCCATCCTCGTCACTCCCAAAGAGAACCTCAACATCTTAAGCTCTGCTACCTCCAGCTCTGCCTCCTGTCTTTTCTTCAGTGCCATTGTCTCTAAGCCGAACAACATTGCTGGTCTCACCACCATCTTGAACACCTTTCCTTTCATTCTCGCTGATACTCTTTTATCACACAACACACCTGACACTTTTCTCCACCCGTTCCAACCTGCCTGCACTCGCCTCTTCACCTCTTTTCCACACTCACCGTTGCTCTGAACCGTTGACCCTAAGTACTTAAAGTCCTGCACCTTCTTCACCTCTGCTCCCTGTAACCTCACCGTTCCACCTGGGTCCCTCTCATTGACACACATGTATTCTGTCTTGCTGCGGCTAAGCTTCATTCCTCTGTTTTCCAGAGCAGACCTCCACCTCTCTAGATTTTCCTCCACCTGCTCCCTGCTCTCACTACAAATAACAATGTCATCTGCAAACATCATAGTCCAGGGAGATTCTTGTCTAACCTCATCTGTCAGTCTGTCCATCACCAGAGCAAACAAGAAGGGGCTCAAAGCCGATCCTTGATGCAGACCCACCTCCACCTTGAACTCCTCTGTCACACCTACAGCACACCTCACCACTGTCTTACAGCTCTCATACATGTCCTGCACCACTCTAACATACTTCTCTGCCACTCCAGACGTCCTCATACAATACCACAGCTCCTCTCTCGGCACCCTGTCATACGCTTTTTCTAAATCTACGAAGACACAATGCAACTCCCTATGACCTTCTCTGTACTTCTCCATCAACGTCCTCAAAGCAAATACTGCATCTGTTGTACTCTTTCTAGGCATGAAACCATATTGCTGTTCACAAATACTCACCTCTGCCCTTAGCCGAGCTTCCACTACACTTTCCCACAACTTCATTGTGTGACTCATCAGCTTTATTCCTCTGTAGTTGCCACAGCTCTGCACATCTCCCTTGTTCTTAATAATTGGTACCAGTACACTTCTCCTCCAGTCCTCTGGCATCCTCTCACTCTCCAAGATCTTGTTAAACAAACTAGTCAAAAACTCTACTGCCACCTCTCCTAGACACTTCCATACCTCCACAGGTTTGTCATCAGGACCAACTGCCTTTCCACTCTTCATCCTCTTCAACGTCCTCCTCACTTCACTCTTACTAATCTTTGCTACTACCTGCTCCACACCAGTCACCTCTTCTACTCTTCGTTCCCTTTCATTTTCCTCGTTCATCAACTCTTCAAAGTACTCCTTCCATCTTCCCATCACACTCCTGGCACCTGTCAATACATTTCCATCCTTATCTTTAATCACACTAACCTGCTGCATATCCTTTCCATCTCTATCTCTTTGTCTGGCCAACCTGTACAAATCCACCTCTCCCTCTTTAGTGTCCAACCTAGCATACAAGTCCTCATATGCTCTTTGTTTGGCCTTTGCCACCTCTATCTTCACCTTACGCTGTATCTCCCTGTACTCCTGTCCACTCTCTTCAGTCCTCTCAGTGTCCCACTTCTTCTTAGCTAACCTCTTTCTCTGTATACACTCCTGAACTTCCTCGTTCCACCACCAAGTCTCCTTGTCCGCTTTCCTCTTTCCAGATGACACACCGAGTACCCTCCTACCTGTCTCCCTGATCAAATTAGCTGTAGTAGTCCAGTCATCTGGAAGCACCTCCAAACCACCCAGATTCTGTCTCAGCTCCTCCCTGAAAACTAAACGACATTCTTCCTTTTTCAACTTCCACCACTTCCTCCTCTGCTCTGCCTTAGTCCTCTTCATCTTCCTCACCACCAGCATCATTTTACACACCACCATCCTGTGTTGTCTGGCTACACTCTCCCCTACCAATGCTTTACAGTCACTGATCTCTTTCAGATTACAACGTCTACACAAGATGTAGTCTACCTGAGTGCTTCTCCCTCCGCTCTTGTACGTCACCCTATGTTCCTGCCTCTTCTGAAAGAAAGTGTTTACTACAGCCATTTCCATCCTCTTTGCAAAGTCAACCACCATCTGACCTTCTGCGTTCCTGTCCTGAAGACCAAACCTGCCCATAACAGTCTCATCAGCTCTGTTCCCTTCACCTACATGCCCATTGAAATCTGCACCAATGACAACTCTCTCCCCTCTGGGGATGATCTGCATCACTTCATCTAACTCACTCCAGAATTTCTCCTTCTCTTCTAACTCACATCCTACCTGTGGGGCATAACCACTCACAACATTGAACATCACCCCTTCAACTTCCAGCTTCAGACTCATCAACCTGTCTGACACTCTTTTCACCTCTAGAACATTCCTCACAAAATCCTCTTTCAATATAACTCCTACTCCATTTCTCTTCCTATCTGACCCATGGTAAAACAACTTGAACCCTGCTCCTAAGCTTTTAGCCTTGCTACCTTTCCACCTGGTCTCCTGGACACACAGTATGTCCACCTTCCTTCTCTGCATCATGTCGATCAACTCCCTAGCCTTCCCTGTCATAGTACCAACATTCAAAGTCCCTACTGTCAGTCCTACATTCTTAGCTTTCCTCTTCTCTCTCTGCCTACGAACACACCTTCCTCCTCTTCTTCTTCGTCTTCGACCAACAGTAGTCCAATTTCCACCGGTACCCTGTAGGTCAACAGCACAGGTGGCGGTCGTTGTTAACCCGGGCCCCGACCGATCCGGTATGGAAGTCTTTGTCACGATTCGCATGTTTGATTTGGCATGTGTTTTACGTCGGATGCCCTTCCTGCCACAACCCTCTGCATTTATCCAGACTTGGGACTGGCACAAGAAGACACTGGCTTGTGCCCCCTTGCGGTTTCATTGGATCAGGTAACATCCATACAGTAGCAGAAATCAGATCAGGTCACCCACACATTCACACACACAAAAACAGAAATATTCCAACATCATAAGTCACTACACTGCACAGCACACATAAATGTAGGACCAGAAGGTGAATATGAAAGTCAGTGGTATGTTGAAAATGGGGAATCTGAAGTGATATGCTTGACAAATGTGTATTGGACCATGACTGCTGCAGTTGCCTCTGTCTCACTCTCCTCTAAACAGGAATTACTATTTAAAGACGACACTCAACATTTCCCATTGGCTAAACCTTCTGACTGGAGCTGGCAAGAACTGGGCGCATGTACCACCAGCATCAGATCAGCTCATTGATGGCCATGACACCGCACATGCTTCAGCCTTTACCATCATAGAGAGCAGTTTACCACCAAAGCTCGAGCAAATTCCAAAATCTTTGGGCAGCTCATAAATATGACATGGGTCTTATGAAAGATACAGGGCCTCTGATAGTCCATCCAAAATCAGAGTACAGACCATGTCAAAACTGTTTACTGATTAATTTCACCTCTTATTTTACTTAAATAAATAATTAAAAAACAAATAATTAAATAAATTAATTTCTTCACACAAGAATTAATACTTGAGTTGTAACATATGCTTGTATTACACAAGCACCTGCTCTTGTAAAACATAACCAGCTAATGTTTACAAATCCGACATTTCACCTATATTAGCCTGCTATCTAAACAGACGCCCGAGGTTCACCACCAGTTGTTCACATTTCTAATCAATTTTACCTACTCAGCGACACACCCGTGTTATGACCCAAGTCCTTACGTGTGTTATTGTTATGTTGTCTTTTTCCTCCTCCTCCTGTGTTTTTGTGTGGGTGTGTTTTTATGTGGGTGTGTCTGAGGGGGTGGGGCCACAGGTGGTCCATTGGTCCATTCAAACTCAATGTCGCCACCTGATTGGACAGGATGGAGCGTCCTTCTCCATTTATAAAAGATGACAGCAGCCCAGCGGCCCGACCTCTGCCACTCCCAACCAACCCAGCATTCTGTACGCGACTACTGGACTTACAGTGAGCTCCGCACTTTGTTTTTGTAATTTGGAATTTTCTGTAAAAATTGTAAATAGAACTCACTGTAAAATATTGAGCACCAGGTAGCCATAAGAATAGATCTAGAATAGAATTTAAAACCCTGCTTCTTACATATAAAGCTCTTAACGGTCAGACTCCACCATATATAGAAGAGCTCATAGCACCATATCATCCCAGTAGACCACTTCGATCTCAGAATGCAGGCCTACTTGTGGTTCCCTGAATTTCCAAAGGTAGAATGGGAGGTAGAGCCTTTAGCTATCAAGCTCCTCTCCTGTGGAACCAGCTCCCAGTTCTTAGTCGGGAAGCAGACACCCTCTCTACTTGTAAGTCTAGGCTTAAAACCTTCCTCTTTAATAAAGCATATAGTTAGTTATAGTTATGCTACTATAGTTAGACTGCTTGGGGACCCATCCGCCGATGAACTGAGCTCCTTTCCTCCTTTTGACCCTCTCTCCTCACCTCTCACCCCACAATTGTCACCACTGTATGTCATTAACTCTGTTCTCTCCCGTAGTTGTCTTTGTCCTTCTCTGTCTCCCTCTCTCTGTCCCTTTCTGCAGGTGTCCCCGGCTTTGAAGCTGCGTGTCTTCCGGCCTGCAGCTACTGGTCCTACCAACCTGCCCGATGTTTTGTTGTTGCTTTTTGTTGCTCTTTTCTTTTTTTTCTACACTTTCCACTCACCCCACTCACTCCGTTTTGTGCAATGCTCTCTCAGCTGTTTGTCCCCAGGTGAAAGGAGCCCTGTCTACCCCTGCAGCCACTAACCTGCATGATCTCAAACCAGCATTGAAGGCAGAGGGACTCATCACGTGGGTCTGCGCCAGCCATTACAGGAGGATCGCCACACTGGATCCGGAGGGGGAACTACACCTAGAACTACACCCATCCCGGTTGAAGGAGGGACTGAGGTCACTGTGACATGACCTGAAAAGACGTTCTGGCTATGATGACACAAACACCTGGGGCTGATTTGAAATTGTGTTTGGCAGATGGAAAGCCTTCATCCTTTTACATCTCTAACTGGGAACTTCCATTTCATGAGAATGATGACATCAGTATTCAGTCCTTTGTTGTTGTTTATGATGATGAAACGTTTTGAAAATCAGTTGCATTGAGTCATTCCTTTGTGCTTTTATAAAGGTAATTTTATTTTTAGGATAATTTAATTGATTCGTTAATTTAGCAATTAAACCTTCATTTAAAAAAGTTATGTTTTGTTTAACATATTGTTTTATGCTTTTTGATAAACACTTTTTTTAAGAAAAATAAACTGGGAGGAAAAAAATGTGATGTTTTGTCGAATTTAACACTAAGTGACTCCAAAGAAAACCTCCTTATTTTAGTGGGTAAAGATTCAGTTATTTATCAGATACAAAACAACAATTCAGTTCTCCTTCCAGAAGCTATGATTGATCACTTTTTTGGTTGGTTTTAAACTTATTTGTGCTCAGTCTGTAATAGTTTATCGGTGTAGATTGGCAGATCACTGCTGACAGATAAATACAAATTTAAGTCCTTTACATATCATTTCCTCTATGCACGTGTAAAATCTGTTACACAAACACAGCAGACTGTGTTGGCATCTGTGGGGGAATAATTCATGGCTGCTAAATGTTCTGCACACGCCACAATAGTAAGACATTACTGTATCTTCCTCGTCTGGGTTTTATTTTTATATGTGTTAACTTGCAAGCCTGAGCAAGCAGCAGGGGTCTTGAACCAGGCTAATGATTTATGTTGAAGTTATTCTTTTTTAGTCATGATGTCAAATCTGATGCAGCAAAATTTTCAGTGATTAACGTAGGACAACTGAAATGTATAATATTTGTTAATGTACCTTGTGTTTGTCTGTGCATTTGTTAGTTTATCAAGTTATGAAATCTTGATGGCCTTTTGATGATATACTTGTGAATATTGTGCATAAAAATGCAGCAAGAACACGGCCACCAGAGGTCTCTGTTCATTCACACTTCACCTTTCAGGAGGAGTGGAGTGTGTTTGAGAGAGCAGGGAGTGAAAGGAGGCAGCAGGAGCTCAGCACTGCTCAGTCGGAGTTTGATAAGCCACAAGTTATTCTGCTCTGTTTTCAAGAACTGTATCACAGGGAGCATCTCCACTACTGAGAGCAGAGGACTGTGATCTGTCAGAGTGTAAGTTTGATGTTGTTTTTTTCCTTAACAAATTTAGTTCCAGCCAGAGTCAGTTTGAAATAATGTTTGTAGTTTTGAGTCCAGAAACATCAACCTACATCACCTACATTCAAACCCTACAGTCAGTGTATCTGTTTTTCTCCTTTTAATCTGTCTTCCATTTAACTTGTCTCCTGGCAATGAACCAGCTGTGACAACAATGTTTATTGCACATCTGCATGCAGAGGTGACTTGAAGATTTTGGTTGCCAGCCTACTTTTATTCCCCCTGTCCCGGTTAAGTTAAATTCACTTTTAAAAGAATTGAATTGACCTCAATGGAACAATCACACGCTTGTCCAACCACCAACCTTCCATGAATATATTTAGAAAGTTGCATGTTATTGTGCATCTGTTGGAGGTTCACATTAAAAGGCTACAGTTGATTGACTGAATCAGATTTGACATAAGAAGCGTGTTTGTGATGGAAAAGCGGCTCAAGTGTTGCCCAACAGGAGCAGGCTGCATGTTTGAAGCCAGATGTTTGAGGGTGTAAAAGAGCCATAAAACTCTGGTGTCTGGACCAGGTCCAACCTGTGGTTTGTGTGGGTTTTTCTTTCCCAGGCAGGTCACTTGTAGAGCCTGATCAAATGCCTTTTATTGCCTGATCCCTGCTGTTTCCACCATTTGGTCCTGAAAATAGGCCAGTGATCTGTTCCCAGTACAGCTGTTGAGTAGCTTTACAGTAACTAGTGCTGCAGTTACAGTCCCATCCCAAGGAGCAGGTATCGCCACAAGAATATCAAACTCTCTGAGTGTGTGTGCAGTTGAGCTTTATTACACTGTGGTAGCCCTTGACTGGGTGCAGCAAACCAGACCCAACTTGGTTATGACATGCAGTGACTCTGCTCTGTGCAGTAATAGACCACGTACATCAAGGTGTCAGCAAGACTTGTTGATGGAAGCACTGATGATTCCCTCTGCAGTAGTAAGACAGGGAACAGATGTACAATTAATCTGGGTCCCTGCCCGTTACTGCATTGTAGGGAATGAGAGAGTGGACAGGTTGGCAAAGCAAGCTATTAAACAGTTAAATATAGATGTTGATATTAAACTTTCAAAGGTGGAAGGAAAGAACATAGTATGGGGAGAAATTAAGCAGCAGTACTTGGATCAGGAAAAGAAGGCTAGTGTTAGGTCACAAGGAGCAGGGGAGGGAATAGAAATGAGGAGGTGGTTAATGACCAGGCTACGAATAGGACATGGTCATTTAAATTGTACTCTTCACTTCATAGGGAAACATCAGACTGGGCTGTGTGAAGAATGTCAGGGGTTATTAACGGTGGAACATGTCATGTTAAACTGTAGGAAGCACATAGTCGAGAGAGAGCACATGATGGGTGAGTGGAGAAAACATGAGTGTTAAATCTGGGACAAACTGGAGCCAAATAATCAGTGTAGAGGTGCAGTGTTCAAAGGCCTGATGTCAAGAATGTAAGAGTATAGTATATGTAGGGAGATGTTAAAACCAGAAGATGGCAGCAATGCAACTGATGGGATGGAGGCTGCCCTGAAGCCGCGAAGATCAAGCGGGAAAGTGAACCCTGTACCTGAGATGGCAGATTGTGTGGTTTTATTTTCCCTAGTTTTTTTGTCACTCTTTCTGAAAGATGAGACAGAAATTACAAATACTTACGTTGCATGTTTCGTTGCGTTATTACGCAATATTTTACGCGGTGTCAGTTTACAATGGAAAGTTCGTATAAAACATAATATAACATTAAAAAGTAATAATCACTGCTTTACCGAACAGAAACGTCTTTAACCGTTTTTTGAAATAGTCCACAGGCTGTGGTGCCCTCACGTTCTCAGGCAGAGTGTCCAGAGCCGTGGAGCAGCTGTTAAGAGGGCTCGATCCCCCGTTGTGTGGAGTTTGGTTCTGGAGGGGTAGAGGCGATAAGTGTTGGTGGAACGAAGATGTCTTGTTGTAGTTTGCGATGTGAGGGGTTCTTTAAGCTATTGTGGGGCATTTCCAAGGATGCACTGGTGGGTAATTAGACAGACTTCGTATTAAATGCAAAAGTGGATGGGGACCCAGTGAAGTGTCCGGAGAACAGAAGTGATGTGCTCATTAATGATGGGCGGATCGATACCAGAAAATCTATATTTCGATTTTGACGGCCAATTTTTAAGTATCGATTCTCAAGTTAAAATATCGATATTTTCTGTTTATTTATTCATATTTTCTCTGCAGTCATATCCGAATGTTTTCTGCTCCTTCTACATCAATTTGTATATTATTTGTGATGCACCGCATAGGAACTACTTTTCCTTCCGCCGATCAGCCCCATGATCCACAATCTTCAACCAAACTTCTTCGACACGTGCTCGGCCGGCTGGCGGCTCCGCCTCCAAGCACAGGCAGCATTTCGGACCGAAATGTATCATTTTTATTCACTGACTATTTCGCTACGAACGTTCTGTTTCAAGAGAATTGTAGAAATAGGCAAAGTGTGTCTAATCCATAATTGGTTTTAAACAAAGGGAGGGAAATACAGATGGGTATATAAGACATCCATGTAGATGAGGGCGAGTCATGGATATCAAGTGCTTCTTAGGAATTCCTGGTGTCAGACTTGTTCCTGACTATTGCGAAATCCACTCGGTAGAACTTTCCCGTCGATGTATAGCTCTGTTATTTACGCTCGTTGACTGGAAGTCAATTCAAGTCATACATCCGTCACATCCATTCCGCATAAACAAGTGCATAATGAGCATCCCGGATTTTGACGCAACGCATAGCTCACTAACGCTGAACACGGATGACATTTCTTTATTTCCACTTTATAAGGAACCACACTCCACAGACATTATAACTGAGAGCTGCCTAGTCATTGATGCCTAAATCCCCGATATGCGAGTGGTCCATTGTTTACTCAACCAGGAAGTAGGAACCAGTGTGAGATAGGTGACGTCACTACATAGTTTTAGATATTGTTGCAGGAAGCTGGGAAGTACAGTTAATAAATTATAAAAAAAAAAAAACACGACACCAGATGCAAATTGTAAACACAGTATTGCGCATTGTAAATCAGCCGATATATTAACAATGTCTTCTCTGAACATGTCCAAACAACCTCAATCTGGCCTCTCTGACTTTATCTCCAAAACATCTAACATGAGCTGTCCCTCTGATGTCCTCATTCCTGATCTTGTCCATCCTCATCACTCCCAAAGAGAACCTCAACATCTTAAGCACTGCTACCTCCAGCTCTGCCTCCTCTCTTTTCTTCAGTGCCACTGTCTCTAAGCCGAACAACATCGCTGGTCTCACCACCGTCTTGAACACCTTTCCTTCGATTTCACATTTCCCTTCGATTGAACATAGTATGGGGAGAAATTAAGCAGCAGTACTTGGATCAGGAAAAGAAGGCTAGTGTTAGGTCACAAGGAGCAGGGGAGGGAATAGAAATGAGGAGGTGGTTAATGACCAGGCTACAAATAGGACATGGTCATTTAAATTGTACTCTTCACTTCATAGGGAAACATCAGACTGGGCTGTGTGAAGAATGTCAGGAGTTATTAAGGGTGGAACATGTCATGTTAAACTGTAGGAAGCACATAGTTGAGAGAGAGCACATGATGGGTGAGTGGAGAAAACATGAGTGTTAAATGTGGGGTTAGAGGACAAACTGGAGCCAAATAATCAGTGTAGAGGTGCAGTGTTCAAAGGCCTGATGTCAAGAATGTAAGAGTATAGTATATGTAGGGAGATGTTAAAGCCAGAAGATGGCAGCAATGCAACTGATGGCATGCAGGCTGCCCTGAAGCCGCGAAGAAGAAGAAGAAAAGAGAAGAAGAAGAAGGCGGAAGTAAATTTTAAAATCAAGCGGGAAAGTGAAGCCTGTAGCTGAGATGGCAGATTGTGTGGTTTTATTTTCCCTAGTTTTTTTGTCACTCTTTCTGAAAGGTGAGACAGAAATTACAAATACTTACGTTGCATGTTTCGTTGCGGTATAACGCAATATTTTAAGCTTAAGCTTCAACTAAACTTCAACACGTGCTCGGCCGGCTGGCGGCTCCGCCTCCTAAGCACAGGCAGCATTTCGGACCGAAATGTATCATTTTTATTCACGTACTATTTCGCTACGAATGTTTTGTTTCAAGAGAATTGTAGAAATAGGCAAAGTGTGTCTAATTCATAATTGGTTTTAAACAAAGGGAAGGAAATACAGATTGGTATATAAGACATACATGTAGTTGAGGGTGAGTCATGGATATCAAGTGACATAAACTGTTCACCTGATAAAGAAAGTGTCATGGACTAGAACTAGTCAGAACTAGAAATAATGAAAATGTTAAAAATGCCAATAGGTTGAACAATGATTTTGCTGTCATTTTAATGTTTTTAATTATTCCCTGTAAGAGCTCACGTGATTGTGTTTCATCGTGATCAGATGACAGAATTAACATAACACTCTGGATATCGGATCAGATCGATATCGCGATACTAACCAAGGTATTACTTGGTATCGGATCGAATCTGAAATCCCTGGTATCGCCCATCACTAGTGCTCATATTTCCGCACCCTCAAGGATCCTGGCTGTACTGTTTTGAATGTATTGGAGCTTTTCAAGGCATCTGCCAAAGATCCCAAGGAGGAGGGCATTGCAGTAGTCCAGCCTGGAGCAGACAAAGGCTTGGATCAGCCTTTCAGCTTGGGCGAGCGAGCGGGAGGGAGGGATGGAGTTTGGCTATGTTTCTGAGATGGAAAAAATGCAATTTTAAAGAGGTGTTGGACATGTGTTTTGGATGACAGGTGGGGGTCGAACTTGACCCCCAAGTTGTTAACAGAGTAGGAGAGTGTAATGCTGTGGCCAGAAAAGGACATGCAGTTAATGGGGGAGGAATGAAGCTGCTGGGTGGTACCAATTAGAAGGGCTTCAGTTTTAGTGCTGTTCAGCTGAAGGAAGTTCTCTGAAATCCACACCTCAGTGTCTTCAGGGCAGCAGGTGAGAGTCGACGGAAGTGTCGGGGAGGTCGGGCTCAACCTCACACAGAGCTGAGTATCATCAGCATTGCAGTGGAAGGAGACTCCATGCTTGCTAATGACGTGGCCCAGTGGGAGCATATAGATGTTGAAAAGGGTTGGCCCAAGAACCGACCCCTTTGTACCCCATTAATGACCGAATGTGGCAGAGATTTTGCATCCCCCAGGGCCACATACTCAGCTCTATTTGTGAGATAGGACCCAAACCACCCCCCGAGCAGTGCCAGAAATTCCAGCGATATACTGTAGATGATGAAGGAGAATTTTGTGGTCAACTGTATCAACTGCGGCAGTGAGATCCAGAAGAATGACAAGTGATGGGAAGCGCTGGTCACCAACCTTTAGGAGGTCATTGGTGACCCTGACCAGGGCTGTCTCTGTGCTGTGGGAGGGGGGGATGTATCTTTTGAGGTGATCCTGAAGCTGGGCTAAGAGCTTTTTCCAGGACCTTTGACAGGAATGGAAGGTTGGAGATTGGACGATAGTTTACCATAACATCAGGATCCAGGGAGGGTTTTTTTTTTTTTTTTTAGATGTGGTGTAATTCTTGCAGTTTTCAATTATGATGGGACTTAGCAGCTCTGGAGGGAGTAATAATGATGCTGGTGATGAGGGAGCTTATGTCTGAGACATTAGCTTTTACCAAGGGAGTGCGGAGAGGGTCCAAGGTGCACGTTGAGGGTCCCATCCTTTGTATAATGACCTCAAGTTCTTTCAATACTGTATATTGTATGTGTATTAATATAATGATGTATAATTACAGGTGCAGCTCTGATTGAAACACGGGAGACTGAACTGGCAGCTGTGGGAGAAGAGGCTCTTTTAGGTTGTAAGTTCATGGAACCTGAAGATGTGGTTCAAGTCACATGGCAGAATGTTTTACCTGATCAGGACCAGAACATGGCCACCTACCACACTGACTTTGGACAACTAGTGAATTCTGGCTTTGGAGATAAAGTGCGATTTAAAGTTGCTGAACTGAAGAACAGCTCCATAATTATTAGAAACGTTGTGGACCAGGACGAAGGCTGCTATCTGTGTTTGTTTAACACTTACAATTTTGGTGCTTTCATTGGCAAAACGTGCCTCCAAGTTTATGGTAAGAATCTGATGGTAGAACAACAGATTGTTCTAATCCTCCATGCAAAGTAAATTCAGGACCAAATGTGTCATGTCAGAAGCAAATGTCTATAACAATGTCCTTCATGTGATATCTGTCTTTGCAGAGCTGCATCAGCCCGTCCTTCATGTCACACAGTCAAACGGTACTGAAGAGTCAGTTGTGTCCTGCTCAGCTACAGGTCGACCTGCTCCCACTGTGATGCTGAGCGTCACACAACAAGGCCTCAACTTCTCCCACTACAGCACTGTCAGTGTCAATAACACCAACGCTACGGTCTCTGTCTGCACCACAGCTCTGCTGTCTGGGTTCCATGACAGCAGCATCCAGGTTGGATGTGTAGCGAGAGTCCTCTCAGGTCCTCAGAAAGAAGTGTTTATGGTGATTCCTGAGCTCAATCAGACATTTACTGATGGTGAGGAAAAACATCCAGAGATACAGATTTATAGATCAATAATTACTTCATAAATCTGATCACGTGACGTTTGTTTTTGCAGGATTTGATAAAGAATCTGGTTGTAAAAATAGAGATTTCAGTAAGTTAATCTTCCGGTGACCTAAAGTCAGTATTCATATTAATGTTGAGTGTATCAGATTAACAGTTGTTTTTTGTTTGTTCATTTTTTCAAAGGATGTACTTTTGTTGTATTAGCCTTGGCATTGACCTTTGGTTGTGTTGCTGCAGTCATCGGCAACCAAAAAAACACAGGTACAGTTATGTCTTTAACCCTTGTCTCTTTGTTGCTGTGTGTTGTTTGTTCAGGTTTAACTTTTTAAATCCTTCAGTCTGTAACTTTGAAATGAATCAGATGCCACAGACAGTCAGACCCTTTTTATACTGTCCTTCTTCACTTGAACATTTGCAAAATTATCTGTCTTTGCTCTGTTGTACTGCATATCATTGACATATTTTATATCTTTCAACTTGGCTAAATTCTTACCTAATATTCCTCTACTCTCCTGGTTAGTTTGCTATTTGTGAGAGAAAAACATTTCCTTCAAATGCAAAATGCCTGTTTATGGTGACCAAATGCTACATTCGCACCTCAGCAGACCTTCTGTCGGCACTGTCTTTAGACCAGAGCTTCATCAGGAAGCTGTCCCAGTGAGTAACACATAGGAGATGATGGGTTTCAGATACTTGCTAATTAGATTTGAATTAGACCACTGTGTGTATGTTCTGCAAGGTTGATTTGCATTGAGTCATTCCTTTGTGCTTTTTATATAAATTCAGCTGCTGAGCTGAGTGGTTAAAAGAAACCATAACCTGTAAAACCTTGTCAATGTGATTGACCCACTCATGAGTGTAGTTCTGGTCTGCTCTCCATGTTTCCCTGTTTTGCTGATTAAACTCACCATAACCAAGACTGTGAGCTGACAAGGTGACAAGACGTTGTCATTGTAGTTTAACCGTTGTGTTATTGATTATTGACTGTTGTATACAGCACAGTGATATCTGAACCGCACGAGGACTGATGGCGCTAAAGAACAGGCTACAAGAGAAATGGTACTGGGTACTAAGAAGTGAGTGCCTGGCCTGGGCACAGTTTACCAACTGAATTGTTACCATTGTGTGGAAAAATGTTTAAACAGTTTTAATCAATTGACTGAATAGTGTTAATTGTGGTTTCCTAAATAAATGAAATTGGCGGTTTTACAGCTAACCTAATTAAAAGACGAACTGGAAAAGAAAGAAAGGGAGAGTGCAGAGCATAAAAATAAAACAAAACACAAGGTGTTCCAAGCTGACTGGAAGGCATTCAGGATGTGGAACGATGAATGTCATGTGAGGGAGAGTAGAATGTTTAGAAGACAGAACACAAACGAACATGAAACGCAGATAGAACACAGATAGAACCAGAACATACAGTATATAGATCAAAAAATGAACACTGAACCTCTGTATCCTGTATCGTCTAAGTTTCACAAGGTGGGTCCAGCTCTGGACACTGCTCCTCCACTGCCTCCTCTACCATGCCCGGGCCAACAGTGAATGGAGCCAGCACTCCTCCATCAACAGAAGCTTAACTACACAACACCATGTCCAGGGTCATGAGGGACTGCTCTGTGAATAAGCAACAGGCTGACTGAGTGGGAGAGCAGGGGGTGCAGACGCTGGATCAGGTGACATCCATCTTCTTCTTTTCCTTTCGGCTGCTCCCTTTCAGGAGTCGCCACAGCGAATCATGTGCCTCCATCTAACTCTATCCTCTGCATCCTCTTCACTCACACCAACTAACTTCATGTCCTCCCTCACTACATCCATAAATCTCCTCTTTGGTCTTCCTCTAGACCTCCTGCCTGGCAGCTCCAACCTCAGCATCCTTCTACCGATATATTCACAGTTTCTCCTCTGAACATGTCCAAACCACCTCAATCTGGCCTCTCTGACTTTATCTCCAAAACATCTAACATGAGCTGTCCCTCTGATGTCCTCATTCCTGATCCTGTCCATCCTCGTCACTCCCAAAGAGAACCTCAACATCTTAAGCTCTGCTACCTCCAGCTCTGCCTCCTGTCTTTTCTTCAGTGCCATTGTCTCTAAGCCGAACAACATTGCTGGTCTCACCACCATCTTGAACACCTTTCCTTTCATTCTCGCTGATACTCTTTTATCACACAACACACCTGACACTTTTCTCCACCCGTTCCAACCTGCCTGCACTCGCCTCTTCACCTCTTTTCCACACTCACCGTTGCTCTGAACCGTTGACCCTAAGTACTTAAAGTCCTGCACCTTCTTCACCTCTGCTCCCTGTAACCTCACCGTTCCACCTGGGTCCCTCTCATTGACACACATGTATTCTGTCTTGCTGCGGCTAAGCTTCATTCCTCTGTTTTCCAGAGCAGACCTCCACCTCTCTAGATTTTCCTCCACCTGCTCCCTGCTCTCACTACAAATAACAATGTCATCTGCAAACATCATAGTCCAGGGAGATTCTTGTCTAACCTCATCTGTCAGTCTGTCCATCACCAGAGCAAACAAGAAGGGGCTCAAAGCCGATCCTTGATGCAGACCCACCTCCACCTTGAACTCCTCTGTCACACCTACAGCACACCTCACCACTGTCTTACAGCTCTCATACATGTCCTGCACCACTCTAACATACTTCTCTGCCACTCCAGACGTCCTCATACAATACCACAGCTCCTCTCTCGGCACCCTGTCATACGCTTTTTCTAAATCTACGAAGACACAATGCAACTCCCTATGACCTTCTCTGTACTTCTCCATCAACGTCCTCAAAGCAAATACTGCATCTGTTGTACTCTTTCTAGGCATGAAACCATATTGCTGTTCACAAATACTCACCTCTGCCCTTAGCCGAGCTTCCACTACACTTTCCCACAACTTCATTGTGTGACTCATCAGCTTTATTCCTCTGTAGTTGCCACAGCTCTGCACATCTCCCTTGTTCTTAATAATTGGTACCAGTACACTTCTCCTCCAGTCCTCTGGCATCCTCTCACTCTCCAAGATCTTGTTAAACAAACTAGTCAAAAACTCTACTGCCACCTCTCCTAGACACTTCCATACCTCCACAGGTTTGTCATCAGGACCAACTGCCTTTCCACTCTTCATCCTCTTCAACGTCCTCCTCACTTCACTCTTACTAATCTTTGCTACTACCTGCTCCACACCAGTCACCTCTTCTACTCTTCGTTCCCTTTCATTTTCCTCGTTCATCAACTCTTCAAAGTACTCCTTCCATCTTCCCATCACACTCCTGGCACCTGTCAATACATTTCCATCCTTATCTTTAATCACACTAACCTGCTGCATATCCTTTCCATCTCTATCTCTTTGTCTGGCCAACCTGTACAAATCCACCTCTCCCTCTTTAGTGTCCAACCTAGCATACAAGTCCTCATATGCTCTTTGTTTGGCCTTTGCCACCTCTATCTTCACCTTACGCTGTATCTCCCTGTACTCCTGTCCACTCTCTTCAGTCCTCTCAGTGTCCCACTTCTTCTTAGCTAACCTCTTTCTCTGTATACACTCCTGAACTTCCTCGTTCCACCACCAAGTCTCCTTGTCCGCTTTCCTCTTTCCAGATGACACACCGAGTACCCTCCTACCTGTCTCCCTGATCAAATTAGCTGTAGTAGTCCAGTCATCTGGAAGCACCTCCAAACCACCCAGATTCTGTCTCAGCTCCTCCCTGAAAACTAAACGACATTCTTCCTTTTTCAACTTCCACCACTTCCTCCTCTGCTCTGCCTTAGTCCTCTTCATCTTCCTCACCACCAGCATCATTTTACACACCACCATCCTGTGTTGTCTGGCTACACTCTCCCCTACCAATGCTTTACAGTCACTGATCTCTTTCAGATTACAACGTCTACACAAGATGTAGTCTACCTGAGTGCTTCTCCCTCCGCTCTTGTACGTCACCCTATGTTCCTGCCTCTTCTGAAAGAAAGTGTTTACTACAGCCATTTCCATCCTCTTTGCAAAGTCAACCACCATCTGACCTTCTGCGTTCCTGTCCTGAAGACCAAACCTGCCCATAACAGTCTCATCAGCTCTGTTCCCTTCACCTACATGCCCATTGAAATCTGCACCAATGACAACTCTCTCCCCTCTGGGGATGATCTGCATCACTTCATCTAACTCACTCCAGAATTTCTCCTTCTCTTCTAACTCACATCCTACCTGTGGGGCATAACCACTCACAACATTGAACATCACCCCTTCAACTTCCAGCTTCAGACTCATCAACCTGTCTGACACTCTTTTCACCTCTAGAACATTCCTCACAAAATCCTCTTTCAATATAACTCCTACTCCATTTCTCTTCCTATCTGACCCATGGTAAAACAACTTGAACCCTGCTCCTAAGCTTTTAGCCTTGCTACCTTTCCACCTGGTCTCCTGGACACACAGTATGTCCACCTTCCTTCTCTGCATCATGTCGATCAACTCCCTAGCCTTCCCTGTCATAGTACCAACATTCAAAGTCCCTACTGTCAGTCCTACATTCTTAGCTTTCCTCTTCTCTCTCTGCCTACGAACACACCTTCCTCCTCTTCTTCTTCGTCTTCGACCAACAGTAGTCCAATTTCCACCGGTACCCTGTAGGTCAACAGCACAGGTGGCGGTCGTTGTTAACCCGGGCCCCGACCGATCCGGTATGGAAGTCTTTGTCACGATTCGCATGTTTGATTTGGCATGTGTTTTACGTCGGATGCCCTTCCTGCCACAACCCTCTGCATTTATCCAGACTTGGGACTGGCACAAGAAGACACTGGCTTGTGCCCCCTTGCGGTTTCATTGGATCAGGTAACATCCATACAGTAGCAGAAATCAGATCAGGTCACCCACACATTCACACACACAAAAACAGAAATATTCCAACATCATAAGTCACTACACTGCACAGCACACATAAATGTAGGACCAGAAGGTGAATATGAAAGTCAGTGGTATGTTGAAAATGGGGAATCTGAAGTGATATGCTTGACAAATGTGTATTGGACCATGACTGCTGCAGTTGCCTCTGTCTCACTCTCCTCTAAACAGGAATTACTATTTAAAGACGACACTCAACATTTCCCATTGGCTAAACCTTCTGACTGGAGCTGGCAAGAACTGGGCGCATGTACCACCAGCATCAGATCAGCTCATTGATGGCCATGACACCGCACATGCTTCAGCCTTTACCATCATAGAGAGCAGTTTACCACCAAAGCTCGAGCAAATTCCAAAATCTTTGGGCAGCTCATAAATATGACATGGGTCTTATGAAAGATACAGGGCCTCTGATAGTCCATCCAAAATCAGAGTACAGACCATGTCAAAACTGTTTACTGATTAATTTCACCTCTTATTTTACTTAAATAAATAATTAAAAAACAAATAATTAAATAAATTAATTTCTTCACACAAGAATTAATACTTGAGTTGTAACATATGCTTGTATTACACAAGCACCTGCTCTTGTAAAACATAACCAGCTAATGTTTACAAATCCGACATTTCACCTATATTAGCCTGCTATCTAAACAGACGCCCGAGGTTCACCACCAGTTGTTCACATTTCTAATCAATTTTACCTACTCAGCGACACACCCGTGTTATGACCCAAGTCCTTACGTGTGTTATTGTTATGTTGTCTTTTTCCTCCTCCTCCTGTGTTTTTGTGTGGGTGTGTTTTTATGTGGGTGTGTCTGAGGGGGTGGGGCCACAGGTGGTCCATTGGTCCATTCAAACTCAATGTCGCCACCTGATTGGACAGGATGGAGCGTCCTTCTCCATTTATAAAAGATGACAGCAGCCCAGCGGCCCGACCTCTGCCACTCCCAACCAACCCAGCATTCTGTACGCGACTACTGGACTTACAGTGAGCTCCGCACTTTGTTTTTGTAATTTGGAATTTTCTGTAAAAATTGTAAATAGAACTCACTGTAAAATATTGAGCACCAGGTAGCCATAAGAATAGATCTAGAATAGAATTTAAAACCCTGCTTCTTACATATAAAGCTCTTAACGGTCAGACTCCACCATATATAGAAGAGCTCATAGCACCATATCATCCCAGTAGACCACTTCGATCTCAGAATGCAGGCCTACTTGTGGTTCCCTGAATTTCCAAAGGTAGAATGGGAGGTAGAGCCTTTAGCTATCAAGCTCCTCTCCTGTGGAACCAGCTCCCAGTTCTTAGTCGGGAAGCAGACACCCTCTCTACTTGTAAGTCTAGGCTTAAAACCTTCCTCTTTAATAAAGCATATAGTTAGTTATAGTTATGCTACTATAGTTAGACTGCTTGGGGACCCATCCGCCGATGAACTGAGCTCCTTTCCTCCTTTTGACCCTCTCTCCTCACCTCTCACCCCACAATTGTCACCACTGTATGTCATTAACTCTGTTCTCTCCCGTAGTTGTCTTTGTCCTTCTCTGTCTCCCTCTCTCTGTCCCTTTCTGCAGGTGTCCCCGGCTTTGAAGCTGCGTGTCTTCCGGCCTGCAGCTACTGGTCCTACCAACCTGCCCGATGTTTTGTTGTTGCTTTTTGTTGCTCTTTTCTTTTTTTTCTACACTTTCCACTCACCCCACTCACTCCGTTTTGTGCAATGCTCTCTCAGCTGTTTGTCCCCAGGTGAAAGGAGCCCTGTCTACCCCTGCAGCCACTAACCTGCATGATCTCAAACCAGCATTGAAGGCAGAGGGACTCATCACGTGGGTCTGCGCCAGCCATTACAGGAGGATCGCCACACTGGATCCGGAGGGGGAACTACACCTAGAACTACACCCATCCCGGTTGAAGGAGGGACTGAGGTCACTGTGACATGACCTGAAAAGACGTTCTGGCTATGATGACACAAACACCTGGGGCTGATTTGAAATTGTGTTTGGCAGATGGAAAGCCTTCATCCTTTTACATCTCTAACTGGGAACTTCCATTTCATGAGAATGATGACATCAGTATTCAGTCCTTTGTTGTTGTTTATGATGATGAAACGTTTTGAAAATCAGTTGCATTGAGTCATTCCTTTGTGCTTTTATAAAGGTAATTTTATTTTTAGGATAATTTAATTGATTCGTTAATTTAGCAATTAAACCTTCATTTAAAAAAGTTATGTTTTGTTTAACATATTGTTTTATGCTTTTTGATAAACACTTTTTTTAAGAAAAATAAACTGGGAGGAAAAAAATGTGATGTTTTGTCGAATTTAACACTAAGTGACTCCAAAGAAAACCTCCTTATTTTAGTGGGTAAAGATTCAGTTATTTATCAGATACAAAACAACAATTCAGTTCTCCTTCCAGAAGCTATGATTGATCACTTTTTTGGTTGGTTTTAAACTTATTTGTGCTCAGTCTGTAATAGTTTATCGGTGTAGATTGGCAGATCACTGCTGACAGATAAATACAAATTTAAGTCCTTTACATATCATTTCCTCTATGCACGTGTAAAATCTGTTACACAAACACAGCAGACTGTGTTGGCATCTGTGGGGGAATAATTCATGGCTGCTAAATGTTCTGCACACGCCACAATAGTAAGACATTACTGTATCTTCCTCGTCTGGGTTTTATTTTTATATGTGTTAACTTGCAAGCCTGAGCAAGCAGCAGGGGTCTTGAACCAGGCTAATGATTTATGTTGAAGTTATTCTTTTTTAGTCATGATGTCAAATCTGATGCAGCAAAATTTTCAGTGATTAACGTAGGACAACTGAAATGTATAATATTTGTTAATGTACCTTGTGTTTGTCTGTGCATTTGTTAGTTTATCAAGTTATGAAATCTTGATGGCCTTTTGATGATATACTTGTGAATATTGTGCATAAAAATGCAGCAAGAACACGGCCACCAGAGGTCTCTGTTCATTCACACTTCACCTTTCAGGAGGAGTGGAGTGTGTTTGAGAGAGCAGGGAGTGAAAGGAGGCAGCAGGAGCTCAGCACTGCTCAGTCGGAGTTTGATAAGCCACAAGTTATTCTGCTCTGTTTTCAAGAACTGTATCACAGGGAGCATCTCCACTACTGAGAGCAGAGGACTGTGATCTGTCAGAGTGTAAGTTTGATGTTGTTTTTTTCCTTAACAAATTTAGTTCCAGCCAGAGTCAGTTTGAAATAATGTTTGTAGTTTTGAGTCCAGAAACATCAACCTACATCACCTACATTCAAACCCTACAGTCAGTGTATCTGTTTTTCTCCTTTTAATCTGTCTTCCATTTAACTTGTCTCCTGGCAATGAACCAGCTGTGACAACAATGTTTATTGCACATCTGCATGCAGAGGTGACTTGAAGATTTTGGTTGCCAGCCTACTTTTATTCCCCCTGTCCCGGTTAAGTTAAATTCACTTTTAAAAGAATTGAATTGACCTCAATGGAACAATCACACGCTTGTCCAACCACCAACCTTCCATGAATATATTTAGAAAGTTGCATGTTATTGTGCATCTGTTGGAGGTTCACATTAAAAGGCTACAGTTGATTGACTGAATCAGATTTGACATAAGAAGCGTGTTTGTGATGGAAAAGCGGCTCAAGTGTTGCCCAACAGGAGCAGGCTGCATGTTTGAAGCCAGATGTTTGAGGGTGTAAAAGAGCCATAAAACTCTGGTGTCTGGACCAGGTCCAACCTGTGGTTTGTGTGGGTTTTTCTTTCCCAGGCAGGTCACTTGTAGAGCCTGATCAAATGCCTTTTATTGCCTGATCCCTGCTGTTTCCACCATTTGGTCCTGAAAATAGGCCAGTGATCTGTTCCCAGTACAGCTGTTGAGTAGCTTTACAGTAACTAGTGCTGCAGTTACAGTCCCATCCCAAGGAGCAGGTATCGCCACAAGAATATCAAACTCTCTGAGTGTGTGTGCAGTTGAGCTTTATTACACTGTGGTAGCCCTTGACTGGGTGCAGCAAACCAGACCCAACTTGGTTATGACATGCAGTGACTCTGCTCTGTGCAGTAATAGACCACGTACATCAAGGTGTCAGCAAGACTTGTTGATGGAAGCACTGATGATTCCCTCTGCAGTAGTAAGACAGGGAACAGATGTACAATTAATCTGGGTCCCTGCCCGTTACTGCATTGTAGGGAATGAGAGAGTGGACAGGTTGGCAAAGCAAGCTATTAAACAGTTAAATATAGATGTTGATATTAAACTTTCAAAGGTGGAAGGAAAGAACATAGTATGGGGAGAAATTAAGCAGCAGTACTTGGATCAGGAAAAGAAGGCTAGTGTTAGGTCACAAGGAGCAGGGGAGGGAATAGAAATGAGGAGGTGGTTAATGACCAGGCTACGAATAGGACATGGTCATTTAAATTGTACTCTTCACTTCATAGGGAAACATCAGACTGGGCTGTGTGAAGAATGTCAGGGGTTATTAACGGTGGAACATGTCATGTTAAACTGTAGGAAGCACATAGTCGAGAGAGAGCACATGATGGGTGAGTGGAGAAAACATGAGTGTTAAATCTGGGACAAACTGGAGCCAAATAATCAGTGTAGAGGTGCAGTGTTCAAAGGCCTGATGTCAAGAATGTAAGAGTATAGTATATGTAGGGAGATGTTAAAACCAGAAGATGGCAGCAATGCAACTGATGGGATGGAGGCTGCCCTGAAGCCGCGAAGATCAAGCGGGAAAGTGAACCCTGTACCTGAGATGGCAGATTGTGTGGTTTTATTTTCCCTAGTTTTTTTGTCACTCTTTCTGAAAGATGAGACAGAAATTACAAATACTTACGTTGCATGTTTCGTTGCGTTATTACGCAATATTTTACGCGGTGTCAGTTTACAATGGAAAGTTCGTATAAAACATAATATAACATTAAAAAGTAATAATCACTGCTTTACCGAACAGAAACGTCTTTAACCGTTTTTTGAAATAGTCCACAGGCTGTGGTGCCCTCACGTTCTCAGGCAGAGTGTCCAGAGCCGTGGAGCAGCTGTTAAGAGGGCTCGATCCCCCGTTGTGTGGAGTTTGGTTCTGGAGGGGTAGAGGCGATAAGTGTTGGTGGAACGAAGATGTCTTGTTGTAGTTTGCGATGTGAGGGGTTCTTTAAGCTATTGTGGGGCATTTCCAAGGATGCACTGGTGGGTAATTAGACAGACTTCGTATTAAATGCAAAAGTGGATGGGGACCCAGTGAAGTGTCCGGAGAACAGAAGTGATGTGCTCATTAATGATGGGCGGATCGATACCAGAAAATCTATATTTCGATTTTGACGGCCAATTTTTAAGTATCGATTCTCAAGTTAAAATATCGATATTTTCTGTTTATTTATTCATATTTTCTCTGCAGTCATATCCGAATGTTTTCTGCTCCTTCTACATCAATTTGTATATTATTTGTGATGCACCGCATAGGAACTACTTTTCCTTCCGCCGATCAGCCCCATGATCCACAATCTTCAACCAAACTTCTTCGACACGTGCTCGGCCGGCTGGCGGCTCCGCCTCCAAGCACAGGCAGCATTTCGGACCGAAATGTATCATTTTTATTCACTGACTATTTCGCTACGAACGTTCTGTTTCAAGAGAATTGTAGAAATAGGCAAAGTGTGTCTAATCCATAATTGGTTTTAAACAAAGGGAGGGAAATACAGATGGGTATATAAGACATCCATGTAGATGAGGGCGAGTCATGGATATCAAGTGCTTCTTAGGAATTCCTGGTGTCAGACTTGTTCCTGACTATTGCGAAATCCACTCGGTAGAACTTTCCCGTCGATGTATAGCTCTGTTATTTACGCTCGTTGACTGGAAGTCAATTCAAGTCATACATCCGTCACATCCATTCCGCATAAACAAGTGCATAATGAGCATCCCGGATTTTGACGCAACGCATAGCTCACTAACGCTGAACACGGATGACATTTCTTTATTTCCACTTTATAAGGAACCACACTCCACAGACATTATAACTGAGAGCTGCCTAGTCATTGATGCCTAAATCCCCGATATGCGAGTGGTCCATTGTTTACTCAACCAGGAAGTAGGAACCAGTGTGAGATAGGTGACGTCACTACACAGTTTTAGATATTGTTGCAGGAAGCTGGGAAGTACAGTTAATAAATTATAAAAAAAAAAAAACACGACACCAGATGCAAATTGTAAACACAGTATTGCGCATTGTAAATCAGCCGATATATTAACAATGTCTTCTCTGAACATGTCCAAACAACCTCAATCTGGCCTCTCTGACTTTATCTCCAAAACATCTAACATGAGCTGTCCCTCTGATGTCCTCATTCCTGATCCTGTCCATCCTCATCACTCCCAAAGAGAACCTCAACATCTTAAGCACTGCTACCTCCAGCTCTGCCTCCTCTCTTTTCTTCAGTGCCACTGTCTCTAAGCCGAACAACATCGCTGGTCTCACCACCGTCTTGAACACCTTTCCTTCGATTTCACATTTCCCTTCGATTGAACATAGTATGGGGAGAAATTAAGCAGCAGTACTTGGATCAGGAAAAGAAGGCTAGTGTTAGGTCACAAGGAGCAGGGGAGGGAATAGAAATGAGGAGGTGGTTAATGACCAGGCTACAAATAGGACATGGTCATTTAAATTGTACTCTTCACTTCATAGGGAAACATCAGACTGGGCTGTGTGAAGAATGTCAGGAGTTATTAAGGGTGGAACATGTCATGTTAAACTGTAGGAAGCACATAGTTGAGAGAGAGCACATGATGGGTGAGTGGAGAAAACATGAGTGTTAAATGTGGGGTTAGAGGACAAACTGGAGCCAAATAATCAGTGTAGAGGTGCAGTGTTCAAAGGCCTGATGTCAAGAATGTAAGAGTATAGTATATGTAGGGAGATGTTAAAGCCAGAAGATGGCAGCAATGCAACTGATGGCATGCAGGCTGCCCTGAAGCCGCGAAGAAGAAGAAGAAAAGAGAAGAAGAAGAAGAAGGCGGAAGTAAATTTTAAAATCAAGCGGGAAAGTGAAGCCTGTAGCTGAGATGGCAGATTGTGTGGTTTTATTTTCCCTAGTTTTTTTGGCACTCTTTCTGAAAGGTGAGACAGAAATTACAAATACTTACGTTGCATGTTTCGTTGCGGTATAACGCAATATTTTAAGCTTAAGCTTCAACTAAACTTCAACACGTGCTCGGCCGGCTGGCGGCTCCGCCTCCTAAGCACAGGCAGCATTTCGGACCGAAATGTATCATTTTTATTCACGTACTATTTCGCTACGAATGTTTTGTTTCAAGAGAATTGTAGAAATAGGCAAAGTGTGTCTAATTCATAATTGGTTTTAAACAAAGGGAAGGAAATACAGATTGGTATATAAGACATACATGTAGTTGAGGGTGAGTCATGGATATCAAGTGACATAAACTGTTCACCTGATAAAGAAAGTGTCATGGACTAGAACTAGTCAGAACTAGAAATAATGAAAATGTTAAAAATGCCAATAGGTTGAACAATGATTTTGCTGTCATTTTAATGTTTTTAATTATTCCCTGTAAGAGCTCACGTGATTGTGTTTCATCGTGATCAGATGACAGAATTAACATAACACTCTGGATATCGGATCAGATCGATATCGCGATACTAACCAAGGTATTACTTGGTATCGGATCGAATCTGAAATCCCTGGTATCGCCCATCACTAGTGCTCATATTTCCGCACCCTCAAGGATCCTGGCTGTACTGTTTTGAATGTATTGGAGCTTTTCAAGGCATCTGCCAAAGATCCCAAGGAGGAGGGCATTGCAGTAGTCCAGCCTGGAGCAGACAAAGGCTTGGATCAGCCTTTCAGCTTGGGCGAGCGAGCGGGAGGGAGGGATGGAGTTTGGCTATGTTTCTGAGATGGAAAAAATGCAATTTTAAAGAGGTGTTGGACATGTGTTTTGGATGACAGGTGGGGGTCGAACTTGACCCCCAAGTTGTTAACAGAGTAGGAGAGTGTAATGCTGTGGCCAGAAAAGGAAATGCAGTTAATGGGGGAGGAATGAAGCTGCTGGGTGGTACCAATTAGAAGGGCTTCAGTTTTAGTGCTGTTCAGCTGAAGGAAGTTCTCTGAAATCCACGCCTCAGTCTCTTCCAGGCAGCAGGTGAGAGTCGACGGAAGTGTCGGGGAGGTCGGGCTCAACCTCACACAGAGCTGAGTATCATCAGCATTGCAGTGGAAGGAGACTCCATGCTTGCTAATGACGTGGCCCAGTGGGAGCATATAGATGTTGAAAAGGGTTGGCCCAAGAACCGACCCCTTTGTACCCCATTAATGACCGAATGTGGCAGAGATTTTGCATCCCCCAGGGCCACATACTCAGCTCTATTTGTGAGATAGGACCCAAACCACCCCCCGAGCAGTGCCAGAAATTCCAGCGATATACTGTAGATGATGAAGGAGAATTTTGTGGTCAACTGTATCAACTGCGGCAGTGAGATCCAGAAGAATGACAAGTGATGGGAAGCGCTGGTCACCAACCTTTAGGAGGTCATTGGTGACCCTGACCAGGGCTGTCTCTGTGCTGTGGGAGGGGGGGATGTATCTTTTGAGGTGATCCTGAAGCTGGGCTAAGAGCTTTTTCCAGGACCTTTGACAGGAATGGAAGGTTGGAGATTGGACGATAGTTTACCATAACATCAGGATCCAGGGAGGGTTTTTTTTTTTTTTTAGATGTGGTGTAATTCTTGCAGTTTTCAATTATGATGGGACTTTGCAGCTCTGGAGGGAGTAATAATGATGCTGGTGATGAGGGAGCTTATGTCTGAGACATTAGCTTTTACCAAGGGAGTGCGGAGAGGGTCCAAGGTGCACGTTGAGGGTCCCATCCTTTGTATAATGACCTCAAGTTCTTTCAATACTGTATATTGTATGTGTATTAATATAATGATGTATAATTACAGGTGCAGCTCTGATTGAAACACGGGAGACTGAACTGGCAGCTGTGGGAGAAGAGGCTCTTTTAGGTTGTAAGTTCATGGAACCTGAAGATGTGGTTCAAGTCACATGGCAGAAGGTTTTACCTGATCAGGACCAGAACATGGCCACCTACCACACTGACTTTGGACAACTAGTGAATTCTGGCTTTGGAGATAAAGTGCGATTTAAAGTTGCTGAACTGAAGAACAGCTCCATAATTATTAGAAACGTTGTGGACCAGGACGAAGGCTGCTATCTGTGTTTGTTTAACACTTACAATTTTGGTGCTTTCATTGGCAAAACGTGCCTCCAAGTTTATGGTAAGAATCTGATGGTAGAACAACAGATTGTTCTAATCCTCCATGCAAAGTAAATTCAGGACCAAATGTGTCATGTCAGAAGCAAATGTCTATAACAATGTCCTTCATGTGATATCTGTCTTTGCAGAGCTGCATCAGCCCGTCCTTCATGTCACACAGTCAAACGGTACTGAAGAGTCAGTTGTGTCCTGCTCAGCTACAGGTCGACCTGCTCCCACTGTGATGCTGAGCGTCACACAACAAGGCCTCAACTTCTCCCACTACAGCACTGTCAGTGTCAATAACACCAACGCTACGGTCTCTGTCTGCACCACAGCTCTGCTGTCTGGGTTCCATGACAGCAGCATCCAGGTTGGATGTGTAGCGAGAGTCCTCTCAGGTCCTCAGAAAGAAGTGTTTATGGTGATTCCTGAGCTCAATCAGACATTTACTGATGGTGAGGAAAAACATCCAGAGATACAGATTTATAGATCAATAATTACTTCATAAATCTGATCACGTGACGTTTGTTTTTGCAGGATTTGATAAAGAATCTGGTTCTAAAAAGAGAGATTTCAGTAAGTTAATCTTCTGGTGACCTAAAGTCAGTATTCATATTAATGTTGAGTGTATCAGATTAACAGTTGGGGGTTTTTTTGTTTTGTTTTTTCAAAGGATGTACTCTTTTTGTATTGGCATTGACCTGTGCTTGTGTTGCTGCAGTCATCGCTAAATGCAGGTACAGTTATGTCTTTAACCCTCTTCTCTTTGTTGCTGTGTGACGATGTTTGTTCAGCTTTAACTTTTTAAATCCTTCAGTCTTTAACTTTGAAATGAATCAGTATAAACCTTAATTTAAAAAAATGCTATGTTTTGTTTTTCTCTTATTTCCCCCGGATTCAAGGAAAGACTGAAACTCTCGTAATCAACCAGGAGAACAATCAGATCAGGGAATTCATGAGTAACATTTATTTTCATGTTTTTATTTATTTTCATGTTTCTCCTATTTATTTATTTTTTTACTGAACCATTTTATATATATTTTTTATACCTTTTGATACATGATGTTTTTTAAAAGAAAAATAAACTGGGAGGAATAAAATGTGTGATGTTTTGTTGAATTTGACACCAAGTGACTCCAAAGAAAACCTCCTTATTTTAGTGGGTAAAGATTCAATTATTTATCAGATACAAAACAACAATTCAGTTCTCCTTCCAGAAGCTATGATTGATCACTTTTTTGGTTGGTTTTAAACTTATTTGTGCTCAGTCTGTAATAGTTTATCGGTGTAGATTGTCAGATCACTGCTGACAGATACATACAAATTTAAGTCCTTTACATATCATTTCCTCTATGCAGGTGTAAAATCTGTTACACAAACACAGCAGACTGTGTTGGGATCTGTGGGGGAATAATTCATGGCTGCTAAATGTTCTGCACACGCCACAAAAGTAAGACATTACTGTATCTTCCTCGTCTGGGTTTTATTTTTATATGTGTTAACTTGCAAGCCTGAGCAAGCAGCAGGGGTCTTGAACCAGGGTAATGATTTATGTTGAAGTTATTCTTTTTTAGTCATGATGTCAAATCTGATGCAGCAAAATTTTCAGTGATTAACGTAGGACAACTGAAATGTATAATATTTGTTAATGTACCTTGTGTTTGTCTGTGCATTTGTTAGTTTATCAAGTTATGAAATCTTGATGGCCTTTTGATGATATACTTGTGAATATTGTGCATAAAAATGCAGCAAGAATTGCGCAACACGGCCACCAGAGGTCTCTGTTCATTCACACTTCACCTTTCAGGAGGAGTGGAGTGTGTTTGAGAGAGCAGGGAGTGAAAGGAGGCAGCAGGAGCTCAGCACTGCTCAGTCGGAGTTTGATAAGCCACAAGTTATTCTGCTCTGTTTTCAAGAACTGTATCACAGGGAGCATCTCCACTACTGAGAGCAGAGGACTGTGATCTGTCAGAGTGTAAGTTTGATGTTGTTTTTTTCCTTAACAAATTTAGTTCCAGCCAGAGTCAGTTTGAAATAATGTTTGTAGTTTTGAGTCCAGAAACATCAACCTACATCACCTACATTCAAACCCTACAGTCAGTGTATCTGTTTTTCTCCTTTTAATCCTTCTTCCATTTAACTTGTTTCACCTGTTGCTTCAGCTTTTCTGAAGAGAGTTGGAGACATGTTATTTGGTGGCGACATTTTCAGATGCATCTTTTTTTGTGAAAGTATTGGTGTAACATCACTTACATGGGAACACAGTTAACATTTGTGACTCAAAATGTGGAAATTTCAGATTTAAGGATTTTCAGCATTCAGTTTGAGAAACCTTAAATAACCTAACATGTGTCTCCTGGCTCTCCAATGTTTATTGCACATCTGCATGCAGAGGTGACTTGAAGATTTTTGTTGCCAGCCTACTTTTAGTCCCCCTGTCCCGGTTAAGTTAAATTCACTTTTGAAGGAATTGCATTGACCTCAATAGAACAATCACGCGCTTGTCCAACCACCAACCTTCCATGAATATATTTAGAAAGTTGCATGTTATTGTGCATCTGTTGGAGGTTCACATTAAAAGGCTACAGTTGATTGACTGAATCAGATTTGACATAAGAAGCGTGTTTGTGATGGAAAAGCGGCTCAAGTGTTGCCCAACAGGAGCAGGCTGCATGTTTGAAGCCAGATGTTTGAGAGTGTAAAAGAGCCATAAAACTCTGGTGTCTGGACCAGGTCCAACCTGTGGTTTGTGTGGGTTTTTCTTTCCCAGGCAGGTCACTTGTAGAGCCTGATCAAATGCCTTTTATTGCCTGATCCCTGCTGTTTCCACCATTTGGTCCTGAAAATAGGCCAGTGATCTGTTCCCAGTACAGCTGTTGAGTAGCTTTACAGTGGCATCTTTCTACTGTTTCCAATAACCAACAAGCGGGGAGCTTTAGCATAATAGGGTGTTTACACCCAACCAAGCAACTTCTGTGCTGAGCTGGTGAATGCCTCAACACACACACACACACACACACACTCTGCTGACTTCCATATAAACGCCTGCATGTTGTGATCACCTAAATACCTTCTCATCCTGCCCTACACCACCATGTTGGACACTGTAATTCCCTTGAGGTCAGACTTCAGCTATCAATTGGGAAATGTCAGGGTTTGGCGCTGTCTAGACATCAAAGTGGCACCTTGCTTTGCCACCGGAAGATTACAGGATTACAGGAGCAGGGTGCCTGCTGTGGATTCACATTAAAATCCTCCATTAAACCCCAGGTGATGTTTCTTGAATCAGCAGCTGCTGTTGATGATGCTTATAAATTGCAGTACCATGGAAACAACTTTTAAAGTGAACTAACCTCCATGTTAGCTCTTTAAAAAGTACATTCACATACATTTTTGTATTTAAATATTAAGAAAACAGTGTAGTTTTATGATGCTCAGGCAACGCTGTCATTCCAAGTGTAATATTTTGATGCCATGTTTCCAGTTACAGCAGAGTGTTCAGCAGTAAGATGCAGCTACGGCTGTGCTGACCAACAGCCGCTCAACAAGTCACAACCAGCTGGCAGAGGTACGTCTGTATCACAACCTCTTGATTCATGCTTTATTGTTTTACTTGTTCCACCTCTTTATGGAGCCACAAGCTGTCAGCAGCGCTTAATGAGGAGTGAGTGTTAGGTTGTGGCTGAAGCTGTTTAAACTCTCTGCAGCCTGGATGTTGATCCTGAGTCAGTGAGTGACCTCGTAAGCCTGCCTCAGTGTGCAATGTGTGGATCTGCCCTCCCCCTGAGTCTGCTCCTCTGGACAGCCATCTCCACGACAGAAGGTGTGTTTTCTGATTATCTTCACAATGCACAGTGGCCCAAATGCAGGAGGGGTTAACTGTTTCCTGTGGATGTGTATAGCAACTGAATGTGAATATAAACAAATATGAAAAAAGCTTCCTGCTGACACATATGGCTGGTTGTGTCTTACATCAGGTAAAGTTACAGCTCTTGCCAGTGTGACCGCAGAGGCAGGACGCCCCTTCATTCTCGGCTGCAACATCACCACAGTAGCAGGCGACACTATCCGACAAGTGCGCTGGACCAATAACCTTAACAAACTCATCCTGGCGTATGAACAAAGTGTGCCGGTGCGCATCAGCCATCAGCAAGCCAACATACAGCTCACCAGGCACCACAACGATGCCAGCTACATCACCATAAAGAATGTGCAGCCTCAAGATGAGGGCTGCTACACTTGTTATTTTGATGTTTTTCCCAGTGGCTCACAAGAAGCCAAAACGTGCATCAAAGTCTCTGGTGAGTCCGGCTTGTCAGAGCCTTCGGGTCTCAACTAAAGCTATTTCCAACTCCCAGCCACTATTTGCCATACAACTATCCATTCTATAGATAGTTCATTGTCACTCTATAATATGTTTTGTTATGATGAATCCCTTTTCATGTTTTGTTTGGCATTTTAGTTCCTAGCTTGTGTTAATGCATCTGAATTATTCTTTGACAAAGGCTTGCGCAAGTGTTTTATTTATGCTCCTCTCTCCAGCAGCATGTCCTGATTGGGGTCATAGAAGGTTTATTTTTCCTCGCGAAATCCCAGAAGTCCTTGAGACAAAGGGTATTAGGTTAAGGTTCCAATTCCCAGAGAAGCAGCCTTGGAGTTTCCTGTTGTTACCAAATGGGAAACACACACACTTTTATTATTCTAAACTCCAGTGTTTTGAAATGTCACAGTAATGTCAGCTGAATCCACCACACAGTATTAATAACAGCGGCATTTTCTTTATCCAGGGCGAGTGCACCTGCACGGCAACAAGACGGCCATAAGTGGGAAACCGGCCACCCTGTCCTGCTGGTACAGTATTTCTAAACAGGTGGTCCAGGTGCTGTGGAAGAAGACGGCCGAGCAGGGGGACACCACCCGTGTGGTGTCCTACGCCATGAACGGCCACTACAACTTAGAAAAGCAGTTTGTGGATCGGGTTAACCTGAGCCGAACTCTGGACAACTCGGAACTGACCATCCAGTCGGTCAAGACGGAGGACGAGGCCTGCTACACCTGTGAGTTCCACACCTACCCAGATGGCAGTAAAAGTGGGACCGCTTGCCTCTCGGTCTACGGTGAGTCTGGTAGCAGCTGGATTTTTAGAAGTCTGTAGTCATCTCATATTTTATGTTCTTTTATTTGTAGGTTTATGAATTATTTCCAATTACACAGTTTTAAGCCATGATAGTGAACCTTGACACAGACTCTGTAAAGTCATTTTCATAGAGAGCTAAAGAAATCATCATACAACGGTTCTCACAGTTTGGCCTGAGTAGAACAAATTCACACCAGTGGCATCAGTTGACAAAATCATTTGTGCGCCTCTTTAATCCTCATTATTAATTACAAATCCTGTTTGACTAAGCTACTGGATTATTTTAGCTGTTCGACCATTTCCAGGCATCATTGTTCAGTGAGATAATTAAGGGACTTCCTAAGAGCAATGTTTACACAGTGTTTCAACCCGTTCTGCCACTTTTTGCCCATTGTTGATGCCATTTCCAAGGAAACAAATAGGTGGCAAAAAATGTAAATGAAATGGGACCATAAAGGTTTGGTTCGTCCGTTGTTTTTGATAAACCGATGATGGACGCGTTAACATCCATGATCTATCACTATGTTAAAAAAAAAACTTTTTCCAGTGTGGTTTGTACTACACTATTACATTACTCCTAACCATGCTAATTTAATTTTGAGCACTGTACAGGAGCCTCTGTCACAGTAAACTGTCTTGTCTGTCATCACCATTATTACATGCAGAACATCTGGAATTGCCTTGCATGGTTTTTGGCAGTAACCTTCCCATCCAACCTCTCCTGGTAGTTCTGGAAGTCTCCCACATATTTATAGCAGCTTCCATACTGTAGGCTGAGAGGAAATATGTGCTATTGTGTGTGTGACCCAGAGTAGGTCAGGAAAGGAAAATGCTGTGTATAAACAAACCACAGACAGTCCTGAGGTGAGAGTTGCTGAAAAGGGTCATTAAGCTACTGTTCTGTCCAGTGACAGACACTTGGCCAGAACAGTAGCTTAATGGCCCTCGCCAACACTTAACCCTGTCCCTTTTTTTCCTCATGTTTTTCTTAAAACTGTGCCAAAGAGGTGGAAATAAAAATGTCAGACGTGATTGTATCGCCAGGCGCAAACCTTCCAGGACAGTCAGTGTTTTCAGAGTGATAACGTGGACAGAAGGAGGGTTGTCACGGAGGGAAAAAGGGTGATTAATTTGAGAGAAAGCCGGGGGATGAGGGACTCTCTGTTCCCCCGGTGTGTGTGTCGGTGTGTGTAGATGTGTTCATGTCTTTCTTGCTCTGCTAAACAAGCTTTGCTTTTGTCTAAGCTGAACCAGACACACAAACACAGAGTTAGTAAAAGCTGCTCTGCCTCTGCTCTCTGTCTGGGTTTTGTTTAAAGGAGGACTTGTGTCATTGTGTCCTCGGGCCAGAGAGATTGACAGGCTCTGTCTCTGCATCTCCATTTGGAAAACAGAGGAACAGCTTTCTGCATTCTGTTGTTTGGGGTTTGCGGGCAAACACAGGATTAAGATGGCTCAAAATTTCAAACTAACCTTTTATCTTTGGTTTAAGACTCAGAATCTAAACTAAACTCAAAATCTTTTCTGCAGTTTTACCGAATCCAGAGGTGACCCACGTGACCATGTCAACAGGCATCACGGAAGCCAACTGCACGGCCCAGTCCCGCCCTGCAGCGGAGATCACGTGGAACGTTGACGGCGACAACCGTACCTCTGGACCGCCCATTGTATCCGAATACGATCAGGGCGACGGCACCACAATCGTGACGAGCACACTGTCCTTCCAGACAGTGCTGCTCAATCAAGTCAAGTGCATCGTCAACCACAGTGGTTTGGAGAAGCCTCTGTCAGTGTCCGTCAACCCAAACAGTGAGGAGCTCAATAATTACATCTCATTCATATAAGCATGGATAGTGTTTGGCTTTCGTGATTAATCAGTGGATCCTAAAGATGTTACAATCAGCTGTAATTAGTAGATCAGGTTAATTTATGCGTATATAGAAGACTGTGTTGTGGATGAACAATGCATGGAAATCATTCCAATTTAAAATGCAGTGTGACTATACCCTGTCAAACTACCCGTCCTCACCGTATAATGTGAGGGAGGAAAAGTTATACTGTCCATACTGTTGTGCTGACAAACAAAGCCACATATGTCTATTTTAGTCATATGCAATTGTGGCTGCTTTGATGGGGTCTCAGCTTACGGGAACACAGAAGAAAAGTTATTCCTGTAGCACATTACCTAACATGCTTAGTCCAGATGTCGTATGTAAATGTAAGTGTGTCTGTTTGTGTGCTGTAGTGGCTCCAGCCATGGTTATCCTGCTCTCTGTTTGTGGCGTGGCTGCAGTCCTTCTCCTGTGCCTGTGTGTGTGTCTCTGCAAGTGCTTCGTCTGCATCGAGGGTGAGTTACATCATCTCCGCAGCTTCACGTTCTCTTGAAACAACAGATTCACTGTCCCCGTGCAATTTCTGTTCTCTGAGGTTTTCTAAAAACATGTAGACGGTGTGGGCAGTTTTTGCAACATAGAAAATATAGCATGTCTTATAAAATGCTGTAACTCCTGTTATAATAGTATATGAATGTGCCAGTTTTAAGAGCCAACTTGCAACATCAGAAAAAAAGCCGGAGCATTTTAAGATACAGTTTTCCATGGGTATTTCTTTACTGCAGAATCTCTATCGTGGGACTAAAGCATTCCGCTGACATTCAGTCCCTTGTTTGTGGCTTGTGGCCCGTTGTGCTGGCCAAGTATTGAGTCCCTTTTGTTATTGTAGTGATTATGATGAAGTGTATTTGAAGTGTTCACATTTCTTCTGGTTATGTAAACATGAAAGATCCTGGGATTTTTATGGGCCCAGACAAATAAAACCAATACAGTAGCACCGCCAAAATTAATAAGTGACCAAAGTGTGTGTCTGTGTGTAGGAAGGCATTGCACAAAGTGAGAAACTCACAAAGAACTCTCACATGATTCTGCTCTACCTCTCAGCTTTTTTGTGTCTTTTGGCTCATTGTTTTGGTTCAATCTCACCTTTCTCATGTTGTGTAACAACAAAGCCAATTGCCAAAGATCCCAAACAATCATATATATCTCTCATGTGTTGATGGGGACTGTGGCACAGGAGGTAGTGTGGTCACCCACCAACCCCACAGTTGTGACTGGCTCCTAAAGTCACATGTTGAAGTGTACTTGAGCAAGACACTTATGCCCATATAAAAGGAGCATGAATATCAGGCTGGACATTCATCAGATGAACACAGCTTTAAGTCAATGCGGATTTGCATCTGCTAGATATGTAAAATAAGTAAACTTTAGCTAAAACCATATAAACAGAGAGAGCGATAACAATATTAGCACTAGATAAAGGGAAATGAATTATAATAAAAATTGGGATCCTATTAAAGTCATGTCAACATTGTGTTTACAGCTTGTTTCTAGTGCCAAAGAATGAACACGTAATGCCACTGCAGAAGAAGAAATACAGCAAATAGTCTGTACAAAATAAAAAGATTTTCTTTATATTTAAAGGTCGATGACTTTCGGCTCGAACCTTCAGGGGTCTCTACAGTGGAATGTGTTCCCGCGTTGATTTGGCATTATGCCAGATGCCCCTCCTGCCTCAAACCTCCTCTTTTATCTTGGATTCAAACCCAGAGCCTTCTGCATCCCAACCAAATGCTTTACCACTGAGCCACAAGCCCCCCCAGATTATTTTATGCATTTTGCATAAATTTGTATTGTTATATATTTTTGGTGTGTCAGGTTCAGTTACATGTCTTATTTGTAAGTGGAATAATAAATCTTTTTTTTTTATATATATACTCATAATACTATTGCAGTGTTGCCTTTCTTCGTTTTCCACTGGAGTTGTCAGCCAACTGCATTTTATGGATGAACCATCACATTTATTAATAAAGCTGCTTCATCTGTCGTGGCATTGTCAGCAGCCAGGGATGGGTAACATACAAAAACTAGAAGGCAATTGGAAAAAGATTTTCAATGGAAACCCAGTGGTGCACAGCTGCCAAATGTGAGCTCAGTGTGGCTTTAATATTAATAATATCAAAGCTAAAATCAAAACTCCCTTGATCATGTCAAAAAAAGGATTATTGACTACTTTATTAAATATACACATTTAAAATAGGAAGTACAGCGTATAAGTCAACCTGAAATATTTGGAAAACACAAAACTCAAAAGGTCAACTCACATTTTCCACACAGATGTGTCCAGATGGATACGCCTTTCCCTTAACTCCTGTTAACACCTTTTCTTTAATCCTCTGTGGGCGTCATGGAAACACTGGTGACTGGGACGTAATGCAACTTGTGGACTGTTGCCCACTTCCCCTTTATCATAAATACTCTGCCCACAGAGGATAGGCAGGCAAGGCCAAACTTATCAGTGCAACAACAGGAGCCTTGGCGTGGATGTTCTGCTGGCCAAACAAAGAAAAACTAAATCGGGACATGTTGTCGTCAAGGTCAGGATGGTCCCACGGCCATTCTTGATTTGGCAACACGAAATTTAGCCGTAATAGGTTGTTTTGCTACATGAGCCAGGAGAAATCCCGAGGAATACATTGGATATTTTTGTTCTATCGGCACAGACCTTGTCTATGTCTGACTTTTACAGTACAGTGTTTTAAAAACCCACAAAAGTAAAAGAAGTCCACACATCATCCTTTTCTCAAAAACCATCGCTATCTAATCAGAAGGTTGAGCAAAGATTGAGGAGTTTGTTTTTTTACACCAGCTCCTCCTTATCTTTGTTATCCTTCACAGTAAGAAACACAATCATATTTAATTTATGACTTGAAGACGGAAAGTCAATGACACATTGAGCCAATGACACATTGTTTTCATTCCTTCTTTCCTTGTCACCTCATCACATCAAGTTCCAAAACCAATGTTTGCCCACATGAATCGCACACAACAAAAGCCTCAGTCATACTGTTGATTTGTGAGAGATTGTCTCTGTCTCTAATGCCTGACCAATGAGACGGTCAGGGACAGCCTTGACAGTCACAAATACTGTCTTTGCATGTGATTGATAGCGTTGTCTAGGAGCAGAACTTGCAGTCGGGGCAGAAATAGATGTGTCTCAGTAAACGAAGCTACTGTTTGCGCGAGACTTTCCCCTTTGCTGGTCTGCTTGTTTTCCAACTCCACAGATCCTGAGCAGAATAACAAGTGGTTGTGCTGATTGTCTTGAGTTAGCAGCCAGAAGAAAAGACCCTCTTTCTCAGCCTAATCCTTTGCACTGTGGGGGAAGACAGACAAAATGGAGTCTGAGGAAGTGGAGCCCAAAGTTGAAAGCCTGCCCAGTTGATAACAACACCCCCACATGCTGAACTTCCCAGTCATGGCCCAGCTGAGATGTGCCAAGAAAACAGGGCTTTTATTGTGACATGATCTAGATTGTACGTCTAGGAAGACTTCTGTCCTTATTTGGAGCTGACCTGGTTTTTGACACAGTTTTATGCATAGCATCAGAGTGGATGTTTGGGCCTGGACAGGGTTTTACACACCACAGATATCACAGCCCAGAAAGATCAACATCAACATTAATAGGGTTGGTTCCAGTTACGGAATTGTTTCGGCCTAAGTACAAATGACAAAACATCTTTTTCTAACTAAAACCTTGTCTGTAAATGTAGTTTTGGTTTGATTTGCATCGTTTTTGAGAGTTTTCTGCCGCCGCCTCAATACAGTGTGATGTATTTTGCAGCCAAACATCTCGAAACCAAGGCAAAAAGTGTAAAACCACAACAATCTGAATGGTAATATACACTAGTGGTTTGAAGATTTTGGGTGAGCTGATTCTTTAAACCATAGTTGGACTGATTGCACTAATTGCAGACATTCACGATTCCTCATGCTTAATACTCGTTTACTGGATTCAGGTGTTGAAGTTATCGTTATATTTCTTGCTGAATCGTTTTATCCAGCAGCATTTGTACAGTGGAGTGCGTCTGTGATGTCCATCTGCAAAGAAGCCCACTGTGAATGGCTTGAAACCGTGTCATGTCTGTGGCTGAAGTCCAAAATGCCACAAGGCCACAAACTGGTTTTTATGGTTCCACCTGAATCAGTGGGTGTAATTTGGCCTGTGGGAAGCAGGGCCATGTACTGTGGTTCTTCCAGGAAAATGCTGCTGATTTATTTGTGTCTGTGCTTCTGTGATTGTATGGCGTGGCCGGGGAGGAGATCTACAAACTACATTGGCCCCTGTAGACATGCCAGGGGTGGCATGTCTACAGGGGCAGGAAGCAGTCTGCAGATAAGAGCCATTCGTTCATGAAAGTAAATCTTTTCAATGGAGCCTTTACATCTGTTGCACCACAGGAAGTACATGGGGAGCGACCACATCCGGTCCCGCACACAAACACAGTCGGCCTGTTAATCATGATGGCAGAACTGAGATTAGAGCGAGGAGGAAGAAGAAGCACACCAGCCTGTTAATTTGATAAAAGTGACACCTGCTGGTGGTACGAAAGCCCCACCGTTAAGCCGAAAATTATTGTTACTTTTCTGTTTTCATTAGCTTTTAGGCCATGTGTAGATTCACCTTTAAGTCCCTCATGTTGCTGCCAAATGCACATGGAGGAGGAGCAGGCACTTAATCATAGCTGTCGATTCCCTGCAGTGTTTTCAGGATTTTGTTCGTGTGGTTTCTTTGGATCCGAGTGGGCGTTTTGGGGACTCTTCGTATAGTGTGTGCATAGACGTGTACGTGCTCGCCGTGTGTATTTTGGCGTGTGGGATTTGCAGTGAAGCTCAGCACATGACATCATGACATTGGTGCCAACTTCACTGGTTACCCCCTGCAGAGAGAGAAGGTTGGTTTATTTATGTGTGTATTTTTTTCCCATTTCATATGCGAGGAAAAGAATTTGGAGCATTTTTTTTTTCTATGCGGTGATAAATCCAGTTGCACTACATCCCTCATGCCTTTAACCACATATTGTAACAACAATACACTGATTTTTCCCTCTGAACACTGACCAACAATCCTACTCTTATTGTTTGGTCCACCCACTTTGGTGCAGACTGAAGATGTATTGAACGGAAGATTTCTGCGTTCATCTGGTGCCAGCGGTGCTTTTATTTTTGAATTTGTCCTGTGGTTTATGACCAAATGCCTGACATTCTCGTGTTGAAAGCTGATTGGCCCCCACCATATTCAGATGATAACCACTGTAAACGTGTTAACTGTCAGCATTGTGAGCATGACTTGTCATTTCCTTTTCTTTTTTTGTGTTTGGTTTGTGGCGTCTATCACTACAGTATTAGGTGTGTTTTTTTTGTTCAGCTGACAAAATGCCGCTGGATGTAGATGTGACACAAAGCTGATCAACCCTTTAAATTGTCTAATACTTGCATTTGTCATAGCTGAGTATTGATACAGTATTAGACCATGAAACAAGCTGTGATTTGCATTGTGTATATTGAAAAACTAATACATACTTTTATAACACATTTAAACAGAAGATGCTGCAAAAAACACGTATGTTACTGCTCATATATATTGTACCTTTTACTCTAAGCCTCTATCAGATAGATGTATTTGTGATATAAAGATGTGTATACTGTAATTGGGCCATGGTACAATTATAGTTATCAAATAATCATCTTTCAGGAAAATGGTGCCACAGCTTGTCGGGACAACATGCAGACAGCTGACAAGGATCTGTGTGATTAATGCAACAATATTGTGGAAAGTTTCTGGATATCTGTGAACAAAAATGGCCGGCTGAACAATTAACGGTCTGTTGTTTTCTTTCATTGTGTCCAGACTGATTTGAAGCCTGGCGTCATCGCTGCTTTGATGAGGGTCCAGTGGAGCTCAGAGCCTGACCTAGCTGCTCAGCACCGTAACCCCACCAGCCCAGTGTGCAGAGAAAAGGGAACAGAGCTTCCACAGAACCGAGCCAGCACTGCTGGTTTTGCTTCCATGAGCCTGGAAAATCAAGTGCAGGCACACATGTACTACAACGTAAACAGAACTAAAACCACACTATTTAATGCTAGGTAACACACTTATAGTAGGAAAGTTACTTTGGTTGTTGAAGGGAGTTTTAAAATATTAATGTGAAGGCTTAAGTTTTAATTTTAGGTTGATATACAGCACAGTATGGAGCTTGACAAGGCTTTGCTCACGTTGGGCAGCTTATGAAGAAAATGAACTTAAAAAAATAACAACTTTACAACTTTAGTCTAAATATACAGAAATGATCAACTCTTGTGAGATGTTAAGTCCCATTTGAAAGCACAAAAACAATGTTTACATCTTTTGAGGTGAGATTAGTTTCTAATGCTAAAATAAATGAAAGTTGTTTAGGTATCCTTAGGTATAATTCATTAATTTTCTTTTTTAGTACACAGTCTAAAATAACCTGAGAAGAACTACTGAGACAAATACACAAAGTATGAAAATCGCAAACCAGAAACAACGTAGACTGCTCTGATCCCCAGATATCAGTTTTCTGGGCCTGTAAGATGGCCACACATTGAAAGACAAAACAGCTGCGCTTAGCTGCTGCCACACGGCCACCTTTTTACCTAAAACCCTTTATTTTTGGTTGTCAAATAGAGTAGATGGATGCTGTGGCGCTTTTTAACCAGTTATAATAAAGCAAAAAACAAAAAACAAAAAAACAGTTTGACTGAAGCTAAAATAAGACTTTTTAGTGAAGCGGCCAATGTGACTCAGACTGAAAGTATGGTTAGAGTGGGAAAGAGTGAAAGGTTAGTTATTTATGGCTGCTGTGATGTGCAGGGCAGAAAGGTGGTCGACCTGTCGCCCGGCAGTGTGTGTGGGTGTGTTTGTGGGTGCGCGTGTGTGTGTGTGTTGAAAGTGAAGGAAATTTGGAGTTTGTCTACATGCGTGTGTTGTGACTTGATGTACAGTGTTGTTATGGCTTTTATTTGTAGATTTGTGGAAATCTGAATAAGTTAGTTTTGGTTTATATTTTCTAATATGTATTAAATTGTGCCAACAGGCTACTTTCACACTGCACTCAGTTATCTGTATATTGAGTTAATAATAATTTTTTAATCCTACACAAATGGCTTTGTTTAGCTTACAAAACTAAGCAAACACACTTTTTCCTTTCTGTTTAATATACCTGTCCTCAGAGTAAACAGTGTTTGTGTGTGTGTGTGTGTGTGTGTGTGTATGAGACTTCATCCATAGTGTCTGTTACTGTTGCTGAGTGGATTATCTGCAACAAATACAAACATTCATCTGCTGTCGTTTCACTGCTCATTTTTTTGTAATCTGTATTTTAGACGTGCCGAGTAAAATTATCACATGCTTTGTTGGATATAATTCCTCTAATCGATAGCTGAGCTCTCTGAACTGAATGCTTTCCACATTGTTGGGTGATGATGCCTGGAGACCGTGGGTGGTACAGTAACTTCACCTCAAGTTAACACAAACTCATTTCCTCCACAGCCCACTCTGTTGATTTTACTATTTCACTCTCATGTGAGTGGCATAACCGCGTCTTTGTATCTAAACACTGATATCCATGACTAACCGATGCAAATATTTGCCGCTTCAAATAGTCCCAAATTAAATTGCATCCAGTTTCACAAGTATAACTTCAGGTATTAGTCAGTTGTAAATCAAGTTATTATGGAAAGTAGTTCCTGGCAAACTTTGAGCCCACGCAGGGTTAAACCCTAAGGGCACGGGGTGTTCAATCTTCCTTTAAAAGTCTGTAAAGATCATAAACACCTGTGTTTTTTCTACACACGTCACAAAGAAAGGAAAAGAAAAGTATGTTTGTTGCTCAGATTAGCAGATTTGTCTGCATTGTTATCAGCTACACTGATGTCATGTTGGGAAGAAACGGGGGTTTATACGCAGGAAACTTTATATTGCAGAAACTGCAATGAAATCCCGTATGATTCATGGTTTTATTCTCTGTGGCTTTTCAACATTTAGGGAGTAATGCTAGCAGGAAATAACAATGTATTTTTTTTTTAAAAACCACTCAACTCTGTCTACAGCCGTGTGGCAGCAAGATAATACATTATCTGGCCAGTTGCTCTGTTGGTACAGGAACCTGCAGAGTTTTACTTCGACAACACTAGATGGCAGCCTTGTTTGACTTCCCTCAAAGGGCCAGTTCTCAGCTTTTGCCTGTGTCCTGTCCAGCCCTAATCCCAATTTTGTGCCCACATTTTCCACTTTGGGGAGGGTTGCGTCAGGAAGGGCGTCCGGCGTAAAAATAAAATAAATAAAACTCTGCCAAATCAACATGCGTACAATGATCAGCTGTTGGCTGTTGTCGGGACAAAAAAAAGGAAAATTATCCACTTTAAATGTGCTCGCAAAGCATAATAGTCGAACCTTTAAACATGCTGACATTTTAAGGTCTTCAACTTCCTTTTTTCGGGGCGTCTGGTTCGTACGCCCTGTGGGGTGGGGTGTTAGTCAAAAGTTAGAAGTAGTGTTTTTATGTGTGTGTGAGAGAGAGAGGGTGTGGGTGTGGAGGAGGGGTGGGTGGGTGTGAGAGAGAGAGAGAGTGTGTGTGTGTGTGTGTGTGTGTGAATGCCTGTGCCAGATTGTGCACGCACTGCAGTGATGTATGTAGCTTTTAGCACTTTCAAAACCACAGACGTTGTGCATCCCATAGGTCACATTGCTCCCCGTGTGTCATGCAGCCATGCACCGTATGTCCACATCCTGATGCCCCCCTGACTGTCTTACCCATTCGAATTCAATTTTATAAAGAATCTGCACTTTGCAGCTTGTTTGCGGCTGATTGTACCATCGACGTGGTTGCCGGTCTGCTGCCAGCACAGCAGGTTTGAAGTCCTAAAATCAAGGTGCTAAACAGCTGCTTATTTAGCTCCTTTCCAACTCTACTCTTTGCATCGTGTTTTTATTTTGAACTTTCCATTCCATTACATTTAATATCTGACAAGTAATGCTTTCCTGAAGTGATTTTTGAAGTGGTTTCTTTTTGCAGACCTATGTGACATTTACAATTAACGTTTCAGTCTGAACAGAAAGGTGTCATTTCCTGAATTCGGGGTGGAAGAGAGCAAATGTTATTATAGGACAAAATGTATCAATGTGAAGGTTTTCCCCAAACGAAACTTCAAAGTGCTTTCACACCTGTGAGTTGTTGGTGACTCATACTGAAATGTGGATGACATCATTTTTTGATTCACAGCACTTTGTTAGCAGCTTGGACTGTGGTTTCACATAGCTAGACATAACCTAAATTACAATAATCCGCATTTGCCAATATTAAAATGCAAAGTGTAAATGTGAAGTTTGTATTCCAGTTCAGTGGAACGAGGAAAATGAAAGGGAACGAAGAGTAGAAGAGGTGACTGTTGTGAAGCAGGAAGTAGCAAAGATTAGTAAGAGTGAAGTGAGGAGGACATTGAAGAGGATGAAGAGTGGAAAGGCAGTTGGTCCTGATGACATACCTGTGGAGGTATGGAAGTGTCTAGGAGAGGTGGCAGTAGAGTTTTTGACTAGTTTGTTTAACAAGATCTTGGAGAGTGAGAGGATGCCAGAGGACTGGAGGAAAAGTGTACTGGTACCAATTTTTAAGATCAAGGGAGATGCGCAGAGCTGTGGCAACTACAGAGGAATAAAGCTGATGAGTCACACAATGAAGTTGTGGGAAAGAGTAGTGGAAGCTCGGCTAAGGGAAGAGGTGAACATTTGTGAGCAGCAATATGGTTTCATGCCTAGAAAGAGTACAACAGATGCAGTATTTGCTTTGAGGACGCTGATGGAGAAGTACAGAGAGGGTCATAGGGAGTTGCATTGTGTCTTCGTAGATTTAGAAAAAGCGTATGACAGGGTGCCGAGAGAGGAGCTGTGGTATTGTATGAGGACGTCTGGAGTGGCAGAGAAGTATGTTAGAGTGGTGCAGGACATGTATGAGAGCTGTAAGACAGTGGTGAGGTGTGCTGTAGGTGTGACAGAGGAGTTCAAGGTGGAGGTGGGTCTGCATCAAGGATCGGCTTTGAGCCCCTTCTTGTTTGCTCTGGTGATGGACAGACTGACAGATGAGGTTAGACAAGAATCTCCCTGGACTATGATGTTTGCAGATGACATTGTTATTTGTAGTGAGAGCAGGGAGCAGGTGGAGGAAAATCTAGAGAGGTGGAGGTCTGCTCTGGAAAACAGAGGAATGAAGCTTAGCCGCAGCAAGACAGAATACATGTGTGTGAATGAGAGGGACCCAGGTGGAACGGTGAGGTTACAGGGAGCAGAGGTGAAGAAGGTGCAGGACTTTAAGTATTTAGGGTCAACGGTTCAGAGCAACGGTGAGTGTGGAAAAGAGGTGAAGAGGCGAGTGCAGGCAGGTTGGAACGGGTGGAGAAAAGTGTCAGGTGTGTTGTGTGATAAAAGAGTATCAGCGAGAATGAAAGGAAAGGTGTTCAAGACGGTGGTGAGACCAGCAATGTTGTTCGGCTTAGAGACTGTTGCACTGAAGAAAAGACAGGAGGCAGAGCTGGAGGTAGCAGAGCTTAAGATGTTGAGGTTCTCTTTGGGAGTGACGAGGATGGACAGGATCAGGAAAGAGTACATCAGAGGGACAGCTCATGTTAGATGTTTTGGAGATAAAGTCAGAGAGGCCAGATTGAGGTGGTTTGGACATGTTCAGAGGAGAAACTGTGAATATATCGGTAGAAAGATGCTGAGGTTGGAGCTGCCAGGCAGGAGGTCTAGAGGAAGACCAAAGAGGAGATTTATGGATGTAGTGAGGGAGGACATGAAGTTAGTTGGTGTGAGTGAAGAGGATGCAGAGGACAGAGTTAGATGGAGGCACATGATTCGCTGTGGCGACTCCTGAAAGGGAGCAGCCGAAAGGAAAAGAAGAAGAAGTATTCCAGTTCAGTGACACTGGGGTTTTCCATATTTTGCACCTGACTTCCAGGTTTTGCATTTTTATGGACACACACAGAATCCAGTACATGTTTAATGTGCCACTTTTATATTTGTTGAGACTTGTAGCCCTCTTCTTGGTTTGCTAATGATGTTAACCAAGCTACTGTTGACTCTTGTTTTAGGCTAAACAAAATTTGGCTTTGCTGAATTTACTTGATTCTCTGTTGCAAACTACAATATACTTAGTCGTTTACCTTGTTTTTGCAGCCTAATTTTTGCAGCACAGATAACCACCAAATTCTCCAGCAAACATTAAATATAATTCATTTAATTTTTGAATTCTCCCATTTTGTTACGTTAAAAAATAAAGTATAGTTTTTTTGTAGCGACACATCCATAGTTCCCAAACGGTGAATCCAAAGTGGGGATTCCCTGACACCTCATTTATACCTACTAGCAGCTCAAAGTTTTACTTGGTACTGTGAAATATTAGATAGCTAATATTTCTTAAATCACAGTAGAACTTCTACTTTTTTTAAGAGGTCGACCTGTCATTTTTTTAAATAAGTCATCTGAGCTTGAGCTCGTGATTACATCTTCCACCTTAAAACAGCTTCCATCCCCTTTGTTTTTACATATTACGTGACGTGTGGTTTAATTCTGCTTCCTGTTCATCACTCAAGACTCCCAAACACACCTCGGATGCTAAACCTAAAAGGAGAAGCAACTTCACCTAACGTCAACAGAGAGCATGAAGTGCAGAGCTGCAAACACACACACCAATATAGACAATCACATTTAAAAGAAGCATTTGCGCCGGATGTATGCACCAAGATCGATACCTGTACAGGAAACAAAACTATTTACCTATGAATGTGTCACATTGTTCTCTCTCACAAACACACACACACACACACACACACACACAGAAAACAAAACACACACTCAGCTTTTGTGGTGGTTTTTAATGTAAGAATTTTCACTTCTCTGTTGTTGCAGCATGATTTACAGGAATTTAAAAGCAAAAAATGAAGTCAAAAAGTAATTATGAATAATTTAAAAGTCAAGAGTTTCCAAAGCATTTTATAAAATAAAAAGCACAACAATGAGAAACACTACAATAAATGAAGTCTAACTCACCTGACACACAAATAAGTAAAATGTGATATATCAGAAATAGGTTAAAGTCTTTAAATTAGTTATATGACATGTTTTGCTATTAATCATAACCTTATTATATATAATGTGCCGGATTGACTTTTAGGCATTGATTGAGTCAACGGTGATTGTTCTCGTAGATGTGAGCGGTAGGTGATTCACAGTCCAAGAATTCACGTTTCTGATGTGTTGTATTCCTGGATATTCTTGCACAGCGGGTACAATGTCCTTGGAGAGACATAAACTGTGATCAGCTGCTGCTCTCATACATGTCTCTATACGTACTTATTTTATATGAAATGTTTTGTTTGTCAGGTGGGGCCTGATAATTTCAGCAGGAGCTCAGCAAAGTGCAGTGATGACTGTAAGTAATAATCAAAAGATCTCACCTTGCTTCGATGTCACACATATCGCTATCACTATGATGATAAACACCATGACTCCAAAAACGCGTAAGACGTAAAACCAGAATATTTTGGGGCAGTCTGCAAGATGAAGTGGACATTTGACTCTGCAACAAAGCTCCATTGATGTATGTGAAGATTCATTTTTGCCTGTCTCTGGAGTTACTGTGGTAGGTTCAACGTTATCTAAGAAAACAGAAAATCACTGGTGAGTCAGGTTATTTTGGAAATTATGAAGCTTTATAAATGAATCATTCAATAGCAGTTTTTTTCATTAAGGTAAAGTACAGGTACATTCCTACTAAGGAGGAGGAATCGCTCACTATAAACAGAGATGTTGATGACATGACTGATGATGACACCAACACTGACCTGAATCTGCTTCACGCGATTTTGTGAAGATCAAAACTGATGTCCCTTCTGTGTCCTTTAATGTTATCCATTGGATTTTAGGGACATGGGCTTTCCCAAGTTTGTGCCAGGACACTGTTGGCAGCGCATTGTTGCAGACAATAACTCCACAGCCTTGTCTAAGTAATTCCTTGTGTTGTGTGTTGCAGTGTACTGTAATTTCTATGTAAAATTCTGCCAGAGGAAAATGACAAACAAACATACCCTTGTAAGGATTCTTTAAAGGTCAAACATGAAAATCCTTCCAAATATTTGTCTGCTCTGCTAATATGTGACTACTACAGCCGACACTTTTTAGAAACCGAGAAGTTTTCTAAAGTTTATAACGTGGGTGGTATGTTGCTGCAGGAAGCAACTGTGCACATTATCCTAAAGTCCATCTATAACCTGTAACCACTAATCCTGTTTGGGGTCACGGGGCAAACGGCAGCTGTAACTTTCAAACCAAAGATTCAGGTCAGTGTGTCATCTGTGTGTCCTTGTTGTCAAAGTACCTTGCTGCCATTTGGTTGTGTGCAATTCGAAGCACAGTACTTCAAATCAAACAAATCAAATCAATCAAAGGTTTATTAAACAAAAAACTAAAAAAAAAAAAAAAAAACAGTGAGATGTAGGAGAGAGTTTAGGGTATAAAAATGCTCCACTCACTCTGATAGTGACTCTGTTTGAACACACACAACACTGAGTCATTAAACCACTGTTCTAACGTGCACTATACAGTTTAGTTTTTACTGGGACAGTCAACGTGAAGTAATCATCAATTTCATTGAAATTATATTATAATAAAGAAATAAGCACTCAACTAAAATGTGCTTTATAGTTTACATGTTGTCAGTTTACCAGCCAGTCACCTTAAACCTACTTTAGTTTCCTTTTGTTGACCATGTCTTTTACTTTTTTACCTCATATGAATCAATTTGACCCAATTTAGTTCAATTCCTTGCTGCACTCATGGATCAACTAAACTATGTGCACTATATGTATACTCTTAATTTATGATTGAGGTATAATGTTTAAAACCTTGTCAGTGTTTTTTTTTTTCATTTATCTAAGTCATATTCATAAACACGTTGGCTATCAGTAGACATTAACCAAACACTGCTCCGCTGGAGCGATTTAGAAAGAACAAATAGAAACTTACTATCATCATCCAAAGTGTAGATGTGAGCCACCAGGATGGACACACAAACAATGGTCAGACTGTAGTTAGATCTCATGTTGGCAACAGTCGTAGAACCAGTGAAGCTCTTCAGTGAAAGCACTAATGCTGCAGGTGTGCTCTTTATCACAGTACATGACTTGTGGCTGACTTTACTTCCTGCACTTGATAATGTGGTGAGTCCAAATACCCGAAATACAGAATTTACCATTAAGAAATGTCGAGCAAACACAGAAAATCTTTTAGAGTAGATCTGAAACCTAAACTGTTTTCCAATCATTTCAGCTCTTTTTTTCCACTTCGGTCTAAGAAGATAAGGTTAAAGTGGTTCAGATGTTTTCTTATAGTCTTAATAGCAAATGCAACAAAGCCCAAAAACCAGCTGCCAACAGTTTCCATTTTCCCACCCAGTGCGGGCACCAGGGGTGGCCAGTCAGATTTGTAAATTGTATATGTTCCATATTACACATTTAGTCTTTCATTGAATTATACATTCATTCATATAAATTCATATAAAAATGTTTTTAGTTTGCATTTGACACCTGTCTTAGAAAATGAAAGCCACTGAAGTTGGGGTCTTACCTGTCTTACCTGTCGTCCATGTCACTGTGGTTGGCGTAATAGTAACTGAGTATTTAAGTGACGTTTCTTGAATGTAAGTGCTTGAAGAATAATGTGAAATATAATATGTAATATACGCTGTATAATAATTCTTGTATTTTCTTGCATCAGCCCACTTCATAGTAGATACAGTCTGGCTGCACTCAGCTTGGACAAAGACATTGATCAAACTGATTCTGATCTGAGTCACCAGAAAAATTCCCTCTTCTAAATTTTTTTTAAACAATCCTATTTCGTTTTAATGTGACTGCTACTGCTGTCATCAGCAAGAGGGACAGGACTTTTCTCCGTTTTAAACCAGGACACCGTTTGCGGTGAAATGTTGCAGAAAATAGCTGTGCAGTGAATCATGAGCTCTTGTTCAAGTAAGGCCTTGTAAACCATGCTGTGGCTTTAAGCGTCTGCAGAGTCTGCAGGAGACAACAAACACACGAAAAGAAGAAATGAGAAAATGATCCTCTTTGATTCTCTTACATAAGATTTTTAAACAAAAGCTTCGTAGACCTGCATTTGACCTGAGTCAGATCAAATACATCCCCCTTTCCAATATACTGCATGTACTGCTATGCAGGACAGTATGTAGGCTGGGATTTACCAGCACAAACGTTTCATCATTTTATAGAAATATGTCATGTAACTTCCTCAATCTGTTGGTTTACAAGACGTGAACCTAAACATTTCCATCAATCTTCAAAAGTTGATCTATAGGAGCAAGAGCTCACCTTAAATCAGCTTTATAGCATCAAACACATATTTTATTACAGGTTTTCAATTGTAAATCACGTTTCACACTTTTTCCTAACACAATTTAAATTGAATCAGTCGTGTGTAGTTTGCTATTCATAAACTTCTGCACTGGAAAACATAACTTATCGGATATTTGTGAATGCATTATGTCAAGCAGCAGAGACACAATTTGCCATCAGTGTCTCAAGTGATAACAAGTACCACCAAGATGGACACATGAAAGATGGTCAGGCAGTTAAATCTCCTGGTGGTGACACTTGAAGAACCAGCAAACCACTTCTATAAAACAACTCAGACTGTTGGTGTGCTCTTTATCACGCTAAATGTCTTGTCACTTCCTGTTTTCGATCATGGTGGTCTCTGGTGTGTGTGCATATCACTATTACAGGTTATGCTGCAAAAGGAAACACACTCATCCTACACCACAGCACTACAAGAGGGGGTGGTGACTTAGTACCTAAGTGGATAATGTCAATGTGAGTCAATACTTCTGCTATTAGCAAATTGAATCCAGTGCAGCACAGATGTACAAAATTTAATCTAATTTCTATAAAATGTAATTAACCATAACAAGTGTGAATTTTAGGATTTTAGCAAAAGTTACTCAAACAGCTGCAAAGAGTAAATTTTTTGTGGGATTATTTTCAGTAGCGGATGAATACGCATTTGCAAGTGAGTATTTACAGCAGATGGACTGTGTGTGTTTGACTGACTCAAACTAAACTACAGTGTCCAGGTTTATTAAAATGAAGACATATGTCCCCCAGTGCAACACTCTGTCTCATTTGAGTATTTTTATTCGTTTTTGACCAATAGAGCTCTATGGTACAGGAATAATAAAAAATTATCAGTATCATTGCATCATGACACAAAGTACAACCATAAAAATGTAATTATTCAGATATAGGTTACAGTCCTGAAATGAACACAAAAAGCTTTGTAATCATAGTAAAAATGTATTTTGAAGCACAGATTCAGTTATGAATAGCACAGATGCTGTAGTTGCAATGCAAGGCACGAACTTGGGGTTCAGCATCTTGGCCAAAGGTCCTTATACGGGAACAGTGGACCCGGTGATTGAGCCGCCAACCTTGTTCTCTGAATCTGGATCTGCTGTGGTCCTGGATTGTCTCGCACAGAGGACAGCTTGGAATGACATCACATTACATCAGTTTTATAATATACCACACACGCACATCAGTGCCAACTGGCCCTGAGGAATCATTCAGCTACTGTGAATACAAATATAAAAGTCTCACCTTCACACACTCTCTTTGGTGTAACATATATGGCTGTAACTACGATGACAAACACCATGATTCCAACAATGCAGTGGACATAGGGACCAAAAGTGTCCGCAGTCATTATCTCTGCAAGATAACAGAGGACATTTGATGCATCAATGAATCAGTTATGTACTGTGTGCAAACTACATACAAATTACAAAGCATGTTATATGATAACTGTCTAACAGAAGCCGTAAGAATTAAACTCTCGCTTGCTTGTGTGCTGTACAGAATGAAATGTTTATTCATGTACAAAAAACAGTATCTCAGCAACACCAGTCTGACAGAGTGAATTAACTTCTTACCTGATTCCAAAGTCGTCCATGTGACTGTTGTGGGCTCAGTTCTACCTGAATTATACAGTGTAGAGTGTTTTTGTACCACAAAATTAGATTTTTTTATTGCTATCATCTCAATGAGATGCACAAAAAAAGGGGCAAAAGGGGGAAACATTCTTTAGAACTGTTTTATAGTTAATGAAACAAGAATGCAAAACTGAATCTGTTCGTGTAATATTTAGCAGCAAATGTCAATTACAGTGAATCAGCTGAAACACAAGTTTCTGTCCAGTTTTGATGTATTAAATTACTGAAAAATCACACTCACCATTAACAGAAATGGTGATAAAGTGACCCACGCTGTTTCCACTTTGACATCGATACTGTCCTGAGTCATTGCTGAGGATGTTTTCGAAGAACAGAAATGATGTCCCTTCTAAATGTTGTAACAGTTCCCACTCTTGTCTAATGTGACTGGCACTGCTGACGTTGACTAGTACGTCCTTTTTACCAAGTTTATACCAGGTGACTGTTGGTTGTGAATTGTTACAGAGAGTAATTGGGCAGCTAATCCTGAGGTCTTCTCCGAGTGAGACATTATACAATGTGTTGCGCCGTACGGTTATTTCTGGGCTGCACTGGTCAGAATCTTGACCTGCAGGAGATAATGACAAAAAACCCAAATAAGAAACTGATTCATCCAGGTTGATAGTAACATCTGAAGGTGATTCTCATTACTTACAGTATTTTATGTAAGATTTTGAACAAAGGTTTATTTAAACCTGGATCAAAATATTTTATATCGCATGGAACATTTTTCTTTCAAAAAACAGCTAAAAAACACTAAATACATATGAAATTCAGAAATCGTCACCTGCAGGAGAAAATTACATTTGCATCTTGCATCAGACTAAATTTTAGCCATGAAAAATCCTATTTAAGCTGTGTAAATGTGAAATAATGAGATTGTTTATTGTGAACACTAGGAAGTAATAGACCACAAATGTATTTCATGTCTCTGATGAGCTTTAATGTTACACTGTTGAGTCTGGGTTTGTCGAGGACAATATGTGTCCTGTAAACCTGCGTTGGATCTAATCTAAACATGGCTATGATGCATAAATCTGAAACCTTTTTAGTATTTATACTTTGTATGACAGTAAAATATTATTGATCTTATTAATTCTTGTGAATGCATTCAGCGGAAGTAAAAGACAGACAATAACCGAGCCCTGCTCAGACTGAGACAGTTTGAAAAGTTTAGAAAGAATAAACAGTAACTTACTGCCAGCAGCCAAAGTTAGGATGTGTACCACCAGGATGGACACATGAAGGATGGTCAGACACATGTTAGATCTCAGGGTGGACACACTTGAAGAACCAGCTACTTCCGTATAACTACTGGTATCGAAGATGTAAAAGACACTCAGTCATTGTTACTTCCTGCTTTTGTTTAGGTGGTCTGTACAACATATTTTCCTGTAAAGGCAAACACACTCAACATATCACATTCAGACCTCACAAACACATACACAAGCACACACTCTCACACACTTTTTAACCTTGGTCAAGCCTACACGTTTGAGTATGGTGGTACACTAGTTTAGAGTAAAACACTACAGAAGCCAGTGAGCAGTGATGACATCATAATCTTAATGAAAATCAAACATACAAACAATTCATTACATAAACAAATTGTTATTAGATTGCACAAAATAATCAGGTTATATTTACATTATTACATTCTGTCTTTCCCACACAATCACAACAAAGCCTTGTGATCATTCATATAGTCAGACAATGAAAAATGACATAAGATATAAACTCATGAAAGCATTTCTGTCTTCACATGTGATATTACTCAGAAGAGCAAATTCAAGCTAAACTTTTAATGTGTGGTGGGTCCATTACGATGAGTCCATTACACAAAACATTCAAACCAAGACCACAAACAATCCCATATTAGTTGTAGATACAAATTTTAGTTAGTAGCCTTTAGTTAAAACCCTTTTTCTGCACTTCTATCCACGAGGATAAGGTCATAGTAATTCAATAGTTTTCCTACTGTATGAAACCCAATAAGGCCATGAAGCCCTAACCCTACAGAAGATGTTAGTCTTTAAAACAGAGTGCAATCATTCAAACATTGTCCCATTTTTCCCCTTTTTTTGAAAAGTCATCTAAGACAAAATTGAATCCAGTGAAGCACAAATGTACAAAATTTTGTCTCATTTCTATAAAATGTAATTAACCATAACAAGTGTGAATTTTAGGATTTTAGCAAAAGTTACTCAAAAAGCTGCAAAGAGTAAATTTGTTGTGGGATTATTTTCAGTAGCGGATGAAGTGAGTATTTACAGCAGGTGGACTTTGTGTGTTTGACTGACTCAAACTACAGTGTCCAGGTTTAAGAAAATGAAGACAGTGTGACACTCTGTCTCATTTGAGTATTTTTATTCGTCTTTGACCAATAGAGCTCTATGGTACAGGAATAAAAAAAAATTATCAGTATCATTGCATCCTGACACAAAACACAACCATAAAAATGTAATAAATCAGATATAGGTTACAGTCCTGAAATGAATACAAAAAGTTTTGTAATCATAGCTTTGATCTTGCAAAATGCACTTTGAAGCACAGATTCAGTTATGAATAGCACAGATGCTGTAGTTGCAATGCAAGGCACGAACTTGGGGTTCAGCATCTTGGCCAAAGGTCCTTAGATGGGAACAGTGGACCCGGGGATTGAGCTGCCAACCTTGTACTCTGAATCTGCTGTGGTCCTGGATTGTCTCGCACAGAGATCAGCTTGGAATGACATCACATTACATCAGTTTTATAATATACCGCACACGCACATCAGTGCCAACTGGCCCTGAGGAATCATTCAGCTACTGTGAATGCAAATATAAAAGTCTCACCTTCACACACTCGCTTTGGTGTAACATATATAGCTGTAACTACGATGACAAACACCATGATTCCAACAATGCAAGGGACATAGGGACCAAAAGTGTCCGCAGTCATTATCTCTGCAAGATAACAGAGGACATTTGATGCATCAATGAATCAGTTATGTACTGTGTGCAAACTACATACAAATTACAAAGCATGTTAAAGGAGACATGTGATAACTGTCTAACACAAAAAACAGTATCTCAGCAACACCAGTCTGAGAGAGTGAATTAACTTCTTACCTGATTCCAAAGTCGTCCATGTGACTGTTGTGGGCTCAGTTCTACCTGAATTATACAGTGTAGAGTGTTTTTGTTCCAGAAAATTTATTTTGTTTATTACTATCATCTCAATGAGATGCACATAAAAGGGGTGAAAAGGGGAAAATAATGTTAGAAGTGTTATATATTTACTAATGAAACAAAAATGCAGCACTGACTCTGTTCGTGTTATATTTAGTAGCAAATGTCTATTACTGTGAATCAGCTGAAACACAAGTTTCTGTCCAATTTTGATGTATTAAATTACTGAAAAATCACACTCACCATTAACAGAAATGGTGATAATGTAACCCACACTGTTTCCACTTTGACATCGATACAGTCCTGAGTCACTGATGAGGATGTTTTTGAAGAACAGAAATGATGTCCCTTCTAAATGTTGTAACGGTTCCCACTCTTGTCTAACGTGACTCCCACTGCTGACGTTGACTAGTACGTCCCTTTTATCAAGTTTATACCAGGTGACTGTTGGTTGTGAATTGTTACAGAGAGTAAGTGGGCAGCTAATCCTGAGGTCTTCTCCGAGTGAGACATTATACAATGTGTTGCGCCGTACTTTAATTTCTGGGAAACACTCGTCATATTCTTGACCTGCAGGAGATAATGACAAAAAACCCAAATAAGAAACTGATTCATCCACGTTGATAGTAACATCTGAAGGTGATTTTCATTTTGTACAGTGGTTTATGTACGATTTTGAACAAAGGTTTATTTAAATCTAGATCACAATATTTTATATCGCATGGAACATTTTTCTTTTAAAAAACAGCTGAAAAAGACATATGAAATTCAGAAATCGTCACCTGCAGGAGAAAATGACATTTGCATCCTGCATCAGACTAAATTTACAACTTCCGAGTTTTAGTTTTTTAGCCATGACAAATCCTATTTAAACTGTTTAAATGTGAAATAATGACATTTTTTATTGTGAACAATAGGAAGTAATAGACCACAAATGTATTTCATGTCTCTGATGAGCTTTAATGTTACACTGTTGAGTCTGGGTTTGTCGAGGACAATATGTGTCCTCTAAACCTGCTTTGGATCTAATCTAAACATGGCTGTGATGCATAATTCTGAGACTTTAGTATTTATACTTTGTATGACAGTAAAATATTATTGATCTTATTAATTCTTGTGAATGCATTCAGCGGAAGTAAAAGACAGACAATAACCGAGCCCTGCTCAGACTGAGACAGTTTGAAAAGTTTAGAAAGAATAAACAGTAACTTACTGTCAGCAGCCAAAGTTAGGATGTGTACCACCAGGATGGACACATGAAGGATGGTCAGACACATGTTAGATCTCAGGGTGGAAGCAGCTACTTCCGTATAACTATTGGTATCGAAGATGTAAAAGACACTCAGTCATTGTTACTTCCTGCTTTTGTTTAGGTGGTCTGTGCAACATATTTTCCTGTAAAGGCAAACACACTCAACATATCACATTCAGACCTCACAAACACATACACAAGCACACACTCTCACACACTTTTTAACCTTGGTCAAGCCTACACGTTGGGAATTTTTGAGTATCTGCTCCCTGCCCTCACTACAAATCACAATGTCATCTGCAAACATCATAGTCCATGGAGATTCTTGTCTAACCTCATCTGTCATGAAACCATATTGCTGCTCACAAATGTTCACCTCTGCCCTTAGCTGAGCTTCCACTACTCTTTCCCACAACTTCATTGTTTGGCTCATCAGCTTTATTCCTCTGTAGTTGCCACAGCTCTGCACATCTCCCTTGTTCCTAAAAATTGGTACCAGTACACTTCTCCTCCAGTCCTCAGCATCCTCTCACTCTCCAAGATCTTGTTAAACAAACTAGTCAGAAACTCTACTGCCACCTCTCCTAGACACTTCCATACCTCCACAGGTATCTCATCAGGACAAACTGCCTTTCCACTCTTCATCCTCTTCAACGTCCTCCTCACTTCAGTCTTACTAATCTTTGCTACTTCCTGCTCCACACCAGTCACCTCATCTACTCTTTGTTCCCTTTCATTTTCCTCGTTCATCAACTCTTCAAAGTTCTCCTTCCATCTTCCCATCACACTCCTGGCACCTGTCAATACATTTCCATCCTTATCTTTAATCACCCTAACCTGCTGCATATCCTTTCCATCTCTATCTCTTTGTCTGGCCAACCTGTACAAATCCACCTCTCCCTCTTTAGTGTCCAACCTAACATACAAGTCCTCATATGCTCTTTGTTTGGCCTTTGCCACCTCTATCTTCACCTTACGCTGTATCTCCCTGTACTCTTGTCTACTCTCTTCAGTCTCTCTGTGTCCCACTTCTTCTTAGCTAACCTCTTTCTCTGTATACACTCCTGAACTTCCTCGTTCCACCACCAAGTCTCCTTGTCCACTTTCCTCTTTCCAGATGACACACCGAGTACCCTCCTACCTGTCTCCCTGATCAAATTAGCTTTAGTAGTCCAGTCATCTGGAAGCACCTCCAAACCACCCAGATTCTGTCTCAGCTCCTCCCTGAAAGCTACACAACATTCTTCCTTTTTCAACTTCCACCACTTCGTCCTCTGCTCTGCCTTAGTCCTCTTCATCTTCCTCACCACCAGCATCATTTTACACACCACCATCCTGTGTTGTCTGGCTACACTCTCCCCTACCAACACTTTACAGTCACTGATCTCTTTCAGATTACAGCGTCTACACAAGATGTAGTCTACCTGAGTGCTTCTACCTCCGCTCTTGTACGTCACCCTATGTTCCTCCCTCTTCTGAAAGAAAGTGCTTACTACAGCCATTTCCATCCTCTTTGCAAAGTCAACCACCATCTGACCTTCTGCGTTCCTGTCCTGAACACCAAACCTGCCCATAACAGTCTCATCACCTCTGTTCCCTTCACCTACATGCCCATTGAAATCTGCACCAATGACAACTCTCTCACCTCTGGGGATGCTCTGCATCACTTCATCTAACTCACTCCAGAATTTCTCCTTCTCTTCTAACTCACATCCTACCTGTGGGGCATAACCACTGAACATTGAACATCACCTCCTCAACTTCCAGCTTCAGACTCATCAACCTGTCTGATACTCTTTTCACCTCTAGAACATTCCTCACAAAATCCTCTTTCAGTATAACTCCTACTCCATTTCTCTTCCTATCTGACCCATGGTAGAACAACTTGAACCCTGCTCCTAAGCTTCTAGCCTTGCTACCTTTCCACCTGGTCTCCTGGACACACAGTATGTCCACCTTCCTTCTCTGCATCATGTCGATCAACTCTCTAGCCTTCCCTGTCATAGTACCAACATTCAAAGTCCCTACTGTCAGTCCTACATTCTTAGCTTTCCTCTTCTCTCTCTGCCTACGAACACACCTTCCTCCTCTTCTTCTTCGTCTTCGACCAACAGTAATCCAATTTCCACCGGTACCCTGTAGGTCAACAGCACCGGTGGCGGTCGTTGTTAACCTGGGCCCCGACCAATCCGGTATGGAAGTCTTTGTCACGATTCGCATGTTTGATTTGGCATGTGTTTTACGTCGGATGCCCTTCCTGCCACAACCCTCTGCATTTATCCAGACTTGGGACTGGCACAAGAAGACACTGGCTTGTGCCCCCTTGCGGTTGCATTCATAACCCTGTTAGTCGATGTTAGAAGATGTTAGTCTTTAAAACAGAGTGCAATCATTCAAACATTGTCCCATTTTCTCCCCTTTTTTTGAAAAAGTCATCTAAGACAAGTGGGCACAGGTGTAAAGAGTGAATTTGTTGGGGACTATTTTCAGAAGTGGATTAATACACATTTGTTGTTCTGGTAAAGATTCACATCAGCAGGAGGGTGTGTGCTGAGTGGTTCTCATTCATGTTACTGAAGCATTATGTCAACCAGTGTGGAGATTAAAAGTGTTTTACATGATCTTTGGACTGTGGAGCTTCATGAAAGAGGAACAAGCTGTGACAGGCTTTGGTCCCACAAACAGTAATTGGACATTGTTAGTTTCATACTGATGGGAAGAAATGTGTAGAGCAAGTTTCCACACTGAACACACACCTGTAATTTGGCAGCTCACAGCCTCCTACGATTTGCACTTGTGGATTTAAAAGCACCAACAATTCTACAGCAGATTGCAACTTAGTACAGTTTTAATCATGCAAACTTTCTCAAGACTCGGGAGTTTAAACAAATTGAACTCACGAAACGGGGTGAGGCAACACACATACGTTCACATTTAGTTTAGAGGTCTACAGCTTTATAGCATCAAACACATATTTTATTACAGGTTTTTAATTGTAAATCATGTTTCACACTTTTTACTAACACGATTTAAATTGAATCGGTCGTGTGTAGTTTGCTATTTACAAACTTCTGAACTGGAAAACATAATTTATCTGATATTTGTGAATGCATTATGTCAAGCAGCAGAGACACAACTTGCCATCAGTGTCTCAAGTGATAACAAGTACCACCAAGATGGACACATGAAAGATGGTCAGGCAGTTAAATCTCCTGGTGGTGACACTTGAAGAACCAGCAAACCACTTCTATAAAACAACTCAGACTGTTGGTGTGCTCTTTATCACGCTAAATGTCTTGTCACTTCCTGTTTTTGATCATGGTGGTCTCTGGTGTGTGTGCATATCACTATTACAGGTTATGCTGCAAAAGGAAACACACTCATCCTACACCACAGCACTAAAAGAGGGGGTGGTGACTTAGTACCTAAGTGGATAATGTCAATGTGAGTCAATACTTCTGCTATTAGCAAATTGAATCCAGTGCAGCACAGATGTACAAAATTTAGTCTCATTTCTATAAAATGTAATTAACCATAACAAGTGTGAATTTTAGGATTTTAGCAAAAGTTACTCAAACAGCTGCAAAGAGTCAATTTGTTGTGGGATTATTTTCAGTAGCGGATGAATACGCATTTGCAAGTGAGTATTTACAGCAGATGGACTGTGTGTGTTTGACTGACTCAAACTAAACTACAGTGTCCCGGTGTATTAAAATGAAGACATATGTCCCCCAGTGCAACACTCTGTCTCATTTGAGTATTTTTATTCGTCTTTGATCAATAGAGCTCTATGGTACAGGAATAAAAAAAAATATCAGTATCATTGCATCCTGACACAAAGCACAACCATAAAAATGTAATAAATCAGATATAGGTTACAGTCCTGAAATGAATACAAAAAGTTTTGTAATCATAGCTTTGATCTTGCAAAATGCACTTTGAAGCACAGATTCAGTTATGAATAGCACAGATGCTGTAGTTGCAATGCAAGGCACGAACTTGGGGTTCAGCATCTTGGCCAAAGGTCCTTAGATGGGAACAGTGGACCCGGGGATTGAGCCGCCAACCCTGTTCTCTGAATCTGGATCTGCTGTGGTCCTGGATTGTCTCATACAGAGATCAGCTTGGAATGACATCACATTAAATCAGTTTTATAATATACCACACACGCACATCAGTGCCAACTGGCCCTGAGGAATCATTCAGCTACTGTGAATGCAAATATAAACACACACACTCTTTGGTGTAACATATATAGCTGAAACTACGATGACAAACACAATGATTCCAACAATGCAAGGGACATAGGGACCAAAAGTGTCCGCAGTCATTATCCCTGCAAGATAACAGAGGACATTAGATGCATCAATGAATCAGTTATGTACTGTGTGCAAACTACATACAAATTACAAAGCATGTTAAAGGAGACATGTGATAACTGTCTAACAGAAGCCGTAAGAATTAAACTCTCGCTTGCTTGCGTGCTGTACAGAATGAAATGTTTATTCATGTACAAAAAACAGTATCTCAGCAACACCAGTCTGAGAGAGTGAATTAACTTCTTACCTGATTCCAAAGTCGTCCATGTGACTGTTGTGGGCTCAGTTCTACCTGAATTATACAGTGTAGAGTGTTTTTGTACCACAAAATTTGTTTGTTTTTTTTTCAAAATATTTTTCTATCATCTTAATGAGATGCACAAAAAAGGGGCAAAAGGGGGAAACATTTTTAGAACTGTTTTATAGTTAGTAATGAAAAACAATGCAAAACTGAATCTGTTCGTGTAATATTTAGCAGCAAATGTCAGTTACTGTGAATCAGCTGAAACACAAGTTTCTGTCCAGTTTTGATGTATTAAATTACTGAAAAATCACACTCACCATTAACAGAGATGGTAATAATGTGACCCATACCATCTCCACTTTGACATCGATACAGTCCTGAGTCACTGATGAGGATGTTTTTGAAGAACAGAAATGATGTCCCTTCTAAATGTTGTAACGGTTCCCACTCTTGTCTAACGTGACTCCCACTGCTGACGTTGACTAGTACGTCCCTTTTATCAAGTTTATACCAGGTGACTGTTGGTTGTGAATTGTTACAGAGAGTAAGTGGGCAGCTAATCCTGAGGTCTTCTCCGAGTGAGACATTATACAATGTGTTGCGCCGTACTTTAATTTCTGGGAAGCACTCGTCATATTCTTGACCTGCAGGAGATAATGACAAAAAACCCAAATAAGAAACTGATTCATCCACGTTGATAGTAACATCTGAAGGTGATTTTCATTTTGTACAGTGGTTTATGTACGATTTTGAACAAAGGTTTATTTAAATCTAGATCACAGTATTTTATATCGCATGGAACATTTTTCTTTTAAAAAACAGCTGAAAAAGACATATGAAATTCAGAAATCGTCACCTGCAGGAGAAAATGACATTTGCATCCTGCATCAGACTAAATTTACAACTTCCGAGTTTTAGTTTTTTAGCCATGACAAATCCTATTTAAACTGTTTAAATGTGAAATAATGACATTTTTTATTGTGAACAATAGGAAGTAATAGACCACAAATGTATTTCATGTCTCTGATGAGCTTTAATGTTACACTGTTGAGTCTGGGTTTGTCGAGGACAATATGTGTCCTCTAAACCTGCTTTGGATCTAATCTAAACATGGCTGTGATGCATAATTCTGAGACTTTAGTATTTATACTTTGTATGACAGTAAAATATTATTGATCTTATTAATTCTTGTGAATGCATTAAGCGGAAGTAAAAGACAGACAATAACCGAGCCCTGCTCAGACTGAGACAGTTTGAAAAGTTTAGAAAGAATAAACAGTAACTTACTGTCAGCAGCCAAAGTTAGGATGTGTACCACCAGGATGGACACATGAAGGATGGTCAGACACATGTTAGATCTCAGGGTGGAAGCAGCTACTTCCGTATAACTATTGGTATCGAAGATGTAAAAGACACTCAGTCATTGTTACTTCCTGCTTTTGTTTAGGTGGTCTGTGCAACATATTTTCCTGTAAAGGCAAACACACTCAACATATCACATTCAGACCTCACAAACACATACACAAGCACACACTCTCACACACTTTTTAACCTTGGTCAAGCCTACACGTTGGGAATTTTTGAGTATCTGCTCCCTGCCCTCACTACAAATCACAATGTCATCTGCAAACATCATAGTCCATGGAGATTCTTGTCTAACCTCATCTGTCATGAAACCATATTGCTGCTCACAAATGTTCACCTCTGCCCTTAGCTGAGCTTCCACTACTCTTTCCCACAACTTCATTGTTTGGCTCATCAGCTTTATTCCTCTGTAGTTGCCACAGCTCTGCACATCTCCCTTGTTCCTAAAAATTGGTACCAGTACACTTCTCCTCCAGTCCTCAGCATCCTCTCACTCTCCAAGATCTTGTTAAACAAACTAGTCAGAAACTCTACTGCCACCTCTCCTAGACACTTCCATACCTCCACAGGTATCTCATCAGGACAAACTGCCTTTCCACTCTTCATCCTCTTCAACGTCCTCCTCACTTCAGTCTTACTAATCTTTGCTACTTCCTGCTCCACACCAGTCACCTCATCTACTCTTTGTTCCCTTTCATTTTCCTCGTTCATCAACTCTTCAAAGTTCTCCTTCCATCTTCCCATCACACTCCTGGCACCTGTCAATACATTTCCATCCTTATCTTTAATCACCCTAACCTGCTGCATATCCTTTCCATCTCTATCTCTTTGTCTGGCCAACCTGTACAAATCCACCTCTCCCTCTTTAGTGTCCAACCTAACATACAAGTCCTCATATGCTCTTTGTTTGGCCTTTGCCACCTCTACCTTCACCTTACGCTGTATCTCCCTGTACTCTTGTCTACTCTCTTCAGTCTCTCTGTGTCCCACTTCTTCTTAGCTAACCTCTTTCTCTGTATACACTCCTGAACTTCCTCGTTCCACCACCAAGTCTCCTTGTCCACTTTCCTCTTTCCAGATGACACACCGAGTACCCTCCTACCTGTCTCCCTGATCAAATTAGCTTTAGTAGTCCAGTCATCTGGAAGCACCTCCAAACCACCCAGATTCTGTCTCAGCTCCTCCCTGAAAGCTACACAACATTCTTCCTTTTTCAACTTCCACCACTTCGTCCTCTGCTCTGCCTTAGTCCTCTTCATCTTCCTCACCACCAGCATCATTTTACACACCACCATCCTGTGTTGTCTGGCTACACTCTCCCCTACCAACACTTTACAGTCACTGATCTCTTTCAGATTACAGCGTCTACACAAGATGTAGTTTACCTGAGTGCTTCTACCTCCGCTCTTGTACATCACCCTATGTTCCTCCCTCTTCTGAAAGAAAGTGCTTACTACAGCCATTTCCATCCTCTTTGCAAAGTCAACCACCATCTGACCTTCTGCGTTCCTGTCCTGAACACCAAACCTGCCCATAACAGTCTCATCACCTCTGTTCCCTTCACCTACATGCCCATTGAAATCTGCACCAATGACAACTCTCTCACCTCTGGGGATGCTCTGCATCACTTCATCTAACTCACTCCAGAATTTCTCCTTCTCTTCTAACTCACATCCTACCTGTGGGGCATAACCACTGAACATTGAACATCACCTCCTCAACTTCCAGCTTCAGACTCATCAACCTGTCTGATACTCTTTTCACCTCTAGAACATTCCTCACAAAATCCTCTTTCAGTATAACTCCTACTCCATTTCTCTTCCTATCTGACCCATGGTAGAACAACTTGAACCCTGCTCCTAAGCTTCTAGCCTTGCTACCTTTCCACCTGGTCTCCTGGACACACAGTATGTCCACCTTCCTTCTCTGCATCATGTCGATCAACTCTCTAGCCTTCCCTGTCATAGTACCAACATTCAAAGTCCCTACTGTCAGTCCTACATTCTTAGCTTTCCTCTTCTCTCTCTGCCTACGAACACACCTTCCTCCTCTTCTTCTTCGTCTTCGACCAACAGTAATCCAATTTCCACCGGTACCCTGTAGGTCAACAGCACCGGTGGCGGTCGTTGTTAACCTGGGCCCCGACCAATCCGGTATGGAAGTCTTTGTCACGATTCGCATGTTTGATTTGGCATGTGTTTTACGTCGGATGCCCTTCCTGCCACAACCCTCTGCATTTATCCAGACTTGGGACTGGCACAAGAAGACACTGGCTTGTGCCCCCTTGCGGTTGCATTCATAACCCTGTTAGTCGATGTTAGAAGATGTTAGTCTTTAAAACAGAGTGCAATCATTCAAACATTGTCCCATTTTCTCCCCTTTTTTTGAAAAAGTCATCTAAGACAAGTGGGCACAGGTGTAAAGAGTGAATTTGTTGGGGACTATTTTCAGAAGTGGATTAATACACATTTGTTGTTCTGGTAAAGATTCACATCAGCAGGAGGGTGTGTGCTGAGTGGTTCTCATTCATGTTACTGAAGCATTATGTCAACCAGTGTGGAGATTAAAAGTGTTTTACATGATCTTTGGACTGTGGAGCTTCATGAAAGAGGAACAAGCTGTGACAGGCTTTGGTCCCACAAACAGTAATTGGACATTGTTAGTTTCATACTGATGGGAAGAAATGTGTAGAGCAAGTTTCCACACTGAACACACACCTGTAATTTGGCAGCTCACAGCCTCCTACGATTTGCACTTGTGGATTTAAAAGCACCAACAATTCTACAGCAGATTGCAACTTAGTACAGTTTTAATCATGCAAACTTTCTCAAGACTCGGGAGTTTAAACAAATTGAACTCACGAAACGGGGTGAGGCAACACACATACGTTCACATTTAGTTTAGAGGTCTACAGCTTTATAGCATCAAACACATATTTTATTACAGGTTTTTAATTGTAAATCATGTTTCACACTTTTTACTAACACGATTTAAATTGAATCGGTCGTGTGTAGTTTGCTATTTACAAACTTCTGAACTGGAAAACATAATTTATCTGATATTTGTGAATGCATTATGTCAAGCAGCAGAGACACAACTTGCCATCAGTGTCTCAAGTGATAACAAGTACCACCAAGATGGACACATGAAAGATGGTCAGGCAGTTAAATCTCCTGGTGGTGACACTTGAAGAACCAGCAAACCACTTCTATAAAACAACTCAGACTGTTGGTGTGCTCTTTATCACGCTAAATGTCTTGTCACTTCCTGTTTTTGATCATGGTGGTCTCTGGTGTGTGTGCATATCACTATTACAGGTTATGCTGCAAAAGGAAACACACTCATCCTACACCACAGCACTAAAAGAGGGGGTGGTGACTTAGTACCTAAGTGGATAATGTCAATGTGAGTCAATACTTCTGCTATTAGCAAATTGAATCCAGTGCAGCACAGATGTACAAAATTTAGTCTCATTTCTATAAAATGTAATTAACCATAACAAGTGTGAATTTTAGGATTTTAGCAAAAGTTACTCAAACAGCTGCAAAGAGTCAATTTGTTGTGGGATTATTTTCAGTAGCGGATGAATACGCATTTGCAAGTGAGTATTTACAGCAGATGGACTGTGTGTGTTTGACTGACTCAAACTAAACTACAGTGTCCCGGTGTATTAAAATGAAGACATATGTCCCCCAGTGCAACACTCTGTCTCATTTGAGTATTTTTATTCGTCTTTGATCAATAGAGCTCTATGGTACAGGAATAAAAAAAAATATCAGTATCATTGCATCCTGACACAAAGCACAACCATAAAAATGTAATAAATCAGATATAGGTTACAGTCCTGAAATGAATACAAAAAGTTTTGTAATCATAGCTTTGATCTTGCAAAATGCACTTTGAAGCACAGATTCAGTTATGAATAGCACAGATGCTGTAGTTGCAATGCAAGGCACGAACTTGGGGTTCAGCATCTTGGCCAAAGGTCCTTAGATGGGAACAGTGGACCCGGGGATTGAGCCGCCAACCCTGTTCTCTGAATCTGGATCTGCTGTGGTCCTGGATTGTCTCATACAGAGATCAGCTTGGAATGACATCACATTAAATCAGTTTTATAATATACCACACACGCACATCAGTGCCAACTGGCCCTGAGGAATCATTCAGCTACTGTGAATGCAAATATAAACACACACACTCTTTGGTGTAACATATATAGCTGTAACTACGATGACAAACACCATGATTCCAACAATGCAGGGGACATAGGGACCAAAAGTGTCCGCAGTCATTATCCCTGCAAGATAACAGAGGACATTAGATGCATCAATGAATCAGTTATGTACTGTGTGCAAACTACATACAAATTACAAAGCATGTTAAAGGAGACATGTGATAACTGTCTAACAGAAGCCGTAAGAATTAAACTCTCGCTTGCTTGCGTGCTGTACAGAATGAAATGTTTATTCATGTACAAAAAACAGTATCTCAGCAACACCAGTCTGAGAGAGTGAATTAACTTCTTACCTGATTCCAAAGTCGTCCATGTGACTGTTGTGGGCTCAGTTCTACCTGAATTATACAGTGTAGAGTGTTTTTGTACCACAAAATTTGTTTGTTTTTTTTTCAAAATATTTTTCTATCATCTTAATGAGATGCACAAAAAAGGGGCAAAAGGGGGAAACATTTTTAGAACTGTTTTATAGTTAGTAATGAAAAACAATGCAAAACTGAATCTGTTCGTGTAATATTTAGCAGCAAATGTCAGTTACTGTGAATCAGCTGAAACACAAGTTTCTGTCCAGTTTTGATGTATTAAATTACTGAAAAATCACACTCACCATTAACAGAGATGGTAATAATGTGACCCATACCATCTCCACTTTGACATCGATACAGTCCTGAGTCACTGATGAGGATGTTTTTAAAGAACAGAAATGATGTCCCTTCTAAATGTTGTAACAGTTCCCACTCTTGTCTAATGTGACTCCCACTGCTGACGTTGACTAGTACGTCCTTTTTACCAAGTTTATACCAGGTGACTGTTGGTGGTGAATTGTTACAGAGAGTAAGTGGGCAGCTGATCCTGAGGTCTTCTCCGAGTGAGACATTATACAATGTGTTGCGCCGTACTTTAACTTCTGGGAAGCACTGGTCATAATCTTGACCTGCAGGAGATAATGACAAAAAACTCAAATAAGAAACTGATTCATCCACGTTGATAGTAACATCTGAAGGTGATTTTCATTATGTACAGTGGTTTATGTAAGATTTTGAAGATTTTATTTAAACCTAGATCACAATATTTTATATCGCATGGAATATTTTTCTTTAAAAAAACAGCTGAAAAAGACATATGAAATTCAGAAATCGTCACCTGCAGGAGAAAATTACATTTGCATCTTGCATCAGACTAAATTTACAACTTCCCGGTTCTAGTTTTTTAAAAATCCTATTTAAACTGTGTAATGTGCAATAATGACATTGTTTATTGTGAACACTAGGAAGTAATAGACCACAAATGTATTTCATGTCTCTGATGAGCTTTAATGTTACACTGTTGAGTCTGGGTTTGTCGAGGACAATATGTGTCCTGTAAACCTGCTTTGGATCTAATCTAAACATGGCTGTGATGCATAATTCTGAGACTTTAGTATTTATACTTTGTATGACAGTAAAATATTATTGATCTTATTAATTCTTGTGAATGCATTCAGCGGAAGTAAAAGACAGACAATAACCGAGCCCTGCTCAGACTGAGACAGTTTGAAAAGTTTAGAAAGAATAAACAGTAACTTACTGCCAGCAGCCAAAGTTAGGATGTGTACCACCAGGATGGACACATGAAGGATGGTCAGATACATGTTAGATCTCAGGGTGGAAGCAGCTACTTCCGTATAACTATTGGTATCGAAGATGTAAAAGACACTCTGTCATTGTTACTTCCTGCTTTTGTTTAGGTGGTCTGTACAACATATTTTCCTGTAAAGGCAAACACACTCAACATATCACATTCAGACCTCACAAACACATACACAAGCACACACTCTCACACACTTTTTAACCTTGGTCAAGCCTACACGTTTGAGTATGGTGGTACACTAGTTTAGAGTAAAACACTACAGAAGCCAGTGAGCAGTGATGACATCATAATCTTAATGAAAATCAAACATACATTACATAAACAAATTGTTATTAGATTGCACAAAATAATCAGGTTATATTTACATTATTACATTCTGTCTTTCCCACACAATCACAACAAAGCCTTGTGATCATTCATATAGTCAGACAATGAAAAATGACATAAGATATAAACTCATGAAAGCATTTCTGTCTTCACATGTGATATTACTCAGAAGAGCAAATTCAAGTTAAACTTTTAATGTGTGGTGGGTCCATTACGATAAGTCCATTACACAAAACATTCAAACCAAGACCACAAACAATCCCATATTAGTTGTAGATACAAATTTTAGTTAGTAGCCTTTAGTTAAAACCCTTTTTCTGCACTTCTATCCACGAGGATAAGGTCATAGTAATTCAATAGTTTTCCTACTGTATGAAACCCAATAAGGCCATGAAGCCCTAACCCTACAGAAGATGTTAGTCTTTAAAACAGAGTGCAATCATTCAAACATTGTCCCATTTTCTCCCCTTTTTTTGAAAAGTCATCTAAGACAAGTGGGCACAGGTGTAAAGAGTCAATTTGTTGGGGACTATTTTCAGAAGTGGATTAATACACATTTGTTGCTCTGGTAAAGATTCACATCAGCAGGAGGGTGTGTGCTGAGTGGTTCTCATTCATGTTACTGAAGCATTATGTCAACCAGTGTGGAGATTTAAAGTGTTTTACATGATCTTTAGACTGTGGAGCTTCATGACAGAGGAAGAAGCTGTGACAGGCTTTGGTCCCACAAACAGTAATTGGACATTGTTAGTTTCATACTGATGGGAAGAAATGTGTAGAGCAAGTTTCCACACTGAACACACACCTGTAATTTGGCAGCTCACAGCCTCCTACGATTTGCACTTGTGGATTTAAAAGCACCAACAATTCAACAGCAGATTGCAACTTAGTACAGTTTTTATCATGCAAACTTTCTCATGACTCGCGAAAAGGGGTGAGGCAACACACGTACGTTCACATTTAGTTTAGAGGTCTACAACTGCAACAAAATTACTTCAAGTCAAAGTTTCACTTCCTGTCTTTAGTTCCTTTTCTTTCACCCACTTTAAAACAGATACACCTGTAAGTCTGACGGGCTTCCTTATTGTAAAAGGTCAGTGTATTCCCTCTAATTGTCCTCTTGAGCTCTTGTACCAGTTTGAAAATTTTCTCAGTCGTCCTCAGATGCGAGTGGTCTTAGGAGTTGAATTTATTCCATCAAGTGTCAAGACACATGTTGCGCCACATACTGTGCCTAAGATGTCCTTCACTTTAAAGTTATTTAATCCATTGGTCTGTTAAGACAAACGAATAGCTGCATATTCTGAACACTCCTCCTGAATTACCCACGGCCGAGCAGCAGGCCGCGCTGGCAGCTGATGGTTGAGGGCAGCATACACAACAGAGCCCCCGACCTCCTCCTCTCCTCTATTCATCTGTCTTCCTCTGTCCTCTGTTGCTTTGCCTTGAACGTGTTCATTGTCTCCTGGTAATGGCACCTCATTGGGTTGTGAGGGTGGTGTATTTTTCCGGGTGGATCTCCTCAATGGCGGAGCCGAGGGGCTTCCTCTTGGCGAGGGTTGGATCCTGGCATGCAAGGGATGTTGCTCAACCATGGGGATTTCAATGTACTACAAACACAAACATATACACAAGAATTAAAGGAATAAAGATGTAAAAATGTAAATAAAATATGTTTTTGTCTTACCTGACTCTCAGTTTCTGTCTCTTTCTTTGATTTTCCTGCTTGACGGACATTTTGGGGAAAGTGAGTTATGGGTTTCAGACTCATTTGTATGTATCATGACACATTTATTTAAATATGTGATTATATTTTATCTATAAAAAGACAATTTACTCCTAATGAATATATTAAAAATCTTATCTTACCTTTACACCCTTGCAATGATATGATAGAAATAGTTATCACTATGAAGACGAACACCACAATCCCAGCAGCAGAGTAGATGTACATCCATAAATTTTCTGGTTTGTAAGGATGAGAAGTTGTGGTATCTGGAAAAAAAAGGTTTTCAACAAAAATGTTATTTATGTTTTTAAACTTATGTACAATAGGCTGCAGTGTTTGCAAGAACAAGAACAAATGTTTTAGGATTCCGATTAAAGTTAATAGATAACAGTTTTGCCTGAACACACAATTTTCTTACTTGTGGTGCTCTTGAATGTATCATTGTGATGCTTGTCAACAGCTGTAAAACAAAGAAAATCCACATCTTTAGTCCCAATTATATGAACATAGGAGGATGAAACTATGTTACATTTTAAAATAAAACCCAAAATACATCACTGCATCTGCTCATTTATTTTTCTGCGTCATTTAGAACTGTAATTTACAGTGTAATGCTGCTTGAACACAGGTTTCAGTCCAGAAAAATTCATTAAAGTTCTCACATTCACACTCACCATTAACAGAGATGGTGATAAAGTGACCCACACTATTTCCACTTTGACATCGATACTGTCCTGAGTCATTGCTGAGGATGTTTTCGAAGAACAGAAATGATGCCCCTTCTAAATGTTGTAACGGTTCCCACTCTTGTCTAATGTGACTGGCACTGCTGACGTTGACTAGTACGTCCTTTTTACCAAGTTTATACCAGGTGACTGTTGGTTGTGAATTGTTACAGAGAGTAAGTGGGCAGCTAATCCTGAGGTCTTCTCCGAGTGAGACATTATACAATGTGTTGCGCCGTACTTTAATTTCTGGGCTGCACTGGTCAGAATCTTGACCTGCAGGAGATAATGACAAAAAACCCAAATAAGAAAATGATTCATCCACATTGATAGTAACATCTGAAGGTGATTCTCATTAGTTACAGTATTTTATGTAAGATTCTGAACAAAGGTTTTGAACAAAGAGACCAACGGCACCGTATTTATGTGACATGGTTTGATTGGTTAAACAAAAGAAAACGTAGACCACAAGTTAAAGCTCAAGTAAATTTATTGGGGGCAAAATAAAAGCATAAAAGTAAATGAAACACACTTGGTGATTTTTATTGCGTAGGGAGTTAAAAGTCTCATTGCATGAGATGAGGCGATTGAAGGAACTGAAAGTGAACCCCACGTCAAGTACTCAGTCTCAGGGGGAACCGTGAATGCACACATCTCACTTCCACCTGTTACATTCAACAACAATTTCAACGACATTCTATCCATCAGTTAAACGCTGCGGTTAAACACTGTTTGTTTAAAAAATTGTCCGTAAAAAAATTCACTCTCCATGAATATTAAGCTAGGCTCATTCTGGACATTGGAAACAGCAATCTCAACACCAAGTCGGATTTAGTGACAGATCTGGAGCTTTGAAAGAAATCGTACTGTAATGAAGGGCTCAAAAAACAGGAAATGGAAGCGCCCCCATCTCTACAGCAACTGGGCTGATCACTGTTCTGGGCAAAAACATATACGTGGTCCCCTGGTCTCAGGTTTGCTCAAATCATAAGAGTTTTGCAGGATTTAAGACACCTGGGTATGTTCTCAAATCATATAGACGCTGAAGAATAGTGTGTGAAGTGATCAAAAGCATCAGAACTGCCAAAAAACGGAACTTGTGGCTCATGCGTAATAATATTTAGAGCTGATAAAGTGTGGAGAGATTCAGTGGGCTGTTATATTCAGAGCTGACTGAATGAATGTTTCAAATAAGTGGTTTTGCTGGTGTTAGTGCTGATATTTGAATAAGACATATTCAAAATTTGAAAATAATTTTAGTAACTCACTGGCTCACAGTGAGTCCTCATTGAATTATACCAGACCGGAGAATATAAATAAATACGTAAATGAACCTGTGATAACATCATTCATACGCAGCCGTTCTTGTTTCCTAAAATAAGAAATCACAGGAAATTGTGGGAAATATTAGAAACTATCACCTTCCAGGCCCAAATCAGTGCTTTAAAAACAGAAGTGCTTAGTCTCTGTTGTGTTTCTATTGTAAGTTTTTAACATGTGGTACTTTCTATTGAATCTTGCAATGTATTTAAATTGTGTTATTTTACTCTTTTGTTGCTTTTAGTGTGGATTAGTACATGGTATTGTTTAATGAATGTTGTCATGTTTTTATAATTATGTTACTTTTCTTGTTGCTTTTAGGGTGACTTTTAACATCTATCCAGGGACTGCAGATGTAAAATTGGCTAATTCTGGCATATTTACCGAAATTACAATTAATATGAATTGTCCCTCAAATAAAGAAATTAATTAAATCATATTTTTTTGAAGTGTGAAGTGAAGTGTGCACACAACTGGTAAAACTATTGATTGACTTCTTGGGGAAAACGTGTTTTGCGGTTTGCTTAAAAAATGTGTTGTTTAAAAGTAAAATCGAATTATTTCCCTCCCACACATGTAAAATACACCCTCTTTTGTGTAAGTATTAAAGTGAAAGTACCATTTTTAGACTCTGAGACAGAAGTCGTTTACTTTGTTAAATGAAAAGACATTTATGGTAAAACACACACTTTTAAAGCCAAATAATATCTTTTAATGTGATGCGCTTGAGGCAGAATCGTGATCAACCTACTTTTCTAATTGATGTCTGTTACAGTAAACTAGGCCAAGATTTATTGGGGACTTAAAGTTAGCTCAGTCGTCTTAAATGTGAATCCATTATAAAACACTTCACAGTTCATGTCCTTAACAGAAATCAGTCCTTCAGCTTGTACCAGATACTTTTGATCTTGGTCATAACGTTCTATGTTAAAAATAAAATATGCTGACGTTTTACCTACAGAGGTACAAAAGGTAACACTACACAGAGGCAGCGCAAAAAAAATGAACTTACTGTCAGCATTTAAGTTGAGAAGCAGCACTGACAAGATGAACACATGCAGGACGATCCAGCACAGGTTAGGCCTCATGATGTGAACACTCAGAAAATATCCGACCATCTTCCAGTCACAGCCAATCCGACTAGGAATTGTTCCTCTAAATGCATCATTATTTGTTAAACAAAATAGAGAACTGTTGAGATCGTAGCTGCTTCCTCCTTCTACTTTACTGCTCACCCCCTTCCTACCTCTGCCTTTCTCTCCTTCAAAGTAGGGGTGTTGAATGTAGTGGAACTGACTGTAACTCGGTGGGTGGTCTTGCTTCTGCAAATCTTGCAGGATCCAATGCAGTGAAACATATCAAGATGGGGGTTCCCACAGTTTCAGGTGCTGACCGTGCTGCCTCACAGCTATAGAAGAGAGTTCTCATGTTTTACTACAATCTCCCTCCCTCTCATACACTTTTAATTTCCGAGTCTTGTTTCAGTCTGTGCACCTTTACATCTTTATCATCACTTCTTAGCAGCGTCTGTGGTTCGCCCTCTTCAAGCTGACTTCCTCTCTCTTTCCTTTTATCTTCACCGTCTGAGTCTCCTGCAAAATTGAGCGACCTTGTGCACAGAGGTGTGGTTTTAGGGGAAGATATACATTACACTGAAGAGGAGCTTGGGATGCCGTGACCTACTGAGCTTCATTGCCAAATCTGTTGTGTGCGGTTGTTATGACACAAAACCCCTCAACCTGTGTGTGGACTGCTTATCTCTCAATGAGTAGACCTCATTTGGGTTTTGAACGATCATTTAGCCAATGAAAAGAGCTTTCTTCTGTAGTTCAAGAGGACATTTGTAAAATCTGAAGCTTATATCAATATGGTAAAACGAATTATGGTAAATGTAGGACCCAGTATTTTGACAAGTCCAACTGCTGTAGTCACCTCCATTGAGACAGTTGCTGTACAGCTGGAACATTCCTTTAAAAAAAAAAGACTAAATCTTGAGGAAAAAAAATACACTAAAACTGTTGCATTCACTGTATTATCCAAATAAAAATACAGTAGTCTGAAACCGTATCTGGAGTTTTTACATGCAAAATATTGTTCGGCAGTGTAGCTTTATAGTGAGCTGACAGCTTCAATATTTTTAAATACAAGGCGGCGGAGAAAATCCCCCCAAAATGGAAATATTTAATGTGTGCACGTTAGGGGGTAAGATCAACATGTATATTTATACTTCATGACTGCGTCATTATAGAGGCATTTGAGCATGTGTGAGATTAAAGTGTGGTCTTGGTAAAGTACCCAAATCTTAAAAAACTAAATACTCCTATTGAAAGTGCTTCATTCAGACTTTTATTCATCTAAAAATAAACTAGCATTAGTCAAATTTAATTCCACCTCAGTATCCGACTTGAAAGCAGGTCTACTCATTACAGCAAGTAGTCTTAAGCAAGTTGTCATGTAACTTAACATTCCATAGTTTCTTCTGTGTTTAGGCTAAAACCTTATTCTGTAACTGTGAAGTCATTTTAGTGGAGGTAGAATGTGAACTATTTATTAAGTATTAAATTGTTAGGTACTATATAAGCAATATGTACCCAAGAGTAAAATCACATAGAACAGACACACTCAAGGTGTTATATAGTCAACTGTAGGCAACAACTTTTATATACATCTATCATTTCTAACACTGATGTAAGCAATTAATTTTATATGGCCTTTCCTACTTTATCACCTAGAAAATAAAAGTTATGAAATTGCAATATATTTTTACTAGGTTTTTTGACGTTTTATTGGCCACAAGAAAAATAACGTTAAGTTTGTTAGATAAAAGTAAAACCTTTGCTGAGAAATAAAAAAAAATTTTTTTTTTGGAACAACAGCGCAGGTAGGTGGCTTGAAACGTTACTGCAGGTCTTCGCTCGGTTACGACATACGTATTTGTAGCGTAATGACGTACATCCTTACGTCTCCAACGAGCCGAAAATGGCGGAGTATTTGGCGTCCATTTTCGGCACAGAGAAAGACAAGTAAGTTTTATTTAATAGATTTTGTAATAGCCACCTTAACTAGTAGTTTAAGACTAAGCCTTTTTATTCCGTTTTTCTTCTACGTTGTCAGCGGGACTCAGTGTTTAGCCGTAGCTCTTCTGTATGTAACAGTGGCGCTTTGCCTTAGCAAGAGGAAGCTAACCCTCAGCTAACGCATTGAATGAAACTCATGAAGACATTAACATTAGCTAGATAACTTTCAGCTACTCCGTGCTGCAGCTTTTCGCCAAAATAATTTACGTTACAATATAATAACCACTTTGACGCGGCACTTCTCAATGCTGGAACCACAGCGTGTAACTTAGTGAGTTAAGAAGCTTGTTAGAGTAAGTTCAGGGACGTTAGCTGCCTCTCTGAGTCGGACTCTGTTGAGTTTCATCGGCGGAGTGCAGATTAAAGCAGCCTACTTCTCTGAGTTTAATAAACTTTAGACAATCTATTTGCTGTGTAGTTATTATATGATGTGACTTATTTGGAGTGTGGCACTTGTCATACGCACAAGTGGTTGTACTTGAGAACATTGTCGACGCTAGTTTAAAAAAAAGCAGTGATTAAGAAACTCAAGCAGAGACAACTTACCTTTATTTTATGCTTTCGGAACTAACGACACACAATAAGACGAAGACGAGGAAAAGTATATTTGCACGCACTTTAGTCCCAATTTTGTATTAGTCTGGTTTATCGTCTATCTACGAACGAATTTAGTTGATAAATAGTTTTTACATGGAACATGAGGAATCTGCTTATTGATGTTATTTTTGAACACCTGTGTGAAGTTGTGATTTCTTTATTACACGTGTAGAACCTAAACAAGATATTCAAAAACTTGATTATAACCTGGATAGTTGTGTATATGATTTGCAATCAATAGCTAAAGATATGAACATATTGCACAGTTCCTTTACTAAAAAGGTAAATGTCTGAACATAGCTTTCAATAAATGATAATTAGTTACCGTTTTTGTAATTCGCTTTAACATAACAATGGCAAATAGTACTGATGTTGATGACTTTTCCCTCTATTTTATTGTCAGGGTCAATTGTTCTTTCTATTTTAAAATTGGAGCTTGCAGACATGGAGACCGCTGCTCGAGATTGCACAACAAACCAACCTTCAGCCAGGTGAGAATTGTATTAGAGAGTGTCTTCAAAAACAAAGCCTCCAATCTGCAACATTGAGAGCAATCACTTAAATTTCCACTAAGAATTGTGTAAATACTCTGTACTTTTTAAGCTGTCAAGGGAATGTAGAACAACTTTAGCACACCAACGCAGATTTATGTTGAACTTGTATTACAGCTTAGTAGGCCTGTCAAAATGATTTTAGAAGATGTGCACAATTTTCAAAAAGCACAAAACTATCCAATCTATCAGCCAATCGTGTCTCACCGAATAAACCTTTTTTGTCTCTGCAGACCATCTTGATTCAAAACATCTACCGTAATCCCCAGAACAGTGCACAGACAGCCGACGCTTCTCGCTGTAAGTAAAACATTTATCGGAATCACTTGTTCTGTTTCCTGAAAGTGGTGCTCATTAAAAGCAACAGATGTGAGGTACTGCTTCAGCCCTGTTAGCTGGAGAACCTGTTGACACCCTGTCGTTAAAAACAGTATTCCAGGCACAAACTTCTGGTATCTGATTGTCAACTTTGCATAGCTGAGTTTTGACATGACTCTCAGTGTCATCCATGAATCTGATCAGTTATGCCAAAGCACAAACAAAACAAACAGGTTTCACAGACCACTGCTGGTGGTAGAATATGTCAAAATGTCTGTTATAGGTGTAGATTAAACATGCTAAGTCCAGTTTAATGAAGCTGAAGTAGAACCTCTGCTACAGGTAGGTGTGTAATGAAACTTAGAACTAACTTGTCATTTTTCTTCTGAAATTTGATAACAGCGAATTACAGCCATTGATAAAAGAGACATTCTTTTAAGTGTTACTTCAATACGACTTATGGTAGTACTTTTATTACACCCTTAAGTTTCTTTCTTCAAATTAAAGGGAGTTAAATCCTTAATTTAAACAATGACGTACAGGCCTTTTTGAACTATTCCATTGAAAAATTCAGCTAATCGTAGGTGGGCATTTGTAATTTCTTGTATTTATACCTTGAATGTTGTATGTAAATGAAGTTGCATGCATGTGCCTCAGTTCAAGAGATATGGCTTGAGGCCATTAACTGCAATTCAATGCGTAAATCTCACCCCTGGACAAGTTACCAGCTGGTAAAGGTGACCCTTCACTAAAAGGGTAGCTTAGTTAAAGTTAAAAATTAGCAGGATGTTTACTATTTAATATATCACATGAATTTTTTAAAAGTTATAAGCCAACTGTTGGTTGACTTAAAGCTTGTAAGGAAATGTTCGCCCATATCATTGTGTTCAATTAATATAAAACCTTGAATCAGTAATCATAAGCATTTTGTTACATTTAAACCTGCCTCTGGAAATGACAACATATTCAAACAAAAGCTAAACCTTCAGTCTCAAACATTAAATGTAATTTGAACCTTCAATCAACTTACTGAAAGTTCACAGTTGCAGTCTATTCTCCAATAATTACCTGTACTGTAGGACTACAGGTATAAATCTCTCATAAAATACATTTTGAAACAAAGTACAAAAATCTAAACTGGTGAGGGTTGTAGACAATAAGCTGCACTTCCAATAAATGAATGGTTATTTCTGAAGTTTCTGTGAATGCAACTGTCCAAAACTGGAACTTGACAGTAGTAAAGGACAGCAGTTTACTGACACATAAATATCTAATCACATTTTTTCCTCCCCAGCTTTTTATTTTGGTTGTATTTATATCACAGAAGTTTACGTTTTGTATTTCAGACCATTTCCCTCTTGAACATTTACCTTCATAACCTTCAAATCTCTGCCCAGTCTGCTGATGGTTTACACTGTAAGTTCTCCCTTCATCTGCAGGACCCTCCAGCACTGACTGCACTTAATTTACTGCATCACACCTCCCCACATAAATTTGGCTTAGTGTAGGCATTGTTCCTCTAGAGATGTCTATTGCATCACATCTTTCCTGGCCCATGCTCTTTTGCATGTTTTCCTGGCCTAAGTCAAACTAACTGAAACACTATGGTGTGGTAATGTGCACAGAACAACTTTGGTTCAACATCTTTCATTTTGTTGACGTGAAAGACTGAGAAGTTACAATTGACTTCCTGTGTTTTAAGAGTTTCACATTAAATACACATTATTGCTTGTGTTTCACTGAAGCAGGTTTCGACTGCTTCTGTCCCCAGTCTAAGCAATATTTCTTTGTGGAATAGCCAGGAGTCATGAACTAGCTGGGTAGTTAGCTTAAAAAAAATACATTTTGTAGTTTTATATCCCTTCTCTACATAATGTAGTTATACCAACAGTTTATAAAGAAAGCAAAACATAGAATGTTAAACTCCACCAAACAGGGATAAGGCTGAGAGGTCAGCTCCAGTTTTTATTTACTTCTGTGAAGGTGGTTGAATTACCATGAGCGCTAGAAGACTGCATTGTAATCTCCAAAAATATATATATAATCTAAATTTATGAGTTCCTATTATTGTAAGGGTTATCATGCTATGTTGCTAGTTAGTCTCATCTTTAAAGGGTCCATTTGAAGAGTTATTTTTCTGCCATCCATCTAACTTGTCCTTGACTGTTGCTTGTTATCATTTTGTAGGTGCTGTCAGCGATGTGGAAATGCAGGAGCATTATGATGAGTTCTTTGAGGTAAGTGACTGTTTGTGCTTGTTACTTTTGTGTCTTTGTTCCATGCGCTGTCTGTTGGAAAGTGATGCTGTAAGGTGCAACATGACATTGTCCAAATGTGTCCAGTTTTTGCTAATGCAAGCATCCATTCGTGGTTTAAGAGCTAATGTCTACACAGAAGGAATTTGGAACAGCTCTAACCGCTGTCCCTCATGTAAAAAATTGATTAGGCATTGTTAGACATATTATTTTTTTTCGTTTTCTTTATAAAAGGAAGTGTTCACAGAGATGGAAGAGAAGTACGGAGAGGTGGAGGAGATGAATGTCTGCGATAACTTGGGCGATCACCTTGTCGGAAACGTCTATGTTAAGGTTGGTGATAGATCTGACTATATTTGCAACAGGTGGTGCTAACACGAATATGTGGAAAGATTGGATCAGTCGGTCTCTTTAGAGTGACAGACACAGTGTTTGAAGAAAATTGTTCTGTTAGATGACTTTATATTAAATACTAAAACATTTAAATTCACAATTTTTGCTTTTCTTTGGATCATTTGAAAATTTTTCACTATAGATGTATCGTCAACAGTTATTTTAAAGCCACTTATAGTCAACTAATTTGTGTGTATCCTCTGTGTAGTTTCGTCGTGAGGAAGATGCAGAAAAAGCAGTCATGGACCTGAATAACCGCTGGTTTAACGGCCAACCCATCCATGCAGAGCTTTCTCCAGTCACGGACTTCAGGGAAGCTTGCTGCCGCCAGTATGAGATGGGGTGAGTAACACTCACTGTTAATAAAAACAATTTTCAAATGTAAAGTTAATCTCTTCGAATGGCAATAGAAAAATCAGGAAACTGTCGGAATGCTTGACATTAGAATTAGGAATCAAGGCTCCTGATAGGCTTATCATCTGTCCCTGTCTCTTGTTTGAGTAATATTAACATAACTGTTATGGCTGGGCTTACCCTGCTTGTAAAACAAAAGGTGTCTCAGAGATAAAGCTGTTTTTTCAATGTTTTAGATACACATTTATTGAATAATTGCTGTAGGTGAAGGGCACATTGGCGTGTTTTGCCTAGAGAATCCCTACTAGGTGGATCGTGCCGTGTCAGCAGCTTAGTATATTAGTATAAAGTTTCACTGTTGACTGTGTGCAGCCTGCACGTGTCCCTCAGCAGGGCACTCCACCCATGTCAGCTGCAGAGACCGTGTCAATTATCACATTTTTTAAAATGCAGATAAAGTTTGTCCTTATAGAGTGGGAGGGAATTTCTAATCCTCTCCTTTACGAGTACTTCAGTGATTCACGTCATTGGATTGGGGGGTTTGCTATGCCAGCTATTGGACTCTAACTCAGGGTAGAGAGACTTAAACATCAGATGTTCTAATTTGGCAGCCTGACATGCTCTATTTTACATATGACACTGCTTCACATAGACCAGTCCAGTAAGTTTTAACTTTAAGTTTTTTATTTTGTTTGTTTTTTTTTTTAAGAGAGTGCACTCGAGGCGGCTTCTGTAACTTCATGCATCTGAAACCCATATCAAGGGAACTACGAAGGGAGTTGTACGGCCGCCGCAGGAAAAGGTATAAAAATTGTTCGATTGAAATATTAAATTTGAGGATCAACATGGATTTGTACGTCAATCTTTGCTTCTCATCCACAAGGCACCGCTCGCGCTCACGCTCCAGGGAACGGCGCTCCCGCTCCAGGGAACGACGACGGGATCGCGAAAGGCGGAGGTCGAGGGACAGAGAGCGCTCTGGAAGATTCTGAAGGAAGCCAAGGCTGAGCAGATGTCCTACCAAATCCATCCCTCTTAACAGTGAAAACAAGTTTTCTGTTTTCGTTTTTGTTTTGTTTTTTTGGTGAATTTGTTAAAAGTGTTTTTCTTTTATTCCCTTTTCTTTTTTTAAGACAAGCTTATGTCGCTTTCTCAATAAAACACATTTGTAACTCTGCATTTGCACCACTTGCTTAAATCAATCAATGTGTGTGCGTTTGAACAAACTCAACTCTCTCATTTTAACTACTTTATTTGAGTGGTTAAGATACTTGGTTACATTTCACCACCTTTGTTTCGTACTGTGCTACGTAGTTGCAGCACCATAAATGGCACAGAACACCAATTATCGAGTGACTGTGGCACTGGATTTGCCTATAGGGTCAGTGACCCAATCCCTGCTCCTATTTGCTCTACATGTCAAAGATTTACTGGCCCCTCAAGTTGACCCAAGGCCAACTCTAACACACTTTATCCTATAAGGCTGAAAAGTGCTAATCTGTTTACCATCAATTAATAAGCACAATAGTAGAAAACAAATGTCTAAGGTAAAGTCATACATTTATATTTTAGAATCTCTACAATTTTGCTTTAGTTTGAGATAAACAAAGGCAACTGGTTTGCAGTAAGACTTTTGTTTGCTTTACCTGACTTGTGCCTCAGCTTGCTTTTATGCAAATAAAATGTGGTTAATTGGTGACAAAACCAATAGAAAAAGGAACAAAGTATTGAAAAATATTTATATATTGTTGGAAAATAGGTGATCACCCTTTGTAATAGAAGCATGGCAGCTATTAAAAAAATATGCCAACAAAGATTTTATTTAAAAAGACAGCTAATCCAAAACCTCTGGGATGCTGACATCCTATCCTGAGAAACTTAAAAATCTTATTAAAATGACCTTAGTACATTATAAAGAACGACTTTTCCACATTATATTATCATTTTAATAACTACTCGTGGGAAGTTGTCAAGCTGTCACATGCGCCACAGTACATGCACTGCGTGTTTGGTCAATAAAAGGTAAACAGTGCAGTCAAGTTGAACTCCCAAAATCCTTATTGAGAAATCTCTGCTGTGATTGGTGGAGCCGTTGAGTCAGCCGCCCCCGCCGCAGCCAATAGGGGAGCGTTCTAAAAACACATCCCTCCTCTGTGGGTGAGAATTTGTCGTCATGAAAACCGGTTTGTGTGTCGGAAGTTGGCCAATGCACGGGGTTGTTCAGGGTGAGCGTCAGTTTCGGAGTCCTCTCTGACTATTTACACGTTTTCTCTGCACATTGAAATTATCAGGTGAGTGGAAATAGATATATAGGTTGGAAAACGTATAATGCCGGTACATAGAAATGCGTTTTAATTTATTATTAATTAATTATTGGTGCCAACTGCGTAAACGCTGATATGATGCAATACTTTCACTGCGTAGATCAGATTTTTATTGGATGTCTTCAAGCTGATTTAACACCTCACAGTATGTTCACGCATATGTTTTACTGAAAGTGGTCTTAATTTATGTAATTGTCCTTCTTTCATTCCTGTTGTTATTTTTATATATATATATATATATATATATATATATATATATATATATATATATATATATATATATATATATATATATATATATATATATATATAAAATCAAGCATTCAATCAGGGCTGAATCGTATTTATTAGCAATTTATTTTTTTATTTTATTTGTCAGACCACATGTCGAAGTGTCCCTGTTCAAGACACTGAACCCCGAAATGCCCTTTCTCATCCCCAGCCGTGCAGTGCCGGTCCCAAGCCCGGTAGGAATTGGGGAGGGTATCCCGCGTAAAAACTGTGCAAAATCTAAAAAAATAGTCGGTCCAGATTTTAGTCGCTAAAAAAAAAAAAAACCGGAAAACTGGGAAAAAAAGATCCCTTGCCTTGTGCACAAGGTTGCATCATCCAATGTTTTATCTCAGCAAGGTGTGATACATTATGCAAATATTCAAATTAATACAAATAAATGAAGAATATCAGCAAATTATCAACCCTTTGTTTGAAAGATGCTCGAAGGGATTATAAAATTTGTAGTTTCATCTAAGTTCTCACAACATTCAATCAGAAAAGCTGCATACATGGTGACTTGCAGACAAGCGCAAGAGTCAGAATTTGGCTTCTCGAACATATGGCAACATTTTGGGTGCAAATTTCTGCTGGTTTAAATTGTGATTCTCCAGGGAGCATTCCTGCTGTTCACATTTGGCCCAGCATTTGTTATGGCTGAGTGAATATCTATAGCCCACTGTTGTGGCCAGCTGATACTTTGGTTGTGTTAGTTGCTGGAGGAGCAGGCAGTTTTTAAATGTTTAGATTAATAAAAAGAGTTTCTGTACAGAGATGGAATAAATGAGATTAGGAATGATTTTAAGCGGATAATCAAGTCTGATAAGGTAAGAATATTACAAGGAATGTTCATAACTTGGGTTTGATGTTGCCAGACTGGGATCAGGTGATTTTTGTCTTTTATGTATTCAGTGTGTTGGGTAATTGGGGATTTAGTTCTTGGCTTAAGTGTAGCTTATTAAACAAAAATCGAAGGTGCTCTTCATTAAATCCTCTTGCAAGCCTATTTTCTTGCTTTAGGCCCTGGGCTCAAAGCCACAGGTGTTCTCACAGAGGATCACATTGCCTCGTTGAACCCAGCAAGGCGACCACACACACACCACCTAGTCTTCCTCCCATTTACCACAGCAATCGAGGGTGGTTTAACTTTAATAGCTAGTATGACTAATAGTGGTGACAAAGGTCTGCGCCAAGAATTCAATGTGGCTAACACCTCGAACTCACAAAAGATACGTGGGCTACTACTTTAACAGTGAAAAACCATAAAAGTTAGAAATCATGAAAGTATACATTTATTCTGGTTTTTAGTTTGGAGTGATTGCTGTTTTTGTCAGACATCTTTGTGTACAGAGTATTTTATGCAGCGGTGCGTGAGCAATTTCAAAGCAGTATATCTCGGTCCAGTTTACACTCCATTGCATAGATGTTTGCTTAAGAAGATCTTTATCTCGCTCTGCGGACATCTCCTGAACTCATAGTGGGGTCAGAGAGGGGCCCCTGTTTTAAAAGCAGGCCCCAGTGTGTGCACTGCGCATTAGTGAAGGTCCATGCACGGCCACTTGAGCTGAAAGGTGGAGAATCTTAATGGGTGTAGGTTTTGAGCAGGCCGCTGAAGGATTAGGAGGTATCAGATAGCAGGTTTTGTTGCCTTAAAATGTGAAACGCTCTCTCGTCAAACAAATTGAAGCTGCAGGGCAACATCTAGAAGTTATTTTATGTAGCAGTTAATCTTTTTCTATTTTTTATTTATTTTTTTGACAAATCGGTAAATGTTTGGTTTATAAATTGTTAGAAGATGGGGAAAAAAACTGCAAATCATTAGATTATAGCACATCGTTGTTCAGTCCTCATTGTCTGGTTCAAGGGAATAATTTTTTATATTGTGTATTATTTTATTAATTTAGTTTAAACCGATTGATCACCTACTATCCCTGTTTGATGTCAGGTTTAAGATTTAGCCTAGCGTTTGTAACTTGTGCCCTTATGCTCTTAAATCTTAAATCATGACTCAGCATACTTTCATTGTCCTAAAATACACTCCCCACTGGTTTCTATAGAAGTCTAAAGTCATTGTTTCCTGTAATGAGTGGCTGATGCAACTTTGACTAAAGCTTAATCAGCCTGCCCTACATGCAGCTCCCCGATATCCCTCTTCTGCTTTCAGGGTGCCATTACAGCGGAACATGTCTTCTCATCATGACTGTTAAAATTTTAGTTTTTTAAAAAGTGTAGGATTTAATCTGTGTATGAAAACAAAGGGTGGAGACAGAAACAGGAGACTGTGTTGCCAAAGATCCTGTTTAACCATGATAAAGCATTATTTGAAGGTGTTGGTGACTTTGCATTAATGAAAGGAAAGTGTTCTGTTTTGTGCTACTAAATCAATGTAGTTATAAATAAGTAGAACGTGAGATGTGTCTGTAGGAGAATAACGTCCCTGATATTTGCAAAAACCCTTTTTCCTTTGTTTTCGCAGGTTAAGTCATGCCTTCAGTTCCCTCGACCAAAGACGCCGTCAAGTGCCCGCACTCTGCCAAGTTGCACAATCACTCCAATGGAGAAGCCAAACTTTGTGAGGGATCCTTCCCACTGAAGGGGGTTGAGAAGGCGGTGGCAGAGCACACAGAGGAAGCCAGTAGTACCATTCAGATCGACGCAAACACCGCTTCTCCGGAGAGGAAATGGATCCGGCCCGACCTTCCCAGCCACTGCACATGGACGCTGGGAGCCTCGAAAGCAGACTCTCCTCATACACAAGTTCCAAGGTTAGTCTGACAGTCACAAGTGTCATTGCGTCTGGGTACACAGACACTAACACCTCTTGGATGAAACAAGTTCTCCCACTTTGTACTTCCAGAACAGCTGTTCCAACCATTCTCCCAAACATCCTGCTCAGAATCGGTGACACTCCCATGGTGCGCATCAACAAGATTCCAAGAGTGTTTGGACTCAAGTGCGAAATATGTGAGTCAACCAGCACTCAAGTCATGACCCGCTCACGTATAAAGCAGAAGCTGTGGCGGTTGGTAGAGTTTGACTCCTCTGACACCATGTAAACATACAGGTGTAAGGGTGAGATGTGTGTTGTGTGTTCATTTGGAAAAGGGGAGGACTGTGGATATTTCATTGGTCGTTTCCATCATCTCTTCACCACGTGGGTTTTAATGTAAACAATCGACCCATTGTCTGTTTGTAGTGGCAAAGTGTGAGTTCTTTAATGCTGGCGGCAGCGTGAAGGACAGAATCAGCCTGCGAATGGTGGAGGATGCTGAGAGAGCTGGAATCCTCAAGCCTGGAGACACCATCATAGAGCCCACATCTGGAAACACTGGTAATGACATTGCATGTGCGCCTGTGTCTGTGAACCCAAGTGTTGCACTGAGGGGAAAGGAATTTAAAGGTTAAAGGTTTGTGTGTGTTCGTGTAATGTAGGTATCGGATTGGCGCTGGCTGCGGCTGTTAAAGGCTACCGCTGCATTATAGTCATGCCAGAGAAAATGAGCATGGAGAAGGTAAGAAAACTATAACTCCACATCCCTCACGTGTGTTTTAAAATAAATTGATGCTATAGTGTTAGACAACTAAAGATGTGGCATATTTTATTAAATTATAACATGCAGTCTGTGATTTTACTTTTTTTTTCTTTTTTTTTTTTTTTTGTCTTTTTAGCAGTGTGATCGTTTACCTTCAAACAAATAGTGGGAAAACGCAGTATTTGGCCAGTCAAAAATCATTTTGAGATTTCAGTTTTCAACTAATAAAACCACTAAGCTGCTGACACATAGTGAAATGTATGTTTTGAAATTCAGTTTCAGAGAAGTGATGAACAACTGATTCTCAGCTTTTTTTTACCACTGGCAATTCCTGAGTGTGTTGTGAGTAAATTAAATAATTTCAGGGCTTTGTGGAGGGGCATGTAGCATACAAATAAAATACAATGTATTAAAAAGCACACCTGTCTCAGCTTCTGGCTTCTGGTGAGGTGGGTGTTGCAGGAGGTGGGTTTTGTCTGTTCCCCCTGAGTCGGGGGGAAACTCTGGGTTTTCAGTAACCAGCCTTTGAGTCATTTTTTCATTGAGTCAAACCTGCTTGCTAGAAGGTTTTCTTCAACAAATCCAGAATTTCCCTCTGTCCCCTCCCGTCCTGTAAGGTCTGATAGAATTCTTCATTTCCTTATTCATACAGTTCATATCGAAGCGCAGATCAGAACGAGTTTTAATTTTATTTATTACTTACTGTAAAACCGGTCTTTACCGTCATAGATCAGTCATTGTAAAATGTTGATCTGTACTTAAATTTAAAAACTTCTCAGCTCAGAAAAATATCTACTAAAGGAATATTCTGAAGGAATATCTACTGTCTAACACTGCAGCTGCACTGAAACATTTATCATATGTGAATCTATTTGTGAAACTTTAGAAACATGACATGATCTATGGAAAGAAATTTCTCATGTTGTAATTGATTGCTTTGCTGGACCATTATCATTTCCAACATATCATAATTATAATGGTTATTTTAAGAAGTTGGTTGTTAAAACTGTAAATACTATGTGTGGGGGGGATCGTAAATTACAGGAAAAACTTAAATTAACAGATCACTTTGTCCAGTTATTTCTTTTGTAACAAATCTGTCAGCGACATTTTCATTTATTGTGTTTGCCATGTTCTTTTGAATCAAAAGCGAAGTCAAATTTAGTTTTTTCATTACATTAATGGATTTCTCAAGACTTAACAGAATTATTTGATTTTAAAGTTTGAATTTTTGTTGTTCTTAATGTTTCCTACTAGAAACTTTTCTTTTTTTTCCTCAAAAGGTGGATGTTTTAAAAGCTCTCGGGGCAGAGATCGTTCGCACACCAACCAGCGCTCGGTTTGATTCACCAGAGTCCCATGTGGGTGTTGCCTGGCGCCTTAAGAACGAGATCCCAAATTCACACATCCTGGATCAGTACCGAAACCCCAGCAACCCATTGGCTCATTATGACACTACAGCTGAAGAGATCCTGGAGCAGTGTGATGGTACAATGATCTTTAACCCAAACTCTTGTCCCAAACATATTATATAAAAAAAATGGAAACTATAAACTAGGAACTAGCTCTTGTCCATCATACCTCTGATTTTTTTTTACTCTTTCCTCCCAACAGGTAAACTGGACATGCTAGTTGCAGGAGCAGGCACAGGGGGTACCATCACAGGAATCGCCCGCAAACTGAAGGAAAAATGCCCCAATGTCAAAGTAAGTCATGGCTGTTTTCTGAGTCTATATTTCTGTGACTAAAAGTCCTGAGGCTGTTGCAACTACTAACAACAAGTGGGCTAACTCTGCTGGGCTACTTGCTGTTCATACGTGATGTGTATTGTGTTCAGATTGTTGGTGTTGACCCAGAAGGCTCCATCCTGGCTGAGCCTGAGGAGCTTAACAAGACCGATAAAACCCAGTACGAGGTGGAGGGCATCGGGTACGACTTCATCCCCACCGTGCTTGACAGATCAGTGAGTTCAAATGGCTTTCGTTGATTTTGCTTTTTTTTCATGTGTTTCTCACTGATCCTGACTTAATGCTGTTTGTATGTATTTATTTATTTTCAGGTAATTGATACCTGGTACAAATCAAACGATGAGGAGTCCTTTAACATGTCTCGTATGCTGATCAGAGAGGAAGGCCTCCTGTGCGGTAAATGCTTCCTGCTAATATAGAACTCTGTGTGTGGGGGTGTGTGTGGGGGTGTGTGTGTGTGTGTGTGTGTGTGTGTGTGTGGGGGTGTGGGTGAAATCTGAGTCACGTTTCTGTTTGTTCAACAGGGGGAAGTTCTGGGACAGCCATGGCTGCTGCAATGCATGTCGCCAAAGAGCTGAAGGAGGGCCAGCGCTGCGTGGTTATCCTGCCCGACTCCATTCGCAACTACATGTGAGAATCCCCTCATTTCTAATGGCTAGAAGATTTTTTTTTTTTTTCCCTAAAAGTGAGAACATTTTGAAGTTAATGGTTTTTGAGCTACTTGGTGTCAGTTTCTTGGGAAATAAGGACAGTGTGTTATTACGTTGTTAGTAATTTTTCTTAGATCAGTACTTCTGAATGGAGTGAAGTTTGGTCGCATCACTGAGAGATAGATAGATCTCACTTTAGGAGATGTGGGCCCTTCACGTGATGAAAATCTTTATTTCTCACCCTCAAGGTCCAAGTTCCTGTGTGACAAGTGGATGGTTGAGAAGGGCTTTTTGAGGGAGGAGGACCTCATTGTGAACAAACCATGGTATGTGTAGTAAAAGTTGTTTGTCGTCTTTTTTTTTTTTTTGTAGCTCCACCTATGTTGTTGTGCAACCCCTTCCTATCTTTCTCTGCCCTCCAGGTGGTGGAATCTGAACGTGCAAGGTTTGAACATGTCAGCTCCCCTCACCGTCCTGCCAAGTGTCAGCTGTCAGAAAACCATTAAGATCCTCAAGGAGAAGGGTTTTGACCAGGCACCTGTGGTGGATCAGGCAGGGTGAGTATCCTGCAATGAAAGGATAAAAGTGAAATACATGCATAGCTGGAATCTTTAACCTCTGTGTGTGTACTTGTGTGCAGGTTGATCCTGGGCATGGTGACTCTCGGCAACATATTAAGCTCTATCTTGGCGGGGAAAATCAAGCTGTCAGACCCAGTCAGCAAAGTGCTCTACAAGCAGTTCAAACAGGTGAGACGCTGTGTTCGAAGAAAATTACTAAAGTGTGAAAGTGATGCTCTCTCGATGTTTTATTAATGGTTTATGATTGGTAAATTAAATCCAGTTGGCTGATAGCAGTAGCCAATGACGCAAGTGACTTTAAGGGTGGAACCTCAAGTGAAAGGGTGGCTGCTGGCTGGACAAGAGAGTTTTTTGTAAAGCAGGGTGTGAAGCAAGACTGAGTTACTAACAAATGTTATATATAATTATACTGTTGAATTGGTTGACTACTTCTCTTGTATTCCCTAACAAAACATATATATTTTCATCCTTAGATCCGTCTCACTGATAACTTGGGAAAGTTATCTCGCATTCTGGAGACGGACCACTTTGCCTTGGTTGTACATGAACAGATCCAATGTACGTAAAGCTTAATATTACAAACAGGCACACACGCGTCGTCAGTTTGTATTTTTCTTGGTTTCAGTTATTTCTTCAGCTGAAACTTCCTCCAGTGGAGTTCATACTCCTATAACTTCAGCGCCCCCATGTGTTTCACTTTAAATGTTACATCTTCTGTTTAGGACCCATGTTGAGTTCAGCCATAAATCAGTCAATTGGTGTCTTTATTAAAAAAAATTAGACTTTACATACATGTGCAGGGTGAATGTCGCTATTCAAGGACCCACTATTGAAACCGTGGTCACACAAAACTGCATTAATAAGAAAACATTGTTCATTGTGCATAGTTGTCAAAGTCCAGGAGCAGAGCGAGCATCTCGGAGAGGAGTGGATTTTGGAGAAGGATTGTAAAGCAGAATCTGAAAGAGAAAGCAGCTCACAGCTGCTTGTTTGTCTTCTATCTAGTTTCACTCATAAACCAGGGTTGTGTTTACATGGGCACAAAAACAAAAAAAAAATCAAAAGTACAAATTCTTCAACACAGTTACATGATCAAATAAAACACATAAAAAAATCCTAGCTGAGGAAGACTTGAAATAGGAAATAGGCAAACATAACTGCAGCTATGATGCTTTAATAAAAGCAGTGAAAATTAATAATTATTAATTATTATTCATTCCCACAACAGGCAACTTGGTTTGAAAATTTCTCAATAAAATCTCTGCATTCCATTTGCCCAGCACAAAAATGAGCATTTAGAGTAGTTGTCAAAGAGAGAGATATTTCCCTCAGAAGTTGTTGGACCCCATACCAGAGCTGAAAGAGTGAATATTTGAATAAAATGTGCTGGATGTTTACAAAATCGTAGCTGAAGCTTCTTTTTTTTATTTCTATTTTTTGTGAATCAGTATATATCTTAGTACCCTTTTTAAAGTAGTAGTATTTATCTGGAGGGAAAAACTGTTTAGTTTCTTACTCTTTGTTCTCTATTCCTATACCAGACTTGACAGACGGCTCTTCCAGTCTGAAGCAGATGGTTTTTGGGGTGGTGACAGCCGTTGACCTGCTGAACTTCGTCACAGGGCGGGAAAGGAGAGAGCGTTCCATGTCAGAGTCTACTGATGAAATGTGACTGGCAGACTGAAAAACCCAGTCCACAACACCATACTTCGAAGAAATGCATGAAACACGGCTTTGATAAATGTCTCAAAAATGGGAAGAAAAGTCAAGTTTGTGTTTAAAAATAACTTTTCCCCACTTAAAAAATATTGATCCTTTTTTAAGTGTTTGAACTTGAATCTTAAGGTATATTGCCACTTTAGTGACATTATTTGAAGCAACTAATTATTACTTGGCATATCTTGTAGTGTTTAAAACTATTTTTTTGTTTTGGGGGGGGGGGTTGTAATTTGTTGCTTTTTGTTTTGTATCAGTCTCTTAATGTTCTCTTTTTTTTTCTGTAGACTTACATGATTGTTTCACTGTGGCCTTGTATCAGTCCTTAGAAATAGGAATTGTACAAAAGCTACATCTCATCAGATGCGTTTTTGTATATAAGCATATTATTTTTCTAGGGTTGCTCACCCTTTGCTGCTTTTTCATTTGTGTGGAGTGTATTAATTTTTTTTTAACATTCATGTAGTATTATTTCCCTCTCCTGTCTCAGCACAGTGCCTACGACGGAACTGTAAAATTGTCTTGAGCAATATATGGTAGCTGTGTCTGAGGGAGACATCTCTGCATAATATTTCTTTAATGGTTGTGTATAATTAAAGTCTTAAACTGTTTCTGTAGTTACTTGTTTTCACTTAAAGAATGGTAAAGTATTGGGTTGGGAAGCAGAAGGCCGCAGGGTATTCAGAAGGTGCCTATCTGATGACCCTGTAGACTTGCCTGCATTCTCACACTTGCATACAGCAGATACAAAGCAGGGTCATGCTCCCAACTATCTGCCCCCAGGTTGAGATTACAAAGCAGCTTAATGTGTTGTGTCCAAAGAATGTTAGATTGACGCTAGAGAATGATGTCTCCCATCATGGGGCCAAGCAGCTTTATGTTGGCATGGCCTGATACCCCTCTTTGGGGTTTGAAATATAAGTCAAAAACTTAACAATAAGATGCCTACAAATCAGTGGCACTTAAATGTAAAAATAAATAAATAAATCCCCTTTGGTATTTCAATTCAAGTGTTTCAATTTCAATTTAGTTTATTAAAGTGGTACTACATGTTGAATATTTAAAAGCACACAATGCCCCTTTTACTATAGAATTGAGTTTATGTCGCACATATGGGTAAAAAAAACAATGCGTTTAAGATTATAAGGCATATTCATTACAGAGTTAAACACAGCCATTTGACAGTGTAATTTGTCTAATAATGTTTTAAATATGTCAAAAACGAGTAAAATGTTACAAATTTATATGATTTGCAAGTACGAGTTCAAGTATTTTCCAACAGCTGATGAATCACTTACAATTAGCTTCATTAATGAGTTTTCCAAGTTTTTACAATGGGACGTGACCGCAAATATTAACAATTAACGCACTTTGTTTGTGTCTGCCATGTGGTTTGAGGCGCCTGTAATGTTCTGCTCCTAACACCGTGTTCAATACATGGTCAGCGGAGTAGCTATAATAACAAAGGAATCCACAGCCCGCCCCGCAATAGCTCCATGTTCTGTGTTCTGGTGTAGCAAAGAAGCGAACCCCTTTACGTTAGCAGTAGCCAATCAGCGCTGTCAATGCAAATCGTTGACTGTGGCGATGTATGTGTTGTGTGGTAGCTGCTACGAGCCAGGCTTGACAGGCAGTATGGCGGAGGAGGGCAGAACGTACGAGTTAGAGGGGCTAGAAAACCAGTTGCAGAGTTTGTTAAGCCGCTATTCAGATGATGGACTGCGAGCCGATAGTAAAACATTCTGTTCTGACTTTCGTAAGGTAGGAGCCAAAGCTGAAGTTGGTGACAGGCTTGTTGTCAAAGACGGGAGCATTTAGCAGACTCCCCTCCCCCAGAACTGCTCGTTATACGGCTAGCATTAGCAGTCAGGTTCGTTAGCATCTAGCCAACGAGCTGCAGCCGCTTTGAAAACAAATATATGTCCATAACGCCTTTTGAACATTATGCCTTATAACCTAGGCTAGGATTCATGCGGCGCCACCGTAGCATCTGATATTTTATATTACTGGAGTATTTTCATTCTAGGCTTTTTTAAGCAATATTTTTTCACCGCACAGCTAGCAAGCTAACTGGATTTAGCGTTATATCCAGCTCCCCCAGTTAGCTAGCTCCGTAAGCTAGCATAGTTAGTACGGTGAATGTTTACTAAACTAAGCTGTCGACTGGGCAACTTTTGCCGACAGACAACACCTTTAAAAAAGTAACTTAATTAGTGGGGAAATGATCTGATGCTAGCTAAGTTAGTCTCTAATCAGTGATTGACATGTATTCTGATGTCAGCATTATAAAGCAAGTCCAGGTGCGAGACTTGGCTTAATGACCTGTGATAACCTTAACAACAATTGGAAATGTAACTGTAGATGTACTGTAGGTATAATAGATAACAAAATTACCCGCATTAATCGGATTCCTCACATACTAAAGGATTTGTAGTGCTATAACGTTTGAGACAAATAATATGTCAGTGCATCTAATGGAGTAGTGTATTTAAATTGAAATTGTTGAGGCACATTTCATTTTCGACAGTCACCGAGCAGCGATAATTAATGACCTTGCCTAATTACTAACCTAGTGAGGTAGTGTAATTTGCTGTTTTCTGTTGCCCAATACAGAATAATAATTCTTATCTTGGCACTGGGCTATTGGTATGCCATTTAAACTTTACATACAGTGTTTTAATGAAGCTTTTGAATAAAAACGTTTATTAGGCACGCAAAAATATAAATTCATGAACTGATGTGAGAAGGGAGTGTGTTTCATTTGGGTTTTCAACCTAGAAAGCTGCAAAACCTTATTCGTGTGTTGCTTCCTAACATGCTGCCATTTTATTTAGTATGACACTAGATGTACTGACTGAGAATAGAGAGGAGAATAACACTGTTTGTGTTGACAGCTAACATTCACAGGATTTCAGTTGTGCACAAGAGGTGATGCCTTGGCTCTTTTCCATTAGAGGGCAGTATGACAACATTAAATGAGATGGAGCTTGAAGTATTGTGTTAAGCGGCACTAAATCTAACCTTTTTGACTATTATTGAGTTATGTAATTGGACCTCATTCATGCACAATAAGTATCTTGACTTAACAACATAAGAACAAAGGTGGATCCCCCATTGGGATTGCTTCCAAGTTTTAGTTGTTGTAAATGAGTTGTGTGTAAGAGAATAATAGCAATCATTTTTTGCATTTTTTTCCTTACTAAACTGTCATTTGACTATGGTTATCCATTATGTCTCTGACAGTTCATTAATCGTTGCAAAACACTGCCCAATGTGAACAGACAGAGCCTTTCAGTCTACCTACAACTGCAGTCAAAACATCTAATATTGGCTCATCTTTGTTTTGCCTTTTCTCTATGCAGATTGTGGAGGAGCATGCCTCTCACTGGCAGGTGCCACTGCCTCAGCTCAGGATCCTTGAGATAGCTCTCATTTATTTTGCTCGAGCCTCCATCTTCTTCACATCAAACTGTGATCATGTGCTCCACACACTCAGTAGCCTGGCCTTGTAAGTACACAGTCCTCTCAATAAGTTGATTTCAGTCACCACTGATTTAAGTTACTGATGCTATGATTGTTTACTGTATTTATTTTTTCATTTGAGACAACAATGACTAAGTCAGATTTTGCAAATGGCGCCTAAAGGTGTAATTTAGAACAGTTGACAAATTGTCATTTTTTTTTCTTCTTCTTGTGCTTTTTATACATATTTCAGTTTGTAAAGCGGCAGACATTAGTGCCATTAGTGTTGTTGTCCATCCAACTCAATGTAGCAACGTTAGCAACATGGTGTCAACATAATGTCATTTGCAAGCAACATATGGTGTTCAGTCACATAAACTATCGCATAAATGTGCAGTGACAGATATGATCATTTAACTTGTGATGAGACAACACCTTTATAGACAGGTTTATGAATTTTGCACTACGTGGTAGCAGCATAGTGGGCTACTGACAGAAATGCAGTCTGTAAGATCTCTAAGGCTGCCACAGTCTCTTGAGTCTCGTCCTTTTTAATGTGGGCTGAGCAATAAATATGTTAAACTTCTAAAGCAATGCTTCAGAATTGCATCTTGATTATTTTAAATACGAAGGCTGCATACAGCCAGTTTAGTAAGAAATATTTTGAACACACAATGCGTTATTGTCTAATGGATTCAGGTGGCAGAAATATTGTTAAAAGGCCTTTCTTGAGTACTGCTTCTTAACAACCCAAAATTTATCATAATGTGGATAATTGCTTAGATCTTTTTTGTTTTTGTTTTTAAGAACAATTTCACTTTTCCATAATAGAGAGAGTAGTCTGGATATATATTTTAATGATTTTGGCTCCTGCTTTGAATGGATTCACTGTCAAAGTTTAAAATTGGCATAATTGTGATGATTCAATTAAATTCTTTATTGTCCTTCAGGGAGCTGGCCTTGCACTATATGCCTTTAGAAAAAACACACATAAAATATTAGTTGGCACCTACAAAAGGAAAAAAACACATAAGACATGATTAAATAAGGAAAGTGATTGATTGATGTATTTGTTGACCCCCCATGAAGTAGTCAGTGGAAAACTTTGATGGAATTGAAAGTTGATTGTGTTTGCTGGTTTACACAAGCACATCTATAAACCACAAAAGCCCCTGTTATGCTGCCAGCTGTTAATCCTACTTCATGAACCCTCTGTCCTGGGTTCACCAGGGATCCAAACAGCTTCCCAGTTAACTGTATTATCTTTTTATTACGCATCCACACAAATTACATATTTTTTGTTAGTTGGGCTTATAGATCCAACGTAGAGAAAAGGATTACATTGTACAAAATGTAGATTTGTTTTTTAGGATAGAAAAAACACTTTTTAATCTCATCACAGGAGTGTTTTTGAGTTGCTGCTGTTCTTTGACCAGAAGGACTTCGGTCAGGAGCCACTGAAACACTTCGTTGCTACATTCCAGGTGAGAAGCAAGTGCAGAAAATTCACCTTACATTTACTATACATTTTGTTTTTGTTTATAAATTACAGGTTAGAAACCTAAGGACCTCATTTTATATTTCATAGTGGTTTTTCCTTTAACAAGTTTAAATAACCTTAAACTGTTCAGGCAGTTATTGTAGCACAGGCTGTTGGAGATTCTGAAATTCATTTAATTTTCAGTAGTACTATTACAAATCTTTTTTTTTTTTCCTTCCACTTTTCTGGCCAATATTTTAGGAATGTCATTTGGTCCTCGCAAGGCATCAGAATGTTCACTTACTTCAGGTGGAGCATTTGGTTCAGGATGGTGGGCCTTGGGCCAGCATGGCCTTACAGGCAATCCTCAGTGAGTCCACTTTACCTCAGAATGAAGGTACATTGAACGTTCATTTTATGCCTTGTATTATTTCACCTACTGTATGTCACACTGGGTTTAACCATGAAGTCTTGTACATTGAATGCACATCTAAATCATTTCATGACACACTGACTGCTCAGCCATGGCAGCTGCAGATAATTGTTAGCCTTTTCTGTCAGCTATTTGTCACAGTTTTTTGTTTTTGTTCGTTTTGTTTATTTAACCTTGTCTCAGAAAAATATTACAGAACAATTACAGAAAATTTAAGTTTATCATGTTTAAATATTGTCAGAGTGTTAAAAACTTGATCAGCCTTGTGTCAGATATTTTCTTAGACAAAAGATACATTTTCATGTAATTTTCTTCTCATAAAAAATCACAAACAAGATTCCACTTTAGATTATGTGAAAATAGCTAAACCTGTCAGGTATGACATAAACAGTATGCACTGATGGTGTGTAAAATGGGCGTCAGTTTATTTTTTCTGGCACATGTGCAGTCGTTGCATTGGCAGTGCAGTCTGTACTGACTCAAATGTTTGGATGCATGCAAATATATGCACTTTATTTTTAAGCTTATTTTTCCACTGGTATTATCAAAGTAAACTAAAACTCTCCTCTGGCTTGGCCTTCTCTTAGTGGATGATTGCATCAGCTCTGAGGTGCCAGTGTTCTTTGAGCTGCGGGTACGCTACCTTTTATCCTGTGAAAGGATCAGTGAGGCTATGGCCCTGGCTAAGTGTTGTGCTCGGCATCCCACGGCAGGACAATACTTGTTCTTCCTCCAGGTCTACCTCACATGGCTATACAAAAATTCACAGCACGATCGCCTACTGAAAGAGGTGGGTGGTGTGACTGTACGAGGAAGAGTAGTGTGTCTTTCAGTCAGATTGAGAGAATTGTTGCTTCAGTATGTTGTACTAGCTACTACACAACCATAGCAAAATATACACATGAGAACTACTTTGGGCAAAAACTAACTCTCTCAGTATTTTTCAGGTGGCTGACCTTAATGGCAACGATGCAGTTCACATTATCTGTAGTTTGGAGTGTGAGGAAGAAGATGATTTATTACTAGCTCTAAGCAGAGCCTTTCTCTCTCAGCAGCTTCGTAGGGGAGACACGTACTATTTGTGGTAAGTACATTTCTAAATAAGTAATGTAATAAGACATCCTTTTAAAATGTCATCTGAGCCAGGTAAAATTCATAGGACCCAAGTTTTAATGCATTAAGAACAATTATTATATCTGTTTTGTTTTTTGTTTTTCAGCGATCTTGTCTTCATTTGGAGTAAACTTCATAGTCGGTTGAAAACATCCAAGCAAACTCTACTTGAGGAAAGTCATCAGCTGATGTTGTCTGCCACCAATGTCAACTCAATCTTCCCATTCATCAGAGCCATACTGCAAGAGGTGAAATAAAGTTGGAAAATAGTTTTTAAAAGATTATATTGTATTGTAATTTGATTTGTTATGATATTAAAATTGGTTTCTGTATTGAATTGAATAGTCTTTGGTTTGTATTTTATTAGCTGGGTGAAGATGGTGTCCAGTTCTGCGTGGAGCTTTGTGCTAGTGCCCTGGAGTCTTGCCTTCCCTGTGATTTGGTCACCAAATCTTTAATCTACAAAACCATTGCTGGCCTGCTGCCCAATGACCTAGAGGTTTCCCGGGCGTGTGCTCTTCTTGTCTTCTTCCTGGAACGCACTTTTGAGGCCTACAAAATGGTGTACCTTCTCTACATGCATCCTGATCAAGAGTATCATGTGGACTACAGCCCCATTAGAAATCACGTTCGCTTTGAGACACTACAGGTAAAGCAGGTTTCTGAGAAGACTCTGTGACATTCTCAGTTCAAAAAAGCTGAAAATAATACATGGTACATTTAACTTTATTTTTTGTGGTACTAAAACACTTGGTTTTCTATCTCTACTCAGGTGTTGAAGAAGGATCTCTGTTTTGACCCGGAGTTTTGGAACCTCTTTACTTTGCGGACTAATTGTTTAAAACTTATGAATGAGAAGGTTGTTAGTGCTGCCCATGAAGAGATCATGGAGGACAAATGGATTTCTAACTATTGCACCAAAGAGCCTGCTTCCCAATCAAGCACATTACTTTGTCCCAAAGGAAGTAAAGGGGCACTTCAACCAGCAGCAAAAAAGCGGCATCATAAAGAGGTTACTGACACTGCATCCAAAAGACTCAAGGTCGGCCCCGGCAAAACACAGCTAAATGCTGATCAAGCTCTAAAGAAGAAAGGTAAACAAAGTTCACGGCCTCTGAAAGAAGCATCATCTAAACCCTTGAGGCGATCATTTTGGCAGCTGGACAGAATTCAGGACAATGGAGCTATGGCATATGGGGAACATAGACGCACCACACGACTTTCAGAGAAGAATCCACCAAAACGGAGGATTAGAAAACCCAAGTGGCTTCTGGAAGACTCAGGAACTCTTGAAGCGAATAATGTTTCTCCACGGATCAAAAAGCATGGTTTGAAACATCAAAAGTACCATCCATCCTCTGTTATAAAGAGGGCTGAACCTGGCCAGATCAAGAACAATGTAAAACACAAACCATCATTGAATTCTCATTTAAAGGCAAGTGAAAACAACAAGCCACAGAGAGGATTTTCTTTGGACTCTCCAAAACCATCTACCCCTCCACAAGTAATTCTTGAGCTCTCCCTACCAGACAATGAACTAATGGGTACATTTACTGAAGACACTTGCAACAGACAGCGAGGGTTCCCTCAAGTGCTTCTTTATAAACCTACAGTGAAGCTTCCTGCCACATCGCAACCTGTGAAGACTGTGCATCGCAGAGAGGTCGTTCTTAGAGCACGGGATGCAAGTATGTTTGTACTACAGTTGCACTGTTATGCTCGGCGACAGAAAGGAAAAGGTAAAGGGTTGAATATTCAGGCATCTGTATCAACAATCACACGCTCTTCTGTGCAGGGAAGTCCTCCTAAAGAACCACCAAGAGAGCTTGGCGAAAAGCAAGCCACTGAGATTAAAGGTGGGATTACCTCTGAGACACCAGTAGAAGGGGACATTGGAGAGTCCCCAGTTTTTGAAAAAGGCCTACAAGCTCAAACTACAAAAGCAGTCCCACAAAAGACGTCTTCAGCAGGAGATGTCTCAGAAAACTCTACTGCTAATATGAAAATTACCATTGCATCACATACTTCTTTAGCAGCATCTGAAGTCACAGAGGTTCCAATGTTGAATAAACTCGCACAAGCACAAACAGTAGCTTCAGTGTTAGAGTTCTGTGTAGAGCCTGCTGTTGAAATGAAAGTCACTATTGCCTCACAAACTGCAACAGTGGCTAAAGTGACCCAATCCCCAGATTTAGAAAAAGTTCCAGCTTTAGAAGATGTTTCAAAAATCACAGTTTCACCCAAAGTTTTACAGACCACAACTTCAGACGAAAATCAGATTGTAGTTACAGATGAAATCTCTCCAATATCCAGTATGGCCAGTATTTCAAACATAGGATCTTCAGATGCTGGGTCATCTCAGTCCCAAGATGATGTTCTTAGTGAGGGTAACCAAGAATCCTGCAACAGCACTGACCAGGGAATTGTTACAGAGGCTTCACCAAAGTACTCTAGAGGACATGTGCCTTGTGAAAATGATATAAGCCCTGGAGAAAGTGTGGTGACACTAAGTAAAGTATCAGAGATGCAGGGTACTTGTACACATACAGACCAGGACAGTACAAATCAAACATCTGCTCTGGCATTAGTAACAGAGATGGTTACTGAACTTGCACATGAGGGACCTGCTCAAGTTTTTGAGAGTAACGAACGGCAAGCTCTAGAGAAAATTAACTGCAGGGACTCAATTGCTGGACATAAACCTAAAGTACCTCACAAAACATTGAGTAGCTCCAGTTGTTCTGTACCAGAGCAAGAGGCTTCCACATTTGCTGATGTTCATAGAAAGAAAGGGAATGGGAGAACTCAGAATATTGGTCCAGAAACCCCGGGAAACAGCGAGCCCATGGAAACGCCACCAGAATCAGAAGAATCCAAGTTGGAGTTCTCTTGTACTTTTTGTGACAAGGTCTTTAAGGGAAGTCGTGTTGTAGCACATGCGATGTTCCATTATCGTAAAGATGAGTGCATGTTCTGTGGGACAGTTTTCAAAGATGACCTCCTGGCCATGATGCACCTGTCTGATCATTTAGAAAAGCTAAAGAAAAGCAAAGAGACAGTTTCGACACCTAAAACCTCTAAACCTGAAGCCCCAGAAATGTGTTGTGGTCGTCGTAGTGGGAGACTAAAAAAATCTGACTTCTGTCCTAAATCATTAAGCCTTGCAGATTCACATCCATCTGAATCCAGGAAGTTGCGATCTAATGACAAGCCTGTGGATGGTCAGTTTTTACAAGAAAAGAAACCACATACATTAAAACACCTTAATAGTAAACCTCTTGTTAGTAAGGTAAATGGACATTTTGGCAAAAAGAAAGAACTTCGGCATGTTGACACAAAGCAAAAGCTTCTCAAAGCAAAGAAAGAATTGGAAGACAAGCAGTCACGGCAGGAAACCTCCCAAACAAGAAATGGGTCTGAGTTGCCAGAAAACCATGACGTAGAGATGGATTCTTCATCTTCATCTTCAGCTCAGGTAGACAATGAAGATAAAATGGAGACAGAATCTCTGCAGCATCTGAAATCTGCCAAAAAACAAAATTGTAAAGATGCTGAGGACGATCATGTGGAGACGCAAGGAAAGGTTTGTTGTCCTGTGAATGGATGTACTTGGTTTACAGACCTTGCAAAAAACCGTGTTGCGCTCCTATACCATGCTCTTGAAGACCACCATGGTGAGGTCCAACCTTTAGAACTGGCGTTCCGTGTTGGAAATAGTAGATGTAGTATTTGCATGAGGGTTTTGTGGAGTTTTGAACATTTCCTGCACCATGTTGAAAGGCACAGACAATATCCACGGCATCCTTGCCTTCATCAGGGCTGTAATGCCAGGTTCAAAACCGGAATGGAAATGAGACGTCACGCAAGGAGACACAGTCCACTGCAGGCAGTGTGCTGCGTCCCTGGTTGCTCTCAACTATTTATTTGTCTCTGGGCGTTGAACCTTCATGAAAGAGAGCATTATGCTTCCAAATCTATTAAACCTGAAAAGAGCACAAACGTACAAACGCATGATAAACACAGCAACGCGGAAACTGGGAAGAAACATCAAAATCACAAGTCAAAAGATGCTAATACTACAGCGGCTGTAAATCAGACTGAAAGAAAACATAAGGCTCCTGTTCCTACACCTCTGAAGCAGAATTTGAAAGGAAGAACTGATGCAAAGGAATCAAACGTTTTAAACAATTTCTCAAAGAAAGATGCTTCAGCACAGTCTACTGTTCCTAATCTGAGATCAAGGCAAAAGTTAAGAAGGGTAAATACAACTCTAGTAGTTCACAAAGTTGTCTCATCATCACTGTTAAAACACCACAAAGTGAGACACAAGTTCAAGAAAAAGCTGGTCAAAGTAAAAGTAAAAGGTCCTAAAAAAAGAGGGCGTCCTCCAAAATCCAATAAATCTGTGGGCGATGAAACGACTACTGCTGGTCAAAACCACGACACCATTAAAGACAAAACTGCTCTACAGAAAACTCAGCTTGCAAGCAACCATAAAACAGAGTCCTCCAGTGTGAGAAAAGAAGAAGAAAAACAGAATCCTGTAGACAAAGCTACTGAAACTTTAATTGATGAATCAAAGTCAAACAAATCACTAGTCAAGCAGGTCAAGAAAAATCACATTCAACAAAAAGGGGTTTCAAAAAATAACTACACAGCTGTTTTAAAGGCTAACAGTCAGTCAGTCACTGCCACCTCAGCTCACAACATGAAGAAACTGCATAAAGTGAAGAAACGCTTCCCCTCTAAAGACAACAGTAGGCAAACTGCTTCTTCATCCTCCAGCAAGTCAAAGAAGCACAAGGTTGCAAGTGGCAAAGCCAACACAAATGTGATCGAGAAAAAAGATCTCAAAGAATCAGAGTTGGGCTTGAAAAAGCCTAGCAAGTCGAAATTTGTTGTTGAGCTTAAAGCAACAGAAGCAATTGTAGAAAGTACTGATGAGGAGGGAAAAGCAAAAACGGAAAACGTGGACTCGGCACCGAAAAACCCAGATATTCACATGTCTGCTATTTCAACTAACAGTGTAAATAAGCAAAGTACACCACCCTCTGCTTCTGAAGAGAAAACGCAGAGAATAACAACCGAGGAACAGCCAAAGAAATCCCACATTCCAATAAAAGGACGGACAGAAAAAACTCAAACTGCTTCTTCAGACTCAGGCAAGGCAGCGAGGAAGCACAAAAACACTGATAAAGAAGGGGACAAAGGAAGAGGTGGGGGAAAACAGGCACGCAAAAACAACAAATCTGTCACAAAAAAGATAAAGGGAAAATCTGAAGTCCAACAACAGATTGAGGCCAATGCAAAATTGGTAAAAAAGTTGAATAAGCTAGAAACTGCATCGGAACAGGCCTCAGATACAACACCTGACAGTGCCGATCGCTCCCTGCCTGCCGTTTCCAACAGCTTGAACGAAAAGACTTGTACACCTGCGCCTTTGAATGCAGACAGCACACAGAAGCAAACAAAAGAGAAGAAATTGAAGAAAACTAATATTAAAAAAGCCTCTGACCCCAACAAAGCAAATCAGAAGCGCAAGAACATTAATATAGAACGTAACACAAAAGTAGTCGAGTCAAATTGCCAAGTCCAACCGCTGACTGAGGTCCAAGTAGACGTGGAGGAGACCTCAGTAGGTGAAGAGACAAAAACCTTTTCTGAAACGCTGCAATCATCAAGTAGCAGCCCTGGTTACTCTTTAGTCGTAAATGGACAAGCCGAAAAGGAAGTGAAATCTACAGTGCGTATGGACATTCTTGCCAAGTATAGTAGGAGGCCATACATGCGTCTTCCTCCCACAGCATACCTTGATGAAAAGTACATCACGATGCCAAAACGAAGGAAGGAGATATCATTTTTCCAATGTTCTCAGAAAAGTTCCCCCCCAGAGCAGGCCAGTGTTACTACAGCTCTGCAGAGACAACGATGTGCCAATTGTTTTGCTACCTTCAACAGTGCTGAGGAGCTGCAGAGCCATCTCGAGCTGCAGAAGTGTTCAAACCTCTTTGGGTTTGATTCTGATGATGAGGGTGAGTCTGAAGCCTTTATTAGACAAAAGTGCCACAACAGCATGTTTGGACATTTAAACTACGGTATTGGTTTAAATACCAGATAACCTTGACACAACACAAGCCATTGAAAACCCCTGTATGTATAAGCAGGCATCCCTGTAACTTGTGCTTGAAGCATGTATTAGCTTAGCAACAGGAAAGCTAAAAAAAAGGTTTGCAACACTGTAGGAAAGCCGTTACTGTCTTTTTCTTTTTTTTTTCCTTCAAAATTGTGTTGAGGGGAAGAATCATGGTATTGTCTTATTCAGGCCAATGTAATGATAAATATTGTAAGCACATAGGTGAACTTGTGGAACTGTATTGTTGTGTACTGGAGTTATTAATGAGTTGCTTTTCTGTTTTAGGCAATAGCTGAGTCAAAGTAGACTGACATTTTGGATAATAGACTGACCTGGGGACTAGCACGGACCCTGGATGGATCGTACCTCAACAGATCATTATTTTGAGTGAAAGACTTAATGCTTCAGGAGTCATCACTGGAAGAGATTGAGAACTCAAAGGCATTACTTGACTTTTGCTGCAGCATGTGTTTGCAAGGCCCAGGAGGGTCAGAACACATGAAATAGCCCATCAATAAAAAGACTACTTAACTGAATCCCAGTCAGACTGTAGAACAGCTAGTACTGAAGTGCCTGCTCTGGAACTGCCGTGCTGTTTCCAGCTGCTTCACCTGGTATGGAGATTAAGCATTGTGGCTTAAAAACTGGACTCTTGAAAGCTGTGAAAAAAATAAATTGATGCTAGACCACAAGGCCGCGTCTGCTATCACTAGGACACATTTCCCACATCAGTAAGCCATAAAATTACACATCTTGCTTTTTGCACTCCTAACTTTTTTTTCTGCTTAAGCTCTCACAGTAAAGGGGATTGTACAGTGAAGTAAGCATGTAAACATGCTGATTTAACACCTTGAGGACACAAAAATGTAGACTAAGTCTATACTTTGAAAGTTGTAAGATTGCTGTAACAGATTCTTCTTGGGGAAGTTTTTATATATGTAATTATTGTTTAAATACTAATTGTATTTCTTAAACACAGTTCCCCATTGGGGTGGAATAGTTCTTTGCTGCTCGTCCTGATCATGACTAACCAGTAGGTGTCAGTATGCACCAGTCTTGAGCAGCCACATTTCTACAGTCACAGTTGCTCCACTGCATTTATCACTGTATGCACTCAAGGAATGGCTTCACTTCCAATGGCATTCATCAAGCTATATTTCTTTCAGCAATAACACCAACCCTAACTCTGCCAGTTTCCCACTAATATTTAGCTGGATTCTGCCACTGATTCATGTTCTGTCTAGGCTATTGTTTGCTTTTAGTGGAGCACTTGATGATTGACATTTTCTCAGTAGAATGAAAACTTTCCATATTTATTTTTATTGAGCTGTCAAGACCATGAAACCATTGTGATTTCTCTTTTAGGATTAGTTTTCTCTGTCAGGATTCCTTAAGAGAAACACAATGTGATCATCATAAACCACAGTTTTAACCATTACTATGAGGCCGCAACCGTCTTTAATGGACAGCAGCAGGTTATATTTGTTTTATATTTTATCTTTTGTAAATATTTGAAGAGTTTCTGCAGCTTATTATATAAGGGGGTGTTGGAGGTGGGTTTATATTTTGTTCTTGAAGAAAAATAAAATTTTAAAATGGTCTCTGTTGTTGGCTTCATAATACCCAGAAGAGAGAATATTTTCTTTACGAAGATGAGCAGTTTATTACAAAGGTAAATAATAGATATGTCAGTGCACTGGCAACCAATAAGACAGGACTGTCAAACAGTAGGCTGCAGATGAAGAGAGAGAGTATTAAATTATAAACCAGTAGAATGACTCCCTTCACCTTTGCCAACCTCTGACCTGTGCCATCTTTCCAGCATTACATTTTCTAAGCCAACATGTACAGCAGAGAAGGGGAACCATACAACCAAAGTTTTTGTTGATAAATGGTTCGGCAATGTTATCTGGTGTGCAAAATTTCATCTTTAACAAGTCTCACTATTATTTCATGTTTATAGATAGAAAAAAAAAAATCTAATTTTAAATAAGCTCTCAGCATTGCCCTGTAATAATAGTGAAAGTCAAGTAATGTATCAAGTCCCATCACGTCCCAATATATCATTTTTGTATTGCAGCGTTTAAAATTTAATGACCATTTGCTAATTTGAAAGGGAGCAGATCCCACAGCTTCACTCGGAAGACTTTGGGTTCCAAACGCTGTAGCCTCAGGCTTAGATTGAAAAACGACTGCCCTAAAACATTTTAGGGTAATTTTTCAGCAACTTCAACACAACAGTAGACAACCCTAGGTCTCGTAGAGCGACACAATTTTTTAATTTGGCATAAATATACATTGTCGGAGAATAAAAAATGTTTTAGTAGGAGAGGTGTTTTGGGTTTGATGTTACTGTATAATTACTGTAAAGGCCATTAATCCCTGTAATCATGCACTACAGACAATCATTGAGACGGTCAAAGGGTCCAGACAGAAAAGTGATCTCTTTGTTTTCCAACTGAGTCAATATTGTTTATTGGTAGACACAGACTGAGGGAAGGCGAGATGGCTGGAGAGCTGGGAAAAGAAGAAACAGGAGACCACATAAGGACTCAAGTTCCCACCCACAGGTGCGTGTGTGCCTGTGCATGCAGAGGGGTGGAGGTTCTTCTCAGTTTTCTCATGCTTTAGCTGCCAATGAGTTAATGTGCAGCTGGCTTTTTACCGGAGCAGTGACACATTTGAAACTGATTGCATGTATGGATGTGTTATAGGTATTGCAATTGCAGCATGAGGTTAAAAGGATTACATTCTGTGAACCATGTTACTCACATTACACGTTTGTTTGGGCAAATCTTTTTTAAAAATAGTTTATACAGAAATTAGTTTACATTGCACCATTATGTGGCTCGGTGGGGCCAAACCAGGTGTGGTGGGATTCAAACCCTCCATCCCAACCCAGTGCTCTACCACTGAGAAAAATAATCATTTGTTACTATAAATTACAATTCATAGTCCACTTAGTTTTTTTTTTTAAGGCAATGGATTCACACACTTGTTTAGGGTTTACTAATTAAGAATTTACAATGTAAACTCAAAATGGTTGTAGCCCTGAAAGTGGTAACAGTTATGCTGTTTACCCAATGTAGCTTTTATTTTTTGGAATCAGTTCTGTTGTCTATTTTCATAATATACTGTATAGTGCTTTTTCTTTTACTCACAGGTTGTTGACACCAAAAAAAATGGTACTAAAATAATATTCATCATTTAGAAAACAAGTAAACAAACATAAGTTTTACAAGGTTTTTAATTATTACTTCAAAACTACTTTAAATATTAATCATGGCATAATAAAAGAATCTCAGTTTTTCTCTACATCCATATAACACAAATACAACAATCATTTCTACACTGAAGTAAATCTTCACCATAACATTTAGTATGTTTTCAAACCTGAAAATGATCCTTTTTAAAACGAAGGTGTGTAAATGAATCTTTTGTAGTGTAGGCAATATCGACACGCATTTCTGTTTCTCCATAATAATTAAACCGGCTGGAGTAAAAACATTGTTTAGTCTTAGACTAAACTATATATAGAATACATAGAATAGTCTTATTCCAAAACTTTTAGTAATGAGAGTGACTTAAATACAGTATTTTACAACTACACGATTCAATCCTTGCTTTAAATATGAGAATAAAAAGAAATATTTACAAATAATATTATTTGCAAAGTTAAATTAGTAGATATAGATGTGTAACAGAGTATTACCATGAACTTTAATTGTATTCAGCCATGATGATATCTTTGAAGAGCAGCACTTTAGTAGAGGCAAGTAGAAACTGGAGCATATAATAAGTGTTGGGAGTGTTTAAATTGGCATTTAATTAAACAGGGTCTGGCAAGAACTGTTAGGAAGCCTGCAACACCTAAGATTTGTGTAAAAAGATATTTTACTCAGTAGCCTAACAGATCCACTCCATCCCTTTTAACACACATCTGCTCACAAACAGTAAAACCTAGTGTTGGCAGAAGCCCCTGGTGCCCTAAATAGAGCAGCAAAATTTCCTGTCAACATTTCCACCTCCACTAAAAGAGGGAATATATGGCCCTGCAACATCTCATGGTTTCTGCAAAATAAATCCTTCAGCCTCTCAAATGTCCCATGACTCAAGGCTGCCAAAGCGTGAAGTCGACTTACAGCTCACTGTACTTATATAAAAGCATGGACTTTTATTATGATCCATTTCCACTTTCCATTTCACCCAGTCGGGAGCGGTGCCTCTGCAGCAGATTGGTGGGTTCATTTTCGTGCTCAAACACGTTGCATCAGGGATGAGTGCTTGCTCAGAGTCTGATTGGTCCATCCCACCTCTGCTGTCGTGCCATTAGGCATGATTGTGATTGGTTGGTTCCCGTTGAGGTCGTATTATTAGTGTCGAATAGAAAGCCAACAAATCGGCACCATCAGACTGAGTCCCAAAGAGTCAAGTATCCCTTCTTATTTTATTTCCATTTTACTGGTTTAGTGTATTTCAGTGGCTGCAGGGGCTTTTTGGTTCACAGCATAAAAATCCCATCCACCTTTGTCTTGTTGGTTTTTTATTTTTTTTTTGGTGGGGAGTTTCCCCTAAGAGTGTGAGAGCACTTACAGTATCAGTAATACTCATCCAAGTGCTGCTGCAACTCTGTTGTAATCCAATACCTGTAAATGTGGAGTCCTCATTTCACCATCTTGGGCCTTTTGTTTTCAGGGTAAATAGGTGGCAGCCTCAAAGGCGCAGTCAGTCAGTCTTGCTCCTTTGTTGGCATTCGATTGCCTAGTTCCACTCAGGCCTCATGTAGTTGGGGATGCACTGACAGACTTGGTGGCTGTAGTAAAACCCAGACTGGCACACGCGCCTTGGCTTTCTGCAGGGCAACCTGTAACAGCTAGACAGGAAAGAGAGGAAGATGCAACCGAAAGACCAAAATATGTAGGACGGAAAGGGTGAGGTTGAGAAGGGGACAGAGATAAAAAGGAAACACAAGGGAGATTATTCTCCTGGCATACGTACTGTTCATTATTCACATATCCATATCCCTTTTGGATAAACCCTGATCCAAGTTTTGTTTGTGTGCGCATAAAAAGATCCTAGTTCTGAGAGCATTTCTCCAGGGAGAGGAGGAATAAGGCCAAATTCTGGGAACTGTCCTCTTGAAAATCACAGTTAGGTGCATGGCCTTCTGTGTACCACCTCCTGTGTCCAGATGTGGACCAGCTGGATTGGATTTCAGCAGCTCCTCACAAATCCATGTAAGTTTGCATGATGTCCATCCAAAAGTCTTAAGTAGTCTGTCACTACTGACATAAATAAGTATCTTAGCTAGCATTAGCTAAACCATCATTTAATGTTGGGGAATGTTGTAGAAATCGAGGTCATGTTGAGTCTAAATATAATGACTTTACGTTATTTTCAAACAGCATTTAATCAGCTTTCAACTACATGAAGTCGGCTACATATTATTGCAGTTTTTTACTCTAAATTGCCATTAGCAACCCAAAGTTTGTGAGCTAATTAGCTAGTTCGGTTAGCTAGCTACTGAAGCTAAGCTAAGCTATAAATGGCTTGACCTAGCATAAATTTGTAAATATTTTATTATTTTAATTTAGAAATACCCACTTAACAAAATTATGTCTAGGTAAAGGTTAAAGATAACAGGATTAATAACTTGTATTACATGGAAAAAACGTGGCTGTAGAAAGCCATTCTGTATTTTTCTGTGAATTTAAATGATCTGAAGACTAATTTTAAATAGAAATTTCCACATGTTCATGCATATATTAAAAACAACAATGCGTCAATTATCCTTGACATTTGTAAAGATACGGATTGGTCTCCACCTATTGCAGATCAAATTGAAGAAACTTCCATAAACACGATCATCTCAGAAGCTCTCCATCAATCATACTTTTATGGTGAAGGGGTCAGTTGGAAGCCTTTCTGCAGTTTGCCAGGATGTTTAGATTAGGAGCAACTGATTCTCTGCTTTTATGGCACAGAAATTGAAATTTGTGAGCAGAACTTTGAGCTCTGTGTGTGGCCACTACTACACATTGCTCATCACCTGCTGATACAGTAAAGCAGGGTGATGACGGCATGTTCATAGTCTGAGGCGTTTATCAGCAGCAGGGGCAGGAAGACTGGCCAGAATGAGTGAAGGGTTAAGTGCAACCTTTCAGCATGCTAATGGCCTGGAGGATACAGCCAAGTCAGTGGTGGAGTGGTTGCCTTTTGGTTTCAAGTCTTTGACTGTCCCAGACTTAAACCCCACAGAACATCTGTGGAGAGACCTGAAAAGGGCATGTCTCAGATGCTTCCTATCTAATCTAATGGAACTGCCAGGAAGAATGAGATAAAGTGCCCAATTCCAGATGTGAGATGCTTGTAAAGACGTATACAGGAAGACTCAAAGCTGTAATCACTACCAACCAACCAAAGGCTTTCTGCAAAGCTCTTAAGGATATGACTACTTTAAAAAATAAATAAAGTCTGTTTTTTTTAAATACATTTGCAAAAATTTCCAAAATTAGATTTTCATTACATGTTATTGAGACGGGCTGGCAAAATTTGGAATGTGTCCCAGTGAAATTTCTTTAATGCTTTCTGAAGTGACTGAGAGTGGCACACACATTAAAACTATCACTTCACAATCAAGGATGCGAAATGACCTGAGATCCAAACTGAGTGACTCTCTTTAGCTGCAGAGTTTGCCATCAAATATTAATTTGCTCGTGAACTTTCCCACAACCATAAAACCCCACTTAGAATCAGTCATCTCAAAGCTCTTATGTCTGCCTTTGCTTTTTCCTTTTTTCTGTCAATCCAAAAGTCTCTGAGCCTGCCTGCAAGTCTTATGGCTGCTCTGCACACTGTCATTAATAGCACCCGGTCTCTCTGTCTGTCTGTGTGCAGCCCTCTGGGGTCAGAGGAAGCCTGATCTTTTGAATGCTGACTGTGGGAACTGTGACACTCATGTAAAACATGCACACACAGCTGAGACCATGGACAGACGTTTAGGACTCCATATGTCCATAAAAGGTCATATGGTGTACGCAAGTTTATCTTTTTTTAAATTTGGAATGTATAGCATGTCTTTTGAGAGTTTGCTTACTTTGCCCTTCTCTCAAAGCTAGTTCCCCTTTCTATTGCATAGATCGCTGAGCAAGGCTGTTGCAGTCCCTACACCAATGCAGTTAAGACCAGTTTTCCCAGTATATGCAACTAATTCAGCTATAAGTGCAATTTAAAAAGTGTATGAAACCTGGGCTGAAACACACTGTCGATTTGACTAACCAAGAAATAAGGGCCTCATTTGGCCTTGGAGCTTAAGTGCACTCTGTGCCAAACTAGGTACCTTTCTGTTGGCTAGATATTGGCTGTAACTGTCGGTTTTGCATCACGTCATGGGTTTTTTGTTTTATGCAACTGCGGAAGTAGGAAAGGAGGAACCAATAACTCCACTGAATTGTTTTGACACAGACTTGGAAACCTTACTTAGATACAGTTTTTAGACATAAACACACGAGTCGGTTTGTGCGTAATATATTATACAACTTTAACTGAAAAGTTGGAGGAGGGTTTAGAGACAGTAACAGATATCGTTGTCATATATTTGGCATAGCGACATACTGACTTTGTAATAATTGCAGGGTTGTCATACATTTAATCTGTGAAAGAATAAACTCCTGTTGCAATAATTGTACTTTTTTTGTAATTCATAAACCTTACTATGAAGTACTTGAATAAACAAGTATAAAGAATCAATAATCAAATTTAAGACTAAAAATGTTTGGTATGTTTGGTTTTTGCTTATTTTGGCGTGGAGTAGCGGGAGAGCCAGAGTTTGGATACTTGGGATAATTTTTCCCCCATAGGAGACATTCTGTCTTTTATGGTCCCACTCTACAAGGAGATCAGAGTCCAAAGCAGAGAAATTCTGTGTTATTTTCAGGGACACTTAAGTAGAACTGATACTAGGATTGAAACTTGGCCTTTTTTTTACCCGTACCTGCAGCTGTTTCTGTTGAACCTCTTGCCTTGTCGTAGACATGACTGGTCACTCTCTCTGCACTCACACAGACAAGTGTCCGGGTTGAGGGGCTGATTCCCAGGACATTCTGCTGCACACACGCAGCCACAGAGGTCTTCATCCCACCGTTGCCCAGCGGGGCACCACTTCCCTTCAGCTTGACCTTCACACTGGCATTCACCTGGAATAAAACCAAAAAGGTTATTTTATGAATTAAAAACCAGACCTTATCAGACTTTGCATTGGCACCTCTGGCAGAGTTGTTGGAATAAATATTTCGTGGTCATGTTTCTGCTTGTTAGATATTTGCATATACTTCCCAGCATTTCTTTCTGTTTCTTATCCTCGTTTGAGATTGACATAAGAAAAATGGTTTGGCATCCGTTTCCAACTATCAGCCATGATTACATTTGGAACAACCCATTTGAATGCATTCTCAGTATTTGAAGCCCTGCTTACAGGTCTTGTGGTCCAGTTTCCATCCTGAATCGCAGCTGTCCTTGGTGAGTCCATTTCGACAAACACATTCGCAGGTGGACTCCTGTAGAACCCTGTTGGGTCCACAGAGAGCCAGTAGACCTGAGTCCAGCACCTCTGCAAGCCACAAAGGAAAAGAGGTAAAGAAAGGTATTCAGTTGTTATTGGTGGTTTAGTGTAGCCTCAAAATGTTTACATTTATTACACTAATGTTGTGTGTGGGAAGTTTTAATCTCCAATCTCAGAAACAATCCATAATTAGTTTGTATTTCCACTCATTCAGACTCTTTCCCATGTCTTCTTTTGAGCAGGCTTTTACAGTAAGTGAGGTTTGCCAGGTATTGAAAAAAAAGAAGAGATGACAGGCGATCTAGTTCACTACATGATTGTACAAGTGAAATGCCACAACGACACTTTCAGTTCTTGTGTTACAGTTAAATAAACATTCCCTCAAGGGGAACTCATTTTATTCACTGCCCAGGCATCTCCATCACCATCTGGCTTTGGTGATGGAGTTTTTGAAAGAATTTCTTTACCTAGGTTTGGCCTACATCCTAAAACCTGCTCAAGGTTTAATTCCAATTATGCATCCTGGGTCAGATCTGTGAGTTTTCATTTGTGTTTGCAGCTTTTCAGCCCTACCAAACTCTGCAGCTGTTTATTTCCACATGCAGCAATGAGATCACTTGATGTAGTAGGTGTTTTTTGGGTGTCTAATGTCCTCTCACGAACCAACACTCTGTCTGACAGCAGCGTTTTACCCAAAAGATAAAATCAGTTTTTTTCTAATGTAAAATACTGCTTGACTTGAATTTGGCATATTATCTGTTTGCCAACAACCCTTTATTGAGTATATAATGTTACTGCTTGTAAAAACTGTGACTGAGTTATTCTATTGAATTGTTGCTTGATTTTCATTTGCCTATATTTACATTACTTTCAAGCATTTGATGAGTCCAAAGCTTGTTTTTATAATTTGTTAAAGAATAAGACCCAAAACAGAATCAGCCTTAAGAGATTTACTGTTCTCAGCCGAGTCTGACTTTACTGTTTTTGCCCTTGAAGTGAAACAGAGTTTTGTCTTAATTCATTGGACCTACTTTATGGGCCTCAAGAACTGAATGTATCCAGAATTTTGAAAAAGTGGTCTAAGAACTGGGTCATTTCTTCCTTAAATCATTTTGTGACTTCTCAGATTTATGTCCCCTTGAGGGAGACCCAGACCAATTGTGCAGCAGCAGAAACTGAAAAAGTTGTACCTGTCTCTCTCTCAGAGTAGTTAATGGCATCTGTAGAGACACATACACAGTTCACTGGATCCCATAATGACCCCGAGGGACAGGGAACATCAGGTGGGGAGCACCTGCACACACATTATAATTGCATTGATACAAGAACAATGGCTCGTCATGGTCATTGAATGCGCAAGTTACTTTTGACTCTTACTTACAGGTGATCTGCTGCGGCTCGTCTTATGATGGAGTGAAGCGGCCTTTTGGAGAGGCATTCACACGAGGTGTGGTTGATGAAAGTTACCATGACAACAGTCCGATCCATCCTCGGTGGGGACAGTTCCATCAACTGACAGGAAGAAGGATGAAGGTTAGAGGTGTGTTTGAGTGTATTAATACCGTATTAACGATTAGTAGTTTAAATGAAGCTGATTTAGCTGTTAATTGTGAAACTTTGTGAACCAATGTTGAATTTAACTGATACCTAGTTGTAGCCTTTGCAACAGAGAGAGTTGTAATATAGATGAGCACTTTACAAAACTGAGAAGATTGGTTTATTTCCTGTTTCCTGAGGCAGTTTGCAGATCAGAAAATGCCAAAACAGTGGTGTAATGGAATTGTGGTAAATAATTCAAGCGCTAAAGTGCCTGACCTGAAAATCAACAGGGGAAAAAAATGAAAGAAAGAAAAAAATATCCATCACTTACTGTCTTGTTAACAAGTGTGTGACTCGTGTTTGTGCAGTAAAAGGCCTCATTGGTGCAGCATCCACCACACCGATGCAGTGCCACACAGCGTGGGAGGTAGAATTGACTGGTGGACTCCGGGTATTCTTTGGTAACCTCAACACACACCTCCCTAGGCTGGCATGAGGTCCGCTGGATCTCCTCTAGGATGACTAAAAAACATATTGGAATAAGTAACTAGACTTATTTGGCGACTCTCGGTATTTACATACAATACAATACATACAATAGCACTTTGGGTTTTAATTGATCTGTTATTAGAAGATCTGGGCCAATGGCAGGGAATTATAGACAGCTCTAATAGTTTTATTTATATTTTAGTTTGTCATTTTATTTACCAGTCCTCTTTCCAAGACTTGTTTTCCCATTTATTTCATTAACCACTTAATTTTTTGTCTCCAGTGCAATGAAATCTGTCTGGTATGACAATGAGTTGGTACTGTATAGACTTTACTTTTTTTTTTTGTTTTTTTGCTCTTTAGTTTACTAAGAAACATCTTAGAGCCTTTTGGCATGAGCTTGTTTGTTTTGTATCTTGCTCCATGTATTTGTGTCTAAATTAGTTATTTGCAAATTTCCGCATGAATTTTTTGGGAACCGTCTTAGCGTTTACCTGCTAAAGCCCCATCGACTTTGTAAAGAGCCTCCTCCCTTGGCTGACCCCAGAGATCCTCATCATTAGTGTGGGTTAACGGGTTCGCTGAAGAGGTGGAAAAAGAAGAGGAAGAGGAGGAAGAGGAGGCGTGCCAGGATTTCTTTCTCAGACAGTGCTGAAGCAAACTGTACTCAGGATATAGAAGCTGTAGAAGCTGATCCACACTCGTTACTGTCTCCAACCCGGGCTGGTCATCTGACAACACTGGAGCCTGGAAGACAGAAAATTTATGTGACTATAGTTTTTCATATGTTGCCACTTTATAATAGGCGTAACAACTCCAAGAGAATCTGAAAAATCACTTGGATCCTTAGTCAGAAATGTCAGGACCAATATATTGTTTTATTAGTTACAAACAATACAAATACTTCTATTTTTTCTCTACTTCTATTTTTTGATGTGTTATAATTAAAGGGGATTTGTTTCTACGTCATGTTTTTTTGCTGGAAACTTGCATAATTTACTGTGTCAGCTTTGCTGGTTCTACCTGGATAAACAGTGAATACCTCAGCTTCCAATGTGTTGTAACATGTTGCTGCTGGCTACTGTTAGTTATTGTGCAGACGTTTGTCCTCTCTTCACCTAGAAGGACTCACTATTCAAGCACACAGGGAAGTTGCAAAGTCTTTTTTCTTTATGCCTTGTGTCTTTGTTCTTGCTCTTTTTGATGCTCTCACACGCAAATTAGAGTCTGTGTTTTAAAAAACTCTCAGGCAAAGGGGTGACACTGTAATCTACCTGCCCTGCTGTTGCTGTGCCCTTGAGCAAAGTTTTCCAATCTGACCCAATTTTGGGTAATATCTGTATTTTCCATATGTTGTATTAACATGTGGCTTATGTAGTTTATCAGTCACTTTTTGCTTTATAAAAATGCTGTGCTAGCCCAAATGAGTTTATTCATGACTAGTTCAACCTTAGATTGAGATTTTAAATGCAACATCAGACCTGCTTAAATGGAGTGAAGATACTGGAGATAAGCCAATCGCTATATTATTATGATAATCTCTTTCATCCGGGAAACATACAGTTTACTGTAGTTACAGCTCTATAAGCCATTAATATTGTGAGTCATCCCCTAATGATTTTTCTTTTGTCATGATTGATGACTCTGTTCTCTTCTACACAATGAGGCAGCAGGAAGATGAAAAGTTAATTGTGTAACAGTCTGGCTAATAGAGACCACTGTTTCTATTAGTCAACCGTGGCGACTGAATGTCGCCTGGGAGTTAATGGTTTTAAATGTCACATATTAGTTCATTTTCCAAGTAGTTTGAGTGGTTGTTTAGGTTCCCAGGCTTAGAAGGAACAGACTGGCACAGCTGGTATTACCAAAACAGAAACCAGATCTCTGTGTCGTTATCAGTCTCTCCTGTTATCGTTTTTTTTCTGCACTACCCCCCCGCTATGCTTGTTTCCAACCTCATCTGTCTCAACATATTTTGGACCTCCCCTGTCTTTTTTTGGTTTGTTTTCTGTTATTCTTTCACGGTCACCTGTGACATCAAATGTACAATTATTTGTTCAGTGTGACTTTAACATTTCTTTAAAAACCAGAAGTGATTATCACATAGAGTATCAGATGAATGTGTGGCCGAACTAAATGCTAACATCAGCATCCTTTAAGGGAGAGTGACAGACTAAAAGTCTGAGGTTTAGAGCAGGTACCACTATGTTCACCACCTTAGATTAGCACAATAGCATGCTAACGTTTGCCTATTAGCACTAAAAAAATACAGCTGAGGACGACTGTGATTATTTTGCAGAAATATTGTGGGCAAGGTAATTTTTTTTACCTTAGGTGTTGCCTAAGAAGTCAGGAGAATCCAGTTATTACAATAAGTTCTAAAGAGGACGTAAATATGTTTACCAAATGTTAACCAACATACACTACCTGATATTCTTTTAGTTGGTGAATGGTTTAAAGTGATGTTGTCATATTGAACATCCATCCACTGTATATACTGTATAAGCTAATGGCACTGGTAAAAAAAAGACTGGTGCTTTTAGTATACAGTTGCTACTTCAGCAAATCTAATCAATTTAGTTTTTAGCTTAGTTTTGAATGATTTGTTTTACTTGTATAGCTGTTATACTTAACAAAGGCTTGAGTTGGCAATACATTTATCCTTCCTTATATCATCGCTAATCCAAACATCCATTTTTTGCAGTTGTATACATTGTTTTGACCAGGTATTACTTTAAAGTCACTTTTTGGACTACAATGGGTACAAACATTGTATGGACGAATATAAAAATATAAATAAGAGAAAACACATGGTGAAGTCCATTAATGGATATGATAATAGAAGGCTATTTCTCTTTGTATTGAAAATTAAACCATTACTGATGTTAGTTTTTCAACCAGATCGATACCAATATTACACTGCTGTTTTGGAATGAATAAAAATGTATAATAAAATTCTGGACAATATCAGCTAAACTCAGGAGGATGGGTCTTTTAAGGCTAGCCCAGGATTCCTATTTTTTACTGGGTGTCCCTTTATGTCCTCTGTATTTTTAAGTCGTCACATAACATGAGGTCATCGCTGTGGGACTATGAGGTCATGTTGGAAGTCCAGTACAGCGGGGTGTGTCCATCTTTAGATACTGGTGGCACCCAGACACATGCAGACACCCATGCATTTGTCACTTAGTCTCTTCCCACAATAATGTGAAGCTATGGTTATGTACAGAGAGGTTTGTATCTCTGATGTATCTATTTTGCAATTCACTAACTGTCCAACCCCATTAAAATGGGAATTTATTCAGTGATTAGGTTTCAAGAGGTTTGTACTACCTAAGATCTCTTAAGCAAGAAGTGAAACTAATTCCTGGTGGTAAACAGATCCCACTATGTTAAGATTGATAGATCACTGAACATGTATCATTAGTCACTGCTATCAAAGAGGTTTCTGACAAGTTTGAAGCTTTTAACTTAGCCACAGAAGTGTAGAAGAGAACCCATGTCAGAACTCACCAGAGGATGAAACAGAAAACCAAATAGTTTCCAGGTTTGCCCGTAAACAGAATTTACGATAAGGTTTGAGATCAAGGGAAGTGACAACGATGATGGATTTTGCACATTAGAATAAGGAAACATGTTTGGCACCATCTAAAGGGATCTAAGTACATAAAAAAAAATCTGTGTATCTAACTACTGCGTGTGGCTTTAAATTGTAGATTTCACATATTTTAACATATCTCAATTGATTATAATAGTAATAATTAATAATAATAATAATCATGATAATAAATCTTGTCAATAACTGCATTTGATAATATTAGTTCTTCCGTAACCTATTTTAAATAACTTTCCAGCTGAACATTACAACATTCACTGATGACACCATCTTGTATGTGTGACACACTGTGACGTTAGTGGCTTTTTAGCCAATTCAGCATATTGAATCCATGTTGGTCGTTGTTGCTCCAACTCTAGTGTGACTCTGCATTGCAAATAAGAGCACGAAAAGGGTCCACAGTATTAACAACACCAGTATATTTTTAAAATAAAACTTATAATCCAACACCTGTGATTATAAGTTGTGGTGTTCAGTTGCCACTTCTTGGCCAAGACCAAAAGGGATGTGAGCTGATGCCGCAGATGGTTGGCGCTGCTTGTAGCTTTTTTGATGTCTGCTTGGTGTTTAATGGGCCTTTCTCGCTTTTTTAAGGTTACAGTGAAATTTTAATCCCTTTTAATTATTTCAAAAAATTCGGAGAAAAGTCAATGTGATTGCATTTCACAAGTGTTCAAACCATTGGTTTTTCTACTCCATAAATGCAAATCCAGTCATCCAAAAAAAAGCTCTTAGTGTACTGACAATTCCAATAAATGATTATTTATTTAGAAGCTTAATAAAAATAGACATATGTACGTCTACTGCAAACCCAAGGACAAAATGAATACATTATAAAACATGGAAGGACCATGACAAGAAGGGCTAATCACTAAAGAACCTACTGCAATTGACTTTCATATTTAATGCCTTTAGGCTACAGTATGCAGATTTAAGAATCAAGCTAGCCACAGCACAAGATGCGGAACTAATCAACACCCCCCCTGCCATTGGTGTTCTCTGGATCTGGGTGTTTGACAGATTAGATTAGAAACTAAAAAGATATTTAAAGTAACATACTGGATCTATAATACATCCCGCTGTGATTGAAGAAATTAATTTTAGACCACTTCTATGAATAATAATTTGTGGGGACCACATTATTTTAACTGGACCCTTGATGGACTGGAGACCTTTCGAGAGTGTACCCCACTTTTCACCCAGTGACAGTTGGAATAGGCTCCACCCACCCAGTGACCCTAAATTAGACACTGGGTTTCTGGATGGATAGATGGATTGATCATTTTAAGTGATAATACTTGAAATGTCCTGATTTCCTTTTTCTGCAGTTCATTGTCCACTGATTATATCATTGTGTAATTATGGCTTGGGTGAGTTCGCAGGAAATGAATTTATGTGAGTCTCCAAGTACCAGAAGTATGACTGTCTGCCAGTGATGACTACTTTGTGTGACTGAACTTCCTCTGGAAGTACAGATTTTTTACAGTATACAGATTTTTGTTTTAGGTCTCTCCTGGCAAAGAGATGTTGATCTCAGTGAGATTTCCTCAACAATTACAGCTTATCTAGCTTAGGATATTCCCATATTTGGTGTTTTAATGATGATGGTGAAGAGCACTATTTGACATGTCATTCCAAAGCCACTCATAGATGAAATCTGGCATCTGCTAAGGACATAGCACACAATCTACATGTTTTTCCACTCATTTATACCATTTCTGACTTTGTCATGCTTTCATAATGTTCTCACTAAGTGACATGCTGCCCCAAAGCTATTGTGAAACGGTACAGCAATGTGTTCCGGTCAGTTACATCATATTGAAATGAAACATCTCACCTCTGTGCCCATGTCTCCAGTTTGGTAATAGTCCGTATAGTCTTGTCCTGAGCACAAACTGCTGATATTAAGAATCCATAGGAGCAAAGCTGGTATCCACATAGTGAGGAGAAGAGAGGCGAGAAGATGACAGAGGGGGAGGAGGTTGGTGAATTTAAGTGGACAGTTTTAGCTGGATGTAAAGTGACAGAAAGGATGGAAAAAAGGAAGGTGGAGAAGTATGAGGTGAAGAGGAGGAAAAGGAAGAGCAGGAGGGTATCACAGACTCAGGAGATATTTCTTTTCTCCTCTCCTCATTCTATCCTGGGACGAAGTTTCTCTTCCGGCACAGGTTGTTTGAATTTGGAAAATCAGCTAAATAAATCATGTTGAGGAAGTCTCCTCTTCACAGTTTCAGAGGCACATTTTTCGTTTTTCCTTTTTCTTTAGAGGAAATCTTTCCTCTTGAGTAGCTGCACGTCCATTCTTGCTGTTAATGTGATATCAGGTGTCTGTTCATTTCTTCAAATCTAATTTGTCTCCTCTATGTATATTTTACTACCCGCAGAACAGTTTTCTCTATCCTTGTCTTTTATTTGCTGATTCTCCCATTTATCTTCCTCTTCCCTCCAGCCTTGGTTGTCCTCAGTCTCTCCTCATTGCCCTTCACACGTGCACCTCCCTTGCTTTCTTTATCTATATTTTCCGCTGTCTTCACATAACAGCTGTGCTCTTCCCTGCCTATGTCTCTTTCTTTCTCGCTTAGATTATCGTGGCCTCTTTATCTCTATCTCCTGTTTCTTCGTCAGAAACCTTCAGGGCAAAACAGTCATGTCTGTCTCTCTCTCTCTGGACGTTTTTCTTTGCCGGTTTTCTAAATCTGTCACAACTTTTCTGTCAGGCTGTCTGATCCTCAGACAAGCATCAAAGAGAGCAAAAAGAAGCTTCCAAATCCCACGTGGAGTTTAAAAAAAAAAGGAAAGCCGTAGATTTAAAAAAGACACCCAGCTTTTGGTATTGAATTCTTGTCCAAACAGAGTGAATGTGTGTCTTGCTCATAGACGTCCTGCTGGAGTGAATGAGAAAAAATACAAGAATGGAAGGATTGTATCCTGTGGGCGGAGTGAAAGATGTGTTCATGCATAATAGCTGATTATAATGGCACAATCTTTTTTCATTTCTCTAGAAATTGCAGACAATACCGCGCCTTGGTGCTGTCACACGTTCTGTTAACACATGCAATCGTGCTTTTTTTTATGGGATCTGAATTCACCAGAGGTTTTTTTTTTTTTTTTTTTGGTCTTTTGCTGCCATCTTGATTATCAGTGAAAAAAACAGGTTCAACTGTCACTTAGAAAATCAGATTAGCTTCCCACATTCCTTATTATTTCATTTTGCTCACATTTGTTATCTTGATGATAACAAGAAACGAAATGGGAGCAGAGGTATATAATGTGTGTGTTCAGTGGCAGCCAATGACGACTATATTAGATGTCTAACTCAAGCTCTAAGTGCCTTTTTATGCATTCTTTGCTCTCCCTATGGTTGTTTCTGCTTTTCAGCTTTCAGCTACCCCCAGTTCCCGCTGATTTTTCTTTACCACAGTAAGCACTATTTCAATGTCAAGACTATGTGAGAGACGGAGGGGGTCACAGAAGTTAGTCTCACACCTGCAGCTCAAAAACACCTTTTCTGCCATTACTCCTTCACATGTCATCAAGCTCTATCTTTGTATTTTTCCTCCACCACTCACATCTTTGTCTGGTGTTGCTGTTCAAGGTCCTAAAAAAGACAAACTTCACATACCTCCTTGACTATACTGCCTCAAGGCTATGGGCATGTGTGTCTATGTCCTAAAGCGGAAGGGGGTGGGGTGGGGGGGTAAAAAAGGTGAGCAGCAGAAGGAACCTAAATCTTCGTCTAAATTACGATACACTTCTTTTCTCTCCCAAGAGAAACCAGTTACTGAGAACAGTAAACTAAATTATGGGGAAGATGGACAGACAGACAGATGGGAAAGGGAAGAAGAGGAGAGATGGGAGGCTTACGAGGAGGGAGAAAGAGGTGTGTCTGGGAAACGATCGAATGAGAAAACATCCGATTTTTGGGCCAGTCACTGCCAGCATTTTCAAGGATTAAAGGCACGCACACACATGCACGCACAGGGTGGCAAGTGTCTGCTTGCCATATGCTTTATGTGTTGAAATCCTTGTAACCAAATTCCACATTCCAGTCATTGCTTTCTCCATTTCATCATGTAAGGTTGGAACATAGAATTATACATTATTGAGAGGGAAGTTTGTCACTGAAGTTTATAAGTGTCCGGCTGTATTCTCTGTGAAGTTAAGTCAGAAAAACACATTAAAATGTCTTTTTATAGGGCCTCTTACTTGTAGTATATAAAAACACACAGAGTATGGAAACATCTAAAAAAGAAGCTTTAAAAAAGTTTTTATTGGAATATTTATAAATATTACACGATACACAGGCATGATTCACAGAAATCCCTGTTTTGTTAGTGAAATAACTGCCATGCCAGTCTGTGACAGATTAACTTTATGAACCAGTTCAAAATAAACTGATACTGGCATGTCTCATGCCATTGAAATATTTGTGGTAAATGGCGGAATCAGTCAAGATTAAAAATGTGCATATGAAACTTTAAAAATCTGTGTAACCAGACTGAACCGGGAAGTGAGAGCTCCCCCCTGAGCTGTAGGGAGCTGAAAATCTGCAATGAAGAAATTCATTTCATTATCTTTAGTGAGGAAACCACACCATTGCAATATCATACCACAATAAGTCACTGTTCTCTAAAATAGAAGGATAAACCTTGAAATTTACCATAGAAACTCTTAATTATTCCTTTTTTGTAGCAGCATTATTATCATGGCCCCCAGATACACAACAAATACACAAATTATTCATATTATATACTTCCACGTCCACATATAAAGAGAAACTAAAGTCTAACCACACTCCAAATTAATAAAAATGAACACTTTTGAAATTATTTTGAATGTTATAACTTAAATGTCATAACATAACTCTGATCTAAAATGTAAAGTCACATCAGCCACTAAAGTTACATTAACAGACAATTAGGCCTTTAGAAAGCTGCAGATTCCTTACTGGCCTTATTCACACCGCAGTACAACAAGGTACAGCCCCTGACCAACCCAATTAACAAAATAAAGCTTCGGTTTCTCTCTCTATAAACTGTCCTTGCGCCGCATCATCTCTATTTATCATGTTCTATTCCTCTGTCTCTGCAGCAGATAAAGTGCCCTTTGCACCAGACAGTTGCACATAACAGAGTCATTGTACCCTGTAATTGGGGAAAACTGCTTCTTCTTTCTTCTGTGTCTGCTACTATTTGGAGCCGTAATGGCATCCTCTGCTACTGAAGTGGCGTTGATTGGACCAGAGTATCTTTGGTGGGAGTCTTTATGCTGTCGACTTTTAGACTCGGTTCGGATAGCGTGCTGTAAATGGTCATGGGCTGAGTGCACAAGAACAGGTTGAATAGTGTTAGAGACATATAATAGTTAAGTGATATTTTGTGATAAGGCTGTCCTGTATTAGAAAACAATGGATGAGATGGAGGTGAAAACCGATACAACAGCAGGCACTATAGTGTTTAGTCCTTTTCTACATTTTTTTAAACTATTTTTCTTTTCTTACGGCGAAAATGAATAGCGTGACATTGTGGGAACATGCTTATTCCCTTCCTTGCCAACAGGTATGAGAACTAAATATGAAACTAAAACCAGCAGCTGGCAACTATAGTCTAGCATAAATACTAGAAACAGAGGAAGGAGCTAACCTGGCTCCATCAAAGGGTCCAAAATTTAGATTTCATGTGGTGGATGCTGACTTGTGGTATGTCAGCATCATTTCTAAAATGTCAACATATTAGCTTAACCAAAATCCTACCAAGATTTGTACTGTATTTTTAAGATGGGAAATTGTGTTTCTTATTACCTATTCAGAGTGAATCTGAATGTTCATTGGCAGGCTGAAAACAGCACACCCGTGTGACCATTCTTCTAATGTCACCACTATCGGAGGGGAGAAGCACAGTGTTGGACTCTCTGACAAGGCCTGAGAAAGCAGAGACATACTGTTCAGTAATGGTCAATGAGGCTGCAGCATTTCCGTTCTGTCAAGAACAACCAGAAATCTGGTTACTGTGACAACCCAAAAGAACATTTCCAAATAGCAAAAATGACCTATAATCCTTTTGATCCTTTAATAATAAATGAGGCATTAAAATCTACTTTATACCTGTTTAGCCAGAGCTTCTGCCAACATGCGAATGGCCTTGGATTTGGCTTCTGCTTTGGCTAAGACAGCTTGGGCCTCACCTAGAGTCAACAAAATGTAAACTAATAACAAAAGTAGATTTGCTTTGGATTTATGGTATATTAGAGGCTTTAGACCTTCTTTTTCAGCATTCCTCCTCACTTCAATTCAGATGCACTTGCAAATTGTCAGTAACTTTGCTTGATCTGTTTGAAGTCTGAGTTCAGATCCTTTTGTAGTGTTGTAACACAGTCTGGAGGCACATAATTAAATGCTTTGTGGATTTAGAGTAATGAAGGCCTAAGTCCTAAGTTAACAAGACCTTCAATTACATATGTGCTCACAGGATTCTTGCATGGAAAATCCCAGTTTAAACAGTTGTTTCTTTAAGTACAAAGTAAAATGCACCAACCAGCTGCTTCGTTTATCTGCTCTGCTTTCTCTCCCTCTGAAGCGAGGATTTGGAATTGCTTGTGACCCTCTGCAACATTGATGGCTGCTTCCCTTGTCCCCTCAGACTACAGTACTGTGGCTCTCTTCCTACGCTCAGGCTCCACCTACACAGAAGGCGATGAACAAAGAGGGATGTCAAATATTTCTCCTCCAAGGAAACCAAATAATCCTAAAATCACCCTGTTGTCGGGTGAGACCATTTTCTTAGCCTCTTGGAATTCTCAGGTGTAGTAACTGTCTTGGATTGGCTCACTACTTAACAATGTACAATGTGTACACATTTTGAAGATGTATATAATACAAATTATGTTTTCATTAAAACAATATGGTTCTGCAAAGGATATTCCCTAAATTATACAGATGAAAATAGAGATTCATATCATTAAAAAACAGGTTGAAGTGATTATGATCTGTGATGTCTGCAAATTCTGACTGCCCTTCTGAATGACATTCATGGTTGCTTGTGTCTTACCTGCATCTGCATTGACTCCTTAACACGAGGTGGAACTTTTATATCTTTGATTTCATAACGC